>NC_072854.1:66489425-67739425 GCF_028858705.1 Grus americana
CATTCCATCTCTTCCTCCCCTGCGCTATGCTTCACCCATTTCTCAACACACAACGCAGACATACGGCCTTTATTAGTGCTGTAGTTACATGTCATCATTTTGCCATCATGCAAGCCAAACTTTTGAAGTGCTCTTTAGCTTCTAGGGATTTCCTTGTTTACACAGCACATGAAACCTTACTTGCACCACGATAAAGGCGTGTGGGAGCACAGAAGCCTGTACACAGGTGAGGGTGTCTATCAGCAGGCAGGGAGGAGGAAGGGCACAGATCTGCTTTTAAGCCTGACACAAGCACGGAGTGTTTCTGTTTGGAGGCAACACTGTTTGTCAGCCCCAGCAGGACAGCCGCTGAACAACTCAAACAGCAGATTTCGAGAGGGAATAAACTAAGTGGTGGAAGAAAATTTAGAAAGCAGAATTAAAAAAAAAAATGTTTATTAAGTCAGAACATGAGTTACATCTTTCTCTGTTTCATGCAGGCTCTCCAGCATAGATTCAGAGTAACCGTCTTTTTATTATTATTATTATTTTGCTGAGATCATTTATTCTTTATATACTAAGACTAGCAATTATGATTTGTGTGGTGCTACTCTCAAAAGTTGCTTATAAACACAGTTCACATTTTATGCATAGGACAATCTGACAGTGTGCAGGTGCCCTTGTCCACACGTGCTCTGGGTGAAATATATATAGCTATCTGGTTATTCTGGGACTGGTAACATCCTGGACTGACATAGCAATCTGTTAAGAAGCAGTTTTGAACAAGTCTGATGACATGGTATAGATTTTCCAGGAGTAAGAAAGGCTATCAGAATTCTCTCCCACCTAATCTGCTCTTCTGTATCAAAGAGAAACTAGCACCAAATGTTTCAAAGTAAGGTCAAGAGTCCTTGCTTCAGCTAGTTACAGCATTAACTGTCCCTAGAGAAAATTATTTCTAACCACTCAGCTGAAGCATATGTATGTTTAGCAATTAGCACACCACAACTTTGGGCCCTTTTTATCCATTGGTGTGTTTCGGAGAAACTACTGGTGGAACTATAGCTTATTTTTTTCTCCTCACACAAATCAGCCACAAAATAGGATTTTCTCCTATCCTGTCAAAAAAAACAATCAACCAAATACTACATCCATTCAGTCACAGTCCGATTTCAGTTCCCAGAAGTGAAGACTTTCAAACCATATTGCTAAGTGTCATAATGCAAACATCCCATGCTATCTTTTTTTTTCCCAGTGTGTTGGCAGCTGCAAGTTAGGCAACTGTACTCTTTTTCAGTTAAAATATATAAAAACATAGGACATACAGTTTTCTCTAAAACCTCTCAGTGTACCACATTGCAAACATGGCCAGCAACAAGTGTTGCCTACTGCCATGGTGCTGGAGGCAGGTTTTTATTTGCACTGGTGAGCTGGTTCATACAGTGGCAGGCTTCAGACCTCCACTTAATTTCCTCCTTAACCACCCTTGTTTGCAGAGTCCAGTCTCATAGGATGCGCAGGTCCCAGTTTTGCTACCAGGAGCAGGAGAGCTGCTTAGCTTCCTACACTAGGTGGCATGGAAGGACTAAGTTTCGCCACCCCCACCACCATCCGATGGCAAACACTGCTGCTGTTCTGTGTCTTACAATCTCTTTTGCTTGTGTTCTGCAGAATATTTATTTTTGAATTTAATCACCTGACAGAATTTTATCAAGGTAAATGCTGAAGCTCTTCCTTGACAGGTTCTCTTGTGACTTTTCCATTCCAGCTGAGTGGTGTGCTCTTCAATGTCCTTGGTGACTTTCCCTCTTGACTTTCCCAAACTGACTTTCAGCAGCCAGATATTATACACTCTGTACTTTACCCTGTTAAGTCTCAGGGTTCCCATTAGTCCTCCTCATTTCCCCATTACTCTACATTCGTATATGCCAAGAAACGGCACTGGCATCTTTGAACTTTTACAATTCACAGAGCAGGAACTTGGAAGCCTGTGTCTGATAATACTTTCAAACCCTCAGAATCACAACACTTTAGATGTCTGAAATACTCAGACTTCTTGAAGAGGTCAATTTGCTTCTTACCTTGCTCAACTACTAAGCCGATTACTGCAAATTATTGACCCTACAAAGCAACCAAGCCAGATCCATCAGTGCTGTCATTGGGAAGGGCAGCGTTGCTCAATACTTTGATTGCACTTAGAGCACAGCATGTGCACTGCTGCAGCCCTGCTGCAGCCCTCCTAGGCCTTACCCCTACCCCACGGCACATACAGATGTGTAATGAAGATCATCTCAGTCAAGTCAGGATGTCCATCTGGCCCTAAATCATTTGGATGACAAAACTTAGAGCATAGTCATTACCTTGTATTATTGCCTCTCCACTCACCACAAAGCACCTCATTTCTACCTGGCGGTTTCCAATACTGTATAGCATGCAACACCATTCCCATTACCTCACCATTCTCCCAACATGCTACTTAACAGCTTTCCAGCAAGTAAACCCTGCCCATGCACCCCCCACCCAGCCTATATATGTAATCTGCTTTCCTCTGCCTGGGGAAACAACAGGGGTTAGATTATCTCTTGAGGTGCTTTCCATTCCTGTTTTCTATGATTCCCTGGGGAAAGGCTTATCTCTGAGGTAACATCTTGCAGGACTCCAGGGTTACACTGGTGAGCGTGTTAAGGCCAGAAACAGGGAGGGAGATGTTTAGCATTAATGGCAGAGGCCTGACTTTTCGAAGTGGAAGATTTTCTCATCATGTGAACGGGGCTGAGTCATTCAGGTTTTGTCAGCTGGAGGTTCAGGAGAAGAGATGTCCCAAGACCATTTACTGTATTTTTTAATCTGATCCTGCAGTCCCAGCTATTTAACTGTCTCTTGTCCTACTTTCTGCTCTCTTCTCCTTACCAAGGTGCTTTTCCTTCCCTCTTCCTCCCTCTTGCACTGAGCTGGCACCTTCTCCATTCCCCTCTGCCTGGCCCGAACCTCCATGGCCCTTGCCAGGGTATGAGGAGAACCTGAGGGACCACCTGTACCAGGAGTAGAAAAAGAAAAATGTAAAATACACCTGGAAGCAGGCTGAAGCCAAGGAAGGCTGGAGCCAGGCACAAAGCTCAAGAGTATGTTTAACCTTAGTTTTGGTTCAAGGAGATGTCTGGTGAATATAGTCTATGGCCATTATAAATGCCTGTATTTCAACGCTTGTTACACAGTGCTAAGCACCACTAGTACATTTCTGTTTCCATGGTATCTACGGAAGTATACTTTCTGGAGGAAAATAGTTCCTATGAGGAGCTACAGACTACAACACTGTCACCACTTGGCACGGGGGACCCCACCGTGCAGCACAAAAGGGAGAAGGCAATGCTATACCGCACAGCTCCCTCCCAGCTGCCTACCACCCTGTGTTTCAAAACAGGGTGAAAAAACTCCGAGAAACTTCAAGGAAGACCTGGGAACAAACTAAATGAAATCGTGCCTTTGGGTGACCCCATGGGAACACATGCTCTCCTCAGTTTTACCACTGCAGGTGTAAACAAAAGCTAAAAATTACACATAGAGCACAAACAAACACATGACAATGTGAAACACTATAAAGTTTTAATTGCTGCTTATTTGGTTAAGCCCTTCATAGCTCTCTGCTGCTGAGTCTTGAGCAATGTGGTCATTCCATCCTCAGGCTCATAAAAATTTACTGCACGCCTTCACGTGTTCTCCCTATATAGCTCCATTTTATTTCACTGACAAAATACGGCCAGCTGGAGTTGCAGCTCTGATTAACTGAATGCTCGAGATGCAGAATGCAGTCCCCAGAATACATCATATTCATGGTAATATTCTGACTGCGAAAAAGGCTTGACTTTTTAAGCTGCTCCAGAGATGCAGATAAATGTAATGTGTCAGAAATAGGGACCACCTACACATCAGATCACACTTACAAGGATAATGTATGCAGGCGTATAAAATTGCCAAGGAACACAAAGCCACCCAGAAAGGGGTACTTCCCCAGGCTACTGACTGGTTTATTCCACATTTCACTGACTTTATAAGGCAGCCGAATGACATTTGGTTTCAGCAGAGCCACCTGAAGGGATGAAATTGCACTGTTCTTGGATGGTCAGCACCAGGGGCATTATGATTTTAAAATATCTTGCCAAAAGACAAAGCCATGAGCAAATAGCATTGCAAATCAGAACTTACTTACTTCCAAATCATAAACAAAACCAATGAATATAAGCTTCCTAGTAGAGACACTGAAACAGCTCCATTAATTTTTAAGATTCCAGTTCTTAAGATTGCCAAAGCTTTTTTAGGGGGAGGGAATTGGAACATTTTTCTTATATTAAAAAAAAAGGGGGGGTGAAGAAGGGAGAAATGTGGTTCTGTGACTCAGAGGTGCAACTGAAATAAAAATCTAAATGTTGCCACAAGTGGGATCACTGAAGCTCAAAGCAAAACCCTACGTCTTGGAAATTTCTGGAGGATCTTGGAAAAATTCAGTGCTTTCAGACAAAAAAACAGCAAAATGAAAAGAATGTCAAAAAGAGAACTTGAGGATGAAACAGAATAGAGTAGTTAAAGCTAAATCTTTACTATTTCTACAGTCAGAGCAGTAAATATTGATTGATATATAGCTTAGAACTTATTTTTCAAGCTTACTGCTCTTGTTCCACACATCTGAGGAGCAGAAGACAGGAAGAGTCATCATCAATGTGCTAATGCCGGGTAATTTTTCATCTTTCTTAATAAATCTGAATACTATTCTTCCCTAGTTTCCCAGAGTTCATCTGAAGAGCCCTCACACAAAAGTAGCCAGCTCTGCTTAATCCAGATACAATCCCGTATTAAGCCTTTGGAAGAAACAGCAGGAATGAAAGGTGTAGTGGCACCCCAGCTCCCACCTCAGACACCTATGTCCTTCACCATGGGCTGTTTTGTCCAGGTGTCAGTCTTGTCAAATTTATACCCCACGGTTACGCTGGTGGTTGAAACTTGGATAGCGCGAGTGCCGTGCTTAAGCCCTGCACACACCACTGTGCCCCTGCACTTCCCAGGTGAGTGCTCCAGTCACCCGGGCATCGTTCTCACTCTTGCTCTCAGCACCAGCAAGAGGAGGGCTGGCGAGGAGCTGCCTGAGGCACACGGGTGCCAGTGGCTCAGACACCATGCTGGGGAGCACTGGGTGCCCACTCAAAGCTCTGGTGCTTCCTTTAGAGGCAGATCTGAATCTAGCTCTTCCACCTTGCAGGTGAATGTCCTAAAAATCCCTGCCCAGTCATTTTAAACTCAGGTGGGTCTCCTTAGATACTCCATTTGAAGCCAGTCTATTTGGAATAAAATACTTTTAACAGGCACTGAAGCAGAAGACGAATGTGAACATGATTCACGTGTCTGAGAAGTGGATGTTTGGCTTCTAGACCATGTTGCAGTGAATGTAAAATGCTGCGTGTGGAGTGGATGTCTCATCAGGAGAGACCAAGGAGCAACACTCCAAGTCTTGCACAGGCACAACCAGCTTGCAGGCGGTTAGTAAAAACATTGTCCTGTGTGGCACATGCATTCAGGTTTCTTCAGAGATGGAAAACAGAACTAGTTCCCCTAAGGCTTGATGCGTGCTCCAGGCTACTGGGTAATACATCCTCCCACAGCAGCTTTTGTGAATCTAGCATTTATTTCTTTGGTCTGCAAGGACCCAAATCAAAATCTTTTGAACACATTAGATGTTCTGAGATTTTTACTTCAACAAGAAACCAATTTTTTTTTTTTCTAAAAGTTTTTTTTGTCTTAGAATGAGGGCGTGAGTTGGCATCTGAGCCAAAAAAAATCAGTTAAATGCACAGCTCTTCTGGTGGCAGATTGTTCCCTGTAGGAGGTCTCTGGTTGTTCTTCACTTCTCATGGGTGTTACAGAAGTAGTTCTCAGGGAACTATAAAAAAGGAGAAAGGAAGGTTGTTTGGCATCTTCAGAATAGAGTGTTCATGTAATCAGAAGAAAATATTGCATTGAGTTCTGTGAATGGTACACAGATACTATGGGCAATTGGAGCCTTATACATTTATATAACTCATAATTACTTAATTCAATTATTCAAAGAAAATTACTTCACACCCCCACAAAATACCCCGTATCTTACTAAGGAGACAGATATGCCTGGTTTTACACTCAAGTAATGTCACCTCCAGCAGAAGCTCATTTATTAAACTACCAGAATACTGCCGTATGATGCCTATCGTAACACCCACCTCCCACACACACAGGGCAGTGTGTGTCTTATAACAAAGGAGGCATTCATAGCTATTATCTTGAAAGGTAGTAAGGGCGATAAATGCATTAAAGGGACCAGAAAAATGTTCACTTCACCAAAGAAAAGCTGAAATAGCTTAGGGGTGTTTTTACTGGAAGTTGAGGTGCCTCCACGCTCACTATCCCAGAACCAACATCCCCTTGTGTTGTGGGACTGTAGCTTTGAACTTCACCTGAGCTTAACAGCTACCAAGGACTGAATCCAAACACTTCACCTGGTGCTCCCAAAAGGTCCAAAACTAAATTGGGACCTCAGCTCTTTGGCTAGGGCCCTTTGTCTGAGTCACATTGCTGCTTCGCCCGGACCTGTTACCACCAGGACATGTGCTGCCAGTTCAAGCTCTCTTGCAGCCAGGAGTAGGAGCAGGAGCAGGGCTCCTGAGAGCCTCTCTGGTTTAGGTTACACAGATTTGGTGACTGGATTCACTGCAGCAGGGTGCTAGCTGCAACTCATTTTATTATCGCTACAACAGCTCTCAGACTATTAATATGGCTTTTGTGCAAAAACCAGTCTGGCACTTTCAAGAAGGAAAAGGTGGTAATGAAGAGACTCTCAAGCTCCTAAACTCACTCCAAACTATTAGAAAAAAACATTGAGAGCTATAAATTCTTGGGACAGAATTAAAGAAAAAAATGAAAAAGCAAAACCCAACCTCAGTCCTGTCAGGTCACTCTATGCAAAGTGAGATCTCTGATCTTTCCATCCTCCATTGCTTTTGTTGAATATTTTAAAAAAATAGATTTCTAGTGAAGCAGCCTGACAAATGACACTCTAAATTAGAGGTCAGCCCTCCGCATTGGCCACCTGAAGTTGGCGACAACCTGTTCGCCCAGTCGGTAGCTGACGGTGCTCAGCAGGTTTAACTGCAAAAGCGACAACTTTGCTTTCTTAGCTCCGAATGTGTTCTTCAGAGCAACCCGCCACGTCTCTGGTGTTGAAACCTGCAAAGCCCCCTGGGTCCCAACCGGGGCACAAGCTGCTTCCAAACCGGAACAGCCAGATCTGGGGGTTTTACACTAGCCACAGGACAGAGATTGGCAGTCAGGAGGTTCACACAGGTTAGACTTTCCCCTTTCCTTCATCGAGTTTTAACTCCCGAAGCACAGCAGATGCATGCTTCGCCTCAATGCCGTGTCTTGACCGGTGCATGCAGGAGGCAGGAAAACTTAACGCGTGCTATATAAAGCAGCAGAAACACACACATTGTGTAACAAATGTCTGTTGAAAGGAGATAAAGAGACAGCCCGATTTCTTTCCCTTTTTTGTTTGCCTGTGTCCTCATTCCCCTCCGCCCACCCTGCTGTCTGGGGGAGGTTTCACATTGCATTAGCGTTACCGCCCGTGCCTCGGCTGGCCGTCACAGTCACAGAGGCTTCGCCGCCGTGCCACTGCCGCTGGCCGCCTGGCAGCTGGTGCGGGGACAGCCTCTGACGGGCAGCACAGGGACCTCTCTGCGGTGACAGACCCTGAGCCCGTGGGGCAGGAAAGGGTCTGCAGGCAGATCTGATGGGGAGCGGAGCAACGACACGGCGTCGCAGCTCTGCCCATCGCTAGTCGCCACTTCCAGCTGCCATAGGTAGGGCAGCTTTAGTAGCTCTCAAAGCCTACTGTTTTAACTCTGATGATCCCCAGTTAGACTTCGGCTCTCAGCAGTGAAAAAATATATTCTTTCTTTTTTTTTCCCCCAGGGAACTCCATGGTACTGCGCAATGCCTCTGGTATCTAACCTCATTAAAGGAGAGCATGTACTGAGGAAACTCTCACCTCCCTCAAAGGCAATGACTCAAGATACTAATCAGTGCAATGAGGATGTCTGAGGGTTTTTCCATCCACTACTTCAGTCTGGGCTGTATTTTTCCTTCCCCCATTACTGCAGCCACAAACCCTGCGCTCACACTGCAAAGGAGGGCATCCAGCCACTTCTTGTGCGGACTGCCTCGGGTATATTTAAATCTAAGCCAAGTGCCAAATAATTAAAAGTGGCCCTGAGCACACCCAGAAGAGACTGTTTTCTGCCTTTCCATACTCTTATCTCTCTATTGCCCTCTGTTACTGTTTTCTTTGGTTTCCGTTACTGTTTTACCCTTGCAGCCTTTTGGGGTTCGAGCAGAGGAAGACACCCCTTCTGAAGAAGACTCTTAAAGGAGATGTGGCTCCTACATTTGGCCTTGAAACATATTCACAGCTGCTGACCATCACGATTTTATCCCTGGCTGTTGAAGAGATGAGATAGGATCACCCTCAGGATTCAGAAATATGTCTTAATAAGGCCTGACCTAACAACATTGCACCGGCTAAATTTGCTCTGTTCATATCTCTGGGGATAATGTTGGGAAGTTCTGACCTTTTTGATGTTATGAGTAGTGAAGGGACTGACAGCAGCCACACTCAGAATATGGAGATTTTCTGAAAAAAACTGGGACACCCCCGCTCCCACTTACTTTCCCTGACGGTGCATGCCCGAGTCCTTCAGGCCCAACAGCGAATCCTCGTCAGGGCTTACTGCTAACAACACTGAGCCACCTCCAAAAGGTTATTATTAAAAGTCATTCATTACATTAATTTGCAACCCTCATTTAACGTCAGCAGACCTTTATCTTTCAGCCTGGGGGGTTATGCTAGCTCCTGCAAGCCAAAGCCCAATCATAACAAGTGTCTCAGGTTGTAATTACAGGGTGATTTCCAGTGATACCAACTGCCTATTTTGCCTCCATACATTTTCAAGGCCAAAGGTTGCCTCCCTATTTCAATTCCTGTGTGTCTACACGGTGGGGGGGAGAGGATCTTTTAATAAACGGATAAATTATTGGGAAGAAAATATATTATGAATAAATAAACTGGAGCACCGACACCTGTGCTGGGCACAGGAGGAGGGGAGAGGGGGCTGGCTGAGGCAGTGGTAGAGCGAGATGTCGGCAGGCAAGGCAAATGCTCGAGCAACCGCCCGCTTGCTCTGTCACTGGGAGGGGAAAGGAGCGGCACAATTTCAGACTTCATTCCTCGTTTCTTTGAGGCTGGTAAGTTGAAATCAGTTCAGATTCCTCCCACATTTCTCCTCCTCCCCCCATCACCACAGTGCGTTAAACCTTCTTGACTCGAAAAATCATGCCTGCTACTCTCTCAGCTCCATCCTGCACCCTTCGGCAGAGGAGAAGCTGTCTCAGCCAGACGCTTGGGCAGGTGCTTAAAGTTAAATACGCAGCTAAGTGCTTGGCTGGGTCAGGGCCCTCCTAGTTTGGAAAAACATGCTTTTGCAAGTGGTGTTTTAAGAGATTTAGGATGCTCTCTTGACCAAGTTCCTTCATAATTCCCTAGCACAGAGCTAGAATCTCTCAAAATACTGTTGTTACATTCTTCTGGTTTTTTTCTTCCAAAAATAAATCAAGGTGAAAATATATTTCAAGAAGCCAGCAAAGGAACCGAGGCATATTTATATTCTGATTTACACAACAATTAATGATAAGCAACATAACGAAATCCTAGATGAATGGAGGGGGAGAGAGTTATGAATATAAGCACTGCTGAAACATTTTTGATGTATGTTTTCTGGTCAGGATGAACAGTTATGTTTATCCTGAGCCAAATTCAAGGAGCACAATAATTTCTATTGAAAATAGCACTGGTTTTCACATTATTTTGTTATGCAAGTATTTGATAAATACACTGGAGATGGACTACCAGAAAGACAGTATTTTATCTAGAGAAGGTGTGCTGAGTCTAAGACACAACAAGGGATAACAAATGATTATGCCAGAGAGTAATTAATTTTATTGGTTATATACAAAGAATTTTTTTTTTTTTCTACAACCTGTCACATATACTACTGTGTTCATATCAATTGCAAGCTAAATCACTTTTTTTTAATCCTAGCTGTAAGAAAAAACTTAAAGTAAGAGTAGAGCCTAGAAAGTGGAAATAATTGCAAGAACATTTTTTTAAGTTAACTATAGGCATAAGGAATTTGGTCAGATGTTAGAAACACATCCGACAAGACGATCCCAGCCTATTTAAAGATTGTGGAATGCATCTCTCCCTTCAACAACACAACTGTTGACAAGCTGCCAAAACTCTGAATTGCAAATCCTCCAACCATGAATAAATCAAAGGAAATTCCAAGATATAACTAAGGCAGTTTAAATTACTTATTTTGCTATAGAAACTGCAAATTCTCCATGAAGATATATGGGATCTGCCATAACAAGTCAAACTTCTTTAAGCCACCCTCGGTGGGTATTATGACTCTGCTGGTAAAGACACGTTGTATATAATCCAAGCATGTCTGCAAGGACCTGGTCTGGTTCCTGCTGAAGACAGTGAATTTTGCTGCAGGCTCAGTAAGTTCATTAGAGTGAAATGGCCAGTAGGCCGCACTGTTGATCTGGGAACACCATGTGCTTTTATTTCAGGGGGTATTTATGTGGCTGGGGAAAATCTTTTCCTCCTAGGGAAAGGACCTCAGGGGAGTGCACTCAAGGAAATTCATTATTTCGAGTAGCACACTTATTTAGCAGGCTCTAGCGAGTCAACCTGCCAGCCGCCATCCCGGGCCCTGCTTTGGCCTTGGCAGTTAGCAGTTTGGGCCATGCAGACTGCTTCCATTAGCATGGCTGGCTGGAACAAGGGATGTGTTTCCTGGGCAATTGACTGCTTTATTTACAAAGAATGTGCAAAGACCCATTTACCTTAACAGGGAGGAAACAATCAGGAGAGCCCTGTAACCCATGAGAAGCGGGATATGCCCAGTCCCAGAGGCACCGTGCTTCACTGTGAAGACAGCCAAGCCCCACTGAACTCTTCCCCGATCCCGTGGGACGCTGGGGTGGGTGGACTGCTGATCCCTCAACTCTTGTAAACTCTCTGAATAACTTCAGGTTCAAAACCATCTCTGTACATGACTTTATCAGATCTGGTCAAGAATTTTATTGCTCTCAGAGTCTCTTGACTCCCTCCTGGAGAAACTTTCAACCATTTTGTAAAGTAGTTGGCGGCTGACAGGAAATATTGATTGCCTACTTCTGCCTCAAGCAAAGGCTTGCACACATCAAAACCAAACCAAAACAAAGCAAAACCATGATCCATTGATGATCCCATAAGATATGGCTGCATAAGGGCTGCTCTTGTCTTACATGGATCCTTTTCTGCAACACAAACATCACCTCTCCTGTGCCAATGCGCTTTACCCTGCCTGCATTTATGCGGTTCTTTATGTGAAGGGAAATCACTGAGTGACTGCATCGCGTTTGCTGTCATTGAGGTTTTTTTAACCATGATACTGAGGGAGGCTGAAGGACAGGGTGACGTTAGGCCACTTAGGGAGATATTTTCATCTCTTCAAACTTCACAGCTTTTTTATAAATGATCACTTATGAAATCTTCTGGCTCACTTTTTCTTTTGGGGTTGTCATAGTCTTTTTTATAAAATAAACAAAATATTTGTGTGGATCAGAAATATTGCACAAACAGGTAAGACTCCATAACCTGTGAGACCTCTGACAGCTAAAATTTAAAATTAATCTCTAAACCTGGACTCAGATGATGACTGCTACTTTTTTCTTCTTCTTTTTTCACTCTTTGCTAGAATACTGTCACAGTATGCTATTATTATGTCTTCTGCTTTCTGAGGCAGGGCCACTTTACCACAGCAAACCATTTGCCTACAAACTATTTGCTTGATCTGTTCACATAAAAATCATCTTTCCTGACATTTATGACATAACAACAAAGAAATACACTGTCCTAGCTATTCAGAAATTATTGTTCAAACTTCAGAAGTCCATTTTGCAGATTTCCATAATTTCCCCAGATTTGAACAGTTGCACAACTCCACATCACGTTCTGCATCTGAGACTAATATGAGGCTTCTTTTGGGTCGCTTATTCTCTAGCATTGCTCTGCATGACCCATCTCACTACAGTCATGTCATCTGTGAGCCGGCACCCATATTCCTGTGCAATCCTCAGGTGTTACTGCATTTGAATCCTCAAATTCTCATTCTCATTTTAGGGTGTTTCACGTCTTCCTTCTTTGTCCATTGTATTGGAGTACAATTCCTTTAAGTGGTTGAGTGGGCTTCACCAAGCTTTTGGGATGGTCTGTTGCAAAAAGCCTCAACCTTATGAAAGTCCATCATGACCTCTGGGTTTTTTCTCACTGCACCCATTTGATCCATTTGCCTCAAGTTTCTGTATCGTCACCAATTTCCATGGGTTTACCAAGCAAATATAGTGCTTTTTGAAAGTCTTCACAAATATCACAGCCCAGTTTTACATCCTCCTTTTCCTCATGTTTATTCAACAGAAAGTTGCCCTTGCGAAACTTGTGACGACAGGCTGCTGTCCGACCAGGGGCTCCTTCCACTTCCACTGGGCTACTGCAGGGATTCTTCAGTGCATTGCACATACCCCTGGCACCTCCCCTCATCCTCATCTCACTGCCTTTGCTCTGAAAGGCAAAATATAGCTGAATACATAATAGTTGCTCAGAGTCTGTTTATCCCGTAAATCTTTGCTGCAACAAAGGTGTGCTCTCTCTCGTGCGTTCATGCATGCATTCCCTCACTCTCTCTGAAGGCTGCAAGGGTTAGATGTAGACCTAGTCCCTTGGGAGATGATTTCCTGGGATGACAAGGATCTCACTCCCCAGAGGTCAGAAGCTTCTCATAATTGTTTTAAGCTGAGTATATCTAGTGTGCGCATCAGTCTCACCATGTCTGGAGCTGCTGTTGCAACATCTGGCTGAGTGCATCTTGTCAGCCACACAATAGATTGAGTCAGCAACACCGAATCTGTGTGTGTCTTGAGCCTTTGGGGGTGAGAAAGAGTCCAGACACTCTACCTGTCTTGGGGGTCAGTAAACAAATTCTTGAGGAGTAGATTTCCCCATCTAGTACTGTTCCCTGAGGAGTGAGACCAACAGGAAAACTACCTCTTCCTGGGGTCCAGTCAGAGCTCCAGAGTTTCACTTTCCCAAAGTTTTAGGGGAGAAGCAAACCTGGTTTATATATTAACTCTTCAAGAACACAAATGCAGTACATAACCAAACGTGCGAAAATGAGTAGATACATGTGCATAATTTTTCTGGGGTTTTGTTTGCTTTTTTTTTTAAGCTTTAATTGAATTCCAAGGATAAACATCTTCACTGAATAGCTTTTGTCCCTAGCCCCTTGGCTCATCCACCCTCTTGGGCATTCTTGGTAATTCATGTGGGTTCAACAGTGCTGGGATTTCCCTGCCTTAAAGATTTCCTCCTGCAGGCTGTTCCTCAGCTGTACAAGCTGACTGAGGTTTAAAATGATTCAAGAGGGTACATTCTCCATCCTCTGTCAGATCAGTTTCTGATTCACCCCATCTGATGACAACAGTACCTTGCTAGGTGACAGCATTGCCAAACTAAGTTATGCAGTGATGAAGCAGTTTGACTTGACAGGAGAGAGAGCTTATTGCTCAGAATGAGTACTTTGCAATGCTATCGCTAATTATCATTGTGAGCCCTGTGCCAGGTCCTCCTAGGAACGTTAGTTCGAGTCAGAGGGTGAAAGGTAGTAGCAACGCAAAGATCAGACTTCCGATAAAATGGAGTTTTCCATATCACGCAAATGTACGGGATCCATAACCCATAAACTGTTCTTAGATTCTGCAAATCATCATGTCTGCCATAGACACCAGTTGCCTCCAGCATAACAAAATATTACAGTACTGATTCTTTTGTATGTCCTGACTAATGTACTTCACTTGGCTCACTAGAGTGCACTGGATATTAATGTGCCACAAGTACAATGCAGAGAAGGATCCAGCAAAATAAATGGTCAATACCATGGAAGAAACCTATCCTCCCATGATATCAAGAAGCATTTAATAAGAGAGATATGATTTATATCTGTTACCAGTGACACTGGTACGTTAGGGTATTGTTCTAAATTAATGCATCTTCTCACTCAGAACACAGAAAAATAAAGGCAGAATTTTCTAGTTTGCTCCTATTCACATATCTCATTTTATACTTGAAATCTGAATTCTTCCCCCTGTGAGTTAGAGTCCTAAATGAAATATTCTAAACAAAAGCTTGGATGTTTACTTGCTTTGGAGCAGTTGACTTCTCTATCAGGAACATTCAATAAAGCCAAATCTTCCAAAAAGCAATTCACTCCAAATTAGAAGTTGGTTTCAAATATTTTACCTGGCCACATTGTCAGCAGCAGCCAGCTCCTCATGTACAGCCCTTTGTTAGAATATCTCTTCACAAGTTTGGATATTTGAACACGATCTCACACATAGCCCTGCTGTAATTTCATTGTTCCTGTGAAGGAATGATATCTGAATGGGAACATCATAAAAAGATCATGCAATAGGAAATATAACCTGGTATAAGAAGAGATCCTTCCAGCATTTCTCGGTTTTTTAGCTGTTTTGTTCATTGTTATCTCCCCTTCTTTTGGTTATCAGCTTACACTTTAAAAAGTGTCCCATCCCTGACTCTTGGCAAACTGTGAGCTTTGCCCTTTTTTCAGAGCCTTCCTCTGTCCTGGACGTTTGTAGCCGGGGGCTCAGTCCCCCCAGGCCTTCCTGAGTGGCCGCCAGATTTCTGCGCTGATGGGAACAAACACTCCAAAACATACAGTTTTTCTTGTGCCTTATTGTCAGCTGTCAGTAAACTGTCACTAGGCTGGTGACAAAGGACAACCATAAAAAATTGTACCACTGAGACAACAGGAAAATGTTTAAAAAAACTTAAGCTTGCTGTGACATCATGAGTTTGCAGCACTGAGGGTTATGATAGCAACCATCAGCACAATGTTATAGTCAGTGAGGTGGAAACAACTAGATTTTTAAATTCAACTTTAAATTTCAGCCATGTATAATCTAAGGACAGATATATTTGGTCCACAAAAGTACAGATCTGGTTTTGGTTGCCATTAATACCTTTGGTACCCACCTGGAAACCTCAGAAAGTCAAAGCAAAACTCAGCTCCAGGCAGCTGCTCATCAAAATCATGTGAAACTAAAAGCCAAATCCTCTGTTGAATTAAACCACAATAGCTGTGTTCTAGGACCTACACCAGCAGAGATGAGGCGCTCTGCACAGGAGCAGAGGGCTCCCAAGCCCTCCCCGTGTGCTAGGGCCAGGCTCAGGTCTCCCCCGGGGCCAGGAAGCACCCTCCATGAGGAAATCTGGCCTCCAGCATACGGTAGAGGGTTATCTAACCCGGGAGCGTGGAAATAACTGCTGGGTTTCCTGTGCTATAGAAATAGGGTTACCCATTACACTGCCACAAGTGTTGTGCTTGGAAGGATGCACTGTCTGAAACAAAATCTTGGCCAAAGAGGCAGACAAAATCTGCGACTGAAAGAGCTTACAAGTTAAGGCACAGACCATACAATGATTTTAAATATGTTTAGTCAATGGGGCCTCTCTGGGTGTGTAAAGTTAAGCACATACCTCCAGCTTTGTAGGACCAACCCCCCCTGAAATTTCTCTCTGTGGGAGTTTGGTACAGAGACACAGTTTTTCCATCCTCTCGGTCTTTTCTTCTTATGGAGCATTTGCACACAAAACCTCCCACAGCTCTTCCTGAGGTAGGAAGCCTTTGGAGCATATGCTGGAGAGCTCAGTTTTTCCTTCACAATGAGCAAAGCAAGTGCGATTAATGCACAGAAAGTAAAGCCTTTCCCCCCAGGAGCTGGAAGCTCCTTTTGTGGCACTCCCAGCTCTTCTTAGCAAGCACCAAGCATTAGTCATGAACATGAACTCCCCAACCCCCAGCCCAACTGGGGTGCATTTAATGCTACATAGCACAGTCCTTATTCATGTTAATAAACACCCGCTCACTTAAGTAATCCCATTGATGTCATCAGCGTGAGCAAGAATTGCAAAATCTAGCTGCTTTTAAGTAGCATTGTGTGTTACAGGGTTGGCTTTAGCGTAGGTATACGTTTTTATCCATTCAGCTTACACAACCTGTCTCATCACCCACCTGAGCTCTGGGTTCCCCACCAAGGTGACAGATTCTTGTTCATCCCAGAGGCCATGCAGCCTCCTGAGCTTCCCTCTGCCTTGCCAGAGGATTTCTGTGGATACAAAGCAACAGGGTTCACAGCAGCTCTCTCCTTTGCTTTGGTCCCTGGTATCACTTTCAAAATTACTGACAGCCAACTCTCTTCTATCGTTAGGATCCCAGACGCCAGCAGAAACCGGGTGCAAAATAAGGAAATAACATTTCCAACTCAGATATGCAATCTGAATTCCTAAAGTACAAAGGATTGCATGTATGCTGTAATGCAAACCCTGGGAGGTAATATTTGCCTGCAGTTTGACTTTTCACTAAGATAATGAAGGAGTAAGCATACCTCTGAGTTATGAGTTGAGCAGGTTCCCCCTCTCCAGCTGAGCCAGCCTGCTCACACGTCAGAGTAGCTCATAGCCGGGCAGTAGCTTAAACTCCAGTGAGAGAGACTGGAGCTTATAGGACTGTGGCTGGGCATTTTGGGCAGGCTATAGCCACGTACGCTGACTCCAAATGCATTTTCACTGAGAGGTGGGTGACTTAGTAAGCTTTGTCAATCAAACAAGGTGAGGTGCTTGGGATCACATAACCACTTTGTTAATACAATAGCCTTTTTCTGAGCATAAAGAAAGCCTGTCAAGAAACAGACAGTGGTTCAAGCTGTGGCTTAAGCACTGAGTTTTCCAGGTGGAGGACATGAACAAGGCCCTGGGCAGCTCTTGTGCATCCTGCTGGAAGAGGGCACAGCATAAAGCAGATGCCTCACAAGTTCTCCAAGGAGCTTGCCCACCACGGAGCAGGGCTCCACCTCTGAGGAGATACGGCAGGGCTGAGCAATATGCCAGCCCTGGACTGTGCAAACAGCCCCACGCTGGAGGAGCAGTGGGGTGCAGGGAGAGCTGGTGCTGGGAGGACATGCAGCAGGGCACCATGCGCTAGTGGGGTGTTCACTGTTTACTCATCATCTGGTGTCCACCACTGGGTGAAGAGGATTCCTTTATAGCCTACCCTTTCAACTGGTGTTTGTGCCTGCAATGCTTGCACTGGCTCAAGAGCCAAACTCTTAGAAACTTATGGGTGTCTGAGCTAAAAGCACACCTGTGCTGGGGGTACACAACACAGCAATGGGTGCAGAGGCACGTAGCTCTTTTTATGGTTGCAGAGAGCCCTTGACATGTAACAACAGCAGCCTGCAGGCAAAGAGCTGGCGGCCTTGCTGCTGGTGCTGAAATACCCCCCATCTGCCCGCACGCCCTGCGGTTCACTTCTCTGGTCCTCCCCTGTTTACCTGTTGCCTCGCTACAGGCAGTTGAAGCTCTTGGCAGAAGACGGCCCCTGATGGCTCCCCTCCCCATGTCGGTTGCCATTTTCTTGGCACTTGGGTTGGCTTGTGTGTGTACAGGCATATGCATGCACGCCCTCCTCGCAGATAGGCGCAGGGTGCGGTTACGAAGCATCCACAGGGTTTCTTCCTAGGCAAAGACATACTTCTACCAGCCTGTATTTACATAGACCTTGAAGAACAAACTAAAGGCCAACCCTGTATATGTTAAGAAACACCCTGAAACCAGGAGAGAAACAAGCAGCACTAGGACTCATGTTTTAATAAGTCACAAGAAGAAAATAGCTTGTGTAAGGTATGAACTAGCTGTATGAGCAGACCGAGTGGACCTATGCCATCAAAGGGCTTTGAAACAGACAGTTCTTGCTGGAAAAAACTGTTCACTAATATGCACGTGTAAATTTTTCACAACAAGGTGGAAATATCAGAAATAACAGTATTGGCATCTGCCTGAGGACAGTTGCTACCTTCTCATAACCAATTTTTTTTTTTTTTTTTTGCATCTGGTTCCATTTATGACTCATACTTCCCAGACAAGCCATACTTTGCTGCAGAAGGCCTTTAACTTTGCTTGATTCGTATTGAGCTGTATTCCTGGCTGTCAGCCAAGTAAATGTAATAAAACCACTTTTTCCATCAAAAAATAAAAATGAAATCCCATTTGCAATGAGATTTAATTAGCAGCCAGTAAGTCATTTTGGTGTTGAAAGCATGCACACTCATGTTTTGTTATAGCCTGATTTGCACCTTCAAACTCCATTGTAGCATTTTATTCGTTATAATACAGAAAGGTTTCCTGTCTCCCCCCTCCACCCCAGCCTTCATTTCACTGCAGATCCTGTAGCATTTGAATGATGGTAAATTTTTGGAAAATGTTACACCCTCTGAGCTCTTCTCTTTGGATGTCACATTTTGCATCACCTATTTAGAACATTGTGACATTGATGATTTTAACACCCCGAACACCAAGCTGACAATAGTAATTTCTGCTGAAATAGGCAGTCTATCAAGAAACTTGTGTATAAAATCAGGAGCTGGCATCCCATTAAAGCCCGCAGAATACAGATGACTAAATCAGCGTCATTGCTGATGTTTCTGCAACTAACAGGCCAAAGTTGGGGGGGCAAAGAGACTCTATCCTACCTATTTAAAACAGTCAGAGAGTCTTCTTCACTGCCCTTTTTAATTTAATGAAATCCTCAGGTAATGCACAGTGTGACAACACATTTTTGGCTCCTGTCTCATATTCCCCCAGGGAGGGGTAACGTTTGACACCATTGGCATTGTTTTGAATACCATAATTTTAAGAAAAACAGCAAACCGAACCGTTGGAGGGTTTAGCTTGTCCCCTTTCCTGGAAAATCAGGCTGCAGGAGCCAGGAAACTTTGCGAGCTCCAGGATACAGAATTTCCAAGTACTTTTTGGGAGCTCGGGGAGCACTGACCAGCCAGAGCAGCCGCGAGCAGCGCATCCCCCAGAACGGCCACCCTGGAGCCCCCCGCCAGCCCCCCTGCCCTGTCCCGCCGGGCTGAGCCCCCCAACCAGCGCTGCCCCACGAGTGGCTTTCTTTCCCAGCACTGGCCGAGGCAGCGCGCGGTTGCGCAGTAGCAACTAGAGAGCAAGCCCAGCCAAAGTTTAGGCTGCTTAAAGCAGCGTTAACTCTCGCTTGGATTTCTGCATGGAAATCCAGTGGGTTAGCGCAGGGCAGTGCTCTAGACAGCGGCTGATCCTTTGCTCTCGCAGCCTGGCAGGGATCCAGCCCTGCAGACAGCCGGCAAAAAACGTTTCACGGGATCCCACAGAGCGAGGGCAAGACCGTGGGGGTGTTACTCCCCTCAGCTTCTTCCCACCGCCTGTATTAATTGATGGAGCAGGCAGCAGGGGTCTACATAGAATATCACCCAGCCTCCTTCAGCCCCCACCCTGAAAGATCAGCTGGATCTGAATCCCTTCTGCTCGCAGTAGGACCAGAGGAAATACAGATGGAAAAAACTATTAGACGATTTAGCTCATCTTCTGCCAGAGAAAGACTGCTCCCTGCAGTACACCATGCCTTTGCCTTTTTTCTTTTTTCTTTTTATTTCAAAGTTAAAGGCCCCCCTCTCTACTGAATGTCCAAAGAAAACTTCTGAAAGTTTTAAGATGAGTCCAAGATGTCTCTCTGTACCAGTCCCATGAGTTAAAATGTCATCAAGAAATATGAAATAGAGAGGAAAAACTTTGTCACAAAACTGGTCAAAGCCTCTGCTTTATCATTTTCATTTTTTCTGGCAATAAAAAGGAACAGGCTATTTCAGCCATGAATGTTTGCTCGTTGTTTCATTCATTTGTGTTTCTTTCTTTCTTTCTTTCTGGCTAAATATGGATGTTGTGGAGGGAAGAAAGATTGTAAGAAATAACAAAGCCAGACATCATTAAGTTAGTCATTAAGAAGTTTTAAGGGCCAGATTTTCACACGTGCCCAGAATCCAGCAGTTTCTGCCTAGAACAAGTGCTCAGCACTTTTGAAAACTCTGACCACTTCATCTAAGTGCCTCAGTCAAACAGCCCAGCTCTTCAGAAAATCTGGCTTTTGAAATAGTCACCCTTTTGAAGTAGCCCTATGGAGATTATGAGTAGATATCTCTTTAGGAAGAATAAGCACACAGGTCCTCCCCCAAGCCTTCATTTGCCTTGCAGACTACACAGTGCCACTGTTTGGAGGGCCAACGTTAATATGCCTGGAGGATTCAGGGCATTTACACCAGCACTCAGGATGTTCAGGCACCGGCTCCTTCCACGGCCTGGAGCTGCCCCCCGCAGCCCCCCTGCCCCGGCAGAGCGCAGCTGAACCAGGCAACGACCTTCGCTTCTCCAGGAGCAGATGGGAAGGAAAGAAGTTGAAACGGCAAAATGCCAAGTACTCTGACATCCCTGCAACTTTAGCAGCGAGATTTCTCATCACCTCATGGAAACAAGCCTTCAGAGACTGCATCTCCTGCTGTTAAAATGAATGTGGAAACTCCATTAGTTTCTATGGCATGGTGTCAGCCTCTTCTTATATTCTGGCAGGGGAGAGGGAAAGGAAATGCTGTTCTCCGGTACAGAGCCGGATCTGCCTCCGCTGGCTCTCTCCACCTTGCTGGGTGTTCATGGGGCTGTGCGCACCGCCATGCATATTCATCCTGACTGCTTTGCTTAGCAATACTCCTGTCAGTTAAGAGATGTCACTCATCGGGAAAGAACGCAAAAAGGCAGTTTATGTAGTAATATTGGGTTTGTTTTTGATTAAGCCTGCTGCTGATCAAGCTCCCCTCATCATGTCAGCTTCAGAATGAATATTCATATAATGCCGAAAAGCAGGGAAACTCACTAGAGCAGAAATTTTTACTGTTTTTCAAAAAACTGTTGTTTTCTTCTGCCGCTGGTCTCACCAGCCTGCAGTCCAGCCTGCAAGCAGCCAAGCTCATGCAGGTTATTTCCATGCTTGAACAGACCTCAGAGGTGTTAGAGGCACCAGAGTCCCTTGGCCGCTCTACAGCAGCGGTGCACCGGCACCACTGGAGCTAGCTTGATGCACGTTGGCTGAGGAGCTTGCCTGTCGCTTTGATGTGACTGGAGATGATTTTACAACGTACGGCAATGCACAGCGCAATAGGAGGCCATCCCTGTTTTCTTAAAGCTGCAGGGAAAAATGACACCGAGGCACCACATGTAACCAGTTGCCAGCACGGAGAGCCAGCAGTCCCTGCACGCCAGTTCATCCTCTACGGGGATTCCAGTGGTTCGTGGTCATTGCAGTGGTCTGCTCCCAAGGACGAGTTTAATCTTGCTCTGCCTCCACAGTGGTCCAGCTCAAGATTATCTTGTATAAAAAGATAGAGACATTTCTCTTTTGCGGAAACTCGATCACATGTCTAATAAAGCCTACACATATGAACCATATGTACAGGGCGCCTATACTCACAAATTAAAGAAAGTCTTAAAAAGAGTTTTCCTCACCAAGCACAATCATTTGGAAAAGACTTACATACACACAACAAATCAGCTTATTATAGCTCATGTAGGCATCACATAGGGGCAAAAGCCAAGTATTTCACAGTGAAAGCTGCTTCCCACATTCCTGGTGCTATCGGTGGTACCGAATCCAGTTGAAAGCAGGCATATTAAAGGTAGCGCAAACACACGTGACAGATGTAACATATGCATAGCCCCCAAGAGTAATTACAGAACAAGTCAAGCTATCCAGCATTTTCATCTTAAATTAAACCTACAGTGAGCATATGTTCAGGGTCTGTGTTTAGTGTATGTAATCTGCATATAAGAAAAGGACACAGGGACATTGTCACAGTAATAAACTCAATTAGTACACAGACTGCCAATTTTTTCATGCAAGCAATTTAACTGAAAAAGAAACCCCAAAGAGTGGCTAAACTAAAATACATGATGTGTTGTGCAGGTTTTGCATTGAATATCCTGGATTTAGTGTAAGGACATTCTTTAGAGAATATTGATTGAGATTTTCAGGGATGGCTAAATGACTTAAAAGGATAACTCCCATTGAGTTGTTCCACTGTGCAATGGAATAAATCAATAAGGCTTGCTCTCCTTCAGCTAGTCAGGGCAAAACCCAATAAGGCATTCAGGTATTGCAGCACCTAACGTTTGGGGCTTGGTCCTCACTCTGAAGCCCAGAACTGTTAGTCTGTCATCTCCCCCTCTCCCTCCATTGGACATCAGAGAGTCAGTCACCTCAGAAAGGAGCTGGATGCTAAGTAGGAAGCGTGCTTGAAACCATGCTCGCCAAGCTGTCTAGAAGGCTGCAGGCAGGGAACTGCTTGAGCTCAGTCCCTGTCCTTCAAAGTCTCTGTCATACCACTCCACTCACTGGCCTTCCCAGATGGCTCTCTCCCTACTGAGCAGGGCACATCTAAACAGCTTTTCTTCTTCGGGGCAATAGGTTACAATCTTGCCAACGAATCTTGAATTTCTTGCTTTGCAGTAGCAGAACTTTAGCAGGAAAGAAAAGACTCTTCTGCTCCTGGTGGGGTACTTACGGCACTCTCCTAGGGGACTGGAGTTGTTGATCTAGCAAGGGAGAGGTTTCAGCACAGGTTTTTGGGGGTTTTTTAGATACCCAGGGAGGAGGACCAAGTCATCAGGCTAATCCGTAAGAAGTGGTGACAGCACTTGCCATAGGTATAATTCAAGAGGGAGCCCCATTTCATCATATGACAGGTATTTTCAAAGACCTGCTCAGTAGGGCAGGTACCTTGAAGGATCCAGGCCAAGAAATGTGTAGTTTCTGGTGTCCTACTCAGTTTGGGAGGGGAAGAGGCGTGAAACAGTTCCAAGGAGAGAAGTTCAGCTCATGCCCAGAAGCAGAACTCAAAGAAACAGCCTCAAACAAGGAGGCACCTTGAAAGTCTGGGTGCCACTAGGGTTAAATGGGAGCTGACTGCAGCATTCTTGGATTGAAATTTTTGCACTTAAGTAGCTTGACTCCATTTGGGTCTGTTATAGCTAACGATGTCCTTTATTGGTGCTATTTCTTATCCACTGCTGGCAATGTGTCCTGCAGTGGGGAAGTCCACGTAAAGGTATTTAGCATGCGACAGAGTTACTACCCTGAGTCAGAATCTAAAGCTTCATAAGCGGATTGTGCAGGCAGTTATATGAGACCAATATGCTCTCTGTTTTGCTGACGCAAATAAATCCTGAAGTGACTCTGGTGACAGTATTCTGTGAGAAGGGAATAAAGAAAGCTTGCCAGAGCATCTGTATTTCCCTTGTGCTTTACAGAAAAGACATATGGATCTTCATAGAAAATTATAACCTCCTTGAACAATATAATAGGTAATTATATTCCTGACTTAGAAATTCTATAGCATACTGCATACAAAAATCCTCATTCAGATCTGCAGTTTTCCAGAGCACCCTTTTTTTTCATCCCTTTTAAAAACACCAAACTTTTACATTAGACACCTCAGGAGTTATTCTTCTCCGTCCCATCAGACCTACGTGCACCCACCACGCTAAGTATTTTGGAGGAACCCCCTCCCCATCACCAACATCCCCGGCCGGGAGCCGCGCAGCTGCGTTCCTGCAGCACTGAGCGCGAGCCCGCAGGTTCGAGGCACGGTGCGTTAGCTCAGCACGGCAGGGCACAAACGCAGCCCCACGCCATCGTTACCGCTGATGGCTCAGAGCTGGCTGCACCAGGGAGCGGGCAGAGCACTCACGAAATTATCTGCCCCCAGTCCTGGTTGCTGTACCCACTGTGTTGATTCCAAAAACTACTCATGCCTGGGGAAATTTTGTCAGACGTGTTTGGCTTCCTCCCCCACACGCCTTCCAAAGCATGAAAAGTGGTCATCATCAATGCCTAGGCCTTGTATGAGGATATGTTTTTTCCAAAGCGCTGTATAAACAATAGCTCATTAAGAAAATACAATTAAGATTATAACTACCTGAAACCTCTTTAGGGTTGCTCCATTGTAACCCAAAAATATCACATGTAATTTCAGTGATACTTGCTCAATGATTATAAAAAAGAATTTGCCCCAAGGCTGAAAAGGTGGATGGTAAATTGCAGTTGCAAATTAATTAAAATAATCAAACAAGCCAGAGGTAACTCCCACCATAAGGGGGTGGCTTATAAAGGCAATTTTAACAGAGCATTTACCATCGGGGGTTGCCTGGTTTCCTTTTAATAAAATATCTGCGATTACCTGATTAGCTGATCATTGTGCAGAGCATTTTGTTCTCAATACAGCCAAGCAGCCAAGGAGGAGAAGAGAGAGGCTTTTATCAGATAAGGTTTGTTTATTTAAAATGTATAATTGACTTCTCCTTTTTTGATGGAAGCATGATCCAACAAGCTGCTCGCCTCCAACTACATATACTGCTTCTCCTCTCCCCAGTCTGAGATGAGCCAGTTTTCTGGCACGCGCTTCTCTTGGCAAGGTTACCATAATGATCTGGAATAAAGGTAGGAACACTGCAATGGATATGAGAAACTAACCTTTAATGGTTAGAAGCGGTCACCGTCCATTATGGTATTACACTCGTCATATGCCATCATGCTAGAATTACGACAACGTACCAGCTGTGGTTCTGCCCCCGCATGGTATTATTGGAGAAATAAACTGGTTTAGTTTGATAATATCTGAGGAGGCCAAAAGATGATCCACATTTTTCGCTGCCACTCACATTCTTAAGGGCGCGCCTCGTGCAGGAACGTGCTGCTTGGGAGGAAAAGGTTCTGACAATATACTGGAATGCCAATAAACTTGGAAATTCAAATTCAAAGAACACATGAAAACTAGACACCTCATGCACGTAACTGTATATTTATTTCTTTTTAAAGAACACTCCTTAAATGTACTGTAAGTCAAGTCAATATACAAACTTGGTTTCACAGAGTTATAATCCACTAAATAGCACAAAATATAATTCAGGTCGTTGTTTTCTTTCATCTGTGTGTGTGTGTGCATGGGTGTTTGAGTGCGTGTGTGCATGTGCACGCGCGTGCTCTCACGCATGCTGCTGGTGGTAGTGGTAACCCACCACACGTGTTCAAACACAAGCCCGGGCTCTTCCTGACTTTCCTCTGGAGCAAACCTCACCCAGATGGAGACCCTGCTCTGGAAGACTGCGACTTTCTTGCCCGTGAATCCCACTCCTTGAAGAGAAGGGGGTGGTGGTGCTCTCTGGCAGGGCCACGCTCCTCCATCCCACAGGGACGGGCAGGATGGGACGGGACGGGAGTGGAGGGAAGCCTCCCCTGAAGTTGACCCGGGTACCGCAGTAGGGAGTGACCATCCATGGTGTTCACGTGCAAGGAAACACCTTTTCTTCCCACTCCAAACCCCTCTCTCACACCCCGGAGCACCTCTGCGTGACACCTACGCCCCACGGTCAGCCCTCACGAGCAGGGGACTGCCGGGGCTCGGCGGGGTGCCGCTTGTCCAGCCAGCGGGCCGGCTCCTCGCCCAGCCCCGTGCGGCCATAGGGGCCTCGCCGCCCTGCTGCTGGAGGCAGGGGAGCGGGTCGTGCCACGGCCGGGCTCGGCCTCCCGGCAGCCAGCGGTGCCCCGGCTCCGCTCCCGGCGGCGCAGCAAACCTCGCCCGTCCCGGGGAGTTACGCAGATGGCACCAGTGATGCGCGTGCACATATTTACAGGGGGTGGAATGTTTTCCCATAGCTTTTTAAAGGAGTATATAGATCAACATGTTCACATAAGACCAAATACTTTTAATATATTTATAACTGTTTTATAAAGCTTTGAAAAAACTCACAATAGCACATTGTTTTACTTTAATGCTTTACGGTACTATCAGTTTAAAATCACAATCAGCACTTAAGTTATAGTCAATCCGGCAAACGAGACAAAAAAAAATTACAAGAGTTAAGAACTGACTGATACATCCTTTATCTTTTTTTTTTTTTTTAACTAATGCATAAGTGCAGAATAAGATAAGATACTCTAGTTTAAATATCTTGTTTTACAATATACATTTTGTTCTAATTACGCAACAGTAAATCCCATGCTTCACATAGAAAAGCAATCCACAACATTAAGAAAAAAATTTACAATTTATGAAACAAAGTAAATAAATATTAGTATTACAGAATCAGAGCTGTACATAAAAGCTGTTCAGTTTTAATCATATAAAAATATGTTTTAGTGCAACCTCACATATATTGATGCTGTTTTGCTTTACATCATTTAGATCCAAGTGTCCAAAAAAGGAAAGAAATTACATTTATTACAAAGCAGATACACAAATTCTAAAATATGTACAAATTACTGCTAAAAAAATGCTTATAAGAATATAAGCAAAGTAAAGAAAAGGCACAAACATCTGTACAATTTAAAAGTACCAGACCCAATAAGAATTTCAAATTTAATTTTGGTCAGGCTCATGATGACTTGTTATTTTATCTAATTCTTTTGATATAACAAAAGTATATATAATAGCAAACTACTGTAACTTAGAACAGGCATGCTGTAAAGTTGAATACTTCTTCTATCTCTAGAAAAAAAAAAAAAAAGTGGGGTAAATGTATGGGTGAAAGTCTCCATGCATCTCAGATCAATGTGGCTTGCTCTTCTCAGATGACGGATCTTTTCTTTCCTGTGTGCTTGATGGGGGGTCGCTCCTGCTGTGAAAGCCCAACTGCCGGACGTCCACAAAGCTCTTGCTGTAAAAGGCGGGATGGGCTAACGCAGTCTGTGATGTACCAAAACTGTCCTGTTCACCACCGTGCAAGTCAGGATGGGTGGCTGAGGCACAGGTCTGGCCCGGCTCAGATCCACTAAAGTGTTTAATGCTAAAATGTGCACTTTCTAAGGGTTTCTGGTGAGGCTCAGAAGGCCTCTGCAGCTGCTCCGCGCCGTGCAGAACGGCTTCTTCTGTGGCAATTCGCAAAGAGGCTATGGCTTTTGTACAAGTCTGTATGTTCTCCTCCTGCTCCCTCTCGGTAGCTACGACACTGTCCTCCGACGTGCTCTGCGTCAGCAACAGCAACGGAGAGGAGGGCGCGCCGGAGGGAGCGGTGGGGTGCAAGCTGTGCAGAGAGGTACGTTTCTCGTGGTGCTTAGAAATACTATATGATTCTTTTGCAAGGATTTCCGCAGTTCCTCTTTGCTTCTCCTCAGAGCCCTCCCTCCGCAGGGCCAGAGTGGACGGAGGATGTAAACCTGAAAGGGCCACTGGTACTGAATGGACCATCTGGATACCCCCAATAGGCATCATGGGGATGGGTGCTCGGATCTGTTGCTGGGAGTGTAGTGGAAGATGACTGAAGACGTAGTCACTCGGACCTTCAGGGAACGGGCTAGACCTGCAGGGCTCCATACCTCCTTTTTCTCCATATACGTTGAAGTAAGGCCCCTGAGACAACCCCCTTCTCTGTAACCAGAAAAAAACAAAAGAAATGTCAGCACTGCTACTAGCAAAATTCTTGTCCAGCTGCCAAACCACCTATCTGCTTTCCTGTCTAACACAACCTCCCATTCATGCAGCACCTTTCGTCCAGATGGATCCCAAAGCATTTGGAAAACTCCACTAATTGCTTATCCAAACAACACAGGAGGTTTTGCTGAGCTCAGCCCTACAGGGCTCATGCCTCTGAGGTGAAAGGCAGCAGCTAGTTAAGAGTGTTCAGCAATACAATGCAGCAATTTAGGTCAGGAAGTGAAGAGTATTATATTCAACTGAAACTGCGGGAGAGAATTTGGGGTAGATAGAATTTCATTCCCCAGGAGAAATTTGGCCAGGAGATCCATCTTACCCTCTCTTTTGGCAAACTGTGCAAACTGTGCTGGTACTGGCAGTTCCACACTGGGTATCAAGACTTTGTTGCAGAGAAATACACATCGGAACGCTCCTTGCTTGCCACCGCTGCTTGGCAGTATGGGAAAAATCTGACTGTGTGTACGTGTTTTCTGCCCGATGAAAAGATCCTGCTCCGGAGCCCCAGAGAAGGCATTTGCTCCTCCTACTCGCTACCATGAGCTTTACCCAATCCTTGATGAAAGAGGGTGGGTATTTCCACGGCAGTTCAAGTGCCTCTGTGCAATTAAGACCCAAATTTTTATAGTCATTAAGACAACGGAGCACCACGCTGGCCTATCTGTAGTGTAAACAATAAATAGTAACAAAAGCATGGGTATTAGCTGTGAGTGAAAGTGATGATTCTGTCGCAGGAGACTCACCCACTCATAAGGGGATTGAGAAGAATGAGGGATTTTGTAACGGCTAATAAAAACTAATCTCGCAATATTGACGTTTTCAGTGCCTTCCCATTAGTTCCTGCCTTGGAAGAATGAATAGCTCCATCTCCACTCAGTATTAAATATGCCCTGAGCTTCTGGATTTCTCTTTCTTTCATTCTTAACTTTTAAAATTTGTTTTCCATCTGATGATTAAATATCATTTATTGCTGACCAGAGGAATAACGATGACAGAAGTGCAGGATGACATTTTCATAACTGTATGTGGGATTTGGCCACACAACTCTCGGGGACTCCCATAGGAAATTAGATGAACGAAAATGCTCATCTCTGCTCTGCAAATTGACCAAACACCTCTCAATTGCCCCAGAGCTGTACTGCTACCACAGTCTTGGTGTGTCAGCCCAAGGACTGTGCTGCTAAATGCCAATGCATTAAAGTGGCAGCACGTCACTGCTGGGAAATCCTAGCTCTCGAGGCATTAAGCAACCTCTTGATCCCATCCCCAGGAACTGGTTTAGGGGGCAATTAAAGATTCAGTTTCTGTGCTACCCAGGGGCTCAATCTCACTGTGCTCAGATGCTTTGTCCTGTTCAATGTAAATCAACGTTGAGACAGGAAGGGTGACCCATAATCATCAGACTTGAACTTAAGAGATGTTATTATTCAGAAACTAATCTACGTTGGGAATTTTCCTATTCAGAAAGTGAGACACTTGAGTCTCCTAAAAGATAAACTGTCATAAGAAAGCACAGTGGCAGCATGTTACACTGCTAAATGGGGAAAAATTTACAGAATAAACTGCAGTTGCCAAGCCACAAGACAGTTCACCTACCATGCCAGTCCTTCCTATTGCTAACCTCACCTCCGCACAGCTGCTTGCCCCCTTTTTTTTTCCATCTTTGGTCTGTCAACCCATTTCTCAGTCATACTGTCGTCTTGGCTGTTTCCTAAGCCATGATATTTATCACTATTGCATCTGACGTGAACTTGGGCTAAGGGAAATAGAGCAAAAGCAACCAAAAAAAAAGGAGTAAAACTTGTGGAAGAACAAACCTAGTCACACACAAATCTGTAATTGAGAAAGACACTGGCTTCATGTTGTACCCAGCCACAGTTTCAAAAGGGAATAGAGCAACAGTCTGTCCTCGTAGAAGTGGCTAACATGATAGAAACTGCTACACGCTTCAAGATCAACAGTATCATCCAATATATGTCTCATATGCATAATTTTTACATAGACAGCGACAGTGTGCATATCCACTGGATGCCTTCCGAGCCTGGCTGAGCATGTATTGGATTATCTTTCTCTAGCTCTGGCAGATAAGTTTGGAAACAGCCAACATAAATAGTTATAGGCATTAATAATTGTTCATATCTCTTACCCTGCTTTTATTTCCTTTACCAATATCTAGTATTTTCATATCTACAAGCAGACACACATATACATATTCACGGGGAAAGACTGAATATTAGAGGAACTGTCTTCTTTTAACAAACATCCTGAGAATCCAAAGACTTTATTTTGTTGACAGGGCGAGCACTAGATCTCATCACTGAGCACAGTGCAGAAGTCACGGTATCTTTCTGCGGTGCAGTCAGAACGGGTTGCTGCCAGCACAGTGAGATGAGCTCCTCTCTTTGTCAGGTGATGGGAACCCAGTTCATTTCCTATTAATTCTCATTTGTTGCAGTTCAGCATATTTCCCTCCAACTCCAGGTGACATATGATTTCCCAAGTAACAATATTCTGTGGGAGCTTTTCACTAAACTCTCTGACCTGGTGGTAAAACTAGACTGCCACACCACACCCCTGAGAAAAGCCATATCCAGCTTCACGGGGCCCTCGGAATGCCTCAGGGGCAAGATAGGGTTTACCCTGTGTCTGGTACATCACCCAAAAACAGGCTGTGGGGGATTGAGAGGAAGATCGCATTTCAAAGCCAAGCACCCTTCACAGACATCCCCCCACAGCCTCAGACCACAGCTTGCAAAAAGATGGTGGGTGGAAAATAATCTCTTTGATTACCATATTGTAACGTACTTGAGGCTCTTTTAAAGTTAAAAACCAGAAATTGTTGAACTCTATTGTGAAATTCATTAACACAGCATATTACCGATGTGCTTTCTAAAAGACATGATGCTTAATAAAGTGACTATAAATCTGTATGGACTTCAATTTCAGGATCAGCTCGATCGCAGTCCTACTGAGAATACACCATAGCATCCCACATACACCAGTGGACCTATTTACAGTTTACCTGGACTTAGAAGTTTTATGCTATCTGTACAGGAATGCATTTCACTCAAGATGATAAAGTATTGAGTGTTTGGGAAGGGATTTAATATCCATACATCTGGGATGGTCATAGGACCTTAAGTCCTATCAGCTTTCAAGTGGTTACAGAGGTGCCTAACTCCCTTCAGCCCTTCTGAATATAACGAGACAGGCTTCACACTTCAAAATGAATGAGGTGTGCAACAAAACAGCAACACAAGCAAAATCCACTACCTCCTAGAAGTTAAAACAGTTGCTAGGAACAAGTTTGTACTGCTCACAGCAAGATATATTCACAGTCTCATTGCATCTAGCCCTGGGACTGGAAGAAGAAGCAAAAGCTCTGATCCACACTTGGAAGCAGCAGGGTGCACAAGTAGTGGGGGACAAGCAGGAACACAGCGAAACTGTCGGTGCTGGATCCCATGTTCACAATATAAGTGTTGTGGGGCTGGAGGGGAAGGTTGCTTCAGACTAACCCTATGTGGTCTCTTCTTGCTCATTTGAATGTCCACTCACAGTTTAAGCACACCTGCTGCACTCCTGGTTTAACTTCATCTAAAAACAATCCAGGTCACTTACTCCAAGACTGCTCTGCAATGTGAGTCAAAGCACAATAAATGGGGCAACAGCGACATACGCCTGATCCAAACTAAAATGCCAACAGAGATGCACTCAGGGTGCACAAAAGCAGCCTTCCCATTTCTCTTTCTTTCAGGACATAAAATGACGGGGAAGAAGACTTAGAGCCCTTCAGTAACGGCACCAGACTCCCCAGAAAGGACAGAAACCTCTGGCACTGACAGAAGAGAAGATACTGAATGTGTTTAGAGCACAATAGGGACCTGTCTTTAAATTTAGAGACGGGCATTTAACTTGCCAAAGCCAAACGTGCACCAGCATCAACCGGAGCCTTAGGCTACTTTGGAGAGAGTATCTTGTTGCAAGAGTGTATCCTCTTATTAACTGCCAAAGAAAAAAAAGTGTATTTTTCTATATTTTTGTACAATCTACAAAAGTAGTTACTTTCCCCATGCTCTTTTCCACTTCCTAAAGAAATAATTTCAATTACTTTCTATGGGGAGCTTTCAATGCCAGAGCACTTTACAAGCTCTTTGCACAGGACCACCAAAGTGCATGAACATTCAAGGGAAAGTAACATGAAGGTGAACTAGGCCAGCACCGGCCAAAGAGACCAGAGCAAATACAGCAATATCAGTGGAGAAGAAAGAAAATTGGCTGCTTCTGGGAACTGCAGGCAGCAGAAGCACAAAACCACGCTTATTCCTGCAAGGACTGGAAACCCAATGCAGCTCTGAAAGAGGAAGCATGATTGTAAGCTGGCATCTGCTTCACTGATGCAGTTGCTAATCATGTTCTGATTTGCTGGATTTCACTTCTCTGAAAGTGAAAAACAGCCTTTATTCCTTTATCTTCTCCGACAGCTTTCATTTATAGCAAGCTCAGGTGTTATTTGTCTTCCCACACACTGAGTATACTAACATGTGTTTCACCTAAACTCAACTACTGCTTGGCTAAAGTATGTCTTCCAGAAAGGCATGAAGAGGCGAGGATTCCATCTTTCCTCCCTTGCAGTCATTTGTTGAGATGGGCAATCATCCTCACTTGTCATTTCCTCATTTAAATTTGCCTGGGCTCTGCTTCCAGTGATGCCTGTGTTCAGGTTCCAGTGACTGTACTGAGGTCTGGGCTTCTCTCTCAAAACACTCAATGTGCCACTGAGTTACGGATGCTTTCTGTAGGACAAATGATCTTTTACATTGGGTTTTTCACTGCCACATGACTGATCCTACCTCAAAACTAAGGTAAGTGCTAAAAGCCCATCTGGCATGGTGAAATTTCCAAAAGAAGGAGCTAAGGGTGCTAAAAGAGTCCTTACAATGTGCTAAACGCCTTGCTGGAAGGTGTGCATAACACACAAGGCAAATGTTACAGCAAGAACTGTCAGATGGCCAAGGGTGACTGTTACATACCCTTTTGCCAGCATCATCACACATCCAAAATGTCTACTACAGGATGCCAGTGGAAGTGTCTCATGCAGGACATTAGGAACTTGGGCTCCCTGCACAATGTCAGCTGTAGTGTCTCATATAATCCCTTTCATTTGATACTAAGACATCATGACTGTTAAACTGGTGGCTCTTTATCCTCTTTTTGTGCTTCCTTACTTTGTCAGTAGGACTGCTGGCTGGATTTGTATCCTCTCTCAGCAGCAGGGTTTCAACATGCCCTTCCTCAAGAATGGCTTAGTGAGCCACCCCACTCCGCTGCCCTCCCCAGCAACTTGCCAGGCCATAGGGCCATGTCTAAGATGTGGGAGAAGGACCTGTGTTGCTCTCTCCTACAGATGTGGCCACTCACATTGCAGCTTTCCCTTATCCCCCTGAAAAGCTGGGAAACCACTTTTGGATCTTCCAATGTGGCAGCACCTCAGCCCTGTTCGGTCCATCCCTGCTCCAGCCACCTTTGCCCAGCTGCATCCCTCACTCCATTCCCAGGAGCAGGTAACACATCAGCCTGGCTCCACAGAGAAATTCACCCCAGAGCTCTGGAAATGCTGATTTTGTGAGCTCAGGGTTCAATTCTTCTCCTCTACAGAGAAGAACCACAAAGAACTAATCAAAGAGCTGAGAAGACTGGCGATGGGGAAGCAGGTAGGAGAGCCCTGCCGGGAGGAGAGCAGGGAGGCAGGAGCCCTGAGGCAGCGGGAGCCTGTCACAGCTTGCCCGAGTTGAACCCACACACATGGGCTGATGAGGCAGGCAGTGAGAGGGCGGCACCAACACCAAACGTGGCAATGGAAGCATACTAAATAAATAAATGCATACATAGTGAGGTCATCCCTTAACTCTAAAGAACAAATTTATTTGTGGAGAGAGTGCTTTGGAATGCTAGGGCCTGTCAAAAGTGCCAAGTCAGCAGCTTCTGAGAGCTGATTTACCAAAAGGCAACAGCATAGGCAGCAGCTGTGCAAGTTTTGCATATTTCCATTTCCACCAGACAGTTCTGTCCCTGCCGAAACAGCCAGTCGTGGTGGTGCCTTCTGCTGGGCAGACAGCTGCCTGCTCCTGTCACACAATATCTTTTAAACTTCAGTCACACATCCTGATTTCAATGGGCACCCTGCTTTTCTGAGAGTTTTAATTTAAGTGTTTTTATTGTATTAAACAATACAATATGGTGATGGGCACCGTACTGCAGTATCAGGACCTTAAACCCCGATCTGGGCTTAATCCCATCTGACAGTCTGGGAGGTAAAAGGTTTTACAGTGCTGTAAGAAGCCCCACACACCATGTAAGCTTCCTGGGCCGTTTTAAAATAAAGACAGGGGCAGTTAATGTAAGCCAGCCTCATTTCATTGAAGTTAATGGAGGTACCCAGGCTTGTACCAAGTGAAGATTTGACCCTTAGGATGACTCTATGGCATCTAACTCAATCAACATCTCGACTTGGTCCCTGCCTATTCCAAATTTCTTGCATTCGTTCCAGGACTTCCCGCCAAGACTCAAAGCTTATGCCTTCTTCTTCTACAAAGCTGCAAAGTTTTTTAAAATACTATGCATAGATTAGGTAAGAGCACTGATTTTGACAACAGGAGTGAAAATACTCTTTCATACTTACTGAATGCCCCACTGGAATAGATTCAGACTGTAAATATTGACCCATGGTCAACGCTGGATTATGGTATAAGCCCCTCCGAGGAGACGCCGCTCTAACAGAGGCCATATATCTCCTCTCTCGCCTAGGAGACACATCTCTTCGAACAGACGCATCTTTTCCTGGTGACATTGGTCTCCTTGGCGATAAGTGACGTCTTGGTGACACGTCCCGTCTTGGCGATAACTCTCTCCTCAGCACAGCTTCCTTCCGCGGGGAAAGGTGCCTCATGGGTGAAATATCTCTTCGGGGTGACAGATGCCTTCTGGGTGACAAATCCCCTTTTGGCATTAAATACCTCTTTGGTGAGTTATCTCTATAGGGTGAAGAATCGTAGCCGGGTGACGACTGTCGACTGGAAGGTGAGAGGTCCCTTGGAGACGAACTGGGGTCTAACGAAAGCACGTAATCCTCATCCATGCAACTAGGTATGTCCAACCTGTCTTTATCGGGCTCTGAATCAGTACTCTTACTCTGGAAAAACCTCTGATATTCTGTCATCTGTGAGTCTTCACAGGAGTCGCTTGGTGTTATAAGCTGAGTAACCTGAATGCTAGGTAAGGTGACCAAGTAACTGATGAGGGAGGAGTGTCCCACAGAAAGGGAGCCCTCGGGGGAAGCCCCCTGCGACGCCCCAGCTGAGTTCACCGACAGGGAGGAGAACCGAGGGGGCTGCGGGCTGGTGCTTCTTGATCTGGTTTTTGGTGTCGAGTCTCCCTGAGTGTCATCAAAATCATCCTCATCTTCATCGTCATCATCATTGTCGTCACCATCCTCACCATCTGACTCCTCCGCGTCAGAAAACTGGTGCTCTGCTGACAGGCCTGCCAGGTTGCTACTCTTCTCTGCCTCCTGCTGCATGTCCTCCATGTTTTCTGAAACAGCCACGGCAAGTCAAAATGGTGAGCACAAACCCCACCTCTTATGCCTTCTGCCACGTTCATTCCCCACCCAGCACACCTGTTGCCATCACTGGATACTCTTCATCTGGGATGGCTGCGTAAAGCCATCCTTCATAGTCTCAAACCATAATTTTTCATAATAATACCTTAAAATTCTACACTTCCAAGGAAGTATAAAAAGCAAATTCACCCTACCCCACCTTGCAACTTCGCTAAATGTTGCCATCTCTCACATCTAAATTGAAAAGATTGGGAACTTTGTATGAGACAGATGACAACAGGTCATATTTTTATTTCTAGCTCCTCCTCAAGTATCTTAATAAAAAATATAACTCAGACAAATGGATCAGATTTATTTTTTATACTTCCTGTTTATTAAAATGATGCCTCTTAATTAAAAAATGCCCCAAATACTCTTAATATATTTTCCCATGCCAGCCACTGTGCTAAAGTGCAATGAGTCATTTGCATACTCCAGAGGCCATTCCAACTACATTGAATCATTCTGACATACCTGCTTCTTCAGTTTCAGCATCATCTACGGATGTCATTGATACTCCAAGCTCCAGGCATTTTTTCATGTGTGCTTTAGACTTCATATGTTTTGTCAGATTTCCTATGGATCAGAGATTAATCTAATTAATGAACAGCAAAGATCACTCAGCTCAGGTTTTGGTGTATCTTAACTCCGTTATCCTGCAGATGGGGGTTTTTAGTTTTAAAAAACCCACAACAGACAGGGCTGACTCATCCAGCCCATTGCCCTCAGAGCCTGTTTTAATGAGAGTGGGTTTTTATATCTTTCAAAAAAATACATAATATCTCAAATAAACTTAAACTCAGGGCCTGAGAGGTATATAGGCATCTCTCCAATTTTCCACATGACATTTAAGCACCCCAGCAAGCTAAAAAACTCGCTTTTGGATGTTCTCTGTCCCTGGACTGAGTGTTTGTGATACGTACAGACTGCCCGGACATTGAAGTAAGTCCAATGCACACCAGCCATTCAGGGCTCACACTCACAGGGGTACTTTCAAGCCAAGGGCTCTCCCATTTACTTCACATGTAGGCTCCAAATGTTGAGCGTGTATGAAACATTCTGAAACAAAAGCACCCCTCAAAAAAGATATTTATGGGAGAATTCTCTCTGCCAGTTTACCGTCTAGCTGCAATCTCTGAACTGAGAGGAGCTGTACTTACAGCATTCAGCTGGGATGTGGAAAATCCAGGTTCAGCTCCCAGCTTTGGAGTACGGATCTGAACCAGACACAGCAGGGATTTGAAATCAGATCTCCCATTCCCCTGAGGAAGCAACCTAACACTAGACTATTGACTTTCTGGAGTGCCTGTCTTGGTCTGTTTTTTCACAGATAAGAAAACTCGGTTGAGACTGGCCCCAGGAGACATATCATGGCAAAGAATCTTGAGCACAAAGCACAAGCTGGAGAAACGAGAATATTGCTCTAATCCATTAGCCACTTCAGTCACATTTGCAATACCCAACAGGGAAAGCATGGCACAAGCAAACCCAACCCACTACCAAGACACGGCGCTTCTTAGCTCAGGAAAGGCACTCTGTGAACGTACCTACACTGCTTTTGGGACCTCAACCAACGTCTCCAGATGGTGCATGTGGCACATGCAACCTGGGGAGAGGAACACTGCACCACTCTGTTGGATAGTGGAGGTGTGCTTAGCGCACAAGCCAGGCTCCTCTCCTCTGACTTTCCGTCCCAGCTAGTTCAAATAATTCTCTTCTCAGTAAGAGTTTCTTATTGTGCCTGTGCACTGCATGAAAAGTCTAACTTGGCCTCTGATGTCTCTGGATGGCTAAATGCTCAGGGTGTACACTGAAAACCTAACTACCTCTGAAGGACTGTCCCCTACTGTTCTCAGCAAAATAGCAACAACAGTTATGAGGCTGACAACTGCTCATAAGCAGTAATACACCAGTTAAACACTTCTGGTACTTCCAAGGCTAACTTAGTCTCTTCCTACTCATGCCCTTCTTGTGCAATAGCATACCACCTCCTCCCTGTTTCTTCTTCTCCACCAGAAATGCTAGCCTCAGCAAGCAAGTTCACAGTTCTTTCCATGCCATATCTCCTGCCTGGAACGTCCTCTCTGAACATAGCTGCAAAACCACAATCCTCCTTCAAGTCCCTCCTCAAGACTCATTCCTCCAGCAATGTCAAATGTAAACAATGAACAGCTCAACAGATGGTCTATTGGGACTACAAACAAGCAGCTCCTTGTCTTTGTCTCTACACCCCCATGAAAGTTCTCATCTTAAAGTAGGTTGATGGGTCTACTACCATCCATCAGCTATTCCCATCTTTGGCAGAGGAAGAAGTGCTGGAGTCATGGAAACTATTACAATTCTCAATCCTCAAAACAGCCATGAAGCTGCACTGGGATTTTGGGAGAAATTTCCTTCAGCTTCCTTTCTCCCCCTTCAAGTGAGTTCACCGCACTGGGACCAGAATCCATTTCCCTTGTCTGCCAAAGGGAAGCTAAGAAACTGAGAATGTAAGGCTCATTTAGGCTGTGCTACAAAGAAATGCTACCAAAGAAAAATTTTTTTCTTTTAAGGAGATAGTTGCAAGGCAAATCCAAATTCCAAAGAATATCATTATCTGTGGCCTCAGGGTGACAAATGGAAGCTTTTTTCTGTGCTGATAAATACATGTGAACACAAGCTATCAGATCTCTATTCATAATTAATGCCACAGTGGATGGAGTGGCCCATCTGGGAGACATACATTATTTATAAACTTGAAACTGACCCACTGTAAAGCCCATGAAGGCATGTTTTCCTCAGCAGCTGATGCTCTGCTTCTACATTATGTCATAACAAGTGTACTCTCCTGGTTGCATTTAAGTGTTGCTGCAATTAAAATTTGCACCATATAACAATTTTGGCAGAAAGTATTCTTTGTAAGGGTGGTTCTTATGCCACTACATTTTCTCTGCAGACAGATGGACCAGCCAAGAGCCTATAGCTCTTAATGAAGCTATCCAAGGAGTCTCGGTGTCTCGCAAAATCCCTGGATCAATTAAACAGAAGAGAAAAACCTCTCTCGTGAAGTCCTCTATCCATAAACACAATAATTTTATTCTGAAGAAAATCCTCTCCTTGATTGCAAAGGGTGCTTGGAGCCCTGATGGCAAAATAGCTCAACATTTGTTTAGGAAGTGGGAAGAGTTCAGCAAAAAGGGTACCTTTCGTTTTGAAGGCAAAATTGCACAACTTGCATACATAAGGCCGGACATCAGTATGAGTGCGGATATGTTTTTTGAGCATGCTTGGCTTTTTGCAGCGAATTCCACATTCTTCACAAATGTACTTTCCTCGGCCACGACCTCTGACATAGACATAATCCTCATTTGATTTATACCTGTTGGAAGAGAGCAAGCGTTTAAATCGTACAGACTCTAGGACACATACATGCACAAACATCACCCCTGTGCATCTGATCCTGATCCTATATGTATCTCATCACAACAATTCCACAGAAGTCCATAGGAACTACTGAATTTTCAGGCTGGAACTCAAACAGTATTTGCCTTTCAGGGAATGCACTGGTCCCAGTGTGTTTTAACAATATGAGACCAAAGGGTTGCAGTATGAGAACAGTATAAACACCTCGTCAGGGAACAGACTAGCTACCATTCCTACAGACACAGCACAACTCCAAATACGACTCTGCAGGTTGGATTTATTTCAGCTAACTGTAGTCTTTTACGATGCAGGCATCTACCACCACTGAAAACAGTGTCATTTTTCAGCACTGTTCATTTAACTATTTCAGTGTATTTATCTCTTGGGATCAGATAAATCACATCCTGGAAATGCCTGTTTCTCCCCATTAAGCATAAAGGGAATGCAGATGACTAGCAAGGATGTACGCGTTTCCACTACAGATGCTTGAAGTTCCTGAAGATGGATCCCTCCCTAAGGGACACCATGTCAAGTTCACTCAGGTACGTGCTGCTTTAGAAATAAAAATGGGAAACTTCCAACCTGCATACTTAGCAGAAAGCTGTTAAAGGAATTTTTCTTAGCACAGGCATAAGCGTTCCATGCTATTTTTGCTGATTACGTAGCGTGTAGTTGGATAATAAATAAGATATGCAAATCTATGTAAAGCTGCATATTGCCTTTACTATCACGATAAATTGTTAATATGGAAATCTAAAAGGGCCCAGGGGATCTGCTCAGGCTGTTCTGAGGTTTGAAGAGTGTTGGGCTTTCCCTAGAGGGAGAATTTCATCCTCATTCACCCAAAGTAAAATCCAGAAATTGCGAGAACTGAGATATAATATTTTTTCTCCCCTCTGTCCTCCACTGTCCTCTCCCTAAGCAGCACTAATAAGTACTTTCAGTCACCCTGTGGACGCGCAGCCCACAAAATATCCTTGGTACTGACAGCACTTTAAATAAATAAGGGACTGTCTGAAAGATTCTGTTAATGTGATGATAACTCTGCAAGAAATAAGTGGCAATTTTTGGGTTACAGAGCTGAAACATTTTTCAAGTGTGCTTTTCTTAGATGAACACTTCTTCCATATGTTCGGCTATATCACTGGCAATATAAATACTGAAGCTAATATCTGAGAAATACATAAAACACTGTCCTGTTCTCATGTCCATCTTGTTATCTATTGAACCTATCAGCTGCTCTTTTAAATGTGGATGCCTAAATTCATCTCCTTTCCAATAAAGTTGGCCCTCTCCCTTTTCCTTCATTGTCCATGACACCATGTGCAAAACTGGCATAGTCTAATGTTACTTAATATTTAGCCATCACTTTAGCAGATTTTTTTGTGTAACATTTCTGGGATTCTGCTTTTCTGTCTGCCCTATTTTCCAGGTTCTCCTTCATACACACATGCCAACAACTCCTAGACATCTCTCTATCCACTGCTGCATCAGCTACCTCCAGTCTTTCTCCCACAGACAGAAAAAATGTCCATTATTGTTTGAAAGACTGCCATTTTATCTTCTTTTCATCTCTCCTTAGAGTCTGATTTTGCTGGGATGGAGTCTACCTTATCACCCCTGATTGATACTGGTAAGATAAATGCTGTGTTATAACATGTGCTTTTCTGTTCCTCCATCTCTGTTGTTCCTCTGCCTGACCTCGTTCTACCGGCTTCTGTCACCTGTCAGATCCCATTGGGCACAAAGACAATTAGGCAAGATCTGTCTCTTCATCATTCATATGCACGGTTCTTGGCCATAACTGACCTTGACTCTCTAAGTATGCTTCACCATAACGACTCTAAGAGAAATGACACGCACAAATTTGACATTTAAAGAAGGCCTGGTCCAAAAACTGAAACAGCAGAAGACTGAGTCTATAGTGATTATCTTTCTAGCCCCCTGGAATAGGAATAGATCTTACTATCAACTCCTGCCTCTCTCAAAGTTTTCAGCAATTTCCCCCTTCCCACTACACAACTTTCATATAAGGACTATGGTCACTGCTGCTCTGAGCTTGACTTGAATGGGACTCTAGTGTTAAAAAGTATTAACGAGCCTCAGAGTCCTGCAATTTCTATCCAAAATGTTATTTTATTGGGGATTTTCAATTGGAGTCTATTACTGGTAGATCTGAAAGAGCAAAACAAGCAAACTGTGAACCATTACTGTCAGCTGATAATGTCATTAAGCCAGATGTCAGATGAACAGGCATGTTTGCCCTGTCCCTCCTTTCTTTTCACTTCACACCGTTAGTAACTAACTAACTAACTGTACTGCAGCAAGTACTGAACGTCAAATTGCTGCTTTTCTTTGAGGAACACTGCTTCATATCCCATCAGGGTTTTGCAGTCACAGATGATGGAAAGCAGATTTTGTAATTCAAATCATTTCTTTAGAATCAAGCCACCTGCCAGAGGTAATAATATGGTTGTTAGCTTCTTCCTTCAAAACCCCCCTCTGCTGCGATGCTTACAAACTGCTCTTGATGGGTTTTGGTGCACCGAGGTGGTGATGTGCTGTGACATCTACTTTTCACCTCAACTCCGTTCATTCTGTTCCTTCAGCTTCACTCATCCCCAAACCTGTCTGTTTGCTTTTTGCCCACCTGCCATACGAGCGCTCTGCTCCCCTGCCACAAGGCAGCAATTCCCTGCCTAGCAGACGGGCTTTCCCGCAAACTGAAAACTCTGACAACCGCAGATCTTTCTCAACTATGGATTCAGAATTGCTTTCTTCGCACTTACAAAACAAAAGCAATCAAGAAGCTTAAGCAAATATACTCCCCAAGACAAACGAAAACCAAAATGAAAATATGCTGCTGAAACAAGATATTATCATGCACGCTTGTCTGTCCAGGGGAGAAAACGTGAAACGAAGACGACAGACATTTGCTGCACAGTTCAGCGCACTACTTGCGTGTACTGAGGTAATATGAAGATGAGCTTGATGAGTAGAGCAGAAGAGATAAGAACAGAACAGCTCTACAAAAAGCCAAGAGCAAGCAAGCACGGAAACCCACCCATGTTAAAAACTAGCTTTCAGAAGTCATAACAAACAAAAACCTGAAGGAAGACAAATTCAGTAGGACAGAGAACAATGAAAGACGTGGTTATGGAACGAATACTAGATCCATTTAAAAAATAGCCAAGGTAATGAAAAGAATGAATCTACCCTTCCACAAATAATTCCTATACAATGTATGATAAAATGATGATGTATAGGAAAAGAGTGGACCCATTAACACCACATCACCTCATTCACTATAGCTTTGCAGGTTATGTGCTCCTATTGAGGAAGTTCCAGTCTATTGCACAGATTATTTGTCCCTCCCGCTCCAGAAACTAATGTGCACATCAAGGTGTCTTATGTTTTGCTTTACTCAAAGGATATCTAAACATAGCCAAGTATTACTAGGAGACATTTCTAGGTGACGTGCCAATTACATGACTTTACACAAATAGTTTCATAGACCTTGTCGGTGTACGGGGAAACTTAAGATGGTCTAAGTAACATACAAAGTTTCTTAAAGAAGGTATTAGATGGTAGAGGCGATTTATACAGTGATCTGTTGCAGCTCACACTGATCTGAATCCTCCTTTAAGTTGCTTTTGTTAACACACTTTTGCTCTTCTGACCTCCCATCACACAGCTTACATCAGTGCAGACTATCCTCAGCTGGGTGATCCAAATTCAGAAATGATACATAGAAGGAAGCAGGCAAATTTTATACTTCAAAGTGGGTATGAGTCGAAACAATACCTCTTTAAATTTCTTGTAAACTTAGGCTCACTCCTGAATTTGGGTCATGCTGGTGTAGCCAGCCTACTGGTTTGGGTACTAGGACAATGTACTACAGAGAACAGCCAGGATCAGTGTGTCTGGGCCAGCATGCCTATAACAATCTCCAAAATAACAATTTCGGTCTTTCAGGCAAGGTGTAGGCTATAGTCCTTCAGTGTTGCAGACTACAGAGAAATGCCAATGTTCATTTCATGGAGACTATTCAAGCAGAGCCAAGCCACATAATGTTAATGAAGATTTTAAAGGGTACAAGCTGATGGGAGAAAGAAATGGATGTACAAATTTCTCACATCTCCATCCTCACCTATTTAGTTACCCCAATAAAACAGTGTTGTGAGACCATCTGAGTTGGGCAAGACTGAAAAACACATGTTCAGCCACGTGATTATTCACTGCTAACAAATGGCAAATTAAGTGCATCGTGTCAGAATTCTGTAAAAGAAATTAAACAGTATCTTCCATTTTAGAGTATACTGCAGAGGAAAACAAGTGTCCATTTCATTTGCTTTTTATAACAAGCTTTGTAAGCCTCAAAACAATGTTAATAGACTTTCAGGTCTCCTTTTTCCCTCTCTTTGTTGTTTGTTTCTGTTATCACTTGACTGATAGATAGCCATGGTAAAATTAAACATTGTTTAATCAACCATATATGACAGATCTATGGATTAGGCTTAGATACCATAGATTTCATTGTCATCTTACATTTTATCTCCAAAATCCAACTTCAATGAATACTGAAAAATTACAAGAATAAGAATAAGCATGCCTAGCTAACCCATTCAAGTGAGTGGAGGTTCAGAGAGTCTAAAAATGGAAAGATATCCTCATGGGAGCCATTAAATACAAGAAATGGTATAGAAAATATCAAAATGTTAACCGTTTATCCATTTCTTTATGACCTAAGGAATGAAGGTAACAATTTCAAGTGAGTGGTCTCACACAGATAGAAAATGTAATTGTCCTAAGAGCAAAGTAGAGCCAAGAGTAAGTACACAGGTACCCTGCGGTTTGTTTTAAGACTGACATATACAGAAAAAACAAGAGGCTTGGGAGCTACAGGACATGGCAGGAATACAGGAGACTGTTCACATCCTAATTCATTCATATTCATTTTCAAATCTCTTTAAAATGACAGGCTGAGCTTGAAATTTCCAGTTGCATTTTCTTACCCTCCTTCAAAGATTTTAATTCGTATCGGCTCAGTTTGTTTGGATGTAATGTCTTTATCTCCATGAATGTCTCCTTTTACTCTTTCTTTTATAATATTCCCCACTACTTTCTTTTCAAGCTTGCTGCCAAACAAGAAGAATGGCTCGTGTTTCATCTGTAGAACAAAGTCAAGGAAGGGTGTTACTGCTGGAGCACACAATAAATGCACACTTCATTTCAAGTACTTTTAACATTCCAGGTCAAAGCCAAACTCTCATTTTGGTGTAACTCTAGAAGATGAATTAATTTGTCCCATTTAATCGGACAGAGAATAAGAGAGGGGGCAGCATGGACAAATTTTTATGAGAGTCTTGACAGAAAAGACAGCACCATATCTTTCCTCAGAAAAAAATCATGGAAAATAGAGATGGAAAAGCCTGAGAAGGTAATTTATTGCCATTACAGAATTTTCCCTGGCACCATTATCTAATGCTTCATCTATGAGGAAGAGTCAGTATGTGAAAGACATTAAATGGATCTGAAGATCCTTACTCAATTTTAGCTTAATCTTTACTTATGAACGCACGTGGATGTTTGTGTCTGATACTGTTTGAATCAGGACACGTCAAAAACAAGGGACAAAATAAAAGGAGATAATGTATCAGGCTCTGGCACACATGAAGGGAGGGCTTTAAAAGCCTCACTTTTTACATCTGACTTTGAAAATGGAGACAGAAACAGCAGAAGTAGCAGAGCTTGCAGAAGGGTAAATTGAGGCTCAAAAGTTGTCATGGGAAGATGTCAACATCTGATTTCCCAATGGGGAACTTTTTTTTAAAAAAATCATTAACTTACATTTCATAGTTTACCAATATTTTCTCAAATAAAGATATAATAATTTAATTTTATTAAAACCTCTTATTTACCTGAGCAAACTGCTTCCATGCACTTGATGATGTCAGTTTACCAGCTCCAGGTCTATGCATAGCAGCCAGAGTGTAGATTTCTGTGGTGTTTTTTTGCTTGGACCTTAAAAGTGCTAAAGTGGTCTTTGTACTTAGCCCAGATGGGTTTGGGTTACACGAACTTATACACCATGAAGCATAAACAGAAGATTTGAGGGTTGGTTGCTGAATGTAATTGGGTTTCGTATAATTTAAGAAACACCAGCTCACAGTAGTAGTAGTGCGCAGACTTGGGAACTGAAGGATCTGCTGAAAATCTGCTACGTCTGTCAGGAGAATGGTTGAGCCTGTGACTTTCCCACTGGTATTGGATGACATCTGGACTAACATACCAAGAGGCAATTTTTGATGTTTCAGTTGGTCTTCTGGCTGAATTTCTCCTGGTGGCAATGAAGACCTCTGTGGACTCATGCTCATATCCGAGGCTGTTTCATCCACATCCAGTTCTTCTGGTGAGTCTCTTCCTTCAGAAGGGCCACTGGACTTCTGCCCTGGTGACGTGGAATCAAAACTGGTAAGTTTCTCCGCGCTCAGTGGGAAAGCATCTGCTGTTGGCATGCTAACAGGAGGGAAATCTTGAGATGATGAGGAGGACAGCGGTGAAGAGGATGACACGGATGGCAGAGTTTCTTTTGGTTCAGTCGCGCAGCTCTGCCTTACTAGTTGAGGCTTCTGCACTCTTGGAAAATCTTTCTTTATATCTGAGTTAGTTAACTCAACTGCACTTAGCTCCTCAACTATCTGCCCATACATTTTTTCTTCTTTGACTCGTTTCTGCTGCTTGGTCTCCATGAAGAGCTCCAAGCTGCTGGCAGGTGAAAGCATTCGCTTGCTTCCTCCCAAGGTAGAAGCCATGTCAGAACTGGAAGGCAAACACAGGGGAATTGGTGGCTCCAGCCCAAGTGGTAGTGTCTGTGGCACTTTCCACAAAGGATATTTTTCTAGCCCTCCATGCTGACCCAACATCTGAGCTATGTTAAATCCAATTCCTTGCATGGTTGCATTAGTTGCCAATGTTCTTTGAGAAACAGTCTCATCAACTTTACAAATTACAATTGCAGGACTGCTGCTCTGCCCAAGGATCTGGGAAATGCTTGTGTACATGACACTACCGTAAGATGGCACATGGGTTTGAATCCTGACGGGAACAACTGTTCCTGGCAAAGACTGTACAGATCCATCACTTGGGGAGTCAAAATCTGTCTGAAGATGCTGCTCAGAGGAGGTATCTGTTGGTTTAATGCTATGGTCTGACTGGTACTTAGCAAGAGTATTTTTTGAATACTGCCCAGATGTTCCTGAGTAATGCTGGTATGCTTGCTCTTTAGCATGAACATAATCAGCTGGTTTCTTTCCAATAAGCTCTGGCGCATGTTCTAGGGGATAACTTGGAGGAACGTCTGTTTGGAAAGGCTGTTTGACATAAGATTTCTGTAGCTGTTGTACAAAATGATGCTGGAAGTGTAGAGGTTCTGTGCACGACTGCCACAAGACAGGCTGCTGAGATGGTGGTAAGTGAACCATGCAGACAGCTGGATAAGGGAACTGAAACAAGGTGCTATGAATAGGGGGAAATGGGACTTTTTCTTGATGTGCAAATAGCTGCTGCTGCTGCTCTGATGGATGCTTGTTAGGAATATAAGGTGCTTGTTGGATCAAGGGAGTCCTTAACGTTTCCGGGCTGTCTGCAAGAAGAGCCTGTTGCTGGGCAAGGTGGGATGAGCTATTACTAAGCTGAGCACAAGAGCCAATAGCCTGTTTTCCAGAGTCATCTACCTGAATGGGCTGAAGTACAGAAGAAGGGGAGTGATGCCAAGCAAGCTGGGAGGAGCGAAGACCAGCCTGTGCATGTTCCATCTGCTCCTGTTTTATACTTTGTTCGGTGCTCTGATCAGTCTGGGAAATCTCTGGAAAACCACTGAAGGAAGCCTGGCGAACCAAGAAGCATTTCTTCCTTTCTCGGGATGGAGACAGTGCCATAGTAGGTGTCCCAGCTGAAGAGGCATGAGATAGGTTCCCATAATCAAAGGATTTACTTCGGATCTCTGGGATTTCAGCAGCATGAGGACAGGGCATCTGTTCAGATGAGCAGCGTCTCATTTCCCTCTGATGGTGATGCCCAGGGACGGAAAGTGAGTAAGCACCAGCTGGAACTGTTAAAAACTCAGACTGTTTTCCAAACTCATCTTGTTTGGGAGGCGTGATGAACTTCATATTCTCTTCTCTTTCAAAGGACATTGAAAAACTTGAACTGTGGGACAAATTACTTTCTTGGCTAGGGCTGCGAGAGAGGCTTGTACCTGTGGACTCGAAGCTGGATTCTCCAGAGGAGTGCTCCATGTCAGCCAGTCGTAAACGCTTCTTTTTGGGTGGTAGCTTTTCGGCTGGAAGTTGAGAAAGGGTTTCACTTCTCTGGGGCCATTGGAATTCTTCAGTGGGTCTTTCCTGCTCTTTACTCTGCACTTCTTTATCTTTTTCAGGCTTATCTGGCTCCTCCGTGACACGAATTTCAGGTACCTGTATGTTGTGCTGGCGAACCAACCTGGGCTGCATATGATACGGCTGAGGCTGCTGGGATGGAGATGGCTTACTGGTGTCAGCGTTTTCCGTTTGTGGAGCTCGGTCGGGGCTCATTGGGGACTCACAAATCTCGCTCTCGCATGTTTCAGATGGTGAATAGATCTTTTCCTGCTGACATGCAATATGTTCTGTAGATTCAGACCTTTCAAATGAGTTTGGCCTGCTCAGCGAATTTGTGTGCTGAATGACAGAGATGACATTTCCAGGGGGCTTTCTGGCCAGAGATTCTGCAGTCTTTTCTTGCTCTCCAGTTAAGGATGAGTCTTCCAGAGAAGCTGACGGGCTTCCAGACTGCAAGTAAGGCCTGCAGATTTCAAAACGCTCCACATGGCAATGGGCAGCATTGTCCAGGCCTTGAAGGGCAAATCCGCTCCTTGGCACTTCCTGAATTTGGGATTTGGGATCAAAGTCCAGAGGCTGAATTCCCCCAGTGGTGCCAGTCGTACTGCTGCAAAGCATGGGACTGTCTTCCTCATCTCCCACACTCTCCTCTTTCCTGCGCTTTCTGTTTTCAAAAGTTGTTCCAAGCATGGATGGCACCGCCTGAGGTTGTCCGAGTGGGTCAACAAAGTACTCTCCCCCCTTGTTCATCCCACCTAAGGATGGCGAGTCCCTGTAGTTCTGCTTCTGAGCTTCAAATTCTTCCCACTTTCTGTAGTGCTTTCCGCTGGCATCATAGTCATAAAAGGTCTTGTCTCCTTTCTTCTCTTTTAAGGATGGTCCTTTCTCACCTGGTGTCTGTCTGCTGGAAGCAATAATGATGTTTTTTCCTGGTCTTCCATGATAGTCCGAATCCGAGTGCCCCTCCTGCACAGAGGGCAGTTCAAAGGCAGCCTGTCTTCTCAACATCCTTTGGTGAGTTATTCCCACTGTCCCGGGGTAAAATACATCATCTGAGCCAGTCATCTTCTCATCAAATGAATGGCTGCCTCTCAGAGATGGGGGAATACTTAGGCTGTTTGCAGAAGAGGTTGGCATGGAGTTACTTCTAATAAGAGGAGAGGAATCTACTGGGGGCTCTAGAAGGACGGGTATGTCACTCTGCTGACTGACCTGGTACAGGCTGGATTCACTTTTGATGGATGATGTGGTGGTCTGGGATTGTCTAGATTCTGTATTGCTGCCCGGATAAACTTGTGTAGATTTAATAGTGCTCAAATTACTGGAGTCAATGAGTTCTTCTTTATTTGGAGTCAGCTGAGAAATATGTTCCTCAAGCATCTTGATATCTAATCTGTTATTTAAAAGAGGTAATGGCTCTGCTTTGCCCTTTCTACCCATTAAACTGTGTTCCTGATTTGTTGTGGCTACTGTTAGTGCTGTCCTTTGATTAATCCTATAGAACTTCCCAAAGATGATCTCTTCATAAGACTTTGCATTAGTATTTGGTGGGCTAATTTGCTGCTCAGCACTTTCTGAGCGGGAAAAATAACCCGAGTCAGTGCTTCCTTTACTGTGTGGGCTCAGGAGGTTTAACGACTGCTCAGAATCTTGCCCTTTTTTCTCTGACAGTCTTAGTGCAAGTCGCTGTTTAACTGTATGCGAGTCGTCAGTCTTGGTATTTAAGGATGGGTTTTGCAATATATCAGAGCCAATATATGGTGAACTCTCACTGGGTAACTGAATTCCACTTTTAGGGATAATCAAAATGGGCACTTTCATTGGCCCCACCAAGGACTCTTCCATGGAGGAGTGAAAACTGCTCCTGCTAGCAATGTCCAGGGGGAGCTGTGGGACGGGGCTCAGTTTGTCAGACCCTTCCACTAGGAGTGGGGTCTCTTCATCAGTGTCTGTGCTCTGCTCGCCGTCTGAATGTATTTCAGCTTCCACATCGATGTAACCAGCATCTAGATCCAATTTGGAGACTGCTGACTCTGTGAAAGGTACCAATCCTGCTTTAATTGCATGGGCATGTGACTTCCTGTGCTTGTAAAGGTTGCTCTTCGTCTTGAAAGAGAAACCACAAGGAACACAAGGGTACGGTCGCTCCCCAGTATGAGACCTAATATGCTTTTTAAGTACACTAGGTTTGGCACAAGCCCGATTACAGTAAGGACAAATATACTTGCCAGGTTTTTTGGGTTTGTGCTCCTTTTTGTGAGCATCTTCTGATTGTTCTAAAGATTTCTGTGAATATTGGCTGTATGCAGGGTTCAAACTTGAAATCTTCTTCCTGGAGAAACCTCCACTATGGCTATGCATATGAAAAGGAAACAAGTCCTCTGAGGCAACTGATTGCAAGTGGCTAGGAAACTGCCACGGAGGGCCTTCCAAGCTCTGATGTGGCTTTATGTTGTGCAAGAAGCCTTGTGGCAATGAATGCTGTGGGAAAGAAAGTGAATGTTGACATGAGTAAGGACTTGGACGATGCTGTGGATATTGCTTCTCCGTGACTTGCTGTGCAGCTTCATTCGATGATACCAGTTTCCCAGAACTAAAAAGTTGTGCTGATGCTGTGTTTCCTATTTGCTCGTGATCTATTTGTGGTTGCCTCTGTACTTCTTGATTGCCAAAAGTGCTCATCTTAATAACAGCTGAATGTTCTTGCCTCCATCTACTTGGTACTTTAGCAGTTTCTCCAGACCTTGAGGTAGCTTTTTGCCCTATAGCTGTGTCCCCAGAGTCCATTTTGTTACACAAGGTCTTAAGTGCTAGTTCACTTGAAAGCTCTGCAGACACATGGAGTGTGTCCAAAGCTGTGCTTTTTAAAGTTTTGTTGCTCCCATTTTTCCAGGGCTGTTGCAAGTTCACAGACTTTTCTTTCTCTTTGGAACTTTCCACGCAGTAGTCTATAGGCATTAGATTTGCATCTGTACACTAATGTGAGTATTATACAGTTCTGTTCATGGCAGAAACTTTCCTAAGCAGTTTATTATACATTTGCAAAGACTTGTTATAGCATTTGGACATTTTCCATTGTTATTAAGTACTGAGATGCAGAATGACCCAGAGATATTTGTGATCTACTACAGCAAAGTTCTCTTCATCTCTTCCATGGTGACACAGCTATCTGTACAGAAAAATCAAAAACAAAGAAACCCCACACACCAATTAATACAGACATGCTAAATAACATTGATGCACTCAGTTGCACTTTTATTGAGCCTTACATGAAAAGTACTGAGGGACTTAAGCAAAGGCAACTACGTTTCACAAGACCTCCTTTTGTGAGCAGACACAGTAAAGACTGGCTCCAGAGATTGCACGCAAGCATAATCGCTACTCAATACAAGCCCTAGGAATAGAAAACAGAGATCTACGCTTTCCAAATCAAATAGTAGCTTTGGAAGGTTTTCTGGGGACAGTTTAAAGGCTCGATTCTCAGAAAGTCCACCACCTACTTTCAAAGGTCTTTCAGCAAATCACTGCTGAAAATAGAGTCCTAACACCGTGGGTGGGAATTACCTTATCCAGTATTACTCACCTACAGTTCAGACATGCACTTTAGTCACCTGGCCTTCCTCTGAAGTCAGAGGAGGGTGATCAGTAGTTCCAGAGGAGAAATCTTTCCATATCGTACAGGTGCTTCAGACATAGAGGATGTCTATGCATGTGACTCTCTGCTATGGAGATGCCTGTTTCTCACTGTCGGCTAGGCAGTAACCCTAGATGACTCCCTTGGAATATATACCAAATTTTAAACGGCTAAAGTGAGGTACTTCTTACTTTAGATTATCTAACTGGTTTTACAAGAAGGTGTTCATCACCCTTTTAAACTACTTTTAAACGGTCAAAAGAGAGACATCAAATACACATTCCACACACACAGTACCTTTCTACATCTCTATCTTCCAATCACTGTATTAAATTCTAGTGAGAACGTCTTTCTAGAGGTAAAACATGTCTTAGAGAAATAAGCTACAACTGTGTTTGTGTGACTTTAGCATTTTAGTTTTCAATGGCGAAACACTTCCATCCAGTTATGCATGCATTTTTTATGCTTAAATACGATAGGTTTCCACAGTTCTATTATAAAGAAGAAGAACGAAGAAATCATACTCAGAGGTATGATTTTCATAGACAAGTACAGCATTTGAATTCGAAGAACAATGTAGGCTTCCTGCTTCTGTATTATCCAAACACAGGACATTTTCTAGATGAAACAGTGAGAATTATAAAGACAGTCATGATTTTATAGTAGCAAGGAAAAGGGTGAAAAAGCAGTATTAGAGCTACTGGAATATTTTTCTTTCCTACGGTGGAAAAACTGAATTTGGCTTGAAGAAATATTAGCAACGTACAGGTAATGAGAATATATGATTATTTTTTTTTCAGCATAAAACAATTACCTGCATCTTCTAGGCATCTAATAGGCATGACTATCTTCAAATTTCCTGTAGAAAAAAAAATACAGCCATAAGAAATTCTTGATATTAAGTATAGATGCTGAAGAAAGTTTTCTATTCTTTACAGTAGAGGCCTGAAAATTTCATTTATCCATCCACTGGAAAAAACTCGTGTCTTAGAGGTCTGAGCAACCACATTTTGAAGAATATGAGCATGAGTCTTTTTAAAGTACTTAGGCTTCTAGTGTGTAGATGAATAACTGCAAGTCTAAATTAATGCAGTCTCACCTTCCTGAGTCAGTACAAAGAGAGCTGCCGATGTCCCTCTTCATTCCTATGCCTTTGTTAAGCCTGGATTATCCCTGAATCCCATTGGCAAATCTCCTTTCAATGCCTCTCTCCAGCTAATACTTTTAGACTCCAGGTCTCTCATTAAGTGTTTCAGGGACCAGAACAAATTCCTGGTCAGGGTGTCACCACTCAGGTACAAGAAAATGTAGTGACAGGTGACGAGGTTTCCAAATCAGTTAACACCAGTGGGATACTTGATCAAGAATATATGGCTGCCTTCTCAAAGAAGAAACATACAGCCCAAATACATGGTTAAAAGACTTCTGTGACTGCCATGATCTGCCACCTGTCTGACCATCAGCAGACTGCAGCTACTCTCTGTATTGCCAAAAAGACTGGCACGGGGAACAGGGAGACTGAACATCCTCTCGCTGCCTTAAAGAGCGTTTCTGCCGTAACAAAGGAGGACTCTCCCTTCCAGTTTTCAACAGATCTTGAAAACAGATTTTGGCTTTCGATTCCTTAAAAAGGATATTTGTTCCACTGTGATAACAAAAGCAACACTTACGGCTTTTATTTGTGGTTTTTATTTAGGACAAAATTCAGAGCATCTCTAAAGAATGGATCTTTAGAAATAGCTGGAGTATTAGCTTCAGAGCATTGGATATAGGCTACTATAATGATCCTCAATTAGAAACTGTCAGGAAAACAGCTAGAGCACTCATGCTTTCTCCATTGAATAAAATCAACAGCTGACAAAATAGTAAAGTCTATAAAAGAAAAATATCATCAAAATTGAAAAATAATTTTTAATTCTTTGTAATTAATTACGCTGTTAAAGAACAGATGAACATTAGTAAAGCCCTATGATTTGACATAAGAAGAATCACTACTGTGCCACCTGCTATCAATTATTTACTTAATAGTACAAATAATATATCAGTAGTTAGGTCAGCAATAGCTAATGGACTGTTGGTATAGTCAAATATGGATAACATATTTTTAAATGGTAACTATAGAGAAATCCCCTATAGGACAAAACAATAGCAAGCTTTCAAATACAAACTAGAATGTTTTAGATCATAATGTTATTCAGCTTTGATGCACTAATGATTTTTAAATAACTCTCTTGTCTGATTCTCTAAAAAAGAAAAAAAGTAATCCAAATAAAACTTTTTTCTTTAATTTTCCTGATCTGCTTCCTCAAATAAAAAGTGTCGGTACAAGTGGAAAAAGCAATCCTCGTGCACGATTTACAATCTATCAGAAGTGGTTACTAGGGAGCAGCTCTGCAGTGCCTTATGAGGAAATGGCAGGTAAGTGGCAAACCATTTTCAGCAGCTGAGCTAAACTGAATCTCAGGTGAGTAATGATGCCAATATACAAGCACAGATGTAAAGGAAAATGTGTGGCTTGAGAAGCAGAAACAGGGATGAGAGGGTATGTTCCTCACTGAGAGAGCAAAAAGCTATTAGCCATCTTCAAAGAAAAAGACTTTTCTCCTTATTAGGCAATTTTGCAAATGGTGAAGGAGAAATTTCTAGAAGATGGGGGTATCCTTTCTGTTCCATACGCCCTCTACTGAGAGCACCTTTATAGAAGAAATCTTCCAGTCAGAGAAATGTGACAGCAATGGTTTTATTTGAGCAAAAGATGATGCTAATACACTTCCAGCAATTTTCTGTTCTGGACTGAGACCTCTGTTACAGAGTTCAAGCCATTCTGTGGTCCTGCTATTTTCAGAACGTCCTATATAATTTTTCAACCTACACTATGAAGCAGGTATAGACTAATTATAGGGATTATTGATGGCTTAAGCTTGGTCAGAGTCACTCTCCTGGGGAAAATAAATCCCTTTCCAGAACCAACATAATCACTTCTGGTTTGGTGTGAGCTGCCATCCATCCTGTGTCAAAGATGGCTTTAATATTATTTCTTTCAGTTTCTTTTTTTTTTTCTTTTTTTTCACCTTCTTCTCCCTAATGGGTGACTGGCCTAACTGGAGAAATCTAAGACACTGCAGTGCTAGGTTGCATTCTCTCTGTTCTTTCCAGTCAAGTCTCTATCTCATCTGCCTGCATCTGCAGCCTAGCTTAAACCAACAACAGGCTTCCATTTTTCAACTGATTCATGTTTCTCCTTTAGCAAACACTGTAAATACACTTTTCAATATTGCTCTTCATCAAACATATACTATTCAATAGACAGAAACTCCCTATATTTCAAGCACTACATATTTCAAACTAAGGAACTCGGGATGATAAAAACGCACGTTTTCTTTAATACCTTTGGCACGGTTCAGCTCCGCTGGAGTGACTAAGAGGAGCCCACCTACACGGATCAGAAGCCGTACAGGAGTTGCGCTGAGCACATCGTTTGACAGGAGCTGCAAAGTCCTGGCTGGCCGGGGGCCAAGCCAGGTTTCCCAGTAGGAATGTGGCCCAGGAGCCAGCTCCCCCAGCCACACTAACTGCACTATCTGCCCGCTTCAAACCGGGACATTTTACTTCTGTGAAAACTTTGAACATGGGAAGATTACTGGGAAACCAGGAGCTGTATTTATGTCAGATGCACCTACTAAATCAAGACCTTCAAAACTGTCTAGAAAGGAGCATTATCCTGTTGCTCCTTTTCCTAAGGTGCCTTTGTGAGCCGCGTGCAGAGGACGTATATCTGGTTGACTACAAAGCTCCAAGATTATTCCTTCCTTTTTTTTTTCTTTTTTTCAGACCATTAAAATGGTTACACTCAACAGCTTTAAAATAAAATTTGGCAAAATACAACTTTTACTACTTCTCAATTTGTAGCTCATATTACAGTTCTTACAAGTGAACAAATTGGAAGCTTATGTCTTCCAGGCTAAATCCTGAGTGCACCATACAGAATAAATATTGACTCTAGCGTAAGGACTAAGGGTCAGATCCAGCCCTGTTTTAAATCTTTTCTGTCCAGCTCTGCCAGCACAAAGCCGGCCTAAAACCACAGTAACTGGTCCCTGAAGAATTTGTATTCTATAGGGCAGGCGTTAGCACAGACAAGCTGCAGTGGCTCCTATGAAATCCTTATACTCATGCACAGACCTCTGCCAAGACCCTTATTAGGCAAGTCTAGTTTATGTCTGGGATAAGCCCAGCAGCCAAGCAGCCTTACAAGAAAGAGAGGCCACCTCGGAGCTCTTCCGCACCTGCAACTGAGAAAAAAAATTCCCTTGGCCTTTCAGGAAGAAAGACAGCACACCTTTGGCTTGCTGTCCTGCCCCACGTTTCCCTCTGCCCCGCTAATGATATTCCCCAAAGAGCTGTTTGGTGTTGACATCTCAGTGTAAAAAAAAAAAGGGGGGGAGGGGGAAGGGAAAAAAAAAAGAAAAAAGACTGGGAACCCTAATAAAACATGGATTTACAGCTTCTTCTACCTAGGCAAAGTCATAGGTGGGCTAAGTCTGAAAAAGAGCTCTTGACCAGCATTCAGTGTCCATCTCTGAACTGAAGGATTTAACTAGCATGAAGCTAGATGATAAGCATGTCTGCATCCTTCTTTGCAAGGCTTTATACTCATTCACGGGCTGAGGATGTTATGTAGCAACATAGCAAAAGGAATGCAGTCCTTGGGGTATATAGTTTTGGCAGTTTACACAAATAAAGAAAAAAGATGACCAAGCTTTTTTATACTGCTCTACACCACACTTGTGGTCTTTGAACTGCACGTACTAAAGAGATAAGGAAGAAGAAACACTTCTTAAATTTCCCAGTTTTGTAAAAATGCTTCCAGTTAGTGACCAGAGAGATTCTCTTTGCACTTCCAACAGCCCCTGGTTAGGGGTTCCATCTGACTGTGGTTATGTAGCTGGCCTTCTACCTGTCTATTTGAACACCTCTAGGAATGACTGTAAATGCCTATGTCAACCACTGGCACTTGGCAAAGCCTTGAATTACTGGGGAATGCAAGGATGCCTGTGCTTTTGCTGCAGTTTGGCAGGAGTTGTAAGACATCCTTTTACATGCGCGATTCCAAGAAGGCAGCCCTTTTAAAACAGGTTAGGTTTATTCATCTACCACTTTCTATATTGTAATTGTTGTTGTTACCTCTTCATATTTGAAGACACTACTCTAATTCGTTCATTAATTCCACCCCAGATGTTCTGCCTGCCCTCCGGATTTCAGTGCTTTATTGAACGTATTGCCATTCTCCAAAACCAGCCAGAGAATCACAGTTTTGAAAATACCCTGAAACATTCAGAATAACACACATGTGTTTTTTAAATTTGGGCACCTAAACTCATCGTTAAAATGTATTTTTTTTAATGTCACTTAAAAAGTACTAGCCAATACAAAAACAAACACTGCTCAGCAAGTACACATAGTACACTGTGAATATTAAGTGATCAAACAAACTGTACTAAGCTTACTTGAGGAGAAGCTACAGGCCAGGATCTGTTCTCCATTGCTATGTTGGGTAAACACTTGTGTTCACACGGATTCCCCATGAAGCCAGGAACTGAGGGCACTGACTGAAAGGATCCAGTTACAGATGCATCGAGGGTAGACTGCAAGCCGCTGTGACCAAACACCAGCTTCAGGCTCTTACTCGCAGGTTTCCATGAACCTGGTAGTTGCTGGTTTCAAGGGACAGAATCTGTGCACGTAAAACTAGAAGTGGTATAAAACCTGGCATCCTGAGTTGTGCAATTATTGTTTCAGTGCTTGCACTAAATCTGGCTCATATTTTGAGAACTATTCTAGAATCTCAGCCATTGAGAGATGGCATATAACAGCACATTTTAGTTAAATGTAGTAGTATTGATTATGTCTCTCATTTTAAGGCTTTACCAAACTCACCTTAATCTTCTAATTCAAACTATTATGAGAGACCATTATCTGAGTATGTTGAAGAAAATAACTGGAACCTGTCTGCTTAAAGGCATGCTGAAGCCAACAGAAAAAAGCAAATAAATAATCAAATCTGTTGTACACTAACACCCATTAACCTTAACTGTAGGAACTTATACCTGTCTCAGATGTTTCATATAAATGTCAATGGGTACATGCTGTGAAGAAGAAGAAGACTCTCCTTCCCTCCTCCAAATGTGATCCTACCGCCTCAGACATCAGGAACACTCTAGTCCTTCTGTGGTGACCTTACGGAAAAATCAGGTCTGAAACAAGAGTCCCTCATTTGACTTCAAGGAGCTTTGAACAGATATGAGGTTTGACTCAGAGCGACTAAAAAGAGACAAATCATTCCAACAGCAAGTAAAAGTAAGAACCAAATTCTGCTCTACATTATCCTGGTATGAATCTGAAGCAATGAGTCGCAAATCCAAGGACATAATTCCAGATTTATTCTTCATAAAAAAACCAGAATCAGACATCACTTAGGTTTAGGCTTTTACATCCTACATACTAAATATCTGAGGTTATTTGCTACAAGGTGAAAATAAACTAATGCAACAGCTCTAAGATGTCTACAGAGAAATTCGTAACACATATTGCAATAAAAGTTCAATTACACAGTAGTAAGAAAACATGGGCGATTTTCTTTAAGAGATGCCGGCTTGCATCATAAATGCTTAGAGCACAGCTGCAGCAAAACATGCAGTTTTTGCTATGTTAAGTATCTCAAATATAATTTTAAATTGCCACTCTCTATAGAAAAATAGCACCCCCCCAAAAACCTTAAATTCAAGTTGAGTGTATTTTAAGAAGTCATAGAAGAAGCCTACAGCAGAAATGCTTTAACACTGACCTTTTCACTATAATGACAAGGATTGCTCACTTAAAGTACATCACTATTTCCTGTTTCAGCATCATACACAATGTACACATTACTACCGGATGGAAAAAATGTATAAAAAAAGCTTTCACACTGCCAAAGTCCAACTGAACACAGACTTATTTCCACAGGATGACTATAAAAAAAAAAGAGAGAGAGAAAAGCTACACCAGAGCCAAATTCATCTTAAACACTTCCTTTATAGGTAGAAGTCTGCAAACAAATCACAGTTCTTCTCCTTGAATTGAACAAAAACCTGCTATCAAAGAGATGCCAAAACAGCCACCAGGACAAACAACTTTGTCAGTCAATCAGCAGCTAATTGATCTCTCTGATCCCACTGCTTTTAACGGATCAGGTAAATATTTTGTTTCCGGTTGCCTAACCTTGCCGTGCACATAAGAGTCTGTCGGAGGTGCTTAAGCATGTCAGGTAATACAAAATCTACCTGTTCTGGCTGACCGTCTTTGGACACGGACATCCTGAATCTATCTCTATACAAAAGCAAAGGATTTGGATTATTCAGGCATGAAACTAAACGAGAGAATTATATAAACTGCTAATCTTCTCACACTGTTACTTATTTCCTTGGGGAACAAGTTAAAAAACGAAAACGGATGAGTAAAATACCCATCATTTCCCACATGACCCTTAAAATCTGATGGCAGAGCAATGGCAGATCTGACAGACAGCACTTCCAGTGTTATTAAAATTTCAGAAGGCAACAAAAATATCACAATGGTTTTGTCCCCCTCCCTCTTCTTTTGAATCATAGTACGCAGTGACTTAGGAGAGTGAGAGCAGCTCCCATCCAGAGAACAGTCAGAACGGATGCCCACCATTAAGGTCCTCTTTAAACACTATTTTGATGGCTGAAGTTAAGTTTCTATGATGCCTAATTCCACTGGTCCTAACCTGCAGAAGAATAAGTTTCTCTCGAAGGTGAATTAAGTACTAAGTAAACAGTATTTACTAAATACACATTAACAATGTGTAGTAGTATCCAAAGTGGTGCTCTTGATTATCCAAATGAGCTCTTAATTCTTGGGCTGCTCTCTTCACCAACAGAAAATCAAGTCTCTCTTTCTTCTGAGCCACAGTAATTGAACATAAGGATACTGTGCCAAACTGTAGAAGTGTGAAATAGTTTCTGATCACTGTTTGTAGGATTACTTTTTTTTAGAAAAGAAATTATGGAGCTTTGGCCTTGCTGTTGGCCCCAAACTATTATCATGTAAACAAACAGGCATTACGTAGCACCCAAAAGGCTAAATACCTAAAACCTGTGAAAAGGAAAGGCTCAGACACTAACCAATGATGCCATGCGATGCCATTGGGATTGCAATGAAAGTTTTGCAATTGCAAGAACTGGTGAAAATTACTGAGATTGAAGATTTTTTTTCTCAATTCAACACAAAGAAACATGTTAATCAGGGAAAATTCGCACCTTATAAAGGACAGATTAACTAAACTATGAATTTAGCAGCACTTGTGAAAGATAAAGCGTATGCAAAGAGCAAGATTCCCATGTGGACGTAGTTTGTAGTCACTTCTAGATTTATAAAACATTGTCTACAGTAAGAAGGGTAAGAAGAGTGTCACTGGAGAGTTCAAACTGCTAAAGTTGTCGGATATAACAATTTTCCTAACTGAAATGACATACAAAGTCCGAAATGCCTCTTTGTTTTCACACAAGAACTGCAACCTTGGGCAGCAGCTGGGGAGAGCAGACCTGTGCTGCTAAGTCCCTGCTAAGACACCATACAGCTTTTCCCCAAGTTTTCCCAGGAAAAAAATATCTAAATTTGTGTAAATATTGCATCATTTTTTGGTACAGAGTAATTATTATTCTGTTGCCAAACGGAAATATTAGGCAAATATCAGGCTTTTGCCTAGCATTTTCATCTTAGAGGGAAAATATCGCTGAATTTTCTGGGAAGTGAGGCTTTCTTAGTTTAAAAATTACACAATCCGAATTATGCAACCACGGCAGATTTTGCGAACAGCTATGCCTCCTTTCACACCGTGTCAGAAAAAGCCACTTGCGTTTCACATGAAAATATCAGTGTCTTTCAAACACTTTCTTGAATGAGCAAATGCACTTGCCTCTAACGGCCGCCCTCACCCCAGGGAAAAATTACAGAGGAAGACATTTATAGTATCCGAGCTTGCATTTGTTTTTCACTCACACCAATTATTATACAAGCTTATTTTAAAACCTGTCATTGTTTACTGAGCCCTGTGGTCACCACATGTCAAAACAACAACAGACGCATGTTAAACATCAGTAGCACGTTCTTACCATTTTTTTTTTCCATTTTTTGCACCCAAAGTAGAACGGGCCTTTGCAGCAGTTTTATTTCAATCCATTCTGCATATTTTGTTAAAGTTCAGCTGAGATCAGCTATTAAGCCCCAAATGCTGTATATCGCAGAGATGTCACAACAGTCACTACTCTGCAGCCAAAAAATTCCGTTTCGACTAGTGACTCAATACAGGCATCTTGCTGTAGCCAATCTAGTAGTCACTTAGCATTGCCTAAAGACTCTGACCACTACAGTGGTAATTTAAGATACATTAATTAGACTGCACATTTAAGGATGCTGCTTTCTTTACGACCCTCAGGATGCCTAGCAGGGAAAAAAAGGCGGGGGGGGGGGAGCTCTTTAAAATTACTCTGGTTATATTTTACATTACTTCCTTGTTTTTATTGCATGAAGCATTGGAAGTCAGTATGTATAATATCCAATTGCATCAGAACACCTCTTAAAAAATGCAATAAAATATGCACATGCTTTCTGCTGAGTTTTGCAGGTATACATGAAATTTCACTCTTTCCAGTTAGGTTTTTTTCTACAGAACACAAATCAACTGTGTTTATTAACATGAGCATCACTCTCCTGAGCACACACCTCTGAAAAGATGAAGGTCTACCAAAATGCTTGAATCTGCATACAAAACCTCTGTTATTCCACAGGGCTCTGCTTGAGGGACAGGCCAACCTGACAGCTCCGTTACAGATTCTCAACAAGCCCAACACAATAAACCCCAAAACATTTCTTGGGAAAGGCACCACTCAGGTTTCATGATGACTACGTATCAGACAAGGTTAGACCAGGGCATTCCTAGTACAAACAGCACCTTAAAGTTTCATATATGTATCCCACATCACACCAACTTTTGAAACTACTCCAAGGAAACCTGCAATGTGAAACCATTATCCTGTACTTACTAAGTGACACAATGGGACACCAAATCACTCCTACCCAGGAAAAGTCTAAGTAAGGACAGCAAAAATCTTAATTTCAGCCACCAGGCAAGAGCTCAGCAGGCTCTGAGAGGACATTTTCAGGGCTGATGGTCTATCGAAAGGGAAAGCAACCACTGCTCAGCTCTAGAAAACTCCAGACAACTTTGTACAGGGTTCTCTTTCTCCTGCACCATTCTTGTTCCATTCCACCAAATTTAGGTTTTTTCCTATTGGCAAAAGTGGAAGTGAAATCAGCTGCAGATCTGATCCACAAGTCTCTTGGGTGCTTGTGATACACCAATGACACTTGTACACTACAAACGAAAGAAAGCCTCTCCAACGTACAATCATACAATGGTTTGGGTTGAAAGGGACCCTTAAAGATGATCTAGTTCAACTCCCAAACATGTCTTAGTCCAACCCCCAACATCCCCTTTGCAGACAGGAAAACAAATACATAGAGTATACACACAAGTATATGGGGGCTTCATGTTTGCTAAACTACACTTAAACTAATTAATTCCTAAATGTTCCTTAGGATAGCTCCTAACAATCCGAAAAACTGCCTTGTAAGCCAAAAGCAGAGAGGTTATTTTCCTTAAGACCGAAGTGCCATGTTTTAGCACTCAGACCACCTAAGAAAATTAATGAACTTGCTTATTCAATTGAACTCTTGCCCCTACTTCCCTTTCCTACCCCCCTTGCAGGATTTGAGGACACCCTGTTCGCCTGGAGATGGTGAATCATTACAAGCCAGCAGGCCCACTCGGTTCCTCAAAAGACACAAAAGGTGTAAAAATAGCTCGTACTAATGAAGCAAGTACAGCGTCAGCAGGCAGATGAGCGTGGGTGATCAGATAAGGGTCTGTTGTTGCAAAGGGCAAATTATTAAGAGAATGCTTCTCCCTCTCCCTCTCTCTCTCTTTTTATTAAGCTTTGTTCTTCCTTTGCTGAAACCAGCCCTCTGCAACGTGTGATAAATGACACCTGACAAGATTGACTCCTCCTGTAATTGCGAGTTTCATACTGGTGCAGGAAGTGGTGCCTCACTGCGAGCTGAAGGTACAGTGGAGGTGTCACTAAAAAAAATAAATAAAGAGAGGCAAAAATAAAGCCTAAAAATAGCCAGGACTACCCACTGAGTATGACTGTGTGGGTATATTTAGCTGGTCTAACACCAACTTTTCTTGTTAAAAACACAATCTTACCTTTATGCAAAAGAGTTTCCTGTTTCTAAACATAACTTGAGAAACTTGAGAACACAAAGGGGGAAAATTCAGATTTTGAGCTTGTCCCTTTTTCATTGAGATTACCAAAAGATTAAATGTGAAAAGACCAAGTAGGTCTTCCACATGGGTTTCGCATCCTGCCATCCCACAACGAATAGACGAGAGTTTGCTATTAAGACATCCTAATCCAGCCCAACGGACAAGGCAATAGATTCAGAAGCAAAACCAGAGCTGTACCAGCAAACTCCTCTGGGAACCAGAAACGAGACTGTGAGAGCTGAAGGAAGGGGGACACATCCTATGCCAGCTCCGCTGCCTGAGCCAGCACTGCCCTCCTGGGAAGGCTCTGCCCCACCAGAAGCAGACACATAGGTCTAAAGACTGATGAGATGCAGCTGCACTTTTACAGCCCTGTTCTGCAAGTCTCATCTGCTCTGAGGCCAGTTTACATCACTTTACCAGCACAAAGGAGCTTTTAGTAAGGGTGTAAATATAACTTACTCCCATTTAAGGCACTCCTATGCTGCCTAATAAAGTGGCATGAGTATGAACGACCGTCTGGCCAAGCGATACAGTTTAGTATCTTATGAGCAGTATCGAGAAGCGCTTCCAACCACACATTTGAATTTCTGATTCCCAAATAGCTGTACTTACAGGGATTAACGCATGTGCCTTTAAAGGGCTGGCGGTGTAGCTGTGTATGTCAGCTGGCACGCACGCCGAGGTGAGTGGCTCAGGCACTTCACGTCGTATCTCTGCACCGCCGGCACTGGCCAGCCTTGCTCGCGGTGCCACACCGACCACACATTGAGCCCACCGCTCACCTCACCTTCCTGCGTCAGGACTGCAACACGATGAGCCACAACTACGTTCAGCATAGATGTTCAGAGATGTTTGGCAACCTCTCTTTGCAGGGAGACTTTATGCTTCTGCATGGCGTGAGTTTTGCTGCCCCTGCCCCAAAGGGAAGGCAAGCCCAGTCCCAAAGACTCTCTTAAGAATGTCTGCAACTGTTTAAAGTACATTATTGCAATATTACTACTAGAAGTAATACATGTGCCAACTTTCTAGTGCTCCGCATGAGCTGTGCAAGGAAACGGTCTTTTCTACAATTATGTTTTTTTCTGTTTAATATCGTGACTCCTTTGGCTGATGCTTACATGAGGGTTTTGTTTCATTATTATGCAGCCTTCCTGTGTGGCTCCAAATACCTCACATCAATCGTTCTGGGGCCAAGGTTAAACAAAACCACACAGGTTTATACCAGACCTTTTTTCTCATTTACAACAGGAAAAAAAGCCCACTGTAAGACATGCCAACTTCATATGCAAGATTCAATGAAAATGATTATTCTGACATTACAATTTTTATTTTGTTCTGATTCTAAAATTAAAAAAAAAAAGTAACTGAAGTTAATAAGATTGTATTTTTAACATTATATCCAGTGGGAAATTGAGAGCATGCTCTTTTCTTGATATGCTGTGATTAATTCCCATTGATACAACCATTCTATGTTCAGCATCATAGTTTTGTCTTTTCATCCTATGCCTTAGCAGTAAATTTAATAGTCACTGATTTTTTGTACTAGAATAGGTAAACATTGTGATGCAAGAAAAATCAGCTGATGATATTATTCTTCAGACAATTTAATTTTCATCTGAAATGAAGAGTAAATGCTATTATATTAGAGGAAATATGAATGTAAAAATAATTATTACTACATTTAAATACTGAAGACCATACTCCAGCAGTACATTTACATAAAGTTAACAGGAGACAGAACTACATACCCCAAACCACTCAAGTTATAAAGCTAAAAGCACTAGTGATCAGAACCTCAGCCTATCCCCCCACTCAGATTTGGAGCAGAAATTTTGTTTAAGGAACAGTTATATATTATGTATCTTTTTAAGACTTCACCCATTTAAAGAAAAATATACAAAGGAGAAGATGACGTTAAAAAAACCAGTAGGAAGGTGTATAAGAAAAATGAAAAATTACCTTCACTGTACACTTAAGAAAATATTTGTCATTCCACAGTATTTTCCAAAACTCATGCAGAATAGACTGAGGCCTTTTCCCTGAAGCTCTGCAGCCTGGGGCGGCCACACGCGTGGGGCAGAACCCGGCAGCTGCCCCCCGGCTCCCCACAGGCCTTTGGCCTCTGGGCTTTCAGCGCCTCCACAAGAGGTGGAGCAGGGCAAGGGGCTGGGGTGGGAGACCGGTGGCTGCCCGCACCTCGGGTGGGACAGCAGTTCCATGATGGCACCTTCCACAAAATGAAAGCCTACGGTCGGCAACAGCACCACTGATTTCACACCCCGGGTAGGGGCACCCCACCGCAGGCAAACGGAGGCAGCGGGCGCCAGTGCAGCAGAGCAGGGGAGGCTGCAACGGGAGCCATGGGAGGCAGTAAGAAGATATGGCATTAAGTAACGAGGGGCTGCGCTATCTCACATCTTCCTACATCCTGCCGCAGGTTGCTTTTCCTGCCACAGCCTTCTCCCTCCCGCCCCTGCACGGTGTCACTTTCACCGGTGTGCGCTCCCCTCCCACTCACCAACATGCAACGCACACCATGATTTATGTCACCTCTCCAATCTGGCCGGGCATCTCTGAGGTGCGAGCAATAGATGCAGTCTACGAAAGGTTAGGATTAATGCTTTATTGGCAATTACAGCAGGCAAGCGGCTCAGCTCATAATGCAATTTTTTCCTCGTGAAGACCTGTAGGAGGTGGGAGCAGGTTGCCACGGGCCCGGCGCCTGCTGCGCGCTGACATATGTCCTCGCTGCTTGGCAAAAGGGCAGGTCCAATTAGGTGTCTTGTATTATTAACGTTCTGCTCCTTCATCTGTTGATCACGTATCGTCCTTTCAGCCCCTCTGCGCCCCAGCTTGTGCAACGCACCGACATCTGCGGAGGCACTGCTCTACCCGGGAAAGCTCGAGCGGAAAGCTGGGGGAGGAGATGGGACATCTTCCTTTTGCAGAGCTGAGCAAAGGGCAGAACGGCCGAGAAGTCGAACAGATCACTGTAACTAGGATCCTCAAGCTAAAAGATGAGAAATATGAGATATCTGCCCTGCTGGCAGTAATAATTACAATGTATTATTAACAAAACTCAGGTTTCATCATTAACTTGACTCGAGTTTCAAGAGCTGATCTCACCCTAATCATCCTCCAAATTACATCCAGCGTTTCCGTCAGAGCTGAACCAGTACCAGCAAGGAAGGCTGCTGGTAACGATCACGCTGAAGAGAAAGCACAGGTACAAACGAGCTATCAATTCCACAATCAAACAGGTGCAAAAAATTAGGCACAGATTTTAAGTTATCCAAACCTGGGGCAATCTCACCACTCGGATATGATCCTGCCAGAAAGACGGAGCCGGTAAGTTCAAAGCAGCCGAGAGGAAAGGGCTCACTGTCAGTGCACGCTGCATACAGCACAGCTGACATGACCCCACTTCTGCAAAGGATTGACTCCACTCCCCTCAAAGGTGTCGGTAAAGTCACAGCTCCTCTCTTGGATCTCAAAACATGAGAAAGGCCACCTACATGTTTGCTATAATGAAGTAGCCAACTGTCTCGGCCACGACCCAACTGCTGCAACAAAAGACGCTGGTTTGATTTTGTTCCTCTTCAGACCTCATCATCAGAGCAACTAAGATCTTCAAAAGCTTTTTCTCAACCTCTAAATGTGAGATGAAAATGCCATTTTAATTGTGGACCAGTGAGGTCTGCTTGAGTAAAATAACCTCAATCACTTGGATGCAACTGCGTAACAAACACCGCTCTTCTAGCAGGGAGCCTAATTGCTCTGCTAGCACCAACAAAGAGCTGCCGGTTCATTAGAGCAAGCTGGAGGAGCTGCTGTTTGCGTCTTCACAAGCTGGGAGTATTTGATTGCAAAACCGCTACGGATGTTTGATCCAAAATTCAGCCTCTGATTTCTGATCAGCAAAACTTAAAAGCAAGGAAGCTATCAGTCTGATATTTTTCTTCATGGCTTTCTTCAGGGTAACAATTTATTTTTCTCCTTGATCTGTTCAAGGATGTCAAATCTAATCTTAAGATAGGATTTGGACTTTTATATTCTATATAGACCTGCTTAGCACAAAAAGTAGCAAGAACAGAATTGGTGTGAACCAAATTGCAGTTTCACATGACACCTGGATGGTGCTGCCAGTTACATTGCTATCCTGCAGCCTCACTGCGCCAGCACCTTGCCAGAAACTGCAAAGGGCAGAGGAAGCCAGAAAAAGGCCAGCAGAGGTCAAAGGCAGCCACGCTTCCTGCTGGCTGCTCACAGCAGGTTCACACAGCGGGCGACCAGGCAGATGGCAGAGGAAGCATACTTCCATCTTGTCCAATGGGGAAACGATTTGCTGAATCACACCAAAGGGGAACGTGGCAGCTAATCCCACTGAGACGTCCAGGAGCTCCCTTTGCCTGCTGCAGTGGCCCCCAGGTGCAGTTCTGCACCCCCTCTGGGAGCCCATACTGCTGTGCTCAGGTCTGTCTGTCCACCCTCTCTTTAAGAACATGTATTTCTGTTTCTTTTTCCTTTGCAACCATCTTTAGACTGAACACTTTCTGAATGGAAAACATAAATCTAATTTCAGGCAGATACCGACCTCAGCAGGTCTATCAAGAGCAGCTTATTTTCTCCAACTCAAACTCCACACATGAATACATCCACATACGGGCTCAGACATATCTGCATGAAGAGGTCCATTTGCCTGAGTGTTTGCTAATGAATGCTTGGCAGTCAGGGGGACACCGCAAATGCATCCAGTTGATTTTCATTTTTTAAAGAAAAGGTGCCTTACACCTCAAGGAACAAAGCGTTGCCAAGATTGCTTATGAAATGCACCACCAATGGATGCAAATCCAAATCTTAACATTGACATGAAAATTAAAGATGCAAAGAAGAGTAACTTTTTTTTTCCCCTTTTTTATGCAGTTTGAATCAGCTTGTGGGAAAGTTAATAGAAATATTCCACCAGTGAAATGGAAAGTGGATCAAACCAGTTGAACATAAGCCTTCAAGACAGCGGAAAACTCCACATGGGATGCTCTCAGGAAAATCACTCAAATGCAGTGCTACCCAGTGTGCTGAGGGCTTGGGTAGGCCAGCTCTTTGCATAGCCAGGACCACGCTCTACTTTCCACCCAAGGTGCTTGTCAGGATTGGAACCCAAAACCTTCTTTTCTCACAGGTCATGAATTAAATAACTACAGCTGGTTTCCAGAATCTCTTTCCTTCTGATAGCAATGTCACATAGAAACAATAAAAGTACTGACATTGTAAATTACTTCTACAGGTATCTTTTTAAGCACAAAGCTGCTGCAAGATATTTCTTCTCTGGTAGCAGTAACAGTGAGCTCGGGAAGCACAGAGCACCTGCCAGCATTAAAAGGAAGAGCACATCTAAAACCACACATCCCAGTGGTTAAAATGCTGCTTGCTACAGGAATTTCATCTATGCTAACACTCTGCTAGAGCAGTCCAGGTATTAAGAACAATAACAAACAATAAGGAAAAAGTTAAAGGAGCACTAATATAAATGGGACAGCATTATTCACTGACATTTTTAAGTCCCAGTAGTGTTGATCCACCCATAAGCAGGTCTGGATTTAGGGCAAAGGAAAGAGTAAGTGCATGACTACTGCACAGAAAGTTTCTATTATTTCAAAAAGTGCCTGCACTGCCTGAAAATCAAGATCACACCACTGAAATTCCCACCCGTCCAATACTTTGTTTCCTCCTTGGTTTTCTTTTTCTCTCTACAGTGAACTGAGCTGCTCTAAGATTATTTTTCTGTGATTTACAGCAAAACTAGATACAGAAGGAATTGTGGACAAACACCGAGGGCATCGAGGCCACAAGAGACTCAGCCTTTGTCCCTCTTGAGAAATGGATACAATGCCAGCTTGAGTAGACTCCGAATCCTGGTTTTAATTAGAGAGAAGATGAAATCAGGCAAACCTACCTCTCGCTCAAACACTATTCTTTCCTCAGTATCCCTCTGTTCTCCAGAAAAATGGTCTTCTCCCTGTTGGTGACCATTTATGCAGATACAGGATCCGAACTCTTTCCCACTGTGTCCTCACCATCTGCATGTTGTCTACCTCTCTATTGACAGCTTCCAATAAAAGCTTCCTTTAATAGAGTTGTCCTGACTCACAGGTGGGGGGGGAGGGAAGCTGACCTTGCTGCAGCATCAAGAGTCTCTGACGCATTTTGGGAGGCTGTGGTTTCGGGTCTGAAAGAATTCAGCCTTGTTTTCAACTAAGTTTTACACATTTAACTTCCAAAATATCACCCTATAGCTCCATGTCCATTTGCGACTCACTGTTGTTTAGTGGTTCGACTTAGCACTATTCAGGGCTTTAGCCATACGCTTGGCAAATTAGCAGTGCTCACCAGCACAAGAGAGTTTCTCAGAAACGCAGCCACCCAGGCTCCTGGCTGGCTCCACCTCTTGTCCGCCCACTCCCGGTTTCAGACATTTCACATTCCAAAACTGGAAGTGTCTACGCAACATAGGGTCACGTTATTGCACAACACGCTCCGCTCCTTCTAAGAGCCACTGCATCCTCAAAAGTGCATCAACTCTTAACAGCAAGAGAGCTGTTTACAGTGAATTTCTCTCTGAGTGGGAGTATTTTCTCCAAGAATCTTATAACAAGGACATGAAGTGTATGACTCTTCCCTACATTTGGTAAAACTGTTACCGAGATGGCATTTATTTAATACTTCCACATCAGCATTCCTTCCCCTTTAAGCTGCCTTTTGAAAAACTGAGAATTAATTTTTACACTTCCCCAAAGTATTTATGTGCTGGATAATTTTAGGATGCACTAAACAGAACAGTTTCTGCCTGTCTTACATTTAGAACTGGGGTCATTCGTAGCTTTTGCAATGCAACCGTCAAATACAACTGATTGTCACCAATGTACATTTTGCCAATATTTTTTCCTTGCCACATGGTATGAATAATTGCTATGACCCTTCCTTCACTTAGTCTTTAAATTCTAACAGGTGAATGAAAGCTCCAGCTTCAATTATAACTAAAGAACATCTTCTCTTTTAGTATAGGGGATTAAAAGTGAGGTGGGCTTTTTTTTTCCCCAAAGGACAGTACACAGGTGGAAATGGTGGTGTCACATTGTGTTATCGTTGAAACTGTATTCAGCTTTTCAGGTACAATTAAGTCTTCACTGTTAGCATTGGAAGTGTATTTGGTGTTTCCCTGAATGCCAGTGAGGTATGCTGGTGTCTCCTAAAGGCAATTTTGGACATATTTACATATAGAATAAATGACCAGTCCTTATGTGCCACTTCTTTCGATTCAGATCTGCCCCCTTTGCCCTCAGCACCACTGGGGCAGCTGAGCACTGGCGAAGCAGAAGGGTTCGGGGCCGGGAGGGGTCCCAGCACCCTCTGGTGAGAATGAGGACGCTGGCGGGGCTAACGGTTAAGGCAGCTCTCAAAAAGCCCTCCTGGTTTCACAGCCAAGTGAGTTCTTCATAAGTTGTCACTCCTGTCCTCCCGAAGTAAGAAGGTTCAGATCCAGCAGTCAGCGTTCAGAAATCTGACTCAGGCTACCCGGTGAAAATTATGATGGCCAAAACAAAGCAGTGACAGACGAAGAGGGAGAGGGAAACAGAGAGAATCCTATGAGAGGGGCAGAACGAGGGACAGAGGAGGACTTTTGCACTTATGTGTTTCACTAGATGCACTGGCACCACACTCTGCTGTAAGTAAAGGTAGCCCAGGATTTTCACTCTGAGTCATTCATTTGGAAGATATGACATGATTGAGAGTCAACTGCCCTTCGTCCTGTGGAAGAGATATTTAAAATGGAGCTAATGGTTTAAAGTTACTTAGCTCCTGATCGGTCTCTGAGCAAGCAAAAGGTTAGACTGTAATATTTAACCACAACTCCCGTGCCTTTCCGAGAAGCACAGAGGAGGCTGCCTGAAGGAAAGTCAGACATCTGCCATGCTGCTTCCTGTGTGCACGAGGTGAAGAAATCTGCGCCAGCCTTCAGCCTCGTGTAGATAGTGAGCTTCCTCCGGTGCAGTGGCTGTCACGCAGCGTGCTTTCTGGTACGGCCCATTTCCTTCTGGGGGACATGTCTCCCTGGGGAACAGCAGGGGCTAGTGCTCTGTGCATGCCACCAGCCACGATCATCAAATCTGCTAGCTGGTCACCATGCAATATAGCCAAAGGTCTGGTGCTTTAAGGAGAACTGGCAGCATGTCTAAGTGAGAACTGGATGAAAAACCAACGAGGGATAGCAAGAAAAAGAAAAACATTCCTAGAAGTCTGGAGACACAGTACCATAAGGAGAACACAGCATCTACTACAAATCTTGGGGAACTATTCGAACTGCTGCTTTAAAAAGTAAAAGTGGTATGCGCATTCATTCTGCTTTAACATTCATCCATAAGAGGTCACTGTGTGATACAATGAACACCTTGGTGTTGGCAGCGTTCCTCTCTCCCTTCCCATATGCTCAGCACCAGGTGTCCACTCACCTACAGTAACGCCCCAGCCATTACCCAGCTGCCCTTCAGAGGGACAGTTAGGGCCAGCAAGAAAGCAAGATGTGTGTGGGAGTCCTTCTCTTTGATCCTGCAACCTCAGCCAATTTTACAATCACTTAAATGTACTTACTTTTTATTCCCCATTAATCGCAAATGGAATCCAAGAGTTTTACAAGCCCCGAAGACGTTTTAAATAGCCACTAAAAAATACACAAAAATTCGGGAAACTGAGTTTGAACAGCAAAGACACAAGCTCACAAAGGACCAAGGCTCCTCTGGTTTCCCAGGGTCTGTGGCCTCTATTTTAGAGTCTGTTTCACTATGACATTGTTTTTTCAGTAGTAAGCAGACTTTTTTGCAAGGGTGACTACAATACAGTGTGGGACCTGCCCACAGGAACTTCTCAAGCATGAAGTTTTTGTACTGCCGTTCACCATGAGACAAGAGGGAATAATAGGCAGATGCAACTTAATGGCAACTGAAACCATTTTAGCTCAGTTCAGCAAATCAAAGACCTTCATGGAGTAAGGTGACTTAAAGGGAAGTATTTCATTCAGAGATTTCCATGGGAAAATGAAAACAAAAAAATAAAAATAGCAATATGGAGATTTTCCAGTGGAAAACTTGTTCTTGTGGAAATTCCGCCTTCAAATGACAAATTGTTTTTATGGGAAATTCCTAAGCAGCTGTAGGCACAGCCCTCATGCTGAGAAGCTTAAAAGCAGCTCATGTCTGACCCAGTGCCCTCAGATTTCCCACATCAGATAAACTGCAAAAGCAGAGCCCTCAACTCTCCCTTACTCCCATGCATACCCTGCAGCACACAAGTGGTCCCACCACAGGCACGACAGTATATTGACTGCAGTGGCAGTATGCATGTGGTTACAGATGGGATGCTTGAAGGATTAATCTTTTAATATCTCAAATCAAGATTAATTACAGGCTCTTCTATATAAGCTGTCCCTAATGCTCCAATACTGGTAAAGCTGTCATTGACTTTAGCAACAGATTTACCTGCACTAGGGATTGCAAGCTTGGGAGAGTCTTAAATGAAGCTCCTCACAGGAGACTGCACCAGGCAGAGAGAACTTGTGGCTGTTTTAGGTGATTATGTGAATGGTCACAAATCATGGATGTAACTCCATTGCTATTGTTTTACACTGGCTTAAACCCGTCAATAAAAACTACACACTCCACAGCTAGCATTGCAGAGAGTAAGACAAACATTTCTAGTGAGCTTGCCAAGGGTCTTCTAAATTTGCAGCAGGAGCACTGAGTAAGCATCTCCTTTACAGAATGATATTAGAAAAGAGTAAACCATTCATTATAACGCATCTTCTTTCTATCAACCACTTTAGCATGAATCATCATACTGCGTAAACAGGCTAGAAATCATATTTATGACAGCGCTCAAAGTATCTCAGAAAGTAAGAGGAAGAAAAAAGCTATTAGAGCAGGCAGGTTTGTACAACCCCTCACAGTCCAGAAAGGTACTAAGCACCCGAATTGTTCCCCTAAGCATGTGCAGTGATTTACACTATTTCTGTACCAGCCCTGTATTTTCATACTAATGCATTTTTAACACAAAATAAAATGTAGATCCCTGTGAGCAAAAAAAAGTTATTTCTACTGACAGCATGGGACTGGTCTTCACAACTTACTCTCAAGAGCAGACCTTGCCTCTTTCCTGACTACCTTCTGTCCCATGTAGCCTATCCAACAGTAGAGCGGATCCAGCATCCCCCAAACCGAGCTGAGCTGGAGGAGCTGAAGCACAGCGGGTGCCCCAAGGTGCCACTGAGGAGTCTGTCGGCAGCTGGCCGCTTGCCACGCGCTGCAGGCTATGAGGTGAAGGAGTGGACAAAGGCCACTGCTCAGCTGCTACAGTGACCTTCAGCTATGCTGATCTGCGACGGGAATGTACCCCCTGGCCATGCTCACGTTTTTAAAGCACGTTTTCTTGGCTATCTGCAACACCGCGTACACAAGTACTATACTGAGGTCACACACATGCACAGCCCATGTCTGTACTGCACATGAGGACGACGAGTTCCCCTCTACCCCTAACCACAAAGTGGCTAGCCAGTTAGAGCAGGGCTACTGCTGCTCTGCGCCCAGCGAGCGCAGCAACCACACGTGTTCATCAAGGCGTGCTGCATCGCTGTGAAAATCATACACGCCGAGATCGAATTGCAAGCAACATCAATTTCAGAGATTGACTAAAAAAATCCTGTGTGTCTCCACCCAAAGAAGTTATTCTTTTGGGACATCACAGTAACAAAATACAATTGCAATGAAAATCTTACTGATACAAGCTTTGTTACTGAAGTGACAAGAAAGGCATTTATTTTCAGTCAGATACTCAAAGGAACAACCCCACATGCTAGATTGTGTAAGATGTCTTCTCCAGTACATAACAGAGACAGCTCTACTACACTATACATATGTGATAAGAGGACCCAGGCTCTTCTCCATATTCTCTGCATACCTGTTACTATCACACAGCTGCTCTCAAGTCTACAGTTTCCTGTGCAGTACAAACTGCATACCACTTCCCCTACAGAAAAAAAAAAAAAAAAAGCCTTGCTTGTTCTTAATTGACGATGGAAATACTGTCATATTTTCCACTAGCCAAGCTTGAAACCATTACTGAACGAACCTTCATTAATTTTTCCACAACATTTTGCAGAAATGTCAGGAAACAGCTGCACCAGAAATGATTAACTGTCCTTATCACTAGGGCTTCATTGGCCAACTTCAAATTATATAGGTTTTCTTCTTTCCAAACTCTACATTCAGTGATGTTTTTTGTTACTCTGCAGTTGACTGTCTCGATACACTACTTTCTCTTCAAAAGTATCTGATTACACAGGTTCAGCGGTGCACAGATATTTTACGACCAGTGGAAGAATTTGTACAGTTTGGAGCTGCATACTTCTAGGAAAAGATTGCTTCCTGCAGATTGCTCAGCTGTGTCTTTCTTGGATCAAATTCAATGAAATTCACAACTTGCAGTCAAATTGTATTTGCCAGTCAGGCTGAATTCATTACACTGACATAAACTCTTCTTGCTCCATTTTCTTACTCCTTTCCTCTCCTGTCCTACACTTTTCCTTCTCCCTTTTCTCTCCCCACACTCCTCTCACCTCTTCTTGGAGTTATACCATGTGTCAAAATTTATCATACAATGCCCTGTACATTTTTGGGCAAAACCAAGTGAAACACTATACATCATCATTCCAAACATGCAACCACTGAGATGTTAGAAGGCTTGGTGCAAAATAAGAGCACAGCCATCTGGAGATAACTGCCAGTGTGGATCTGAGATTCCCAGCTGGCTGAAACTTTGCAGTCTCAGAACTTTTTAGCAAAGCGTCAGTGAGCAAGAGACTCCGCTCACACGGATTTGGACAGGGCACTGGATATCATGTAATTTGTCAAAAATGTAAATTCTTCAAATTTCTGATGAGAACAGAGCAACAAAAAGCGAGGTTCACAGAATTACTTTAAAAGACCAACAAATATTACAGCTTCTTATTTATATTTTGAAATACTTAATTTAGCATTACTACACCATGGCATGTTAGAATGATTCTGCATACATGTCACTGGCAGACTTAAAACTGCAATTGTTCGCTCTATGTCATCACTGAAGCTGTAAGCCTTCAATGTGTAACCCTGGGATATTCTGAGACAGAGGGGAAATATAGATGTGCATAGGCATATACATGTATTAGAAGTTACATGAAGTTAATCCCATCAAGTGTGGTTCAGTGTTAATAACATTATCACGCCCTGTCCCTAACAAAAGGTAGGTTACTTGCAGAAATGATATAGCTACATAAATAGAGGTTTATCTAGGTATTATAGAGCAAGAATCCTTCTGGCTGTCTGTAACTCAAAATGATTTGCATTTCTTCCTTTTTACATGGGTCCCTTCCACAGTAGCGTGCATTGCAGCACACAGTCCACACGCAGCTCTGCTCAGAAGGCGCCAGCCACTGATGACCTCACCCTGTGCTAGGTCAACTCCTGAATGTCTTCATTGCCTTCACAGGTACACGTACAGCTGGCAGATCCTGGCCCGGAACACCTACCATAAGCTAGCATTGCTATTTAATGGGTGCAGTGCTGGCTACAGAAACAGATCTGGTTTTAAATTACTCTACCAAGATACTTGCTTAGGTAGCAGAAATTGCAGTACTCTATATTCTACTTAAAATACGCATGAATATATATGGGTTTATTTACAAGAGATGAAATACTGCCAAGTATCCAGGTTTTTTTAAGGATTCAATTTTATAACATGCAATGCCGAGTTTCTCCTTCACGATATCCTTATCTGTCTCTGTTCTAGTTTGAAAGCACTAGCTTGTGGTGCCAGAGGATTTCAGGGACCGTGTCCTTCCAATATATGGCCTGTTAATGCGCTGCCAGCTATCATATAGCCGTTTGTGCCTGCGCAGGAGACACACGAAGCACATATTGTGTATGGGAAAAAAAATGAAGTTGTTAGATTTCATTAACCAACTCCTGATTTTTATTTTTTGGGGAGGGTGTGCTCTGACACAAACAGAACCAGAAGACAGACATCGCACCTCCTCGCCAGCAGAAGGGTGTCGCAGTTTCCCGAGGGAACAAGGGCTGGCAGGCGGCAGCTGCGGCAGACGCAGGCTTTTTTCTTCCACGCCTCGTCCGGCACCCGCCCGCGGCGACCGCCGCCGCCCGGCAGCAGCAGCAGGAGCAGCAGCAGCGCGGGAAGCGCCGGAGCCGCCGCCGCCCCCGCGCCCTCCGGCCCTCAGGCGCGCACCCGCGGCGGCGCGCACCGCTCGCCCGCAGCCGGCAGCTCCGTCGGCGCCCGGGCACTGCGGCGGCGAGGCCGCGGGCAGCCGTGCGGCCGCGGCGGCGTTTCGTGCCCGGGGCCTGGGAGATTCGAAGTGGCAGCGTCCATTTCTGCCTCCTCCGGGTGTTTTCGAGTCTCTTTCTTCCCACCCCAGGCTGTCAGAGAACTAGCCACTGAATTTGTTGTCCCGCCACCCTGCTCGGCCACCTCCTGGACGTGGAAAAAGAAACATGTTTTCCCTCTCTCTGACTAATAGCGGGACAAGAAATGAGTGCTCTTGCTTCCTCCTCAGTTTGCACATCTTGAGCTCAAACCACCACAAAGACACGGCGTCCTCTTGTTCACACCGTCAGCAACGAGCAGCAGGACCTAGGGGCAATGTCATAACAAAAAGAGAGACCTTGAACTTGCTTCACCCTTTGCATAGTCATTTATATTTGGGCAAAGTGGATAACAGCTCCTTTAGCACTAGAGTAGTGGCATTTGATGCTCGCACGGCATTCACTTTACCCAGGTATAAATAGCAAAAGGTTTCAGGCGGTAGAGAATCAGGACCAGTATCTTCAAAGGATTCTCAGCCAACGTAAAGCAGCTAGTCCTCCACGCCACAGCTTGTGCAAACTCGCTCTGCTGCAAGAATCATCCCCTGCAGGGCGCCTGGGACTGCTGGTTTGGCACCATCGCATGCTCCTGTCTTCAGAGAAAATGTGCCTTCCTATTGCCCCATATCTAGCGGTGGAATCAGACTGCAAGCTTTCACCTGTAAAGTAGGCAGTAATAGGGTTCAGGTTTTTAATGGGAGCCTTTTATTAGCTCACACAGTGTATTTACAATCCTACCGGTATTAAGTGCTTGCCTTAATATCCTTAGCACACAAGGTAGCGGTACATATTATCATAGTTACCATAACATTGGTTTGAACTACATTAATTGAGAGCATCTATTCTAAAATTCAGTTGTTCCAAACAAAAAAGTAAAGCGTGCCATTACTCGGCTGACACATTATCGGGGAGAGTTCTCAGCGTACAAGAGAGCCACAACAATAAGGGTCCAATGCACAGAAGTACCATAAAGTTCCATGCTAATGAAACCTGAAAAATTTATGCTAAAACCCCATTTCAGAGGATGGCCGCCACGCTCTTGTGTACCAAAGTCCTCAGTTTTCCACTTAAATCCTGCCTGGTGAGTCAGGACATGGCTAGGTTTCTGTACTACAGGAGTATTCCATTACTCCTGCTTATAAATTTCACACGCTATTAATGCTTCCCGAACTGGCAACAGAGCTTAGGGGTGCATGAGGACAGTTTGTTTTCCTGTTGAACTTTCAACATAAATTCCACAGGACCTCTGGTGAGGATGATGCCTTGCTTTTTGCCGACACGTTCGTTGGTAACGCCCCTGCTGACAGCCATTAGTTTGCACCCCTCTCGCCCACCCAGCTCTGATCCCAGGCTGCACAGAAAGATCTCGGTCAGCTCTGAGAGACTGTAGTGGGGAAAGACTGCAACGCAAATACACGCAACTTCCATTGCAGGGACCTGGAGAGGGATCCATAAGAAGAGATATCCCATATAGCACCACCCTGGACTGCAGAATATTTGGGATCAGTTCCAGGTTTGAGCAAAGGTTCCAGGGATAGCCCATCTCAAGTTAACCCCCTCCATTCTTTCCTTCAATCCATTTATAGAATGAAACATAGGTCCAACACCGCTTACAAAGTTCTGAAAAACCTGGGGGTTTTATCTCAAAATATGTTCTGCATTTTCTTTGAGCACCTTCTCCTGTGGTCATGATATCACATGAGAATCTCCCATGTCTTCCTTATATGCCTAGCTCCTATGGTTGCAGATAAATATTGGATAATTAAAAAAAAAGAAAGCTAATGAGAAAGATCAAACTTTTTCTTAACTTTTCACTATTTCAAGCCAGTCTCAATAAATTCCGAGAGCTAACAACTCTCTGACCATCAAGGATGTACCTGTACGGAGAAGATTTGAGAAGAGGAGCTTCTCAGTGCCTCAGGTCCCCTACAGCAACAAAAGTAACTCTGTACTGCACACAGGCATGGGTTTTGAGACAAATTCAACGTGAAACCTGTCCAACCTGTGACTACCAACCCAAATAAACATGGAACTGCAATGAGTAGCTGAAAACGGACCTCTTCTTGAGGAGATAAACTGGCTTCTGACCTATCTGATGCCATAGTAAGACTGTTGTTGAGGATCTACTAACTTTAAGCTAATGACACTTTTGAGTGTCATTATACTACAGTGTCAGCACTTTCATAACTGCAGTTCCTATGTGCCCAAGCGTTCAAGACCCAGAGGAAAAAATAAACCTTGAACAGTATTGTCAATGGTGCACTTGAAATGGCAAGATGGTCAAGCAGAAATCACCAACTTATACTTTAGGACAATTTAAAAATGAAAAAAAGTTTCAGGTATCAAAACCCCACCCACCATTTCTTCTTGTATTTTTACAAGTACATTTTTCATTTATTTGGTTCAAAAAGTGTGTTCCCTGGATGCTTGATGCAAGAACTGCATTGAGAAGGGAAAGCGGCAAACTATGTGGACAAAGCAAAGACAGCACTTCCAGATGAACAAAAACATAACCTGCCCCAAAAGAGAAATCCCTCTGCACCGAGAGCTGACTTCAGTTGTAACAAAAGGACATGTAATCAGTATTTAAATGTGAATGACTTCCACATGAAGCCTTCTGAGAAAGAAAAACTATTCACTCGGTCCCGCTCCCTCAGTTCACTCAAACCCATCCTTTCTTTGCTCTCCTACCTGGCCACTGCCATCAAAGGTGCAAGTGAGTAATGGTTCCAGTCAAGGCAATTTGGTTTACCGCTCCAGCAAATATGGCTGTTGACTCTCTCCTCCACCTATTTGGAAAACAAATATGAAAGAATTTTAAGGATTGTGGTTGATTCAGCCTGCTGTTTGATTTTACAATCTAATTGACATCATGGCATTGGCTACATCAATTTGTGTAAGAATTTCAGAGATTCAATCACAGTCCTTCTTGCTACTCAGGTCTTTTTCCCTCAGAGCAACGTGGCACCAGCAATCAGTAGCTGTGCTGTGGTTTCCAACTAGCTGTGGGCTAGAATACACACAAACTAATATATTCCGAGGTGAAAACAATAGATATGCAAGACCAAAAGGTGCATACAATGATGTATTTTCAAACGTGATGTATACAAGAAGTAGCGTAAACACACAAACCACGGAAGTGCCTTTGTAGTCTATTTACCTTTAGGGGTTGCAGTTCCAGGTTTTCTGCCTAATTTCTGCTTAATTTTCAAAAGATCATGCCCAAATCAGAATTCAAGAGAACATATTTTTTAATTAAATGCAAATACTTTCCTGGTATTAAATCAGAGCAGTGCAATTGTCTTTCTTTCTGCTTCTTTCCCTACTAGCACTGTGCTTTAAAAGTGATTTCACCTCTAAAAAGTCCTTTTCTGTATGATGCTAGTCTGTTTTAGACAAGTTATTAGCATACACTGTGAAAATAATTCATAAACCTTACATCTCTCTTTACATGTGATGGTACTCTGGGAAAGACCACAGAAAGGCACTTTCTGTATATAAAAGACCTGCTGTAGGCATGTATGCAGGAATGTATGTACCACTGTGCGTCTGAGGCACAGAGCACCAGGAGATGTGTTTGTTAATGTGTTAGACGCGTTAGACAGCTACAGGCTGCCCTATTTACACCTGCAGGGAGGGGGTTATTGAATACATGGAGGCTACCTTTAATCAGGGCATACAGACAATGCACCAAGAAGTGGAGACTTGTATCTAATTTGCACATAATAGAGCTGACTTAAATGCTGCCCTCATTAATACTGAGACAACAAGCGTTCAGTGGTCTTCTAGTGACCACATATTCCAACGGGCCCGGCTATTCTGATTTTGTTGAAGACCAGCGTGAACACACAGACAACCACAGCGCGCATTTTGCCCAGGGCACTTTCTTTCAGGCTTCCCTGTGTCCTTGAATGGCCACACGTGAGATGCCAGCCCAGGTGAGGTGACAGGGATGGGCAATGAGCATGGGCATCCCAGGGTGGATGTGCTCCTGGACAGGGCAGCACCCCAGGGGAGCACGGGGTCCTGCTGAGTACAGCGCGTGTCATCCCTTCTCCTGCTCTTTGCCCTGGCTGTGATGCTGAGCCCTGGCTGGCCACCATCATGGGGCAGTTGGGTCACTGCAGCAGGAGAAGGTACCCGCTCCTCAAGGGCTTACAAATGTCATGGCAGAGGACCATGCCAGAGGACTCGGACAGGAAAATCTCAAATGTAGCACATTGGACTGGAGATCTGTGCCTGTGGCCTGACCATACTGGCACTGAAGCCAACAGCAAACCTCCCTCTGCTTCCAGCAAGCGCGACGGCTGCCCACGCTGCCCCAAACACAGGGCAAAGCCTCTCCACCATGGGGTGGGTGACGCACGGCACGTCCACCGCTAGCAGAGTGCGGATGTGAGCTGGTGGAAACAGGGTGCCAAAATCTGAAGGGTAAAGCAGGCCTGGAACCAGTTAGCAATAAAAGGCATATGTTTATGGGTTTTATTTCCTGTAATGTTTGCTATCAGCAACAAAAACAAATAGTAAATAATAATGTGTTACTGACCGGCAATGTCAACAGTGGTCTATACAGGCATCTGAGTATATAAAATAACATATGCTCTGGCTCCAGACCCTGACGCTTTATCACATCAATATACAACTTTCTAGGAAATGATCTGGATGTGGAGCCAGGAACCACTTTTGAACCTTTGAACAGACAGGGCCCAATACGTTTTTAATCTGCGGGTGAAACCTTGGCACGGCTGGACTCAAGGGCAAAACTCTGTTTTTAGCAAGGCCAGTATTTCACTCACTATTTTTACAACTGGCGTGAGAAAAGTTCCAGTCAAAAACCAAAGCGAAGCAATGAAGAAGTCATGAGTCCTTATTCCCCCATCCTTCAGCAGGAGTTAGAAGTGCTCTAGATTGTAGCATCCCCTCCCTGGTGTGGCATGGATACCTTCCAGCCCCCAAGCAGGTCACCCTGTGCTGTCACAGGCCTAACTGGCTTTAGTGATGCTGGCTACACTTGCACAGTTATTTTTAATTAAGGGCCATTGTGAATCAGTTCATCTAATCCGCAACCCAAAGACCAAGGGTCTTTATTCTCATTTACACTAAATCCTCTCATAGCACCGTGGCAGGAGCAGAGGGGACTTCGATGAAAAGAGAATGAAGCCATAAGTGAAAGATGTCATTTGTGAAACAAAATCACACTGTTGCTGCTCCAGCTTCATAAAGAGTATTTAAACTGAAATCCACGAGGAACACTACATTCCATTTTCCCTAATTTCTTTTTTAGCTCTTAACTGCTGGGAGCCAGCGTCTTCCCTCTCGCTGTGGTAACCTCACTGACTTCAGTGGCATTCCTCAAGGGATACTTTAGCCTCTGATCCAAGTGCGATAGACTCCCCCTGATTCCAGTGAAGGCTGGATCAGTTTCTGAGTCTTTAAGAAGCTTAATCGTTACTTACAATTAGGCGAAATACTGTCCAGAGCAAGATCTGGTTAAGGACAGTAAGATTTTGTCTAAGCAGTACTACTGCATCTCCTTGCTAACCTACCATCTTACAGCAGCACTGGTGCTCGCAAACAGGACGTGGTCTGAGGGAACAGCCAACCTGCAGAGCCTCTAACAACCCCGGATAATGCATGTGTCATCAAACAGGATTTTACTGCCCCATTAAAGCTCCCAGAGGCATTGTTGTGATACTAAAACCAGGAACTTTTAATTTGTTTTTATCACCGCATTAGTAAAATTTGTGCAATCCTTGGCTCTTCAGCAGCAAAAGTAAACGAGCGTGCCTTCAACGACTGCCCACCGAAGACAGACAGCAACGCAACCACCGCTGCCGAGCATTTGCCAGTATCTGGTCATATCTGGTCATGACTCTCCTTATCTGCTGCAGTTGTTTGCCAGCTGTGGAGACTAAACAAGCACATCAGAAGGGAAATGACAGTCTGAGAAGCACGGCATGTCTTACTGCTTGGAAGAGGGTTTTTTTTCAATTTGAACTTTGTATCTCGGACACTCAGGGATTAGCCTTTTACATGGGACCTGGAAACACCCAGGCAGAAGTGCTCTGATGATGATTCTTACACCGTCTGCTTTTGAAAGACTGCTAGCTTCTCCCTTGGCAACTCCCGGAATCATTTTGTAATTGTAAAACTACACCTTCAGTGGTGAAACAGAAACGTAGCAGTAGGCATCAGCATCATCTGACCATAAGATTTACTCATTTCATGGATCAACAAGAAGAAGGACTTTGTTTTATATTGCTTACATATCTGTTACACCGACACCGTAAGGTCAGTTGGGGCTAAGGGAGTACAGGGAGATTCCTTTGCACTTTATAAGGTAAAAAATGTCCGCAATCTCACTTGTATTTTAATCAGAAACTAAAGTTTAAGGAAAGCAACTGGATAATATTTATTTTACTGCTAATTATTCGAAGGTTCTGAAGTAGCACAATAAACGGGTGAAATTGCCTCAAGAGTACAAAGGGCAAATAAAGCTATGACCACGTTACTCCTTTTCGGGCTTGCAGCAGATAACATTCCAGCACAGACTGTGCCTTACCACAGTTTGGGAATTTACCTAAAGCCTCAGTTTGACCAGGTCTATAGGAAAGCCAGGTGCCATTTAAATTGCAGCCAGGTGCCAGGATTGTATAGGGTAATTCATACCAAAGAAGAGCCAGGCAACAGAGGTAGAAAAACGTGCACACTTCTGCAGCGTACCACCCAAGGGCTTGAATTCGTGGCTGGTAACTCAAAGCAGTGAGGCTATATGCAAATCTCACTTTTGCATGGGTTGAAACCCCCCTTTATAGATGTTTTCTTACTAAACACTATGAATCGACCACACAAACTTCTGTACTGTAGTATGTAAAGACTGTGAACACAGTCTGTGTGGATTTTCTAATGCTCTTTTTGCCCTTTTTCTCCTTTTCAAACACAGAAAGTCCACAGAACTCTGTGAATTACGGTCTATAATGGGAGAAGTAAGAATTTTGCTTGGTTGCAGCTATGGTGCATTAAGCTCCAGGCATCAATCTGTGTTGGGTTTTGTGTGGCAAGGTTTTGGTAGCGGGAGGGGCTACAGGGGTGGCTTCTCTGAGAAGTTGCTAGAAGCTCCCCCTGTGTCTGATAGAGCCAATGCCAGCCGGCTCCAAGATGGATCAGCCCCTGGCCAAGGCCAAGCCAATCAGCGCCTCTGTGATAACATATTTAAGAAGGAAAACAAAAGAGTTAAAAAACTTTTGTAACTGGAGAGAGGAGTGAGACGATGTAGGAAGCTCTGCAGACATCAAGGTCAGTGCAGAAGGAGGGGGAGGAGGTGCTCCAGACACCAGAGCAAAGATCCCCCTGCAGCCCGTGATGAAAACCATGGTGAGGCAGGCTGTCCCCTGCAGCCCATGGAGGAAGGATGAGGGGGTGTAGAGATTCCACCTGCAGCCCGTGGAGGACCCCACGCCGGAGCAGGTGGAGGCACCTGAAGGAGGCTGTGGCCCGTGGGAAGCCCACGCTGGAGCAAGTTCCTGGCCGGACCAGTGGACCCGTGAAGAGGGGAGCCCACGCCAGGGCAGGTTTGCTGGCAGGACTTGTGACCTTGTGGGGGACCCCGCGCTGGAGCAGTTTGCTCCTGAAGGTCTGCACCCTGTGGGAGAGACTACGCTGGAGCGGTTCGTGAAGGACTGTAGCCCGTGGGAGAGACTCCATGTTGGAGCGGGGGAATGTTGAGAGGAGTCCTCCCCCTGAGGACAAAGAAGCGGCAGAGACAATGTGTGCTGAACTGACCGCAACCCCCATTCCCTGCCCCCTTGTGCCGCTGAGGGGGGAGGAGGTTGAAGCCGGGAGTGAAGTTGAGCCTGAGAAGATGGGAGGGGTGGGGGGAGGTGTTTTAAGACTTGATTGTATTTTCTCATTGCTCTACCCTGTTTTGCCTAGTAATAAATTAGATGAATCTCCTCTCTACATTCAGTCTGTCTTGCTCGTGACGGTAATTAGTGAGTGATCTCCCCCTGTCCTTATCTCGACCCAAGCCTTTTGTTATACTTCTCCTCTCCCATCCCGCTGGGGGAGGGGTGAGTGAGCGGCCGTGTGGCACCCAGCTACCGGCTGGGCCTAAACCACCACACAATCTCAACCTCAGTACTTTTCCTCTGAATGGGCAATATTTTACAGTTATCGCTCTCTAAACAAAGCACAATTTATTATACACACAACTTGATAGCTATGACAGCTAAGACTAGAAGCAAAAATGTCTTCCTAGTTGAGGAAGGTAAAAGCAATGTCATACTTTAAATTGACTTCATATGATCAATGGCAGAAGACAATCATCTGAGAAATGACGTTCACGTCCTGATCAAATGCAATCATACCATATGCAATTGAATTTGGAAAAACTGGAAGAAAATTATTCCTATTACTTTACTGGTGTTCTTAATGTGTTCACACAAATCATCTGTGAATAGTTGGATTAAAATACTTACAGTGTGTCTACCTTTGCCCTCTTAATTCCAGATCATTCTGGCAGCTCTTGATACTGCAGAAATACGTTTTCCTACAAGCAGTTTGATGAAATTAATAGATCAAATCTTGAACTACCTCCAAAGTTAAAGGGATATAATTTATTTTTTGAATCAAATGTCTTTATGCTGTAAACATTTTCATCTTCACTACTAAAGCAGAAAGACATTTGAAGCCCAATTTATTTTTCAGTATTTATGCTTTTTTGTTTTCCACATTTTTTCTCAATAGGAGTGTGATAGCCCATATAAATTTTGTTTATTCACAGCTTTTCTTCATTTTGGTATTTTGGTTCCTGCAAGCTAGCACCATGTTGCAGGTCGGGATGCAAACAGCACCCAGAAATCTTTGTAAAATTTTAGTTTGTTGAAATTTATACATGCATGAACCATATGCATACATACATGTGTGTACATACATAAATATATGTATGTGTAGAGGTATGTATGCATATATGTCTATGCATATGTTTGTACATATACATATTATATAAATAAAATTAGCCATATTTACTAACACTTATGTGTTAGCGGAGCTGGTTTTATTGTCTCTCAGGCTCTGCAGAAAGTTAGCAATCAGAACAAAATTTACCTAAAAGATGTATCACGCCAAATGACTTTTGAAACATCACCTATGAACTTTGTTTGTTTACTTTACACATAGGTGATCCACTTTATTAAAATCAAGCACATGATTTCTTCTTTGGATCCTCCCTACATTTTCTCCTCTATCCCCAGAGCCCACTCCGCACAGGATCTTATTTCGCTGCCACCACTGGAACTATGATTTTGGGTTACTTTTTTTTCACTTCAGCCAGGAGCTAAATTAGCAAGAGCACATCCCCCTAAGTATAGGTCCATAACCTCACTGCAAATAACAGTTTAGACATTGCCAGCTGAGATCAGTGCCCTCACTAACCAGGCTTGATGCTTTTAGACAATGGTCAGGCTGACAATTGACACAGCGTCCATGCACACATGTTGCTCAACCCATTTGCTAGCCCGCTGTTGCCAAGAGAAGAGGGCTGTTTGTGCAGGCGGCTGGCAGCAAGAAGCGAGTACATCTGGCGATCCTCCGAGAGTGGGCAGAGAAGGCAAAAACATCAGGTCTCAGCCGAGCCCAAGATAGGATTCCAGGTAAAGCTCATGCTCTACGTGATCCAAACAGGCTTCAGCACCACCACCACCAAGGAACCTCCTACACTGAGTGCCTTGGCTTTCCTTCCCTCTTTGAATGACTACCCTCCTATGACACCCGTGCATTGGGAAAAACAATACAGCCATGCGCATGAGGAAGAAACTGAGGCAGAGCCACTCACAGCCGCCAAGCAGGCAGGCTGCAAGGTGGCAGGTCTCCTACAAGCCCATGACAATCACTTGAGCTGTCAAAATTACCTCCATCTCCATGGAAAGACCATTGCAAGTTCAAGCCCATGGCAGAGCAATGGCAGCAGCACTGGGCAATCTTAGCAGTAGATAAAAGCTGACTTGCCCCTGGAAGTTGGCAACTAGTCAAACGTGCAGGACACTGAGAGGGAAGCGTGATGCCAGGGAACAACAGAAATTTGTCAACACGGAAAATAATCTAAGGACTTGGAGTCTGTTTACAGTCAGTTTTGGTGGTGGTTACCTGCAAAATCTAAGCCAATGTTCTCTGTAAAATACAACTAAGACCTCAGTGAGACTGGTGTTAAGCCAAAGCACAGACTTCATTCAAGACACTCTGCATTTACACCAGGTAAGCTGAGACGAGTCTCTCACACTGTGCTCCTGGTTGCAAAGACAGCTTGTACAGCACAGGATACGCTACTGTCGTTTCAGGTCAGCAGCCACAATGAAGCACCATCACTGGCAGCTGATAATTTGTCTTAGAAATCTGAATGGGCCACCAAAACACCTGTGACCACACACTTTGTTAGCACTTCTGCTGGACGCTGTGTGACTTCTTCACAAGGAGACGAGTGCTCTACCTCGCTATCCCTTGTTATTGCCACATCTAGAAAGGGACTGGTTAAAGTGCCTTCCTTCCCAGTACCTCCACGCTGGTCCTCCAGGTGTAAAGCCAGACAAGAGAAAAGCAGCAGTGGGGTCTCTGGTCCTCCACAGTGAGGCAAGATCCCTCTGCACTGATGTCACTCTGCTCTTGGTGTGTGCTCAGTAAGTCAGTAATTTGTCATGAGCGTGGGCCCTATCCATACATGGCAGGCTGGAGGAGGAATGACCTCAAACTCCGCTTCTAATCCAGAGGGCGTTGCCAAAGCACAGTGTTTGAGTTTGATGCATGAAGCGCAGAGATATTTTCAGCTCCTGAATCACACTTTTGGCTCCACAGCTAACTTGAACTTCTCCTTAGTTTTGTTTGCAATTTTTCACCTTCTGCAGTCACCATTGACTCTCAGGAAAAGAAAAGGAGCTGGTACATTAAAGAAAAAAACCCCGAAGGCCATAAATACAAAGATTTTTTAAAAATAATTTTATTTTAATAACTTCTATTTTATTCTCTTGCATGTATGGAGGAGTGGAGTTAAACAAATTACTAATAGATTAGTGGTGCATCACAAACGTCTGGTTTCTTTATTTCACATTCTAAATATATGCTATTAATTGCTGCCAGTGAATGTTTTCTAATGATCTTGGTGTCCAACACAAAAATGAAAGAGTCTGAAAAATGAGGCAGTGCAGCAGCAAGCAGTTAGCCTGGATACAGCTATAGGAGAGCTTTTAGCTATATATTCCTATAGCAGAAGCAAAAATGTTTTGCTATACTCATCCCATGAAACCATATTGACTTGACCACAATTCACAACCATAATTTGAAACTGACAGTAATGAGAAAGCAAAACCTTAATTTATAATACAAAGGGAATAAGTTTTAATTGGCATATCCTGCCAATTACAACCGCATCACCTCTCTGTCGCTGCGGCCTGAGTCTACTCTCACTGAATTCAACAAGAAAGCTCCAGCAGACAAATTATGCAACCTCAGTCACAGCTAAGCAAATCATTTAAGCATATGCTTAATTCCATCTCTAATCAGTAAAGCCAATTCAGCAAAGCACAGCATGTGCTCAAGTCACAAGTGAATAGGTAGCATATATCTTTCTGAATATGGGTTTTTCACAGGCTGAGGATGTTGCACAAAATTTCCCTTGATTTCCTTTAGAGCTCATCATACTGGAAGAAGGTAGAATTCAGCTGTTAATCAAACTGTCACTTTTGCATGTAAAGTACTAGTATTTTTAACTCATCCATAGATTGGTTAAGCAAAAACAACAACAAAAAAAAAGCCATGGGGACATATCCTTGGGCTGGACACAGACATATATACATACATACGTACTACCCATGGACTGCAGGACACAACAGAGGCAGAAGGAGGAAACACAGAAAAGATGAGGTAAGAAGCTACTGTAGGAAATCCCATGCATCCAGGATTGCTGATGAGGCACTCTGAGCCTTTTCACAGAGTCAGTTGGGAGCTTTCTTACCCACTGGAAGAAGAGTGGAAAAGCATGGGCGTTTCAACCCCTGCATTTCCATTTCCCTCCCATGAGAATGAGGAAAGAGTAGGGATAATGAACACACCACTTCAATATGGAACGTGGCTCTTTCCTTGATGCACTGAAGTAACTGGGTAGCCACTAAAGTCCTCTGAAACCTCTTCTTTTCCTTTAAATTTCCTTTAGTCCTTTAGCAAGCGACATTAATCTCACAGAGACAACTTCCAGGCAAGCACGGATCCCCAGGAACATTCCTCAACTGCAGACAAGCGGGAAAGGAAAAGCCTGTTGCAAACAGCAGGGCTGTAACCAGTCGCCGGGAATTCACTCTCCGCAGCAGGCCGCACCACTCGCCTGCCTCCGCCCTTCTCCCCCAACCAAGGGGCCTTATCTACCTTTGCGTTTCATCTCGGAGATCAGGAATCAATTACAAATGCCACGGGGCTGCCCTAAATTATGCTCAGCTGCCTGAAGTTGCTTACTCCCAAGCGGGTCCCCCGCAGCCGAAGGCTGGGGGAGCCACGGGGAGGGGAGCACTGAGGACCAGGCTCTACCTGTTTTCCGGCTCCTCCGGGCTGCCGGGGATGGCTGGCGTGGGGTCAGCTTTCTCATCTGTTCTCTGAGATTGCAATCTGTCCCTGCCCCAAAGGCACTGCGAGCTGTAGAGTATAAATGTTTGCAGAAATTAAACAACTCCAGCAAAATACACATTATGCAAACATCTCCTCTCTTCCCAGATGACACAACATGGAGCACCGAGCACAAACAAAAACCGACCAAACAAAGCATAGAGGCATTGTGGAAAAAAAAATCATTTAGCGAAGAGCTTCTCTGCTCTCCTTACAGCCATTAGGACAGCGATAATGCTGAAATGGCTGGCCAGCCCTGAAAATTGGATAAACTGAGACACAGAAGAGACAATTGAAAGCAAGGAGACAGACAACAAAAATAAGTGAGACAACAGATGGAAAGCAGAAATACAGTGTCTAAACTGCAGCTGTAATTCTGCTAGTAACAAGCACGTTTAAGCATAGTTCAGCTTGCTTTCCCACTTTGGGGAGGGTAGTTTTCCTGAAAAAAAACCCCAAAAACTTGTTAGCGAAACTGCCGTGGGTTCTCCCCTGATAGTCTGTGGGACAAGAAAATTATTTCTTTCCATACCTAGGAGTGAAATGACACTTCTAAGAAAGGGCAAAATTCCGACACCCTCTGGTGTCCCAGTTGTCCCAGTAGTGCTGGGGGTGGAGAGGGGGGGTCACAGCATTAAAATCTGTATCCACAAGTGCAAGAGCTGTGTTTTAGTTACTGCTGGCCAGGGGTCAGTCAAAGGAATTGTGAAGGGCTATCCCGTGGCAGCACAGCTTCCTTAGCCTTTCTCCTTCACTAGCCTGACTGTTACAATTAGGCAGGAAAAGGGTAGTTATTGTTCTACCGACATCTTTATAGACTGATTTGGCAGTTTTTCTAGCAGGGTTTTAGTGTAGTTTTGATAACATGCTAGTATGGGAAAGAAGGATTTCCACATTGGCCAAAGAAACAGTTGTGGCAAGACTACCTATTTTTAACATGGTTTATTCCTAGCACTATTTCAGACACAGCATTTTCTCACCCATCTGTTGACACAGTTGTTTTGTTTCTTTAAAGACACAGTTGTCTGTCTCTTGGGGGAAAAAAACAAAACAACAAAACACCTTCAATAGTTGCAGAGAAAAACATGAGACTGAAACTCAATCAAACAGTGATCTGGTCAAAAGGTAATGCTGGTGAAGCTTTACAGCTGAAATATAGAGCAGTTCTTCAGATGCATTTTAAAATTTACATCAGGTTCTGGTCTCTGTGGTATTTTAAGCACAACTGTGGATTTTAAAAATTCAAATCTGGTATACTCAACAACTAACTAAGATGGTTTATTGATCTAAGGAGCCTGACTGCGAACCTGCCATCAGAGCAACATAGTGGTCTGCTCAGGAGGAACGCTGCCACAGAAGCACAGAGCAAGATGCAAATACTGTCTTTAACAAAGGAAGAAAAATATAGTGAGAGCACCAAGGGAAAAAAACCAACCCCCAAAGTCTGATAAAAATTAAACTGGCATAACAGGACGAAACATTAAGCAATCCTTCTGACACTTGGGTTGCCAGGCTGTTTTCTCTGGTTTTTGATGATAATTTTTTTTCCTCATTGGACCGCTGGAGTTCATGGTTATGATCTCCCAGGCAATCCGAAAATCTTATCTCCTCTGAAAGGCATTTCAGGCAGCTTGAGAGCTTGTAGGTAGAAGCAAATAAAACTGAAGCATGGCTGAGGTGGGACCTCTGCAGATTGCTGAAGCAACCTCAGTTCTTGTAGGACAGCCTATTTGCTGGCAAAGTTGCAATATGAAAACCTGATATATTAAAGGTCAAGACTCCAATACAGAGCAGACTCATCTGTATTGTGTTTTAATTTCTTTTACGCTGAGAGGTGCCTAGGGACCTGAAGAGGTGACAGAAAGATAAATCATGCATGACAAACTGGAACAGAAGAGCAGGCTGTATCCAGAATAGGATAGCTCTGCTGGTGCAGCTGTCCTAGCAAACTGTACTGACAGCGTGTTCCCAGCACAGCCTTCATTCGTACCAGCAAATTTGCTGGCACAGCTTTTTCCTGAGGTCCCTCTTCCCTCATCCAGCAAGCAAAAAGTGTTTCAGTAAATGTAAAGGTTTGTCCTAAGTGTTTCCACAGTGAGAGCTTTTGTGTCAGCCAGGGATCAAGTCAAGGATCAAGCCTCTTTACACCTTTGGCCAAGACAGCTATGACAGCAAAAATCTGTAAAACAGGCATGTTCTTCCTTTGACTGGAGTGAGAAGTCCGTTGCAAAAACTTCACTTCCGGCTTCTGCCACTAACCGGAATCTTACCTTCCCATTTGCTTTTGCAGACACGCGGAGATACACCACATGTGTCCTGACTGGAAAGGTTACAGTATTTCCACAAGCAAAAGAAGTCTCTAGCAGGCCTGAGACTGAGCCCCGCTGCTGTTCCACCACCATTTTGGAGGAGAACGCTCACCCGCCCGGCCCAGCACATGGCAGCGATGTTCAACCCGGGCTGAGCGCCCTTCCCCAGAGCCGCGGGAAGGGGAAGCGGACGGCGGGCTTGGTGCTGCTGCCTTCTGCAGGCACAGTCTTCTCCCCGGATGGAGAAGGGAAGATCCCGACGTACAGTGACGTAGGGAAAATGATGCCAAACCAAGTGCCTGGGACTAGGTGGGCAGCTTTAAGAAAACAACCAAATTCACTAAGATGATGAAAACCACAGCTGATTTAAGATGTATTTTTAAAGGAATTTGTGGATCTGCTTTCAGAAGCTGTGTGAGAAGATATTTGCCAGGTGTGCTATATGGTAGGACCTGCTGGTCACAATCACCCAAGCGATTTAAGATTTTAACACTGTTGTCTACGATTTTCATAAGAGAATGGGCTGTGACTTTAACATGCCCTTGAGGAAATTAAGATCAGCGAGGGATCTGGCAGCATATTCATACCCAGTTTTCAGCCTGTTTAAAGGGCTTACCTGCTTACCTGCCTTTGGTTTGGCACTGTCTAGAGCTGTGGTCCTTGGCCACCCAGTATTATCTAATTTCTTTACAAGGCATGCAGTACGTATTTCTGGAAGGTTGGACCTAATCCAGGCTACTATGGTTTCCATGGACAGGAAGCTTGAAGGTTTGGGATTAAAACGGCAGGAGGCTGAAAAGAAAATTGAGGACCTGGAAATAACAACTGATGGTCCTGACGCAATCATCAGCAAGAACACTGCAGCTCTGAAAAATGTAATCAAGAGCCTGGAGAATAATCTCAGATAAAAGGCTAGGTTCTGGAGGAGAATGGAAAGCTCCTGCAAGTATAGTTAGAAGAACTGGTTCTAGTACACTTTTGCATATGAATTTCAACCAGTTCTCCACAACATCGTGTAGGAAAACACACAATACAAAAACCTGTAGCTATCCAATCTATCCCAGCACAACTTATTTAAAGGAAAACTGCTGCTGGCTAAGACCTATGACAGAAGCCCTCTTCTTCCACTGGCTGTGGAAGCTGAAGGTGTTCCCTCTTGTCCCCACTTGCTCCTCGCTGACTGGAGGCTCATGTTTCCCACCTCAGTCAATGTGAGCCCTCCAATGACCTTCAACCAAAGCCAACCCAGATGGCTTTGCCTGGAGTAAGAAACAGAGCACTTCCACAGCTCTTTCAACAAGAAGAGTGCTGGAGTAGTAATTTCCAGCTGGTAAACGATGATCCATGGGAAGAGTGTCATCTTCAACCTTTGCGGCCCCTTGCAAAGGCAACACCTGTCCACTCTCTGAGATCTGCAGGATAGATAAAGAGTTATAGAAAAGGCAAGATGGAAAGTTTCAATTTTTGTATCGCTACAGTACTAGCTGAAGAAATAAGCTTACCAGCAACCCTACTGAACTTAAAAGCCCTAAGTAACAATTATCCATGATGCAGTACTTGTCAAAAGACTCATTACTTGAGGGCAGACACACGGGTTTTATCCTGAATTCATGAATGCTGTTGTAGGCAAAGTATCACCTTGATATCCTTTTGTGATGGCCAAGACAACAGAATCAGAATAAAATAAAGACACCAAAACACTGTACTAAACCGATCCCTCTCTAAACTACCTTTATTTACTATCCCCAGAAAGGTCACTAAAAAGCAATGTATTTTAAAGAAGAAAACTATTGACCTTTGAAACAGAAATGGCAACGCAGGTGAGCAGAGCCTCCACTGAATTTATTCATGTCAGTGTCCAAAAGTCAGGTGCCAGCTCACGTGGATACCCTACCACTCACTGACAGAAAGAGGCCCTATAGCTCACTTAAAAGAGACTGGCAGGGATTAGCCAAACGTGGTTTCTGAGCGTGTTTCCTATGAACATGGAAAACATGGAGTATCTTCAAGGCCTGGGTTGCCCCAGGAACCAGACAAACAGAAAAAATGGTTTTAAGCCACCTTTGCTCTCTCTCCTGCGTTCAGCAGAGCTTTAGTGCAGCTGCAAGGAGAAGACTAAGGACTGCAAGGTGGCAATTTCACTGAGACTCATCCCCTTAAAACCTCAAGGTTTGATTCTATGTTAGGGCTTCTGCTCAAAAATAAGTAAAACCAGGAAAATGATGAGAGGCCACACTACCGTAGAAAGTCCAACTGAGGTAAAACTGCCCTAGGAAATGAGCCAAGAAAGTGCATGGGACCTAAAACCACTTTTAGATAACACAGTCAACATGCTAGGCAGCAAAAATGTTTCTGCCAGGAAAACATAATGCCACTGCTAAGAAATGTAAGAAATCAAGTTAAAGGCTTCTTGTGAGGAATAAAAGGCACAACAAACAATAGTGATCATTCAGAAACTCAGACACAATTAGAGACTAAGAAAGGTGATAAGTTAGACAAAAATGAACAAAGAAGACCCTAGTGAATTCTACATCTCCAAAGAATTATTCCAGTTCCCACTTGAGTGTTTCCAGAGATGAATACCACCGATTCTGATTCAGGAAGTTACAACAGATATATTAAAATTCAGTCAATTATAACCCAAACCGTTATCGCACTGTTCCAGAACCTTTGTGGCCACCAGAAACTGCTTAAATGATAAAAAAGCAAGCACTCAAAGAAAACAAGCTATTTCTCCATCAGGAGTACTTCACAGGCGACAAGCAGAATTAGGAGACCCCAGGAAGAGGCTACAGGCAGGCACACTATACCTGATCTACCTCCTGATCTACCTAGCGTGCCCTTAGGATACGGTAAAGCACTTCTCACCGCTTCCCTAAGGATTGCTTACTGATACAGTAGTTTCAAATGGGATTTAAAGAGGGTAAGTAAATGGAGTCCGAATTACCTTTTCCGGGGTTACTGCTTTTCTTTCATTCTGATAAGTCAAAGAAATCGTTAACTTGAACTGCTGATCTAGGTTCGGCACCTATGTTCCAGTGTTTTTCATATCATTTCATTACGACTAGTCCTGGCAATGAGCAATAAAGTCCCCAGTGGGTTTGCAGATCATCACAGCAACATGATTAGAAAGCTTGATCCAAGTATCGTAAAAGTCAATGGAACTTGGATTGAGCCCAAAGAGAAATTATTTTCCCTGCTATGGGTGGTTAGCTATACATTATGCTTCTTCTGTTGACAAAAGTTAATCTTTCCCCATGCACTGATTTTAATTACTTAACAACAGAGCCTGCTTTTGAACCATATAGTATCATGAAAGAAATCATAACCTAGAATAGAGAAAACATGTCTTTTGCGCCCTGGGATCAATTAAAAATTCCACTGACTACAGTAACCATTGAGTAAGACTAGCACACTGTTACCCAAAGGTATGCACGTACGTATGTACACACACATGCATTGGCTTACTGATCTGTAGGTCCTCTAAACGCTTCCCTGGCAACTAGCACTACGACGAACATTTGTAGGAGGAGAGATGTAATTCATGTGGTCATGGAGACACAGAGTGTATCTCAACTCCTGTCTAATACTATTCTCTAAAATTTTATACATTTGCCATCTTTAAAATATGTAGCTATTTCTGTGGGGGAAAAAAGTTTATTCTAAGGAAGAAAACAAAATGTTTTAAGAATAGTCTAAATATTTATAAGATACTTTAATTTTAACACAGATTTCAAGAGACTATTCATAAACACAAACACACCATTGAGTTTATGTAATAATTATTTGGCATTTTACATCTGCTATAACATGCAAAGTAATATTGGTAGTATTTCTAGCTTACACGCTGTTCTTAGTGCAGAGGGCTTTTTTGTCAATAGAGCTGTAATAATTCACATACTAACTGGAAAAACAAGTCAATCTGACATGAGTTGTACTTGAAGAGAACAAAAATCACAGAAACATTTGGGTTGGAAGCCACCTCTAAATGGGTCATCCTAGATCGTCTATAATAGACACTTGCCTAGTCTAGCCATGACTGACTCCACACCCTCCCATGGCAGTTTGCTCCACTGACCTAAATGTTGCGTAGTAGTAACCCCTTTCCAATATCGAACAGTCTAGCAAAGTATTCCCTGCTGCAGCTTAACCACACTATTTTTCCCCCTTTTCTCTTCAATAACATGTGAAAATACCTTGCCCTGTTCTTCCCAGCCCTTTTGCATATATAGGTGCAGTTAAAGCTCTGACTTATACTTTCTCCAGACTCAGTGTACCTAGATTTCTTGTCTCAAATACTCTTTCATCTTGACTTTGGGTTTACCCATCTTCCTGAAGAGTCCTGTGAATTAGGTTGTCTTTTGGCTCTTGATTTTACGGTCTGAAGAGGATTTGAAATGTTTGCACCAAGTCTAGTTAGGAATTTATTTTATGAGGCTTGAAGTTGCAAATATGTCATCGCACATCTCCCTGCTTTATAGTGGCATTTGTTCTTTCAAATTTAATATTGTTCTCCCAAGAAACACCTTGGGAAAATCACACATATGAAATCAATACGCACGTTAATGAGATAGCTGGAATTTAATACTGCTGTTCTTCAGGATGTGCTCTGTAATTCCAGGGAACTCCTGCCCCAACTTGAACAAGGAGTGTTACCTCCTTATATAAACATATGTCGCCTTTATTAGGTATTGCTAGGAGTGAAGTCACGCCAGCACCAAGGTTATCTGAACATTTACACAGGGCGTCTGAAGGCTGTCGAGGCCACACTAAGTTCCAGTAGCAGGGACTTAAAAGCTGCTTCTGATATGCCCGGTTGGGCTGTAGTCATGGCAAGAGCATGATATACTTTGATTTTTAAATAACACCCTTCACCTGATCCATATTAATGACTGTGACACCCCTGTACGCTCAACACAGAGGAGGTCCAGGAGCACAGGAGAAGCTGGTGGCCTGCTCACGCTTACAGAGAGAGTCTTTGGCTGAGCTGCCTGGAGTTACACACTATGCGTGCAAATACATTATTGATTCAGTGTATCAGTGTCTCATAATGCACATGCACTGAAGTAGAATCTGGGACTTTAAATCAATTATTTGCCTGTAACATAAAACAAGTCCATTTTTCCCATGAAAACATGTGCCTAAAGAAAGTGGTAAAGAAGGGGCTCTCACACATGAAGAAGAGACTTTTTTTCTGTGCTTTGACAAAAAAATTGGCAGAGGGTACCCAAACGGCTCGCTCCATGCTTCAAATAGCTGCAATATAATACTCATCCAAATTGTTTTCAGAATCAATACAAGGAAGGTTTGGGTTTTCTAGTTTTTCACTGTTTCAACAAAGAGAGGACACTGCTGCCGAGACTGCGCCTGCCTATTGCCAGCATGAGAAGCTGAAAACACGCTTAACAACAGCACGGCACGAGCAATTTATATATTAAAGAGATAGCTGTAAAATCTGATACAAACAGACAAGCATTATGTTTTCCAATACACAGCTCAGGAGACCAGCTTATTGACCATAAAATAAATTATATAACCCAACTTGTATTATGTCATCTGAGACCTTGGTTAGGCCACTACCTTTTATATATATATATATATATATATATATATATATATAAATTTTTTTTCCCCAGACAACTGTCAAGTTACATTCCTTATATAATGCTGCTGCGGTGCTAATCTGAAGCATAATGACTGTGCTCATTATAGGGTTATTATGAGTTCTGGGATGAAGAACTGTCAATAATTTGATTCGCTCCATATAAGGTAAAATATTGTCTTTGTTGTAAAGGGAATCCCAATTATATCTTTTTGAAACAGTAGCAAAACTCTTATTGATATCATTGGATTAAGAGTGGTAATCACCGCTCTCCCTCCAGCAAGACACGCAAGCCTGTGTCTCAGCCGGTGCGCGGGACACAGAAACAGGGTGCTGCCAACTAAATTGCTGGATCAGGTTTTAGCGGACAATCCTCTGCATCCTTGAACAAAAGAAAATGGTATAGAATGCTGCAGTGCTCATGGACAAATAGATTCAATGTTTTCTGTATGAATGAAAAACCTATACATGGTAAATTTTCTTGATTGTTCAATCTTGCTTTTCTTTGTTGTTGTTTTTGCTGTCAGTTCAGTGCAGCCTATTAAAGACTGTGGAAAAAAAACGTCTTTCAGCAGGGATTTATATTCCAATCACGCAATCTCAATTTCTTCCAGAAAAAAAGAGCTATCGAACTGGTTCTCCACTTTTCAGGTAAGTCAGGTCCAACTTTTAGATGTTGCCCTTATGTTGTAATTATGTATTGCCAATGAATTCCTATTTAATATATTCCAAGATAAACTGATACCCATGCAATTAGGTTCCAAATACGTTACACCAATTTGATAATGACAGCATAAGTAGGCAACTCTCTAATGCCTTCCTGTCCACTCCACTAATACGGAAGGTTTTTTGGCCATCTTTTTTTTTAAAAACAGAGACTTTTGTTGCTACACGTTCCTGTAGAAAAAAGCAAAAGTGTTCCTTTCCCAGGACTTCAGTTTAGCCCTTACCACCAGCATCCGATCAAGTTGCAAAGCGTACACTTAATTCTGTTCAAAACCCTTACTGGTCTTCATCCTGGTTTATTGCAGTTGCTTGCCTACTGGCTGCACCTGTATTTCCGAGCAGCAGTAAGGCTCTGCTGGCTGCAGGCTGGCGGATCAGTACAAGATCGCAGACCTCTGGCGTGCTCCGGGCAGCTGCCTGTTTGCCTGCTCACTTGCTCTCTCCCCTAAAGCCCCTGGGCCACTTCAGCACAGCCAGGGCTGGAGGCCCGGGCTGCAGGATCAGACCTCTCTGCTTTCTAAAAGAGAAGTTTTGATGTTTAACATTCATATGTAAGGGCCAGCGAGGCCGAAATGGAACAACACGGACCACAGGTAAGTCTATTTCAGTGTGCTATCACTGGTTTTTCTTGTCTAACAAACTAGGAAAACAGAAGAAATTTTAAATTTAAGGCTTCTGCTTCATCCTCATCACCTTCCTGTACTGAGGCAGTTCATCTGATGCAGCAAACTACAAACCAAGCACTTCCATTTCTTGGGTTGCAACCTACAACCCGCCGCCTCGCTGAGTCTCCTCCTGGTCCCTGTGGGGCGAGCCAGCAGCTCGCACCCTCCGCTTTCAGCCAAGCGACATGGGTTTACACCTAGAGATGGGAGAAAGGTTGGAAAGAAGGCGCAAACCTCCTTGTGACCACGGTGTCCCTACTCATCCCCACCCATCCCCACCCCTCTTCCAGTGCCGTCCAGAACCTCCTCTTGTGGGCTCAGCCCCCACCTCCACTGCCCCCCGAGCCATTTTTCTGGGACTGGCACAGGCTCCGCTCCCCGCCTGAGACGCTGAGGGGTGATGACCCAGGGAGTCTGTTCCTGCACAATCCACCTCAAACCATAACTCAAAATGTATTTTCCAATTCTACTCACGTATTTATAGGCTCCCGCATGGGCGCATATTATTCTTTCAAAAATATTACAGGAAAATGCTGCAAGTGATTGTCATAAAAAAACCTCCATCATAAATTCATTAAAAATTAACAAAAAGAAAGCATTAGTGTTGTCCTGCCAACTGGGGATGGGGGGGTGTCTCATATTATTAAATTGAGAAGGGCAGCAATGGAAAGCCTTTTTAGATTGGTGTTTCCATTCTTTCCTCTTTCGCTTGGTTCAGAAGTCCTGCATAATTAATACTGTAGTACTTAATAAATGCTTATGAACCTACTACCTCTATGCTCTTTCCGTTTAATTAGGTGATTGACTTCAGGCGTACTATAAATTATAATGACAATTTAATTACTTTTTTAATGCGCACACTTAAAAGATTTATAAACACGAATAGAGTAGTACAGTGCACTGAAAACTAGAAATACCGTGAACTGGAGAACAGCACAAAGTAATCCCATCTAAAGTATCTCTCCAGTGTCTGAGCACCTGCGATGACTGGGAGATACAGTATTTACAGTGTCTGGTACAACCACAGAGAATTGTGCATTTCTATCCGAACGCCCAGGTATGCCCCTTTTAACTTTTTCTTCTGGCACTTGGGTATCTCACTCAGCTTCATGGTAGGAACCTAAAGCAGTTCCAAGGAGAAGTCAGGCTATGGACTTCAGGGTCTCTTAGGTAAAGTGTTTGTAAAAAGCAGAAGACCCTCTCCCTTCTTTTAAACAAGTTGTGAAACTTCTGCCTCATTTCATCGTAACACAGTCATTGCTAAAATTTGCAGGGGGCCAAAATCTCTCACAGTATTCCAGCTGGCACAGGCAAATCGTCAAAGACCACGGATTTCATCATCTCATGAACAGACTCTTCCTAGTCAGGAGACAGAAATGTCTGTCTGAGAAAATTTCACGCCATCAGCACCACATACCGCAACAATCGAAGTCAGCTCTTCTGATATTGTTGTTCTGCCATCTAGGACGCATTCCCCTGTCACTTACAGGAATGTAAATTATAACTGAATTCACAAAGCTAAGAGAATTGCATATATAACAAATCGAGTAAGAATCAGACCCTGGTTTTCACTTCAAACCAGTGCTCAGAAAAATACACTTGATAAACTAAAAATAATCTTTTTAAATTTAAATAGTTTAAGATACTAAGAGAAGACTTAACCTACCTAAATGTCCAGACGTTTCCAACCCCTGGTTGGTCATTGAAAACAAAAAAATCATCACTATTTTCTACAAGTTACCTGTCACCAACATAGAGAGATGACAGCATTTGTTTTAAATCACACTGTATGCTGTATTGGTGAAACTTTCTCATGTAAAAAAAGTCATTAAAATTTGGGCTAGAGGAGACACTTTCCCATCTGGGAGCTGAATCTGGTTTGGTGTGACTATTCCTGTCTGTTAATTTAGCAGTATAAAGTATAACTGTACATTCTTGGCATACTTGCTGGGGATGCTGACATCTCTGTAACCAGAACTGCTTTCGGAGAGGGGGGAAAAAAAAAAGACTGGGCAATTCACAGTGCACTAGAAAAATGATGGGCAATTCAGTGTTTTAAGCATCATCTAACAACAGCGTTGAACAGTCAAAAGGGAAATAAATATATCGCCAAGGCACAGTGCTGTGATAATTGTCTCTGGTTTTCCTTTCTGATATAGAAAAAAAAAGTCCCAGGTGCTTGTCTCATTGACGCCCAGTGAAGCTGAGTGGCAAGCAGATCAGTCCCACAGCTTCCTCCTGCATCCGTCCACCTCGGCCGGCACGGAGCGGGGCCAGAAAACGTATAGGTAAAAGGGAACACGCCGGGAGGCTGAGCGGCGCGGTGAATCACAGGGAGCCGCTTTGTCTGCAGCTTCCGTTCTCGGAGGAGCTGCGCGGGGCTGAAACAATGGCTCTCCTATGGAGCTGCGTCTCCTCTACCTCATCTGCAGCCGGTGATGGATGATGGGTCAAGAGGGCAGCAGACTTTGGGTGCACAACCCTTAAATACTTTATCAAAGATGGCAAAAGGCCATGTACTACAATAACACAGCGAATACTTCCTTTTGCTGCAGAGCAGACAAATTCCTTCCTCTCTGCTGGCTAAGTCTGAAGCTTTTGGTTCACGGCTCAGAGCGTGTGCAAGTTCTATAGTCACAAAACATACGCGTAAAAAAGCTGCAGTCTTATTCCTGAGACGGTTTGATTGTCAATGTTCTCACAGAAATGAAAAGTCAGCCCTATCTGTGCTGAAATCCTATGCAGTCGTAAATATGTAATTCTAGGAATTTATGGGGTTTACAGACAATAAAAGAAGGCACGTTTCACTCTTTTTAAAAATTGAAACTGCACAGTAAGAATTGAAAAAATTTGTAAAACTGTGCAACTCATCCAAACTTTTCACACTGAAAGGGTTTCCTGAAAGAAAAACATACTGATTTGATAGAAGTGAAAAGTTCCATAAAAAATAGAAAATTTGTCCCTGGTTTAAATGAAGATTAATAAAATTAATAGGCCTCATGGCATAACAAGATACTTCAATATTAACAGTTTAACAGTATTGTTGTGCTACCCAGTCAATTATAATTTAACAAGACATAGGAGATGAGTTGCAATACCTTCATGCTGTCAAAATACCTTTATGCAAAATTAAACTGAAGCAACATTTAAAACGTTCTGAAATAAGCTATCTTACTCTATAAGAGTCGTCAAGGGTTTGTCCCAGTTTAGAGCAGAGGTAAAGTATTTCAGAACGCTCTGCCGTTTAAATGTGCTTCCAACCAGTTTTGTCTTCTGTTCCTCCTTGGCTGCTGCTCTCTCTCTTTATCCCCCTAGATGTCTTTAAAACTGGATCTGACTGCTCTGAATTTGACAATATAACTTAATGGTCTAACAGGACAGAAAGCTGTGGCCTCACGTTTGGTTTCTAAAGGCAGCGGCAGAAAGGAATCTCTGAAGAAACCTCCAAATCAGCTGCGACCACTCCAGCTCCCTTACCAGCCGACTAGAGCATCAGCAACAGGAGACGACCACTGAGCTGCCCACCCACATGGCCCCAGAAGCCGAGGTAACGCTGTAAGAACGGAGTCATTGATTAACAGCAACAAGACCTAATACTGGCTCATAGCTTTCCTGTTCTGGAGACTTTGAGGGGTCCGTTCACATCAAATCGTTGAAGCGACTGGGGCGGGTTTTCCGGCCGCGTGGCGCGGGCAGGGAGGCAGCAAGCCGTGCCGTCCCACCGTCGTGATGGAGCGACACGGGGAACCTGCACCTTCCGCCTCCGGGCGCGCTAGGGCAGAAGAAACGGGCGGTTTGCCTCCCAAAGAACTTATAGCATTTTACACTACAGCAATCAATTTGCATAATTTCAATCAAATGATGTATTACAAATCTCACCATAGATTTGGAACTTAAACGCTTCAGAACTGAGCAAAATAAATGGTGCTTATGTTCGGAAAATGGAAGGTCTCGGGGTGGAGATATCTCAACGTTCTCACAGCCCTATTGAACAGATTACAAGCAGGCCTGTCATCTCTAATTCAACCAAGTGTAAATTTCAGATTTTAAAATAAGTGATTTTAATTAATAGCCATAATGCGTACTGAAAAGCTTCTAAAGCAATAAAAGCTTTTGCACAGACTCTATCACCCAGAAAACAAATCTGCGCATAGGTAACTCATCCTCTGAGTATTTTCATTCCTTTTTCAGAGTGTGAAGCTAAGATTGGCATCAAACTGCGCCGCACTTTTAATGCATTTTCCATCCGAACTGCGAGGTACTTGAGGAGCCACAGTGATGTCCCACAGAAAAATATTTTGAATGTAACTTTTCTGCTACACCCACCTTCAGCTCATGGCCCAGCACTCTGCTCCCTTTTATTCATCCAGGTAAGGAGAAGGTGACAGCCAGGGGAGAGAAGAGATTGGGAGCCATATGGAGCTAGAGTCAATTTTTGGTATGTATTTGTGAATAGACACAAAAGGCATAAATGCTGGCATGCATAAATTCATATTTTATCAATATTTATTATGGTACTTACTGTCAGAGTAATTTATTCAAAAAAGGCTTTTAAAGGCAAACACCAGTTGAAAGACAAACCCAAATCCTTAAAAAGACGCATTCCCATCCTGACTTACTCCTTGCCACAGCAAGTCCAGGATCCCAAAGGTGTGAAGAAGGGGCAGAAAGCCCACTCACTAGGTTTATTTCCCAAAGCCGAAAGGGAAACTGGTGCAAATAACCAAGAGCCCACGAGGGAGCTTGTCCCTGCCACTGCCTACAAGAAGTCCCCTGGGAGTGGGGCCGCTCGAGCAGGGGTGGGCGAGCAGCCCGGCGTGCAGAAGTGCTGAGGGTCCACGTCCGAGCTGCTCATGCAGAGGGCAAGCAGAGCTGACGGTTTTGCATGCAATATCTTGTAATGGCAAAGGTTATCGAAATTACAAGGATTCGCTAGTTTTGCTGCACCTACAAATGTTCAGTTTCACTTCTCAGTGTTACTCAAATTAACCAGCCCTCATGGGTCTGCAAACCTGAGCTGCAAGTCTCAACGCGGAAGGGGATTTATTAAAAGACTGCTGAGGCATCTGACCGTGATGAAATGCTAAAATAAAAAAGTAATGAAAGACACTGAACATTTCTGAACCCCAGATTACATTTGGCCTGGATCGAGTGGACGCATTTAATTTCCACTGACTCCGCTATCACAATTTGTTATCTCCCCAAACTGTGATCTAAGGTCACCACACAACAAGAGCGGGAGGACAGTGGAGCAAAAGTATCTGTGAGAGTCACTTATTCCATTAGTCAGAAATCAAAAATTAGAAGAGCCACTTCAAACGCTAACAGAATGCAAAAACTCATCACTTCCTTCCAGAGGAGGGCAAAACCCCTTATTTGTAAGTATTGATCAGAACACGTGCCGTGGCAGAAAACTTCTGGACTCTATTCACAGCTCTTAAATAGCTCTGTGTCTGGAGTCGGGCAAATGGTTTGAATTTTCTATGCTTTTTCAAAACAGTAATAAAAACACATACCCACCTCACAGAATAGAGGTTTCATCAGTGTTTCTAACTCACTCTCAGCTCCTTAAGGAGACAGTCCTGCAGAAGTGCAGAGTACCATTATTTAGATTTGATTGCCTTTAAAAAATTTAATCCTCTCTATTTCTTGGGGGTTTTTTGCCACGTAGGAACAATTATGGGTGCAAAATCAGCGTCTCTGCCTGGAAGCTAGTCTCAGGCTCCTGCCTCACACATACATGTACATACATATTCCTACATCTTCCACAATACATACCACGAGTCTGTGAACAGGTCAGTAGGACACAAGCCAAGCAATGCACATTTAAATCAGAATGCAGAACAAACAAGCAACAAAAAAAATCTAAGATCAAAACTCTTTCCTAAGAACCTCATTTCTTCCCGGTCACACAGTCTGGGTGCGACATGTAAGAAACGACTTTCTGAGGCACTGCGGTGTCTTCTGAATCACTGCCATTACCCGAGAAAACCCCAGGAAGTGGTTTGGATGAGAAGCTGGACCGGACTTGAGTAGGTATCAGCTGATGTCAGAGTACACACAGCACAAAGCCCTAACAATACGGACATTGTGAAACCAGGAATAACCTTTTCTTATCTCCTGCAGTTTGGGAAATCATTTCTAACCCGGTGACTACAGAGCTTAGGAACAAGTCAAACAGTTAATTATTCACTGCGCGCTTCATAATTAATCTCCGTTTCAGGCCAAATCTTTGTATGCCCATAATAACACGAAGATCTCCACTGAGGGAAACAACAGCATGAGCTTTTGGACCTCCTTCTGCAAAGCAATTTGTTTTTCCATAAACAGTTACTATTAAGCAAGGACAAAGCAACAAACCAGACAGCCATCTGTGTAAACCAATTTCAAAGGATGGTGACCTCATAAAATTTTTCAAACTAACACTCTCCATTTAACTTCTGCCGCCCTGTCCTGCCCCAGCAGATTCTGGGTTCGAGCAGGTCCTCGGGCGAGCACGGTGCTTCCCCTTTAGGGAAAGCTGGGACTTTAAAGCCACAACAGTTTCAAACCTGTGAAAAGAGCAGGTCAATGAAAATACCTCAGCATACAGGAAAGCAGGACAACCTAACCGGCAGCCCACGCACCCCAGAAGGTGTTAGCACGAAGGTCTGTGCTACGTTTGCCAGCTGAGCTTCCTAGAGGTATGAGGTGAAGCGAGCACAAAGGTTCAGGCCGCTGACAATAACACAGTCCCTGCTGAAGTGTGTTCTCTCTTATGACCCAGAGAGAAGCCAGCGCAAGCACTGATTGCAACCACGTTGGAAAGGAAGACAAAACTGAGAGCCTTAGAGCAAAACTCACAAATCCACACCTAGCGCAGCTATCCTTTACACCCCCGAGCTGACCACAGCATCCACAGAGCCTTCTGCCTCTTTAGACTTGAATCCAATGAAGCTTTGGGTAAAACATGCAAAATAAAATACCAAGTACAACACCTACAAAGAGGTGCAAGTAATAAACACTCAAGGCCATGTCTTGCACCAGGCCACTTGCAGAACTGCCCTTTATGTCATTTACCGAAGTGAGTCAGAGCCACACAAGAGATGTTGGTGATACCAGATCATTGGTAGCACAACAAAAGAAACTACAAAAATCCATTTACAAAGGCATGTAGAGTACAAATATTTCAGTATCAAAGAAGGTAATTGGAAGAAATGTAGGTTCTTTTCCCATTTCCAAGCATCAGAACAACATAACAGTATATTAAATTTATTTAAGTGGCGGAAAGAGATGGGATTTCTAATCCATGTAATGCAAACATGGTAGAAATCACCTCCCACAACACCCAGGCTTGTTATGTTGACTCTTCTTCTCTTTAGCCTGCATTTTCAAACACTCATTACTTTACTGTTCCCCTTCTGCAACGCCTGATATTTGTGTGCCTGACAGTCGTGTTTGCTTTAAAATAATGGTTGTGAGGTGAAGGTAGCTTGCCCTTCTGACCCAACGCGCAATTGTACAAGTGTTTGTGCAGCAATAACCCATCGTACACATAAAGTGACATTTCTCTAATTGGCATTTGCTGAACGCAAGGGCACCCTCTGCAAACGCAGTGGCTTTTTTATTGGCAACCTCTTTAATTATCTCACTCTTCCTAACACAGAATCTCCTTTCTATCATTAGAGAAGAACAAACCGCTCCTCACCACAGCCACAGTAATACTATGTACTTCATATTACATATCAGTGAATGCTATTAAAGATTAGCCTTAAAAGACAGAGTAGTATTAACAGCTGCCCTGGGAATTCGTTACAGAAAAGGGAACAATTCTGACCTTTGAGTCCATGTTTCAGTGCCTTTTCAATACACTTCAGAACAAAAGTTCAAGCTGCGTCTCATTTCAGTTTGTCAGATCTTGTTGCGTGTAAAAGTGAGGAAAGAAATTCAAGAGATGCCGGGCTGGCACTGCTTCCCCTTGCCTTCAGTTCTGCTGTGTCAACTGATGCTGGCACATGCAGCATTATTTCTCCGCTTCCTTTGGTTTTGTCTTTCCTTGGTCACTGCTTTGAGTTCCTACCCAGCCATCTCCAACAGCTCTCCTGTTGGCTGTCACGTTATGTAAAAACTCAAAAATGGCTTAGGAAACATTTAAATCTGTGCTATCTTGGCAAGCGGTTAATCCTTGAAGCAAACGCTACTTACACAATGGAGTGCCTGCGCTTCCTCGCCCGCCGCGGAGATGTCTGCCTCATCTTGTGAGGCTGGAAGGAATGCACAATGCTTTGTTACATACCTCTGACTTTCTGTTTCTACTATATAAGCATCTTGTTATCAATTTTTATAGGGAGGGAAAATGTGAAAGGAAATTCCTGGAAGAGATTACAATTGTCAAACAAGCTTTTGATATCTTTGAAACAGCTGAAGCATTAATTTTTTGGCGGCACTGTCAAAAGTCTTTGAGGGCTTCCTGGCTGCAGTGGAAGAAACAGTACATTTAGTTCAACTACAAGCTGTACTTTTTAAAAAATCCATATGAAAACAGACTCATTATTCATTTTTCTGTTAATACATGGTTTTGCCCTGCAGTTTCAATGATATTTTTTGTAAGACCTTGCAGTCTCAAGAAAGAACTGCAACTTAGAGCTAATGCTTTAGTAAACTCTTGTTTATATTATAGTCAAACCAGAACAAACAAAATACAGCTACAAATGACATTTTTATAGGAAGTCAAGAAAAAGATTCATGTGTCTGAATATTTTAGTTACAGTATGGTAGGCATGATTATTATTTCCTGTAAAGCCAAAGTGTAACTTTAAAGAACTGGAAGAAGGCTACTCTGGGAATAGAGCATGGATATGACTCGGGCCTCTAAAGAGTAGCTAGATATAAATACCATACAATCTTAATGCAAAACTCCCATCAAGTATTCTGGGAATTTTGCAGTGGAGCAACAGCAAGATATGGCCATGAAAAATCTGTTTCGAGTCTTCAATGTACCACCATGTCGGATTTCTGCAAATGCCTCCCTTTGTGGTAAAAAGAGACAAAAACTTTCAGCAGAAGGTTTGCAGTGAGACGGGCAAGAAAATTACCTTTTTTAAAAGCGATCATAGAATCCCAGAAATTAGATCAACAAGGAAATGGCCAAAGTCTATTAGATCATCTTGTATACCCAAATAAGAAAGTCTATGTAGTATATTTTAAAATGTTTTGTCCAGGTCACTTTTGAGTTACTCACATTCATCAGCTCTTCTGGTTTCCATCAGGAGAACAGACCTTCACCGTAATGATTATTTTCCTGGTAATTAACCTAACACTCCTTTTGCTCTTTTGCACCATTTTACTCCTTTACACCTCTTTGAGACTACTGTTCCCTTCTAGGTGATCTTGGCTCTGATACTTTTACCACTGTGACATATTTAAGAGCAATCAAGTTAGAAAATGCTAAACTAAAAAGAGCAACTGATCTTCTGATGTGTGGCCTTGCTCCCTCTGTAACCAGCAGCAAGGTTCTAGTGAAACTGAACTCATGGTCAAGAGTCAAGAGCATGAAAAAGGACCACCATTCGCGTTGAAAGACAGGCTGTATTTCATCAGCATGTGACCCTGAGCTTTACAGAGGATGGAGAACTTCTAGCAAAGCCACCCCAAAGGTTCCTATTCTCTTTACTCAATGTGATGCTCCATGATTTGGTTACACTAAGAAAATTTGGTTACTATTACTTCTCCCTGCATGTTAGTGAAAGAGGGTTTAAAGAGTTTTGTGTCTCCTAGTGGTCATAACCCTATTTCTTTCTCAATCCCAAATTTCAGGCTTCCTGATTAGGACTACTGGCTGGCCTTTGTATACGGAAATGGAATTCCCTGGAGGGGGGGGAAGGAGTTTCATACTGCAGATTGATATCCTTCCTCCCAAGAAAGGGAAAGCAGATGTCAGGACCTCACGGACTAATTTTTTGTATCTGAACAAAGATGGTCACAAGCAGCATGCAGAGCAATGCCATTTCAGAAATGAACATTCATTTCACTGGCTAAAAGTATAAATAAGTGTACAGGAAGGAAAGCTGCAGAGAATCCATCCTTGAGCATGCTGGAATAAGTTCGTGCAAACAAAATGACTACCTGATAAAGAAATTTATTTTTTAACTTAGTTGCTATTATTTCTAACTAGCAGGGCAGCAGCTGGCAATTGTGCTTGACAAAAAGGAAGGCTGGATGAGTTTCTGGAAAACTCCTCAAAGCTAAAGGCCTGTCTCCAAAGGGACAAAGTCATGACATGAAACTACAAACACTTGGCAAACTCCTCAGCAATCTTGAATTAGTGCCTTGTACTGCACTCATGTTATTGCAGTATCATGTAAATCCTTCATGACAGTGATATTTTTTGAAGTACCGCTGTACAGTGAGGTGTCCTGACATTGGCAAGGATCCTGGGGATGTCCGTGTGCGGCATTTCTTTCTCGCCTCCTTTATGCCGAGTTTCCAAGCCAATCTGAACGCCCTGCGAAGGGCTAGGATCTGCCTCACAAAGATTTTAACCTGGGTTGGGAGGGAGCTTCTTCCCTCGCTGTCTCCCTGGGATATGGGACCTCTTTACCCAGGATAACCCTGTCCCTCACTCGCTCCTGTCTCAGGATTCATATAACATTTAGCATCTGAAAACAGGAGGCTGGTGGGGAGCGCTGGTGGCTGCGAGCAGATGGACGGAGACTGCGCTGAGTCACTGGCAGCACACCACTTGTTGAGCTGTTTGAGGTCCTGCAGGAAAAATGCTCACTTTGTGGCACTAAAGAGAAATCCTGCCAAGAGCAAAAATCCCTGCAGGAATTACTGTGCTGTGTATCTGCAGGAAACAAAATAGAAGATGAAGAAAAGACTTTGCCGCAGTTTACAGGAGTTGCTGCCGGGCTACTGACATAAAGGAGGTACCTTCCCACCTGCCACAGTACACAGGCTTCACCTGCAGAATCGTCCTTCTCTCTTCTGCCCCACATGCAAACAAACGGGTGGATTCCTTTCAAACTAACTCGGCGCCAGGGTAGCATTTACAAATCTGTTAACTTACTGACGGCCCGGTCCTGGATCTCCAACAATCTTTCGAAAGTCGGTGGCCGCGTGCAGGAAGGACTGAGTGGATGAGCAAAGGTTTCAGGACCAAGGTCATCAGGCACAGAGCGTGCAGGAAGAGCTGAAGTGTTACCTGACTCCTTTCATTCACATTATGGTACACAGTAACATCAAAAAGATGGAAGGCTCTTCATTTATCTTATCAGTTGGATTAAAAAAAATGAAATATCACAAAAATTAAGTACCAATACCTTTTTTCACTTTTCCAACTTTTCTTTATGCTGTATTTTCCTTATATTATTTCACTGCATTGCTTTTCTTTCTCTTTGCTCTTTATTACTCCACTCACTACAAACACCAACACTGTTTATGAGTAATTCCTTATTTTTCCCTGCAGCAAAGTAGTGTCTAAATGAGGCAATGGCTAACCTGTATTTCCTCCACGACACCAGCAGAAAAAAACCCCCAAAACAAACCAATTAAACTATCCCAGGCCTTCCTCACACAAGCTCACCAAAATTGGAGTTTCCTAGTATTTAGGAACTGGTTCAACAATTTCAATGGGACTTTACGGAAACACAAAGATCACCCTGATAGATCAAATATTTATGACTGTAATAAGATGATTTTGAACTAACACAATCAAAAGATACCGTGTGCCCTGAAGTAGTAAAATCACTACTTCGCCTCATGTTTCAGAACACTTTTACAACATATAGCCAGCTCACAGTAGCAACATATCTCACTTGCGTTAATGACTTTGTTAATGACCGAGCACCACTGCCTGCTCCATACAGTCACTCTTCAAACAAAACAGTGCTGTCAGAAGGGAGGGCCATGGGCCAGCTTTGTATGGCCTTTTCTGTTCTTGCCATCCCCGGGCACCTCTCTATGCTCAAGAGCATTTAAGCACTGAGAGTACTTTGTCAAAACAATACAAAACTATAAAAATACCAATTCATTGTTATGACCCTCAACAAATATCCAACACTACAGCAGCTGCACAGAGCGTGCAGTCATGGATTTAACAGGTAGAAATGAATTGTATTTAATCTTTTACTTTGGCTGATGCATTAAAAGAAATTCATAAATGAAGCCCCTGATATTTCCGTGTCAGATTCAGCTTCCGTTTTCGCCTCCCAAGTATGGTAATTACAACCCTGTGCCCACTGGGAACCAGTTGCTCACCAACACGCTTCAGCGGGGGAAGTCCCTTGCTCACGACACCTCATTATTTTAACTACCAAGATGAAATATCTGGTTAGCTGTTGTCCAGGCTAACCAACAAGATTTTAAAGGTAGCCACTGAATAGATGAAGGCTTTTCTGGAAAAACAAGGCTTTCGCCACCGCAGTCACCATTCCTCGATCCAAGCTGGGCAAGCAGAACTTGGTGCCTGCACTTAGTCACTGAAGTCAACAGGGTGCAGGCATATGGACCCAGGCATCCACCTGGCATGACTTCACTGCAGGGTCAGCACCTAAATTAGTTTGTCCCCGGCACGACTCCTCTGTCACAGCACGCAGGGAGGTACCTACGCTGCCACTTGTCAGTTTGGACTTCATCCCTCTGCCTTGCAGACAGCCCCAGTGCCAAGCACCAGGAATCAGCAGGCAACATGCTAATGCTTTTTCCTAGCAAACGATGGCCCTTTCTGAAATGTTTTGAAGGCCTGCAGAGTCTTTCTGGAAACTTCATTATACTGAGCTTTCACAAAAATTTTGTAAATAAAAGCTACCCTGAAATACTATTACTACTCTAAAATACAATCCCCCTAAAAATGAGGGAAAAGGAGGTCAGTATTAGCCAAAAGATGTTAATGGGCATAATGATTCCTAGAAAGCTGTAGCAAATCATACATATAGCAACATCAACCAGTTAGCAAGCTTTACATTTTCTAAGCACGGTACCCTAGGAAACTTCACTGAATTTTAATGCAAATGACTCAAGATTCATCAAGCTTTTTGTGCTTAATCTTTTACGGATTTTGAATTATATAACCAGTTTGTCATGAACCACAGAGTCTTATTGAAGTGACTGCAAAAAAAAAAAAAGTATATAGAAACAAAGGAAGAGTATACTCATAAATCACAGTTCAATGAAAACCTTCTAATTCCCCCCTCTCCCTTGATCTTCCAAGCTCCTCTTCCTACTACTTCTGTCGAATGCAATTCCTAACCAGCACTCAGCTAGCCAGAGAGCAGATGAGGAAACTTGCTTCAGAGCCAGCACGTGTTGTACCAGGCACCTGTCTGCAAGGAGTGGAAAGGTATACATAACCTGCATCCCTCAGAGCAAGGGCATCCACACTACAACAGCACATGCATTGGTACCGAAGGCAGCTTTATGTAAGCACCGTGTCAACAAACGCGCAGACGTGGGTTAACTGGCTCCTGCAGGAAGCTTGGTTTCATTCATTAACTACGACCTCTGGGCTAGTACATGTGGAGGAGGAGACACACGGGCGAGTTAAAACGAAGCTCCTGTTTTCCCTCTGAGAGTTTGCAAGTCTCAAAATCCTGCACAAAACCCAATCTGCCATCACCTCCAGTGAAAAGCAATAGTAGGCGCTCAAATAAGTAAGAGTTGCATGAGAGTTTGCAAGCCATGTGGAGGGCCACCTGCCAACAGGAAGAAGTGGTGAGGAGGAATTTGGATCCAGCTGCTATCCTCCCCCAGCCAAACAATGCCGGGTGATAAACAGCATTAAGGACTTTTTTTAATCATCAATCACACCGAGATCATCCATGTCTGTCATTTTTACTCGCTGGTTGCCAGCAAAAGGGCTTGAAAGACTTCTGAGCTCGAGTTCACAGAGAGCCGATTTGTTTCCTATCACAGCTGTATCAAAGGGACTGAGCCCAGGAGAGACGGGAAGAACAGGGGGGAAAGAAGAAGAAATGACAAAAAGTGCCTTGCCGTAGGGCTGACTCAGGCTGCTCAATTCATCACAGGTAACACTCACAAAAATCTCGTAGCTGTCTTGCAGCCCCGTTTCGCACGTCAGCTTCTGGCAGAAAGGCAGAGCGGGAGAAAGGGGGTAACTCAGTAGCTGCAGTCCTTATTTTCGTAATAGGCAGCACTGAACTACCAGGAAATGAACTACGACTGCATGCTCGGTGACTGCATGTCACTGTGGCAGGTGCAACTTAACCTTAAAACCATGTAGCCTACTGCACCTTCAGATTTAGCCCAGACAGCACCTGGGTTAAGCACTCCAACAAATCCGCTCGCCGCTCACGGGCAGTAACAAAAAGGGTTAAGAAAACAACCAGGCTGCAGCTGAAAATTCCACAGCACTTCCCTCCACGGAGCTGCAAACGGCGTCTCCCTGGGATAAAACGGACCGACGAACTGCCCGAAAGATCAGCCAGTTAAACACATTGAGACGCCACTGCCACCAGCAGACACGTATTGCTAGAGAGCTCGGGAGAGTTAGCCTGAGCATCACGGTCGCTCGGCGGTCCTCCGGCGCGGCTGCTTCCCCGGCGTCGGGGGCAGCGTACCTTTCGGCTCCACGTCGGAGCCGGATTCACTGCCTTGCAGCCGAGGAACCCCCCTCTCCTTCCTCCCCGCCTCGGCCCCCGGTGAACACCCAGTATCTGGGTACTACCTGCGTGTATCAGCAGAGTCATCCCGTGTCTTCAGTCATTCAAGGAATTTAACAGCCTGGAAATTCCTGTTGTCCATTATTTGAGGTCACAGATAAAAGCTAAACAGCAGCCGTGACTCCCATCAATCATAAGTCACTCACTGATAGAGTGTATGGTAGGAGACCTACTGATGTAAGCTAGTCACCAGAGAAAATACCCACTGATGACGCATATCCAGGCACAAAAATAGTTACAGGGCCCCCAAAGGGATTATTCAACAGCCTACATTTAGATATTCTTACAAGAGACCCGCAGTCAATTTGCTGCTATTAGATGGCTGGGGAACGTTGAAGTTTAAGTTTCCTCAGCAGACATAACCACAAATAGCTGGTTTAAATAAGCTACTGCAATCACAAGCTGTTTTGTAAATTTTAACACTGCATTATAGGGATTAAGTCTAAACAGAACCACTGGCTATAAAATGCTGTATAGCCTTTGCTCTTACTATTTACCAGTTCCTTCCATATATTAGCCAGCAATGAAAAGAACAACTTAAAATTAATTCACAAACTAAGTCCCTCATGCTACCCAAGAGCAATGTTTGTTCTAAAAAAAAAAAAATCAATATATGCGAAGTGGGGTGGGATTTTGTGGTGACGCTTCAACGCTATCCGGATAGCATTGTAAAATAAATCTTTTTGCAAAATAAATCTTTGTAAAATACTTTTGGCTTAATTTTTACCCCTCTTTGGCATTTGCCTCTCTACTACTCAAAAACAAAAAAGACCTGAATAGTTAATCTTTCTTGCACAAATCAAAACCACATAAAGGTAAGTTATTGACAACATGCAAAACCAGGTACCTGCTTTGAGCAGGGGCTAGAAAGATGACCCCCGGAGATCCCTTCTAGCCTAAATTACTCTATGATTCTGTGCAACTGGATTTTTTGGCATTAATATCCAGTTAAAAACATAATTCTTTAAATTAACCAATCAACTGGTAATCCCACACTCCCGAGCCCTTCAACAGCTTCAGGATCCTTCTCATGCCCGCACAGCAACCAAACTTACTATGATATAACTGAGCCTACTAACACTGCCGATGGCGAAACACTGACTACCATTCTGGCAATATTAAAATCTTTTTTTTTTTTTAACTGATTTTAACATCCAAGCCCCCTTTTCAGAAGCAATTTTGGTGCTTAGGAGTCTAAAACTTAATGACTTTCTATTGCATATTTAAAATCTAAATATAGGAATGTATTTTATGACTCCAGTGCCTACTTCATTGACATACTTTTGGAAAGCATTACCTAGCCAAACAAACACTCAAGGATTTATAGTGTTTACTCTGTAAAGCAGGAGAAAGAAATGTTCCAGGCTACAAACTTCTACCTCACTTTCTTCATCTGTGATAACATTATTAAAAATAACACCAAAAATTATTTTTAGCACAACTGTTTCGTAAAGCCCTCGCATTTCTCTCATGCATATATATGCTGACAGTCCACATGGCCTAATTTAACAGCCCTAAGAAGAAATATTCATTGGTGCCCTCTAGCTGATTATCCTAACCAATTTGCTGCAGACACCTAGTACCAGTCTCTCTTTTCTCCTCCTGTCATTCCTGGGACTTTTGCTAGTGCCCACTCAGTGCAACATCCTGGAATAAAACAATTTGCTTCCTACAGAAGATGTGAGAGTCAAAACATTCAAATCCCCTAGTGCTATCAATTGTAGGAGCTCTTACAATAACACAAGCGTCACGAAAACCAGGAGAGGTGTAAATGTGTAAGATATACCACGTCACCAAGAACCTGTGAAGTAGCTAAATATACTTTTTAGCAAGTTTGCAAATTCCATGGGAAAATACAACCTGCAATGTCTCATGTGAAACACATGAAGCCTCTCACCCGTTCAGAAGTGGGTATTATAATCCGCCCCCTTCCTCAGGAGCCTTTAAACAGCTTATAAGCCATATATTATGTTTTGCCTCACACACTGGAATTCATGTAACGTCCGTCAGCGATGGATCAGGCAGTTTCACAACTCGCAGCCCGGGACCTCCCTTTTGCCATTGCGCAAACCTGAGCAAGTGGAGAGAGCTTGCCTCTTCTTTCACATCGACATCTGTCCAATGGACGCGCTCCCCGTTCCACCCGCCATGTTTCCCCCCCTCCCCCCCAGCCCCTCTCCGCAGAGGCTGCATCGGGTCCGGCTGAGGTACGCGGCCCCATCACCACACCGTTGCATAGCTGTGGTGGGGACGTGCCTGCAGCGCTGCTGCATCTTCAGAACTGAAAAAGGCGCGAGGCAGAGATGCTAACGCATACCCTGGGCACCGTCTCTGTTGTGTCAGATGAGGCAAACGAAATGATGTCCAAATCCCCAACAGGAGACTCCTCCAGCTGGAGGGAAATCTCCGCCTAGGAAGAGCTGCCCCAGGAGACACCGTGCCTGTGGTGGCCCCGGCACCAGGGGAGGAACAGGACAAGGAGCAGGGGGCCAGGACAGCTCTTTGGCAACTCCAACAGCGGGTGCAGCTGCTCTGAGTCACGCCAGCGGCCACCAGCCACTCGAAGGACGCGAGAGTGGGGAGGCTGTGTGGAAAGCAGGGTTAAAGCTCCGTTCTCTTCCTTCTTGCCCAGCTGCATGAGGCAAGAGGCTGGCCGGAGCTGGCTGTCTCTGTGCATTTAATTAAAGCCATAGAGATGTCCATAGCACCATATCAATCATTAATCAAAGTAAACGTAGAAGGGAGACCAGGATCTGAAGCTCAACATAAATACTGTGAGATTGACTAACTTTGGGGGCTGCATTCATAATTCTCAGAAGGCCTGTTTATACCTTGATTGGGAAGAAGAAAGCTGCAGCATACACTCTCCTATTTCTGTGTCTGAACAGCAGCTGTAAAGCAGTAACTGCTCAAAAGTTTGGGAAGCACCAGGCTGCTCCTGCAACATCCAGCTGTGCATGGAAAGTTAACGTCCCACGTGCCATTCGCCTGTTCAAACACAGAACGGGTTAATCACAGCAGCCAGGCATTTTGGAAGGGTCCTGGGGCTCCTTTTCTGTAGCACCTTATTACAACATTACAGCTAACGTTTCTTTCTCACACACGCCTCCCAAGAAAAGGACACCACAGACTGGGTCAATACTCATTAAGGGCACGCAATCCAAATCTCTACATCATTAAAAGACCGAGGGGTTGTTTGAACAAGGAATAGTGAAAACCTTTTGTTCATGTAAAACAGGCATTTTACTCCATTTGGAAAGCGAAATTTTTGGCATAGTTCACTTCTTTCTTTTTTAACAACCAGCTGTCGGTTCTGTCAGTCCTCATACAGGAGACCTAGCACAAGCCTGGTTTGTGCAATTACTTCTGGAAGCCAACAAACTTTTCAAAAGCCTGTTTTCCTGAAACATAAAGGAACCCAGCAAACCCTTGCACAGAATAGGTACAGAAGTGGGAATGTGACAGATGGGCGGTGAAGGTGACATCTATGGGGTAAAAGGAGATGTGGAAAAATGAGGCCCTGGCAGGAGCAGCTTTTGCTGTTCCCAGTAGTAAAAACGTATTGCTTTTCAATATAGAGAAAAAATAGTGAAAACAGGCAAACAAGAGAACAGGAATCATGACGGCAACTAAACATACCCATCTAAATAAGTATAAAAGAGTGCAGAGATGTCCTGTTGCAACAAAGCTTCGTGGTAGTTTTAAAATGCTGTATTTCAAGCTGATGAATTATCTCTTACTGACCCATGAGTATCCAATTAGGACTACACATTAATGCAGTGTAGGAATATTGTTTATGAAAAATAAAGAGACTATTAGCTTTCCAAACAGATAGTAAGAGAATCCCCCAAATTAGCAAATTATTTTTAAAAAGTTTCTACAACTTTTGAAACAAGGGACAATATTGGAAAAGATGTTTGGCTCACTGAGGATGGAATAGTATGAACCATTTAGTCACTGTGTCATACAACATTAGATAAACCAGGACACTGATGTCAGAAACATAAAAATAGTCATGCTATTCTCATTCTGCCTGCACATCAACCTCTTAGGGCTTTTCTCCCAATGCTAGCATTGGCAAAACCGGTAATATTGACTATAATTGAAAAGTAGAATTAAAATATTGTAGAAGTAGAGGCTTCTGAGACTACATAATGATTTTCCCCTATTTGGAAGGAGGAATCTGATAGTTCCCTTTGCATGCAAACACCCCTGAAGAAATCTAAGACGAGTAACAATGGAACGCGGTGGTGGGAGTTGTGCTCATTTTAGATATTTAACATGAAAATCAACATTTTTATTTTTGGAAATAAGTATACTTAAATTTCAAATTAGCACTACCTATTATATAGTCTAAACTGGTTACATTTGGTAGCATAGTAAACAGTAAATTGTAGGGTTTATGCCAAAGTTTTAAAGCAAATCCAACTATGAAACTCAGGAAAGTTGTTGTCTGAGCACCTGGAACCAGGTTTTGTTGAAATGAGAAACTAGTATTTTATAGCAATAGCCTTTTCTGGAGCTGCAGCAAAAGGATCTGGGGGTTCTTCATTTCACTGTACTCGGTTTAGGTCTATTAAATAACTAGCTTGTTTACAGTTGAGTAATTGTAAGTTGAGGAAAGTGTACTTTCCTATTCCAAGACATTAATTAAAATACTTTTCAGATCTGTTCTTTACCAAAATTCTTTAAAAGTACTTTTAGAATATGGTGATGAAAAATAATAGTAGTGTCAGTGATCTGTCCACATCTTATGTATGCCACTTGACTTGAAGGGACCAAATAAATTTAACCATCAACAGGTTTATTCTATATATTATTCTACAGTGACTGCATTGGGGGATAAGGGAAGAGAAACTGATGTCATCTATCTTGACTTCCAGTACCTAAAGGGGGCCTATGAGAAAGCTGGAGAGGGACTTTTTACAAGGGCATGTAGCGATAGGACAAGGGGTGATGGCCTTAAACTGAAGGAGGGTAGAGTTAGATTAGATATTAAGAAGAAATTCTTCTCTATGAGGGTGGTGAGGCACTGGAGCAGGTTGCCCAGAGAAGCTGTGGATGCCCCATCCCTGTCAGTGTTCAAGGCCAGGTTGGATGAGGCTTTGGGCAACCTGGTCTAGTGGAGGGTGTCCCTGCCCATGGCAGGGGGGTTGGAACTAGATGGTCTTTAAGGTCCCTTCCAACCCAAACCATTCTATGATTGTATGACTTGTGTAAGGTCTTTGACACAGTCTCACACAACATCCCTGTCTTTCAACGTTGGAGAGGTTCAGATTTGATAGATGGACTATTCAATGGATAAGGAATTGGCTGGATGGCTGCATCCAGAGAGTCGCAGTCAACGGCTCAATGTCCAAGTAGAGATCAGTATAAAATGGGATCCATATTGGGACTGATACTGCTCGATATCTTTATTAACTACATAGTGAGATTGAACGCACCCTCAGCAAGTTTGTGGATGATACCAAGTTGAGTGGTGCAGTTGATACACTTGAGGGAAGGGATGCCATCCCCAGGGACCCTGACAGGCTTGAGAAGAGGGCCAGTGTGAACCTCCTGAAATTCAACAAGGACAAGTGCAAGGTTCTGCACCTGGGTTGGAGCAATCCCCAGTATCAGTACAGACTAGGGGATGAATGGATTGAAAGCAGCTCTGCAGAGAAGGACTTGGGGATACTGGTAGATGAAAAATTGGATATGAGCTGGCAATTTGTGCTTGCAGCCCAGAAAGCCAACTGTATCCTGGGCTGCATCAAAAGAAACATGACTAGCAGGTTAAGGGAGTTGATTTTTCCCCTCTACTGTGCTCCTGTGAGACCCCACCTGGATAGCACATCCAGTTCTGGGGTCCTCAGAACAAGACAAACATGGGCCTGTTGGAGTGGGTCCAGAGGAGGGCCACAAAGATGATCAGAGGGCTGGAGCACCTCTCCTATGAGGAAAAGCTGAGAGAGTTGGGGTTGTTCAGCCTGGAGAAGAGGAAGCTCCAGGGAAACCTTATCGTGGCTTTTCAATATATAAAGGGGACTTATAAGATGGAGAGAGACTTTTTACCAAGGTCTGTAGGCAGAAGACAAAGGGCAACAGTTTTGAACTGAAAAAGGGTGGGTTTAGATTGGACATAAGGAAGAATTTTTTTACACTGAAGGTAGTGAGACACTGGAACAGGTTTCCCAGAGAAGCTGTGGTTGCCCCATCATTGGAAGCGTTCAAGGCCGGATTGGATGGGGCTCTGAGCAACCTGATCTAGTGAAAGATGTCCCTGCCCACAGCAGGGACGTTGAACGAGATGATCTTTAAAGGTCCCTCCCAACCCAAACCATTCTGTGATTCTACGATTCCAGTGCACAGTAACTAGGAGTACCTAGGAGATACTGTAAAACCTTTTATTTCTTTGCAAAAATAAAAACGACTGTAAACAAACTATTCTGAAATTACACTCATTTCAGTTTGTAGTTTGATTGCAAATCTGCACAAACAATCTTTGATCGTTCACAGGACGTGCCAATAAAACCCCAATTCTGAATTTATGCCCATTTCTAACTCCATCTGGAAAGGGAAACACAGAGAGTGACTTGGGGTCACCAGAAGTGGGGAGTGGAAAAGGGCACTATAGGAAACACCCCTGTTCTTCACCATCATCTTCTCAGTATCCATTCCTGATTACCATGATAATGTAACATAGTACTCAAGTGTGAACGACCTTGCACGTACAAGATATGATCGGCACGTTGAGGATGCAGTTTCATGCTCTGGCAAGGTCAGTCCAATGGCGAGCTGCCACCCAAGATGGGGAGATGCCACTTTGCTTCTTCCCTCCCAAAGCCAGCCATGTGCTCCTGCCAGCCCACGGGGAGTCAGTCCGAGGTGCTAACCCATCAGAAATCCCTGGCCACCTAACAGCTCGCTGCCCATCCAGCTGCCCAAACCAGCCCAGTGTGGGCTCAGGCAGGTGGCCACAGAGGACAGGTAGCAGGAGCAGCCCCTCTGGGATGTGAAACCACAGCCGGGACAGTGGGAAACCCTTCCTCAAACCCCAATCACCCGCTTGCTCCAAGTTTTGGCAGCGCTGTAGAGCCCTGGCTGCGGAGACAAAAACCAGCCTCTCAAAGTCGAGGGGTGTTTCAGATGTTGCTGCCCACGGCTTCAGCAAGGACCGTCGGGCAGCCCGCAGGGCCGTGGAGGAAGTGAGGGGGAGGATAGAGGAAGGTCCAAACCACCCCATGCAAAGGAGAGAGCCCCACCTCGGCTGCTGGCAGCCTGCCCGCTGCCCCCCCGCCGCCAGCACCCGCTGAAAGGGGAACTTGCCCTCGGAAGGTGAATTTAGCTCTGTGTTGATTTGCTTATTAGGCCCATCCATAACCAAATATGTCTGATGTTTCAAAACTGTCTATTTCTGATATTTTTCAAAACGTTTGTCCATTTTTTTCCTTCATGCCAAACTAAGTGGTTTCCTGAAAGAGGTGGCTTCTTTTCCTCTTGCAAGATTTTTTCTTATTACTCAACAATCAGGGAAACAAAGCAAGGACCAAACTCAGAATTCATTCTTCAAAAATCAAATTTATTGACAAAAGCACAATTACTAAATCACATTGCTTCACCTTTTCTTTTTTAAAAAAAAACAAACCACAGATAACAATATGAAATCCTGTGGAAACTCTCCAAGGATTTCTTCTCAAACGACAGCTTCTCTCATTAGTTATATTCAGATTCCTCTCTTCCTGAGACTTCCTCAAACCACCAGCTATAACTGTTATCTCTGGAATACGTTAAAGTAAGAAGAAAGCATTACCGTGCCTATTTGGCGTAAGAAGAGGGGGATTTCTCTCTTACAGGAATGCCTACTGAAATGCAATTTTGGGGGTTGCTCATGCTTACACAATCACAGATTTGACTCTTCTCTTACTGACATCTCCTTTTCTTATGAAAAGTTCAAAAGTTCAGTTAGCAACAATCTGATGCCTTAGCTTGCTGCACAAGCCTCTGCGTCAGTTAATCAAGGAACTAGACGACTGCAACGCATGGCAGTACATACAACACATTCGATATTATGAACTGTTGTTAATAAGCTTAAACAAAAATGCCAACATACACTTATTTACGATTTTAATTATTTATAGCATGCATAAGCGGCCTATCTGTAAGAAGTTAGACTTAATCTCTAACAGACTTCCTGCTGCTGCGCTGCCAGTCTCTCAGCGCAACTGTGGCCGTTCTTAATTAAATAAATAATTTACCCTGGAAGATTTCATTGAGTGCCAGCCACAAGCACCAGTGCTGGGTGAAAATAAATCACTGCCGGCATCGTGCCAGCACTCCTTCCTAGGATCTATGGAAAATGGTGATTTCCCTACAGCAAACATTTTGCATAACCATTCTGCAAAGTTTAATTGATCTCTGCCATAGCATGGTAGTAAACTCCCTCCATTTCTATGTATTTTAAGAGAGTACTTCATGTTCTGTTGATTTCATTCTCTCTATATTTGGTTGACTTTTTGCATCAGTTGTGCAGCTTCTTGTATAGAATCATCTGCCTCTTTTTTTTTTAAATTTAGGGTTAAAGTCCTCCTCATTATCACTTATTGTTATGTCGCTGACCCTAACGCATCTTTCAGACGGCATGTTACTGCTTTGAGTCTACAATCATCCCCTGCTTTGATTTCCACCATTCTCCTGTCGGCTTTACCAACCAAACTCAAGTTACTTCCTCCTCTACCAATGTACTCTTATCAGTACATGCAAAATGAGCTTTTAACATTTACTACACTATACTGCTATTTAGGTATTATCATAACCACAGAAAAAATGAGGAAAATTCCCACTTTGTGCTGTGATATCGATCTATTTTAAAATCCATTGCAAGATCCCACAATAAATATTATGGTGTGATTTCAATACCTGACAGTAGTGTAAACATCAGCAAATTTTCATGGGCAATCACAGGCATCTCAATTATCCGAATACTGTCTCAGTTATCAAAAGGGCAGCCTGACCCGTATGGTCAATGTCTTTTGATACACTAGTGATTTTAGAAAACCTACACAGAAAAAAGAAAGTCCTTGGGTGTTCCTTCATAGAAAATTTCTCCTTAATTTTTGCGTTCAAATTGAAAGATGTGAAGTGGTCACCCCCATGCAGGAGAGCTCAGAGGGTTTGGAGGTCGGGGCTCCCCACCACCTGCCACATGTCCCAGAGCCGAAAGGTGAGCTCCCAGTCTCCCTGCCAGCTCAGGGTTCAGTCGCTATTCCCCAGGCTTCCAAAAAATTCCTTTTTTCTTGCAAAGTTTGGTAACTGGCATGTAACGCTTCTGATGTCAAAACACACTGACGCGCCAAGAAAAAGCCAACCACCTTGATAGGGCTGCCCCACTGAGGAAGTAACAAGGGAAACACGTTCTTCTCTGCATACCATTTACCCTAAGGCACATAACCTCCCAAGCACCAGCAGTATTTCACAGCTCTCAAAACTCTGCTTGACCACCTACCACTTTTTGGCCAACTGGTTGACCCAGAAAAGCAGAAGAGAAACGATGGCCGCTGCAGGGAGGAAGCGTCGAGCACAGCTTGTGAACCGGCACACCTCCGCGCAGGAAGAAATTGCTCGCTGGGCACAAAGAGCGTTGGCTGCGGCTTGCCCTGGAACGAGCGATGCGATGGGGGTCGGACCACGGAGGTCACAAGAAGAAAGGAGAGGGAAGAAAGAGCACACCAAGGGAAAGAGTGTTCTACTTATACTGCAGTTAACTCCCCTAAATTTCATCCCTCCTCCTGGTTCCCCAGTTTCCAAAAATAACCTATACAAAGGCAAGAACTGCAGAGGCAGGGAGCCTTAAAAGAGCTGCAGTTGGAAAATACAAAAAGGTGGCAAGGGAATTGAAGAAAAAAAAGACACGTTCTTTTTGGAAAAGAACAATGACATCTTTTAGCGTGGAGGCACATCGGCAGGGATGTAGGTCGGTAGCTGGAACCAGCACCCGCGGGGTCTCAGGTCCTGGGGGCTGGTGCAGGCAGCTGCAGCAGCGGAGCAGCCAGAGGGGACGGGGGGCTGTTCAGCCTCTGCCCGGGGGGCTGGCGAAGCCTTGGGCTGGTCTTGGCTGCCCCTGTCCTCACGTGCTGCAGCTCAGCAAATGTTTAGGCAACCACACATTCCGTATGTCTGGTATCAGAAGATGCTTGACATTTTCCCTTAAAAGTAAAGGTGCCTTAATGTGAAAAACATCTCTTAATGACTAAGAAGAGAGTCAGCAGTGAGCATTTGCACCCAAAGAATTCAGTTCCTCCCACATCAAAGCAACCTCTTGGAAAACTGATTATAAATAAATTAACAAACAACTAGTGTGTCTATCAAAAATAATTGGTTTGCTGCTGGAAAAGAATTAGACTCTCAGTGCCTGAAACAAACACTGAGGGTTAAATCTGATTCCTAATGGCTGGACTGGACGCCAAGGTGAGGGAAGGGAAAAAACCTCCTCTTGTTGTGCAGAAATGGCTGCCTTGCTTGCACCGCATCTGTGGAAAGGGTGATTTTTGTCTAACATCTGAGAAGTAAATTCAGGTACAGATTGAGAGATTTGGGGTTACACAAACATCAGCCATTGTATTTCCACCCAGAACTGGCTTTGATTTCAGGTGATTCAGCCTTGTATTCCAGCACCCCAAAGCCACATTCAATTTCTTGCTTCTGTTTTTCAGCACTGATCAAAGTAAGCAAGTATCAGCACATCTCCGCATAACTACAGTGCGATACAGGAACGTCTCTGCTCACTCCACCAAAGGCGGCGAGACTGTGCTCACAGTCAAAAGGTCTGTTTTCACAAATGTTTCCTCCTTCTGTCTCGTCACCACTTGCTTTCTCTGTAGTCGGAAAAATTATTAAGGTCTCCAGGTGAGCTCAGGTCCCCCTGCTTTTACCATAAAAGCATTCATCTTTATCGTAAATACTACTACATACTGCAGAGTACTTCAGACACGACTGCCCAGGGAGGACCATTCCCCTTCTTGTACAACCAACCCACTATTTCAATGCACGTTTCTGCACCTCTGCAGACATTCACGTCTTCTCTCCTGGACAACAAATTTCACTAAAATTCAGTAATTACATTCTCACGAGTCTCAAAAATATTGGTAGCTGGCTCTGAGGAGGAAAGCCAGAGCGACGCCCTGAGCTCAGCCCTCGAGTGTTGCACGGCCACCCTGGCAGCGAGCAGGGGTGCGTAGCCCCCCCCCCCATCCTCCCCCCGGCAGAGACATAAAGGAGGTGGGTGAGGTGTTCTGGGGGGAAAGGGCCACGGGAGAACACACACCGGTACCGCTGCCCACAAAACAACCGATTGCAGCGAAAGGGTATTTCTCACCTTTCTGGTTTTGGAGGAAAGTTCAAGTATATCATGCAAGTACAGCCCAAGTGTTGAGGAAACAGGAAGCAGAAATGGCAGAAATGATTTGGAGGTTTGGGGCTTCGGGCAGGGCTTTAATCTCGTAATTCCTGTTTTCTTCTCTTTCATGCTTAAGTAACGATTTTCAAATGGCACAGCTAGCAGTGCCTGTGACTTATTCCACAGAAATCTTCTTCAGCCTCCTATCATGATGAAAGTCACCACAATCTCAGAAAACATCCCCTGGCAAGCGATGGCACGAAGCGGGCCAAGCCATGCCTCCTTCAGAGAAGCAGCAAAGCCGCCGAGCGAGAAGCATTTTTAGGAGCGAAGTTTAGGAAAGTGGGAAGGAGACAGCTTCACACAGCCTTAGCTGCTTCTCCCAGCGGAGCAGAGACTGAGAAGAAAAAACACCACAACCCTCTCATCTTCTCCAGCTTGCCACAAAAGAGGGGTGTATTTTTCAGCAGGATCTGGTGAGTCTGACACTGAACTTAGCTCAAGTGACATGAAATGTTAATGTTTAGGAACAAGGTAGGTGGAGAGGAGGAGGAAAGAAGACATTCGTTATTTGATGTAGAATTCATTCAAAAGCTTCTTTTCACAGCCAGAACTGAAATTTCCATTCAGCTGTTTATTTCTGGTAGCCTAGATAGCTTGAACCAGTGGAAGAAGAGGGATCTAGCGGGAGCCCTTATCCCTCCCTGCATGGCAACAGCCCTTCCTCAGATACCTTCAGAGAAAACCGGACACATGTTTCCGACTGCCAGTCTTCAAATGCAGGATGGGCAATTTTCCTCAGGGATATTCATACCTGGCTTCCAGTCAAGGTGCACAGAAGAGATCTGCCTCCAACCACTCTGGTGCCTGCAGCAGCCTCCTTATGTGGCCCTGCTGCTCCCCACTAGCCCCCGAAACCTCCACACGGAGAACGTCACAAGCTCTTGATGTTACAAACTCAGCAGCTACTATTTTAAAATGGCTGGACCAGTGTATGAAATTCATCTGGGTGTTTTCTGTATTTTTTCTGTTCATGTCAATCTGAAGTCTCCTCCCTCATCACTCTGATATCTTCTCCCACTTCATGTATTTTAATTTTCTTGCCTTTTTTTTTTTTTTTGGTCTACATTACATCTGAAAAACAACTTTTCCATCATAGGCACTAGAGCATCACCTCTTTCCTGTGTTGTGCCCTTCCCAGCCCCCTGTTGTTCCTCTGCTCGCCCTTCTGCCTTTGCTGTTTCCTCACTCTTCCTGTCCTTGATTTCTCTCCTCCTTTTCTTCTTTCTTTGATGTTCCTCTTAGTGCTTTCTCTTCATCCTTCCTACCAGGCTGAATGAGATGCTCCACTGGGAAGGTGCCTGCAAACACTAGCTAGCGTGTTTGGAGGGCTATGCCAGGCTGGGACACCTACACAGGAATCCTTCACCTCCCTTACTACGCTGCTGGCTGGAGCGATTCCTCCTCTTCGTTCAGGGTTGTATGCACAGTCCCTTTGTCAAATGTCAGGAAAACGAAGGTGCCACCTAATTTGGGAAGCATGTGCTAGTATTTCATGAGCCATTTCTGTTTTTTTGTTTTGGGGGGCTGTGCAGAAACTAGAAGTTGCAACAACAAAAACAGATTTGGGAGAACATCAAAGGCAGCATTAGCAAGTGGCTCAGGCTTACCAGTGCCGCTCTCGCTCAGAAAGTGGCTGTTTAAAAATGACACCTTCTTACTTCACAGTTCTGCTGCCTCGAGGGTGAAATCCACCCCTTTGTAGAATGCCAAGACAGGGTCATTTAATCATTTCAATTCTATTTATTCCCTTAGAAAAGATTTACCCATGTCTCCTGAACAGGGACAAATTTCCCCCAAGTAGAATCTCAAAGACAGGGTTCCCACTTCAATGAAAGCAAGCCTTATTTTTAAGGGAAAAAAAAAAAAAAATTCCTGTTGCTAGTCAAAAAAAAAAAGGGGGTACGGTACAGATAAGGGAGAGACAACTTCTATTTCTCCTGGCACAGCAAGAGAAGAGTGGTCGACCAACTTCCAACTGCAGAGCTGTATTCTCTCCCCAGTTACAGAGAGAAACCTCGCTGAAATCTATAAGCCAGATCCACTTATACGTTCTGGCTACTTTGCCTGTTTTAGCAATGCAAAGCAGCTGTAAATCCAGTTTCCCTTGCCAGTTTCTGTCAGCTTTACCATGCCAGATTAGCACTGCTGTTAGCCTCAGAAATGCTAACATCTGGAGGTTCCCCCACCACCCAGTCTGACTTTAAACCTTGGAAATCCGCAATTCATCCACCCATCAGCACAGCTGGCAGGACCAGCCTTAGGTAGCTCTTCACCCCGAGTAAAATGCATTTGTCACAGTCCCTGCTCCTACATTCATGCAGTCAACCGAGCAGATCAAACAAAATTCATGTAATGATCAGCTTTTGGTTATTCCCTGGCCCATTGCCCAGTTGCTCCGGAGGGTGACTCCTGACCCTGTCTGGGAGCAGGTGCCTTCCTAGTGCGGGTCTGCGAACCCAAGTTGGCTGGCAAAACAAAATACGCCGCTTCCTCACACTTTAATATTTCTTTGGATGTCAGGAAATGGAGCTCAGTCTCGTTTCCTGCTCCTCAGCCAGGGGAGGTGGGGGAAACTGGAGGTGGATGTAGAGAAAGGCAGAAAGAGGGCAGATCAAAAAGATGAAGGAAAAAAATAGTAATAAAAAACCCCAAACAACTGTTTCACTCTGCTCTGTAAAGCAGTACATCTTTGCTCTGTAAAGCAGTACATCTTGGAAAAAAAACCGCCCCCCCCTAAGTCTTTCTCTCCAGGGATATACAACAGTCTCGGGAATTAATAGCATTTTCTTGCAACATTAAAGTGCTGCTGCACTTAGTCTTACCAAAAAAAATACCAACAAACCAGCCTCTTCATTTGCTTTTTGCCTGAGAAAAACACATTTAAACAAGAATCAGAGAGAACGGGGGGGGGGGCAGCGGCGGGTATATTCATGTCAGTTATCATTTTCTAAGAACAAAGGCTTTACTTTAAATATAAATAAATAAACGGGAAACATTCAGCATATTTTATTTTTTCCCCACTCACTCCCAACCCCTCACTCTGAATGCATTAATACATACACCTTAAGCACAATCGGGCTCTTCGTGTTGCCATGGAACTGAAACCTTTGCCGTTTAGATGGTGATGTACGCCAGGAAGCATACTGTTCTTACACTTCCTATAACAGAAGCAAAATCACTGCATAGCATTAACTCCCTTAGTATTTAAGGCATTCGGTGTCTTTCTTGTCTGCTCGTCTTCACACAGAGTTTGCTTTTTCTATCTTGCCACATGCAAATGAAACACATTTGACATAGCTATTCTTGTCTTCGTGAGGTCAATAGCTTGCACACTGAGCACATTATAGAAGGTCCACAAGACTATGGACTTTCCCTTTTTACTAAGAGGCTGTTTGCAGGCATGCAGCAGCTGAGACAAGGGCTGGAGAAAGCATACATATATGAAATATATGTGCATACAGCAGAGTATTATATATCAAGGTAACATTTAAGCAGATTTTTGAAACCTAGTTAACATATTTATTGCTAATACTCTTGACTATCCTGCTGAATATTCTTTTGCATCCATTTGTCCGGACAATCAAATTACAGTATAAAGCTCTTGCAGCAGACACCAGATCTTTCCACACCTTTTTCTCATAACATAGGCTGGTGGGCTTTCAGCGGTGAGCACAGCTTTGGGCACTTCAGTTAGAGAAAAAAATTAGTCAGTACAACTCTGTGTCATCTAAAGATTCAGCCTACAGTGATTACCTTCAGCTTTCTGCCAAAGCTTCTGAAAATGGCTGTACACACATTGCAAATATATAGATTTTTGTGTTCAAAGCAAAAACAGGGTACACAAATATCCAAGTTCATTATAAAAACATTACCATAATAAGCAACCAAACAAACCAACCAACAAATAACCATTCGTGCATGTAAACATTGGATCTGTACCTGCAGAAACAGCTGGAAGCCAGTCCATGCTCTGAAGCCAGCTTGAGGGTTTTTTTGTCCAAAGTTAAATATTTGCATAGTATTAAGCTTAAAATTAAAGCATTTGCTGAAGAAACTTGCTGACTTGTGTATATGGAAAAACAAGAGGAAATTTAGCTTCCCTGCACACAGGGGCAGATTCTTGGGATGCTTTCTCCATCCCATGAATTCCTGGACAGCAGAGAGACAGACAGACTACCGACCCGGGAATTCCCCTCTCGCTTTCCGGAGGATTTTGCGCGTGGGCTGGACAGAAAGGCAATAACCCAGGTAGTTATTTTATGAAGAAGGCGTTTGTTGCTTAGGTGCCTGCCCCTCGACCACCTGGTAACACTCCTTCCTTTTAGCGTTGTCCCCGGCACAGAAAAGATCCATTCACCCAGCTCCTCCGTCCGAGCAGGCTTGCCCGGTCCCGGTGCCGCCGGCGACCTCCTCCTGGCCAGCAGCTCCCGGTGGCTGGGTCAGCCCGGCAGCCGCTGGTGACCTCCTGCCGCTCACTGCCCTGGGGACTGCTCACAGAGGGGCTTTCTGAGACAGGGTTTGGCCCCCGGCACCCCCCCGCTCGCCAGCAGAAGACACAAAAGCACCGCTGTCTCTTGGTCCGTCTGTCTGGGCCAGAGCGAAGCGGATGGTCCCCGGTTCCTGGGTGCTAGCGGGGGCACGCTAGACCCTGCTAGCACCGGCGCCTTCAGGTCCCCTCTCCTTCCCTCCACCAAGGGAAGAGCCGTGCTGGCAGAATAAGCTCCCTCTCCTCCTTGCACTGGCAGCGAGCGTCTGACAGTCGCACGTCCCCACCGCTGCGTCCATTACGTCGGGTTTACATAAGGCTCTCGCCATCGGTTTTCTAGTTACAGAAAAATGTATATTGTGCTGTGATGAAAGGCCAGTGCAATGTCAAGAGCATTAAAAGGACTCCAGGGACTGATTAGAGTCAAAAGGGAAAGGATTTATGATGGTTAATAAAGTTAAATCTGCCAGAGTCCTGCTTATTCTTTCCAATTGCAGGTAACCAGATCTTATAGGAAAAGTTATTAAAATGTTTCAAGTTATTACCGTCCCCTTTGAAAGAAAACCTATGTTTTGAAAGCACCTGGCCAGGAGAGAGCCCGGCTCACCATGGTGCCTACGCTGACCCTGAGGAGGAGAGGAAGAGGCGATGCGTCACCTGCCCGCACCTTAGGCAAGCAGCGAGGACCTTGGCACCAAGAGGTCCCCTCAGCAGGTGTGCAACCGGAACAGTCCCCTGCGCGCCTGCAGCCTGACTGCACCGGCGACGCCAGCCTCCGGTCAGCGGCTGGGACGGGGCTGGGACTTCCACCCACCATCGGCGAGGGGCACGGGCAGGCGGGGAAGTAAAGTTTCCCCCTCTGTCAGCACTGCACGTCCACGTGGGAGAAGGACGAGGCAAAGAAGGAAGCTCTTGCCTCTCATTCCCGGTCTGGTGTCATGTATGCACCTTCTCCTGAAAAATGCAATCTAACTGGATTCCATATGACTGCTCTGAAACTTGTTTTAAATGCTTTATAGTATCACGTGCCTAAAAGTCGACATAATTTTACAAGGCATTAATGATTTTCCACATTGAGACAACACCGAGAGAGGGTAAAGGAAAGTGGAGGGCGAAATTTTTTAAAAGCTATTAGGAATTTTGCATCCATATCTAAATTACATGCACTTCATTGGATCTCAAGTTTTCATTTTTCTACCACTTAATAATCACAAATACGTTATATATGCCCTTTCCATTTTGTCATTCTTTCACTATATTACCTGAAATTTAATTTCCTGTGGAAGTGTGTAATCTTTTCAGCTGTTGACTTGTCTCAGAAGCTTTTCTGTAATAAGCAAAGCCTCGTCCTCCAGCAGGCCGACCCTTTATATGAGCTGTGCTCTTGCCGATTAGTTTCCTGAAACGTTTGCAATGCTATATGAGGACCGGCAAAAGAGGAACACCAAAATAACATCCAAAAGATAAGACAAACGCAAAACCCTTCACTTCCTTCTGACTCCTGCATTCACCGGTCAAAGGAAATTTCATCGTGATTTGGGTAGATGGCAAGTCCATGAGAGTTATTACCGCATATCAGAAGAAGCCTCACAAGGTGCGAGACACAGCATCCCTTGCTCCACAGCTCATTAAAAGCGCGGCACAGAGACGGCTGCTTGCTCTTTGTGCCCAGGGAACATGGAGATCGCCGCTCCAACAACCGCTTCTCCCTGACAACCTGCCCTCCACTCTCTGAGAGGTCCCCTCTACTGGCAAAAAGCCTCATTCCACCAAAAAAAGTGAAAATGTCAACCACGATGCATTCATCCTTTTCATGACGAGACACCTGTGACGGCAGGAAAGCAGACCAGCTGGCCTGCTGGGTCCTTTCCAGACCTCTGCCCCTGCAGAATGGAAAACTCATCTTCTTCAAACCAGCTTTCCATTACCAATGCTCACGCATACCCCAAAATGACTTCTTTAAAAAATATCTATCAACAAACAATTCTCAACGTTTAAAAATGAATCAGCCCAGAAGAAACAAGAGCAACAGAGATTATTATTCCTATATCCTTCCTGAAAAGGTGCTTAGATATGGACGATAGAGAAGACGTCTGAACAAACGCATAGAAAAAGTCTGCAAAGGGTCGGGTTGATGGTATTTGGCCAGCTGGGATTGCTGTGGGGGGCTACACAGGCGCGCTAGAAGCCCTGCCAGCACAAGCAGGACCAACGCTGTCTCACTTCACTGGGAGATGTCGCCTCCAGGAGCTTCTCTTCAAACTGACCCAGAGTCCAGCCAGATTTGGAAACCTTTTCACCACCCAGCACCCAAGTCACCTGAGTTGTGAACTGCTCTCCCAAAACACACTAAATTGGTCAATGAAGCATGACCTTTCTCTCCCTGCTCCTTCCTGCTCTCACATCACTGATGTAGAAGCAAATCATTCACATTTCTGACAAACATTGTCTTCAAAATCATATATAAAAATACAGCTCGTTAAACCCAGATATATACTTTTGGAGCAGGCAGTCATCTCTCCTCGTCACTTTATAACTTTTGAAGCTAGACAAGCATTTTCAATAATTGAGTCCTCTTTCAGGTTATTTTGGCAATCCATTTCCTTGTAATTCTGTTTCATGCTTGTATCTTTAATACTTAATCTCTAAAATGTGGCGAATCAGTAGAAAAAGCTCTATGCAGGGAACATTACTTAAACAAAAGTCTCAGGTGTTACATGCAGTGCGATTCAACTCCCATCAGCACGAAGAAACATTTTTCCACCAGCTTCAGCAGGAGTTGCATCAGGGCCATAAATCAGATGAAGATGCTCCATGCTAACAGTTATGTGATGTGCTATGAACTGCTTCAGAACATAAAACAATGATGTAACCACTCTCATAAAACCAGTTTGCTTAGGGTTTTACGGGACCTGAGTGCGTGTTAACAATTTCAAGCCAGAACAGTAGAAAAGAAAAACATGCCAGCTATCAGCGACCTTACATTTTTGGCCTCGTAGGTCATAAATTAAATAGCCTCCCTTCACTAAATGTGGGTTTCAGTCTCCAATTCTTTATACAGAGTGAGGAAAAAATGCTCAATATATGGATTTAATTCCTATTGAAATCTTGGTCAAAGATGGTGGGTGATGTAAAGCTAAACATCAAGGGAATAACTGCCATCATCTGGCTGAGTTTGGTAAAATGGAGTTAATTTACACTTCTTTAGAGATTCACTGGTGTGTGAAATGAATCTAATTTAGATTGACCAGAAATTGAAAATGGAATGAAGGAGAAAAGCAATTAAAGACCTTTCCTAAAAGCAAAAGTAGTACTGCTTTAAGTGCAGCGATACAGTTAAAGTACAGAACCCTTCACGCTACTGCTACCACCCCCTCCTGCTTGAGGAAGAGAATAATAGTCTGTATATCTACATATCATCACTGTACCAGTATAACTTCATCCAAAGGAAACAGTGGTAGAATGTTTCTAGCAATATCTGTAAATAAATTCATTTTCAAGTTAAAACAGTTCACTATTCTGCACACAGACCAGGCCTAGCAGATAAACATCTGCTGGAACAGCTCGGTGTAATTGATTGTACATGTGGCTCAACATTTACTTCAATGACTTTTAGCACCTTCATGTTATTGTTTCTGCGTTGTTCCGACAAGCAACAGTTAATGTAAGATGCAGACGTTCACATACCGTATACTTACGAATAACTGGTTCCCAGAGATGTGGCAGCGATAACATTGTCATCGTACGATTCAAAGTAGCTCGCTGTAGATCACATATCAGAAGAGGGTCACACCTGAAAACATAACAAATCCAGACAGTAAGTTCATCATATTCAGAGGTTTACATCAAGTTCTGCTAACACCTCTGCATATTTTCACATATCCCTCCACTGCATTAACAGGGTCTGTGCTCTTCCCAGGCTTACAGAAAACATTTAGCTATTCACGATAGCAAGCAAAAGTGTCCAGCTGTAGCCAAACTGGTTTGGCGCACTGCTCCAGACCAGATTTCAGGCATGCTATCAAGGCAACGAAAACCAGTTTTCAATGCTAATGCAGAAGCTGTAACCGTTTGGCGGACAGATACAGAATGTCAGATTTCCCATTTGTCAGGTCCTTGACAAGCACATAATTCCTTTCACTAATGCATTGCCAGTTTGGCTCTACCTTGGTTTTTTTCTTTTTTTTCTGACATTGAAAATTGCTGGTTTAGAAGAAGATACAACATTGGAGCTCCCTCGTGCACTATTCTCTTGAGATCAAGGGGTCTTCAGAAAGCATTTCTTTCCCATTGCTGACTACAATCACCTCATTTATAATAATTAGATCATTACAAATCACTTGATGGGTGAGTCTGTTTTTAAATATTTTGATATATATTGTAGGTCACCAATGCAGATATGGAAAATGAGCTTGTACCAGCAGCATTGTCTCCAATGACAAGACGCGTGGCAGCAAACAAACAAACTTTCCAATTTAAGAGCCGAAAAAGTTTTTTCTTACTGAAACTAATGGTAAAATCACAACTGATTGAAACAAATGTAGGTTCAGGCAACCTAAAAGCTTACAGCATTAAAGAAGGAAAACTCTCTTGGGCTGTGTATCCCCATAAGTAAGTGTTTGAAACAGGAATTAAGAAACTCTTGCTTGTTAATCGTATTGACTCATCCTGCAATGCATGGGGATGTGTATAAAGCTACAAACCACAGTTATTGATACAAAAGGCAGATTAATTGGGTTCTCTTTATTTTTAAAAATGGCTAATATGACTTACAGGATACTCAGAAATATACCCAGACAGACATGTACAGACACACCCACAGCAATGAGAAGTCACATCAGGGACAAAGCTGGGGTCATATATTTTTAAATCAAGCCTCCCCAAACAGAAGTTGATCTTCCTCCTGCTCTACAAACTGCATCTCATCCTAGGGTAAGAGGTTTTCAGGAGGGAAGTCTGGTAAATAACAAAGAATTTTAAAGAAATCATGTTTTTAGATCTTAGCCACAGTTTACATTTTTTTAATTACTCTAATGCTTCTTTGACTCTTCATACCTCCAAAGTGGCTTGACTCTTGCCTTTATTACGCTTCGCTGGCCAGCCACAACGTTACGCAGTTCACTAGCACCACATACATCTTCATTTGATGCCACCTAAGCAAGCCAGTATCTCCTACACTCTGTATTTGGTCTTCAATAATAAGCATAAAACCATGTAAAGATTAAGTTACAAAGAACTACTCCATGGTTCAAAAAAAAAAAAAACAAAACTACAAACCATTGGTAAAGGGTGCACTTAGGTACAATGCTACTATGTAATAACTAATGTTTGCCTGATCTGAAACAGTAGAAATACAAGTTGGCAAGCAGAATCAGCACAGAGCAGTGGGTATCTATATTTCAGTATACACATACTTAAATGCCAGACACTGAGGTGAGCTGCTGAGCCACAGCACGGGATCCAGCAGTAGTAAGCGAGACAGCGGAGCGGTGACTAACAGCGCCCAGAGGCAGCCCCGGCTGGCAAAAGGCGCAGTGCTCTGCCATGCCCCATCGCCGGGATTTCAGCAGTGCTCCTCTTCACTGGGGAGAGCCCCGTCCCTCCCAGCAGGCAGGCAGCTCCTTCAGCTCCGAGCTGGGGCTGGGGGGGTTCCTGCGCTGCCCAACTGCAATACGCTAGCTGAGGCACCATCTCGCGTGCCTGCCTCCGCTCTGCAAGGCCAGCGGCGGCTCCTTCCCTTTCACCCACAGCCACCCCTGACTGCTCAAGCCAGAGACGGCTCATCGGGAAACTCGTGAAGGTCTGACGTATGTGAATCCAGCTGGGGGCTACCGGTCAGTGCACGCCTTGGCTGACATAGGAAGGACCAAGCAAACACCCACTGGCAGGGCTGCACCGTTGGACGGGCTGGGGACTTGGTGCAAGCTGAACCGGCTGGCTGCGGGCACTCACAGTAGGGCTGGATGTGAAGAGTTAGGGATGTATGCTCCTTAAAATTCTAAGTGTACTTTGTAAGTTAAAGCTGTCCACAAAATCTAGATAATGCTTTCTTATTCTTTTGTACCTATGTGTATCTGGGAATGCAGAAATCTGGAGAGGGACTGTTGACAAGAGCATGTAGTGACAGGACAAAGGGTAATGGCTTCAAACTAAAAGAGCACAGATTTAGATTAGATTTTAAGAAAAAATTCTTCACTGTGAGGGTGGTGAGGCGCTGGAACAGGTTGCCCAGAGAGGTTGTGGATGCCCCCTTCCTGGAAGTGTTCAAGGCCATGTTGGATGGGGCCTTGGGCAACCTGGTCTAGTGGAGGGTGTCCCTGCCCATGGCAGGGGGGTTGGAACTGGATGGTCTTTAAGGTCCCTTCCAATCCAAACCATTCTATGATTCTATGATCTTTTGGCATTTCTGAAAATGAGGGACTGGTGAGCCCTCTGCATGTGCTTCCTGGCAGAACTTCCCAGGCAGGTGAGTGGTTTTCACACGTTCATGCTCCGAAGCCCCCATTTGTTAGGTCACAAGTGCTGCCAGTTTTGCGGTGGGGATCCTTTATAACAGTTTCCCTAAAACAGACATTCTTCTGCGTGTTAGATAGATCCATTATATTGAACTGCTTAAATTTTGCTTCCTAATAACTCTGTTTTACCTACAAAAGCAATTCTTTCTCAACCCATTGAAGCCTTAAAAAGAATCTTCCCTCCCAGAGAAATCATTTGTAGCATCCTCCCCACAAAAGGATTCTGCTAAAAATGGCCAGCTGTCTTCAAAAGAAAACACAGTAAGACATGTAACTCATTCTTTTACTGCTTGCAGATTTATTTGGAGCCATTTAATCAATCTGTCCCTAATGACTGCACCTAATCATTTACCTTGCATCACTTCATTTACCTTTTAAAAAACTACCAGAACTTTTCAGGTGAATAATTTATTTAACTATTTTTCCTCTCTTTTTTTTTTCTTTCTGCCCGTTAACAGTACTCTTGGAAAATGAATACTCTAAAACAAAAGTTCTTAATCACCACATGAATTGAAAAGAATGACCACAAAGTAGCTACATCGTGAACAGAAATGCATTGCAACACATGGAACCAAGAGCAATGCAGTCTTTCATCTCTAGTGAAATCAGTTCAAACCTAATTCAGATTGGTAGCCGTCACCAGATACCACTGGCTTCCTGCTGTTCAGTGTCCTGTAGGAAATGAGTTTGTAATTCTCCATTTGATTCCCTTTTGCTCAGATTGCTTCACTGATTCTTCATCCTCTTCCTTAGCCAAGTCAAGGCCATGGTCCAGATTTTCCAGGCCACAAGTTATGCCCCATTTTCAAAGCTTGTTGCCTCTCTGCTCAAAGTTGAGATGGCAGGATCTTGGAGACCACGTAGGAGAAAGCCAAAACTGCTCAAAACAAACCACTTCTGGTGGAGCAGGAGGGACTAAGGAGCAGCTGCTAAGAGTTGACTGAACTACTCGTGAACCTGACAACTTGCAGGATCTTTCACAAAGATCTTTCTGGCAGAGACTTCCTAGTGCCTTTCCTTCGGGGAGAAAGAAACACCAAAGTCCCAAAAATACAATTCAGAAATTGCAAGTCCTGGAAGAGTCTCTTTAAGGCAAAGGCAAAGTCTTTCTAGGTGAAGCAGAAGCATGGAATCTGTTGTGAAATCTAAAAATGGAAATTATATGGGAAGTATTTAAGTACGTGGTTCTGGCAATTATGGAAATAGCTAGTGTTGACAGGAGTACACTGGGGACCCAGCACTTAAAATCTTGGTGGGAGAAAGACTGGGAACTAAACACATAAGTCAACATAGTCTCTACAGAAAGAAAGAATTGTAAGAAAATACACACTGTTCAGTTTATTTTCTATGGCTAGACAGTGGTAATCTCCAGGGCCATCAATTAAGACCTTCATTTTCACAAGCAATGTTTTAAGGAAATGCAAACATTAGGCACAGTTAGAAAAATTAATGGAAGCTGAAATGTAATTTTTGCTGCCAACTTACTTGCACATAAGTGCGCCATCACTTCTCAAAACTGAGTCTGCCAGTCTTAAGACAATCGTAAAACTGCATTTATACATACTAAACTACAGGTAAGTTACTCTCTCACCCCAAAGAACTCCTTTATTACAACAAAGTACAGCACTGAAGAAGCAAATATGCAAGTTTTTCCATTATAAATATTCACATTAATGCATACAGCAAATTCACAGCAACAGAGCTGAAGAGGCATTACAAACATGAGTGTTCAGAGAGTGCCTATAAAACCACTGCTGTGCTCTAGGACTTATCAGGGTTTTGGCAATTCTTTCCCCACCTTCAATAAATACTATTTGCTCATTCAAAAAATGAACAAGGACTTAGAAAATGGACAAAGTATCTAAACCAAATGCTTAGATTGATTAGATACAGGCATTGAATTGTTTACTAAAATCAGGTCTAAGTATTAAGCCTCAAAAACTCCCCAGATAAATCTATTTTATTATGAATTTTTAAAATACAGCTTCTAATTAGAAAAAAATTACCTGTGAATAACCTTTCAGAAAAATATATTTTAAAATGAAAGAAAAAAAAATGATCTGAAAAAACTTCCCTCTCCTTTTCTCTCAATAAACGTAAGAAAAAAATTACAGTCTCAAGTGTTACTTTCCTGGCACCTGTCTTTCTGCTTCAGAACTGCCGCATTATTTCTATAAAGGTGAGAAAGCTGGTATTTAGTTCTCTCTGACATCAGAAGCTACATTACAGACATGACAGCGCTTGTGTACTTTACTATGCAACACAAAAAATGGATGGATGAATCAATTGCCTGTAAAATAAAAGTCAGACTCCATCCACGCAGACCAAAGCCCTCTTCTCCATACAGAACAAGGATGGTGCACAAGGACAGTACAAGCTGCTTCTCATACCATGGCTCCCCACACACCCCAGCTATACCCTGGGATAAACAAGAGCAGCAGTTTTGCAGTAACTAGGAATTACATTGCTCATAACGGCAATTCAGTTCTGCACTTGTAATGTCTGAACGCAATTAGGCCGCATCAACAAGTGGGAGGGGAAGCGAGAAGAGAACGAGAGAAAGAAAATGCAGCTGCAAACAGGGGGTAAACTGCAGCAGGAGGTTCCACGGTGATGCACACCGATCTGCCGTCCGACAGCATCAGGGGATTTAGAAACAGCAGGTCAGAGGCACTCCCTGGCACAAAGCTGCACAAATGGAGTGAGGGACACGCCAGAGCAGTATGAAAAATAATGCATGAAAATCCCCAGACAAACAATATTTTTTTCTTTTATAACTTGCACAAGAGAGCATTTAAAATCAAAAAATATTTATTGGATTTTCTCTGGCATGATATACTCCACCAGCACTACTTACTTAATCAAGTGTATTGTTCTTTTCCACACTGTGGCTTGCTTTGACCTTTCTCTTTTTTTGACTATTTTTTTTTTTTAATTCTGCCCCTCATTTGCATGAATGTTACTGATCACAAAATATATTGAGAATGACAGACAGTAAACACTACTGGAGGCTGTTGCACTTGGACTGTGATGTGGATGATCATCCGGAGGCTGGTATACGAGCTCAGCGTTAGAAGGTCACTCAAATACCCATCCCTCCAAAGATCAACACTTTTGAAAAACAACCTCCGAAATCAAGATCTAACACCAAGAGTATTTTACAGTAATTTCTATTTCTATTCCAGCCACAGTAATGAAACTTTTGTTTCAAAGAACAGAAGTTATTAAACAGAACATGTTGTCAAATGTGACAGTAGATGCTGGGGCTATGAAAGCATGGGAAAAAACACCCCGTCCCCTAACATCACAAGTACAGGTGAGAGACACGCAGAAAAAGACAGACGGAGAGTCAGTCTGAAAAAGCACAAAGAGATTTGATCACTACTCAGAGACAGAAACCCATCTGAGAGCCACAACTATCTCTGCAGGCTCTGAAAGACAGAATTAAATTGACTTAGTGCTATACTCAAAAATGAATTTAATTAGCTGACATTAAGCAGGATAAGTTTGTGGTACCATGTTGCTCTGACAAGCTGTCTCCAGAAGGGCAAGTGGAAGGTAAAATCCTATTTTTCAGGATGACATTACGGCCATGCACTGAGACAGAAGGTAACAGCGCGTCTGCTGAGGGCAGCTTGAAGTTGGCGCTGGACATTTCATCTCGCACCACAAAAGGACGGTATGTGATAGATGAGCCAGAAGTGCGAGTTTCAGATTCTGCACATTTATTCATATGGCTGTGCAGCTTCATCTCTTTCTGGTGTCGCCACTTCTGTGAAGAAGAGAGCCTTTTCTCCAGCTTCTCTCAGTCAGAGCCATCCCCCTGGAAAAACTGCAATACCCCAGGTGCAACTTCTTTATTTTTGTTTGCATGAGAGCACGCTGGTCTTTCGTTGGAAAAACGGGGTCTGTGCCGGAGGTGGTTGCTGTGCTAACCTGGCGGGCTGCCAGACCTGCCGGCTGCTGCGCACCTACTCTCTGTTTTATGGGGTCACCCAGGGCACCCCTGCTCTGCTCCCAGCATCTACCAAGACTGCTGCCTCCTCCTCTACCTGGCAAGCAACCTACGCGCCATGGTGCAGCCTGCAAGCAGAGTGGCAGTGGTTGACAGAGAATAAAGTAGGCAGAAACTATGGCCATAATCTAGAAGCAGACAGCGACAACCGAAGAATCGATGGTAAAATGCAGAGGAAATCCAAATTAAGTGTTTCCCCGAGGAAGACTTGGAGGAAATGGAATAACACATTTCAAAGCAAGAGTGCCATGCATAGGAGACTTAACAAGCCTCGTCTTCTCATGTCTCCTTCTATTTAATGACAAATTTAGTTCTAAGGAAAGGCATCTCACTGTCAGTGCTAGAAATTCTGCTTATTTGCAAAGCAGGCGCATGCATCCAGGCTGTGACCAGGGAAGCTATTGCTCACATCACTTATATTAATGTCTCAGCTCTGTCACACCAGAACAAAGCCAGATTTACCAGGCAAGACAGAGAGGCCTTGGCCATCCCATTAGCAAGTCATTAGGGAGGTGTTCCTCCATCCCATGACACAACCACACAGCAATATCAGCTCTCAATTTAGGCTGGCAGTGCCCTTCTTCCTGCCCCGGGACAGTATTTAGCCTGCCTGACCTTGTGTAGCAGTTCGCAGATTTTAAGAGCAATCACAACACGCCACGTGCCCTCCTCTGGCACCACATTAATCACCCTACTTTAATGACTACTTCTTCTGACAAACCACTCTGCGTACCTGACCGTCCTCCCCAGCACCTGCATCCAGAGCAATAACTTTAACGTGCCCTTTTCCAAACTCTGCCACTGTGTAATCCACTGGCAGAGAGAAAGCCACTGAGAACATCACCTGGCAGTGAGGGGTGAAAACCAGCAGGGATCAAGAGACCTCAGTTTTACCAGCCATTTGATGGGTGACCTTGAATCTTTCAGTTTTGTGTTTTCTCATAGTTATACAGAATAATGGTGTTTCTTTTCAGCTATACTGAGAATCACAGATACAAGATTACTACTTTTAATACTACTTATTACTGGTATGTATCTACACTGCCTATTACTATACATATCTAGACATAAGAACTGTCTTCAACTAAACAAATGTAGCTTCAAACAGAGAACATATGATTTTGTAGTATTAATTCTTAATTATTTCACTCTCTTCCAGGAAACTCAAGTCCACAGCTGAGCATGAATAAAGACACAAGATCTTTACGATAAGAAAAGCAAAACAATGGCCTGACATGACCTAACGAAAGCACAGGATACTACCCCCCCCAGGGTAGAAATCTCCTTATTCCAAAACTTCCTTTCAAGTGCTCTGACTGCGTTACTAGACAAAGAAACAAGAAATTCACTTTTGCAAGGCAGTAACATTTTTTAAAATAGCGGCATCTGACATTATTCCATAAATCTTCCCCAAAATCAATGTGTTTTATGTCAGATGGGACCTTTAAACTTCAGAATAAAACAAATTTAGGTCTGAATCACAACACAAAGATACATGTAATAAACTTTAAACATGTCAAAAGCTTCACTGGAAAAAGGTTGGCTGAAGGTTTAACATGGAGCTAAAGGCTCACGCAGTATCGCAAGATTGACCTCTGTGCTGCTCAGTGATGTATGGTGCTGGGAGTGCTACCAGCTCATAGGACTTGAGAAACGGATTTCATATCTGACCATGGAAGGCATCTCACGATCTGTCTCTTTGATCCCTGTGATAACATTTCTTTCCTCTTTTCGTCTTCATCTATCAGATACTTACATTGTAAATTCAGTGTGTCTGAAGACGTAAAGATAAGGAAGTCTACATCTTCACAGAAGCCTTCAGACGTTACCACAGGGAAAATAATAGTCACCGTAACAAAAATCACTTATATCACATTTTACCATTTTCACACAGCTTCCTATCCGGAAAGTATTCTCAAAGGAATAAATTCTGCCTTCCTCCCCAAGATCTCTTTTGTAGCCTTGTTTCCTAAGTAAAAAAACGCCTGCAATCACACACTGTGCGTAATGTCACGCCTGTGTCCGTCTGCCTGCCCCTAATAATTTCTCTAAAGACATTTAACAAAGGGGTAGCAATCTCAGAATTACTCAGTTGCCAGAAGCTCCTTCTGATTCCAGCTTATGCTCAAAGAGACAAGAGAGAGACGGTCAGCGTCTGCATTAAGGGAAAAACCTTCCACATTGACTTGTAAAACAGCGCAGAATCTGCAGATAAAATACATGCACGGAGATGCAAAACTGTGCTGAAAGCTGAAGCTGACAACTACAGGTGCACCCATATGGCTAAATAAAAGTGGGAAAGGAAGACATTTGAGCACCGCAGCACACTGCTCGATAGCTTGCCTTCTGCGTGGCGCTGGGCCACTGCGACCGCCTTCTCATGAGACAAGCCTGCTGTCAGAGGGCTGCCTTAGCAGCACGGATGCGACCTAGCCAGTGCAACCTGGCCGTCAGGTCAAGGGCAGCCATTTGCCTCCTTTTACATGGCAGCAGGGGCTGCATCCAAAAGACAGACACTTACAGGAAGCTGGGGTTCATGATTTCTGCTGTGTACCAAAAAACTGGAAGTGTCTTCTAGTGCATCTAGTGGGTGCAGTAGTGAAGGAGCAGAAAACCAGGGGAGTGGGAAGCTTCACAAATACACACACGTACTGTTGCCTCACAGCAACACCCTGCTGACCTTCTCTCCCACCATTCCTCCATCTTTGACCTGAATTTGAATGTCAGTGCTGTAAGTCAAGATGTATAAAAGCACCAACTGGGTGATATCCCAGGTAGAGCAGTTTCTGGCATTGAGTTTTGCTGCCCGGCGCCCGGCTGCTTCAGAGCAGTGCCCAGCCGTCCCCACAGCCCCTGCCCGCTGCCATGCCCCCCCCATGCTGGGCACTCCCAAATAGTCTCTTCTGAGTCTTGTATTATTGCCTACTACTGCAGACATTGGTTTGTTCCCTACACATACTATACCTGTGCATACTTCCAAACTTTAGAGCCTTTACATTCAAGGGACAAATCAATGAACAGTACATACAGTTTATTTTATAGGAACATGTATCACCCAGAAAGAGTTGTGAATATGCTCGCTGCTTTACAGTTCTCTACCCACAAATGTTCAAGACAGAAATTTAGTACCAGAAAGGTCCATGACATCTCTAGGCTTCTTTGAAAGTATCAGGTAAATACTGGACAACATACCACCGTACCAGAACTCCATGGCTGTATTAATTATACCTTCCTTTTAGTGCTCGACTTTAAATCCTTTTCATCCACTCTTTCCACCAACGCTTTATCCCGAGACCTTCCTCCCACACTCCAGCAGCATCGCAACAGGGGTCTTACCAACTGCTTGTCTAAACTTGAACTGCTGTGATTTAATGTCCTGATAAACAGAGGAAACCAGTGTTGCCCTTTGACCCAAGCATTTAAATTTAGGAGCTGAAGTCTGAAATCCGTCAGTCACTCTGTGTGGAATTATCCCTAGTCCAAATCTTGTCCTCAAAATCTCTCTATATGGGCAGAAACCTTCCATATCAGGACTTTCCTCTGAGTGATTCACTTCCATTACCTAATCGCAGCAAGTGACCTCTGTAAGACTGGGAATCTGTGAACAGACATCGATGGGGATCCTCTTGGGCCCCACACTAACCTGTTAAGGAACGGCTCCTGCCAAACGCTCCCCCACCAGGGACCTTCAGCTTCCAAAGGGATGGTTGCAAGAGAGGCAACCTTCAACTGAGCCCTCGGAAATGCTAAATCACTGAAGAGAGACTGGGATAAGAGTCTAGGGTTTAGGTATTGGAAACAGAAGTCCTGGTAAGATGAGCTGTTTAGCAGATAATTAACCACACGTGATAAAGGCTTTTGTGTTCCTCATACTGGAGAGCAACTGAACAAGACTGGTCACCTCCCAGCAGACGTTGCTCTAATATTGAGCACAAATCCTCACAGGGGATTGACAGGGAATAGAGACAGGTGTCAGCACTGGATCTCTCACAAACCTACGGTCTAGCAATCCAGCCATCATGAGACGGACAGTTTATTGAGTTTGCGATCTGTATCTCACTGGGAAAAGGCTACAAAGCTCCCATCGCCTGAGTGTCTCCCATGGAGTTCTCCAGGGAGGACGCAGTGCAGCATTTGAAAAATCCTGAAGCCTTCATTGAGAAGCTACTGCTTTGAAAACGGCGGGAGAAAAGCCACGGAGCTGTAACAGATGGAAATACTCATATGTGCGCACCCCCCTGAGTGCTCATTACAGTTGCAAAGAAAACCTTGTAAACCTGAAACGATAGGATGTTGTCTCTCTAGTTCTGTTACAACTGGCTGTTTTACCAAAATGTAACAAAAAAACTAAAATAAACAAGACAGATGAACTTCACTGCTGCCCCATGGAAAAGCGGTGTATCATGCAAGAAATATATTTGTGCTACTGCCACTGCAACACAGGAAAGTGGGATCATCAGCAGGTGAATTATAATCAGCACCACTGGAATTATAATCTTATTTTGCTGTAAAAGTTTTAAAAACAATGAAAAATTGCTATATTTTGTTACACATCACGTGTCACAAATTATATTAAAACACACATAGACATTGATGATACTTCAAATATATTATCTGTGTAATGAAAAATATAAACAACTTTTAAAGTAATTTATTACTAATTACCACACTCGATAAGAAAAAACTATTATATCAATTTATTTATGTTATACTATCAAAAGCATCTTATTTTGAAAGCAGTCATTTCTTTCCACTACCAGTTTGTAGCATCCTGCTTCCAATTCTGCAGTTTAGGCAACTCAGAATTTCATCTGTTGGTGGGAGGGAAAAGATTTGAGCAGCTAGAAGTAAGTGCAACTACAAGAAATGGCTTGTAGTTGAAAGACAGATGACAGCAGGATAGAACATGTAACCAGAATATTTTAGAAGTCTAAAATTTTTCTTCCTATTGATATAATATGGACAACAGATGGGTTTTTAAATGCAGCTCTTGGTACAACTTTGCATGTGAGAAGGAAAATAATTTGGAGTTCACGGGAACAGGAGCAGATTGTTCTGTGGATCCAGTTGGTGTCATTCTACAGCCTTAAACTCTCCTGCAAAATACTGTAAGCAGAACAGCAGGAGTCCCAAAATTCCCCACGCTGGCTCCAGCTCAGTAAGCCATTTCTATTCACAAAGTATATAAGCATATACTTAACTTCAGGAGCATGTGTAGGACGCAGTGATTTCACTACGACTTAGCAATATGCCCAAAATTAAAGTTGCACTTAGAGGTTTTGCTAAGCAAGCACCAGATACACCTGGCAGGTATTTATGGGCTTTTTGCTGGGTCTCCATGTTACGTTTTCCACCTGCCATAGCATTTTCTTCATTTGCTAAACAATGCGCTCACCAAACTGGCCACGATGGGCCTGGCTGCACGTACAAGGCATCCAAGCAACAAAAGCTGTCGGGCAGAGGACAAGACAAGCAGAAAGGACTGCGAACAGGCAGGACATCCTCCTGAGTACACCAGAAACATCACTGGCAACACAGAGGAAAACAAGACAAGCAGTATTGAAAGAGTAAGTTTAATTACGTTAATTACTTTTTTTTTTCCTGTTTAAGGCTTAAACTAGCAAGCGGGGGAAAAAAAATCCCTGGTGGTCTGCCTTCCCTTGCTGGTGAGGTCCAAGCCTGACCACTGTGACCCAGGCAGCCGGGAGCAGTGGGGCACCACGGCCCCCGGCATCGCCCACTCTCAGCCACCCGAGTACGGTTGTGAAAGACCACGAGCCCTGTGCATGGAGCAATGATGATTAATATTTTCTCAGAAATGTCCCGTTAGTGAGAAGTGCGTGTTGCTAGTGAGTGGACGTGGTAAAGGTTACGTGTACTGTGTAAAACCAGCCCCATCCGCAGGTCTCCTGAGCACCACCACCGCCAGCACAGACATTTACAGAGCTCAGTCACAACATCCCGAATCTGGAGGAAAACCACAGCTACTATACACTCTTCAGACACAGAGGGACAGATCATCACCCAGCATAAATCAGGGTGCCTTTTGGGCTGTCCGTGATGCCGAGCTGATTCACGCCTCCCAAAAGTTTAGCACAGATGAGGCTGAGAGCATCCCTGTGGGCGCTCTGCTAGTTTAGGAAGTGCTGGTGTGCCCTATAGACCCCAGAACATTTTGTAATGTTCTCAATAGCTATCATAAGCAAGACTTTGCTCAGGCAGTTACCCTTTGAATTGCCCAGGTACTTCAAAATGCAAAATTCACAAAGTTGCACAAAGCCAGAGAAAAAACGGCATGTTCTGCATTGCCCACATGCGTCCACTCAACAGCAGAAGCATCTCTCCCCTCCACTCTGCAAAGCTGCTACTCACTCTAACACTCACCGCAATATGTCTTACATTACAAATTTCCACCTTGAATTTTACCTATTTGTTTGGGAGGAAAATTTACCCTTTCTTCTTCTAAACACAGCATTTAACATCTGGATCCAGGTCCATGCATGTTGCTCTTCTCTAATGCCTTAGCCTCTGACTGTACCTTAGTCAGGCTATTTTCACTCTTAAGTAAAGGAGACAGAACTGGACTCCAGTGCAGCAAGTAGCCTGACTTCTGCAACGACTTGTATGAACTTTAATAGCATAAATACTGTGAGCAGATGTGCTCATAGCAAATAGCACAACTATTGATAGCTCTGAGAATGGTCACTTAAAAAGAGACATAAAAGCACAAAAAAACCCCCTAAGGTTCAAATCGCACAGTCAGTTTTAGCACAAAATCCCTATTGGCTCCCTAAGGATCAATAACAGAATACAGCATCTGGCTACAGGACATCGCCTTAAAATAAGGAAGTGGAACTGACAAAGAGAATACTGCACAACAACGGTATTTTGTGCCTAACTCATATTTATGAATATAATTCATATGAAAATCAGTGTAAGGTGGTGTGAATCTTACCCCAAACTCATGAACTGTGTAGCAGAACCAGGAATTGAACCTACGGGTATTAAGTCCCTGCCTAGCCTGCTAGTCACTAGACCGTATTTCCTTAGGTAGAGAATTACAGTAAATACGCCAAGTCAGCTGTGTACTGTTGAGCTTGTGTGATCACACATCACAGACAGTAAAACATGTCACCATAAACTAAAAGGTATATTCCATGCATATGACACTGTCATTTCTAGTTTCGATGCAAAGCGTTCAAATTCCAAGTGCAAATGCATGAATTAAAAGCAGTTCTACAGGTGAAATAAAATATACATTGAAGCAAGGAGTGTTATTCTAGTTTTCAGAGGATCTTTAAAAAATGGTTATAAAAAATTGTCATTACCATTTTGAATCTACAAGAATGACACATCAGCAGAAATGAAAAATTTCCTTTCTCACTAATGCAACCAGGCACCTCGCTGCAGTATGCCATCAAAACTGCCTTGCTGCAGAAGGAATTGAACTTGCACAACCACAACAGAAAGAATTTTAATCTACAAGCGCTGCACTGTGCAAAGCAACTGCTCAAGTAAGCATGTTCCATGCAAATAAACCAAATCTTTCGTGCCACGCTTACAAATTCCATTCACAAAGGAAAGTCTCTCTACAAACATCCCCAAAGTTTGGGAAGGTTCAAGGCCGGGGTCAGCTGAGGTAAAGAAAGACAGCACACATATTTCTGGATGGTGAAACAAGTTCTCTACAATACAAAAGCGTGTCATATTGGTGCTCCCAAAGAAACACATATCATGGCAACACCACTACGGGGCTGAACTCACCTCGGTAAGGCTGATTGTGCCTTCAACCCACCCCCACGGCCAGCCTTGTCTGCAACTGCACAAAAGCTTTTGCCTCTCATCCCCGCAAACAGCGGAGCCATCATGACTCGTGATCTCTCTCCCGAAGCAGCGGCATGTTCACAAGGGACAGGCTGTGGGGTAGCAGCTCTGCAACAAGCACAACTACAGGAACCAGGCAAACGCTCTGAAATCCATTCCTCTGGCAAGGGGCTAAGACCATGTACCCACTCAGGTTATGTGTTATACAGAGTTCAGTATTTCCAAAGGGCTGATTTCACACACACAATAACTTTGGGGAGGCTACAAAATGTTTGTGTTTCAGCAAGACAACCTGGAGAAAGCGTGGCTATTGCACGGCTCCAGATCATACCAAGGCACGTAGTGTAACCAGAGTGAAGAGAAAGTAAGCCTGCAATAATGGGAAGATTTTATTAAAACTCTCCCGTCTTAATCTATTCAGATTAAAACTTTGTTTTTATCAGCCTAACTGTACATTTGGTTTTATTCTTGAAAAAATGCTTCAATCTGCTAAGAGAAGTCTTCTTGCAGATGGGCTGGTAATGAAATACAAATAGAACATTAAATATGAAAAATGTAGTGCACGACGTATTTTTCTCCTTTACTTATTTAAACTTAATTTGCACCTAGTCATTTTCATGCCGAGCATCTCATGTAGTTAAGTAATTGGTGTAAATTAAATTTCACTTTTTTTTAGCTGGCAAAAATGGTGAAACTGACTTGGTAATTATTTCAAGTTTTGCTGCCATATGGGAACAACTTGATAACCTGAAGACACTTCAGAGTCTGAACAGACAAGATATACCGGTTTTTAACAAAAGCAAGGAAAATGGAACAACTGTGTATGGCAACTTGCAGGGCAAGAAGTCCCTCTCTGCAGAGTGTTATGACCGGGACTATTAACCTCTGAAGATCTATTCAAGGAGCTCAGGATGTGAGAGTTTACTCCTGAGCAAGCCACTGCCTGCACATACGCACACATACACCCCCGTGCATCAGTGCCACTCGCAGCAATTACTTCCTTTCATCTAGCAGCCACATACGCGTCCGACTCTGCTCACTCAGATCACACTGATTCCAACAGAAATTCCCCCAGAAGTCGAGGACAGCCCATACCTCCCACAGCAGCCGGAGAATGGCCCTCGCTGCTCATGGGCGCCGAGCCCAGCAGCACCCATCTGCCGTGGCTCCTGCCCCAGCCCAGCTCACAGCCCTCAGCCCACCGTGTCCCCCCTCCGCAGTGAAGGCAAGCCTGCAGGCGCAGGCTCTTGCTGTACGACGTAACGCAGCAGGCAGCCACAACGACCCCCTTTGCAGCTATGCCCGTCCCACAGGCTCTGCTGAAATGTGGGGTGAAAACTCCCGTGGGCCCCATGGTGCCCCCTCCTATCCTCCTGGCCTTACATGTCTTGGCTCTTAACAAAACCACGAAGACTTCTCATCCAAAAGAGTAACAAATTCAAGTAAGATCGGTTAAGGTACACTCAAACCCTCCTAATTAACCACATCGGAAAATTGCACCCATGCTACTATTGACAGTGTGCAAAATAACTTCAACAATTTTATATGACACCTCTGCATAATATTCATCTGCATTAAGAAAACCACGGAGTTGCAGAAAGGACGTTACTATTAGCCAGCCAACAACCACTACGGAGTCAACAGTAGAGAGTACTGGAGTGGATACAAATAGAAAGCATTTGATGAACTCTATATTTGGTTATAATCATGCAGATTCAGGAAAAGGTCTTTCTCCACCTACAAGATCTTGGTGTCCTTATATGCCACTACTCACATGCCCAGCTCTACGCTTCTGCCGCTGTAACAGTAGCACGTGACTACACCAAACTAAGTCAACTCAGTATGATAAATGAAAATTCTCCTGAAGACTGAAACTTAAGTTTTCATAAAAAGCAAGTTCCTTCTGAAGGATGTTGCACTGACAGTCCAAGAGAAATCCTGCATTTGTTTGGAAAATAAGGACATAATGAGAGCAACACTGTCCGCTTCCTTATAGTGTCTTTTCGACATCCCTTGGCCGTGACCTGAATGGCCTCCTGTGTGAGAAAATACATGTTTCCGTCTGTGCTTGTTCATCTCCTCTTCTCCGTGCTGAGATTATTGGCAATGGTGCTAGCTATAGAAGCAGCTTACTGATATAACTATTTCTCATTGTAACATCTCAGCTGTTGTCTGCACTAATGCATCATCAGCCACTATGTGCGTATGCACTTATGGTAGTATATAAAAGACGACCATAAATACCAGCACTAATTTTTAGTATTTGTTTTTAATAACAACAAAATCTCAAAATACAGTAGTTAATAACCCTACAGTACAGTTTACAGCTATTTCATCTATAGATGAAAGGAAGGAAAAATACAGAATTATTTGGTCAAAATGAGAGCAGGACAGTTTGAAGGGGAATTCAGGACCACTGAACCATTCCTTTGCTAAGAAATCATCACTTCCACTCCTTTCCTAAAAACCTGTTATTCTCATACCTTTATTTCCTAATATTATTATTATTATATATTTGTATCTGCACCACCAAAGCAAAAGGTTATCCCAGGCATAACAACTCAGTATGACTTTGAAGATGAAAACTGACTAACAGCAGAGAAAATTGTCAAGGAAATATTATTAAAGGAAGATTTAACTTAAAATCATCTGCTTTTATTCTAATGCATTCATATAACTACTTGCTTCCCCTTTTCCATAAACTGGTTGTAAAGTCTCTTGAGACAGAGGACTATCGTAGTGTATGCTTGCCTAATGACCCTATAGGGGTCTATATTTAAAAGAAGAAAAGAGATTTATATATCACTTTTAACACTTTATAGGGGCAATCACAGCTCATCGAGTTATTTTCTTTTATATGTGAAATCAGTCCCATTTAAGAGACTTTTCCCATTTATTATTCTACAGTACTTCTCCAGAGGAAAAACAACGGGGGGGGTGGGTGGGGTGGAATTTGGCATGCACATATGCAAAACCCTCCAAGGACTGCACATGCCTGAGCAAATTCACTCTTCTGTCTGTTAAACATTCCCATCCCAAGACTTTGTTTCAAGACACATCCTCATAAGGAATAGCTGGACCTTGTCTGTACGGCTGAGAGTACCAACACACAGTATCTAATTTCAAAACCCAGTCATATCCTATTCCACTAAAGGTTGAGTGCTGTTATTTCTTTGCCTATCTTGCCTCTCCTGCTTGCAAGCATCTCGCCATGCACGACTCGTGTTACATAACTCCAGCTTGTTAAAAACAACAGGTTTTTAGCTAGGTAGTGTGATAGATTAATGAGGTAAATCCAGAACTTGCTTATTACAGAACCCAGACAAAAGCTGCTCCTCAAATAATATGCCTATGCAACGTTAAACAAATGAATAAGCAACTGCACCAGCACTGTTTACATTCAAAGTTAATTGTATCTTCAAATTCAGGATACTGTACTCTAGACTACTCAGTGCTGCTTCTCACACCACAAAATGCAAACTCCTTAGTGCATATGCATTTTATTTTTTAAAAGAGTGACCCGGCCCCCAATCATTAGAGAATAACAGTTGAATATTGAACCAATTAATTTCACTCGCAAGAATGCTGTATTGCTTTCATGTTTTGGCTGACTTTGATGAGACTAAATCCTCCTCCCTGAGTTAGCTGCAAAATGCTTGTGTTTCTCAATAACCATTCTTACTCATATCCCTGTTTTGCTTACAAAGTGTAAAAGCAGCAGCCGTAGAGGGTTAAACAGGTTTCCTGTCAATGCTCTGCAAGAAGCAAGCCTCCGTATTCCAGCAAGGCAAAGAAATCTGTTCAGGCCCCGTATATTCAGCATTATTCAGCACTCTCGGGACCGTATTCCAGGATTCCTCAATGCCCACCTGACAGTGTGTCCTCTATATTATGCAAGTGATGTGGTCTCCCCAAGGCAAATCATCACCTGACCATCCTGGTCTTTGCAGCTGAGCTGTATCCAGTGACATGCTCTGTGGAGCAAGCCATTGCCACATAACTGTATTTTCTTCTCAGTCACTTCTCCAGTAGGGAAAGGGAAAAAAAAAAATTAAAACACTCTTATTTCTGGCATCACGGCCACAGCAGAGCAATAGGGAGGGTATTGGCTGCCCCGGTGGGAAGGCAGCAGCAATGGGGGCCCTGTGCGAGCACCGGCTGGCTGCTGAGCCCAGACCTGAAACTAGGTCTCAGCCCGCTCCACTGCAGGGGAAGGGAGGGAAGGAAGAAAAAAAAAAAAAAAGAAAAAAAAAAGAAAAAAAAAAGGCAGCACTTTCTCAGAGCAGGAAGAAGGGGAGGCCATGAGCGTTTCCTGTTGTGCAGCTGAAACAAGCAAAGACGTCATTACATTTACACTCCCTCAGGGTGTCAGCAGATTGAGGGCCAAAGTTCAGTCATTTCCAATGCACTGCAAGGAGGGAGGTTTTAGAGGAGAAACCAGCAGTGGCTTTATTGCTAACAACGTTCTCTGCACTTGCATAGCAAAACAGCTAAGCAGCGTGTTACCAGGCTCAGCTGCAAAGTATTGTATGTGACTAGAAACAATATTTGCTCAGGAGCCATGCTGCTTTTATTTTTCTTGTACAGCTTGTGTAAGAATTTTACTACAATATAGAAATGCACTAAGCTCTCGCTACCACCCATGCTTCTGCAAGCATCTGGAAATCAAGCCTTACATATTTTTTGATCCCATGGAGTAAAACATGTTTTGTGAATGCATTTGGGGCAAAACTAGAGGGTAAAACTACAGGATTCCCTTGTCAGATATGGCTGGCAACCCAGCAAAGCGAATCCAGATGCCTTCTTTTCAATTTCACCCCGCCATTCTGAAGCAGATAAGGGCCCAGCTTAAGGAAAAGGGTGAAGGCACAGGAGTTGTGCAGTGGCATGTGGGGGTTCAGCATTTGGTAACTGATTGTCTCACAGGCTGTCCATCTGACCCTACGTAAATCATTAGTATACTTTCGTGGCAAGCATAGAGAGAACCTGGATTGCAGTCCTACCCACCATTACTACCTTCTTAAGTTAAACATTAGACTTTTTTAATGGAAAGCATCCTTAAGAATGTAAATGAGACCATCCAGGAGGTTTCAGAGTCCCCACCAGTGGAAGTTTTGAAGAGCAGTCTGAACAACCACCCGTAGGAAATTGTTTGGTTATAGCTGGGGCAGGGGGATGGACAGGCTTACAGTACACTCTCACTCAGGACACACTTTCTAGACCCATTTTTGTTAATCTCTGAACAGCATGTCAAAATACAGCGATAAATACAGTCATTCCACAATAAGCACGTCCCAGCAACAACCTCTGGTGTCCGGGACACCACACTCCTCCTCTGTACACTGAATGACACAGATTGGGTAGCCATGATCCACTCAATAGAAGCTGATTTTCAAATAGAGGCGCTTAATTCAATGAACCTCAATGAAAAAGGTTACACAGAGTTTGGAAAATGTTTTTTTTCTGGATTCTCATCTCATACTACCATCACTAGCTGAAGAGGAGTATTTTTGCCATGTTTCTGCAATAACCACCCTGTGGTCACACCAGGAACTGAAGCCAGCCTTTCAGCCCTGGTAATTCAGAGTATTAGAGCTGAAACTAGGGAACCGCCAGTCCGCGTCTTGGAGTCCTAAGAAATCGTATCTTTTGTGGGACATATGCAATGCTACTGGCTTACCAAAACTGCTCATTTTACTAGGAGAAGGTCAAAGATAATATTTGTAATTATTTATAAACTAAACATTTTGGATATACTTTTAAAAACATATTCTTCTCTAAGGATATGAGCTGGCTTGGTTGTTTCCTACCCTTTACTTTAGAGGTAAATTTTTCAAAGACAGCTTATCTTGAAGATTCACTGCCCAGTTAGCATGAAGAAACCTCTACTGCTTCTTGTAGAGAAGCAGTACTAGCTTCATTAGCTTGAAGACTTAATCCTGAAGGTTGTCAGTCTGGCACTAATCATCAGGACTCTTTTTAATATAAAAAAAAGCAGATGAATGAGTCTTCGGTGTTGGCAACGATTTACAGTGCACGATACACAATCAGAGGAAGAAAATAAGATTTTAACTCCGCATCAAAACAAAGAAGCATTAACTTTAGCAAAGATAGCTTGGATTAGTTCAGAGTAAAGTGATTATAATCTGGCCCTTAAAGATGTGGTTGCTGGATCAGAATCTGGCCAGTATCATACACAGCGAAGAGTGTGAGTAGTGTAAGTAGTCCTGAGAGAAGGAAAAAGGGGACAAAGCCTTCAAAGTACTGTAAGAACACTGCCAAACACCCGATAGCAGGTAATTATTTATCTTCAAAAATATATGTGGCAGAAAACAGAATTGAGGGGGCTTGTTTTTCACCGTGAACCTGGTACCCAGCCTAAATATGGCAGTACGCGGGATGCAGCATGAGAGGCTGCTCATTGCTGAAGGACAGAATCCAACCACCAGTAAAGTGGCATCAATCAGAAATTCCTGAAACGTCCCCCATCAGCTGTCTTCTGATCTACCGCGCTCGGCCGCCCCATGCCGTGCTCTCCTGCCCCAGGAGGACTCTGCCACCAGCGCTGGTCTCTCCCCCCACATCCCCACATACCTCGGGGGGTCTCCAGACAGAGGATGCACAGCCTCCCCTTCAGAAGCTACTAGAAAAACACTACATTGCAAAGATAAAAACACTACTGCGATTATGTGGTAAGGACCAGGTTTAGGATGAAAACATAAACCTTGCATTTTAAATGGGATGATCCCATACGTTTCAGGTGCATCCAAGGATCTGCAGACATACTCTGAGAGAGTATACGTGTGTGTTTTGTGCATGTATATATAGGTACATACATACACTCATGTGCACATATATAAAATAATATCTATGTATGTGTGTATATACATAAAAATAAAAGTTAATATGAAAGTGATTTGGCTAAGTGGAACCCAAACCCTGTGATTGTACCTATCTTTTGTAAGTAACAACTTCCGGAGATTCTTTGGACAAAACATATTAAGTCCTGGAAACTACTTGGGGGGGGGAGGGAAGGCAAGCCCTTGTTTGGGGGCTTGCTCAAGTGTTTATGTTTTATTTCAAATGTCTAATCAAGACAAAGCAGATCTGAAACCCATGTTTATGAACCTGCAGTTTTCAACAATAGATAACCTAACTTCAAGAAACCAAAAGCAATTGCTAAAATATTTATTGAAATTGCTTTCATGGAAACAATGAGAAAACACTATAAAAATGTTAAAAATATTAAATCAACTTGACTGCTTCTGTATGTCATGAATTCAACAAGATCCTAGGCAACAATAATATTTAGAATAAATATTTTTCTTATGGGAATAGCTTTTTCACTCAAATTGACCAGATGATATCAATTAAAAAAACAAGGATTAGATACAGAACACACATCGACTGACTTAAAAATGAAACTGTACTCCAGTGAGTACAAAGCTTGCTTAAGACGACATTTACTTTCCCTTTCTAAGATCTTCTTTCATAGGCTTTTTCTCCATTACAATATTTTGAACTAATTTCTATTCAAACAATGAAAATCTGTTCAGTAAAACTTCAGAAAGCACACACTACTCAGTGTAAAATACTGCACATATACATAAATATAAAGATTAATATATCAAAGGCAAATTCAACAAGTTCTGCACTGACGCTATATGCCCACTTAAAAAAAAAAAAAGAGATAAACAGCAATATAAATAAAAATCAGTGATACAAAAATACAGTAACTTTCTACGTAATACACCATCTGTTCCACCAGGAAACCATGCTGCAGCAAGCCACAGGGGCTACAGCTCTGAAAAGCCCTTGCAGAAGAGCCAAGCACTGTAATGAGCAGTTTCAGAAGCTGTGGAAAACCGTACCAGCCACCGGAGTAAGGAGGCAGCCTGCAGTCCTGCAGGCTGGGGGGACCAGGGCTGCCACGATGCCCTCGGAGAACTCCCCAGATCTTGCAAGCCCAGGGTCAGAGGTTTACAGTGTACCAGTAAAGCCAGGCAGCGCTGAGGAGCAAGTGCTAGTTGTTTGAGGTTGTGGTATTTTGCCACGGCTTTTTACGGGAAAGTTTTGTCTCCAGAGTTACAGACACAGTAAACTGGATTTCCCCAACTCCTCCACAGACCACACCTCCGCTGATGCTGCTCCCTGCTCTTGTACTACCAACCTAGTATCTGCACACAGAAATAGTTTCCGGAACATGGGAATGGGCACCCCACTACGCCTGCTACCCCGGAGGCTCATTAACAACAGGAGCTGCTGTTGCGTGCCAGATGCTTGCTCACTGTTGTGTGCCTCACAGCAAATGAAGTGCGAGTCTTCCAGCCACTTGGGCAAAGAGGCAGGCAGGAGAGACCCAGATCAAACAAGTACTAAGGGATGCTCTGTTATGGTTAGGAAGGCCAATTAAGGTGTGCGTCCCTCTCCTTCCAGCTGGCAAAGTCTCAGGTACTCGGGATTAGGTAGTAAGAATTTACTTCCACTGCTTCTGTTATTATTCATGAAGTGTGCGTTAAAAAGGTATCCTACCTTTCCAGCCTTTGGTTGCCGTATCACACCAAATACAGGCTTTAGGGCAAGGTCTGAGTTGTTTAAACCCTGCTTGTAAAGGCTTTGCTTTTGCTCTCCGTCACCATCCCCGGAACAAGTGATGGAATCGCAGAACCCTGGGCAATTAGGAGACCATACCTGGACTGGAGGGAATTCATGAGCCAAGACATTATCATAGCTCTCATTAATAAAACAATAAAGTGTGCAATTGCAGTGAGTTGTACACATACCTCAGGGTATGCAGTAAGGCACAAATTTAGAAATGGAATGTTTCCAACAACCAACAACAACTTAAACAGGCAAGGATCCTTATCAAACAATTAGGTTACTCAAGAACTACTCCAATAACTGGCCCTTTTTGCCCAAGGTTATGCATTCTAAAATCATGTCATAAGCTTTGGTTGATCTGGGCTTTCTCTTCTTCTTCTTTTGTAATATTAAAAAAAAAAAAAGAAAATAGCTCATCTCCCCTCTAATCAACCCATCAGGTGCAGAAGTCTTTCAAAATTACATCTAAAAATGGGAAAGTGCAAAGAGAAACCCAGTTATCATTCATAAGCCAATTCAGTTCGGTGCTACTGGGCTTCAGATGGAGGGCTAGATACATAGGACAGGTAGGTTACACTAGAATGAAACATCACACTAGAACCTTGCAAATCCATTGTAAATATTGTTTTCTTGTGTCTTTTTTTATGCTGAACTGTACCGGAAGCAGGAAAAAAAAAATCTCTGAATTATGCCACTTGAAACAAGAAACTATCAGACCTCATTAAAAAAAAACCCAACAACAAAATTACATCATGCACAAACTGAAATGCAAGCTTCTTGCATCTTAACAAGCAGTTCCAATCCAGACAATAGGATTTCATTGGGAAGATAAGCATACAGTACACATAAGGTACAGTCCAGGCTCCAAGCTCTGCTGGAACTGCAATGCCCTTAGGAACCCAGCAAGTTCCTTTCTCAGATAGGTGATAATTACAAAAAAACCAACAAACCTAAAACCACAGCTCTAAGCCACTGTCAGTTCCAACACTTGCACCTAAGACTTCACACATTTTATATTCAAATCAGAATGAAAGCACCTTGGGGTAAATAATATATCTTTACTCTTTCTTTCCAAATTACCTTATACCATCTGGCAATGTAACAATCACTTCTGTTGAGAGTGCCTTTTGTTTTATATCTTCTCTGCCTGAAGTATCCAGAGGCTGTTTCCATGTAGACAGTTTTTCCGATATTCTCACCTAGTGTTACTATATCCAATGAAGAGCAAACCTCGCATGCTGGAGGTTTCCATTTATAGGCTGAGACAGTCACGAGGAACACTATTTCAGCAGTACAAGCCCTGTCTACAGCTGATGGCAAAATCCTGGCCTCATGAAAAAGAATTTTTAAAAAATCAGTAACAACTTGCCATTCTGCACTTTTATTGAAGTCAGGATTTTATCCAAAATGACAGAGTTTTCATTTTATTCACAAGACAAAAAGCAGTTCAAACAGTAACAGAAGCTGTGCTGAGCGGTTTGGTGTCATCTTCTCAGCTCCGGGGCACTGATTAGAAAACTGTGAGATGAGGGCAAGATGGTTGTGCACTTGACACCACAGAAAGTGAAGGTCAAGCAACAGGATAACAAGTGTTGGCACGATGCAAGTGGGTTTTTTTATGATATCTTTCATTTACATCATCTATTTACACAGGTAGTTGTTCGTGGACTGTCTTTCTGGTCACATTCCTACAGCCACGAGACCTGGCACTACTAATTCAGCCATGGCGCCAAAGCGTGCGTCCCACCAGAGGGGTGAGGGTTAATGAGCACCACACACAAGTTGACTGTCATGAACCACCAACGACCGGACCTCAGAAATGATCCTTTAACCTTCCAGCTAGACTAAGAGTGAAGTGATTATGTCCTTCAGAAACAAAAGGATATAAAAGGAATTCAAAGTGCTTCAGCTTAGAGGGCAAACATCTTCAGGGTGCAACAAGACATGACCTTGGCTCAATCAGTCACAGGCAATAAAACGGGCCATGCTCCGTTACTGACTCTGCTGGCATCATCGTATCAGCAATGTACCAGGAACAGTGAGTAACACTTGAGAAAGATCACCTGGGCAGATTCTGATACCCATTGCACCAAAGTGAAACCACAGCAGTTCATCATAGAGAACTAATATGATTTTTTACCTGTTTAACAAAATGTGGCTGTGTATATGCATCTATGTACACAGTTGTGAAATAAATGCTAATACTCACACATAAAAAATGCAAATAAGTTTATTTAAAATATTCTCTGTGATATTTAAATAATAGCAGAAGTTGAACCTACATAAAATCTAGGACAAATCTTCCTCTCAGTGACAAACTAGCCCGACCTGCAACCACGAGCTCTCATGAAGTTATTCCAGGCACACCGTACTGTGAAGGAGACAGAACATGACTGGATGCAAAAGCTATGATCACATAAAAGTACCTAAGCGTGCATGTATATACTTATACTTAAATATTTCTTTATGCAATATAGCAAAACCCCTCAATTTTCTGGTGTAATGTTTATTTTTATGGGAAAACATCAAAACAGGAGCCAATAAAATGCATTTTTGGCTAAGATAAAAACACAGGTGTAATTCCATCATCTGGATGTGACACTGTCCGAATTATGTAGTGAAACCGGGAAGCGTTGTTCTCTGTTTTCTAGTGTATGAGTCTGTAAATAGACACAAAATCTATTCATTACCGTCTTGGCTTGCCAGACAATCCACTTGACTGAGAAAGAGTTAGTCAAAATTGGTTTCATTTATTCCCCTGCTTGCTAGTTAAGTGGTTGAACTATTGACCAGGATCAAATGATACTGCAACTACATTACATCAAAACAGTGCATAAGTAAATGTAAACAGAAATACCTGCAAGCATTGAGCAACATAAGAAGGTATTGTATATTGCATGTAAATTATCTGTGGAGATGCCAAATGACACAAGTTAGAGGATGTTACCAGTGAATCCAAGCTGGTGCCTTCTATCGCCTCTTAGTTATTCATCAAGACGTGCTTGTATGACCTGTGACTGGATTTTAAAGGTTGTAGTACTAAAATTCTTTAGGTTGAGGACTTAGAGGGAGACTTGATCTGATAAAAATAACTTCTTGTAGGCAATTATAATCCACTGTCAGTAATATTCAAAGCTCCCCTCCCCATCTTATTTATCTTCCCCTCTAGGCTTCATTCTCAACCAGCATACATCCAAAAATGTGTATTTAGCATCCTCATTTTCTTCTTTAATTACTAAGGCTGTGAGAGAGAAAGAAAATTAAAATGCTTCTCTCAGTCACTCCATTTGTGGAAAATATGCTGCTCTGAAGCTTTGGAGAGGTGTGCGTAAAGAAATTCCATCATCCCATGTGTCTTTCTCTCTCCTGCCATGCAGAAGGTGATCTGGGGAGCAAGGGAAGGAAAGTCAGGGTATATCTACTGAAAGCTACTTTGCTGTTACTACAGAAGAACAAGCAAAGACCTCAGACACACCACTATAGACCATCACATATTGGACACAGACCAAAACTGCAGCAGACATTCTTCTCCTAGTACACTTATCTTTTACAAGTGAATGTGTCCAGGCCAACCCACCATCGGGGAAGGTTCAGGTTTATCACCTCTGGATGCTGAAATCTGTACAACGCAGAAGTAAAAAAAGCATTTCAAAGCTGGTGTATAAACACACCTTGTCCTTGCTCCTAAAGAGACGTTTTGGAGGATCTGATATGCTTCCGTTTCCTTGTCTACTACTTTCTCACCTCTCTGCCAAGCCTGTTCATAAGAGCAACACACAGAGTGATGATTTTTTGTGCACAATGAGATCACTAACTAATTTAAAGGAATCACTGAACAGCTATATGGTAACAGTTTTCAACTATTAGTGAGCTGAGCCAAAACAAAGCAGAAAAAATGAAGTACCACATGTCATCCTTTTGACTCCTGACATTTCGCAGACCAGAGTCCTGTCAGTAACAACTCATGCCAAAGGAAGGTGCTGTGGGAGCCTTCGTACTACTGTGTATCAGTTCCAATTTACAGCCTTACTCCTTTACAAAAACACAGCTGACTCAACACTGCCCTACTAATTACTCCAAATTATGTAGTAGTTATACTAATGCATGGATGATTCTGAAGTTTTTCACCAATAATTAACATTACCCACTATGGTAAATTAGGTCAAAGGTGAGTACAATTTGTGTATTTTTAATTGGTAATTAAGTAAATCAGAGATTAAAAAACTAAAAAAGATGTGAACAATATGTAACAACACATATCAAACATGACAGATAACTTACTAGACTAACTTTATTGTCCTCTCCATCCCAACGTTTTGCCACCCTGCCAACCTACTGCAGAGGTAGCAATGCTGTTTTGGACCTAGAGTGATGCCAAATACAAACACCTTCCTGTGAGTTTGTATTTCACTAACATCACGCTAACATCATTAACATCATTTCACTAACATCATTTTCTACTCAAGCATATTATACAAATGACTCTTACCATTACACTTATCACAAATTTCTTCAGATGTATTAGTAACATCTTGCTAAGCCTGTATCAAAATTCAGCTGTACCTCACAAAATTAAATACACATAGCTTATCCATTATTTAAGCCTTAATAAAACAAAGATTCTAGCCAAGCAGCACTGTGAAAATATCCGCTAACTTTTAGAGGAATTTTGCTAGTATTGTAGAACCATGCACAAAATTACGGAACAGGCTGCAAGGTCTGTTTGACACAATTTTACTAAGAATGTTGGAAGTAATTATAGTCATATAGCTTTGCAGAGATTTTAAAGCAAAATCTCTTTAAGAGCCTAGTACCATGACCTCTCCTAGCGATCAAAATAGACTATCACACCACACAGCATCAAGATGTCCAACTTTATAGTCTGAAACTTCATAGTTAAATCCTATCTTTACCAAAGTGCAGAAACTTTTATTGACTTAAACAGGGAATTTGGTTGTAGAAGTCTATGAATGAACAGTCAAAGATAAATGCCTTTTTCACTGAAGAACTATTTTATCACAGACCAATGCAGGGAGAAACCTGTCATAAGCAGCTTCAGAAACTGTGTTCATAAACATAACTGACTTTAAATGGGGAAAAGTCAAAATTAGTCTATATTGCTAGAGAAGCCCATGAATTGTACTCAATTCCCTCATCTGCAATGTTAACAGAATAGTTTTAGAAATTCAAATCTCAAGATGAATCAGTGTTCACAGGTGTCACAGAGGACTCAGTTAAACATTGCAAGGATGCACAGATATCAGTTAACCAGGGGCCTGCATTACTCTCCAGAGCATCTTTTTCATTGCTAATGCTCTTACAGAAAGAAATAAAACCACTCTCAAACCCTGCATAAATTGACAACAGTTAGAGCACAGAAAGATATATTTTCTAGGTAACTGAACTATTTTAGCTGTCTTTGAAAGACAAGGAACATGGAACTCCACATATTTTTAGGACTTTTGTGAACAGACTACACTCAAAATGAACTACCCCGAGCTACGAAGACTGTTAACAGATGCCAGCAGCTTAGTCGCCGCTGAATACTGACTTTGGTCTAAACTAGTTTTTCCTCTAAATAGCATCATGTCTTGTTGTCAGGGAAGGGTAACCCCAGTTATTATTTCATGCTACTCTTTCTTGACACATTAATTATGTGTGTTTTGTTTTAATGCAAACCACAAATACAAAATACATAAATACAGAGATTGGGCCATTTATCTTATTTGAATGAAAAAAAAACCTCAATATGCAAGAAAACCCCACTGTCTAATAAAACTAATTCTGATAATCCTGATCCTGTCCTGTCAGATTTTTTTAAACATAAAGCTCCTTTCTGCCAAAGCACAGGTATTACTCTATGGGAAAACTCCTCATTAAATAATATTATTTCAACAAAATTAAGCATTCTGTTCTACTAAATTCTGTGAGATTATACCATATCCTACAACGTGTAATTGTACATTTCTTTCAGCTTTTTAAATTGCTTATTAGAAAATATCCAGTATTACTCCATATTCATAAATTATTTGATGCAGAGTGCATCCAAGCTCTGACAGTCCACCACTAAGCCCAGCGGAGCCAAATTCCAAGCACACCACCAGGGTTTGGGGAGGCAGGGAGGATTAAGTTAGCCCAGTCAGACCAGCAGCAATACTAACCTGTGTAGCCAAAAAAGTCTAAACTTCACTATGAATTACAGAAAATGATCTGGGGTTTTCTTCTGCTTGGTTTTTCATGAGCATTTTCTTCTAAAGAGGGTCAAAACTCCACTTTACTGCATAACCTTTGAAATGTCACCCGACACTGTGATTTCAATTCCCTTTAGCTCCTCTAGTGTTCACTTTTCTATTAAACTGAAATATACATGCAAATTACCTAACTGCTTTCCTTTGTATGGAACTTCCGATAAACCATTATCTTAAAAAAAGAAACTTTCTGTAGCAATCAAACCTTGAGTTCCTCCTGTATGACACAACAGCAATTAAAGCATGCCTTTCAAAAAATACTGTATTTCTTCTCTTATCCCCCTTTGGCAGCTTACATAGATCAAAGACTTTAGCCAGAGCTGCAGCACTTTTTATTACAACTTACTTAAGTTGCAATGAAGTGAACTTACTTAAGAACAGAGATATTCTTTACACATTTTTTTGTGCAGTCTGAAGCATTTTTCAGACTCTGTAAGCATATTGGGACAGAATTGTCAATCACAAGAAAAAACAAAACAATAAAACAATTTTCTGTTAAACAAACTGAGGTGCAACAAAACAAACCCATGTGTGCATGAAGTGGCCATAAACCCATTACTAACTACGTTATTACATTACTTATGGTTTCTATGTCATTTTTAGAAAGATCTTTTCTGTTGAGACCAAGTCTACGCTGACAGAGGTAGAATATGCATAAACAAACTCAGAAAAATGGATATAATCACTATACAAACTAGTCATATAGGCATAACCATGTACCAGGGGAATTTATGTCAGATAATCACATCCACACTGGTACACTGTATTACTTTAAGAATACTACCATCTAAATGGTACATTTTTGGGTAGGTACGCCCCAATATGCCCATCCAGAGAAAGTGGAGGAAAAAACCCACAACACGTATAGGTTTTTGCGTACTCATATATAAATCTATGAAAAAGTAAAAGGCAGTATTTAGTTTCAAGAAACAGTAAGAGAGGCATGCCCAGGGCAGAACGAGGAAATAGGAGAAAGACAAGCAATGTTGTGACCATAAACAGTCGTGGTCCACACTCCACTGCCACTACCCTGGCATACAGAGAACAGAGAGTGACCGTTTTGGAAATGTACAAAGTGTGCCTGAAAGACAAATGCAAATAAGCACCCAGAACCCACAAAACTTCCTCAGAGCAAGAAGAAACTTTTATGTTTAGACCATATTAATGATGGTGAGGAATTAATCACAAGACAATAAAAAGGCAAGAGACTTTTAATTTGACAGGCAAAGTTGCATGCTACTTCTACGTCTTCTGATTATTTCACATTGGGGATTTGGAAACATCGCATCAGATTGTTTCCCCTACCCTTACCCATACCCTCTCACCCCTTTTCCATGTTCATAGCTTTGTGGAAGAGATTTCTGGGGGCAAACCTTACCAGTGGCAACCTACTACGAACGAGTGGTTAGGGTAAAGTCAATTATCTAATATATGAACAAAAGTTCAGAATGCTAAAATAAGAAGTATGTGGTTTCTCTCACTTGCTATTTCAACCAAAAAAAAAAAAAAAAGCCCAAAATCAGATGTTTCCAGAGATTAACATATTCTTTAAATTCACTGATGATTTCTTAAGGTACAAGTAGAGGCTCACTAGCTGGTTATCATGGAAAAACTTCTGATACTTCTACTTACAATGGAATTTTGCTCTCAGGCTGTCAGACCAGCACTTTTATAAGTCCTAATTTCACTTGAGAATGAAAAATATGGCCCCAATGAATTGCTTTTTAATATTTCCTGCTGAAACTGAACGGTTGTTGCAAAGTCTTACAAAAATGTTTAAAATAACCAAAAAAGTCCCAAAAAGAGAAACAAAACTGTACAAAGCTGCTATTTCCTATTAAAATGGCACAGTCAGCCTCAAACTGTCATTCTTCTGTGGTAATCCCTTGCTACTTTAATTAAACGTAGCATCTAAAATTACTGACTGAAACACACCAGTAAAAAATACTATTCTCCATTTTCCATCTAGCTTACGCTTCCCCTTGCTGTTTCTTTACTTCTTCAGGAACTGATAGATAGTTCCTTATATTAGAGGGGAAAAAAACCACAGTTAAATTACAGGAGAAAACCAAACAGTTTCAAAAAATATTTATTTTAATCTGTCACGCACTACTTCAGAGATGCTGTTTAAGAAATCTGTTAAGAAAAAATAACCTGCCTCTTTAAATAAAAGAATTTTTAAAGTACTTTCCTCATAACTTATCAGACCTTTTTCAAATAACAAAGGTATGCAGCCTCTGCACTCAACACTTCTGTGGAGCTCCCAACAGTATTACCAATTAACTCTTGCTGAAGACTTTAACCCATCAGATCTCATAATAATGTATTCCTCCTCCTGGGACCACCAATAATTTAAAACCACACACTGTCAGGTTCACCTCTTCTCAATGATGGAGATGAGAAAGATGGATAAAACATTTTCCCCTTTTTACCCCGCATGAAGGCCATTGACAAGAAGAACCAACTGTTGCTGGGCCTGATTTATGTTAGGACCTAAGACAGTCAGAGAAAGTTCGTACTCAGCTCTGGTGATTTTACCTGGAATTCTTATGCAGAATTACGTGAGAACTATGTGGAAGTAGTACTTGCTGAGCTCTACTTACAGAGCTGGATGGACAGCTATCAATATAACCGGCCACAGCCTATTGCAAAGCCCCACCATACCCAGATTTGAAAGACAGCTTGCTATTTTTCAGAGTACAAGTCATATAACCGATCTTTCCACCTACAGTGATACTCTTAAATAGTAAGCATTCTTTGATGGGTAAGCATTGCAGTATTTAGCTCAATAAACCACTTCTGCCAGACACACAGCTCCTATATTCCCATTACCTCACCTGACATGGTTAAACTTCAAAAGTAGCAACTGTCCCTTCTGATGACTCGAAAACAATGAGGAGAGGGACATGCAAAATGGTACTGATTACTTTCACTTTTGTTTAAATCCAATTCACCTTAATTATTTTAAAGACAAGCACCTAAATAAATGAATAAACAAAGAAGTTTGGCAAAATGCTCAACAATAAATTGCCTGCTTAAAAAACTTCTAGCTGAGTTACAAACACGCAGACCAGTGTCCTAAGTTTACTCATGTAACTAAGGCCAGCCAATGATATTAGAAATAGTTAAAAGTCAAAAAAGAATGGCCTTGTAGGGTGCCACCACATAAACTAAACATGATATACTGCCAAACACTCAAGCAGACACATGTACCATTATTCAGCAAGGACCACATGAATGCATATGGCTCTCTGTTTTGTCTTCATAGTAACAAGAAGGTTTGTAAACAGATCTCACATATGAGGCAATCTAGTCACTTGAGAATCTAAAAATCTGCCTTTGTAAAGAAGTGTTCTGCACTGTTGCCACACAATTGGACTTAGACACACAATTAAAAGTCCTCTACATTTGTGCTTTGGGACAAGTGCTGCTCAACGTTATTCTTAGCCATAGCAGTGCTGTTTTAACGTGCCACCTCAGCCAGGATGCATATGCCTGCTATACCCAATAGCCATTGGAAAATAATGTCAACACAATAGCCTCTAAAACATTAAAAATTTGCATTGTTCTATCCACAAAAGTAATGACACCTTGACTTTGTACCATACCACTGCTGCCTTTCACAGCTGAAAACCACAGTAGCTTTAAATGCATTTACAGATGACAGTAGTAACTTTTTAAAACTCACATGGAAAAAACCCTCTCAGCCTAATCTACAACACTAACAATTGTTTTGAAAAACGAGGCAAAGCAAAAAAATAATGAAGAAAGTTTCAGATAATTCATACCTGAAGTTTCAGAAGTATCTCCTGAATCGAAGGATAAAGAAAGATTTAACATCTAACTGTAAATAAATATAACCCCGAGGTTACAGGTCATCTATCTAAATACGTCCACGTGCTGCAAACCTAACAGGCAGAGACTCTCCTATCTTTAAAAACAGATGTACTTTTTTTAGCACGCCTGCATATCATTTTCACTATCAAAATACTGAAGATTCTGCACTGTGTCCTCATAACCTGAGGAGCAAATTCCTCTGGTAGTCAGTGGTAGTTCACAACAACAGAATTTAAAAACTAGGGCCACTGAATTTGTACCTTGTTAGACCAGTAGTTCTTTTAATTTAGCAATTACTGTAATTACTCGGTGTCCCTAGAACGCCTAATGATGACCGGAGCCCCCTTGCGCTAGGAGCTGCGCAAACACGGAACAGAAGGAACCGAGAGCACGCATGGCTCCGTGAAGTAGAACAACACAGACCTACCAACTAATGGTTTGCTCTTGCCACCCCAACCACTTCATTTACTTCTTTCATAATAATTCACAGTATAGATTCATTAGGGTAAAACAAAAAAAAGGAACACCCTTGACCAAATAGGCATAAAATGTTTCCTATGTTATTTAACACACAAAACCAGACAGGCTTTATATTAAAGTTGACTTCATTGTAAAATGAGAGAAGGGAAATTATTTAGCAAAATATTTTTGCTGAAGCTCATTAGTATTTCTATTCCTTTAAAAGGACATTCAAGAATTACTGTAATAAAAAAACCTTTAATGTTTGAGTACAAGTCTAATTTCTGCAGTTACCATACGAAGGAAAAAAAAACCAAAACAACAAACAACCCTCAAAATAACGTCTGACCATTACTGCCAACTAGTAAGAAAAACAGAGAACTCTTTTTCTGGGAAATTAAGCTCGGAGGACTTTTATCGTTGCCCTGGGGCGAGCCCCGGCCGCCTGCCCGCGGAGACAGGGCGGGCTCGCCGGCGGCCGGCCGAGCCCCCGGGCCAGGCGGGCTGAGGCGGCGGGGACTCCCGCCGGCTTCCCCCCCCACCCCCCCGCGCGGGTCGGAGCTCTTCAGGGCATCACCCGGAGCAGAAACATCATCATCCTTCCCCTCACTTCGGGCTCCCTCTCACAGAGGGGAAGGCCGTGCCTGCCGGCCAGCCCCCGGTCGGAGCGGGCTGCGGGGCATCACCCGGGCTAAACCGGGGCTTCCCCCTCCCCGCGCCGCTTCCCCTCAACGGCGGGGACGCGGAGAGGTAGCTCGCGGCGTCCGTCCCTGCCTGCCTCCCGCCGCGGCTGGCCGGCGGTGCCGGCGTGAGGTATCCTGTGCGACAGGCGCGGACGTGCCGCTTACATAATCACCACCGGCCGCACACGTACCCGCGTTACATAAGGGACCGTGCCCCCGGCAGCCCCCGCGCCGCCCGCCCCCGCCCGCCGCCACCCCCGCGGCAGCCCCGCCGGCGGGCGGAGGGAGGGCCGGCCCCGGCGGCCCCGGCCGAGCCCCTTGTTAACCCCCTTCCTGTGGCGTTTACACGTCATGGAACATTCCCGGAACGGGCCAACGTCCCACCCACTTCAGGGAACAGTCACCGCGGCGCAGCGCGCACACAAACTCACACGCGCACCCCCGGCACGGCGGCGGGTCTCCCCGCACACACGCACGCCCCCGGGCCCGCCGACGCCCCCCCCCCCCCGCGGGGACGTGCCGGCAGCCGGAGCCGCACACGCACACATACACGCGCACGCACACCGCTACCCCCGGCGCCCTGCCCGCCGCGCCGGGTGGCCCCGGGTGCCCCCCTCCCCCCCCCGCGGGGTGCCCTCCCCCCCGGAGGCCGCAGAGAGAACCCCGTCGGGGCGGCCCCCCCGCGGGCGCCTCTCCCCGGCGGTGACCATGCCCATTCCCCGCCACAGGAGGGGATTACGCAAGGCAGTCTGCTCCTCATCTGCATACATTTACAAGCTGGGTATTCCCCACATTTCCTAACGGCGTGTCACCGACAAAGGCCGGACCCCGGCCCCGGCACCCTCCTGCGCCGGCTCAGCGGGGCGCCGGGACGGGACGGGCCGAGCCGGGCCGGGGGAAGGGCCGCCGGCCGTGGTGCCCCGGGAACGGTGCCGGTGACTGCCGGCGCCCGGAGCCGCCGCCGCCGCCACAGAGGTGACTTACCGGTCCGGCGGTTTTACAGCCCCGCCGGCTTCCCCCGCCGGCGCCCTCCCCCGCGCCTCCCGCCGCCTGCCCTCCATTTACCCCTGCAGCCCCAGGGCCGAGGGTGCCCGGCGGCGGCCGCGCCGCCGGTCGCTCCGGCAGCACTTGGAGCGCTGGCGTCAGACCCCCCGCTCGGCAAGTGCCCTCTCCGCCGCGGCCCGAAAGCCGGCCCTGTGGCGCCCCGCACCCGAACCCCGCCGCCGGAGTGCCCCCCGCCGCCGGCAGCCGCCCCCCCGCCGGCGGCTCGGCGCGGCTGTCAGCTGGTGCCGGTGACAGGGGACGGGCGGGCGGCGGGCAGGGAGGAGGGGGCTGCCCGCAGCAGGCGCTGCTGCTCACCTGGAAAGTCACCGAGGAGGAAGGAGGGAAGCCCTCCCGGTGCCCTTGTTGTTGTTGTTGTTGTTGCTGCTGATCCCGCCGGGCGCTCTTGTTGCTCCTTTGCTAAGGGCTTGCCTGGAGTGAGGTGGCTCGCGGTGCTTCTTTTATATATAAAGACAGATACTCCAGCGGCCGAGGGGCGCCCGTTTCACGCATTTATCTTAAGGCAGGTCATTTCTCTCCCTCTATTTGGAAAGGATCATCACCATCACCCTGACAGTGGCGGAGGGGCTGGTGTTGCACGGGGGAGAGGCGGAGGCCCGGGAGCCGCAGCCCGCCCTGGCCGAGGCGGGAGGGAGCGCTCTGCGCTGCAGGCAGATCTGCCGGGCTATTCCTGGCACCACTTCCCAGAACAGAAGTTACAGGGCGGCGAGCGCGGAGCGAGCGCGGGGAGCGCGCCGCCCGTGACGTCACCGGGTCCCCCCGCGCGCCGGCGGGGAGCGAGCGGGGCGCGACCGGCAGCGCCCGGCCGCGGGGTGATGGGCGCTGCCCGCCCGGGTGCGTGTGTGCGCGCGAGGCGGCGAGGGGAGAGGTGCGCCGTGCGGGCGGGGAGGGGAGGCAGGCAGGCAGGCAGGGAGGAGGAGGAGGCAGGGCTTCGGAGGGCGAAGCCGCGGCCTCTCCCCGCCGGCGGAGACCGCCGCTCTCCCTCCCCCTCCCCGCCGAGGGAACTCCCAGGAGAGCCAGTCCCGACTTGCCGTGCACCAGCCGCGCGTCCTCCCGTCCTGAGAATTTCCTCCGAGGATCCTCCTTCCCCCTCCCCTCTCGCCGCTTCCTCTTTTTCCCTCCCCCGGCCCCTCCGCGCCCTCGCTCCTGCCTGGCCAAGATCACGTTATCTGTCAGGCAGAACAATACAACGCCAGGGCTCCCCGTGCCGGCCGCCGGCCCCGGCTTCTCGACCTGCCTGCCGGCGGCGCCCGCCCGGCCCTGGCAGGCGCCTCCGAAACCGGGCACGGCTCTGCCCGCCGGGCGGGCGGCCGCCCCGACCCTCGCTCACCGCCTGGTGCACAGCCCTTTAGGAGGGGCGGCGGGGCTCGCCGCCGCCCCGCAGGACAGGGAGCCCGCGGCGGGCACAACCGAGGATGCAGCAGCCGCCCCGGGCTCTGCCGCAGGGACACGCATTTATTTTAACAGCCTCTCGCCGCCAGCGCCGCGGCGAAGCCCCTGCCCCGGTGCCACCGAGAGGACGGACGGTGCCGGCGGTGGCCGAGGGCCAGGGACCACCGCTCTTCTCGCCGGGGGCGGCCGCCACCACCTCGCGCGGGGTAACGGCCGCCCGGGGCTCGCGCCCCCACCTCCCCTCGCCGCCGCTCACGGGGCCGCTCGCAGCCAATGAGCGCGCGCAACGTCCGGCGGCGGGGCGGGGCCGGGCCGGGGCCGGTGGCGGGGCCAGTCTCCCGCAGCAGCCGCCACCCCCCGCCGGCCCCGGAGCCGGCCCGTCCCCGGGGGCAGGGGCGCTGCAGGGGGAATACCCTCTCGGCGGGGCGAGGCGAGGCGGTACTTGCGCTTCCTGGGAGCATCTCAGCGCTCTCCCGCGGCTGCGAACCAACCGCCGGCTGTCGGAGCCGTCGCTGAGCCGGGTCCCGCACCGACACTCGCCTTGGCTCCTGCTGCTCACAGCGGCTTCGAGTTAGCTGACCCCGTGTGAGGTTACGGGGAGCAGCATCCGTCTGTCTTAGGTTTGCCGTGGCTGCTCGCAGAGCGGAGCTCACCCGGCTGGTTCCCTCGCCCGGCCGCTCCGGCAGCGCGGGGGTCCCAGCTCTGGCTTCGCCGTGGCACAGGGCCGTGCTGGGGTTCTGAAAGCAGGTCAGAGCAAAATGATTTTCTTCTGAGGCAGCCATTCGACCGCATTCGAAGGCTACCGTAAGTCGATTTGAAGTGATGGCAACTCGCAGCGCTGTCAGGGTGACATCAGAAGTCATACGAGCACTTGAGATTATTACTTTGATTCACATCGAGAAAAAAATGGCAGCCTCGTGGATGAAGAGGAAAGAGTGTACACATAAATCCTGAAAGCGGTAGTTCTTACGGCAGGTGCCAGGGCAAATAAAACCATTTTTTTCATAATTTTGGTAGTTAAGAATGTTAAGTCATCCTTGTAGCTTTTAGGGACTAATAACAATTCGGTGCTTGGGGTTGGCAGTACAGGGGCACAGAATCGGTTAATAAATGTCCTGTCATGCTAACGTGGTGCTTGGCCCCTGTTGACTTTGGTGGCCTCTGAGCCAGGTTTACAGGGCTTCATTGTGCTCGATCCAGGAGGTGCAGGAGAGTCTCAGGATTTCTTGGGACTCGCCTCAAGTGATAAGGGCACAAGCATCTCGTGTGATCATCATTTTACGATAACTGAGGACTTCTGTTACATAAAAGGCTCGCTCCTGGCAGCATGGTCAGTACTAAGAGGACTGAACCACAGCTAACAGAGAGTTGCTTGCTCCTTTTTAAGTCTGTCAGCATGTCTGTCTGTTGTTCTGGTCCTCAGTGTAAGTGATAATGTCATTCCTGACACCGAGTATTGTTTGACTGGAATTATTCTGTCTGAGCAAACATATTGTCCTTGGGCTTGTGATCTTTATTTGATGTCATCTCAGAATAAGTCAAATGGAGACAGGAGTGCTTAGGATTTGCTTTAAATTGAGGTTTTCCCATCTTGCTGCTTTCCACAGCAGCTGCGTTTACCTCTGCCCCCACATGACGTCTGCCAGTATCTTCCCCTCTGGGAAGCTGCAGACTCCTGACCTGCACATTTGACTTCTTGCTGTATGCCCAGCATTGTCTGCTCTTCTTTGCTGCCTCTCACAAGACTTCAGAAGTTCATTTGTATTGTCACAGGGACCAGACCACAGAAGCTACTGCAACAAGGTTCAATGTTCAAAATAATTTTAAAGAAAGTGTTTATTGACAATTATTCTCAAAGCAAAGTAAAATTGTTCTCACCATAATGCTTTTCAAAATAAGGGTCTTTTTCCACTTGTGTTGATCATCTCAACAAGTTTTACTTTGTGTCCTTTCCCACATTCTCTTTCTCTTAGTATTGCAGCATCTGAGCCACAGCCATTTCCTTCACTGTGGCTGCACGAGGTACACGCTGGAGTTAGAGCTCTCAGGCACCTTAGTGGTCCCAGGGAAGAGACTGAAGCTACACGTGTGCTCAGGGACCTCCACTGTTGTACATAATTTGTTTGGCTCAAGCCATGGCACGGGTTTTGACAGGCTGCACAACTTGCAGCTGCAAGAGTCCCTAGCTTGGAGGAGACCCCCCCTGCAGCAGCCAAAGAGGCAGGGAAGTCTTTGCATGGCCCCTTCAGCCCGCTCCCCCTTTGTGCACCATTTTAGGGGAATGGGTGTAACTGAGCACAAACTTACCTTCATGCCCGCTGATGCCCTTTTCCCCTCCCACAGGGAGCATGAGGCAGGGGCACTGTCCCGCAGAGCGACTGCAGCTGGCGTGCCCCAGGAGTTTCCCTCACAAACTCCTGCCAGTAACTCCACGGAGAGGCAGCAGGCATCTGAATCACTTTCACCTACTTGTGACAACATAACTTAATAATGATGTCCTTGCATCATACCATCCTATCATTTCCCTCTAGATTTTTTTTTTTTTACATTTATGTCCAGCATTTAATAAAACTATCACTCTAAACTGAGGAGAGAAGTAAGGGAGCTTTCAGGTGTGAGATTTACAGCTGTTATTTAAGTATAGATTTTGCAGGTTCATCAGAAAAGAAGTCATTCTTGCAGCTCGGAAAGCACCTTGGCCATCACAGCTGCTGCTAGTAGCAAGTGCAATACAGAATGATAGTGTTCAGCAATGATGTTCACAGTTTATTAAACACTATAAATTACTCTGAAAACTTGGTTTGATCTCAGAATGTATGGAATCCATCAGTTTTGTAAACTGTGCTGCTCCCAAAGTAGATAATAGAAAGCATTACATAATTTTTCTATAATAGCACAGTTGAGTTGAAATGTTAAATAACCATTCCTAAAATAGCTAACAATTTTAAAGCAATTCATCCTTTCTTACTTTGGGAAAAATTACTCCGTCCCTAAGCCTGTACCCACAAGCTCTTACCTATTTCTTCACAAAGCTGTTACAGATACAGCCACACCAAAAGAGACAATTCCTTTATATAAAGGGGTTGATGATATCTATTGATTTCAGTGTAAGTAGCGTAAAGCAAAATGGACCAAATACATCCAATTTTCTGAAAGTCTCAGAGGGCAGGAGCACAAATTAAAATTCGTGTTGGTGGTGGTATTTCACTGTTTAGCATCCCCTTTCTTAAGGCTTGATCGAGTGAAAAAATCTATGGGAAACTCTCTGGGAATGGTTTTCCTCATAAATAAACAAAGACTAATAGTTTCCTATCAATGTTGTTTAAAATGTATCATGCTTATTTGTGTAGGAGCTTCCTTCCCTTTTCCTTCACTCCTTTTTCCGACTGCCTGGACTGCAATGGCTCTTGCTGTCCTTGCCCCTTCCACCCCCACCCCTGTCTTTTCTAACTCCCTAGTTACACTCAGGGCTCCTTAACCTTACCCGTAAAACTGCTGGCTTTCCTGTGGGGAAGAGGGGTATATGCCCTTTTCTGTACGGGGAAAGGACTCTTTGGAGGATCTGATCTTTCTCCCCTCATGAGTGAGAGAAGGGCCCTGAGCTGGACGCCGGGATGATGAATGGCAAGGACAAGGGTGAGGGTCCCTGCCACCGGCCCCTCCTCGGGGGCTCCCAGGGAGCCTGGGGGGCACTCGCAGCAGCTCTGGGGCTGGGAAGGAGAGGGGAAGGGAGGCTGAGCTAGATCAGAAGACTTGTTGAGAGTCCTGAAAGGGACGCATTTGTCTCCTGCTTTACTTTGGATGCTGAACACATCACAAAATCAGCTTGCAGAGCAGTATTAATTCGGATAACTGAGGGGATTTTTATCTTGAGAGATACCTACCTTCTACTGACCATATATCTCACGCTCTTCTCAGAAATAACTAGCAGCTATGAGTTTCACATATCAGTCATTTAATACCATAAAACGTATTTCCAGCCACAGCATTCCACTTGCCCATTTGTACGTATTGCTTTCGTTTTGCTCAAGTGCTGTCATGAGAAAAGAGAAAAAGACATTGCCGGTTCACCCTCCCACCACCTCTCCCTATGCGTTCCTTTAATCCGGGCTGCTGTGTCTTGTTTGTCTGCTCTGCTACGTAAACAAGGGTAATCTTTCCTCATAGGGGAGTGTGCCCGTGACTCCTCCACGGAACACCAAGAAGTCACAGTGAAGCACTTCTTTATCCACAACAGCTTCAAGCTCAGACAGTGTCAAATGGTGTGAAGGAGCAAGAAGCCAAGGTGGTTAGTTAGCTTGAACAAGCCTGTGTGTAAATAACTCTGGCAGAGGGCCCAAAGGAAGGGGAGCGCTATTTGCCTGATAATGAACAAATGGCTCTATTTCCTGAAGGAAAAATATTTTTCTACTATATCGAGTTTTCCCTCAAAAAAAGAAAAAAAGTGATTTTCTTCACATAAAGTATTTCCAGATGCAGAACTAACATGTTGTGTATTATCAACAGCTTGGTAATAACATGTCATCACTTGACCTTGGATGAGGGGAAAAAAATTAAAAAGGCAGAATTTTCTGATATTATGCCCTTTCATGGGAACATTTTTTAAAGCCCACGAATTCTGGGAAAAGATTTTTAAATAAAATTTGATGATTTTTATTCCTTTCCATTTTTTCACAGCTAATTAGCAAGCTGAATAGGAAAATCTACAATGCTGACCAGAAGTGATTATGTGCACTTCTCATGTGAGATAAATGAACCCTGTAAGTGCTATAGCCACATTCTCTTTGATCATCCCTTTTAATATCACAACCCAATTAGGTTTTTGAAAGACCCTTACTTTTAGGCATTTTGAAAAAATATTTTGCCTTGATAACAAGTGGGTCATGTTATCAGGCACTGGTTATTTCTCTTTAAATAAAAAGTAATAGCTCCTATGTATTTTGTATACTGTACTCGATTCTCTCCCCCTCCTTGCCCCACTTTTCCTAGGAAGAGCTGAAGAGCCTGCCAAAGACATGGCATGATTTAGCAACTTTTGAGTTATATATAACCTGAACAATTAAGTGACTTAATTTTCTAAAAGCTTACCTAATTATATTCCCATTAGACCCGATAGCCTTTCGTTTAGCATTCTTCTCAAATAGGCACCTTTCAATTTTGCATCATCTTCCAATTCAAAGAAACTTCGATTGCTTCATGTGTAGAGAATTTCATGTATGGACTGGAGGGAGGGAGGGGCAGACCTCTGCATAGTGGCAGCTTGAAAACAAGGGAAAGGAGAATATCTTAGCATCTCAAAATGGCAGAGGGCACTTTGGATAAGAAAAATGACATTAACTAGGTTGCAGCTGCCTAGAATTTGGCTGTATTATCCTGTGTCCTTTCCTCTTCTGGCACATACCATGGGAACCTTCCTAACCACATTGGTTGCCTTCCTGGTTTTGCACCTCGGGAATCTTCCCGCAGGCCAGGGCCCCAAGCATCCCGCAGATACCTGCCTTCAGACCGATACAGAGGGAAGTGTGCCACCTACTGAAGGACTTCAGCCACTTCCTATATGTCTTGGACTTATCTTAAGTTCCTTCCCATTCCTGAACGTTCCAGGCCTTCACGCTACTGATTTGAATGAGGAATTAGTCTTTGGTTTATGAAAGTTTGTAAACTCGGCAATTGGAAGGTCATGAAGATGGACATGAGCAAATGCAATCCAGGCCAGTTCTGTCTAATTCATGTGTAAGCAGTGTAATTTGAGATAAAAATAAATCAAGTATAAGTGCTACCCCTACGTGGCCACTTTTGCCAAAAGTGGGATAAATATCAAGAATTATCTCTATAACTGTAAGAAAAGATTAGATTTGGGGATCATCAGTACAGCACATGGATGTGTTGGCAATACTGACATACACAGCATTTGCAGTTCAGGTATTAGTTAGGCTTTTTTAACAAATGAGTGAACAACTTCCTTTACTGCCAGAGAGTAGTTACCTTTGGTAGTGCGTTTTCTTCTGTTAATCATTCAGTTGAACACGCTCAAAGGAAACTTTACACGGTTGTTGTCATAACTTGTTTGACACACCTAGAGAGTGTCCTTTGGTTACCTGTGTCTCATGCCACTGAGTTATTCATGCATAGTAATGCAGCATTTTTCCTAGCAAAAAACTTGAAACAGATGTCAATGTTGTTTCAACTGTTGTAGTAGTGGATCATAAATAAATATTTTAACAAGACCAATTGCTTTTATCTGTGGAACTGGGTAACTGAAAATCTTTTGGCTTTGAGGCTCATCAGAGCCTTTCACTTTGGAGTCTGTGATTTAAATTCTGCTCATGTACATTACAGTAGATAAACCATCTAAAATTCTGATTTGCTGAAATTAACAGATAATATATGTATCTAAAGCTTATCACACTTCTGTATTGGACTTATTTGTTCCTAAGAAATATTCTCAAAAATTCTCATGAAGAATTTCATCAAAACTTCAGCTGAGAAGTAAAGAAATAATATGTTTTAGAATAAACATCTTAATGTATTTACACTTTGAAAAGGCATATAATAGAAGTTTGAGGTGTTTCTACCAGTTTTGTCACAGTCTTAACCAGCCTGTCATACAGTACATTAAAATCTCTGTAATACCTGAAACTGTACCACTCAAGGTTTCACATATGTAGGAGATAGAAGGGAAATAAAATTCATTGTCGGCAAGCACGAAACAAGGAGCAATCTAACTCTAAACTCGCCGTGACAGTCACAGGATCTATACTAGCTATCACCGAGCGAAAAAAAGGTTCTGTAAAAATAGTTCTATAAAACTATCAGCTCAGTGTTCCATGCTGGCCAAGACAACAGAGCAATTATTGGGAGTTATTCAGAAACAAAGGAGATGATAAAAAAGGCTACAGAGTTATAGAAATGTAGGGTGGCACATACCAAATACTTGTGGTCATTTTCTGCCCGCCACGCTCCCAGTGGGACGGCTCTGCTGGCTAACTCCTTGAGCAGGCAGGGCGCGAGCCGGGGTGGCTGCCGCAGCGGCAGCCCTTCGGGAGCGGGTTTTGCCGAGCTGTGAACCGCTCCTCGAGCTCCCTGCCCTTCCCGTCCCGAGGCACGCGTGCCAGCCTTTTTTTTAGATTTTCTCAAAAATCTAAAAACTAATAGGGTGTCCTCCCTCCTTTTCTTCCTCCCTCCAAGAAAACTACCAGGTAGCAGATATAAAACAAGTAAAAAGAAGCACTTCTTGTCACAGCACACAGTTAAAGCGCGGGCCTGGGGCAGAAGAATGCTGTGGGGTGCCGAAGTACGAATGTCATCAAAACGAGATTCGCCTCATTAGCTGTGAGATTTTCATTATCAGCTATTAAAGCAACGGCCCATATGCACACAGATGCTCAGGGGCTCAGTCCCCAAACCACTCGCTGACTGGCAGGAGAGGGTGTATCACAGAAAAGATACAGGAGACAAAAAGAGGAAATTCTTTCCCTAAGTGATGAAACTGGCCACACTTTGAGGACAATAAATCACACCGAGCTTTCATGTGGCTGCAGTAGTGGCAGCTCTTATCTTTCTACTAACTGGAGGGGGGATCAGTCACCTTTAGCCTCTTTTTCTGCAAACATGTGACTGCTTTTGGGCTTTTTCATGATTTTCAGTTTCAAAGATTATATGGAGAAGCATTCAATGCAAATTTCAATTCATCCTTGAACTGTTTTTCTTCTTCAAAATGGAAGAGACATTGCAGAGCATATCATATTTTCTGCTTTGAAAACAGAAATGCATTAAAAGATCTCCAGCAGGATACTGATTTGTCATGATGTAACCAATTCTAATAGCTAAAAGATCAATATAAACTCTATTTTCTAAATACCACAAGTATATAAATGTGAAATACCCAGACAGCAAACTTTGTATTAACTGATTTTTTGAACTTCTAATATTTTTGAGGCATTGTCAGCCCAATTAGGTGTTCGGCATATGTTTTGCATTTTAGAATCCATATACCATTTATCTGAAATAAAGAGATATGAAGGGGATGTGAGTCATTAGTCACAGTCAGGAAACATGTTTCTGAAAAATTAATACATGACCAGTTGCCAGTAAGTAGCAATCTGCTACATATACGAACAAAGTATGTTATAAAGCTACATATTTTAATGATAGTCTTTAAATGTTAAAATTGTAAACTGTAATGGAAACAACATTTCTCTAATGGAATATTTAATATCACTTAAGACCCACTAAGGACTGCACAATGGTTCTTACATCAATGGGAGCTGGGTAAAAGTGCATAGAGTCAGTATAGTACAGTAAAGTCTGAAGTCAAGCTGGTATATAAAGGTATACTTGCTGTTAAGTGCAGGAATAAACCTAGTGATTTCAGTGATATTCTCTTGGGCATCAAGTTAAACAAGTGCTTAAGTGTCCTAGACTTTACAATCCTGTGCCCTCCATCCTTTCTCGTAGACAGTGACATTTCTTGCACACCTCTAGGAGAAGTACGATTTGGCCCAATCAGTACCCTAATACACACAACTCCCCATCTCCAGTGACTATTAGTATGCATGTACATGGTTTTCTTACTTTTACATGATTACTGGATTTTTCACATGGGTGGACACTATTGAATTCAAACAGGTTGCATTCCCTGGACGCTGTTCAGTAACAATTTTAATTGTGGTCACAGTATAATTGTGAGGAGTCATGGAGATGGGAAAAGAAAAAAAGAAAAAGGAGTCAAATTGTCTTTTTGGTCAATAAGAACATTGACAGACTCTTTAAAAAGCATTTTCACCCTAAAGCTAAAGATTGTAATTGCCAATATAATAACAATATTTTGTTAAGGAGCTAGCAGGAAGCCTGTTCCGCTGGAGAAAGTCAGCTGGTGGATACCAACATGTGTCAATAGAGATTCATTCCTGGGCTTACAGCACGGTCATCAGCATTCCTGGCTTAAGGTCCCTGGACTGTAGAAATGACTAAAAGAGCAAATTAAAAGTTCTGTGGCATCTTCACTTAAGCTGTAATTATATTTCAACAATCCAGAAATTTTTGAAACTACAGCAAAGTTGGCAGCAGCTAACCCTCTGTGCTGTGAGCAATGGGCGCAGAAGTTTCACTCATGGTCATATAATAAGTTAAAGACCATCTTTTTGTCTTATTTTCTCTACCCTAGGTAGATGTAAATGTCTGATAAATAGTTTAGGTGAAATGTTTTTCTTTCAAAATATCAAAATTGCATCTTCTGTTTCAGAGCAAAAACCAAAATATGGCTAAAGACAGTTCATGATTGTAGGCAATAGATGGTCCGGAAGTGTAAATTAACATGGATTTTCGTCAAAAGAATAAAATGTATAAAATATTCTAGCAGCCAGATGTAGTAAGAAAGTGGGAGATGTTGTGAGGGGAAAAAAAAAATAAAAATCCCTGGATCCATCAGGTCAGATATAGCTTCAGACAAATTAAAGGAAATAAGAGTAGAATAGTCTATTACAGATAACACACAGATCAAAACAGGTGGCTGTGTTGACAGTAAACCAGCCTGACAGATTTGCTAGTCCTCTTCAGTGCTTGTCCTCTAGTATCATCCCAACAGGACTTCAGAGACTGAACAGGCATTACCCATTTAGTTGAATACAACAAGTTATTGCCTGCATACTCTGTGCCGTTAGAGCTACCACAACTGAAGAAGAACATCTGTGGAAAGCATAACAAACACCTAACTCCTGAGAAAACAGAAAGTTTCAAGTTTGGCTTCAGTGAAGTGCTGTTAGTGTGATCAAGAATAAAACCTTGAGACTAAAGAAATAGTTGGTCCAGCAAATCAGGTAGCTGGTGACCTAAACTTGTCTACAGTTTGGGGTCTTTAATTACGCTGTCTCGGACTGACTAGCTGACCTACAGTGCAATACTTACAAGCTTTTTATTTCCCTTACCTGCCTCTCCAAGGCCACAGGAGACAGTGCAGCAGTTAGAAATGGTGCAGAAGTAGATTTTTCCTCCATACCATAAGTTCTGATGCCAGAACAGGCTGGTATGGAAATCTGAATCCAATCTCATTTAAAGATATTTGGACTTTTTAATTTGGTTCTTATTACTTTTCAACCAAAGTTGTACAAGACAGAAGACAACAAAGCTATAACCATGCTAGTCACTGAACCAGGCTAGGGCCCATTCTCTGTCCCTGAGGACTTGCATCTTTAATGCCTCGCATCTTTAATGCCTTCCAAAAATAGAGCGGCAACACACACACTACCTGGCAGGATCAGCCCTGAGCCCATGCTATTCCCCAGGCTGGGCTCAGGTGTATCTGGCACAAACTGCTGTTTGGCACAAGCCAAAACCCTGCCAGGAAGCACGTTCACTGCTGAACAACGTACGTGATTGCATGCAGCGGGCTAGAACCGTACCCCAGCCCTGTGTTACACCTCAAGACAGAGGTAGCCTAAGACAATGAAAAGGTGTGCAATCAGAAAGTCAAGGGATAGCTGGCAATATGCAAAGTGGGAAATGAAGTGCATATTGGCAGGGAGTGAAAAAATAAAATTATGCTGGATGGGAAGAGGAGAAATGCTGAGAAGGAAATCATCTCGATTCCGGAAGCACTTAATAATATGTTTTAAGTTAAAGCATATGCTTCAATATTTTCTTACCGATAGCCTGCGTGCCTCAAGTTAGGCATCTATTTGAGCAGCCTACTGAGCTGGGGCTCTGCAGTGAAGTTTCACAAGCTGCTTAAAGTGATATAAGTCCACAGTGTCACTCAGAGAGATGAGCTTCCTCTTCCCAATGTCGCTAAGCCTGTTGTTTCACACCTCTCCTCTGCTGGCATTAGTGCTTGCACGAGCTGCACTGTCAGTGGCACCAGCACCGCACTTGCAAGGGGGGCTGGAGCACACGAGCAGCAGAGGTGAGGGCAAAACTGGCTTCTTCAGCATCCGCTGCTGAGCTGGACACAAGCTGAAGACACTAGTCAAACCACACTCTGTGTGTCCTCATCCACTCCACTCCTTTGCCTTTAGCAAAGCTAAACAGAGATTTCAAACTTAGCATGGATGGGCCGCCTGAGCCTTCACAACCTTTTTCTGAAGTAGTTAAATAAGCACCATATCTCTGTGCAGACGTGGTGTAAGAAATAGATCCATCTATGTGACTGGAAACAAATAAAAAAGTATTAATTTGCATTTTCAGAACAAACATTTCTAAAAATTGTGGATTTTTTTTTCCTGAAGACATGCCTGACAGATGGTTTGAGTGAGGAGTGGTGAGGCACTCACACAGTACCAATTTCCTCGTGTTCTGTCAGCTATTTGCAGTTTCTGTTGCACACATTAAACATTGAGAGCACTTCTCCTTCACAAACTTCAAATTTACCTTTTAACATATAAGAAAAACCTTTCAGATGTCCCATATTGATACCACTGTAATGATACTGCTTAAATTATTGGTCTCCATCGTTCAATGTACAGTGCATATATAGACTAGTTCATTACCCAGGAAGAGACAATAAAATAGCGCCAACCATTTAAAACCTATTAATCTGGATAGCACCATTAGCATAAACAATACTTTATTATTACCAAGTTAAATCCATTATAAGTATCTTGAGTACCGAATCAGGTTAGTAACAGACTAAAGCTATCTACACAAATGACTGCACTGCTTGATGGAATACTTTTTGTATTGGTATACATTAATCTGACTTTTAGTGTGCTGCACTGTTATTTATCACTCTGATAAACTGACTTTTATAACATGTAAAACAGCTAAACATTTAATAAAAGAATAGTTAGAAAGTTTTCATAGGTTCTGTATGCGATTTTTTTTTTTCTCTTTAGGGACTACAAGATATTTTCTAACACATCACAGTTCCATCAGTCAGATAATCCTCGATCACTGTGAAACATAACTATGTATTTTTGCCTTCAGATTTTGCAGGACTGAGGTTAAAGAAAGTGGCAATGAAGACAAAACTTAAAATATTTGAAAAAGTAGGATGCTAAATGGATATCCCAGATGACAAGACTACCGTGTTGTCATTGTTCTCACAGAGTCAGAGCCCTGCCTGCACTGACTGAATATGCATGTGCTAGTCTGTTGGGACAGACTGGGATTCAGATTTCTCAAAAAAGACTTCAGATATTTAGAAGGGATGGAATAAAGTCGGAGATTTACTAAGGATAATTTTAAGAACAAAGGTAGTTTTCTACCTCTTTAACAGAAATATGTATTTTTATCTTTCTAAGGACAGAGATAGATTTTTGGTATCAGTTAATCAACTTGACTATTTTAAAAGCCTGCTATTTCTTGTAAGCACTACTTCTGCCAACTATTGTATATATGTTTAGGTAATGCATGGTAAAATGTAGGATTCCGCTAGAAGTCAGCTCCAGGCCCTCCTGAAGATTCTGCCCCTGGAGGCTGTCTCTTTGTTGTGGCTACTTTTGCTGTAGTGTCTGACTGCCTCTAAGAAAATTATTCTCCTAAGCCTTCTGTATAAGCAAGAAAATAGGCCTTTTCTACAGATGGGAAGCTGAAGCTAAAAGATTATGACTTCACATTGTGCTGGCAGGCAAGAAAATCAGGAGGAGCAGACCTCCCTGGTGCTTTGTGTGGCCTTTCTTATAGAGTGGCTGCAATTTCTCCGTTTTTTGTGCATTTCCACCACACATGGATGGGGTTTGTATATAGAACAGCAAGTGGAATCAAGAACTTGATTCTATTTATCAGAAGTCAGATGTCAAAAAATTGCTGTTATTGTCAGCAATCGCCTCCCATATATATAGCTTTACATCATTATTTCCCAGTGCTCTTCCAAGGACAGCAGAGCTAGGCTTTCACAGGGACAAAGATGGGGTATGTTGCTTGAATCCCAGAGAGGGGAGATTTCTGTCACTGCCCTGGACTTTCCTCATGCGATTGGGGAAGAATGTGGTAGGATCAGCATCAAGTTTAACCATCCCCCAGTCTCAGTCCGATATCTTACTCCATAGGTGGGATTGCAGGCAAGGAACCAGAACAAATACTCAAGCCCCCAGGCCATCAGGAGTCCACCGGGATAAACTAAGTCGCAGCACTGATGGGCTGGCATGGGAAGGAAGGGACCGTGCCGCTTTCGTTTGCCAACTGCGCCCATTTTCCTGGTATCAGCCACATCTTGGTACTCAGTACAAAGCTTTTTTCCTAAGGCTGTTGTAATTTTCCCCTGACGTAAGAGGATATATGGCTGGGTCCTTTCTGACAGGGTAATAACTTATATACCTGAATCAGATTAGTTGACAGTAAAGATACATGGGACGCGTTGTTTGAAGGACATGAATAGTTGTTGCTGTTTTTCAGCCTGAAATAACTTTGCTTTCCTGAACGCAGTATGAAAACCTGCCAAGAAAAGTAGACTATCAGAGCTGAACGTGTTATAAGACCGACAATAAGATACGCCTAGTACTTTAAGCTGGCCTCTTACCGCTTTTTCCAAGGTTCAGCCATAACAATCATTCTTTTGAAAGTCAGATCGTTTTGTGTCATTTTCCTCTGTAGCATGACTCAGTTGCTTAAAAGTCTTTGAAATTCAAGAAGGAAAGAATCTAATGGAACCAGAAGCAAATTCTACTGTATTTTAAATCTCAGGGCATCTCTCAGGCTCACTTTTTCCCCCTTACAACATGGGTAAATAAATTTAATTTGAGGATAAAAGATGTAGCTTTCTCCTACAAAATGAATAGATTAAATAAAAGTGAATTATTTTCTGGCAGTCCTTTGAGGAAATAGCTTTTGTTGGTTAAACTGAATGGATTTACATTCTGATCTTTTTGGCTACGTTTCTACTACAGTCAAATCAGTTTGTGCATCTATAGAGACAGAGACATGCCTACTTCATTCACTGTTTCACATGTTAATCCTCTTTTAAAGCAAAAGCACATTCAACAATCAACTGAATTACATTATTTAAATATACTTTATGATCTACACAGCAAAGATAAATATGTTCCCCATTTTGTCCCAGTGAGGTTGCCCCGGCGTTGAGCAGGAACCCTGTAAGCTGCGGCTCACAGCACGTTCCTCCACTTCTTTCCACCCTTAATGGGAGAGGGGAAGCTGAAGGGACAGTGGGAGCACTGGTCCTTCTCCACATTTACTTCAAGCAGGATCTCGACTCCTGGGACTTACTCCGAGGCGTACCTGTGCCCTAGCAACAGAACCTCCCCTGGAGCAGCCAGGACCAGGGTGTGCTCCAGCCCCAGCTGCTTTCTCCCTGCACGACGGCTCTGCACAAGCCTGTTTGCTGTCCCCTGGCAGGCAGAGCACCACGCACTCTCGAGGCCGGCCCCGGCCACGCTTGCAGCCAGGCACTCAGGGCCACGGCTGAGGAAGTAGGAGCCTGGGCTGGGGTAGAGCTAGCCAGCTGGTCATGGGCCTGACCTGTGGTGAGGAAACTTCTCTTGCAAGAGAACTTCCCTGCAACCTGAGCAGAAACCTTCTGGCTTGTGTGAACAGGCAGGAATTTTGCTCTTGGTGTTGTCAACAGCCCCAACGGGGCTATTTTCCAGTTAGTTCAGTCTATATTTTCATGAGAAGGGAAACTTTCTCTGGACAAGGAGGTTTTTGTTACCAAGGGAGGAGGAGATAGTCTCAAGGATCAATTCCATGGGCTGTGTCTGGGGAATCCTCTTAAACAAGGAAGAACATTATTATTAATGGGAACCCAAATCTTTGCTTACATGGCTTAATGCAAGTGACCAGTGTGACTAACGTGACCGATATCTTCAACCAAGGCAGTCTTTGTTTTGCATAAAAAAATAACATGAAAGGTAGACAGGAAAATGCAGCTTCCTTGCATCTCCATGGCATTAGCAAGGTTTTTGATTTCTTAATGAACTTTTGTTTAAGTCCTGCCAGTCAAGCTTTAGTCGTACACACTGGGAATTTTCTGGTAGTGCTGGTGAATTATGTTCTTCTGGCAAGCAATAACTGTCTAATTTTCAATAACAACATTCATCCCAATGTTTGGTTTAGTTCCAGTGGTATCACTTTGAAATCTTCTTCATGAACTTCAATTTTAATATCTAATATTCTTATATTGATAGTTCTGCAAGATGTGAGTGCTGGCAAAAAACAAAGAGTCAGTTTTCTGACTAAAAGCCTTTCAAAAAATGTAATTTTCCATTGTGTCCCTGGGGGAAAAAAAAAAAAAGGACTTGAGAAGAAGGTGTAGTAATTCTTCCTGAATAAATACCTTCTAGTAGCAATTTTCCCTGTGAGGAATTGAATCTGGACAACTGTCTCAGAGTATGTGGAACATTTGAATGTATCAGATGGGATCCCTGTATTTCTGTTATACATGTACACTAACCTGACTGTTTCACATGCTTAGCTCCTTTGGATAACAGCTATAAGTGCTGGAGACCTCCTGAAATCTCTGGCCATGCTGCATTGTTCCTGGCTCTGGCATACTAAGGCACAAATAAGATTTTACTATGTTCTCAGTAGAGGTATTTTTTAAAGACTGTTTTCTCTGCTAACAATCTCTCATGTGCTCAGGAAAGTTACATGTGCCCATCCAGGGGGAAAATGAGTTAGCTGTGCCTATGTAGAATTAAGCAAGTAAAAAAAGGAATATTGAATTCAGGAAAATGCATTTTTAATAGTCTTGAAATTGATTGCAAATATTTGTTCAAATTCTTGAATACTTTCACCTGCAAGGTGCTATTGGGAAGCGGAGAGGATTGTGTTCACAGAACTGCAACAGGAATAATGGAGGTTTTCCCAGCATCCTTGTTCCCCTTCTCCCTCTTTTTTAGTTACTAACTTAAGGGTCAAAATGCTTACCCAAGATATGAGCAACGCAAGTTCAGTCCTTTGCCTGAGAGTAACCTAACTACAAGGCCAAAAAGTCATGGGTATACATAAACGAGTCAGAGAGTAGATTCAAACTAGCTCTCCCATTATCTTTATGCGAGAGCCTTAATGGCTAAGCTATAGGGTAGTTGAATTTTCTACTGCTGACAGTTTTTCCTCCGTACAAAACAACCTGTCAGCAGCCAAGGTCACAATAAGCCCCCAGTCTTGCTCCAGAGGTGAAACCTGAATGCTAATCTCCAAAATAAAGAGTATTTTATTATTTATACAAAATACAGAGTCACAAAAAATAATTAAAAGAACCCTTCCCCATCCAAACATATCCTCCAGCATGTTGGACAGAATAAGAAATGGGAGCTACAGATTTTAGTCTGTTCTGCTTCTGGGAAGAACTGAACGAAGCTTTCTCATGTACTTGGTGACTGCTTTAACCCCTGGATTATTCAAAGAAAAATAATTCATCTTCCAGTTGCTTTTGTCCATCCTTTCCTCTGCTTTCCCTCAGCCATCTTTCCTACTATATAAAGTTACAGATCAAACAAAAAGGTTTTTCACATTTATTTATATATCTCCTTACAGACCAACAGTTAGATGGTAATTTGCTATCCAGTTGCAGCCACAGACCTCTCACTTTGAACACTAGGAATTGGGAGAACCATGCAAAACAGGACAGCAGGACTTAAATATTGCAATCCCCATAAAGAGATGAAATGCAATGTGCTATCAAAAGTAAGAAGCATCTTAGGAACACCACCCAGTAAACACAAAGGAAAAAATATAGTGTTAATTAGACTGCTACAATCTACAACAGAGGACTTTTATTTAACTGAACCACACTGTTATTTAACTGAACAGTAAACACTGTTGAACAATCAGTACATAATGAACCATGTTACAATCACAAAATTCTACCTATGCATATGTAATCATGTATCTGTCATGGACATTCTTGCCCTGATCTACCACTGTGCCATATCTAACACATTGTCATGGGTGCAAAACCTCCAAAGCACGTAGAATAATAACACTCGCATCAGTCAACTACTGTGCATCGACAATGCTGAGGCACACTGCTGTGTCATGCAGAAAACATTCATAGCTATAACAACCATAGACCTAAAACCTGTGTGTTCCTCATCTCCTGTGTACTTCACCTCCTGCCCTGGGCCTTTGACTTTTATATCTGTGGGACTCACATTTGACTTCTGCATCATCTCTAGTTTGCTGATCTATCTTTCTGTTGTGTGTGTGAAGAAGCAAACTTTTTTCCATATTTTCCTGAAAATTTTCCTGTCACAGTTTTGACTGAAAACTGTGACAAAAGTATGCAAGCGAAGTGCTTTCTTGCCTAGGTTAGCCTCAAATGCTGCACAAGAATATAAGAATAAAAATGGCCCCTTGCTTCAGAGCAGTGGTCCATTTAGCCCAACATTCTCTCTCCAACTGTGTAAGAAGGAGATAGATACAATTTTGGGAGAGGCAACATTTTTCCTGAAATTTACTACCTGCTTTGTAAAGTAGTACTTTTTAAATACATTTTAAACTTATGTTCTAATTTCATTGACTGTCTCTTAGTTTTAGTATTGTGTCATCTTCGTGATTTAGATCACACATCCCTCAACCCTCTTCTTTCCTAAGTGAGAATTCCCAGTTTTTTTAGTCTCTTATGAGTCAGCTGCTCTTTCTCCTTAACTATTTCAGCTGCTTTCTCCATATCTTTTCTGATTCCACCATGTCTTCTTGAGCTGCGGTGGCTGAAGCAGCACATAGTACCTACAATGTGGGCGAAATGACATCTTATAAAATGGCAATGTGTTTCCTGTCTTGTTCTCAGTAGCCTTCCTGATGATGTACAACATTTTATTGGCTCTTTTGGCTGCCACTCCACATTGAACTCATGACTTCAAGGAATTATCAATGCTAACTCAAAGACCTTTTCTCTGACTTATAACTTTTCAGGTTGCATTGTGCAGACCTGGAGTTTAGATTATTTTTCCGTAGAGTCTGCACTGAAGCTAGTATGACACCTGCTTGCCTGCTGACCCAGCTTAGCAAGTTGTTTCTGGTGTTCCTTATTATTAATGTTGTATTTCATTGCCCAAAAAGAAGTCTTGAAGAATTCACTGTATACATCCTACTTCATGTCACCAATGAAGGTGTTGAATAAACATGGTTAAATCACCGAACCCCGGTAACTGACTCCACCCTTAGTAGTGATCATCAAACTCTTTTGTTTGCTCAATCCTTTCACCAGCTTTCAGTCCATAAAAGAACACCTCCTCCATCCTCATGGAAAATTAACTTTTGCAATAACCACTGGTGTGGCATCATGTCAAAGATCTTTTGAAAAACAAAATTAAGTCCCCTGAATACCCTTTATCTGTGTGCTTATTGACTATCCTCGCAGAACTTCAGCAGGTGATCGAGATGGCCTTTCCTTTTACAGAAGCCATGCTGACTTCTTCGCAAGAGGTGATGTTTATCCATGTGATCAAGTATCTTACTCTGTAAGATATACTCTACTATCTAATTAGGAATGGAGTCATTTATTGTTCTGTAGTTCCCCAGATCTCTTTTACAGCCTTTTTTGTTGGTGGAAGTTACACTGGCAGTCTGGCACAGTGGCCATTTCTATAGATTTGTGAAATAACTTGGCCAGCAGTTCTGCAATTTCACATTTGAGTTCCTTCAAAATATTGGTTGAATGCCAACCTGCCCTGGTGACTTACTTACTGATATCTAATTTGTCTACTTGGTTTAATTCACTTTGAATCCCTGTTCCTACAGCTGAAGGAAATGGGAACACAGACTTGAAATAATTTGTCTTTGTCCCAGCCACTGGGCCAAAGCAGTAGTGATATGTTAAAATGGAAATCTGTGGAAAGAAAATAGGTCTACAGATTCTATCTGGTTATCCACAAGTAATCTGTATTGTGCTAAAAACATCGGGCAGAGTAGTGATAACAATCATAAAGGTAGTAGTGAGGCACCTTTTGATTTGCACATCCATCATAGTAGTGCCAACTGACGTATGATGATAAAAATGAGCTAAATTAAGAATGATCAGGGAACCCCATTCGCATTATTGAAGCATCATACAGTAAGTGCAAGAGACAGGTGGCATAAGTGCTAAAACAAGGATGGAGAGTATGTGCTGCAGGGAATCAATCTACTGCATTAACGGCTAATGGCACACTCAGTGTTTATCCATTATTTATCACATAAATGAGTATGTACTGTCTAGACTGCAGAGGTGCTTTCACAACAGAGTGACACTGATTACTGAAAATTAAAAAATGAGAGCTGATCTTAATAAATGAATTGAAAATTAGCAAATGGTAACAAACACCACATGGTATATCTGCTCAACCTACTAACACTGGCTTTTGTTTTGGTTTTATGAAAAGTATTTGATCCATTGCTATAATTTTAGAGTTTAGAGAATACTGCAAAACCTAGGAAAAAAGCAGAGGACTGACTTAGGATGCAATCACTTCCTGCCACTGTCACATACATTCATTTGCATCCACGCTTTCATTCTGAGCTGCTTTTTGTTTTGCTTTAATATTCTGCTCATTTATTTCTTTTCCTTTTCAACTTAGTGACACATTAGTGAAAACTAATAATATCTGCTTATACTGAGAGAAGAATGACGTTACTCAAAATGTATTGTGCAGCAGTTGTGGCACAGAAACTACACTCTGTGCATTGGTTTTAATGTTTTAATGATGCCAGAACACTGGCCTTGAATAAATAAGTTACATGAGCTCAGGCTTGATCATGTATCATTATCAGTGGAAGCTGTATCATTAAATTCAGAAGAAGGTGGCTCAAATTTTCACCTCTGACCCACTGAAGGTGTTAAAACTGGACACAAATTTAGATGATTAGTTGAATCAGAAAACTGTTTACAGACTGATTCTAATAAAAGTAGTACAGGGTTATTTAGGCATGCTAATTTATTCATGAAGGACAGAAGAACTATATCAAATAAGTGGGAAAGACGTAGTACTTAGGTGTCCCCAGTATATTAAATATCTTTAAAAGATGACTTCTACATTAAGATGATTCAGTTCACAGGGACTTAGATAACCATTTAAAATTTATACTAATGCTGGATATTATATGGCAATTACATATATATATAATATAATGATATTGCCATATCATTATATGGCAATTCGTAAGGTATTAACTAGGAATGTTGGCCCTGAGAGTCAGTCAGTCGTGGATTTCTTCCATCTGAATCCATCGTATTCTGTTCAGTTCTATCTTAAGCAGCAAGCTGTTGTCCCAAACTGAATCCCTTACCAGGATAATAGACACACTAGGATATGTTTCCAGTGACAAGGTGAAAATTACGAAATTTCCTCAGCATCCATCAGGAATATCTGAAATTTTAAAAATCCCTCTCTCCAATCACTGCTGGAAACATTTGTGATATCGTTTACTCTGATAAAAAGGACATCTCATGTCCCTTATGCCAACAACAACCAACCAAAACAAAACAAAACAAAGCAAAACACCCTCTCAAGGCTTGGACTGCTTCGGCTCAGAAAACATAAAGAGAGAGGACAGTTTTATGATTAATGTAAACCAGCCAAAATGGAATGGAGTTTTCCAAGGATTTAGACTGGGTTCTGAATCCCAGTGTGCCATCTGGGCTGCTCATAAATGATAAAGCTGCTAGGTCAGTGGCTGCATAAGTACATACAAGACTTGAAGATGCTTGAAAATAGGCTATATTTTTGGCAAAACATTCACTAACAGGGCTTCTTCCACCCCCACTCACATGAATATTTTGGCAAAAAAATGAAGTCTTGTGCGTTTTCAATTATGTCTAGCAATTGTCAATTACTAGATTAACCAGTCAAATTTACCACCTAATATACTCCAAAAAGGCACACAAAAGCTTTCAAAGGTATCCTTATTATCATATTTACAGTCTCCAAGATTACTTCCAGCAAAGACATCCTAATTCAGTCTCTTCTACTGGTTTATTCAATTGCACTTTATTAGCTAGTAATCATACTGCTAAGCCTGGTAATAATGCTGCCTCGCATCTGCTTAAACTGCCGTCTCTTCATGATGCATCTGTGAAGTGCATACAGTTGTGTTCCTTCTATAAACAGAAAACAACAGCAAAGCGACTTGTGATTAGTCCATTCAGTTACTGAATCTGAGATTGGGGGGCAGGAGCTGTGGCAGCCGAACTTTTCCCAAGGATATTAAGTACTAGTTTTTCTTTGCAAACAGCCAGTATTCCAGTGTGTCCTCTGCAGTGGTTATGTATATTTTGCAACAGCGCTGTCATTCAGGAAAGCAAGGATTATGGTTATTTCATTCACTTGCAGAGAAATTCCCATGAGGTAGCTGTCTCAAAATATTCAGATTTTTATTTTTGTTCCAGCAAGTGGGTAGCGAGAATCATAATACAGAAAAAAGTGGTTGTAAGAAAGTTCAAAGTCATTTCAATGTGTTCATTTATTCACACATGCATTTGTGGTGATTTATCTAAGAGCTCAAATGTGCAATAGTGTACAGCTGGTTTACTTCTAAAGGTTGGTCTAGACCTCCTGCTTCTCCCTTACTTTTCTCCTTTAAAGCATATTATCATTCTATCCTCTGCAATTAATCTCAAATGATCATCAGACTATAAAAGTATACAAAGCTGAACAAACAGTAGAGAAAGTTATTCACAGTTGTCTTCCTAAACCCAGTGTGCAATTCAGGTTGTGTATCACATCAGTATGTGTGTTTGTCTCCCTTTTCACTTACATTTTCATGTCTTTATTGTGGATATTTTTTTTCAAGCTGATTTAAAAAGAGGCTTTTAGTTATGGAAATATAGACACACGTCAGATTAATGAGGAAATTACAGGAATAGTTTTCTGTCTACTATATCCACAACGGCTTTGTGTTTCTAAGAACAAGATTTGAAAGGAGGCTGGAAGAGTGTAAATGAGTTTTATTGATTTAATCCATCAGCATAGCCACGGACTGAACTAAAAAGGGAGAAGGCAAGAAAAAAAGAATATTCTGGAGACACAAAGACACCTTAGCCGAAGATGTCTTGTTAGTATTCTACTTCTTCAGAATATGAATCAGCTTTGACCAAACGTTTTTGATACGTGGAGGAACAAAACAAAACAAAAAACCAAACCAAACCAACAACAAAAAAGCATCAGGATCCAGGAAAACTGGATCCATCTGTAGTGCAATATCATCACAGTACGGTAAAGACCTCCTGCCATTGTTAGCCCAGAGATATGTGAGCCTTCAGCAGCACGTTGCATCACAGGGAAATATGCATACTGAAAATGACACAGTTTTTCCAAGTTGTGTAAAACACATTTTGAGGATGAGCACTAGAATAAAAAATTAAATAGAACAACAGCTTCTAGCTGCTGATGGAGAGAGCCTGGCTACTGCTGTATTGTCTGGCAGATAGTAAGAACCCAGAAGCGTGGCGTTCTGCTGAGAGTCACTCCTACCAAGAGAGGAGGAGCTGGCAAGGAGAAGCATCCCCTGCAGGGGGGCTAGCAGATGACTGTAGGCACCTCCAGGTTTGCTTGGCAGCCCAAATGCAATACAAGCTTCTGCAAAGTCATCAAAGCCAAACTAGTTAAAAAAACTGGCTATGCCAAATCTTTGAGATGGGTATTTGGTTACTATTGTCCTTGCTAGCTAGTGCTGTCTCTACACTACTGAATGAAATGCCCTCTGTATTCTGGCTGTTGTATTAGATGCATATTACTGCTCTCCCTTGATCAGTTAAACCGTACTGCAGCTGAACCAGAAAATTACTCACCCATTCGCAATAGAAGATACTTCACACTTGCTCTACTTTCCAGTGCTACCCATTAGAGTTAGTTGTCACAGAAAAGAAACCGTAGTTTGTTTAAGAAACTACTGTATTACTTGTATCTCAGGTTTCCTTAGAAGACCAAGATGTAACTGGGCGAAGTATAATTTCCTATTTATAATTTTTAAATAAATGAAGAAATAGTTCTTGCTGAGATGAACTTTCAGTCAGCACACAAGATAGGAAGTTTTACTAGTCTGGTTTTATGGGTGAGAATTTGGGGTAGAGATAGGGTGCAGACAAATAATTCTACAACTTTTGATCAGTGATTGAGGGGTAGAGATTTGGTTCAATTCAATTAATAAACTGCACATGTGAAGTCTCCAGCAAAAATTAACAATCATATAGCTCTTTTAATGCAGGCAATGCTACAGAAGCGGCGTGGGGTGCCTGCATCATTCCTACGCCTGGTTTCTCATCCCACCTCTAACCCCTTTGCCTGGGTGTTCAGAGTAGGTAGCATGGTCAAGCACTTAGGCGATTTAATCCACCAGAGAGCTGATTTTAACAAGATAATGTGAGGCAGACTTGCTGAGTTATGCCTTAGTCACATATGTACCTCCATTTACACACTACAGCATCACAGAACTGTTGAGGTGGAAGGGACCTCTTGACATCATCTAGTTGAATCCTGCTGCTCAAGCAGGGTCAGCTACAGCAGGTTGCCCAGGACCATGTCTAGACGGGTTTTGAATATCTCCACAGATGTAGAGTCCACAGCCTCTCTGGGCAACCTGTCCCCATGTTCAACCATCCTGACAGTAAACAGCATTTTCTTACGTTCAGATGGCATTCCATGTGTTTCCAAGGTACCTGGTAACGATTGTTATGTCAGGACTGTCTTCTATCAAGAGGGTCTAAGAGAAGGCAGACACTCAGTATGCAGTTACATGCCGGGTTACATTTTCTGGCTTTATAATTATTTGTGGAAATTTTGTTGGTTTTCTTTTGAACATTTTCAATGAATAAGAAGCTGACTCATATTTCCCCATGGCAAGCAGTTCTGCTTTTTTACTGTTCACTGATATACCCAAACAATACTGCATATCCAGCCTGTTCAAGAATTTGATGACAGGTAGATGTAGTGTAAGGGGTGAGCTCTTAAAACAGGGCAGCAGGTAATTTATATCTGCACACTGCATGTATCTAAACCATTTCCCAAAGGCTACAAAGGGCATTTCCCTCTGTGAGATCGCATGCTACAACAGAAGCATATTTGCTGTGGTTCACAAAGGGCCACATCACCTGTGGGCAGGTAGAATACTCCCGGTCAGTATTGCTCTTTTGCACCTCCAAGGCCTGTTACCTGCCTTCCCTTCCTGCCCTAACAGGGTAAAAAATCCTTACCGTTGAGACAGCTTTGTAGTACACAATGTATCTGATCCAAATGGGAAGAAAAGTTAGTCTGCTCACACAGTCCCTGCTTCACTTACATATTCAAAACTCCTGATTTGTACAATAAGGCTTTTTTCTTTATAAAATCATCACTTTGGGAAATTCTAAAAACTTAACAGGGAGGCTGAAGACAGCAAGGTTTATCTGCTCATTTCTCCTTTATAGCAAGAAAGTTCATGGTCTTTCAGGATAAAGCAAAGTTTAACTTGCAGAGAGGATGAATTAATTTCCAGATGCCCCCAACTTTGTTCCACTTATCTCCTGGTTATCTCTGCTCCAGCTCTATTTCCCATCATTAACAACATATATATATTGTAGAATACTCAGTACAAAATATGCCCAACTAGTAACTTCACTGTAATACTTAGACCTAAATTTGAAATTAATTGGCAATAATCACTTATCATACAAACAAGTAGCTCCAGAAGTCTTATTAAACACACTGCTCTTTATACCTGGTATAAATGTGGTCTTTTAATTTTTATTCTCTTTTTTTCTCCATCCTGCAATTTCTACCATTTCTGTTCAAAATAAATGAAGAAATAAAAAATTGCCTAAACTTTATTAGTAGTATTAACAATGAGCCCAGTTACAGCAGATAACTCAAAAGATTTTGAGTTGAATCCTCCTCTGATGTGTGGGGCCATTTACTACCGAAGTCACAGTTCATCTGACTTAAGAGCTATATATTAAATATATACATATCAATGGGGGACATTTCTAAAACCTCTTCTGTCTTAGCTACAGGCAAGCTTTTTTCAATAATTGCTTGCTGATTTTGAACTTGCAATGTTTCAATAATTTCACTTACATCCATTGCAAGAAAGCTTAATTTTTGCATGTCTGCTTATGTGGGAGTCACACTCCCACACATCCAAGTACACTTACCTTGGCACAGTTTGTACACTCCGCCTCAAATATTAGAAACTGCAGTATCAGGTGATCCTGTATCCAGTATCACCATGAACACATTGTGATGATGTAGTATTATCAATTTCCTATGAGTTCAAGCATGCATTATTATGCTTATTATTATTGCTTTGGAGGCAACTGCTCCTGGAATAACTCCTTGTAAACGATTCATTTGCATTTAAAGCAATTGCTTAAGAAAAGGCACCTCACAGGTCTCAAAACGTCTCTCAAAGATCATTCATTAATATTCACCAATATCTTTGATATATACAAAATACAATGCTGTTCACAAGTTCAAATGTTGTTCCTTTAAAAAAGAAAACAAAACAAAACAAAAACCACCACCACCGAAAAACTCTTAAGCATTCTCATCTGCTAGCCTGCATAGAAAAGATTAAAACTTGGACTCCAAGATGTTACACTTTAGTCTGTCAAACTGCCAACTAGCAAAAACTTCATGGTACTCATTTTGTATTGACATTTGGATGGGAAATCTACCTTTTTACTTCTTTTTTCCACTCAGTTCTCTGACAGATTTTTAGGCATCTTGCTTTCCTCCCCTGTAGTAGACAGCATTTATTAACATCTCTCACCCCAGACACACCAGAGCTTTGGACTCTTCCCTCCTTTCTAAAGCCATTTCTCATCTTTACGAAATGACAACTATGACCCATGTCAAACTTCCACTTTCAAATATAAACTTACAGTATGTGACTTATGAAAATTCAGTTCAGGCTTTTCACAATTTACATACAAACAAATATTTAAACATCAAGACCTGAAAAATCACAGGCTAGCACGGAATATCATATTTTACATGTTTATATTCTACCTTACTATGATTTATGCATTTAATAAAAACTCTGAAATGTAAACATTTTACAAAGTACCAAAAAGTTGCGTTCATACAGCGATATAAAAGGCAAATTAGTAAACTTCTCATTTTTATTTTGCTGAAAAAAATTAAGACCAAATCCGAAGGAAAATAAAATCCACTGCAAACCCATTTCAACCACAGTCACAAAAGACTTAGCTGCTTGTCTCTCAATAGACAGGGAATATAAAGTCCACAGTAGCACATAAAGGCTAATGGCAGCCTACAGTCTAATTAGCCCTTACTATAATACTGTCCAGAGATTCAACAGATACTTCTTTAGAAAGGACATAGGCACAAAGAACCCACCCACAAAGGAGTCAAGTTTCCTTTCAAACATCTAGAAATGCGTAATAAGGAAGAGTCTTTAACCAGGAAGAAGCTTGGCTGAGCCTGGCATGTTAGTTAGCCTGCCTTGAGATTTTCTTGACTGAAAGAAAAAAAAAAAAAAAAAAAGAGGAACAAGAGTGTTTATACATTCTGCTTCATTTAGGTTTTCACCTTGGCTTACAAGGCTGAGTGAAAGTTTTTCTTTGTATGAGGCTAGAATTTTCTGTGAGCTTTGCTGAGATTTCTATGGAAGAGTGGAAAGTAGAACTGAAGAGCGTTCAAATGGGGCTCCAAAAAGCCTGGGTAGTTTTTCTGTAAGTTTTGAGGATGCTGCAACCCTGGAGGATGTTTAAATGAACGTGACTAAAAGACAAACTAAGAAGTTATGTCCAGTGAGTATTAATGTCTGTGGTGCTGTTTTAGTGACATAGATGTGACCCAGCGAGTGAGTTCCTGTACATCATCGGAGGAGATGCAGTCAGAAAAGTAGGGGACAAACTACCTGAGGCTTAGACAGCCCCAAACTCTTCCAGCCAGAGGCTGATCACGAGACACAAGGGTGTGCATGGGCATGTAATCAGGCATGCTGTGGAGCTACGCAGAGAGTAACTGGTCTTCGAGAGCTTACAAAGCTCAAATCCAGCCAGACTTGCGCACTAAGGGTGCCTCTACAGCAGCACTATAGTTCAAAGAAAGAGTAAATCTCCTGATCATCTGGACTTATACTGAGCTTTGCTGTATAACTTGACACAGTCTCAGAAAGCAAGCTGGATTCCTTCTGAGTAAAACCAAACCAGAATATGTGCTCCAGGGGTTCACTTAATGCACTCCAGCCACTAATGAATATTCAGTCCACAACTCCAGATAGGAACGAGTCTGAAGTGAAACCTGCTGCAATACACACAGTACAGACATCAGGTCCTCAGCACCAACTGTGCTGGTCTACAGATCCACTTGCATTGGGGCACGCTGCTAATGTTATTAGTCTGGTCTCCCGTTGTATTGCAGAGATTGGTCTGGTCTCCCTCTATATTGCAGACCATTACATTTCACCCAGATGCCTCTTACACTGAACCCTGAGACTTCAACAAGACCAAACTCTTTTAGCCTGTAAGACTAAAATACGTGCTACAAGTGGCAGAAGGGTCTGATTGCCCAAGGTACTTGCTGGGGCTATGAACCCAGGTAAGATAAGGTAAAATAATCCAAAAGATCCAGTGGGAAATTTGTGCACTGTGCTTCTAGAGGATTCCTTGTCCATGCCTGACATACAATTCCTCTGCATAAGCAGAGATCTTAAACTGTGCTAGTTTCATCTAGGATAGCTGCTGGCATGTGTTCTCCTAAACAGCCCTTCAGTTTTGCAGAACTTGAGCACAGTGGATACCAGATTCAGAGGCTTTGACTCTATGTAATAGTAAAAGTAGGGAACACATTGCACAGTCATTGATTCTTCTTCCAGCAGCATAACTGTGACGAAGCACCTTATTGTTCAAATATTTATTTCAGAAGACAGATAGATATAGGGAGATGGTGTTTATAGAAGTGGTTTGTCTATCTAAGCCCAGACACCACTGCTGGTGTTTTTTTCCCTTTAAAATAACTTTTCCAGACGGTGGAGCAATTTAACATCTACCCTGCAATCAAGCACTTTAAGACTCTTCCAGGGTGTAGAAGTCCAGGCACAAGACCCTCTCAATTGCTCCCAAGCATCAAGGATCCCTTTGCTGATCAAACCTCTGCTGACAGAAACAGTCATTCATTGCCTTTAAAACAACGGCTGGTATAAAACCTGATCCCTCAGATCACCCCAGTGCTCACCTACCCAAGCATCATCTTTCACTTGATTTTCCTCCCATGACTTTTTTTTTTTTTTAAGTGTTCTGCCGCTTATTTTATTTTCTCCTGGACTGAAGGAAAAGGATTTGGTCTCAGGGCCTCCTCAGAGCCAGCATGACCAGCGTGGAGATCCAAGTCTTTGCCACCAAGCCACTGAGACCAGCTACTTCTGCTGCAACTGTGTTTTGTGCCCCCTCAGGGAGCAGGACAGGAGCTGCGGGCACAAACCTTCCTGATGACCTCCTGGTCCCTGGGACAGTATCACCAAGCGGTTAATTACAACCAGGAACACTGTATTGCCGCCATCAGGTTCACCACTAAGAAAGTATCCTTATAATGCTGGTACTCCCCTCAACGTTTTAATCCACGGATGATGAGGTCCCCGTTTTACAGCGGTTGCAGGAAAGCGCACTTCTACCGATTGTGTGCGTGGAATGAATGGAAACACTGAGGACTTGACTGTGCCTCAGAAACACACACGGTAGGACAATTGCCCTCCGCGCCGGGGCAGCTGTATGGACAGCGTACGGTAACCGTGCAGCGGCAGCACGGCACACGGCGTGCGGCCAGAGGCCCCGTTTGGCCCGGCGGCCCCTTTCGGGCGTCCCCCCACGGGCCTGCCGCCGCGCCCGGCCCCACACGACCCCGCCGCCGGGACACCTGCTCCAGCAGCCGCCGCGCGCCCGCAGCCCACAGCCCATTGGCTCCGGCGCGGTCAGCTGGTGGCGCAGGGGCTGCCCGCCCCGCGCCGCGTCAACGGCAGCGGCGGCCGGGCTCTGCGCCCCGCCGGACCCCCGTGCGCCCGGCCGGCAGTTGGGCGCTGCGGGGGGGCTGTCACGGAGGCAGATACGCACGACAGCGTTTAACAATACACCCATTAAAAAAACGTAGTTGCTGACGCGTTGTATTTTTTTGCTTGAAAATGCGGGCAACGGGGTTCTGCAATAACTTACTGCCCGTGCTTCACACTCGTAGCCTCCCGGGGCTGCGCGCCTGGGGGATGCGGGTCCCTCGGGCAGGGCCACGCCGCCGCAGCCCCGGCTCCGCACCTGCCAGCCCCAGGCACCCACCGCCACCGGAGCGGCGCGGCAGGGCCGGCCCGCAAGGCAGAGGGCGATGGGGGGAAGGGGGGGGAAGGGGAATGCCCCTCCGCTCCCTCGCGAACGGCACGGCCTCTTCCCGGCCGCGGAGCTACGGCTTGGGAGCGCGCCGAGCCCTCCAGCCAGACTGCTGGCAGAAGCGCCGGCACCGCTGCCACCTACCACCCCTCCAACCCCGCCTGCCCCGCGCCGCTGCCACCCGCCGCCCAGTGCGGCCCCTCCGCTCCGCCCCGGCCGGGGCCGAACGCGGCGCGGGGGCGCTCGGAGTCCCGCCCGCACGGGCGCGCGCACACAGACAAACACACACACACACACGCCACACGCACGCACACACCACACACACGGAAGTGCACCCCGGGCTGGCTCGCAGCCCGCCGCCGAGGCCGCCCCGGCGCAGCGCGCAACATGGCGCTGGTGCCCTGCCAGGTGCTGCGCGCCGCCATCCTCCTGTCCTATTGCTCCATCCTGTGCAATTACAAGGCCATTGACATGCCCGCGCATCAGACCTATGGAGGCAGCTGGAAATTTCTGACCTTCATAGACCTGGTAAGTGTCCCCGGCGCCCGTGGCCCAGCCCCCTCCCTCAGGCTGCCCGTTTAACGGCCGCGGCCCCGCGCGGGAGCCCCCGGAGGAGGCGGCCCTGCTCGACGGCAGCGCCATGAGGTGACCTTAAACCGGGGACGGCGACATGTTGTTACTCCAGGGCCGGCCGTGAGAGGAGCCAGCCGGACACCGCGGCAGCGAAGCCGGGTGGTTTGACCGGAAAAAAGACACGGACAAAGCCGAGAGGCTGCGGCGTGTGAGCGGCCGTGGGGAAGGTGCGCCTGACGCCCTGTCCCCGCAGCGCTGATGCCGTGTTTTGCCTTTTTTAATGGCTGACAGTAAACACCAGAACCTGCTGGTCCCGGTATTTGGCTTCCGTGTGCTGTCAAAATAGAAAACATATCTTGCTCTCTTCTGAGGAGCCCATCCCTGATAGGTGCAAGTGTGTGAGTGACACAAAAAACGTTGGGCAACTCAATGTGCCTGATCCAGTTAGTTTTGATCGCAAATTAATAAAAGAGCCTACGAAACAAAAGATGTTTCATTTCACTTTTCTTCATAAGGGCCCAGATCGGGGCTATTTTTGCCCTGAGCTTCCTAGCCTGGCTGTTTCCACAACAGCGTTCCCCTAGTGCAGGTAGGAGGAGAGGGGGTGGGAGGAAGAGAGGAGATGGGAGGAGAAACTTGGTTTCTGGTTCAGAAATAGGATAACCAACTTACACCTAGTACCTAGATCAAAATAGTTGGGTTTTTTAATCCACAGTGTAAATAGGCAAGAAATTTTGCAGTTCCTACTGAGTTACAGAAAAGTCCCAAAATACAAGTATTTCAGTGCTTCCCAATGATAAAACCTCACTCAGAACCTCATTGTAGCTTCACAAGTATTGCTACTATTGCCTACGCACTTCATTATCCTGTCAGTAGGTTGAGTTTGTGAGTTTGGAGCCCAACTCAAACACTGTTAACCTGGTAGATGAAGTGTGCAAATTTCTGTATCAGGATTAAGCTGAGGTTCACTGAGGTCCATATGTTATTTGGAGAGAAGAAGCATCTACCATATTTTGTATTTAGCTGGGATAATTTTTATGTTGGGTGCCAAAAATTTGCTGGATCTCTGAGGATCCACAGCCACAACTAATGCTTTTACTGTGATTGTAAAAGGACATCTTAAGGCCTGATGTTTTTCTGGAAGGGAAACTAGAATATACTTTTTTTTTTTCCTTTTAGGCTGCGGAACAGTACTGTCAGTAATATTAATTGATAGAAGTTATCATCAAGTCCCAGTAAATTAGGGGGGAGCTATTGACTTTAGTGGCAGTTGAATTGGAAGTGAACCAACTAAAGCTGAAAGCCAATGATCTTGTCTTTGAGTCTCCTTCACCTTTTTCTCTGTTCTCCTAGCCCTGACAGTTGCTTGAGGATTAAATGAACTAAGGCTGTCATACAGTGAAAATAACATTTGACACTACGTGATATTCCTCATTTCCCAAAAATTACAGCCTGCTGACTGTGGCAAGTTCATGTGGACTTTCCCATCAAAGCATGCACATGGTTCAGGCTACTTCTGTCATGGCCCAAAAGGTCAAGGTAAATATGTAGTGCTTTCTGAAATGTCTAGAGCAGTTATCAACTGCAGCTAGTCGTTTCTCTCCTTTAGTTAATATTTTCTCCAATAGTTGAAAAAAGGTTAGCAATTCCTTATAGCCTTCAATCCTTCCAAATAACACATGATTCCATGACCATGGCAGGGGGGTTGGAACTAGATGATCTTTAAGGTCCCTTCCAACCCAAATCGTTCTATGATTCCATGACATGAATGCCTTTCTCAGTGACTAGCCAGCACATGGACCTCTCCACTTGTTGGCAATATTTACTTCTGTCCACATGGTCATGGTAGCATCTTATCTAAGCAAATCTATCTTTCCGTCTCCTGGGACAACTGGGAGACTTGAAGAAACAAAACCTGTTAGATTCCTGAGGAGGATACCAAGAGGCATGGTTGGAGGATATTAGGCACGTTTCCAAAATACTCTATGTTGACTGTCTTGAAAAGCTCTTCCATAAGTTTCAGTTTCCTCAACCATGTGCAGTGTTCCTGTGTCAGTCACATTCAATGGCTGTCTAGACAAAATATCATCAATGCCAGAGTCTTGGCAGACGTGTGTTCTTGCTACAGATTGTACCTCCACAAGCAGAGATTTCATCTTTGACATCACAGAAGCACATAGATGTTCTTTCTGTTTCCAGAAACTGCCACCAGTTTTTGAGAAAAGTGAGTTTGTGACTTGAATCCGAAAAGTAATTCAGATTTTTTTTCACCTGTCCATTTGTAAGAGGACATTCCAGTCTCAGCATCAATAAATGTCTTGGAGATTTAGGCAGCTGGCTTTGCAGAGGTGCTTTGTGAACTGATTTACAGTTGTCTGCAGGTAATGCAATTTTGAATCAAATTATGAAGAACTAGTGGTTTGGACTGTAAAACACAAGACACAGTATTCTAAATGTATGCATTAATCTGAACAATAGGCATACAGCCCTCACACTGTTGACAGAAATTGAGCATTAAGAGGAAGTTGTTTAATAGAAAGCTAAAGGCTGTAATGCTCCTGTCCATCCATAATATTTTGGGTGTTCGTACTTAAGTAAGATTTTCCTGAATGCCAATATTCATGCTTAATCTCCTCTGTTCTTGAATTAAGAAAGAAAATAAGCACAACTGATGACTTCTTTTAACTGCTGTCATTCTGATGACTGACTCAGGTTTTTTGTAGTTGCGAATGTGGTGACCACATTCCCTAAAACAGCTATGTCTGGAATATTTTTCTGGTTTATGAAGCAGTGTACTGGCAGTATGTTTTGCCATTATGCTGGTGATGCTCCTCACCGTTGCTACTAGCAATCATTTCTCCACTTCAGACTTTCTCCCTGGTATGTGGGGGTGATAGATACTTATCCCGCTTATTCAAAAGAAGGTATCTGCCTAGTACCTGTGGATTCCAGAACACTTCAGAAAAGAGAGCAGTGTCCCTTTTGTCATTTACAGAGTGGGAAACAGGTATGAAGAGGTAAAGTGTTCTTGCCAAGATCAGTCAGTGGGCCCAACAGATCAGATTATTGAACATTCAGACTAGTTCAAATCTACAAAATGTTGCCTTAATTTAACCTCACAACACAAACTAAGCCCCAAAATTAGTTCCTGTGAAAACAGCAAAAAAACCAGATTCAGACAGGACATTTCAAGAGATGTACCTAAAATTTCTTGTATAGCTGCCTCTGTTAGATTCACCATTTTGTGCTTTACTTAAAGTAGCTGAATTAAAGATAATAATGCATGATTTAAAGATAACTGGGTCATCCTGCATACACTGCAATCACACACCTGCCTTTATAAATACACGTTTGTTGAGGGATCCGTGGCACCCACTTGTCTAAAATGGCAGAATCCTTGCTGTTGCAGGGGTTAAGTTTTGTTCTTCAGTTTCTCTTGGCTCTCTTACTGTTGTTGTTGCTTACTGTTGTTGCTGTGAGAGGAGGCAAAAATAAAGAGAATTTGTATTCTGGAATACAGTGGAGCCTGTGGGTGCCAAAGGAAGACCAGTTCTACTTTTTGTCTTTGAGCTTGTGTGATAGTTAGCAGAAAAGTAGCTTGGAGTTAAAGTAAGTACGTATCTCCTTGGTAAGGGCTACGCTGATCTAAATAGCTTCTGATTTTCATTTTGCAGTTTCTATGAAAACCTTATTCCTCAAACAAGCTAGAGTAAACCAAGATACTATTGCACATACATACACATGCATTAACAAAATACTGTTTGGATTTTTCTTTGATCTTAAGGTCTCTCTGATAGGCTGAACAGGGTAGTTACAGGGACAAAAAGCAAGGCTAGGTTTTTGGAAGCACTGTCAGGTGTTATGTTTTATGATTAATAGTCCTATTTTGAATAACAAAATGTTAATGTGGGAATTCATATGACTTGATTCAGGGCAGCCAAAGCTAGAGAGGAATTGATTTTGCTCATATATAAATGTGACAGGCCTTATATTTTTATTATTCCTTTGAAAGAAATAGCTGGATGTCTGTGTATGAACTTTTATATGTTGTCTGGCAGATTTTCTACAAAATACAGGTATAAGCTCTGTTCCCAGCACATTTTTTGATAGTACATGCTGCATTTGTTTTGCAGAAAATGCCTTTAGGTTTAGTTTGATTAAGTTTAAATAAGTCATCAGAACTTAGTTCATTTCTTGTATTTGGAAAATTTCATAAGGGCTTGTTAACAATAGCACTACAAACTAGAGTTGGTAGATTGTCATTTACTTATTTAGTGTTATTTAATTAGTTATTAAATTATATGAGATACATTTACTAGACAACAACAAAAAATAGCAGCTTAACAAAGCATGGCTAAAAATCATAGGTGGTTTGTGCCCAATTTGGATTTAGTCATGCTGATAGGAAATAAGATGACCAGAAAATGTCAGAGGCCAGAAGATTGAGAATTAACGAATAATAAACTGTGCCATCGGCATGGTATCTGAAGTTGAGCGAGTTTCATTGCTAACTGTATGGGTTAAACTTAGCAGAACACAGAGGACAAAAGTGAAAACATGTTCCACACTCTATGGAATATAACTATGACTCTTTTCCATGATTTCCTTTAGTAAAATGAATTTCACCTTCTGCTTTCCTCTTTCATCATCTGTAAAGTTACCCTCATATTCAAGTGTTATATGGCTTTTGGGTGAAAAGATTACAGAAGTGTAAAATATTACTATGTATTATTCCCAGAGGTAGTTCATCACCATGTCTAAATATCTCAGTGTTCTTAATATAACAGAGAATACAGTCAACGAAGTGTTTATCAGTTTACAGAGAAAGAAAGGGATTGCTTTTTGAGGAGTAACAAGGTGAGGTTTCTTCATGGTGCTTGATGTATTTGACAGAAAAGGCAAAAATATACGTAAGGAAGCCTTTTAATAAATGTGTGTTTTAGAACTTTCTTTTTCCCTCTCAGGCTGTAAACATGTCGGAGAAACAGTTATGTATAATGCAGTCGATGCAGTAATAAAAATGTAACAGTATCACCGTTTCTTATTCATAGACCCATGTTTTCCATTTGCTTTTGTTAGCATTATTACAAATTGAGAGGAATTTGAGCACTGCATTGAAGAGTTCCATTTTCACATTGCATTAGCATGTCTTTATTTTACAGTTGGACTTAAATATGTTGAACATTTAATTTGGGAATTCTTAGGAAAGTTGTAGCTGTCTTGAAATATTTGTGTTGGCAGTAGGGTTGGCAGGGGAAAGGAGGAGAGTGAAAGAGGGGACAAATTGGGATCAGTTACTATGATGATAGATTTAACTAATGTCAGTAATATTATTTTATAAGTTCGAGTATGTAAGTGATAGGTAACAGTGCTACGTTTTAAACCAGTGAAAAGTCTGTAGAGTTTTGCCAGAACGGTTTCAAATAATGACAGCTTCCAAGAAGTTGGTTTAATAGCCTTTGTGTTCCCCTTTGAAAAAAATCTCATTTACGTTGCATTACAGTTGAATGATTTTCTTTACAATTTTATTATAGTGGTAAGGATAACTCAGATAATCTTATATGCCTCCATATGGCAAAATTGTTAAATATTTTAAACAATTAGTTTAAACAAGGACAACACATCTGGTGTTCTATGCTGAAGTCAGAGTTGGGGTTCTGAGCTGTCCTAATTTGTTGTGAATATAAATATATAAGAAAATACTTTATGTATTTTTTACATTGTAAGTATATTTGTGTTATCTTAATGAGGCCATATAAGCTTATACAAGTAATACATTTTGAGAGATTGACCTTGTTAAATTGTAGTAAAGATCTATGTAACCTATCAAATAATATTCCTAACTAATACAGAAAATTTCAAGCTCAGTGTTTTAAATTAAAAATATTTTTAATAAAAATCAAATTCCACTTGAATCTTTGCAGTTACATCAGCCTGAGGACGTACAAAGACTTGTAGAAGTCCGTGTTGGTAGTTCCTTGTTTTGTCCTTAGGCTCAAAAAAACCCCCCAAACTTGATCACTCTATCTGAAAATGAGGAAACACTCACACAATAAAAATCTTTTTTTATGAGTATTATGAAAAATTTAAATGTGCCAGTATGCCACTGTACAACAAAATATGAAGTTTAAGCCTATAAATAGGAAAAAAAAACCTTAATGAGATTAAACCCCCCTGACATTCCACAGAAGTAAGTCTGGAGATCTGAACAGAGTAAAACCACAATAGAATGTGATAAAACAAAGTTGAAAAAGTGGGCAATTCTGCAGTGTATTAAACATGATATAATTTAGATTCATTACAAGGGATTATGCCAAGTGTGCATTTACCTGAACAAAACAATAAAAGAAAAATATCTCAGGTTCCACAGTTTTTTCTGTGCTGCAACTTTCCATATTTAATAATTGGAGTGTCAGTGTCTGCCTATCCTCATGCGGTTTTTAGAAAACATTTTTCTAATTGTGCTACTTTACTATAGATTCTGATGTTGGGAGGGGCTCAACATGGGTGGAGAATTCCTTGTCATTTGTAGTTTTAAGTGCTAATGCAACTTCAGTCAGTAAATGTTAAAAAGATCAGCACCAGTGACAGGTTTGTATGCTTTCTGCAGAATTCAAAAGTGAAGCAAATATTGGTGTGTAATAAGTTCACAAACAAAAGTGATGCTATTGCTCGCAATACATACATGGAATTTCTCTCAATGTGCATTTTTTTCTTTTAAATATCTGAATCTGAGGCCTGATTGTCTCACCTTTCATGTCCAGGTATATATATAAATATGTGTGTGTGTATATATATATATGTAGTGTATGAGGTAGAAACAAAATTGACATTGCCTTGGCTTATTTTGTAGACCAAAGTGAAGCACGAGCTCCTTGTTTGCCCTATGAATGGGTAAATATGAAAAGCTTTCTTCCTTCTAATGAAAGCTTTTTCAAATTTTGCATTATTTACCTGCATTTATTCGAATAACTGTGTTTTCTCTATAGCATATTTTCCAAAGCTCTGAATTTATTAGTAGTTTTCAAAGCCTTATGGCCTTTGTTCTATTACTCTTACTATATATGATGCAAGGTTTTTTCAACTCAGCATAGTTAAATTTGCTATCACCGAGAAAGACGAGTTTAGCTTTAGTGGATGGAAAAGTTAAGTCTGAAGAAAAACAAAATCACTTGGAAGCTGAAGTAAAACTTCCAGTCTTTTCGGAGAGGAAGAAACTAAAGTAAATTAAAATTTATAAACATGTTTTGGTAAGACTTAAAACCAAGTCCCTCTACCAATTAGAACTGTGATTAAGCATTTAGAGGATTTTCATCAGCATTTTGCCAGTCACCTCGGGATATTTTACACTCTTTTGGCATATAGTTGGCATTGCTTGTTGGTTGGGGTTTTTTGCAGTATACTGCAAAATGTAGAGATTCTCTTGGCTGGAAACAGGTTAAGCTCATGTGAAATGCTGGGAGAAAATCAGAACCTGATTTTCAGTTGTATGAAGGCTCCTTCTGGCAACTTAGGCAAGTCCATGCCATTTTCCCTCAAGAGTTTGAAAGCAACATTTGAATGCCTCAAGTTGCATTCCCTGAACATCTTGTCTTGCTGCTGCCTTTGCAAGCATCCTGTTTACAGTGGGATTTCCAAACAAATACTTGCCAAAGGGTGCAATTATATAATAATTTCCACTGGAATCTATGTACAACTGACTAGCTCAGGTATTTTTGCAGCAGTTGTCTATCAGGTTCATTGTTTCAAAGTGCTTGAGAACTCTCTACAGTATAGCTTAAAACAAAACAAGTACTGCTGGATTTTTACTAGCTGAATATTAGGTGTCTTGGTAAAGATAAACTAGAGTAGAATGTGCAGAAGAGCAGAATGTCATATTCCTTGCTAATTCCTTCCAAACTTGTAAAGCATAGCACAAGGGGTGATGGGTTTTTGCAATGAATTAGTTTAAGTGAAACAAGTTCAGGACTGAAGCTTACCTCTACAAATGCTGCTAGACACTTCAGACTGAGTTGGTTGTGCAGGGACTTAGCAGAGAATTTCAGTTTTACTCTGTTAGGAATTTATTGGCTCAGTTTTGTTTTTGAGAAGTGCTGCCTGTATTTGTATATTTTTTAAACCTAGCTCTTTGTGTACCTAAGGGTAAATTTACTTCCCCTCCTCTGTTTGCATATATTTATCAGGTGTCTTGAAGCCTTCTGGTCCTGGCAGCACATGAGTAACAGACTTTATTATTATTATTGTTAGTATTACTAGAATTCATTAGGAATGGGAGTTCCACGTGCAACGCATAGGTGGTATATCTTCGTTCCTAAATGTACTTGATCAGATGCAAAAGGACGAAAAAGCAACTGCTGACTTTAAATGCCGCTATATAAATTGATAAAATGCATGAATGCAAAAGGGATGTTTTCTCTGTGAGATGCTTAACAAGCTTGTGGCTGAAGTGGTATAAGCATTTTATACAGCTGATGTTCAGGCTAGCATCTCTGTGTGATCCTGAGGCAAGGCAATAGGACCCTTGACCCTAGAGAAGATGCAAGTTGTTTAAGGCCAATGCTTGTGCAGGCTCAGCTCTGTAAAGGCTGCAAGGAGAGAAAGTGGGAGAGAAAGGGAAGGTGCAATATATGACAGCACTTTGTACCTGGCGTCAGTAGGTGAGTGCACCATGCTGATGGGCCTTGTGTTGTGACAAACTGGTATTTAGATATTTGATTGCTGAGTGTGAGGATGAAGTGAAGGAAAGCAAGGGTGGAGATATAAAGTGGCTGGTATTTCTCTGCTAAAACAGCATGTGTTAACTCCCTCAAATTTCCTCCCTTTCCTTGTCCTCTCCCCCATTTCTTCCTCCCATACAATCTCCCCACACACAACCCCCTCACACACTGGTCACATGGCACCACTTCCCTGCGCATAACTTGTTTGGCGTAGCACGCTTTTGCTCAGCGGAGGGTGCTTGCAAAACCTTTGTCCTTAGTTAGAAGCCATATGCACTGACAGATGCAGAGGTCCCCATTTGCTGTTCACTTAAGCTTACAAACAAATTGAAACTCCATGCTGTGAAAACTTTCTTGACCTGAGTTTACTTGTTATTGCTGTGTTCCAAGAACTGTGAATTTGCCTGTGGATTAGACACAATTGTCTGCATTCCTGTAGGTCCCAGGAAGTGAGTCGTAAGAATGCATGAGTCAGGAAGGAAACCTCTACTATGTGGACCTGCTGCACAGCACTCTACTTTTAAACTGGACATTCAGGAAGTTGAAAGGGATTTGGGGTGTTTGGAGGTGGACATGTATCTGTGTATGTTTGACATAATAGCTATTAATGCTGAACATAATTTAAAAATATCAAACTGTTCATGAAAGCTACTCTGTTCTATAGTCTCCATATGCTATGCACATCTATGAGTAAATTGGCCTGCTACTACTGAAGTCAACTTAGGTGAACAATTAATGAACCACAGATAGACAATTACAGTGGTTTGAGGTACCAGACACTGTTAAGTTTTTGAGTGTCAAAGAGCTCTAGCTAAAAAGAGAAAGCAGACAGCTTTCGGGTCAGCTATCTCATGACCTACCATGGCTACAAAGGGATATTTCTGTATTTATTAAGAAGCTAATGATGTTTCTAATTCTAACATATGATTATAGAAGATTAGTATTCAAATCTCCTTGACTCAATGCCAGTATAATTTCAGAAGCTAAACAGCTCTGAATTTCCAGAGATTATATTCTATGCTATTAAGTCATATGGCATTTCAGGCTAAGTTTTATTTTCTTTTTTTCATGGTTTGGGGCAAACGCTACTAAAATGATATTGCCAAATTAATTCAAAGCTGGTTTGCTCCCCATTAACTATAAGGCTGAGTTAAAATTATGAGATGTATTTTATGGGAATGTATTTTAGAAAAGGGTGGAAGGGACCTATTGTTACTTTGGGGATTTGAACCAGTGGGATCTAAACTTCTTGATTTTGAAAATCAACCTACAACATACAAGCAAAACATGAATGTCTTTGAGGGTGTGCAAGGGATGATTCTGTTTATCCACTGCTGAGTTTGTGAATGAAAGTGCTCCCACTTTGCCCTGATCCATTCGTGCCCCTTACTGCCCAGTCAGGCTCCTCAGTTACAGGTTGCTGTTAGCTATCACTATATTTTCTGCCCTTTTTTCCTTATAGGAACCTGCCTGTGCAACATCTCTTTCTCGATTCCTCCTAATCTCTTCTTACCCAGCACAGTCTCCTTGATCTTTCAGCTCTATATCCCAGTTCCAACTGCACAGCCAGTCCTCTTCCAGAAGCCTGTGTTTTCCTGTCTAGTGCTGATTTTCTTATCTCCACAGTACTGTGTATACTATTTTCCCACCATTGACACATCCTGTCTTTCCCCCCAGTGCATTCACTGTCTTACGTTGTCTTCTGCATCCTCACCCTGTCCTTCCCAAATATCAGACCTGCTCAGTGTCATTCTCTTTCTTTTTAAAGCACCCTCTGTTGACCCAAAATGATGAAGAATCAGTCATCTTCCATCAGAAAAGCTTGATTTTGTTGTTGTGAGAGCCTTAAAGAAACCACTTTTGAAATTATGTTGTTACATAAGACTCTTCGGCTTTGCTTTCTGTTTTTGGACAAGTTTTTAAGCATCCTGGTTACAGGAAAAAACTCCCGTAAGTGTTAAGCATAATGGATCATGATCCTAATGTTTATTATGGTGTTAAAAGCTTGACACTTTTTGGTAGTCTGCCATTTGATTTTTGATGATATATTTTCCTGTTTCGAAGCAGATCCTTGATAGAAATTGATGTTTAAGTTAAAAAATTCAAAATAATTTATGGAATCAGCAATCAGTATTTATTCAGACATTTTTTAATTTTTTTTTAATCTTTTTTTGTGGTAATTTATATATATTAACTGAGATGCTGAAATGATTTAAATTGTATTTTATATTTCCTAGTAAGAAAACCTGTAATAATCATTGTAACGTTTGAAATCTACTGCATTCAGTGAGATGAACAAAAATATTTTTAATCATTGCTTAGCTTGTTGGCTATTACTGTGGTTAGTAGAAGAAGCTTTCTTTTTTTGTGTGTGTGAACATACGTAAGTACTTTTTCCATGTTTGTGTGGGTTGATTGGGAGTGCATGCAGACACACCTGTTGCAATTCAGAGGCAGGGGAAGAGAGAAATCTGTGTTTCACAGTGATAACTTTCTACTCAAACTTATGTGGAAGTATATTCATTCTTGTTAGGGGTTGCCTGGTAGAGATGAGCCTCCCATGGCTCCGTGCCTCCACATCCAACCAGTGGGAGGGCTGAACACATGCCTAGTGGGCACATACAAAAACAGAAGTGTAAAATCAGGACACTAAAATGTAAGTCAATACAAATAAAATTCTGACTGGACTAGGTGGTTTAGATTCAAAAATGTCTTTTAAGATATGTCAGCCAAACAGTGAAGTGATGGCTGGAACAAGGAGTGCTCAACATAGGACCCACCTAGGGTCTGTAGCCTGCCTGGTTAGCCTTCCTGGGCCCAGCACAGGGCTGAGTGCAGTGCTCGAATGGGAACACTTTGGTCTCGATTTTCTGCAGGGACTCCAGCCCTACCCTGGGGTTCAATCTGTGTGGCATGTCATAGAATCGTAGAATCATAGAATGGTTTGGGTTGGAAGGGACCTCAAAGACCATCTAGTTCCAACCCCCCTGCTGTGGGCAGGGACACCCTCCACTAGACCACGTTGCCCAAAGCCTCATCCAACCTGGTCTTAAACACTTCCAGGAATGGGGCCTCCACAACCTCTCTGAGCAACCTGTTCCAGTGCCTCACCACTCTAACAGTAAAGAATTTCTTTCTAACATCTAATCTAAATTGACCCTCCTTTAGCTTAAACCCATTACCCCTCTGATCAACTTCATGGCCCTCCTCTGGGCTCTCTCCAACAGCTCGATGTCTCTCCTGTACTGGGGCCCCCAGAGCTGGACGCAGTACTCCAGGTGGAGTCTCACCAGCGTGGAGTAGAGGGGCAGGATCACCTCCCTTGACCTGCTGGTCACTCTTCTTCTGATGCAGCCCAGGACATGGTTGGCTTTCTGGGCTGCAAGTGCACATTGCTGGGTCATGTTGAGCTTTTCATCAATCAATACTCCCAAGTCCTTCTCCTCAGCGCTGCTCACAATCCATTCCCCATCCAGCCTGTGTTGTCATTGGAACTAATGCTCACAACTGCCTTGTGACAAACTGTCACAAAAGGTCTGTGGATCTTGCAAGGGTCTTGAGCTACAGAGGTATTGTGGCATTACTTCTGGCAGCTAATGGGAAGGTATTCTCTCTGTATTACCCACGTTCGTTCTGCTTAGTTTGCACAGCAGTTGAGGTCAGACTTCCAGTTCTGGGTGATACTTAACATCCACATCGTGCTACATGTGAGTCAGAAATTTGAGAGTTTTCAGCACCTTGTAAGATAAGACCCTAAAGTATTGACGGGTTGTTTTATGGGGGGTTTTTTAATGTCTCTTCTGGCATGATTGTAAATTTAGAAATTATGAATTTATTCCAGATGGGAAGAAAAAGTCAATCTTGCAATTTCTTGTGAGGAAAAAAAATTTAGAAAATATATTTCAAATTCATGGTTTCAGTGCAGTTGGACTGACCAAGTGAAAACAAAACATTTGATTGTCTTCATTAAGATACTTGGACAAAATTACATTACAAAGGAATCAGCTGTTCCAGTGAGAAATTGTTATTCAGAAATATTTTGCCAGCTGTATTAATTGAAAACTTGTTTTATTTTCCTTTAGCAAGGGCAAGACCAATGTCACAAGAACAACATAATACTGAAAGATGCGGCTTTCTTACTCATAAATGTTACCCTTATTTCATAAACATTGTATCTGTGCTGTGTGACATAGTGAAAGCAAACTTGAATTTGAAATATAAAAGTCAGGAGGGGATGTGATAACAAGTCAAATCCAGAAAACAACTGTTTAATCTCTTTTTTTTCTTTTTTCTTTTTTCTTTTTTCTTTTTTAATTAGGTGCATCCTGACTGCAGGGATTAATAAGTATTTTGAAGAAGTAACCAAATAATAATAATAATATGGTACAAGCAAGGTCCACTTTTGGCCAAGTCTTTTCCTTTTAGACCTGGTATTTTGCCTGTCTTGAGTCTTGTGCTCAATGAATGTGACTAAACAGTGTTTGCCAAACAAAAGAAGCACAGTGGTGGAGGTAAACCTGTTTTATGAGATGCTTATTTGTGTGGTGTGCCTGTATCTTGGTGGTGTGTTTTCAGACAAGGTCTCTTTGGCTGGGTTGTGGTGGAAACAGCCGTGAGCCCTTGTTCTGAATCGCTCCAGTGTCTTCTGTACCTCTCAGGGTGCTGACCTCAAGTGTATGTATCTTGTGTGAGAGAAGATGTATCCTTGATATTCAGAATTCCATAGAGTAAACTGACCTTTTTAAAGGACTCTTTTTAAGCCAGGTAGATGGGGATTCAGCATTATGAATCAGACCTGGAACAGCCCCATCTTTTATTAATATAATGTCTCCTGATTTACTGCAGGAAGCCACTGAAATGATTAAGTGTACCAGCAGTCTGCATAAAATGCCTGGGTGACCTCCAAAGCACTATGACAAATATCAAAGAAAAATTTTAAAACCTATGTGATCAGCTTAAGGAAAATTAAGGCCATATCTCAGTTTTTGGAAATGCTGTTAGAGTGGGAAGACAGATAGTGGCTGCAAAGTGGCAGAAGATCTAGGCCACATCTCTTTCTATGTGACCTGAAATGAGTACTCTGGGTGGAAAGTATCTTTCCCCTGGAGTTCCCTTTGCAGTTTTCTTCCTTGGTGGTCTTCCCAAAGTAAAGCAGATGTAAGTAGTATAAACAGTGTAAGAGTGCCTATTCCAAATAGCCAATCATCTTGTCCGTTCTCTTTATGGATGCTTATTTTTGTACCATTTGTTTCTTCCATCTTCCAGGAAAGAAGCAATGTACTTGTAGATGGAGATCTTCTGATTTCTCTTTAGGACAAAATTAATAAATCCTGGTAGCAAGTACCTTTCTTAGAGTAAAATTGTTTTGTAGTGCCATTGCACCTTTTATTACAAGATCTCAAAGCACTTGGGAAATAGTAGCTAAGTAAGCCTCACAACATCTCTCTGCAGGAAGGCATGATTTAAACCTAATGCAAGCCTAGCATTCAGAACACTGAAATTGGCTGGATGTATAGTCATTAAAATACTTAAGGAATTATCTTAGTTGCATAATCTGTATGTTAAACCATTGTTAATCTCAGGTAGTCGGGGAGGTGATTTGTGGGAGAGATGCTGCCCATAGATTACTCCTATTCAGCCTTTGGAGTTTTTTGCAGGGTGGGGCTGGTGTTGAGACTGGCTATTCAAGCAGCACTGTCCAGATAATCAAACATCACCTCCAGTCTGACCCGTCTCACCCAGTGATTCACTTGCTGCTACTGCTATCCGCAAAGAGATGGGAAGTTTGTGGACATTGCCACCAGGTGTGAATGAAGGCACGTGCTACCCCTTGGTGGAGCAGGAGCAACTTGACTCCACAATGCCTCCTGTTTTGGCCCCACCTTCTTTTGCTCTCCAAGATAAGAGCCATATTCTGTCTTGGCCTCAGCCCTTCCTGGTGTTGCAACAGACATGGACCTCAGCCTGTGCCTACCCAGCTGCTGCAGAGCAAGATGGGGAGAGCAGGGCGCTTGTTTGCATGGTGGATGTAGGAAGGTGCATTTGATGGTATAGGAAGGGTGAGCTGAGTCCAGGCTGCTGATGAGGGAGAAAGGAAGAGGCACAGCTATTTAAATGGTAGAACGTAGGCTGCTGCCATGGGTGCAGAGTGAGTGGTTGCTGCAGCAGAGCGTCAAGAGGGATAGCTGCAGCAGGAGGAGTTGACCTTCAGGACTAAAAGAGGAGGCCCCAGACTGGAGAATATGGCCCCTGTGCATGCTGAGTTCAGGGCATCCACACTCTGCAACAGCTGTGGGGATTATTGCCGTATTTCTGGACAGAAGGAGGTGTGTACCTGCACTGTGTAGCACATGCGGCATAAATGAAGAATCTCTGGGAAATGTTGAACCTGCTGGGTGTATACTGTGAAGTTAATCCCTGTGTGAGCAGTAGGTGTTTATCCAGAAGAACCAGGCATTCAAGCAGCTTGGACAAGTACATGAATCCTCCCGTGCTGCCTGGAGAGAGTTTCTAGCTGGAAAGAGGGAAAAATGAATGTAGGGTAGCTCTAACCTACACAGTGAACATGTAGGTTAGCATGGGGGCTTCCACTCACATGACCTACTTGTGGAACAGCTTCTTTTCTGAAATAAACAGCGCGATATTGTCCATGCCTGTTTGAGTGGGACGTGTATTTCTGTTGGCTGGAAGAAAGGAAGGTACAGTTGTCAGGCCCAGATGGAGGCTTTGAAATATGCATGATAGTGGCAGCTGTGTGTGGGAAGAATGACTTGAAGTGTGTTGAGGAGGAGGAGGCTTGTTTACTGTGCTACTGTCTTCATGTAGCTGTAGAGTTGAATGGGGAGAGAAATGAGGAATGCGTTTTGTGTCCATGGATTATTGCTTCACTGTGCTGGACAGTTTTTTCTCCAATATTCATTATTTGTTTGAAAATTCATAAAGGATGAGTGAGTTGCAGTGAAGGAGATTGCAAAGAAGTATTGTCAGTATTTCCCCAGTCCCGGGTCCTTGTGGATCAAGGCCCTGTGTTCCTGAGCTGGGCTTTTCTGCCTGAAGGGTCCTTCTCGAAAGCTGGGCTTTAGAGAGGAACGCATCATTCTGGCAGCCTTCCTGATCCTGAATTTTGTCTGTGCCCTTATTTATTAGCCTATTTTGTAGTCCATGGTTATGTAAATGCTTAAGCCTATGTACCATTGACATTTGTGCAGTGGGGCCCTGTTTTGTTGCCACCATTGGCAGCGGTGCTCAAGAGGTGGCCCCAGGCGCGACTTGGCCGAGGGGCAGTTCACCCTCTTCCTCCCCGGGGAGACGGGAGCAGTTGTGGGCAGGTGGGTGAGGCCTCACAGCCAAACCCTGCCTACAGGCAGCCAGCTGCTTGGTTCCTGGGCACCTGCCTTCACGCAGGGGAGCGGGGTCGGGCTGCGTGCCGCCTTCTCCCTGCTTGCAAACACAGCCCACAGTGGCTGAGCTGGGGCAGCCCACGAGGAGGTCCAGCTTTCGTATTTGTGGAGTGCATCACCTTCTTTCAGGGAAAAAAGCAATGCCAACCCCAGCCCAAAGGTTTTGAGATACGTAAGGGAGAGTATATGTATATGTACTTATGATAATATATAAAAGAATGGACATGGGGTATAGAGGAAAAAGTATTTTGCTGGTGCAGTGAAGTAGAATGTGTCAAGTTAATTCACAGACTTCCAGGTTTTATATGTTTTTAGATTTATGTTTTATGTTTACAGTTTTCAGTCATCTCATTAATTAGCACTTTTCTGTGGGGAGAATAAGGATTTCTTTTTCTCACAAGAATGTTTTCCAAGCATGTTTTATAATGAGTACATTTTTCACATTCCCATCCCAGAGCATGAAATTAATCTTTTCCGAGTAATTTCCTAGTATCTCTTTTAGCTATGTGGCCTAAAAAAGGTCTTTGACTTAATTAAAGAAAATGCTCTAAAAAGAAAGTCTGAAGATGTAAAGCTATCTATTAGAAATATATTAAAAAGGCATGAGTGAACCCTAATAACAAACTTCTAGAGTCAGACAGTCAGTTTTGGTGTCAGCTCTTTTACTCTGCACTACTGCTTGGTTCATCCTGTGCTGGACCCAGCACTGGAAGACTACCTTTGCTCTTTACGCTCAGATAAGGTTGTGTATCTGCTTCCGCAGAATGTCAGTTAAATGTAGTAGATAGCTTCCAGATACACCTAATTTTGAGAGTTAGCTGCCATTTTAATCTGTAATCATATGATAATGACTCCCATATTTTTATCATTTGAAAATCTACATCCTAAGTGATTTCTCTGATTTGAGCTTTAAGCTTACAGCAGTCAGACCTACTTCCATTATAAACATCCTTCCTTCCCTCTTCATTTTCTGGTGGGTCTGTGAACAAACTATGCTTCAGTCCTGTTCCATTCACCAAGTACATCCAAGTATTTTATAAAGAAGTACAGCAACAACAGGAAGCAATATTGATACTCCTGCTTAATCTGACTTTTCCACAGCTTTATTTTTATCTTGCTTCAACTGTGACATGGGACAATGTAAAGAGCCAAAGCTAGCGGTCATCAAATGTTTCATATGGCCAGTTCTCAGGAAATCGAATAAATCTCTAAAAGCCAGTTTTCCTGAAGTCATAAAAGGAACTGAATTGATCAAAGTGTAAAACCATCAAAAAGGGAAATTTACAAGTGTTTGTTTCTGTGTTGGACAAACACAACATCTTTACAACACTTCAAACAGAAGATGTTGCTGCAAATGGAGTGTGAAAAAATTATCTGCTTAATTAGTAGCAAACAATCATGGCAGCAAAAGAATTTTAGGTGTTTATATTCTTGATTAATCATAGTCCAGATTTGCTTCTGACAGTTTTACCTTGAAAATTATACTAGTTTTATTGTTGTTCTACGCTCTTTCAAATGAGAATTTAGCTTCGTTAGTGCTTGAACTTCTGTGCATTTTTCATCCAGTTTTAAGGCCTCTAGCTTGCACCTCGTGTTTCCATTTACATCTTAGTAATATGAATGCACATCATTGTCATTTAATATTGCTGGCATCTTATCTTCACTTTGTATGTAGATGTAGATGAGATTGAAGGTTCAAAGCACAGAAAATTAGACCAAGGCTGATGAAGACTTTCTTTCATGAAGCAGATGCCAATTAGAAATAAATGTTTAATCTGGCAAATAGACAAACCGAAGCATGGAGAGCACTCTCTTAAATTTATAGTGCAACTTTTCCGCTTGTTGCTAGGATCTGTAACTGGAAATTATTTTTTTCCGTGATAGACTTATCGTATGGGCATAGCTTCATCAGCAAGAGGAAGATGCAAATGGTGTTTATTTAGAAGTGTGTGTGTACATCTATATTTAAGTATGACCTTTCAAAGATGTCTATAAGGGAGGGAGGTATTCAAATCTTGAAGAATTTCTGCCAACTGTCTTCTATCAAGGGCAAAAGGATTATTTAGTGAGTCTCATTCAGTCAGGAGTTTTGACTGTCTTCTTGTTCCAGAATGTCCTGAGCTTTAACATGTTAGCACAGTAGAGTTAGTAAAGTCTGTGGGCTTCAGTTTATCTGTAAAATGTGACAATAAACTTAGCTATTGTTGCCTCACTGGATGATGTCATGAGGTATAATAAAATGTGATTTTCCAGAGATTTGTACCTTGTGCTATGAATTCTGTTAAGTTTCCTTTTCAGTTTCGTTTGAAGTCCTAGCTGTAAATACTAAAAGGTTGTACAGATTTTGCTGTAATACTTACTAGCTGTAATTTTTCTTCACAGTTTCTTCAAATATTGTTTAACTGCACTAGAGGATATTTCTCATATTAATATGAAGCTAGCATCCACATATTTTATCAAACATTCTGAACATCAAGGAAAAATAAAAAAACCACAACACAACAGAGCTACCTAATTTCACCTGACGGTGCATATAAGACTCAGTTATGGACTTTCAGTGTGACTTATCTGAAAGTCCTTCTTATAGGCTTTGCATATTCATTTCATGCCACATTTGATTAGCAAAAGTGAGATTTTTCAAAAACTTTGCCGCAGTTTAAGTTAGGCAGCCGCCAGCATCGCTGGAGTAGAAAGCTCAAAGACCATTGCATCCTTGTGAGATCCCACCCAGAATGTCCTACAGGGCTGAACAAAGGAGGAAACCCAACAGGACGTACGAGAATGGCTGAATCTTGTTTGTGGAGTATGTGTAGGATATGTAGGGTAGGATTTATTCTAAGGGGAGAGGTAGCAACAGTGCCTCCTACCACAGTCTCCTTGTTCTTGTTCTCTCTTCCGGCTGAATATATCTCTGTAGACCACAGTAGATGTGATTATGGTACCATAAACAGGCATTAAGATTCAGGGTTCTTTCTCTAGATTTAAGGAGCGGTGGTCAGGAATGGTAGACTCCTTTTGAGGTTAGCCAGTTTTTGAAATGTATACATCTAAGGTGTTAGGCTGGAAGACTCCCAATATCCCAAGACAAACTGAAGCAGCAAGCTGACTGAAGTCCTTAAAACACTCCCCCAGCTGATAAGCCTTTTAATAATATACCATTAGCCATTGGGAAGACTGTGTGCAAAACTTGAATAAGCCTTGTTCAAGAAAATACATTAGTGCTGCATTTTGCATGCAGCTTGCCTGACAGATACTTAAGTGAAAAGTTTTTATCAACGTTGTACATCTTGGTTAAAAGCTGAATTGGTGTTAGTTTGCTGCTGACACTAAGACTTGGAAAGATCCAGGAAAAAATACCATGACGAGGACCTCACCAAAGAATGCACAGCATCACTTTGATGTGAACCGAAAGTTGGACACAGGATGTGAGTAAGAATTCTTTATATGACCAGGAAACAGTGGACTGTAAAATTGTATATATATAAAAGAGAACGCTACTGGTTTCAGTGTATTTTGGGGTTATGGAAATAGAAACAGATTTCGAACAGTCATTAGAGAGGTGAGAGATCAATCTGTGATTACATTTGAAAAATCAAACAGCAGCTTTAAAAGGCAGTACTGGTATGTAAGTGTGTATGTAAGAACTTCCTGACCTGTTTAGACAGCAAATGGCAGTGAAATAACCAGCTACTTGTCTTCGGTCTTTCTGAGTGTCAGTAACAGATACATGCCTAAACGTGCACAAATAGCTTGTCTTTATTCTAATGGATGAGTTGAACCTAGCTAGTCTTTGCAGACATTGCAATCACAGAATGATCTCCAGTTTTAGATGGATGACACAATTTGGATAAAGGTTTTTTTTAGTTGTTGAACATATAACAACCAGATGCTACAGAGTACATATTAGTGATAGTCTATTATACAAATTTAAGCTCAAATCTTCAGTTGGTCTCTGTCCCCTGACTCTTCACCCCCCTTCCCCACCCAAATTGAGTAACACATTTCAAGTCTTACTAGCAGGGAGACATTTGTACAAGACCAAGTACTATTGCTGCAGTGTCTGTGCACCAGTATACTCATGTGAAGCTTAAACCTGTAACAACTATAGGAAAACTCTTTCAGTAAATTGTGAAAACACTTCATAAGTGTTTAAGATATTGTGATCAGCTGGAGCCATTCTAGAGATATCTGTGTTTTGCAAACAAGGAATAGATTTCACAGTCCTTGACAAGACTAAACACTTTCCCTCAGCTGAAGCCCCAGATTTGGTGTAATCCTTGGATCACTCAGATTGGAGGGTAAGCCAGGAGGTCATCCAGTCCAACCCCTTGCTCAGATCGTGCTCAGCCCTGGTCTGGGTTTCCCAGGAGTTTGTCTGCCTGAGTCCTGACCAATAGATTGAAAACCTCCACTCTTCGGCATGTTAATACTTGTTTACAGTTCTACATCCATCCATCTCTGTTGTATTGTAGAACTGCTTAATCACATTGTCTGCTGAGGATCTCACTGGTGATAATCCTGTTTGCTGGATGTGTAATAGTGTAACACACTCATAATCCATCATGTATACCAATACAGCATATTTTTGGATTCGTCAGCATGGACTACACGTACAGGTTTATCAGTAGTTATTGTTGTTACATCTAGCCGGAGCATGTGTGTTTGAAGTTTTTGAGAGGAGCCACAGCACAGAGCTACTGAAGGTAACAGTTAAGCAGCAGAGCTAGGGTTTGCATCAGTATTAATTGTTTTTTTGAGAACACTAGTCTTCTCTGCAGATGCAGAGAAAGTATTTCTTCCTCATATTCATTAGTTTAGTTGAATAACTATTTCATTCACACAGAATGAAGAGAAATCAATTCACTGAGAAACCAACTGGGAGTTAAAAAGTAGGAAAGCTGGTTTTCCTCCTCCTCACCTGCGAATAACAATGAGCTGTGGGAGGATATCTACTACCTCTCAAGTCTTGTGGGGCATGGTGAAAAGAAGTAATAAATCTGGTTTTACTTAGTGCAGAAAACATTTCATTTGTTTAGTATGTCAGATTTAAATACATAATGTGTTGTTTTAAGCTTTTCTTTACATGTGCAACACATTTAAAGTAAGTTCATTTATTTGGTTAAAACAGTTCAAAAGTCTGCTTGGAGAAATTTTAGCATATTCCAGCCTGTCATGTCACCAGTCATGATAATTATCTGTCAGAAATAAAATAAATTCACTATTGTATTCACCATTTTCTAGTATGATAAAAAATAAGGAGTATAACAAAAACCCCATGCTTTTATTGCATTAGAGGAAGCGTTTGCCATTCTGTTACTCAGTTTTGGCCCTTACAAGTCTGGGGTACATTCCAGAATACTACAGAGTCTTTTTTTCTGCCTGTGGTTGACTAGGCGGTTGCATTCAGTGTGCCGTTTCTGCGATGCTCATGTGGCAGCAATGCCTTAGGCCTTATTTCTCTGCAGTTTTCTTCAGCAGGGGCTTCATCCAAAAATGAGAAGTCGAGCAGAATGTGGCAGTCTGCTTACTAAGTATATCTTGCCACAAAGAAATTACTTTTGTTTTTGTTTTGTCCAGCTACAGTAGCATTTCCTGTATCTTTTTCAGTGCTAGTTTGAGTTACAAAGCAGTAAATTGCTGTGGGTTTGCCTGCTTTGCTCTTGGTTGCTCTTCCTGTGGTATTATGCAACGGTGAAGCTAACAAATGTACTATTCTGCCTTCTTATGAAATGGCCACTGATGGGGAAGTCTCGGTTGTGAACCTTACTCCTCTCTTTGATCTGAATAAATAAGAAAAATCTCATATTAGTGCTTTAAAAAATATTACAGTTAAGAAGAGTAAAGAAATTAAGAACAGGGAAGCACACCTGTTTTTGAGGACTGAGCTGGATTTTATTAAATATAGCCAGCAATCAGTTGGTCTCTGCTTTACAATTTTCTGTTGGGTTTAAAAAAAAAAATCTATAGCTTGATAGAAATATTACAGAATGCAATCTATGTATACTGCCAAGTCATGTACAGTAATACTATTAAATAGACTGGTTTGTGACAGTTCCATGTAAACCCCCTTTTTTGTGTGACATTTGGAATCATATAGAGATGGACAAGAAACAAGTGGATCGTCTCTTTGATCCCTTATCAGTTTCAAGTTTCTCTAAAAGGTGGTAAAGGTCTGATAATACCAAAGAGAAGGTCCCCATCTGAAGCTGGCTGTCTTCACATGTACTGGCAAAATAAATGCAAATTGTCTAAATGCTATAAAGTGGAGGCAAACCTGGAATGAAGTATGTGAGATCCTTTTAGGTTACTGCTCTGATTTCCTGCGTAGTTGTTCAGAGAGGCAGAGTCTCTCTAATACTCTCTCCATCTTCAGTCTGAAAACCTAGGAAGTAGAATGGGAAAAAAACAAAATAAGGGCAGAAAAATGTCTGAAGAGAGACAATTATAATGCTGTAATAATACTGTGATACACAGATTGATTAATTTTTCTAGGCTAAAGACACAATACGGAAATCAGGATATGATGGTTTACCTTTTAGCATACAAGATTGGTAAATGCTTGGTTAAAATTTGAGGCCTTCATTTCTGCTGTAGATTTTTTGCGCTTGCTTTTCAAATTGACTACGTATTGATGTGCTGACCTTATCTTGGCATTGATACAAATGATGTAACTATAGACATGGAATTCCTGAAGTTTATGGTATTGTATTAATGATAATCCTACTGTATTGTGATGCTATATCATATTTTGCTTTTAAATGAAATACCTGTTTTGGCTACATCCATAGCTGGATAAACGCTGCCTCTTTAAAATAAATCTTTACCTAGGGGAACAGAATGTGCTTGCACTTTATTCAGTGCATGTGTGGAGGTTAATGATTGGATGTCAAGCATTTTATAAATGAAAGCAGTGTTTAATTTGTATTTTCCTCCAGAAGATTAGCTAATACAATTTCATATACAGGCAAGCTGTGATATTTTAACTTGGAGTCAATGTGCATTTTCTGGGTTATTGTTTTGTTTCAGTGTTCTCCTTTCAAAAGAGGATGTTTTCCTACCCGTATTAGACTTACCATACTGGTTGTAGGTTTTATTACAGGTTTTTTTATGGGTTTATTAACTGATATTAAGCCACTTAAATGCCATTAGTTTTCTGACTTGGATATTTTGGAAGCAGATATAAGCAATGCCTTCACTGAATCAAATAAAATTTCAAAGTCCTCATAAAAACAGTTACTGTGTTTTAACTGCTACTGCACTAAGTACTCAGTTCTTTGAAATGTAATACTAATTTTGATTGCGCTGTGGATGCACATGTGCTCCCTACATACATAAGGAAAACAATTTATCAGAGAACTAGTTCCAGTAGAGTAAGCTAACACCCTTATTTCTCTGAGCACACATCCGTGTGGATCCCACAAGAGATCACTGCTGAGCGGTATCTCGTTAGAATGAAGGTCATCAGCTACATTTTCCGGTGAAGTATTACTCTTCCTAAGTTGGCATCAGATCTCATAACTTAGTGCAGTTAACCAATAGAAGCATTAACAAATATAATTTGTATGATCCATATAGTCATTTCACAGTTGTCTGTTTTCAAAACTTTTTTGAAGCAGATGGAAGACATTGCTTGAGCTATGATGGAGTGGACCTTTGCAGTCAAAAGGCTAGGCACCCAGCCAGTTCGTAATTCAGTGAGACACAATACATTATGTATTTTGACAGTCTTCATGGTTAAATAGTCTGGCTTTTGTAATATCTTACTGTGTTTATAAATAGAAATGAAGAAGTCAAATGGTCCAGTCTTGACAGCAGAATAATACAGAGGTTTGGATATGCCCAGAGCTCACACGTGCCTCTCCCCTTCAGTGGAGTGGGAAGAATATCAAGTCAAGTGGAACTTGAAAACACCTCTGGTGTGTGTTTTCTTCAATGTATCAGTACCGTAAGAAATGTGATATATCTGAGCTCTGCATTGAGGCCTGTAAAATAGATTGGTTGTCTGACCTAGAAAAACAATTATTTTAAAAGCAAAATGGCACACTGAGCATTCACTAAGAGCTATACTAGAAGAGTATCTGTCCAGTTTACATGTTGTGTGGAGAAGGAAGTCGTCCTCGTTTCTGGTTCCTATTTCTTGCTCCATATTTTAGCAAACATATTCTCCCTGTGAAATCTAGGCAAAGGGCTGGAACTCAGCATAAGCCTCCAAAGACATCTGTGGGCTCTCTCCTACCCTGGCACAACTCAACAGGAAGGACAGACATGCCTTTGGCATAGTCTGCTTGGAGATACGAATTACTCTGGAAGCTTCTTTTGGATTGAAAGGGGTGTAGAAGGTGCGTCCCTCACCAAGTAACATACTTACTTTGGTGTCGTGTGAAAGTTGATACCAATAATTTGTCTTTTCCTTCCACCTTGTGTTACATTAAGCAGTCCCTATAGATGACTTCTTAAATGCCTAGCCTCTCTTTGGGATTCAAGCTGTGAACACCAGTCTTGCACAAGGAATTGACTGAAGTGACTTTAATGCTGCATGTTCATACTTGCAGGAGAGGGGTGAGATTCCAGACATACTCCTTTCCTTACTATACGCAGTTATTTTTTGCTTCAATATCGCCCCACATTATGGTCTGCTCCTTGGAAACTGAGTGTTGTGTGAGAGCTGTGATTGCCACTTTTGGAGCCAGGTGTCTAAAAACCCTGTGCAGTGTCACACCTGAACCTCCTGGCCTAATCCATACTGACCTAATCCATACCAACCTTTCCCTGAATGCATTAGGAACAGCCCCATGTGGTGGTCCTCAGGCAGCATCCAGGGTGGACTCAGTTCTGCATCAAGTACTTGGCTCTCATGACAGGGGTGTGGAGGGATCCAGACCCCTGCTTCAGCTGTGTCATGTGACATTTGTAACACATCTCTGAGCCAGGATTCCTGGCTGATCCAAAGCTAGAGGTTGAACATGACCTCGCTGTTAGTCAGAACTGAATGTCTCAGGACAAGCATGCCGACAGAGCTGGTCGGCAGCTCTGCTCCGGGACTCTGGTGTGAAGTTTCATGTTGCGTGGTTACAGATGGTCTGGACAGGAGAGGTCCTTGTTCCGTGGCAGTGGTGTCTGTGCCTAGTGCTGCAATGGACTACAGACAGATTATAAATGAATGGGCATGGCCCAGAAACCACCACCATGTATGAACGTTATCTGTGTAAGCAGCATTTTTGTGTTGAGAGGAACAGGGCACAATACTGGAATGTACTTATTTACTAAATATTTTGGGAAAAGAGTATGTATTCTGCAAGTCAGAATTAGAGGTACCTTACATAAAACCTGACAGTGCCATCAAATACATTTACATGGATGAATGCCCTTGTACTCTGGTAATGTTTTAAATCTGAGTGTGATTTCATTGTGGCTAGCTTACATGGTGGTAGGCTGTTGTTTTCATAGAGCCCGTTCTGGTCCATGTTACACACACCCTGGTGCAAGTGTTAGCTAAAGAAATGGATTTATTTGGATGTTCTGCATGAGGTAACACTCTTGTGTTAGTGTTGTCACTATTGTGTCAGTATGGCCAGTTTCTGTCCAGGTGGTGATAGTAGTCTCCATTGCAAGTGTCCTCATAACAGCCTTTTCAGCTGGTTTGGATCAGACTCCCCAAACCATTTTTTGGTGAATTCTTATCATCCAGCTAACCTGCAGTCCCAAGCCAACACTCCAGTGCATGTGTGATGAGTTTCTAGTTAAAATAATCTCAGCTATGTGCAAAAAATTGCCCTATTCGATGATAACCATATCTAAATAGATAAACGGTGTCTGTCAGTTCACCATTTACTTCCTGCGTGCAAAGCAGGACCCGCCTGGGTTGTTCCCAGGGCTGCTGGGAGCTCCCTGCCTCCCCAGTCCCCATCAGACAGTCGATTATCTTGTTAACAGGGACTGGGACTGCCTGGGGAGTTCTTCTATCGATCCCTCCGTCCTCTGGTGGAGTCGGGACTGCCCGGGGCAGGTTCCTGTAGCTATCAGTCAATTATCTCATCTGGACAGAAACTGGCTGGGGAGTTCCCAGAACAGCCCAGGGAGTTCCTATGGGTGACTCAGCACGTCCAGCATGTGCCCTTATCCTCAGCGGCATTACTATTACAGCTACAGTGTTAATTCGGAGTGCACCGCACCTACCTGGTGCATGGAGTCATTAGTGTTGGAGTACTAAGAGGTTTAGCAGAGGACAGCTGGTACTTCGGCATTTCCTGCTGTGATCTGCCCAGCTGACCCTATGTCCCTTGATAGGCACAGATGCCTGTTTTTGTTTTTGTTTGTTTTTTGTTTTTTGTGCTGAGCTGCCATATCTACAACCTGGTACTTCCAAAGTGCTTTTCCTGCCATGGAGAATCCAAAATACTATGCTCGCTATCACTAGTACTGGTCCGCAGTACCATGCTTTAGCAAAGGTCCCTTTTCTGGAGTCATCTGCTATTTTCTTAACTGCTACAAGAGGTGTTGTTTGAGCCTCCTGTATCTGAGAGGAAAGGACACCTTATTATTGAACTTGTGGTGTTTACTGGTAAAAAAAATATTTACTGTTTGTCAGTCAGTGTGGAATGGCCTGATGGACAGCATCTAAATCTTATGGAACCTGGTGTGATGCCAGGTGGTTGTCATTAGGCAGCTTCCCATAATGTGTAGGGGGATGTACATTAACCTTCCCTCCAGTTAATCTCTTTCTTCCTTTTGCAAGTGAAATGAAAAGTAGTGAGCAAAACAGAAAAACAGTAAACAACAATGTCTGAAAAATTAGTTTGGCAAATCAAGAAACAGTTAAATGTGAGTTAGAGTGAGAGTGAGAGAGGTTTGGGCTGTATCTGCCTTCATGAGCACATAAAGCAAGATAGGACTCCATGCCGTTTCTTTTTCAGGCCCCTCTCTCCAAAGAGAGTCTCTAGGTAGCAGATGGGATGCTTGTGCTTCTTCCACCCAGCGCCCTGTCCTGTGGGGATGCTGGAAAGCCAAATGTGCACCACACCGATCTTGCAGCTCCTCAAACTTACTCATTGCGACCTGGTAACTCTAGTTGGTTGGCACAAATACATCAGCTAGTCAGAAATACAGTATTGAACCATTAGAAAACTTTGAAAGACACAGTAAAGCAAACAACATCTTTTAAAACTATGATCAATATGAGCTGCATAAAAGGAAAATTATTTGGATTTATGCTAACAGCATAACAGCATTTGGATGGAACAAAAAGGTCCATGCTGTTTCTCTGAGAAAGCCAGGAGCGTTTCCCTAGTAAGCAGTGGAAACAGCTATCACTGTAAGAGCAAGTCCAGATACATGGAAAACAGCCTGGTCTACTGCCTAGAGAACTGCCTAGAGATCAGGGCACCTGAGTTCATCCTCTGGGTCCCCTTGGTGCTGTGCTGCCTGACCTTGGCCAGCTGACTTCTCCCTGCCTAACTTACACCTGACAGAGAATCAGGAAACAAATCCTTAATTGCCTTTGAGATTTATCTATGAGAAAGACGATGAAAGCAGGGAAGTGTTACTGTCTGGGGTTGAAATGTCACACATCTAGTGAACACTCAACCCCCCCTTGTATTATTTAATTTAAATACAGTTAGCTTATATCAGGGTTTTCCCCATGTTTTCCTTAGAGATGTAAGATAATGAGAACTACTTTTTTTTTTTTTCTCCTGAAATACAACTCTTTATAACACACAGTGCCTTGCTTGAAATGTTGTGTAAAGAATAGTCTTGTTTATGAGGACAGTACAACATGTTAGATCACCTTTCATTGAACCATGTGCTTTATAATTATTGTACAAAATTATATCCTCTCTTTTTTTCAAGTGGAGCTTGAATAGCATCATCCTTTGCTGTGGTCTAATTACAGAACATCCTTATTTTAGTAATAACTTTATTTAGGAATATACTTTACCCACTCCTCATAAATTATCCTTCAGCTGCTGCAGCACTGAGCCAAGGAAGAAAAGGTGCTTTAAGCGAAAGCTGAAGATGACCCTGATTGGAGACCTGAGCTATTTTTCACAATGTAAGTTTGCAGCTGACCTGGTTTGCATGTTGTTGGTAGGTTCGATGGATGAAGAGCTGGGCTAAAGCTCTCAATGTTTCCTTCCTGTGCCTTCCCTGGAGAGAGGGAGGATTGCCCAGCTGAGACAATACTACTTAATAGCCTACCTTGCTGGACTGGTGTGAGGAGTCATTCATTACTGCTTTCACAGACCTTTTATTTCCTACAGGCATGGTAGGGCAGCATTGAGGCTGCTATGTATCTCTCAGAAGATAGTAGTGCCTTTCTCAATTGCATTTCCAGCTCCATTGCCATGTTCCTGAGATACATCAGTCATGGCCTTTTCTAAAGGCAGCAATTTAGAGAGCAGCTGTTGCCTTGTTCATTAAAAAGGGAAGAAATAAAAAGCAGAAACAGTCACTCTAACTTTGAAAAACTTGTATGTAGTTTTGTTTTCAAATTCGATCTGTCAAAATTGCTTCCCTCTAGTGGTTTTCAAACTGTATTTATAAACATGAAAAAGTTGGTGCAATGTAGAAGTTTGCGAAGTTTCAAGAAAGCCATTTCTGAGAAAGTTCTATACTTAATAAAATGTAATTTCTTTTTGGGGTAATTAATTTACAAAGTGCTAGGGACTTTCCAGCCATCAGAAACCCTATCCTAAAGCTCAGTTTAGCACAGACAGCTGCAGAACAAGTCTTAGCTTCTTAGCTAGCTATCCCAAACATTGTCTAGAGAGCTGCCATTCCCGCCTGGTTGACTGCAAGGCCACTGCTGCAGAGAGCGTACCAATCATGCTGAAATGTGTAAAATTAGCATTTAAGCCAAAATAATGGCATAACCTTCTGTGCAGTGTATAATCCTAATAAGATTAAGCTCTAGCAAAAAAACCCATGAAAGATACAACCTAATAAAATCATAATCTATTCTGAATAAACTGTATTATACATGTTTGCTGAATGGATTATATAAGTTTAATGAAATTACACTGTCTTATAAGCAGGATACAGTAAGTAGTAATGGCAGCTTTTCTATACACAATGCAAGAGAGTAAGGAAGAAAATGGCCATTATTAGAAAATGAGTTTAGTCAAAACAATTTAAAATCAAAAAGAAAGATAAAAATAGAATAATAATTTCTTAAATACTGCAACAATGAGCTTAGTGCTTCTTTGAGTGTGTTAGCTAAGATCAAAGTAAGATATCCAGACATCTATAACTGAAAAGTATCCAGAAAATACCTGTAGTTTTTAGAGGAAGAAAGAAGACTGGTTTGACATGGTGTTGGAAAGGAATGACACAGTTTAAAAGAATGCAAAAGATTTGAGAAAATCTCACACTTTCTCAGCATCTGGTCAAATTTTTATTCATATTGCTTTAGCATATTCTGTGTTTGTCCATTCCATCTATTCATCCGATACATGGTAATGGATTCCATGCTGTTAGCACTTCTGAGCCAGATGGCATACACTCTGTCATGCTGAGATCATGTTGGAAATGTCATCTATGCAACACAGCTGAGATATAGTAGCACTTTAAAATTAATTTCTCAATTGTCCACTACAGCAGTTTTTTTGTTGGGGATATTTTACCTGTGTAAAAAGAATAACTAAATATGCTTTTTTTGCATTTAAAAATTAAAGCATTTCCAAATAGTTTTGATAGTTTACCCCAAATTTCTGCTTAGCTTGTTGTAGCAAGGAATAATACATTTGTCCTTACAGAAGTACAAAAAATATTAAGAAAACTGCTTTTAAAACTATGTTAGCACAACCACATTACCTCTCCAAGAGCTGTGCTGCATATTTTTAAAAGCCATTACGAGACAGTCAAGAATCATGTTAAGACAGAATCGTCTGAGACTTAACCTCTCCAGGAAGTGTAACACAGTAAGGGTTTTTCCTGGGTTTGAGTAGAGGGAAGATGGAGAGAGAAAGGAAGAGGTGCAAGCTGCATGGTTATATTATTTATCAGAATTCTTTTATTTCATGTGCTGAAAATTGTGAATTGTAATAGATGCTGAAAGGCAGTGCTATAAAAATTACATTTTAGGGGCTCACATTTGTTTTGGTTTTCTGATTTCTTACTGAAGTTGCTTAGCTTGCACAAAAAGTTGCTTTTCTGTCTGTCCAGATAAAAACACATCCTGTGCTCCAACAGGCAGAACTTTAAAATGCATCTCTCCTCTTGGAAACACAAGGTCTCGTTAGCTTATGCAGCTTTGTCCCCTTTCCACAGATCCATAGTTGGTGCTTAAGCACTTGGACTTAAACAATGTAGTACCTATAAAAACTAGACCCAAGAGTCAAACCAGTTTATTTTCCATGCATAATAATTCCATAGTAGACTTTATTCTTTTGTGTATTTATAAAATCGCATTGGTACAAACCCCTGTCCTTGGTTACATTTGGACAATACTGCTGGGCTTCAAAGGAAAAGACTACAGGAGGTTATGTAGAAAGTAAAGGATGATATTTAAAAGAATCTCTGAATTTACATCGTATTAAGGGATTCGGCATGGTGTATAAGCTGATCCATGTCATATGATGAAATCATGAAAACGAAGTTAAATTTCCTGGTAAGGACTAGTCTTCATGTGTGACATCCTGGTTACAGGAGCCTTCCCCCCACTGAAGGCTGTAAAGGGAGACATGAGTCATTGTTTTGGATTAGGGCAGTGCTGGATATTTATAAGGCTGTCCATCTATGCACTTACTGAATTTCTAATGGCTCTTCTGACAGAAATAAGTGTCATGTTTTACTAGTGGAGTTTAAGTTCTTATTTGTGTAAGTGAAAGAGAAAGGAGGAATAGGGGAAATATATGTTTCAAGATTCCTAACCAACAAACAACTCAAAGTAAAACAGATGGCATTCGCATTAAGTATTCCTTTGGTTTATTCTGTTTTCGTTCCCTTGTCCCTTACTTTTGCCCTATATGTTGTGCATTTGGTTTCTCAGGCTGCTGGCTTTTGATGGGTGGGGGCTGTGTTCCTCTTCTGTGTTGAAGTGGCATATGACGTTGTTGAAACCAGCTTTGACAAACAAAACAAACTAAAATGGCCATGGCACTGCCACTGGTGTAGAAGAAGATGTGATATGAGGTCTGACTGCGTGCTCCAACTTAATGCCAGTCAATGAATCTCCTAGGGTGATGCTGCTCTTTTACCTCTGGCCTTTAAAATACAAGTCTTCTTCCCCATTCCTTGCACAGAAGTAATGGTTTTGAGTAGCACACGGTACTTTTTCACAGTGCTTGCACTTCAACTTTAATTAACTGTAGATTTAGTGATTAGACCTATTACACTGGCATGTATTTTAGTACTTAAAATGCTGTTGTTTCTTGCTTTTATTTCTTTATGTCTCTCATTTGTCTGTAGACACAAAGACTTGCCTTTTCCTCATCTGAAGTCAGCAGCTTCTCTGATACAAAGATGTAGCACTTGATTACATGTTGTCCAGCTTGTGCTTGCTATTATAACTAACAAAGATACAGCGAGGGGAGGAGAAGTGACAAGAATAAAAGCAATGCACCTGTGAGTAATGCTGGAATGGCGATGGATGAGAAGAATCAGTAGCTTCATGCAGTCAAGAGGAGTTACAGATTTAATAAACAGCTACAGCCCATGGCTTCATTCTGTAAACACAGTGCATTTTCTATAAAAAATACCATGTTATTCTCAACTTAACCTGGACTTGCTCTGTGTATTGGGACTACAGATAACTGAGCTGTTGTTAGAGGATGCAGGCTGTGCACACACACCTGCGTATATACACTACAACCCAAACTAAGCATGGTCCCAAAACAGAATTCAATCAGTCGTATTTACAGTGGGAAAAGAGATAAAAATCAGACTTCACTTACTTCAGAGTTTCCTAAAATGCAGTCATCTTAATTGCTGAAACATAGTACATTTGTACATCAAATAATAATGTCTAGAGGCTGGAGGAATGAAAGTTAAAGTGACACAAGATGATGAGGAGTAGTAACAGATACTCTGTGGTTGTAAATCATACTCCTGTTGTTCGAAAAGGAAAATCATAACATGTTCTGTATATGGCACATTGCAAAATCTGAAACTTATGAGAAATGACAATATTCAGCAATTTGATTTTGCATGCTGGTAGAGCTAAGCTTTCGTCTTCCTGTGGAAAGCTATGAGTTGTCTTAAGCGTGTTGCTTTGATGAGTCAGGTTATGTTACATACCCGTGGGCTGGTGGCCTGTCCCCAGGGAGGTGCCCGATGCCTGGGGCTGGGACTGCCCCGGTGCCCCTGGCTGCCCTGCTCCTGGCTGGGGGTGGGATGGGCCCTGGCTGCACCCTGCTGCTCCCAGCCCCCAGGGATCTGCCAGGCCTCCCTGACACTCTACTGTGAATTAGTCTTCCTGTAAGATGGGTTATATTTGCAGACTCTTAAGTCTCTTTTCTTAAATGCAGTCTTACCTTTAAACGGTGGAAGCTTGCCTGGTAAGTGAGGTACAGGTACCTAATACATGCATGTGCGCGCACACACACACACGCATACAGCATTTTGGAATGTGTAAAAGTTACTTAATTTTCCATGCTCTTTTGTTATTTCTTGATTTCATGAGTGTTACTTCCATGCTTTATTCTGGCAGCACTGTCTATTTGCCAGCCTACTCAGATGCCTTATTTCAGAGGGGTACATGAAATAATTTGTAAATGCTGTTAATCTTGAAAATGATAACTTGAGGGCAGTGAATTCTCCATTTTCAAAGGTAGATAGATGAAAAAATACCCATGAATAATAGTAGTGCTTGCACAGACTTTTCTAGTTCTTCTGCCCTGAGCTCTGAGGAATGCTTCTGGTTACAAGAGTGAGCTTGAAAGAGGATGAGTCCACGGGCAATGAAATCCTAGAATTTAATAGGAATTTTCTGCCTTGGTAAGAGTAGTGACAGAATTTCCATTGACCTCAGTTGTGCAGAGATTTTGTCTGTACTGTGGAGCCCCACAGCATGGGGGAGAAGAGAGTCTCTGTGCCCTGAAGAAAGGTTTACAAGGAAATATATTTTCTGACTCTTAAGAAGTCAAGTTAGGGGGAGTATGGGGAGGTCATTAGCTGCTATTCTCCAGTGAGCACCTTGTAGAAAAACTGTCCTATTGAAGCAAGTCTTTATTTTCTCAGAGAGAGACATGTACAATTAGTTCACTTTATTCTAATTGTTCATAAGGAACAATAAAAACTGTCTTTTCAGTTTTATGTAATCTGAATAGATCTCACTGAGAAGGTTTGTGGGCTGCTTGGTTTCATCTTCTCTTCATAGCTGTTTTCTCCTGCAGCAACTTAACAAGTATTTTTTCTGCTCAGAGTTTTGTATTACTAAAATACCTGTAGTTGGTCATTTCTATTACTTGTCATTACGTTATCACAGCTTAAGAGTACTGTAGTATCAATTATAGTAGCAGTAGCCCCTCTAGGCTTCAATGGAGAAAATGGGATCAGCGGCAAGTTAGCATTTTATACCTGCTGTTTTAATAATTTTCTTGGTTTTGCATACTCTGCTTACAACTTTTTGCCTCTATCACTGTTACATGGTATAAGGAAGGTATGGTTGTTTTCTGTCAAATTTGTATTTGTCATTTTCTGAATCACTGTTTTCCTTCAAACTAGTTTGAGGCAAAATTGGAAGATTGCTATTATGGCTTACATTTCCAAGGGGAAAAAAAAAACCCCAAAAAACCCCCCTCAACTGTTTGTTTAACGTCTTGGGGATACTTCATGTATAGATTCACCACCTGCAGATTTTCAAAAGAAGGTCTTTGTTTTGAAAATGTGATCCTAAATCTGAGGTAACACCAGGGCACTTTGGAGAATATTGTTTAGAGGGAGTTTCTACTCCCTCGCTGTGAACTTTTCACATCTGTTAGGCAGCATTCACACTGAGGAGCATGGACTTCAAAAATTCGTTTCATACCATAAACCACTAGTAGCTGCATGCTACGCTCTTCCTATGCCAGACCCACAAAGGACGTAAGTCGTTACTGATTCTGGCTGTTCAGTTTATGCTGCTGAGACTTATGCAGCTCTGGAGGTCCTCAGTCTAATCCTAAATGTTAATAGGTGTCAGAAGAGTTTTCTTGCACACTCGAGGAAGGAAAGGAAGTATTAGAGTAAATGTACATACATTATTTGTGTGAATAAGCTGGAACTGTTTCTCCCTGAGCACTATACGATTTTTTCATTGGCTCTGCATGTTCTCAATAAATACGTAATTTTTTCAATCCTATGTGGTTTTTTATTTGTTAATCTTATTGTAGAATAGTTTACTTCATACCCACTCTTGAAAATCTTTGGGTATTTTCTTTCTCTTTAGGAGTTTTCAGTTATTCCCGATGATACCATTATGTTTTCCCTTGAAGCAGTGTGTTCATAACAGGATAATGGGGAGAGAAGCTGTTCGGTTTGTGATTGATTAGTGGATGTACAATCTCAGTTCCCTTGGAAAGTGTGATTGTTTGAGTCTGTGTTACTTTGGAGAGAGACCATTTCAGGGAATCATAGTTAGAGCTGCAAACAATCCATTAGTCACTCGTCCAAGCCCTGCCAGTGTAATACTGTTCCCTGCAGTACATTATTGAATGTTCTGTCCAATATTGGTTTGAGTGACTCAAGCCATGAGGCTTCCACCACTTCCTCTGAGAAACTATTTCATAGTCTGACAGAGCTCACTGTTAGGAAATAGTTCTTGGTACTCAGCCTAAACTTTTTAACACCCAGATTGATCTCATTACTGTTAGGTATACTCTTTTTTCCAGTCCTGTCTTAAATCTTTTTCCTTCTTTGGCATTCACCCTCTTGAGTGAATAGTAGATGGTATCATATCTCCTCTGAAGTCAAGCAAGTGCATAATTAGCTCTTTTATTCCTTCTCTCCAAATAGGCCATCTGTTTGGTGGAAAACAGGGCCGAGTATGGGAAGATTTCTTTCTACTAAGTGCTTGTTTCAAAGAAATAATATGAAAAAATGCATTAGGAGTTCATGTGATTATGTAGTTCCAAGGAGCCCCGACTTTTATATAAAATGTTTTTCAGAAATTATGTAGAAGGCGGTAACTTTTTCAGGCCCTCATTTGAAGTAGTAATACCTTTTTCTAGCACAATATACAGCTCTAGCTCTAGTAGTCTGTCACATTTCATGGCTTCAGGGAATGTTTTGTAATGTTGCTTCATCTATTTATCAAGCAAATTATATGTAGCTACAGCCCGGAGAGGGGAGAGCAATGGCAGCAGAATTGCAAGCAGATCCAAGGGCCATTTGAACATCTGTCGTTCACAGCTTTACAGCCAGAATTTACAAGTATTTGGGTCATACGAGGGATTGTTGAGGAAGGGAATGTACTTTAATCCATCCAACCATTACACATCTCTGGATTTCCTTCTAGTAGCCAACATCTCTTTGCCCTTCCTTCCTTCCCTTCCTTCCCTTCCTTCCCTTCCTTCCCTTCCTTCCCTTCCTTCCCTTCCTTCCCTTCCTTCCCTTCCTTCCCTTCCTTCCCTTCCTCCCTTCCTTCCTTCCTTCCTTCCTTCCTTCCTTCCTTCCTTCCTTCCAATCAGTGTCCCCTAGCGTAAGGTGGTTTTTTACATTACTTATTACAGTCTAAATTCTGCAAAGATGTATGTACATAATAAATTGTATTTTGCAGAATCTAGGCATGTGCTATTCTTATTTCTTATGGATGATCTTCTGCTTAGTCAGAGGACTCCTAGTCAGAGGAACACTTAGATTTACAAGTAAGACTTCTAAACTACTACTCTATCCTTACTTTGAAAAGCATGTAGTATGTATTTTAAGCATATATTTGTGTTTTTCAATGAATCACTGTGCAGTTTGGGAACCAAGCCCGTGTTTTGTTAATTTTTTACTTGAGATTACCTGATGCGTGTGGGTTTGTGACCTTGGCTTCCAGCTCAGGGAGTAAACAAGCTGCATGCACTTTCTCTGAACTGTACTGGAAAGGATGCTCAGGTCCTCAGGCAAGAGCATTCCTGAGCTAACTTATTACAATTTTACTAAGCTAATTAAGGAAGAAAAACGTAGTGAACAAACTAAGATCAAGTCAAGTTTGAACGAAATTGGTGTGTTCAGGCGATTAACGATTTAATACAACAGATAATCTTACGATATTGCACACAAATACATAAACACATGAAGGAAAAGGCAGGTAAATGACAGTTCACCATCACAAAAACAAAGCTTCAATAACTCCTGCAGCTTGCTCGTTCTGTCATTTGCTACCTGAGATGAAGCAGTGATGGATTTGCCAGAGCCCAGTCTGTGTGCTGCATCACTCAGGAAGCCTCAGGTGCCTTCTTTGCCTCTGGGTAGAGTGTCTGGGGCAGGCAAAGCCTTTAGGTGCTGCTCCTGGCACAAGGGAAGGAACCACTTGTCTTTTTTCTTTCCTTTCTTTTTACAGGAAGCGTTCCTCACTTTTTCCACCTCAGAGGCAAATGCTGTGGATTTGGGGCCAAGTTGTATGGAGTGAAGCAGGAAGAGGTGGCTGCAGTGCAGTCCCTGGGGGGTGGCACGTGTCTGAGGTGAGGGTGGGAAGTCTCACCTCTGGAATGGCTTCCACTTGCATCAATTTTCCCCCGATACATGAGGAGCAAAGTACATGCAGGGCTTTCAGTCTAGAAGCACAAGCGGCTTTTATGTGAACAAACTCTACCCATATTTTAGGGACTGATGTTTTCCCACTCCACGTGTCAATTCCATGGCAGTATTCCTCATGCATCCCTGTGTCCAACCTGCTCTCTGCCAAACATCTAGTCTTCTCTCGGTTGAAGAGTGTGTTCCCTTTCCATGCAGGTTATCCAGGCTGTCTTCTTTGGGATCTGCGTCTTGACTGACCTGTCCAGTCTTCTCACTAAAGGAAATGACAGTCAAGAGCAAGAGAGACAGCTGAAAAAATTAATTTCCCTCCGTGACTGGGTGATGGCTGTTCTAGCTTTCCCTGTTGGAGTGGTAAGTATGGTGTTAATCTGCACATGTCTTTACAAACGGGGTAAGCGGTGCTATTTACTAATTGTTTTCTGGCTGACAGAATTGTTTTCTGGCTTCCCCACCTCTCACAAAAGACTATGTGGAAAGGGAAAAATGGTAGTGATGATTTTACTACTCTCTGTTTGCCATAAGTGTAAGGGAGCACTGATGTTGCTGAAATTACTTTTTGCTCGTTAGAAAAAACGTACTTGAAAATAGCAACTTGATTGTACAAGTCATTTCAAATGTGAATTGTACCAGCAGCATCTTGAGAGTCAATCTGCACTTCTTCTGCCCCGTGTGTCATCATCAGGTGTAGTGAAAGTGCTGACTGTGGCATGTTTCACACCATGACAACCTAACTGGCGTTTGGGCTGTAAGCCATTTTGTCATGGACAATAAGGGAAGCAAAAGTCCAGGTTGCTCTCTGTTAATCCCATGCAGGATTCAGAGCTGACAGGAGAAATGGGGTAGGAAAAAAAGGGATTTGTCAGCAATGTAAAAAAGCACACAGAGATATGGAAAAATGTGGATTTTACGTATCTTTTTCAAAAGAAAACTATTTTTTGGATCAGGTCCTGCTCCACTGGGACGTTTGACATCGCTTTCAGTGGCAAGAGGTGCTGAGTCTCTTTAGGTGTCTCATACCACACACTGAAAGCAGCTGAAAATCCAGAATTTCATGGATTTTTACATGGATGTATGATCTATTTCAGTCTAGTTCTAAGTTCAGGTTACATTAAAAGAAATGCGTGAACCTTTCATTAAAACATTGCTTTGGTTGTAATTCAGGATCAACCTTTAATTCTGACTTTTTATTTCAATGTACAGTAGTTCAAAATAAATTCACTAGAAGCAATGTTTTTTCATGGTAGGACTACTAGAAAACTGTATGAAGTCTCAAAAGTTGTACTGTTTCACAAAAGCTGATCACCTATTGTCAATTAACAGCAGTTAACATAACATTCTATCATCGTAATTTGATATAGTCAGAGATTCTTCATTAAAATGTAATTTCACCATTTATGTGGGATTTTACAGTACATGAAGAAATACAGAATGCTTTTGCAAAGTTAGAACATGGAAAGCATGTGTGAAACACTGTGCAGGTGTTTCTTTCATAAACGCACAGCTGGTAGCCTTCCCTTACCATAATTGCTGGCTGGCCTCTTGGGAGCTGCTACAATTCATGTTGGGGTAACAGACTGCAGTTCTCCAGCCATGGTAGAAGAAACTGGATCAACTAATCTAGTTTTGAAAAAATGTGTGAATAAACAGGCTTGCAAATATGTATTTAATGGGTGCAGAGATATATATGTTACATTTGTTTTTAAGGGACATCGAGAATTAGAAGTGGTTATGATTGTGATTGGCAACAGATGCTTTTCCTACTGTGTTGATAGAAGTGAAGAAGGACAACATCACATTATTGATCTTTATTTAAAGATTTTAAGTGCCTTTTTCAATCTAGAAGTGTAAGCCTTTACATGCATTGAAGCACGTCGTCCTTGGCGTTCTCACACCACTGCCACTGTTTTAGCTCCGTATGTTGTCTGTGCGCTCCTCCACCTCTGCAGCGTTGCTGACCTTGAAACTTTTCAAGATATTGGAGAATTTCAGCTTCACTTTGTCTTGGCAATTCTGCACATTTCTTTCAGGCATTGTTTCTTTTGCCACCAGTAAGCAAGGGTTCCCAGCTAGCCGCTGCCTGCACTAGAAGTACTGTTGCAACATTTACAAGTTAGCAGTTCCTAAGAGACATGTTGCATACCTGGAACTAGATGCTTTCTCAAGAGTTTCATACAGAAACAACCTGTGTCTTAGACAAAAAAAAAAAAAAAATCCGGAAAATAATAAGAAATGGCCATGCTCATTGGACAGATGCTCTCCATTTCCAAAGGTGACCTTTCAGTGGTGAGGGGGAGCAACTGATTACCACATATTTCACTTTACTTCTTACAAAGAAAGCCTAAAAAGGTTGATTTCATTGTTGTTTTCTCTCCTGGCTACTGGGAGACAAGCAGCAGCACTTCATAACTTAACACTGGTCTCAGCTCCTTCCTGAAACCTGCTCCTCTCCAGCAGCACTCACCACATTGCAGTTACCACTTGCCAGAGTCTTAGCCAGTGCCTGAGGGACAGCCACTGGGGGCTCTTCTTCAATGGGATTACGGGTAGGAACAGTTCAGGACCCAAAAGTAGCTGGCTTTGTTCTCTAAAGAGTTATTTATGTGTAAGAAGATACTCAGTGAAATTTTGGTATGCCGGAGGTGCTTGTTAGAAGGAAGTTACTAAACACCAGAGTGTCTGCACAAAAAAAGTTAAAGTTCTCTTGTTTCCCATATTCTCTCAATAGCTTCCTCACTCAAAAAAAAAAAAAACCAACAAAAACCATACCCAGAAAAAGAAGTTCAAATGCAGACTTTCATTCTTTGAGACTCACCCACCTAGCTCTCCATGGAGCTTCTCGGTGGTTTCCAGTAGCGACACAAGGGGACCTTCACACATGAAAATTGGACGGATATGAATTAAATCCTTGTTGGGTTTCTAATGTAACAGCAGTGGTCATGCTTAAGTACTTGTCAGTTACTTTAACATCTAAATTTTTTTTATTGCTCAGTGTTTTACGCAGGGCATGTTTAGGGAATAATGGAAATACTAGGGGAACATTTTAAAGCCCACTAACTGTAGTTTTTCAAGAGCAATTCAACACATTTTTTTCTGTATTTCCTGCTTACTGAAGCCCTTGAGATGACTTGTTCTGAAAAACAGATGAGAAAAGGGGTTTCCACTCCCAAGTCAAACAATGATGTGTGGAAAAAAAAAAGGTAACAAAGTATTTCATTTTTAGTACTTCCTACAAAAGTATTAAGTATAAACCACCCAGGAAGTCTGACCACCAACCTCTTCCCACCTTCCAAAGGAAGGGAAAGAACCAGCCCAAGGGCAACAGTCTCCTTGGGTGGCTGTGCAACAGATCAAATCTTGCAAAATCTCAGAGCAAATCACATCTCTCCAGTGTCGTGTTATGCGTTGTCTATCTTTGGGAGCCCAGATAAAACTGAGTTGCCAACCTACCCTTTTGTTTTGGAGCATCAAGAAATAAACACGAACCTCTTTGAAGGACATAATGACTACTGTTTACCTGTTGTTGGTCTTTTTAATACAACTCTTAAGACAAATCAGAAATCAACAAACCAATTTTCTATGCAGTGAAGCCTTATTCCACGAAAAGTCTGTGGGCAACATTTCCTAGCCCTCTCTTAGTTTATTCAAATGCCTAAGAGATCAGGAAGCACCCACCTAAAGCTAGTACCATGCCAATTTATGCTTACTGTGGTCTGCCTTTTTAATAACACTTTGCCTCTGTACGTAATGCCTTTAGCCCTCAAAGAGGCTCACAAACAATATATTTATACTCACAGTTAACCACAGATGCCTTGGGAGATAGCCAGAAAGCTTACCTTTAACTGTACTGAGAAGAAATTTTGTCAAGGAGTAAGGGTGGGTTTTTTCATTTGTCATGAGGCCATCCAGGAAATGAGTGAACTGTGCATCCCAGCCAAAACCAAAAACACATAGTGCAGGAAAATAAAGTTCCACTGGGTTCATTCTTCATTTGCATAACATTTCTTGGTTGGGCTCATGTAAAACAGCAAATTACGCATTTCTTTTCACTGGCTTTCCTCTCTTAGTTTCTCTTCGCTTCCATTTGTGGTGTTTTGATAAAGCCACTTGTTTTCCCTTTTGAATCACCAGCTGTTTCCCAACTTGTCCTTTAAAGGTTCTCCCTTGGCAGTGCCACATGCTCTTCTCATGTCCTCTGAAGCTTCAGAGGCAGAGGAGAAAAACTCAAGGAATATCTACTTAAGTGAGAAAACAGAGTTTAGTTTTCAGCCTTAATCTTTTTCTGCTGCTATTTGTTTAGCAATACTTTAGATGCCTGCAACAAGTTAGCTGCTCCATATTTTCAAACAGTTTCCAAGGTCTGCTTGCAAATTTGAGGTTCCCTTTGGTCTGTAATGACCCTAGATACGATAAGTAGCAAATGAGGGACTCTTTTGTTCTTTTATATGTTGCTTAACCTTATGTTGTTTAGCCAAGTAATCACTGTCTTGGGAAAGTCTGCAATCTTAGGAGGCTGCTGTACAAAGAAGTACAAAAACAATTGCTGGTGCCTGTTTTCTTCCTTGAATTCCAGGTCTTGAGTTTGTCTAAAGAGGAAGAGTGACATTTTTGCCATTTTGCCTTGGGAACAAAAGAAAATATTGGGCTCCCTGAAAGATGTCTGGTGCATATGAGCAGCCTGTTCAGCCTGGCATGTGAGGGTAGTACTGTGACTGTCTCCACAACAGAGATGAATTGTGCCACAAGGAAGGTGGCATGAGCATAAGAGCTGCAATTCTGATTAAGCCTTACATAGGCAGTGTAAAGAAGCAGCTCATTGTGTCATGGACTGGCACTGCATGACTGTGTGTGATCTTGGCAAAGCCTAGCCCAAATAAAACTCTACCAACACCAAAGTGTATGCATAGTAGAGGTGATTTAAAAGTACTAGACCAACAGTTGCTCATTAATCAAAATGAACAAATTCAGAAGCGGCCAAGGTAGCTAAGTAGCAAGTCCTTGTTATAGTTCTTTTCATCCACATACTTCATTTTTATAGTTCATTTTTATAGTTCGTTTTAGTTCCTAGTGCTATAGTTCATTTTTATGGTTAATTTTATCCAAATGAACTAATTGTAAGGAAAGGTAAGGTGAACCAGTTGGACACTGGAAGGGACCTTCTCCAAGGCGTTGGCGTTAGTCTCATGTCAGGTCGTCCTCTGGGATAGGTTAGTTCTATAACACCTTGGGTTTTGCGCACTTCTTTTACCTTATGTCTGCCTTGTGATAGTGCTTTGCTAAGCAGCATTTGCCGTCTGTAGCTCCAGATGGTTGCAACCAGCTAGGCTGATCCTGTTCCATCCATTGGCTGACTTTGGTTAAGGGACAGATGGCACGTCCCCTCTTTTCTTATCTTCACCTCCTTGGCAAAGTATTGTTTTATTCTGCTACACACAAAAATAACAGGTCAAAACATGCCAGCTTTGTTGTATTCGGTGTAATAAGGTTCAACCTAATTCTAGGTGATTTTCCTTGCCATAAGACTTCCTTGGAAAAAAGCATCAGTCTCAGTCTTCATGCGCCTGAGAATATAGTTTTACGTCCCAGTTGGTCTTAGCAGGTTCTCAGAGACCCACTGTGATAATACATGACTTCTAGGAAGCCTATAGAGAAGAGGATACTTTGCTTCCATTTTCCCTGCTGTTCAGCTATTCATATCTTGGCACTTATGTGTCAGCAGGTGCATAAAGAGCTGGGCTGCACCAATGCCAAGACTGGCCCAGAAGAGAGACTTCTTATGGGGTACTTTACACTTGCAATATTTTTCAGACTGTCCATCATAACCTATTTTTTTTTCCTGGCCTCTGTACACTAATGAAATAGTCCAAGCTTGTTCTGAGCAGGCACCGATAGCTGTCATAACAGATGGACAAGTGTGTTGGAAACCAAGAAACTATGTACTGTATGCACACTGAGGGAACAGTGTACTGGTTCAGGTCATTCACGTAACTGGCTGGCCAAAGTCTGCGTGTCTGCGGTTAGAACAAGGTGCCATTGATAAACTGCAACCTCAGTTTTAACTTTGCAAAGTCAGAAGCATATGAAACAACTTAAGCCTACACTATCACACACTAGTAATTTGCTGACCTTGCTGTGCTCACCCCATATTTCTTGCACTTTCTTTTACTGCCTCCCCAAATTAGCTGTAAGATCACGGGCCACATCAATTTGGATGTAACTGAATACTTACCTGCTGATCTCAGTGAAAGTCCTATCTGTTGCCTCTCAAACTTTAAACTTGGACTTGTTGCTACTGTGTAGAGATCCCCTGAAAACAGTTGTTGAAAAGCTCCTGGCCCAGGTATTGGATGTTACGGCTGTAAACAATAAGCCTTTTATTACTAGAAAACTATGACTCAAATTCAAGGTAAGAAAGCAATTGTGTTTTAATTAGAAGACTACTTTGTTCTTTCCCCAGCTAAGGTAAGCTAAAACTATTATTTCTGTAAACGACTGAGTTTTTATATTGTCTTTGCTTTTCAGACATCAGGGTATCTCTAAAGAATTTGTACGCACTTTGGCAAAAATTCAGCCTAGTGCAAACTTTATCTGAGCCATCTGTCTCGTCCTCAGCTTAGTGGAAATAATGGTCTCTGACAAGAACCAAGGCAAATTTCATACTGAAAAACAAGCAGGATACTAGACCTTTTTTCTGTGGATCCTAGTCCATGAATTGTGTGCAGTCTAGTTGAAGGGTTAATTTTTTTTTTTAAACAATGCTATTTTGATGGCTGACATGCGAAAGTGCATGGATGAGTTTATAGACTTCTGTTTAGGGGTGAATGTTTCATATTTATACATTCTATGAATTCCAAGTGATATTTTACCTGATCTTTCATTTGTTTTCTATCCTGCTAGTGGTGAAACATTATTTATGTGCCACATCTGCTACTAAAGCATTGTACTCAGTTGTAATTTGGCCACAGGCATGTAGTTCAAAAAAATGAGATTTTTTCCAGGCTGAAAGTCAAAAGAAAAAAAAAAAAAAGAAGAAAAGTTAAAACTCCTCTGAATGAAAAGAATAATCCAGATTCACACTGTTGATTAAAGCAGGATTGGGTCAAAGAACTATAGTATCTGTGTCTGTCCATAGATCATTTGCTAAATGCCCCATTTTGCTATCTAAAATGTGTAGCAGTTGTTCAGAAACATACATTTTAAAATGTCTTGTGTTTTTTTTTCTTCTTAGTTTGTTGTGACGATGTTTTGGAGCATCTATGTCTATGACAGGGAACTGGTTTATCCAAAGCTGCTTGATAATTTTATACCAGCGTGGCTAAATCATGGAATGGTGAGTAAAGTAATATAAACACTTCCTTGCATAAACAAAGAGTAAGACACTGATTTCCTTGTGCATGACTTTGCACACACTTAGAGCTAATCCCCTCAGAAGTGATTAAGGAGCATTGTTTGCAAGCAAGAATAACGTCTTTCCTTCCTTGAGTCCTTGAGTCATATTTGAATCCCTACTAGGTTGAAACAGTGGAGATTTGAACTTGTGCGTCCTACATCCCAGGCTAGTTTTGGGGATTGGCTGTTTTCTGTGATAAGGTACCTTTGCCAGAGCTATATCACCCTGGTCATATCAAAAGAGACTCTTCCAAAAAACAGAAGTTCTGACTTTAACAAATCTTGTTCTAAAATGACAGAAACACTTAATTGAGTGATTCTTTACCCTTCTACAAAAGTATAATTTGTGATGAAAATGTTTTGATTTAAATGCCTGTTCAAAAAATCTCACTATGCTTTTTGGACTTTTAAGTTTTTAGAAAAAAAAAAAAGAATCACTGATTCCTCAAGTACACCAAACTTGTGTAGCAGAACCTGTATCTGAGTATTTTTAATAATGTGGAATTATATGCATCAATGCAGTTTCAAAATTGCTGCATCAGTAATCATAAAAGTAGTTTCTTGAGAAGAAATCTGACCTTTTCATCCCTCTCTGGTATGTCAGGTCAGACATTCTTTCTCTCACCTATATGTTTAAGTGCTAAGGGAAATACCTATATGTTTAAGTGCTAAGGGAAAGATAAGGCCACACTTTGCTATCAGGTGCTTAGTACTGTTTATGCAGTATTTGAAGCTGAAAAGCGTCATGTTTGCTTCTCTAGTTGTGTCTGTGCACAATGTTTCATTAATACTCTGTTTTCCATATCAAGGCATGGCAAACCATTTGGCAGTGCTGTTCATCAGCAGATGACAGCAGAGCTCATCCTTCAGGGTGTGAGTGCTGTATCACCGCAGCAGATCAAGATTTCTCCACTGCTGCTGGGCTTGATAGATGGGTCCTTTGTGGGGTGGGGCAGATGGCACTGCTGTTTATTTATTCCCTAAATTGTGCGTTAAAGGAGCAGTATGAGAGTTTCTACTGACGAGAGGAGCATCAGCTTCTGCTAGATACTGTACTGTTTTATGACGTTTTGAAAGGAACAGCATGATATTATGTGTGTGTAGAGCTGCGGAGAGAGTCTGATGACTCCTGCTGTGTTTGTTCAGACTGTCCTCCCTTGAGTTTTGAGGTTGCAAACTGAACACTTGCAAACACTGCCAAGCCATACATACATTGATTTTTTTCCCCACGCCACATCAGTGCCAGCTCTGATGACATTTCTTCCAGGTTACATTCCACATACTGAAAGTGCCTAACCTATAACATTTTTCATGAATGTACATTGTAAAGCAGTTGACAACAAATGGCCCTGTGTATTCAGGAAGTCTCCTCTGTGCATGACTAAAAGGCAGTTCAAGCTCATGTTGCTCTGTAGAAATGTATACTTACTGAAATATTTGAAGAGGGCTTTTGTTTGAGATTTTTGGACATAATAGAGTTTGCTGAAATTAATTGCGTGCAAGCATCTTAGCCTTATTTTTTCAACTTGAAATATTGTAGAAGGCATTTTTGAAAGTCTTTTGTAAAGGAATTGTTTGCTATGTCAGTCTCCATTTATCTAAGTGTTCCTTTAGCTCGATCACAGAAAGCTTATGGCTGTTGGGCTTTTTACCACCTTTCATTCTAATTCTTTCTGATGTTTTAACCATCATTTTATACTCACCAGCTTTCATACTAATTAATTCTGATGCATTGCCCATCATAATACGAAAAGGTTCTTAAACCACCTTGAGAATGCTAGCACCTCACTTATTAGCAGCTACAATTTTGACATGGCAGATTTTAGAGAATATGATAGAGGTCCCCATGGTGAAAGGGTAGGACCTCTGGCAATACAGTTTTAGAAAAGTCAGGATCCCTGGCTATTGTTTTTTACTGAAATAAACACTTATTCTCATATTTTCCTGCATGTTTTGACAGCAGCTGAGCACATTCAGTGATAATTTTTCTGAACGCAAGGGTGGCTGTGCTGGAGCCTAACCTTGTATAGCAAAACTCACACAAGAGATTCATCACCCTCGGCAGAGTGAAATCTGTAACGGAGAGGTGCATCCTTTTGCTACTGCAGCATTGCTGATGAATCCCTCTTCTCTGTGAGCTTCCCCCACAGCGCCTGGTGCAGCTCCGAAGGATCTGAAGGGTTCACCTGTGAACACTCTGTCCAGGTTTTTTCACGGCAGTTTTCCTAAACATGTATTTATCACAAAAAACCCCACAAAAACTGGAAAATGTAAACCCTGACATTTTCCACAGTAAAAAGATTCCCTCCTTTAACAGAAGAGTCGTATTTTCAAAAGTTTCTGACAGGTGTATTATGACCAGCTGTAACAACTTGCTCAACTGTCAACATCAGCCTGCAAAATCCACACGTAGAAAAGGAATGAAAAGTGGTGAAATCTGGTTGTAATAATAGCAATCATATTTCCAGTAGTAATATGGGCATGTATCAAAATATTTGAGAGTATTCATACTTTAGAAGCATTTTAAAGTGATTGTCTTGAAGGCTGTATGAAGAAATTTTTTGGTCTGATTCGGTGCATCAGCCCAAGCAGAAGTGGTTTGGGCAGCAGTGTCTGCTGCTTTGTTAGGTTATAATAATTAGTTCTCATCCCCCTTTTTTTCCTCCCCCTTTCCCATCCTTTCTCTGCAGTTACAATGTTGCCTATAATTAAAAAAACCCCAACTGTTTTCTTCAATACATAGTAAAGTCTTGCTAATACTCAGAGATATCACTTTTTCATAACAACACTTTTTCAACATCTAAAAAATTACTAATTATTAAAAAAAATTCCTCTCTAGAAATGGAAAAAAAGAGGGAAATGAACCTCAGAGCTATGCAATCCCATTACCTATTCAATCACAATATTGTTTATAAAGTTTCATAGAAACAGAGAGGCTTATCATTGTGCACAAAGATAAAACCCACAAACTATTTACCATAAAATTGCATATAGTATCAAGAACTGTATTTCTATTATATGTTGCCCTGATTTCGACTGAGATAGGTAGAGTTAATTTTCTTTCTAGTAGCCGGTATAGTGCTGTGTTTTAGACTTAGTATGAGAATAATACTGATAACACACTGATGTTTTTAGTTGTTGCTAGGTAGTTGCAGTGCTTACACTAAGTGAAGGACTTTTCAGCTTCTCACCGTGCCCTGCCAGGTGCAGAAGAAGCTGGGAGAGCACAGCCAGGACAGCTGACCCAGGCGGGCCAAAGGGATGTTCCCTACCATAGAACGGCATGATCAGTATATAACTGGGGAGGGATCGCCACTACGAAACACACTGGGCATCGGGGTGTTGGTTTTTTTCTGCATTTGGTGAGCAATTGCATTTGTACATGACTGGTTTTATTATTATTGTTATTACTATTATTATTATAATTCTCTTCCTTTGTTATCCTATTAAACTGTCTTTATCTCAACCCATGAGGGTTTTTTCCATTCTCCTCCCCATCCCCTTGAGGGGGAGGGGTGAGTGATCAGCTGCATGGTGCTTAGTCACCCGCTGGGGTTAAGCCGCGACATACATATATGCACATACTGTAATAGTTAAAAATATAATTCCAGCATACAGGAAAATCTGTGTAGTAAGTGGTGGCGTGTGGTACCAGATGGTACCTCATACATACAGATTCATACACCCATGAAAAGCGTCACTGATAGATTTGTACTGTGCCATAAAAGCGATATATTTTATCATCTCAGTCAATCGATTCATCCATAACCAATGGTATCACTATGAGTTGAGAAATGATGGGGGGAAATCGATGGCAGGGTTGCTGTTGATTTCAGCGGCACAAGGATTTCATCTCTGTTTATTATGTGAAGGAGCATATCTGAGTAGCTGAGGTTAAGCTTCTGTCAGTAGAAATAACTACCTGTCCAAAGAGAGCTTTTGGAGAATAGGATTGTATCTCAGCTCTGGTCTATTTCTCAAGTGTCAAGTTCACTTCCTGTATTTATTAGTTATGCAGATTAATTCATCTTTGCTGGCTACAATTTTAGTTGCCAAATTACTGAACTCTTCCATCAAAGATGCCATTCGTGTTCTTGAGACTGTCCTGCATTTTGGATCCATGTCAACCCTTAATTCCACAGGCATATTTTCCATGGGAAATAGTCTTTCCCATTTTCTGATGGCTGTCTATCAGATCTCTATCGGTATTAGTAGTTTTTAATTAAAGGCTAATCTTTAGTGTTTCAAGGTAGCGTGTCATAGTAATAAGATTTTTATCAGCTCATTCATTGCACGTTTTTGTGTTGGAACTGGACAGGATGATGCATAGACAACATTTGTTTCCAGAAGTTATATTCTCTTCAGTATTAGCACAGACTATAAAACTAGAGGTTGCCCCTATTCTGTGTGATGCCCACATAAACAGATCTGTAGACTGAATTCATTTAAGCTGGAGCATTGCTGATTCGGAGCCAGGTTACATGGCAGGACTGCGTGCAGTATCTGTCCAAGTTAGCATACCATTTCAGCGAGAGTCCTTCTTTGTTTTTCACAGACACTGTCCCAAATTATTTTTTAAAATGTAAATCATCTTTTGTTTGTGGCAAGGAAAGTAAAATATAGAGATAGAAATTGCTTACTGAGGAGTTTAATGGCTTTGGAGGTCAAAACCAAAGAATTGCCTTCATATGAAAACTCTAGAGGAGGGGTCAAGGAAAGGGGGAGGGGAATATGCTCTGCCTCTGTGGAGTTGGAAAATTAATTGTATGGGTTCTGTGCCACTGCAGTCTATATAAGCTCTTCCAGTTTTGTACTCCCATTTTTATGTTGCTTTTGGGAAACAAAGGTGTTCCTGGAAAGACATACCCTCTGTCCTTGTATTCAAGAGAATGCACAAAAACTGGGACAAATAGCAGTCACAGACAAGTTATGGAGAGGAAGGAGCATGTCCAAGTGATACATCTCTACTTCCTTCACAAGTTGGCTCTCTCTTTTTATTGCTGGCTGCTCAGCTGTAAAGCTCAGCCCACCCGAGAGTGGTACCGAGTCCCTCTGACCATCTCTCCAATTGTTCTTCCTGGCAGCCTTGTCTTAGGTCCAGTGGCCTTGGCTTGTTTGTTCCTTTGTTTTTCTGGTGGAAAGCTTTTTTCCTTGATGATTCAACAAGTAGAAAAATAGAAGAGCCGTGCAAAGATCAAAATTTGTAGTAATCTGACATAGAAAGATTGGAAGGTCCAAAACTGGTGAGTTTTTTTACAAACGCGTCTCTCCATCATTAGTTGGGTCAGTTGCTGCACAGTGCTCGCTCTGATTAGAAACAAGGAGATGTCCTTTCTTTCAGCAAAGTGTTTCCATCTAGCATGTTGCCCTAAAAATCCTTTTTCAGAAATGACTCATTTGAAATAGCACATTATACTTCTTGAGGCTGTTTTCCTAATACAGCAACATCCCATGTATAGGCTCTTTTTGTACAATCTACTGCACCTTGGTAATGCCTCACGCTTATGTGTAGAAGATACTTCTCCTTTTCTGAGATGTGTTTCTAAATTCGATTTAAGGCTTCTGGGGATATTCCAACTCAAGTGCTCTTCTTAATTTATCTGTAATATTTTTGTATGTTAGAGGTGAATAAAATCTTCAGTGCTCCAGGAAGGAGTTCCCACTTGTTAAATAACTTGCAAAGTTTTCTAATAAACATCAGGGAAAATTCGTAATTTAATTTCCAACAGAAAACCTGCTACTGGATGGCTATTATTTAAACATCTATCTGATGGAAAGAATAGCAATTGAAGCTGGTTGCCTGGGGACTCAGAATATTTGCAAAACCTGTGAAAATAATGTTGTTGGATTTGTACACTTCTTGCATGTTCATGCTGCAGTTACACAGCTCTGTCTGGTATCTCTCCTCATTATCTGCCAGTTCTACCACTGGAGTGAATACAGTAGTATCAATTATCCCCCCTGCTCTGGGGAGAAAACCAGCAGCAGCTTAAAAGATTTTTTTTTATTTTCTGTTATTTATGTGAAGGGCTTGGAAATTGGTAGTGTGTCAAAACCTGTGATAGCACCTGAAAATTGCGAGAGGCTGCTAGGTAAAGAAGACCAAATTATCTGAGTGGCATCCTCTGGGAGCATTAGGAAAACCCCTTTACCTAATAGAGTAACAGCACAGCGGTTTTTGTGAAGTGGGAAGATGGCCTGAACCACCTTATGTATCTGCCGGGGGAGACTCGTCAGAGTAAGGTGAAGACAGCTTTCTAACTGAACACAGGTGCTGAATGTTTCTGATTATTTGCTATTTCCAGTAATCTAGAGAAAACATACACACAGCCTCCTCCTGGCAGAAACGAGCCCAACACATAGTAATGAGGGACCTCAAAATATCTTTGAGTACTTAGTAACGGCTGAACATATGAGCCCTATTCCCAGATGCGAGCATTGCAGATTAAAAGTTTGAGAGCTAAAATCCCCAGACGAGATCTTTTTCTGAAGTTTTGCCTTCTTTTGTTGACAAGGTCACATAACTCAGTCTGTTAGCACAGGGGATGATAGCATGCAGTGTTAACACCTAGTCACAGGAGTGACTACCAAAGGAGGGAAGAAGGGGAGAGACAGCATGAAAAAGGGTGTTAGGGAAAGATAGTTGGATGAGAGGAAAAGACAGGCAGGAGGAGAGAGACGAATCAAAAAGTCAGCCGATGCTGTTCCAACTCCTACCTAAAAAAAAAAAAAAGAAAAAGAAAAACAAATGAGGGAAGTGACTAAAAAAGGAGCCACAGAATAATGTAGACAAGCTGGAAGAGACTCAAAAGGATAAAGAGGACCTGGGGGAGGAGAAGGATGAGGGGAGCAGAAGTAAGGAAATAAGGAAAAGTAAGAAAGAGGAAGTGAAGAGTATGTTTTCTTACCATATCTTTCCATTGCTTCCCTGGGAAAACTTCCCTGAGATCTATTAATTAGAGGAGTTGAGAGCAAGGCGATGGCTTACTGATGCGAGGAGGAGAATTGCTTGTGTTGCTGTTTGATGTAGGTTTACAGAGTCGATGAAGTAATACTTGCACAGTGACATGTCAGGAGCTTTGAATCCTCGTAAAATGTTTAGGATTAAAACCACTTGCAACCATGCAACAGTACGAGGCCTGTGGTCCTAGAAATTGTATCTGTGAGATATCTGTAGAATGGCATAGGTCTCTTTGCATCTCTGTCTATGTTTTTATCTGACAATGCCGTACATTATCTGAACTGTCTGTTTCACCCTTAAAATTTCATTCCTGCTGTTGAAAACAAGCCTGTTCAGAGTGTGCCTTATTTTTTCATGTCAACTGTGAAGTGTGAGTTGCATATTAAAACAGATGTGCTGTTTGCTAAGGGTTGCAGACATGCTGGAAGATCACATATTTGAAACACCAGAGGTAACAAAGCACACTGTATTTCACACCACCCTACTGTCCTGGTTTCAGCAGGGACAGAGTTAATTTTCTCCCTAGCAGCTGGTATAATGCTGTGGTTTCAATTTAGGATGAGAATAATGTTGATAACACACTGATGTTTTGGTTGTTGCCAAGCAGTCAAGGGCTTTTCAGCTTCTCGTACTGCTCTACCAACAAGAAGGCAGGTGGTGCCCAAGAAGCTGGGAGGGGACACAGCCAGGCCAACTGACCCAAATTGGCCAAAGGGATATTCCATACCATATGACATTACGTTCAGTATATAACTGGGAGGCTGGCCAGGAGACAGCACAGCTCAGGAACTAGCTGAGCATTTGCTTTGGGTGGTGAGCATTGTGCTGTGCATCACTTGTTTTGCAACTTATTAGTATTAGTATTCTCTTCCTTTTCTGTCCTATTAAACTGTCTTTCTCTCAACCCACAAGTTTTAACGTTTTTCTTTTTGATTCTCTCCCCCATCCCACTGGCAGGAGGGGAGTGAGCGAACGACTGTGTGGTTCTTTTAGCTGCCTGCCAGGTTAATCCACACCTGCTTTGACAGACAAAGCTGGGTGTAATTCTGGAAGTAATAGTTATGGTAATAGTAATAACAGTGATAATAAAAGCTCAAAGCCAGATTTTCAGCCGAAGTCGCTCATACAAATGTTTTATAAAGTGATTACTATGGGCACAAAACAAATGACCAAAGAAAAGCCCCAAAAGGACGTGCAAAGGCAGCCTTAGCCTTCCTGCCTTTCTCTGGGTGTGGAGTACGTACTGAGTTGTGTTTTCCTAGAAGCAGGGTTTGGCCCTGGACTGCTACGTCTCTTTGTTAAACCAGCAGCAATGTGGGATGGAAACACATTTGGTTCATTCCCATAATTCTGACAATATTAGGAACACCGGTTTTGTTTTAACGTTCACTTTTTGCGCAGCTTCTATTGCTCGCCATAGTCACTGCTGGAGCAGCGCACAACTCTTTTGTAATGTTTAAGCTGGTACGTTTCCCTGGTGCTACTACATGATTTATCAGATATGTAGTTTGCAGGTTATAAATGTAAATAAATGTTCAACTTTAAAATCAGTGCAAAATGCCTTAATAACTGGTACGCATTTTTGCTGAAAATCTATGTGCCTTCCTCTCCTGTCTCTCAGTTAAAATCAGACACTTTTTTGATCTTTTAACATCATATATCTCTTGAGGTTTTTTTTCCAGAGAACATAGGCAGATAGTGGAATCAAACAGTAAGCAATACATTATTATGATTAATGACGAGTATATTCAAACAGTGTCTTTTATCAAGAAAAGAGAACATTTCACTGGAAAAAATGAATGCACTGGGAGAAGGACTGCTTATGTTTAAGAAGGTTTAATATGTCAGCTGCCAGCTACAGGTTGTGTACTCTAAAGCACCCCATGTGCAAGTCATCCTAGAGGCTATCGCTGCAAAAAGCTTTGTCTTTTTTAGCAGGCTGTGAAAACACAGGGAAGGATTCAAATATCTCTTTAATGGTATAGTAGGTATATATGCATTTATTGTCTATGTATTTAAGAGACTATGCTTTGCCTTAAGATTACAGTAAAATGCAATGTTGTGTATCCTTGGACACGGTGGTTACCATTCATTAGCACTTACTCAGATAAGAATTAGAATGTACATACGATAAAAGTGTGATTGTACTATATTGTACCCACTTTACTAAACTGTGCTGTTAGTATTCACACATGTGGCAAATATGACTTAATCAGACCACAAATATTTTGCAGCATTCCATGGTATCTCATTTATTTGTTTAATTTGCCGCTATAGCAACTGGATTCCATCCTTTTAGATTCTTTTTTTCTCAGACCTATGATCTACTTGGTTGAAGCTTGGCAGACAGCTTTTCCTTCAATTGAAGACATATGCGCTAACTCAGTGACCAGATTTTTACCTATTTATCATTGTTGGAAAGTGGGTTATTTCACATGGACACAATACCAGAAGAATCAGCAGACCTGGTGAAGGGAGTCTGAGCCCAAAAGCTTATATGCTTTTTCCAGTCCTTGAACTTGGTGGAATAAAAAATATTACTTCTCTTTGTATCCCGAGATCATTGTCGCTACAGGAACGCTAATACAAGGAAATATATTGACATTGTTTTTGTAACAAATTACCACGTTTTAAAAGTAACTTTTTTCTTTGTTAATTGCTGTCTTTTTACATGTCTTTGTATTTGGAAACAGACATAATTTCTGCAGAAATCATTTCATATTCAGATGATTAATATGTTGAAATAGTGCCACAGCAGTAATGTTTTATACATCCTGATCGGCAGAAATCAAGGATTTGGGGATGGCCGTGGGAATTACTTTTGCTCATGGTGGGCTATGAGCTTTGACATAACCTGATGTCTGCCCTGCTGCTCGGTTCAATCCCCATATTTTTACTTTCCCATATAGATGTAAATCAGTAAAAACAGTGTACATTTTTAGTAACTCCTCAAATACAAGAGACTCAAATTCAGGATATAGCATGAAGGATGTTTTTGACAGATGTGGAAGCCATTGCCATTAGTCATGAAGGTCTACAATTATCCCTTTTACCTTTGGACATTTACCTCAAGCACCAAAGCCCCAGCCTGGTGCCCTATTCGGCAAAAGCCATCACCTTTCAGAGGTGTCTCTTTCTCTCAGAGAGACCGTAAGGATGACTAAGGTGATGCTGTTCCTCCCTCTGACACCACAGTTAGCTAAACAGGAAAAAACTCGGACCACGGAGAAACAGCCTGGGGCGTGGAGGTATCTCAAAATGGCAAAAGGCAAACTGATGGCCAGTATATCTCTTACATCTTTTTTGTTGCAGTATTAGCTGGTATCCTTTAACTCTTCACAGCTTGCTTTCTTTTCAAAACAAGTAACAACGCATATTAGAAGTGCTGTTTAAACTGTTTTTAAATTTCTGTTTTATTCCTAGTTCTGCTACTGTTTTACTGAATAATCTGAGAGAAATTATGTAGTGTATGATTGAAAACATTTTTTTATAAGTCTTAATTAGTTAATGTCTGCATTTTGTGGGACTTTGTATTGATAGTTAGAAAAACAGTGCTGGCTGTTACTGTGTTTATAGCACCATGCCGGATTCTGGTTACGAAGCATCCCAGACAGGGCAGCATGCCTGCACTCTGCTCTTCCCTGTGCTGGGGGCTGGCTCGGAGGTATTTCCCTTTCATGTTCCACAGCGTCACATTCATTCACTTTCAATGAAGAGGCGAATTGCCTTTTGCAAATTACTTTGAGGTTCATGGATGCAAATGCAACACGGAGTTAGAGTTGGTATTGTTGTCCATTCTTCTGCAGAACAGAAGCGACCTCCACTTCAAATAATAACATTATTAATGGTTATATACCAAATTTAGTGCTCCAGCTATCTCATTAAATATTCTAGGCAGATATGGTGCATAGTATAGAAAGTTCAAATATACCTAGAAAGGAAATTCTTCTTTATCAAAAATGGCTGTAATAGTCAAATCATATCCTTAAGTTTGTTTCCCACAGGAAGCAAATTTATTTGCATCATAGGGCTTTTAGCTTTTTATTCTGCTACTTTGAGCTTTACCAGCTTTCTATAAACCCTATATGCAGAGTTCCAACTTGCTGAGTCACTGCCATGCACATTTTTGTGGCTTCTTTTGCAAATACAGTATGTAATGTAGAAATTTTTTATGAACTATTTATGGGAAAGATGAAATATGTATGTCAGTCTACTGAACTTTGTATTTTAAGGCACTGTTTAAAACAAAGAAATGGGAAATGATATCATTTTCTATAATGGAAACATCCATTAAAAATGTATTTTTACTAATACACAGATTTACTGATGTTTCCATTAACAAACAAAACTGTGTTGTCTGCAAGTTGTTTAAAAACGCATACAGCTGCAAATCATTTTAGGAGGTGAATATGTGTTCTTAGATCAGAGACTAAGGTGGATGGCATTTTGGTCTTTGCTCCTGAAGCAGAGGAACAAAAGATGAAAAAGAAGAGGGAATTTGAAGGAGGAGGAAATGCATTTGTCAGAAGCTAAGAGAAAAAGTGATAGCCTTAGAGGTTGTTAAGGAGGAGAAGACAGCAAGCAAAGTAGAGGAAACCAAATACCGAAATAAAGAGGTGATAATAGTAGTCAGCTGGAGAGAGCCATAGAACATGGAGGTGATAATTGTGTGTACTGTACATCACTGAGAAAAAGCTTGAAAGGGAACTTTAAAGTACCCAGTGTATATTGAAAATGTGACCCTTCGTTGATTCTAGTCCAACATTCAGAAATTGGACGTCATTTCATTTCTTGTGACCGCTATGCAGGATCACTGTTTGCAGAGCAATTTTCTTATTCCAGCATATTTGTGTATGCAGAAGTCAGAAGGGTGCCCTGCTTTGTACACCCACTGCCTCTAATATCCCCAGAGTTTGTGGGTCTTTAGATCTCACAGTTGTTTTCCTGAGCGCTACGCTGCTGTGCCTCCCACTATGGCATCAGTTTGGCAGGATTACTGTATATAGTATATATAGAGTAACATATATAGTGTTGTGTATATGTGTAGTATATAATATAGTATATATACACTATATATAGTAATACATAATATATATTACTATTCATATATTAATAACGATATTGGTACTTAGTACCATTTTAAAGAACATCTCCTGTAATTTTACTTAAGCTAAGCACTGTTGATACATATAACAAATGTTTAGTCCTCAAATTTCTTTCAGCCTCAAAGAACAGGACAGGTAAAGACTGGCAGAACAGAGTTGCTATTTTCCCCATGTTACAGAGCAGAAACTAAAACATGGAATTTGTGGTTTGCCTGAGGCTACAGGCATTTTGTTAAAGATTGAACTGCGAAGTGAGTCGGTGTTTGCTTCATTAGCCAGTGCTTTTATTAAGAAATGATCCTCTCTCTCCAAACCAGGCAAAGACGACAAATTCACAGTGAATGAACGAGCACGCACTTGGGTCTCAAATTCATGCTCTATGGGAAGGAAGAAGTGACTCAATTTTTGAAGAGAGAGATGTTGCTCTGAGTCCTGCTTCACTTAGTTACAATAGGCGTTTCATTATTTTCGTTTTGTTTATATTACTGGAAGCACAGGTTCATCTCACTAACTGCTTTTGTGTTTGTGTTTTCTTTTAGTATAGCAACTACTGTCAACTTACTCCAAATAATTTGATTTTGGGTGTACCTTTTCTCAGTAAGGAGAAAAATCCCTTAGGTTTCCATTCCTTCTCTGATAATGATTGATTTGAGAAGAGAGACTCTGACATGTAAACAGAAGGATGATTTAAGAAGGATGAACTTGGAAATTGAAATGATGTCAGAGGAGAAAAGGTCCCTCTCATCTGCCCTGTCATTTGGAATTGCTTTTTCTTTTGTTGTCCAGGAATGCTGTTGGGACCAATGCGGGGCTGTTGCCCCTAGTGAAAATCAAGGAAAGCTGAGAGTTTTGCTTGCAGGTTTTTTTAAGATATTTCAAAATTCTCTTTTATGGAGTCAAAGCTATTTCAAAAGCTATGTCAAAAGTTGTAATTGCAGGTATATGGCAAGAGGAAATAAAAATACCCTTAAGACATAAAATAGCTTGTGCAAAAGTGTGTCACTCTGACAGTAAAGTATAAGTGATGGTCATGAAGAGTTGTACCTAATGATTATTTTGACTGAGGTAATAAGATCTGTGTGTGTATAATAGACAAAAAAATTACACCAGAATGCGCAGTGGCACAATGTAGAGGCCTGCATCCACTTTGGGAAGTACCTTTCTTCAGGCAAGAATTCAATGTTTACCAGCCCTGTGTCAAAGCTGAACTCTACAGCTTAACTGGCAATCATACAAATATTCACAGCTGTATAAAAAATGTTATTTAGTTCACAACAGTAGCCATGGTTACCTGCATACTTTCATTGCCTTATTCATGTGTAATTTTTTTTTTTTTTCTGGAAATATTGTTACCATGTAATATAATATTGTACAGCCTCTTGGTAAGTTTTACGGTGTAAGGAAGAACATTTTGCAGTGAACCTGAAAGTGTATTATATCAAATTGGTTTGTACATGGAAGATCCCACCTATACATTGCTAGGCAGAGAAAGGCGAGTCTGAACACTCTGCAACTGCCATTTCAAAATATAAATAGGAATATGTAAAATTCCTTGGCATTAAAAAGTCTCTGACAGTGTTGTAACTGCACAACATGTAAATAGAACTAGTCCCTGCTTGGTCCCCTCACAGGTGACACAGACCAGGCAGTTCCTGTCACTACATGCTAGAATGGGAAGTTATTCTCCTTTACTCTTGCAGGAAAAGTGAGCCCCAGCAACCCCACGGTGCCAGAAGGCTAAAAAATTTTACTCCTCTCTCTCCTTACTTTTGCCTGTGTAATTCAGTGTCCTCAGTGCAGGTGTGATGTACTTGAGAATCTCGTGTTTTCGTTACATTTGTGGAAACCAGTCGCTTTAGCATTACTGCAGCAGAATTCCCAACTATATTCTAAACTTTGCTAATAAATTAAAAGTACTTAATCTTTCCAGATATCTCAGATCACTTTGTAAACAAATGAATTAAACTTTGCAAGAGTGTTAGAGACAGTTTACTTAGGCTTATATATTCTTTTTTGAATTGAGAAGTGTGACATTCATTCTGAAAGAATAAAATCACCTATCTCAGTTTAAATTAACAACAACAGCAAAAGGAATAAAGGATATTTGCTTCTTTAATCTGGCAAATTTATCTGAGCTCTTTCAGTATAAGGTTCCTTACTGCCATTGCTACTGTTGTAGAGAAAATTTGCTGGACTAAATATAAAAATTGTATTTAAAGGTCATGTTCCTTGGCATTTTCATGTAACAGTGAAATCTAGGAATTTTATAGGTATTGCATAGAGATTGAACTGAATTTCTAAAATGAAATTTAAAAATTACTGGTGTAACCTTATGAAACCTTGTTGAAAGCATGATAGAGTTTTGATATACTATCCAGACCTGTTTTCAGTGCGTCTCCCACAGCAAGAAGGAAGATGGCATTAAGATGAAAATTTCTATAGCGAAGCCGGCTGTTACCACAGTCTGGCTTCTGTTACTGCCTTAGTGCTGCCAGCTTGGAGCTATTTATAGGCATTAGCCTATATCTATCCATGCATGCGGATCTGCTACTCTCTTCAGAAGTAGTTGTGTTCCTGAAGAAGTTTGCCTGAGGTTTCAAGCTTTATTTTTCCTTTCACGGGCCAGTTTCTTCATCTGTCCTTATTACCAATTAGTAGGAATTTGGCAGGTGGTCTCTCCCTGCCAGAGCTCTTGCATCAGCTTTCCTGCATTGGCCTACAAGCTGGAAGGTTCAGTTGCAGCGTTTTCAGAATCTTCAAAGATGTTTCTTACAGTACAGGACTCTATCCATCATCTTATGATTTTCACGTCTTTTCCTCCTTTTCTTAAGTGAGAATGGTATACAAAACTCTTCAGAAATGCTATTCAGTTCCATTATCTCAAAGCTACAACTTGTCTCACTTAAAAAAAAAAGTTCCTCTTTGTCAGAGATCACAGCAAACCTTTGGTTTTCTTCTGGCTGCAACAGGGTTTTGGTGCTGTGCATGATTTGCAGCAGAAATAAAACCTGTTCTCTTTCATTTTCCTGAGTACCTGATGATGAATGCTGGGCAATAAACCCTTTCCCCAGGAGCCAGCACTTGCTTGGGGCAGAGGTAATTGTTTGCTGCACCACAGCACGGCTGGAGCCTCCTGTGGTCCGCAGCATTCTCTTCACGCGTCGAGCCTGCATACACCCATCCATAAATTAGATACAAGCCAGCCAAGTGCAACCTTTCTGTGTCCTGCTTTACACCACCTTTATCCACGGCATAAATCCCAAAAAGAGATACACTCCCTGGCAGAGCCCGAGTGAGAGTACACTCCCCTGACATAGGAGCAGCAGCAGCAAGCTTCAGGCTGCAGCCAGGGGTGCATTACATCTTCTGCCACCTCATGCAACAAACCATATAGCACTGTGGGCAGCAAAAAGTTCTGGTAGCTGGTAAATTTGCAGCAGTGGGCTCAAAACTAAATTAAAATGAGAAAGTAAGATAGTGGAACAAGTATTTGACTGCTACAAACCATAATCTCTTTCATTCTCACATTCTCAGTTCTAAAGATTATTTCTCTGCCACATGGTTTAAGCACATTAGTGATCTCATGGGGGAGAGTTTTTCCAGCTTGAATACACTGGAAAGCATTCTGCTACTATTAAATTGGTTCTTTTCCCTGCTACTGGTAATTTTTAAATAAATATCTTTTGAAGAGCATTTAACTTCCTCTTCTTGCTTTTACCTAAGAGTAGCTTGAATATTAAACAAAGATATTTCTGCAGAAGTGTTTTTGCACCCAATAAGGCTTTGATAAATTTATAACTGGCTACCTTCTGGAAAGGTAGTAAATTTTACTATCCAAGACTTGGGTAGTTTTTCCTCCATGTTAGCAACTTTAAACCATTTTCCCAGCTCCACTCAGCACACCCTCTGCTTTATTTATCTGTTTTTATCTTCTGTGCAGTTGCAAAAAATACAAATACTTGTATCTTTTTCCCTCCTGCAGTGTTTTGTCACTTGAAGATTTGAAGCCGTTCAGTTTCTGCTAATATAATTCTTCCCATGGCAGCAAATTATGACTTTGCAAAAACAGAGGTTGCTGTCAGCTGTTGGTGTCCAAGGGGAAGTCGCAGACTCACAGCATCAAGTTTGAGTTTTAGCTGGGACTTCCGCCACTCATATGTACTTAAGCTCTCCTAAACAGAGGAGATGTCATGCTTAAATTATTTTCAGCTTTTGACCTTTTCATTTCTGAACTTCCAGCCACTAAAACATGAGGTTTCCCTACTATTTATTTCAGAGGACAGGTCGAGGTGAAATGTCAATGTGAAGAGGAAGGGAGAATAAAGTCCCCCATACAGTATTATTTTGGTATCCAGTGTCCAGTTAATACAAATAAATCAGTTTTACTAGAATTTGTTGGAGTGTTTTTGCTGCTAAAACTCAGGCCACGTGGGAAACAGTTAACAATCTCCAGATGTGAAACGGAAAGAATCAACAGCAGCGCAGAAAAATTATATTTTTCTCAGTGAGGAGGGCTACTGCAGCTGGGATTCACAGAGATACAAAGAGAAGGCAGCTGCTCTGAGAGCATGAGAGAGTCAACCATCTTGCTGTGTTCATGGCAGGGCATTTACCAAACCTGAGGTCCTACTAGACGTGCAGGGAAGGAGCTGGCAAGCAACCAAGCTGAGCTGTCTAGCACACACCTCAAGCCAGGGATTGATGTTTACCTGTTGCTAGTGCTTGGGGACGTGCCACATATGGTGGCTTTACATCAGCTGTCTGTTGAGTGAAGTCTTGTGGTACTGAAGCAAACTCAGAATCTTCTTTCCTTTCTTTTGCAAGTCTATCCACAGGGAAGCTTTGGATGGCATTTGGCACTGTCTCATTTTTCACCTCTTGATCAAACTCTGGCCATGTCAAGGCTCTGCAAGGAAACTGGATGCTGGGACAAGGAGTGGGTTGGAATCTATCCGCTCACCAGATACTCTGTGACTAAGTGCATTTCTTTCATCATAACCTTTTCCACCTTACTGATTGAGAAACTGGATAATAATGATGATACACAGATCCTTTTTCAGAAAATTTTATGGACCTGTTGACTTGTTAGGAGCATCTGTGTCGCTAAATGAGATGTCCTGCTTTTAAAAGGCTGATGTTTAGTTGCACTGGTCCCTACACATGTTCAGGGAAAATGAATGGGCATAAAAATATGTCCACCACCAAATAGCCTAAGGTGCAGTACAGAAAGTTGTACTTAGAACATATTATTATAGACATGTTGTCAGGGAGTATTCCTGTTGCACGATGTTCTGAAAACATCTCTGTTTGCCTCAAGGGAATGCCCGTCTGCCCTGCTTATGATCCATGGGAAAAAAACCCCTTGTGGTAAAGGCAAATGGAGAGTTTCCAATGTCTAATATCCATCCTGTTTTTGTTCCTAGCACAGCAGCTGAAGTGATGTGTTCATGAGAATCATACTGGTGCACAATAGAGAGGGAAGAAGGAGAGTTTTCAACTTCTAAGGTCCTATGATTACAGAAAATCTTAACTTTAAGGGCACTGTTATCATCCTAAAAGTTTCTGGTTTGCGATTAATAAGCCTTTTTGAAATGTTTACCATGTTTTATAGTTTATGTATAGTAGCTGCAATACTGCTTAACTCCCACCCTCAGTGCTTCTTTCCAAACACTCTGCCCATTCAACTGGGCATTCTTCTTTCAAGGAACTGTCCACCCACAGAAACTAATGACAGAGGATACTTTCAGGAGCTATCCTGTGGAATGTCGTATGTGCTAGTACTGCTCACGCACCAGTCCTTCTTACTGAGTATTTCTTTACATAGTCTGAGAGTGAAATACATGGATAAACCCTGAGTATCCTGTGCTGGTGCCAGTATTTTTGGGCTCTTTACCAGGTGTCAGTCATCTTGAAGATAAGCCTGCAAGCATCAACGTATGAATGGTCAGTATTAAAAAGAGCAGAGGCTCAGAAATGTGCAAATTTTTGAATTTTGACTTGGTAGTTTAATCCTAAGGGTCTCAGTTTTAAGCTCTTCACATCATGAAGGAGTGGAAAACCTTTTTTATTGAATAAAAGTTGAGATTATCAACTAACCACATAAACTGAGGATCTGATGCCTTAAGAAAAGGGTGGGGTCAGCTTTTCCTGGAAGAGGCTATGTCTCATAGTAAGTACAGCCTGCTACAAAGGAGTTTTGTTTGAAAGGTTAGCTTATACTTATTGGGTTTACCTTTGTCTGTCTTGTTTTTGTTGAGTTCTCTGTACAATATAAGCTCTTCTGCTGCTTCTTACAGCTCTTAAGATATTTTCAAAAGTGTTCTTCTATATTAATGTTTCTGGAGAAGTGATTAATCCTTTCTCTCATATTAATTCCTTCCTAGCACTTAGCATTTTGGGCCAGACTGTCCCCAGTGGAGCAAAGATCGGAATTCCACTTTTGGTTTGCAGTTTTATGTGAATACTTCTTGACATCGTGAATTCAATCCTATGGCCCTTTTGGAAAACATTCTTCCTTCAGGACCACGTTCTGTCTTCATTGCTCAAGTTGTGCTTTTCTTGTCAGTGTAGAGCTCTGTGCTGAGAAACGTAAGGTTTTCACGGTGTTGCTCACTCTACTTTCTGTAAAGGCAAACCATGTGGTGACAATGATATAAATACCGTGTGCTTTGTTTGCCCTTCTTTGCACGTCCCATGCACATTCTTACCATCTCATTCATTATTTTACTCTTTAGATGCCGAGCACAGAAAAGGGTGACCACATCGCTCCTTTTGCAGTCAGAACGACTTTGGTTTGATTCATGCTGAGAAAAAGAGACAGATCACTGAGCAGGTGTTGAGAGTTTGATGGAAGGGAATGCAGGCTGTCCTTTCAGAGAATTTAAACTCCAGCCATGATCAGTTAGCATGTCTTGAGCCCTCATTCTTGCACCAGAGGTAGAAAATCCATGATACAGTTTCCCTCAGAGTACCACAAGTAGCAAGAGGACTTTGTGCCCATGTACCCTGCGCAAGGGGTAGTCGCCATGGCTGGATGTGTCCTGGCATCATGTGGTACAGCTCTTGTGCCAACATGCTGACTTGGTCCTGAAGGCAGCACAGCTGGGTTAGCATAGCACTGGGTCCCAGGGGACGGGCCTTGCCCCTTGGCCAGGATTTTTTGATGGGGCTGAGGTGTCTGTACTGCTGCTGGCTCCAGCATGAGCACCGTGGGTGCCATCGTGGAAATCCCTGCACCACGTTCCGGGACGTGGCACAGACGTGCCTCCTGTCTCCTCATCTGCAGAAGTGCACTAGGGTGGCTGGCTTGCTGGGTAGGGGTAGGTGTGTCTGAATGGTATTTTGCAGACAGATGCAACTTTATTCTGTGTTGTGAGCTGGCCAGGCATCAGCCAGCTCCAAGCCCAGAGCAAGTTACTAGGTTGGACTGTGCACCATGCTAACCGCACCTACACATCTCCTGGTTCATTGTTGGCATGGATTCATCCACACTCAGAAACAGAGTGAGTTCTCACCTACCGACAAAATACCACACAGACAAACCCAGACATTTATGGCATTTAAGGTCTGAAAAGAATATTAGATCATTTTGTCTGACCTCCTGTTTAACACAGGGCATAACATTTCACTTGCACCTGTACTGAGCCCAGTAATTTTTATTTCACTGAAGTTTATCTTCCAGAAAGGCATTTGGTCATGAACTGAAGAGATAAACAATCTTCTGTTTTCCTTAGCAGCTTGCTCCTGTCATTATTCATTGTCACTGCTAATTCTTTTCCAAATTTCTAACTTGTCTGACTTCAGCTTGTTATGCTTTCCACTGCTACGTTAAAGAGCCCTTTATTACTTGTTTTGTATCACTGTTTTCCATACAGGGAGAGGTCTTGTGAGTGTCTCCTTTTGGATAAACTGATCACGTTAAACCCCCTGAGAGTCTCATCTCAGGAGATGCTCTGCAGTCTCGCAGTAGCACTAGTGGCTTTTCTTGACCCTGTTCCAATAACGGGGGTCACCTGAGCTGTCAGCGTGCTGTGATCTATACGGATCCACAGGTCCGGCATCCCCTTGCAGGTCATTTTGATCATCCCTAGCAAATCAGTCCACACGCAAGATGAGATGGTTACCACCTACCTTTCATGGAGCACAGGGCTGTTTATTTTGGGAGTAAAGCCTGACAGACAAAATACACTGTATATGATAAACGGTTTCCACACGGTTGACCTAGCTGACCAGCTGTAACACTTCAGCCACTTATGATGCTGTTAGAGACAGATGTGAGCTCATCAATTGTTATTGCCACTTTATGTCTGTGTACAGTTCCCTGGCCTTGGACTCACTTTAAAGCCCTCCCAATCTCTTATTCTTGCATTCAAAAAAGGTCACTCCCAGGAAGAGCAGCAAATTCTGCAGCTTAGTTTACCTGACTGGAAGTTTGCATAAATTATTGCTCTTTTTTTCTTGTACAACCTCAAATAAGCCTGTCTCTGTTTCTCTCTTACTTGGATAGAATGATAGACCTTACCAAAGATATTTTGTATATACTCATAAATGCAAGTAGGCTTTCCAAGGTCTCACGTGACAGACCCAAACACACCACTACTGCAGAGACATGCGGCAGTCTGCAGGACCATTATTCACCAGTTTTTCATATATCCATAGGTTGTATTTACTCTTTATGTCATTAATGGAGACAAAAAAAATTGTAATGTTTCATTCTGGTTTGGGGTTTTTTTTCATTATATTGTACTGTGGTGGGTTGACCCTGGGTGGGGGCCAGGTGCCCACCAGAGCCGCTCTCTCCCCTCGTTCACTAAACAGGGGAGAAAAAGTATAACAAAAAGCTTATGGGTCGAGATAAGGACAGGGAGAGATCACTCACTAATTATCGTCACGAGCAAAACAGACCAAACGTAGAGAGGGAATTCATCTAATTTATTACTAGGCAAAACAGAGTAGAGGAATGAGAAATAAAATCAACTCTTAAAACACCTCCCCCCACCCCTCCCATCTTCCCGGGCTCAACTTCACTCCCGGCTTCAACCTTCCCCCCCTCAGCGGCACAGGGGGACGGGGAATGGGGGTTACGGTCAGTTCATCCCACGTTGTTTCTGCCGCTGCTTCATCCTCAGGGGGAGGACTCCTCTCATCCTTCCCCTGCTCCAGCATGAAGGAGACAGTTCTTCACAAACTTCTCCAATGTGAGTCTCTCCCACGGGCTACAGTCCTTCACGAACTGCTCCAGCGTGGGTCTCTTCCATGGGGTGCAGACCTTCAAGAGCAGACTGCTCCAGCATGGGTCCCCCACGGGGTCACAAGTCCTGCCAGCAAACCTGCCCTGGCATGGGCTCCTCTCTCCACAGGTCCACCGGTCCTGCCAGGAGCTTGCTCCAGCGTGGGCTTCCTACAGGCCACAGCCTCCTTCAGGTGCCTCCACCTGCTCCGGCGTGGGGTCCTCCACGGGCTGCAGGTGGAATCTCTACACCCCCTCATCCTTCCTCCATGGGCTGCAGGGGGACGGCCTGCTTCACCATGGCCTTCACCACGGGCTGCAGGGGGATCTCTGCTCCGGTGCCTGGAGCACCTCATCCCCCTCCTTCTGCACTGACCTTGGTGTCTGCAGAGTTTCTTACATCTTCTCACTCCTCTCTCCGGCTGCAAAAGGTCTCTCTCTAAGTGTTTTTCTTCTTCTTAAATATGTTATCACAGAGGCGCTGACTGGCTTGGCCTTGGCCAGGGGCGGGCCCGTCTTGGAGCCGGCTGGCATTGGCTCTATCAGACACAGGGGGAGCTTCTAGCAGCTTCTCACAGAAGCCACCCCTGTAGCTCCCCCCCCCGCGCTACCAAAACCTTGCCACGCAAACCCAACACATGTACCAATATATATTATTTTTAAATATAGTTCAAACATTTTAAATCTGGAAGTCACAAAATAACTCATTCTCAGTTAGTTCAAACCTGAACTGCATCCTTCTATGGTACTTCATGGTTGTACTTGTGTTTCTCCAAACCGGTCAATCTAAGAGGAGGAAAAACTGCGTTATGAGAGGTGTGGTCTAGCCAGAAGCTCAGTCCACAGCCAAGAACTGGTCCATTGGGTACTTGAAAATTAAAATTCCCCCAAGACTACGCTGTTCTGGAGAGCTGCTGGGAGAAGGCAGAATGTCCGCAATGCAGCCATGCTAAAGCAGCCTTACGGACCTTTTGGATTGTTTATGAGCATGGAAAAATTTTGTCGAATCAAAAATGACAAAATTTCAGTTACACCCAAATTATGTTTTCTGTCAGAGATTCATTCTGAAAGAAATTTTCTAACCCAAACATGCAACTCTGTGACTGTTTCAACTGTGATGCTTTTTCAGCCTCAGCTTTGGGGTTATGTGAAGTACCTTGAGGGGTTTTTTTGGTAGCATACTATAGAATTTCTTGGCAGCCTTTTATTGCTCTTTTCATTTACATAAACACTTTTTACAGTACCTTACAGTTTCAAGGTAGTTCCTGAAGATAACAGGGAAGTGCAGAAGGGATGATGTTAAATAAACCAGTCACAGTAAATTGTTTACCAGTTGTGACCTGGAATTTTGGATGCTGTTTGTTTGTTAAATCCCAAGTTGAGGAAAGGAAGCTTGAGGAGTCACTTCCAAAACAAAGGAGTCCAAAATGTTGCCTGAATTTGAGTTGTGCTAGGAAGTTAATTTAGCTGCTTGTAAGCTTTTCAGGAGCTAGTGCAAGAAAATCCAGCTATAAAGATGGGTTGGGAAATGGGTAAGTCTTCCACCTGCATGATGGTCTGTAGTTCAACCATACCACACTGGGCTCAGTGACACACACGTGTTTGGAAAGAATGGTTTCCTTCAATTGCAGAGTAAAATTCTGTGGCCTGTGCACTGCAGGAAGTCAAACAGCAATCAGCAGGGTTTCTCCCAGCCTGGTCAGTCAGCTTACAAGGTATTAGCATTACAACCTGGCAGGTGAGCATGCATAGGTACACTTGTCCAGGCTTACACACTTAGAGCTTGCACATGTTCCCACATGTTGTATCTCACACTAGTGTATAGTATCTGATTTTCATCCCTCTTGAGGATGCACCCAGAGCCAGGGTGCAGCTATGCCATTATATATGGATGAAGGGGGGGGTGGGTAGCTGAGGGCATTCATTAACATAATTAATTTCCTCATTGACTCTTCATTAACCTTTGAATCCATTACCACTCTTGTTTGCTTTTCCTGCATGTTACAGGCCAATCTTCCCTGCAGGCTTTACCTATCAAGTTATTTTACAAACAATACAGCTTCTCTCTGAAGAGAGATTTCTCTCCAGAGCACTAGTTGGCGAAGTCTAAACAAACAAGCAACTAAAAGCACTTTTAGTAAGTTTAAAAAACAAAAAAAAGGGGCCTGCTTACAGAGTTTAAAACGATCCCAGGTGTTGCTGTGGTTAAGTTACTGGCTGCCTCCTTGGCTTTGACATTGAAAGTCAAAAAGAAGGTTTTTACCCTGCTTACAGGAGAGACGAGCATCATCTCTAGTTTCTTTCAGACTTTCCTAAGTTATTAGAAAGGAGGCTGCTTCTATCTTGCACTCCTTCCAAATATGCCTTTCTACAGAGGGCTGCAAATCCCAGCAGATCCTGGGACTGCGTTTTCCAGGATTCCTTCTAGATGAGATCGAGCGAAGCTGTGCCCTGCCCATGCTGCGGTCCTCGCTCTGGGGCACTGCAGGCGCTCAGCAGCCTGGACTCCTTCCCAAACTGTGGGCTGCCACCCGAGACCACTTCCTCTTGCCTTTGTCCCACAGCTCTGCTTTGTTTAAGACAACCTATGGAAAGGGATTTTCTGGGCTCTGATACATCCCTGTTCTGTCCTACAACACTGGTGTACACTTGCACAGCCTCCAAACTGGAAAAAGGAAGACAGACTCTCTGCTTCCCTCTAGAAGGAGGATCAGAAATGTCAGAGGTTGCTGTCTTTTTTTCAGCAGCTGCTTCAGAGCAACGCAGCCAGAGGGGATAGAGCTGGAATATGCTGAGTTCTCATCGCTCTTTTTTTCTAGTTTGCTCTTAATCAAAAATTTCCTGGTTATCTACTGTCCCACCAGAACCACCAAAATTGTTATGTTGTTTGCATGCCTTTCCTTGTGTTGCTTTTGGACTGCAGTATGAACTGCAGCATAACAGATGTGTGTTCCTTCTGTGCTTTCATGTTTTTTTCTTTATTTGAAAGTTCCTGGTCTGACCTTGTAAAACCTAGGGCATTTCAGAAAAGAAGAATTAGAGCTGTTAATTTCCAAAATCTCTCTCACACATAGACATCTGGGTACACACACCCATACTGATTACGTTTTGTTTATAAAGAATTTTATAAAGAGTTTTTTTACAAAATGTTTCTTAATACATTTTAAAGAGAAAATTAAATATAGTATGTGGTGTCATACGAGTTATTAAATGTCTTCTTTAGTGGAACTTAGTGATTACTGGAAGTATGACTGGCAAATATAAAATGTGTTTGAACTTGAGAACATGGGCCTCTGGCAGACAGAGCATTGGCTATTTGGACCTCAGCTTCCATATAGCGTGAGTCAAGCGAAACTTGGCACTAGTTGTACTGTTTAGTCTTTAAACATTTTTTATCAGCCTCCCTTTCTCTCAGTGAGATTAGATCAGCCAGATATGATATTCTGATCAGCATGGACTTGTGTTTGTTGTTGCAGTAGTCTGTGGAAGGTAATTTTGGAAACAATAATAACTTATACTCTGAAAGGAAAAAATTGATTAAAAATCTGTCACGTTTGCCTCGATAGACTTGTAGTTCATTACAGTTCTCAACATTAAGGGCAGAGAATAGCCATAGAAGTAATTTTTTAAAAAAGTCAACCCCACTGTTATCTTAATTTTGGTTTCTCATCCCTCCCAAATGCAACCTTTTAACAAAATCAATAGCACATCTAGATGAAAATGAAAGGTGTAGCCAAAGCTCGAATCAAAATACTCCAGTCCTTCCAGATTACTAGGAAAAGCAGACCTGACTAGGTCTTTGGGTGGAAAATGGGATGGCAATATGAAAAAGATAACAATAAATTAAATATGAAGAAATACAGAGTTCACAAGTGTTGGAGCTGTGGGCAAGTTTCTACACTGAGCTTCTGAAAGGTTCAATTTCTGTCCCGGAGAACAGAGGAGCCATGGAGGTGTTACACTCTCCTAAGGCCCTCCTGTATCTTCTCTGCACCGTATGCTGAAAAGACTTGTGCAGTGATTTGTGTTCCTTAAATTAGTGATTTACACAGGCCACCTACTGGGCTGAGCATGGTGTGAGGTTCCAGTTGTGCTGTGAGATATACCTCTACTTCGGTATACATTATGCTTAAGGATAGCCATACAGCTGTTCTCATGGAGCTTAATGCTAGAGGGATCTTTTCTCCAGTTGCTTCTAGCTCCCCTTTTTACTACTTAATTCCTTTTCACATAGTATAAATGCACAAAAATAGAAGTAAGGATGTCTTCTGTATTGTCTTCCTTTTGGTGGAGTTAAGAAAGCTTCATTAGTTCTCCTGGATTGTTCTTGAAATAAAGTTCAAGTTAATTTTTTTCGTCAGAGCGGCCAAATATATGTCATTCATAATGCTAGATTATAGACATAACAAGAAAAAGCTTACAAAACCTGCACAAATTTGGTTCTTGTCTATGAAAGATATTTAATTAATATTGTGTCATTATCCTCCCCATGCTGTGAACATACTCTGCGAACCCTACAAAACATATTACTATTTAATTTTATCATGAGAGGTAGCTCGTCTAATATGCAATGAAACCTTACCCTTTTGACATCAATACAAGTTAGGTCATTCCTTTCAGTGCAGTGAGGAATTATCCAATGGTTCGCTTTTTAAGAAGCACATTCACAGATGTAAAATTACATATAATTAAACTTTTTTAAGCAAAATTTTAAAATGTTTTTCTCAAGTTGTATTGAATTGCTCCTTGATATTTGCCTGCCTTATTAAGCTCTTTTCTCATCATATGTCATATGTGCTGTCAAGATGCGGTGTGAATTTCTTTGTGGCAGTAAACAAAATTGCAGAAACTTGCTTTCAGTCACTGGGCTTAAAAAAGTAAGTACTGCAGTCTGAATTGTCAGATACCCCCAGAAATGGTGTATTTCTTCTAAGCAAGTGACTCAAACATGCACGTGCTGAAAAAATTGATGTCTGCGGTATGTTTTCAGAAATGTGGCAGAGCTGAAGGGCTAGGCAGTGCGTGTACACAGTTGAAACTGGATGTAGGTACTGAGCATACGTGCACTGTGCATTCCTCTAGGCCAAGTGCCAAACAGAGTAGATCAGAGGACTAGGTCTCTGTAGTTAATCCTGTGTTGGCTTATACCTAATTTCCTAATTCTGTTACCTGCTGTCTCCTCGCTTAGTCCCGACTCTATCCCTTCATTCACTTAATGTCAGTGAAGTTTTACAGTTGGTAAACACATGGAACACCTTATGGAGACAGACTACTGAGGAAAGCTATACCTTTTTGTTGTTGTTGTTGAAACAATTACTTTTATTTGGACTGTACTTACTTTTTAAGGATAGTTACTGGCTTTATCTGAAAATAAATACATGTAAGTGGGCTATAATTTTTAACTTATACAAGTAAATTCTTATGACTTCATTCCTTGATGCAGCAGAAAGATGAAGAAGTAAACCATGACAGAGAAAATTTGTGTTCTTATACTAACGTAATTTTTAATTTTGGATAACAGACTGAAAGAAAATAATTAGAAACACATGCACAAATGGCTTAGGAGCTCAGTGATGTTTCTTCTTGATATTACAATTTTGACACAAAAGGAAAAGACTTTGGCTGTTGAAATGCTGAGATTTGCACCTGTCATCTCACCGAAGTATCATCTGCTTACCGGAAAGAGGCAATGGCAGTTTTTCATGTTATGTCCCTTCCTCTCAGATGATATATGAGCTAATATGGTTCCGCAAGACTAACAAATAATTAAAAATTAAGCAGTAGTTGCAGAATTACCACACCTCTTGTTATCAGTTGTGGCACCAGTAGAGTCCTCTGGTGAGTACAACATTTGAACAGTGGTTCAAACAGCTGGATAGATGCAGTATTACGTGGGTTGGCAGAAGGCCACTTTGGAAGTTACAGGGTATGAAAGACTTTCTGATACTGAAGTCGGTGGAACTGAGATCCTTACCCATTTTCTCCTCAGCCAAACTCACTTCACGTTCAGGAACCGACACTGGCATTTGCTTGAGAGGGCAGAGTAAAAATAGCAGACGATGAAGGCTGCCTGGATTTGGTCACCTATGTATGTAAAATAACGTCCTATTGTGTGGCGGTCCCGAATGCCACCAGCTGAGAGAAGATAAATGACCCCATGGGAGGGATTGGACCTCCCTAAGTGGGCAAAGTTAGGTTGACATTAGATGTAAATATGGGTTGAAAATGGGGCCAGAGCTTGAATGGAGGCCACAGGTTTAATGCCTTGCCCCATCTCTGTTGTGGTGTTTGCTTATATGAGGAAATCATCATCTTAAAAGAGCCTCTTTTCCCACCTGCTTCAGCAGTTCTTAAAAGAGCAACTGGAGATCCTTGTGCCACTTCATGCCTTGTCTTCAACATGCAGGAATTAATTGGGTTAGTGTTTTCCAAAATGTGTCCCTTTCTCTTTTTTTGCATTGTTCTATCCAGGAACCCAATGGGATTCAGCAAGTGTCCCAAGCTGAAGCACTGTGAGGCTTGGTTGGGTCTTCCACCCTGTACTGACTTTCTGGTCTCTGGTTGGTCTGCAGCAGAGTCGTAAAACTGAGCCAGTGAAGGACGGGAGGAAAAAAAGGGAATGTCTGTTAAGAATCTTACAATTTTTCTTTTTATCTGTAGTTTTGACTGCTTTGAAAAGGTGACTAAAAAGCCATTCTAAAACCAGAAACCAGCATGTGTCATGAGGCACCCAACTGTTCTTCTCTAGACTTGCCCCAGCAGTTTTATATTCCTCTGGCAATTTTTTTGACCAGTACTTACAGACCTGTACGTCATGAGTCTCCATGCCTGACCAGCGGCTCTGAAGTCGTCTGCTTGGCAGGTTGCACTTCGGCCACACTGGAGAGCTCCAGTTGCAGGCGGGCACTGATACACTAGATGCAGCAGAAAGGCAGGACACAACCACACGCCTTGCCTGTGGCGTCTTCAGCTGGTTGTGTCACTTCAGCTTCACTTCTGATGAATCAGAAAAGACTGATATGTGAGCAGTTCTCTGGAGGGAAAGAAAAGAAACAAGAGTTGGGGAGAAGAGCATAGGAAGCCACAGGCAAAGAGAAGGAGGAGAAGAGGGCTGTGAAATAGCAGGGAAGGGGGAGCCAGAGCTTGGGGTATGGCAGGGAGGAGCTGAGTAGGGGGCATGTGTCCAACCTAGCGGATGGGGAGAAGGAGAGTGGTGGTATGGAGGAGCCATTGGCCTAAGAGGGTGGCAGGAAGGTCCTGAAATCAGATGGGATGGGAGAATGGCACATAAAAGACTTCTGGGGTAAACCACTGCATACAACGTGTTGGTCTGGAGAAGAAGCAGCCTGTGCTTATATTTGTCTGGCATGATGTCCCTGAAGCTGAAGGGAGAGCAAAGTGTTAAGATTATGAATGTGCTAAATAAACAAAACTGGCAATGTTTTTCACAGTGCAAATTGTAAATTTTGTCAAAAATTACTCTTCTTACAATTTGTGATTTGTAGATTTTATCAATTTATGCCTCAATTTATTACCCGATGATTCAGCAAGACATTTTGGATACTGTTGCCAATAGCAAAGTGTAGCTGCAACAAAAATTAAATCCTTCTGGCCTTCTAGTAGCTTTTTGGTATGGCCTTCCCTCAAGGACTGCCTTTCTTTGCTTTGAGCGTGCCAGAAGTAACAGAGGTCAGTCAGGGACTAGAACCATTAGCCAGGCTTGATTGTAAATGCTGTCCAAAAAAATTTCTTGGTTGAGAAAGTGGTACTCTCTCTTCTGCTAGAAGAAGCTTGCTAGTATCTCCCATGTAAAGTCTGTACCTCAAAAAAAGCATCAAAAATGGAGAAGTAGAGGAATGAGGGGAGGGAAAAAGGAGTAAGGGGAATGAAGAGGAGGGAAGAAAGAATGGAGAGATGGATGGATGGAAGGAAATGAAACTGCTTGCCATTTTTATTACTGTTGGGTAGCTGGGGTAGTGACAGAAATTTCCTCAGGTGTACCTTCTACTGAGGACTGCAACATCATTTTTTGGGTTGCTGTCTCACTCTGTCTCTGCTTTCCTGGTGGCCCTTTTCATTCTTTGCATTCTTTTCAGCAGTTTAGGATTTTTGTACCTTGCCATGCAGACTGTAAAAATTACTTTTCTGGCCCAAATCATAACAGTAAAAGAGAGACAGAATCTTTCTGGCATACTAACCTCAAGATACCAATTATTTTAATACAACTTCTAGCAAAATTATATGAAGGACTGTTTTATTGGAAAGGAAGGTGCTTTTTTATTTTATTTCTTCATTGGTCCAAACAACAGTCCCACGTATATGGGTCTATCTGTTTCTTTTTTCCACAGATTATTACTGTAGAGATTTTATGTTAGACATAACATGAAGAGTACAAACAAGTGGTTACCATGACATTGTTATAGATGTATGCTGAGCCACATAGTTGTGTTCACTTTTCATTCTCTTTATTTAGTAATTTATAAGCTGAATGTTTTTCTAGCTTAAGTAGTGGAATTCAGTTTAAGCGATCATCACTTCTAGTAATTGCCTGGCTGCAGCAGAGATCAAATAATTATGTTCCTGAAACGAGTCTTTGTTTAGTCTTCTTTTGTGCCTCCTACTCTATAGCTCGACTGTGAAGACAGGATGGAGGGCATCCTCTGTTTGCATTTTCCTTGGTCGCCCCTCACCAGCAGGTCGTGTGGGTGTGTCTCTGACACGAGTGGTTTGGTGTCACAGTCTTGCATTAGCACTGGCCCTTTTGCCTCATCCCAGTGAGGTTTGTCTCTCTGGTGCAGCACAGATAGTGCTCTTCGTTGGGGAATGTGACGCACCGTGGAGCGGTCAGGAAGTAAACTTCCCCTCCATCACCTAGCCCTTTCTGCTAGTGTTAATGATTTTTATTATTTTTTTTCAGCTGTGGAGAAAAACATTTTCGCTGCTCTGAAAAGGGTTCATTCAGCCTTTCCGTAATAGTTCAAGTGGTTGGGTTTCTGCTGGCTTCTGAAATACATTACAAATCACAATCTGGAAAAAGTTCTAACACGGTTCCAAGTCTTGCTGCTGAATTTGGATACGTTGCCGGGTCTTACTCTGTAGCTCATCCTTAACAACTGACAAAATATTTACTCGGCACAGCACAGAAAAGGCGAACTTTCTCCAAAATATTATACAGAGTTGGAGTCAGAACATAGACAATGAGACAAAAAATTGGACCTGCCCACCAAGCCATTAGTTGAATCATTTTTCCAGAATGTCATGAGAAAGAGCTTCATCAAATCGCTGTGCTGCATAGCTCCTTCTTACAATACAGGAGTGGAGAGGGCAGCCAGGTCGCCAGTAGTGAGGACAACATATTGCAGATACTAAAGTCTTAAGCGTATATTTGCACAGACAGTTCCAGCAGGGAACGTTCTTTGCTATTTATTAAACAGCTACTTCATAAAAAAGTGGTTTCCCTAAACTGATCCCCTGGGCTCAAAATGAACAGCAAAATCTTGAACCCGAGCTGGGAGCGTTGTTTCCTTTTTGGTACTTTTTCAGTGTTAGTTTCCCCCTGGGGAAAGGATTATTAAGGTATTGGAACCAGACTGGAGTGAGTGAAGTGTGGTGTGCTGTTCATCTCTTAATCTAGAAAACGTGGGTTTAGTAGTATTTCACCCCTCTTTTTTGAGAAATCGTGGAGGGAAAAAAATTGTAGTAAAGTGTCTTCAGCATAGAAAAACCCATAGTGACAAAACTGAAAGCCTAATAATAGTTTTCTTCTTCTTTTATGTTGTCTTCACGTGATCCTTTGCAAAACAACCACCTTGATAATTATATTCAATTGTCTTTCTGACAGCAGTACGTTGTTGGTTTTAGACCAAATAGTACAGCATATCTCCAGAAATAAGATCACACCTCACCGCATACTTAAATGCAGTACACTGCAGTCAATATTTCTGGCAGATTCCTTGTTTTCAGCATATTTACCACCACCACCACCAAAATATATCAAGAATAATGAGGCATAATAATTCACCCCTTCTGAAACTGAGCAGAACTGTTTTCATAACGCAAGAGGGTTTTGACAATCTTAGTTGCAACCGTGTTTATATCCATAGATGTCATGTCACTGTTTTTCCCATCTCATTAAAATAATAAGAAATACACTGACCCTAAGAAACAGCATGGCACAGCTACTATAGCTGCGGAGATTTGGAGGGATGAGATATGAGTGAGATTTTTTTCTTTTTTTTTTTTTTAATTAATAGATTAAACATTTGTCTTTGCTAATAGCAGTCACATGAATTGGCATTTTGGATGACTTGTCTGCATACTTGTCTGTTGTCACCTTTTGTGAGCCCCACAAAAAGAAAGCAGATTCGTTGATGGGTCCTCACCGATCCAGATCAAAGATGTTTGTAAGGCTGGGAATAGCCCCCCACTTTCATAGGCAGTGAAAAAGCAAAGAGCCTGTCATACAGTTGCTTAGAAAACCTGTGACAAGTGCCCAGCCTAACCCTCTGAAAAACAGACGTGGATGTCCTGCAGCTGACTTTCCCTTGCAACTCAAAACATTGAAATCAATTGTGTAGTGGTTTTCAGCTGCCTGCTTTTTTTGAGATGTTGTGTAACCTAAAGAAAATAGGGCTTTTCAGGGTTGTTATTTTAAATGTTCTATTTGTGTTACAGAAAACATGACAGTCCAAGTTAATTATTGATTCCGTTGCTGACAAACTGGAAGCAGGAACCAAAAAGGGAAGATAAAGTAACCCTTGGAAGGATTTTGTCAATTGTAATTCCTCTAGGGGTACGGCTGAATTGTTATTATTTTTATATGAAACAAATGGGAAAAAGTCTTTGCTGTATTTGAATATAGTATTTCATTGGTAAATAAGAACAACATACCCACAAATCAACTAACATTTCCTCAAAACCCAAGTTGAGATGAAATAATGAAATAACTATCCAAATTGCTGTTATCCGAAAAACCAAACTATCCGTATTCAGGAAGCATGGAATCAGATAAAGCTCAAACAACTGAACCATTCAACTTAATGTCAACCACATTATTCCTACTTTTGTTTTGGCATTCTGTTTTATCAAAGGTTGAGATTTTCAGAGAATTGCACAAAAAGGTTTGCCCACATCTTTTTTCCTAATATTAATAGAAGATGTGTGGCCAAGCCTCTGCAGGTTTTTAAAAGTAACGGCAAATACAGGTTTTTGTAAAGAAAAATACATGGAATTTGCCAAGGAGGGGAAAAATGGTATTTAAACATTTGGTCAATCTTGTTTTATCCAAGCATCAAAAATATTTTCCGATGTGATAGAGAAATGCTGGCCAGTTATAGAAACATATTATTTCCTTCCTGTTGTGTTTAAAAACAAAAACACACAGAGAAACAACCAAACCCAATAAGAACAAAAAAGAAAACGTTTGTGTGACTCTCAGTTTCTCTTGGTAATTGATAAAAAGGTCATATTTCAAGTTCTTCCTTGAAGAAACTGCATTAGTGGACTTTGAAAATGCGTAAGAATCTGGAAAAGAGAAGTAAATCAGTATTTAGCATTCTACAAGGAAAGATCATAATATGCCAGTCCTGTACCTTCTGAAAAATAAATATGACTACATGCCTGTACAGCGCTTTCAAGCAATTGCCTCTATGATGTCGTGTACCACTAGTGCTAGTTAAGGACTTTATGTTGCCTCCCCGGGCCCAGTGCAGTTCAACAAGGTGCAGGACCTTGAGGTGGGTAAGTGCGGGGCCGTGCAGCAGGTGGAAGGAAACCGTAACTGCCTGTCTTCATTGCTCTGCTGTGTCCTGTATTTTAGAACAGGGTATGTGGAAAAGGAATGTGAAGAAGAGCGTAAAATCAGGGCTCTTCTTCTTTGCCTTTTCTCCTGAAAAGTTTTAAGAAGATGCTTCTGTTACTATTGTGTATTTTATTGTTCCTTTATTTCCCCTGTTGTGTCGCCGCTACCCCAAGCTAATGCTTGTTGAGGAAAATGGGGAAGAGAGCGTAAGTTGCATTCTCCAGTTTGATCTCATGTTTTCAGCTGTAGTGGCCAAATAGTGGGAGAAGCCGAACATGGACAAGCCTGTTGGAGCATTCCTCCTGCAGCAAGGAAGCATCTCATGGCAGAGGGTAACAAAGGCCTTTTCTGCCGCTACAGCCACCGTTTGCCAGCCCCTTGCATCAGTTTAGGTCAGAGACCGATTCAGAAGAAATGCGGCAGAATCTGTGGTAGCTAACACATGTGAAAGCTAGCTATCTTTGAAACTCTTGCTGCTGTGGCGGTGATGGTTTGGGTTGCCCGATGTCGCTTCCTTTCTATACTGAAGTGGATGTGGTTATACTTATAAAAATATTTTTGTCATTGTAGCGTACTTTGGGCAAGGAACTTACTGCCAACATAAACCACCTATGCAGAGTTAGGGTTTAGTAGAGTGTCTGTGTAGATACATCTCTTGGTCCACATTGCATTTTGAGAGCCTGACAGTAGTGGCTCTAGTTATGACCAAATAGTGCAAAAGGTGGAGGGTTTGTACGTTTGCATGCCAGCTCTTGCTCTGCATTTAGTGCTGACTAGAGCTGGAGCATGATGGAGAATTGAGCCCTTACTGTCGTCTTTAAATTCAGTACAGCAGTCTTGCTCTCGCCTTCAGTCTAGCTGCTTGGGAGAAGGTTGAGCATTGTCATGTTGCAATCCTGTATTTCTGTTTTCCTCTCCTGCATAGGTCTTGCCCTCCCCTTAAATTCCTGCTTTGTAATAAGGGTGGTGGTACAGTAGTTACATTTATCAGTGGAAAGCTGTGATCTGAAAGAAATTAATACCCATATTCCAAGATAGAAATTATTACCTAATACCCATTTCTGGTGCTTGAAGTGCTTAAAGACTTGTCTTGCTTACAGAGTGAATTCTCTGCTTTATATTGTGGAAGTGAGACTGTTTCTGGTATGCATATTTTAATTTATTATGTATATGAGAATCATATTATTGTATGTCAATTGTTGGAGCAATTTAGTAAATTCCACTTAAATACTCAGACATAAATATAATTGTCCATAATGAAAGCATTTATCTTCTGATTAACAAGTATAATGCTTTAATTCAGAAGTTAATATCTTACTGCTAGTTGTTTTCATATATAGCATTTTGGTTTTACTAAGACACACTATAAATGTATCTATCTATTGCAATTAGAAATTTTCTGTGCCTATATGTAGAGATAGATTGCTTTGTTTGGTGGGGTAAAATTCCTGCAAGACACTACATTCTCTTTTTACCATAGTCTTAACTGGCTGATTATGTCCTTCCAGAAAGAAAGTCATCGGAAATCATCTTAAGCAAGTTTTTGCTGACTTTCTTTCCCTCTTCCATCTGGAAGCTATACTTGAACATACTTTAACTATCATGTTAATTTACATGAGCTAAATTTGACGTGGCATGTAGCACTGTCATCCTTAACTTTTTGTATCATCATCTGTTGTTCCAGTTAGCATCAAGGTCCTTTAAATGTAGTAGCCTTTGTCTGCCCTAATCTTTTCATGTTGAGTTATTTTATACATATTAATAGACAATAATTTTGTGGTGCAGACAATGCTGACTTTAGCTGACTTTTTTTTTTTTATTTCAACATAAAATTTCAGGGAAAAGAATCCTGTCTTGGCCCAGATGTCTCTAATCTTTGCAGGCAACAACCTAGTGCATCTATTACACTTTGTACTTACTCTGGAAGCTGTCTTATTTTTGCTGTGCTGGATAGCTGATCTGACACATCCACTTCATACCTTTACCAAAGAAAAACCCATAATTCCCTCCCTGGCCATGGACTATCTTGTAGCAATACCTTAATTACTGCTTGGAAGTTCGTTATGTTCGTGTCAGCCCTTCATTTCCTATGCGTGTTTCATAATTAGGGGGTTTTTTGGGTACAGAGAATTCGGGCAGCACAGGTGATACAACTTCAACCAAACAACCCTACCTGTGTGGAAATCACATCAGTTGGTTCTTCAGCAATGGTCCTGTACGTGCCTGGGAGTTTTGCTTCCAGACTTCAGAGGATTTCTTTCCCACCTTCTTGTTTTGGTTTGGTTTGGTTTTAACTTGAAACATAACTGTGGCCAATAATAAGTAGCTAAGTATTATAAAATGGAGCAATAAGTCCTTGAAGTTAACACTGCTGGTGAAGAAGATGCTAGCTAGGGTGTGGAAGATTCCTCATGCAATCCTGATATTAGTAAGTAGGCTGTAAAAATACCCTTAGAGAAGGGTGGAGATACGATGGACAAGCTGGTGAAAAATCCCAGTCACCTTGGTGGCTGCAGGGCTGCCTCCGGTGAATAATTCCCATTTGAAAGCCCTGTTTCCTCTTGTGATGTGCAGAGGATAGATGCTGTATGATGTTCTTAGACTGAACATTAGGTACCAAGAGACGGGTAAAGTAATAGCATTGATTCCGTCCTGCTCGTGAACCTCAGAGACAGATGGCATCATCAGTATCCTATATAAATCTTCCACCTTTAAACTTCATCAGCACTAGTAACAGGAAACTGGCGAAGAGGGAGAAAAAGGTGACTGCTGTGAGACAGACTCTCTTTAAGGTTGACTCTGTGATGTTTCTGTAATTTCTGCTGGCTGTGAGCTAGACTATAGATGCCATAATAAACATCCCTTTTCAGTGTTAGCAACCTATGCTGTAAATTCTTACCTTAAAAACTTAAGAATGACATATGGATAGCAGGGAACCCACCCTTCCTGCTCAGACTTTGCTTGCAGGAAGTTTTCCCCAAACGTGTAGGCAACTTCTCAGCTTCCTCAGAGAGGAGAGGAGACTATATCGGATGGTATACTGAGCTAAGGTTACATAAGAAAAACATTTTTTACTGTAAAGGTGACTGAACACTAGATCAGGTTGCTTGGAGAGGCTGTGGAGTCTCCATCCTTACTGATAATCAAAATGCAACTGGACGCTGCCCTGTGCAACCTGCTCTAGTTAACCCTTGTCTGAGCAGTGAGTTTGGACTAAATGATCTCCAGAGGTCATTTCCCACCTCAGTGATCCTCCAATTCTCTGATTTCAAAGTCAGCTTTTCAAACATGGGTGGGTCTTAGGCTCGTAAGTATCACCCTCACATGGAGGTGGAATCATAGAATCACAGAATCACAGAAGGGCAGGGGTTGGAAGGGACCTCTGGAGATCATCTAGTCCAACTCCCTCGCTAAAACGGGATCACCTAGAGCAGGTTGCACAGGATGGCATCTGGGCTGGTTTTGAGTATCTCCAGAGAAGGAAACTCCACAACCTCTCTGGGCAGCCTGTTCCGATGCTCTTTCACCCTCAAAGTGAAAAGTTTTTCCTCACATTGAGATGGAACTTCCTGTGTTCCAGTTTGTGCCCATTGCCCCTTGTCCTGTCACTGGGCACCACTGAAAAGAGCCTGGCCCCATCCTCTTGACACCCACCCTTAGATATTTATAAGTATTGATGAGATGCCCTCTCAGTCTTCTCCAGGCTAGACAGACCCAGCTCTCTCAGCCTTTCCTCATACATGTGGGCTCTGGGTGCAGAGATAGCATTGGAAAAGTCTATCCTATCCTTAGTGACTTAGGACATGGATTTTTCAAGAGACCGTAGAACAAAGCAGTAGCTAACATCAATCCTGATTCAAGGTGACCTTTTCTTGACTGCATACCACCTAAAATGCTGTCATTTGGCTTTTTGCTCTTTTCCAGTATAGAGAAGTAGAAGAGTGCTGCTTATCAGCCATTGTTGCAAGCCCAGGAAAGCAAGAAGCCAAAGTGTGCTTTGCTAACCTGGGGTTATTTGAGCAGAGGTTGAGCATAGTGGGGTAGGTTGCAGGGGTACATCTGTTAGAAGTGTCGGGAGAAGTCCATTATAAACACATGGAAAAATTACTAATAATGTGTGAGTGGGCAGCGCAAAAGCTTTAGCAGATGTCGTAGCAGCATGCGTTGCTGGCCCTGTGTGCCCTTGGAAAACTGTAAAATACTTCTCCATTGATTCAGTATCTCTAGTAGGCAGATGATGAAATGTCACTATTTCTTCAAGCATAACATGCAGAGCCATCATTGTAATGGCCGCTTTGGACAGATTTACAGCCTTCAGAGGCTACTGCAACACAGATACGGGAAGGTTATCTTCATATCTCCTCTTTTGTGTCTGCTGACAGGGAATTGCTTCTCACTGGCTGCACAAGAAAGATTTACGGTCTTTACTCTTCAAGAGTGTGCAATGTAACCTGTCTACCTCACGTTGTGAATGTTTAGCAGGAGTTTGAAGGTGCAGTTTGAGATGTGACTGTCCAAACTTCACTAGTGAGAGACTACTTGCACAAAAAGGAGGAGATGTGACATTGCTTGTAGAAGTTGGAAGAGTTTAATTTGGAAGGCTTTCACCCGCTTTAGCTGGGGGGGTGGAAGAAGGCATTTAAAACAGCTCATAACTGTATAATTAGTTGAAGTTGATACTGTGCCTGTAACTGCTGTAGATTACAAGATTTAATTTTGTGATGTACTTGAAAAGGTGTCTCTGTCTTTGTTTGGGTATTTGTAGTTTAGAAGCCTTCTCAATGATTAGAAGGGGTTTGGTCATGGATCTGGCATGGAAGAGAAGGGAAGTACTGGAGGCCAAAGAGAGGTGTGATTTTTGCACAAGTATTTTTTCATAAGCATGGGTAAAGGACAATGCTAGGAAGGGATGAAGAGAAAAGCATGCACTGAAGGGATATAGGAATCAGAAGGGAATCCTGTCTTGGTGTGGAGAAGCTGTTCAGTGAAATCAGACTGATTATTGAAAGTGTTTCAACGCTGAGACTTGCAGAGATAGGTGGAGAGTTTGTTAGCATTTAAGTAGAAGAGGGAGGGGCATGAAGACTGTTTTTAAAAATCTTATTTTTTTGGTAGTTTTACTTTTTCCTCACCAATTTGTTCTTTCCACTGAAAAGAACAGTACTCTGAGATTAAGGATGATGCTATCAGCACAGTCATCAGCTCTGGCGAGTAAGAGCTGCAGGGGCACTTGCTGAATGCTAAAAAAAAAAGAAAAACCTGAAAAGACCATGGCCCTGAACAAGCTGAAAATTACTGAATTCTAGTCCAGTACAGGTAAAAGCACAATACCTAAACCCAGATAAAGAGAGGACAGGTAGAAATAGGTAGTGGGTTGATCAACCTGTGACAAGGGCTTATAAAGAAACAAAGGAGATGGCATGGGTCATTATAAAAACAAATGATAGATGGGTATGGCTGGAGTAACAAAGCATTGGGTTTTTTCCAAATGTCTCAGACATTTGGAGTCCCAGACGGAGCGAGAGTCTGGATCATGATGAGAATGTGGACAGTATGGATTAATAGAGACAAGCCTTTATTAAAATGAACAAATATCTGCTTCCTTAAAATTGCTGCACTAGCAAGTGAGCCAAGGACTTGGTTTAGAGTGGAGCAAGGGCACGGGGACCTGCTTCCTGCGTGTGCCCCCGTGTGCTCAGGGGACAGAAGGAACCTCCAGTCCCTTGCAGGGGTGAGAAGTAATAGCACAATTTTGGGCGTATGCTTCCCCCAAAACACCTGAGCTACAGATAAGCTGCTCTTGGCTGCAGATACAGATCCTGGATTCCTACCTCTCCTCATAAGCTCAAGAGCAGCTCAGGCAAACTTGCGTTCACTGGTATGAAGAGGAGAGGCTGTGTTGTCTTCTGCCTCAAACCCATCCTCTCCGGAGGCAGGTGTGTTGGGGGTTTTTTCCCCAGTATAAACAGCTTGAGGAAATAAGGTTTCTGACAGCCCACAGAAACCATTACAGACCTCAAGTGAATCAAGCCAGGTAATCAAGCTAATAGTGAGGCATCAGAAAGATGAATCGCTATTATTTATATTATGTGACAGATAGAGTCCTCCACCCCCTCGTGCCTGGCACTGTACAAAGCACATGGTAGAGGATGATCCTTGCCCCGGATTCTTACTGTGTAATGAGAGTTTGGACTGCCACAACTTGTAGAAGTGGGAGCAGGGCTGAATTTTACTAACTGAGATCAGTAGTGCATGTTCATTTCTGGAATTACTTTGCTGTTTGCAGGTCCACAGAAGGTTACAGTAATTACTTACATGGCCATGTTGCATGTGGTCTTTTGACAAGCATGACAGAACAGCTTCTATTCACACTTCAGCGTATTAGAGCCGAAATTCTTGTTGACATGATCTGCTTGTCCTGTTGTGTGTTCCCACAGAATCTTATTATCCTACCCATTTGGGTGACTTAATTTCTCCTCCTTTTTCTTTCTTAAAGACTGATCAAAATTTTAGTACTGATGTCAAATATCTGGGGTTTATGATGATTGTGACCTGGTACTTCACAAAGAGAGTGATGTTATAAATAATAAATCACGAGGCTGCAGGTTAATACCACTGAGATGACCACAGTGCAACCAAATGTTCTACTTACCGTACATATGGAGCCACGAATCTATATTTGGATTTTTAAAAATGCTCTTTCTAAAAAAAAAATATAGTAAAACCAAATCATCCCAAACATTGCTTGCTGGTACTTGTAAGTTAGGTTTTTCCTTCCTTGTTTTCAATCATGCTGAAACATGCTCAAATGATCAGTGATCTCTTCCAACTTTTAAAACCAAAAATTAATTAGCTGTCTGTTTCAAGGACAGATAGTGATTCAGATTCAGGATGTTTCTTCTTCCTTGCTACCCTGATCATGCACACCTCCAAAGCTGCTAGTAGTATTTTGTGTAGCTCTGTTTCGTGTAGGGTGTCATGTCAACAATTCTCTGTTCTGCATTTCTGGTAAGGACAAGTTTCCTGTGTACCTCCATTTCTCCATCCTGCTGTTGGCTCTTGCGGCGTCCTTCCCTTCTGTTCTCATTTCTTTCTTCCCACACACCTCCCTTCTCCCAAGTTCACAGCACAATTTCAACCTAAAGCCTAGCCCCGAGCTCATGTGCAAGAGGATGTCCGTAGGGTCTTTGGATGCAGTTTGCAACCAGGCGAAGTTGCAATGACTGTGGTCCAGGTTGACAGAAAGAGTAAAGGTTCCCACTCAGTATTTCTCCCTAGGACCCAGCAAAGATTGCAAAGCAACTTCATGGCTACCATGGGAAGAAGGTTTCTGACATATGGTCATGGCCCTAAAGGAGGCTAAAGGTGTAGACACAAGGTCAAGAGTGCTTCCTGCAGCATATTCGGATGCCAAACAGAATTCTTTCCCAGCCAATCCAGGAAATTTATTGGGCTGTCCTAATCTTGCCCACCCTTCCCTTTCTGTTTTCACTGCTTACACAATTCAGATTTAAATAGGCACAGAGTGCCTCTTAGCAACTTGTTAAAAACAGAATTCCTCCTGCAATTAATTTTTTCCTTCCCGCCATGAGCTCCATGGTGCCTGTGCAGACACCTGTGTGCAGCGCCGTGCCTCTGCCCCGATCCGCAAGGCCACAGCCTCTGCTCTGCATTAGCAGCCTTGCTTGAGCTTGGCATACGCTGTGCCTAACACTCAGTGGTATTTATTAGCGTTCCTTTTACGATCAGTCTGCATGAGAACCCGGCAAAGAGGAAGGTAGCAACCCAGTTATGTTGATAGTTCTCCAGTGGCAAGCTTTCTCACCCTGTTGTCCCAGCTCTTCTCAGCCAGTTGCACCATATTTAGGGCAAATTTGAAGCTCAGCCAAGCTGACAGTCAAAGTTCCCCTTGATATAGCCTCCAACAACAGGAGGCTCCCGATGGTGGTGTCATTCTCGTGCCTGCTGCTCAGGTTTTTATTTTTTGCCCTAACACATGGGTTATGCTGAACACGAGATGAGGGAATGGGTGGTTCTTAGATATGCGTCATGAAATACGATACACATCTGAGTGCTGCAGATTTTTATTTTCCTTTACCAAATTGAGCAGCTGAAGCAGTGATCCCTACAGTGAAGTTGTGTCATGATTTCCAGTCCACTTTCCTGTTTCAAGCTGTGAATTCCTGAAACTTCTGCTATCTGAAATACTCCAGGTTTTGTCTCTGCTTTACTGTAATCAAAATCAACCAAATTTTTTTTCCACTTTTCTTTGAAAAATTGTTGAAGAGGGGAAAAATAAGAGTCCCTCGAAAGCAAATCAGACAAGTTACAAAGTTCATTAGCTGTGCACACAAAATAGCTTCATTTTGGAAACTGAAACACAGGATGGAAACAGCCATTGGTCAGATGTGATGTGTTTCATTGCTGCTGGCTCTGGCTTCATTAGTCTCCCTGGCAAATGGTGAACTGTGGACTTGCTGATTGTTTTGCTGAAATGTAAAGAAAGCATTAACTCTTCTTTTGTAGACAGGTGAATATAGTCACTGTAGGAAAACTTCACATGGTAGTCAAGAGCATAGGTAAGAGTTGTGCAGGTCTTAATCTTCAGTGTTTGTGTTTGGATACGTCTGTGAGCTCCATATGCTGTAGCTATACTTGATATTAACTCATGTGTTGAGATGGTGTGGTGTTTTAACCTTGGCTAGACACCAGGTGTCCACCAAGCTGCTCTGTCACTCCCCTCCTCAGCAGGACAGGGAGGGGAGAAAAATAAGATGGAAAAAACCACCCCCAAACTCATGGGTCAAGATAGGAGAAAAATAAGATGGAAAAAAACACCCCCAAACTCATGGGTCAAGATAAAGGCAGTTTAATACAGCAGAAGCAAAAGGCCATGCACAGAAGCAAAGCAAAAGCAAAAGGTTATTCTCTACTTCCCATCAGCAGGTGGTGTCCAGCCACTTCCTGGGAAGCAGGGCTTCAGTATGTGTAGCGGTTGCTCCAGAAGACAAATGTAAAAAAATGAATGCCCCCAATTCCTCCCCCTATGTCTCAGCTTCTTCTTACTGAACAGATGTCATATGGTATGGAATATCCCTTTGGTCAGTTTGGGTCAGCTGTCCTGGCTGTGTCCCCTCCCAAGATCTTCCCCCCCCCCCAGCCTGCTGCTGAGGGGAGGAGAAATGTTGGAGAGAAGCCTTGATGTGTGCTGGCACTGCTCAGTAGCAGCCAAAACACTGGTGTGTTATCGACACCTTGCTAGCTACCAATACACAGCACAGCACTGCGAGGGCTGCCATGGGGAAAATTAACTCCATCCCAGCCAGACGCAATACAGATAGGTGTGGGAATTAGCCCTCAGTCCTCAAGCTGCCACTGAAGTTGTTGGTCAGGTAGCTACATCTCAGTGCTGAGCTGGCTGGAGCTGAGTATGGAGAGGGGCAGGGGCCTGGTCGGTTCCCTCAGCAGCAGAGGCTGGCTTGCAGCAGCTCGAGTCTCCCACAAGGGCATCCCCATACCAGCGAGGAGCCTCTAATCCTGTCCTAGACAGGGACAGAGCAGGGACTGCCGGGCTCTGTGCAGAGCAGCTTTACACTGGCGGTGTCCTTCACATGGAGGGATCTCCTGCAGCCCGTGCCTCATTGCTGGAGCGGAAGGACACAAAGGCAGCCCGGTAGCTCCAAGGATCTGGCTCCCGGACTTCAGTGGGTGTGGGGGAAGTCTGGGGGTCAAAGGCCCAGACCCAGGCATGACTATTTGCTCTTCCTCTTGCCCGTATCGGACTCCCATCTCCTTCCCACTTCCACAACAACTCCTGGATGTTTGGAGAATCAACTGCACATTGCCTGCCTGGCTGTCCGCCGTGAGGGCATGGGAGATGAGGTCATGTGGGAAAACGGGTCCGCTGGAGCCAAGAGGAATGTGGAATTTGGTCAGCAGCCAAATTAAGATTACTTTTACATGGCCATCTGCACCTGTGTTTGTGGGGGCGGGCATATCTGGGGCTGTTGAACTGACTCAGCAGTTGCACACACAAAGGCTGGCAAGGTTCCCCGCTCTGCTCTTGTCTGCTCAGTGTCTCTGCCAACACCCTATCATTCCCATCCAGGTGCAAGTAATCTGTATTGAGAACTCAGAAAAAAACTCATCCCAGGAGATGATGTGAGACTGATAGTGGAGGAACAACTGCTGAGGTACTCCATCCAGAAAATACCAGCTATTTGTGAAAAACACGCCTGTCCTTAAAGCTCCGTGTGCTGGAACTGGGATCTGGGGGAACATTGGACGCAGTTTTCGGAAAGCCCCGTTCCTCTTTCAGCACAGGCACGTAAAAGGAGGGCTCTGTGGGAGCGAGGTGGACCTGCTGTCTCCACAGTGCCTGTGCTGACTCGTCCATACTGCCGCCATCTCAGAAGGTCTTCCCTGAGTCTCAGTTGCATCTTGGGCCTGTAATGTAAACAGAAACAGAAATTGTTAGGGTTTTTGTGCACCACCAGAAGAGTGCTTAGACCTCTGAAGACAAGAAGGCTGGATATATATTCCAAGCAGGCTGTGCTCTTAAAACAAACAAGAAACATAATGCATAGATGGATGTAGAAGAAAATGGGATATGGGCAAAATCAAAACAATAAAAATGCAGTTTGGTACATGCTTTTTATAAAGATAGGTTTTATGTGGAAAAATACTTACAGTTAAAATTGCCTAACAATTTCCATTACTTCTAACTTCATCAAGATAAAAAGTGGAGCCTGAAATTTTCCATGTGAGGAGTTACCTTCCCACCTGAATTTTTCAGGAAGGAAAATCAGAAACCACAGATCAGCCATGTATAAAAATTGGATCATCAGAAATCATGTCTTTGGACATCAGAAGTATTCTAACACCTTCATCCTTAGAACAAGGGACTGAATTTTGGCAAAGAGACAGCATTGCGTAGGGATATGTCTTTTGCTGGTCTTTGATTTTCAGTCTACCGAGATTTGGCTAACCTGCAAGCTCCTGAAGTCCTCGGTTGCCTCAGGCTCCGGGCAGGCTTGTTAGAAGGGGGCAACTGCTTCCATCGTCCCGCAGAAGTAACACTACCCCAACCTAGTCATGAGGACCGAGTTGCACATGCACCCTGTCCTAAGAAGGACTGAGCATGTTTCTGCCTGGTGCAGGAAGGGCAGCCATGACTTTTGATGACATTGCTCTCCAGGTTGCTGGGGATTTCCGTGGTTGTATGGGAACTGCAAGTGGTGAACGTGTCTGTGCAGGCATGCCTTCCAGTGATTTAGCTCAAGGTCTTGTATTAAGCAACATGGATGTGTTGTCTTGTCTTCTTTGCAAGACAACCAATGGTCTTCTTGAGTTAACAGTCCATTTTCTCTCCCTTTTTATCTCCGCAATCAGTTTTCCTGGTAGCATCGGACAGTAGCAGAGGCTGAATACATCTACAGAATTTAAAAATAACATGCTTTTCTAAAAAAAATATTTGCATGTTTGTTGCAACGTGCAGATTGAACTGATGAGATGTGTGCGCAGGCAGTCAGGTTCTTTGCCTATGACAAATGAAATAGCAACATTCAAGCTATTGGCTCGACTCATTTCCTTGTGAACCTTGTGCAAGAGACACCCCTTCCTAGGCAAGACTCAAATCATTTCATGCCTTTGTGGCACTGAGGCATGCCAGTATTAGTCCCATATTCCTTGGGAAAGCCGGGCTTAAACATAGTACCCAAAATCTGAGACTTTTAGAGGTGGACATGTGGCAATCTATAGCAAACCTAGCTCTTCTGTGTCCTTACCTTTTCCTTGGTGGTGCCCAGTGAGTGTGGGGGACAGGAAAGAAACAACTGCCTGGAAGCAGGTGGATGAGGATGCAGCACAGAGAGATCATTAAGGGATGGATCTAGAGTCCCATGTGAGTTGTTTGGGGAGATAAAGGCTGGCCAGGGGATCTGGGAACACAGCAAGGAAGAAGAGGGCAGCAGAGAGAGAAGTCTGACAGCCAAAAAGGAGGTGAGGATTGAAGCCTGTGAACAGAATAAAGACAAGTTGAAAGGCAGAAGGGGTCAGGCCTAGGGTTTCTGAGCCTGTGAGTATTACTGTGAATCCCAGGATTCAGCATTTCCTTCCTCAGCCTCAGCATTAGCAAATAGCTGTGAAGCACAGTGGTAAAATGTGCTTCTTCAGCTCTTTCTAGTAACTGGCCTTCTTCGCCTCTTAAAATAAAGGCTCTGCTTTAGATAGCATGTGCACAACTGATACAGGGATTTCTGAGCCCCATGTGCCAACAGTGAGAAGCTGAGAGGTGGCTTTCATGCCTTCAGGGTACAGTGGACTAATAGGAGTTTGTTCAGCTGAAATAAAATCAGGAACTCAATTTGCTTGCGGGCAGCTTTATGGAGAGGGTCACTCTGAACTCAGACCGGCACTCCAAGCTGCTGGTGCCATTTCTCTTTAGATCAACTGCACTGAATTCTTTAAAAGCTGTAATTATTTTCTAATTCTCTGGTCAGCTTTTGGGGAACAGCACAAGATTTTCAAACTTCTCTTCCCCAGCCCTTCCAAAAAAAAAGTTAGATAGCAATTGAGGTGAATGTAGGCGGCAATATTGCTTGTGCCTCTTGGTTTGCAACATGGAAAGATTTTCCATATGTATGGAATAGGCATCGCTAGCTCCTACATCCTTCTGTGCATTACAATCAACTAAGGAGGTAAATCAGGGACAGGCAGAAATTCAGAGAGCTATAACCAGCTCCCTAATGGCTCTGCTGTCCTTCGTGCAGACACCAACTTGACACAGAAGCCAGTGAGCCATGTATTGCTCTCGCACTCTAGCTCTCTTCATTATGAGGTACTTGAAATAGTGCTAGTAAGCATACTTTTCTGGCCCCAAAATTACCGACTTCATGTTATCTGCCATGGGAATTCCACTATCTCCAGTGAGGTAGTTGTGTTACCCAGAGATGAACTGCCAGAGAGAAAATATCCAAGTAAACAAACATATGCTTAGTGACCTAATTAAGCAGAATGTTTATATTCCATTCAAGTATGAGACCATTTCAGTTTATTTCCTGCTCTGCATTTTAATTTTGCTGTCAGAAGTATAAACAACTGGCTGTGGAGTTTTTGTCTTTCAACAACTGAACCCATCAGACGTCAAAAATACAACTAAGATGTGAGGTGTCAAGGAGTATCAGCAAACCTTGCACTTCAGAGAAAAGTGCAAATGAGAATTACTTCACTGATCTCATCTTAGTTCCCTATATTATTTTTCCACATCATCTAGTAACTCAGTTGAGCAGCCTATATGCCTAGGAAGAGTGGAGTGTTTTTAATGAAGTTCAGCAGTCAGTTCATGGCAAGGTATAATAAAATAGCCACAATGTAATGCTTTATCATAATTTGTTGGGCAATACCAGAACAATGGGGCATAATGTTAATAGCAAAGCAGAACTGTTTATAGAGCAAAATTGTTTGAGGGCAGTTCCTGCTGGGATGCAGGGTTGTCCTGCCAGACTCAGCATGGTCTCAGAAAAAAGGCTCTCCACACCTCTGCCAGTGGGTGTGCAGAAGTGTGAGCATAAATAGGCATACACAGTAGGTCTGTGCACTGCTTAACTCAGGCTAGTATGTCTGTGAACTTAAATTCTTCCAAAAGCAAAATTCAAAAGTGAAGAGAGGAGAGCAATGTGAAATTGGTGGAAAAAGGCAGAATTTGCCAGTTAGGAGGACAAAGATGGAGAAGTTTGATGTGGTGGGTGTATAATTGGTGCAGTCTGACAAAGAAGAGGCATTTGCAGGATGTGTTGTGTCAGGATTTTTTCTAGACAACCTGTTGGTTACGTGCGGTAGCAAAGTGTAGTAAAATGGCATCTATTTATACATAAGTAATTAAGAAAGCACACAGCTTTCAGAAAAGAACATGCATTTGGTCTAAGACTGTTGTTGTGGGCCTGCCACTAAAAACTGACTGCTCTTTGAACTACCCCTCAGCTGGGGTAGTCCTGCAGGAGTGGCACAGGCCATGGTGCTTCACTGGATGTGTTCCCGTTAGGTCTGAAGCCTGTTAAATCAGCACTAGAAATTTCCATCAGTTATGAAGTTCAGCCATAAGTCAGTGATGTTACACGCTTTGGGAACAGAGAGAGTATGCATGGACCTGTGCACAAATTCATTTATATGAAACAAAAATTTCTTTAATTTGTCTGTTGAATTTGCTATACATCACTTAAATAGGGTAGTAGGAAAGTGTGTCCCATGCTGTAAATAACAGAGGAGTATATTTGCAATCATCATAAAAAAGTACAGTTTCATAAATCACGTTAGTGAGTCCATCAGTTAACAAGTTAAACATGCATGAAGCCCTGTGAGTGGTTTATGGTCACTTTGAAATATGGTAGTATGCTTATTTATATTAATAAAAATACAGTAGCTTTTTAATAACATACAGGAATACAATTTTTTATAGATATGTTTGTGTTTATATACATATTTGTACATTTATAGTTTAATAAATAAACGAGGAATGCAACCGCCCCTCATGTTCAGCCCTGTATTTCCAGCCTTTCAATGTGAGTAGAATCATCTGAGCCAAATGTGAGGAAGACTTTTCCTCTCAGACCTGCTGCTTACACAGAAGAAAGCTCCAGGGATGGGGGGGAAGTCTTTTAAATTAATTCTTCAGGCTTCTTCTAGCCTAGATCTTTCTTCTTTTGATGTCCTCAGATGCTCCCGAGGACTTTGGGGGCTGTTTGAGCTCAGCTCGGAGCTGCCTGCCAGTCCCATTGGGTGCCATTTCCTCTTCAAAGAGCTATTCCTGCAGCTGCTCCCTTCTGCGCAGGGAGCGGAAGCCTTTGAAATTGCTGCAGCTTCGTTGCACAGTCTGTTGGAACAGCTCGCATCAAAAAGGAGAGGAGGAGAAGTGCTTGTATCTGTTTAAATTAATTATAGAGGCTCCGGCAGAAATGTGAAGGCAAACAGAGAGAGGAGACCTGATTTGTGGGGTACTTCTTAGAAAATCGATTGCTAATCTGTGCATCGACTTTCTGCTCCCTGCACAGAATGAAGCAGCCGTGCCAAAAATTCTTTTAACAGGAAATGTTCTCCGATGGGACAGACAGACAACGTGCAGGCAGCTCAGTAGCTGCAGTGCTGTTAGGGAGCACCACAGAGAAGTTAAATCTTCAACTGCTTTGAAAATGGGAAGGTCCAAACGTGTAAACATGAGGAATTTGCTTTAAAAACCATTCCTGATGCATCATACTTTCAGACCGGGCAGTCTCTGAAGCTCCGCTTGACCTACGTGAGTGACCTGTTTGACCCTGCAGCAGCCCAGAAACTGGGCACCATAGAAGTTCTCCTGCTCTCTCGGGGTATGTCTTCCACCACATGGGAGGTACCACACAGCGCGGTGGTCATGCTCAGCAGTCCTTGCAGATGAGCTATGGGGAAGAGGGTATCTTACCAGGGCAGCATGAGATGAGGTCCTCAGCCCCATGATGGAGACTGGGGAGTTGTCCTGGAATATGGTGAAAAACAGAAGGATTGAAATGAGTTGGGGGTTTTTCTGGCCTGCAACTCAGCTTTGTTACTTCCACATGTGATGGAAGGGAAAAGAAATCTTGCCCTACATGAGGTACTGGTCAGGCTGATAGAGCATTACACTGTTCTGACCAGGAAGGCTGGAGGAGGCCCTAAATACAGCAGAATATTTGCAGCCTCCCAAGCAGCCTTGTGAGGCTGAGGGTCCAGGCAAGTGCATGCAGTTCTGTATGTCAAATGAGAGAGAGATTATGCAGTGTCCACCTTGAGAGGAGTTCGAGCTACGGTGTCCTTGGCTGTGTGGTGCCAGCATCCTTCATATGAAGTCACCAAAAGCAATGAGCTTAGGTTCAAATGTCGTGCTAAAAAGTGGGTTCACCCTTAGCTGTAAGATTTATCAGAGATTTTGCCTGAAAGGAACTGACTTACAGGAAGATGCCTGGTCTGCATGTCTGATTAGAGGAAAGAGGCAATATTTCCCTTCTTTTTTTCATCCCTTTGTCTACGTACAGAGAATACCCTGTGGAAATTAGCTTAGCAATAGCAGTGCTGGTGATTTTTTTACACCTGCTGTCAGTAATGCAAGACAGCAAGACTTTGAAAAGAGATGGTTTGGGTTTGGTTGCTTCACACATTCCTCAGCCATGGTTCAGATTTGCTGTTGCTTTGGTTTAGGGTGCTCTGGAAACATGGTGCCAACCCCAGAAATTGATCTGAATTGTCAGATGGGGGACAGATCTCATGGCATGAACTTCTTAGCTGGTATCTCCTCATTCACCGGTTGCTGCTTGAAAGGGTGAAACAGTCTCTAAGCCATAGGGTCTCTAGTCCTTTTTGTCCTTGCTTTGGGGCTTGAATTGCTGATGGTTTTAGAGTCAGGGCAGAGTTGGATATGAGCAAATGCTGGAATAATGCTGTCTTGACATTTGAGGATCAAGAGAGGTTCAGTGAACTCCTAAGTGTATATGCTACTTCAGGAAGAAGGACCCTATAGGTCTTAATAAGTAGCTGATATTTAGGAGACCAAAGTGGGGTTCTGGGCTCCTCTCATTAGAAAGAAGCAGCGTTCCAGATGCCGGGCTTGCATTCTTCTGGAGCTGCTGGCCATGGATAAATTGCTCTTTACAGGAGGAAGATTCAGCCTTGCAGAATTCTCCTGTGCTATTGCTGAGCTGGAGGGGAACAGGTTAGTTTGGGGGCAATAATGGAGATGGCTTTTCTCATAATTTACCAGTCTTAATAGCATATTCTGTCTGCAGTGTTTTTCTCTGCCTGGTACATTTGGCTGCACTAAATCAGAGTGAATTTATAATACTTTACTTTCAGAGGGGGTGGCAGGAAGGCAGATGACTACAGTACCTCTTATAGAATATTATTATAAAAGAAGTGTGAACTACCTCCTAGCCTCTCATGCTGTTGAAAAATTGATTTGAATGACATTTTCAAGGTGTTGTTTCTAAGACATTCAGCAATTGCCATTCATCCATGAATGGTTAGTGAGATGAATAACAAAAAGCAGTTTAGGATTCATAGGAGGAAGTGTTAAAAAATTACATTTGGCAAAAAACACTGCTTATGCTAAATTCTCTTGTATATCTGAACTGCGCCAAGGTTATCTAAGTGGTTTTAGGTAATCCAGTCATTGTGAGAAAGATTATTTGAGACACAAAAGTGGCAACATCATTTCCATTTGTATGTGCACTATACGAACCATCTGACTGTATCAAATGCAATACAATATTATTGGTAGCACAGCTTTGAGGGAAATAAAGCAGGCCCTCCTTGCTGGCCATTCTTTAGGCAGGTAAAATATAGCAACATTGCCGCTGAGTTAACTTATCCTTTCAGTGAGCAAATGTCAGAATTCAAACATGATGAGGAGAGAAGAAGAAAAGGAGAGTGAATCATAGAGGACTTCATCTCTGGGTGGAAACCTTGAGAATAATTGACCTGCCAGGAGACACATATATTTACTGAGTGGTTGCATGTAGGCTTTAATAAAAACTTAGAGCAGTTTTCTTTTTGAAAACACTATAAAGAGGTGGTGTGCCTCTAGAAACCAAAATTCCTTGTCAGGATCTTAAGATCCATGTAGCTCTCATACATACGTGCTTATGGTGAAAACAATAACATCTGTTATTTTGCAGGTGCATGACGTTTTAAGATTGCTGATATCTTAGATTTAAAATGGGAGGAGTTTTAAATATACAAGATATGCTAATGTATCTATGTATGGACATTATTAAAGTACATTAATAAGGTACATAAAGTACATTATGCAACTTGTGATGAATTTTAAAATTTTGTACTGATTAGCACTTTATAGTTGGAAGGTATCAAAAGCTGCATAGAACAATTAAAGGCTATTTCCAACAAACAAAAAAACCACCCCTTTGTCTTTAGCTAGAACCTTCTTTTTCATAATTGTTTAAACCTGTTTTTTCATCAAAACTTAAAACTTGAGTGGTTTGGATTTTTACCGTTATGGGTTTCTTCCTCCCATTTTATCCTTCTCCCCATGATTTTCCCTTTTTTATGTCAGCAAGTGCAAAAAAAAAAGTGATATCCAGAGACTTTCCTCATCTTTCATTCTTTCTTAAAAAAAAGATTAAGAAAGAACGAAGAGCCAAAACGGAAGCAGGAAAATGCTGGAAAGCTGTATATGTTCTCTTTGAAATATACAACTTGTACGTTACATATTCAGCCTGTGTCAGCCTCCAGGCTAAGATACATACATCCTACGCAAATATCATTATCAGTGCTGAGCTTTCATCTTATAGTTCGGATTCCCAAAACTTACATGTCTACCAAAGCAATCAGTAAAACAAATATTTTTCAGTTCCTTACAAGAAGGACTGTTTCCTTATGCTAAAGGAATAGGCTCCTAAGGAAATGCTAAGAGCACTTAATAAAAAATAGTCTTCTTCCACCTATCCTCTTCTGTAACGTCTGTTTACAGAGCGTGCTTTGACTCATATGTTCTCCATCTGCTCTGTTATGTCTATCTGTATGCTTTTGCCTTGCACACGCCTGCTCGAGATGCAAGGTAAGCTGCCCATCTCTCGCTGAGAAGTAAGCAGGCAGCATAAATAGTTCATGCTGTATTAATAGCAAGAACTGGCACCTGTGATGTGCCACGCATTGTCTCTCGTGGCTTCTGCACTTTGCCTCCCCCCCTTTATGTTCCTTGAGCTCTGGGTGCTCAGTTGGTTTGGTTTTTGCCACTGCTTCCTTTTTCTTTTTTTCTTCTGTCCTTGCAAGACTGGGAAACTGCTGCCTTTCACAGTGTTAAAAATACCAGTGATGTGGTTCATTTATTTTTCTCCCACTCTACATTTTAAACTTGAGCATCCTTAACCAAATGCTTTTTCTCCAACTTCCTTGAGCTATCCTCCTTGGAGGGCTTCATAGCTGCACTGTTTCTGGAAAGCCTGCCTCTCACGTGGCTGTGAATGAAGTGGTAGCTTCTCGTGTGTCTGGTACTGGAACAGCATAAAGAAGAAAGACAGGACAGGGCAGGGAATTTCTTCCCTACCAAAAGCCGGACAGGACATGCACTGATGAAGCTCTTGTTAACACGTGTCCTCACACCGTGCAGCACAAGTGGAGAGAGAATGGAGGAGCTGAGCAGCATCCAGGCAACATGAGGCTGGAAGCAGAAAGGGAAAGAGGGATTTTATAGAGAAAAGACAGGTGAAAGGTAGGAAGAGAAAGAACGCTTCAGGTGGTGGTGGCTCGGCCCGAATGAAGTCAGGGCTGGAGGTTTCCCTGCTTTCAGTACAACCAAGGCACCAAAATGGTAGTTGAAGTGATTTAGGAGTCCTTAGAGGGCAGAAAGCATGGTATAATGCACTGAAGACTGTTGCCATATTACAATTAATCTGATTTTTGTTTTGCCACTTTCAGTTTGAAAGACTATTAAATACATCTGCAATTGATAAATGAATGAATAGACTGCCATTTGCAAATCCTCACCCAAAATGAAAGAATGTAGCTTCCTATTAAATGGGAGATTATTACTGTCCCAACATAGGCAACAGCATTAGCAATGAGTCCAGCAGAATTAAGGAGCTTTCTGAATGCTTTGACAAATAGAGTGCTAATGTCCTTGATGAAAAATGACTTTTAGCAAGATCTTCCAAATATTTTCTCCTATTTCAACTATATTTCAGTCCCACTAGATGCATCTGTTCTTCACAAATGAATTCTAGTTGGCATTGGGACATTTTTTCAACATCGCTGGTCAATTACTTTACCACCAGAGCTGGTCACATATTAAATTCAGACTTCTTTTTAATGAAAAAAAGGCTTTTTGGATTGAATCAAATAAATACTTCAATTATTTTTTATTTTTAAGGGGAAAAAGTAGAATATTTTTTTCTTTAAAGATTAAAAAAAAAAGAAAGCCTAAATCCACATTGCTTTCATTTCTCAAAAATTAAAGATTTTTGTATTAACCCTCTCCCCACAAAAGCAGCTGTAAAGAATTGATTTAATACCATATCTGCAATTCTCAACTCTCAGACAAGGATTTACTGGCTAGCAGAGCTGTTGACCTCTCCCAGATGCAGAGGGAGAAGGCCTCTCCACTTTTTGGGCAAAACAGTCCGTCATCTGTAAAGTACACTGGGGGAAGAACAGCAGAGAGCTCTGTAAGTCGTGCACAGCTGAAGGAAGCAGTTGCAGCATTACGCCCCCCGGTCACCACCCCCTGGCCATGCAGCAGGGCTCAGCCAGGTGCCCTCGTGCTCCACCACCGGCCCGTTCTCCCCGGCGTAGAGGGAGACCCTTCTGCCTGGGGGAGGGAGCTTGTGTCTCAGCTACCAGTAGAGGAGAAGAATCAGTACAGAAGGTTTCCTGAAGGATCAAGGCTCAGTTCTTAGTACTGCCACTTACATACTGTGTACGAATAATTTACAGTTTTGATAACTCAGTTCTCTTTTGAAAGTGCTTCCCTGCTTTACAGGAGTGCTAGAGGCTGGTTGGTGTTTACCAGATTCTCAGCTGTTGTGTGGGAGAGACGGAGTGAGGGTTTGTTTAGACGGCGGTCGTGGCATAGAGGTTTGTAGTATGTCCATAGCCACCATGAGGTCATTGACTAATGTTGCTAGAGTCATTTCAGACCCTCGATCCCATCTGAAGGCAGGCTGAAGGAGGAGACCAAAGTGCAGTTTCTGTTAGCTTCTTCAGACTTGTGGTTATTCCTAACTGTGTTGTGACTTTTCCTGGGAAGGAGAGATTGGAAACAGTACAGGAACTGGTTCCCAAATATTATTGTGATGTTCCTGGTTCCCTACCTGCATCCTTTCTGCTTCCCAAGATATGCCTAGCTGAAAGCATGCCATGAATCCTTGCATCTCGACCATATGAGTCACTGGGATGCATGCTGCTAAGCCTGGGCTCACATTCATGGACCCTGTCTAAAGTTGCCCTGACGCTGAAGTCCATTAGTTCTGAGCCCCCAGTGGCTCTCTGCTTTCATCAGCAGAGAGGGGTCGGAACAAGAATAAATTTCACAGGCAACAGCCCAAGTTTTCCTCTGGCCTTTTCATGTTTCCTCTAGCATGTCTACATTGACATTTAGAGAGGCAGATGGGCTCACATTTAATAGAAAGTTTTGAAATAATCTGCTTTGATTGGGTGCCTGAACTATTGGATTTTATCCACGTGATCTTCTTGTCGTGCTGCCATGAATGTTTGAGGTCAGTACATTCAAGCCCTTAAGTAGCTGTGGACTTCCCAGCAGGGCTCTTCCGACATTGACCTCCTGACAGGGGAGCGGTGTGGTGATGTGTGCTGAGCCCAGTCGAAGGCATCGCCAACACCCGCATTCCAGTGCAAAATCCATCACTGACTGCCTATTGCCCTGGTTTAGACAAGATGCTTTTTCTTTCTTTGTGTGCATTTCTTCACTGATAAAGTGCTTTTATTTTTTCCCCCCTCTCACAGAAATGTTATAAGGGTTCATTGGAGTTTTTATAAGGTATACTGGCAGTCAGAAGTTATTTTAATTATTAATAAGACTAATGATATACCACCATCACAAGGAATTATGCTCTGGTAATCCCTGATGATCCCGTAGTGACTGTGGGTTATCTAGGGTCTCTTAATGTACTTTTCGTCCCAGTTTGCTGGAAAGGCTGGAGTTTTGTTTTGCTCTTTTTTTTGCAGTAAAATGGCAAAATGGTAAGTGATATTTCTGACGTGAGAAAGCAGTGTCATGCACTGGAGAATGTACTAGAGATAATCTGTTTTAAGTTTAGTATTTATCTAGGGACTATAATATAGTTTCAAGTCTTTTTATATTAATTCTGCTGTTCTTGGAAATTTCATCAGTATGCACGCTTTTCCTTATGTTTTAATTTTGTTCAATAGTGAAGAGTGTTAAGAAGTTGGTTATAGGGCTAAAGAAGACTGCTCAACAAGGTAAGCCAATAGGTCAAAAAATTAAAATACTAATACCAGCCTACTGCCAGGTACCTTCTGCAGAAAGGCCAATACAATGTTTGGAACACCCTAAGAATGCGCTATGGCAGGGGCAGCAGAAGAGGAAGAAGAGGGCCGATTGCGCAGTCTGGCATGGGCACACATTATGTATCCTCACTGCCCAGCGCTGCTGTCAATCAAACAGGCTGGGTTCAATCACTCAGGTGTTCTTGCTGATAATAACACTGGCAGAAGACCCCACCTAGAAACTTGCAGAAGTGAATTACACATGTGGGTGCCCCTAAGCAGCAGTGCTTAACTGCTGGCTTGCGGTGGCTCCAAGGGCTTAAAGACAACCTTATTGGTCAAAACATGCCGTGGGGAAGCCCGTGATGAATAAACGGACAGTATTAGGTAAGTCTCTTCTCCTTCTGGCATGCCTTTGCAATGCTCTTAACTCTCCTTCTCAGGCCTGGGAAAGCAGCCTCCGTCCTTGCTGTCTCCACCATGGGCTCCTCATACCTTGTTGTCCTGGCTTGGCACAGACCCAAACCTGAGCAAGTCTGTCTTTCAGCCAGCGCAGCTGAGGTGGCTGCTGCTCCGGTTCTGGAGATGGAGGCCCTAACCAGCCCTTCTCAGCTAACCTGTTGTTTTCAAGAGGTCTTCTCTCACCCAGCTTCCTGCACCCACCAAGCCCACTGTGCACGCTCCCACACCTGCACTCCAGCTGGGTGCACTTGAGGCAGCTCTCTGGTCCCTCCCTTAGCAACGAGGTTATCCTTATTGCTCCCTCCCAGTGGAAAAATATCACCATGTGAAGTTGGAGTGCTCTTAAATTTGTATTTTCCCTTTCCCAGCAGATGCCATTCTCCAGTATAAGCCCTCTGTCAATCAGATAGTCTCAGGCAGCTCAGAATCGCTGTTATCCCTCTTCAGTGACACATTTGTAGTGATCTTCCTTGTTTGTAAGGGTTTACTCTGCAATTCTTGCACTTGTAATCACTCTCAGTGTTTTAGTTGCAACAGAACAGTGTTATAGCTAACAATATGAAATGCGTCTAGTGACTGGCCAGTCCATTCCCACCTGAAAGGCATTTCCGTAACCTTCCACATCAAACACACATTCACATATGATGGGATCTTTATCAATGAGGAAACCACATGTAGAACTGGGGCCTTCCTGTTGTCTCTCTGTTCCTCAGCTACAAAATGGTGACAGTTACGGGGCTGTTTAGAAAATACTCTTGAGAGTCTGAACAAGCGATACTTCTGAAGTGCACAGGGTGGAAATACTGCAGGTCAGAGTGGTTCAGCTCTCCTTTTTTTGCTCTCACCCCAGAGAACCAAGGACATGGTAGCAAAGATCATGTACAAAATGCAGCAACTTTTTACAGACCCAGCCTTGGCCAGGGAGGGGAGATGGAAGCAGAGGTTGTGAGTACTGACAAGACTGGATATAAAGGCCAGTGACCGTAACAGCCTGGCAGTTAGGGACATAGGGTTGTAGAATCACAGAGTCGCAGAGGTGGGAAGGCACCCGTGGAGATTGTCTTGTTCAACCCCCCTGCTCAAGCAGGGTCAGTTAGAGCCAGTGGCCTAGGACAGTGTCCAGTCAGGTTCTGAATATCTCCAAGGACAGAGACTCCATAACCTCTCTGGGCAACCACTTTCAGTGTCTGATCACTCTCACAGTTAAAAAAGATATTTCTTGTGTTAAAAAGTGTCGTGAACCACTTGCATGTGTGGGTGACCTCAGTCCCAATACTGGCATCCATCCCCCAGCACAGAAGAGATCAGACCAGCTAAAGGATACATGGCAAAACTTTACAGATGACTGATTGTACAGTTTTATGAGCAGGTGCAGCAAAGGAAGTTCTGTCTTGAATCCCTGTGGCGATAGGGGAATACAGGTAAATTTTCTAGTACTAGAAAAATGCATTATGATACTACAAGTATCACCAAAGTGATGAACTTCTCAGACCACATTTAGCAGCATCCTGGGAAGGAGACCAAAGGGTACCTCACATTAACCGCTTCAGACCTCAGCTGATTTCTGTTGTTGGGAGGTTGGAGCAGAAGTCCTTGAGGACTTTATTCCATGACAGGAGCTGTGACACCAGGCAGAGTAAGAAGCCTTCCTTCCTCCACAATTCTCCAGAGTATGAAATGTAAGACCACTCATCTCATTGCAACCCTCCCGCTCACCTACTGCTCTCCCAGGAACCACTGACTTTATACGTGACAGTTCTGCTTCCCTCCTTGCTAGGAAAAATGCTACCATGTGGTAAGAATAATCACATCTCATCTCCAGCTCTTCTTCCTTTTTCACATCTGAAATAGAAAAGCCATGCCAGGTTGCTGATAGCTCAGTGAGATCAGCCTGGCTGGGGACAGAGCTGTGAGTGAGGGAAGCAGAGACAGGCATATCAAGGTTGAGCTGAACAGAAAAAAATCGGGCCAGACTCTGCAAGACAAGCCAGAGGAGCCCATAGCTTTAATAGTGTGGATATCACAGCTCCACTGCAGCCTGATTGTCTTGGAGCCCTTTGAAATCACGTATGTTCAGTATCGCTGTCCTCTTGTGATGCTCATATATTGCCCATCACTGCAATCCTCAAAAAGGTATTTGACAGCAGGAAATAGCAGGCCATTTCCCATTAAAAGATTTATCGAGCTCTGCATTATCTGCGTTAAAGTAAGATTACTTATGTTTGCAGAGTTCAAAGTCTGAAAAAGTAAGGAAATGTGAAAGATAAACTCTGTACAACAGTGTTAACGTCAGTTTTATTTACATCCTCTATTTTACAGTATTCAGTAAATATGTACAGAAATACATTTACTGATTACCATATCAGTGTCCACATTTACCAAGAAAAACAGGTAAATAGAAATGTGTTCTATGTAAGGAATGTGGTTGAATTTTGCTGTAAAAGAAAACATCATTTCTTATTTGCTGACATTTGTCACTGTAACAGTATAATCTTGAGTTACACGATGTATAATTTGTCTTCAGCTCTCATCACTTGGCGGGGATGGTTCACAGAAGACTTGAATGCCTTAGGTCAAGCATGGATGAAAGGCAAAACACCTGCCAGTCTCTGAATATGTTCCTCTTCCCCCACCCTTCTCCCCAAATGTGTACCTTTTCATGCTTGTCTAAACCACACTTTAGCCATGCAGCATATTTGGATTTTAGAAAGATGTGACGTTATCAAGATTCATACGTATTTAAGAATAAGGGCAAACACTTTCTTGCATACTATACTGGTTAACACAGATCTTTCTCAGTCTTAGTATCTATACGTGTGATTTAATGTGATTCCATTTGTAAAAAGTATGCCACCCTCTTGAGACCCTTGTATTTATCTGCTTTCAATTACATTTGAAGTATTCAGAAAGTCTCCTGTACTAATCCCATCCAAGTTGGAAGCCACATAGCTCATGCATGAGACTGTCAAACATGAGTAGTTGCAGATGTCAATGCACCAGTGGCAGGAATCCAGGAAGATAGATCAAGGCTTAGTCACTGAAAAATGCATGCCAGCACATCTCAGATACATAGCATTGTAGCACCTCATGAGGAAAATGTGTCGTGACAGGAAATCAATAACCTCTTGGAGGTGATCTGTTTTTGAAATGCTCTTGATTAATTATGCCAGGGTGTGTTTGGCAACTTTGCCTGATCCAGCATTAACCTAATGCTTTTTGCATGAAGCACTATTGTAACCAGTCTCATAAGTCAAATCTGATGGTTCAAGTCAGGTTTTAAAGGGTCATGTTATAGATTTTGTAATGTCTTTGTGTCCGATATTGCTGCTTTTACTATGGTGTGTAGGCTTTTACTATCAATCAAAATAACAATTGTTTTAACATGAACAATAGCATTTAGAACTAATTGCATTTGAAGTGGAATGATTCTCCTAAATAAAGTATGTCATATGGTGGGTAAAACAAGTAGGGAACGTCAGTGTGTTTTCGTGACAGAAGACCTTACTTCAGGATGTTCCTCAAGGTTCTTTACTTATGTGCTGCCTATGCAGAGGAGAAGCGGCTCTAGGAGACACACAAGCAGGGCTGCACCCCAGTCTTTCTTCCCCTGCCTTCCTGCACAAACTCATTTTCCCCCTCAACAAGTTTTCAGAAAATACCTGCTGCCCCATCTGCCCCTCAACAAATGCAGGACCCCAGCACATGCTAGTGCCTTACTCACACACTGAAAGCACATCATTCCTGGTCTTACTTAATCTTGTGGTCCCTCTAGACCCTGCCTTGGCCTGGCTTCTGCATCCTCAGCACCAAGCGCAAGACCAGCAGCTTTTTTTTTCCTGCAGCAGGTGCCAGCAGCAAAGCAGAGTGCAGAGCTGAGAGCTGCTTTGGTGCCCGGCCACGGCTTATCACTGGTCATCAGGTCACTCGGCAGTAGCTGCCAGTGGCGAGCAGCTGCTGCCGCCGCACAGCTTAGCCCTGCGCCGTTGCACAGGCTGGAGGAATGCGGAGCTGATGCTAGAGCAGCGCTTTGGCCAGGGGCACGTGCAGCGTTGCTTGAGAAGCTCTTACCTCATGTGCCTCTGCCTCGTGGTGGAGTACGGGGTGTTTAGAAGACGCAGGGCAATGCACGTCAGGCAAAACTGGTTACAGACAAATTGCTGGGCACAGTAATGAGACCATGGTCACGTTAGTCTGCTACTGCTTTCTGTAATATGACAGCAAAAAAGCTTAGGAGGTTATGTCCTCTAGAGTTATTTATTAACGGAGTTTGCATGTCTAATATAAAGAAATAATTAAATAAAGATAATGACAATGTCTGTGAGATCAATTGTTTGAACCAAGTTGCAGATAGTTGCAGTCACCATGTGATAGACCAAAGTTTGACCTTTGGCTACCTCACCTGCGCAACACACAATAAATCCACCTCCTCAGTAACCATTTCCAAGATTTTAAATTTCCGAATAGCATCAAAGAGCCACCATTTGAAAAAGAAACTGCCAAATAATGGTTTCTTGATTTTCCCAAATGTGGAATTTCTTTCCCCAAATTATACTGGCCCAAAGCCCAGGACAAGCGATACTCAGTCCTGGACCAGTGACAGGTTCAGAGTCCAATGTCTTCAGGTTAGACAGAGGATACTTTGGCTATCATGAAGCCAAAAATATCCTTCTGTGAAAGCCATAGTGCTAGCCCTGGGAGATTGCCAGATACTGGAATTCAACATGGCACATTTTATGTACAGATAAACTTTTCAAGTCAGTTAAACAGATTTAGAAAACGTATTAATACAAATTATTTTCTCCTTTTGAGGCCTGTGCAATTAGACTTATAATATGGAAGGAGTCAGCTTTTCAAGGAGAGGAATACTATTTTCCGTATGAGTAAAATTGTTCCATTGCTAAAATATATCTGCAAGCTTTCTTCAGTGATTTGTGTGCTAGGAATACATGAGGCTCAATGACTTTACTAGCACTTTTGCAGCATGAGCTGTATAAACAGTCAACATTCATTCATGGAAGTTAATCTGGATGATACATGTATGTGTGTGTGTGTGTATAAACATTGATTTTAAAGATAATTGTAGGAGACAAGAATATATTTCTTTGCTTAGATAAACCTTTTTGCAAATAGTAATTTAAGAAATTCTAGTCCAAGTGGTTTAACTGGTAAGAGGCAAAGAAGCTGGACAAAATGTGTAGAAAAATTACTGCGCATAACATTGTGATTAATAAGTGACCCTTGCACAGGATGTGTGTGCGTATCTTCTGCATTGTTAGCAACATGTTTTTTCAAAGGATTTTGTGGCAAAACTAAGGACTTGAGGTTGAAAATAAATTGGGGTGCATAGAGTTTGCTCAGCTGTGGCTGAGTGCACAGAGCCTGGGCTTTGTTGATTCTTTCGTATTTTAAGTCTCCTAACGGTAGTGCAGTGCACACTTTGGGCATGGCACAGAAGGGACAGAAAGCCTAGCTAAGGGATCCCAGCAAAAGCAGAGAGGTGACTTACGTGACATTGCACTTTGCATGTGTTGAATGATACCTGGATACATGACATGCATTAAAAGTAGTTATATTGAATTATACAAAGTTAAAGAAATTAAACACGTAACAATGCTCTTCCGTTTGGCAACATGGCACTGGCTTTGCACAATTTTGCTACACCACATGTGCCATGTCCTGCCATCATCTTGTTTCAAGTCCAAGTGACCAAAATTTTGATGTGTCAGGGCAAGGCATTATCTGTGCCTGCCAAACATACTGACGGATGTGAAGGGAGGGCCTGTAGTGACTGAAAGAGGCCAAGACAGAAGTGAGGATGTGTTGCCCTGGGAGCTGCTGAATCAGGGCCAGGAGGGCTGAGAGGGGTCTCTTGGTCTGGTTGGATGGGAGCTGCAAGGAAGCAGCTTGAAACAGCGGGAGCTGGGATGGGAGGGAGACAGACAGCTCAGAGGGAGGCAGCCAAAGAAGCCTCCAAAAGCAGAGGGGAACCAGGACAGAGGGTCGATCAAGGTAACAACTGAGAGATGTTGAAAGGGCCGAGAGCTATAAACTTGAATGAGTAGATTGGCTTTCATACCAAATTTTTGTTACTTCTCTATACGTGCTTGCTCATCTTAGGCTGACACCCAGGAAGGGAACTGAGGAATACGATGTGGTTCTCCGTTCCTCCATAACTATCATACATAACCTCAAGTGAGGCATGCCATCTCCATGTTACCCTCCTGCAAAATGGGGATATTATATCCTGCCCCTACAGATCAGGGTTGCTGTGAGGTTATGTTTAGTAACACTTTTGAGGTGTTGAAGTGCTTCAGTGATTGGCACTGTGGAAATTCTATAGATAAACACCTATATATAACCTCCCTGACACTAGTACAGTCACAGGGGTGAGATCAGATTGACACTGCTATTTCAATATATAGTATGTACTGCATGTGTCAGAAACAACGAGAACAAACCTGTCAACATGAGGTATGCGTGGAGAAAGTGATACAATTCCTGTTAAATCAGATGTGTGTGTCCACTGTATTCATCTACAGAAAAGAGGAAAAGATGAGGTAACATTAAAGAGAAAGTGTTAATTTTCTTTTCAAAGAACATTACACTTTTATATTGATTGAAAATGGTTACCTCTGGCTCTTGCGAGTTTTGTGGCATTATAGGGTATTGGTCTTTGTTTAGATCATACAATACTTCTTCCTCTCTCCAACCTACAATAACAATTAACGAGCCGTCTGTGGCTGCCTTGGAGTGCATCCTGTGCATCAGTGTGTCTCAGTTAATAGTCATAATTTCTCATTTGTAAGAGGAAAAGTGCTACCAGCGCTTTCAGTCTCAGAAGGGCTCAGACTCACTCAAGGATTCCAATTTATTATGTATCCAGCTCTGATATCCTGCTGCTCTCTTTATGGATTAGGCTGCCTGCGTGGAAGGTATCATCCTTCAGATGACACATAAATAGTCTCTTGCCAGCTGTTCCTTTCTCAGAAGTTTCTCAACAAGTAAATCATAATCGTGCCCCTTGTTTTACTAGTTTCTGATCTGGTTCTACACGTTACTTTGCTAGGAGCATGCGGAAAATGCATCTTTATTACTGCTGTTACTCTACAGATGGCGCTGACTACAACTGTAGGGATTTTTAGGCCTATTAGTATTGGTTTCTAAGGTGAATACACCCGTAATGATTTTAAATTAAGAGGAATGGGCATAGGTTATTTTACTGGTCGTTTCTGTAAAACCTTTAATCTCAAGGTGCTGCACAAACCCCTGAGAGCTAAGAAGGAGATGCAGACGGATTGCTTCACTCATTCTGACACACAGCGTCTGTTTAACAACACGTAATCTGGTTGTGAGCTCAGGGAAAAAAAGTGAAGGGTAGCATCCTACTGATGCAAACTAGATTTTAGAGAGGAATTTATAAAGACAGAAAGCAGAGGCAGCCAGCAGACGCAGCAGTTTGCACAGCAGCTTGCACAGCAACTCACACAGCAGGGTGCAAAGAAGGGGGCCTCTGTCAAATGCGTACCAGTGTGAGTCTCGGGCACAGTGGTGGTGTGCTGCAGGGCAGTTTCCCCAGCAGATGTTGGAACAGCTGCCCCTGCCAGGGCAGAGCCGTCGACACGGACGCAGCTTCGGGTGGGGGATGCAGCGCTCCAGGTCCCCAGCTGCGTAAGTTTTGCGGGTGAAGAGCCACCTGCAGCCTCCTTGTTCCAAGGAGCACCAGCACTTCAGGAGGCTCCCAGTCCATGAGTTAAAATGTTGGTGACATCAAAGCTGCAAGGCCTCCTTTCTTGTCACTGGGCTTTCGCTGACCCTTAAGAATGTGGGCTGAATGTCACACTGAAGCCCTCTCAATAGAGGCCCTTGGTATTTCCATTGAACTAAAATGTCTTATACCCTGTAGTTTTGAGTCTAATCAAACTGAGTAACAAATCACAGTCTTCTGTTGGTTAAAGTGAATTATAACCGCAATTTATCTGATCCCCAAACGGTTTCACCATCCCTGCAGAACTGCTGTGTACTAACTGGGCATCTGAGGAAGCAGATGCTTTTTTAGACTGAATTCCTTGTCGTAAAGGTAGTTCTGGCCAGTCTCTGCAGATCAGGACTGGGTGGCTTGGGAAGATAGCACTGCCATGTTTGTGCTAAGGACAGAAGATACCTGTACAGAAAGATGTCGGTTTGGCATCTTTGAACATGCTAAAAAGCCTTAACATTGCCTTTAAAACACAGTTAAGGGAGGAGAAAAGGCCAAGCAAGGTATTGATGAAAACAGTGTTAAAAAAAGCAGCACTTACTGGTTGGAAGATAAAATCTGTAATCAGGCTTTCAAGAATGAGCACTTAATTTGCCTGAAGACTATTACAGAACTCATTCTTAATGTACCTGATTTGCATAAATCTTTTTTTCCATCTACCTGTTGCAGCACACACCTAAAATAGGAAAGTGCAGTCCTCCATCAAAGCTCAACTTGTCAAGCAAACACTACAGATGTGCTGCCTATTTGTAATGTGATTTTCCAGTCTCAAATGTCATATATACCATGTGGGGGATGGTATGAATTTTAATAATATCTTTTAATGAGTCATTAATAAGCAGTTTCTCTCAAGAAGCAGTGGCAGTGATTCTAGGAGTTAATCCACCTGCAGCTCTCGGGGTGGCTTTATTTGCAGTGTGTATAAATTCAGCTTCACTCAGAGATTGCTCCTTTGGAGTCAGTGTCCAGAGTGTTTTTCTGGATCAAATTCACCGTATGATTACCTTCCTGCAAATTCCACCCAGGCTCCGAGCGTTGAGCTGGTTTCTCTGTTTTCATGCAACGTTACCAGCAGTTGAAGATTTGGCAAGTCAAATTTCTTCCCCACTTGTAGGTGATGGGACCTCGGGAAGCAGTGCTGTGTGGAGGACACAAAATGGGGAGGAAATTGCAGCTTGCTGACCTAGCAAGCATAAAGATCTGTCAAAGCTCCCTCCCCCGCAGCAGGGACAGACACTGACGGGGCACGAGGGGTCTGAGAAGGGCAATGCTGTGGCCAGGTAATGGGGGTTTACTGCTGCACTTCAGCTCTTGAGGTGGTCTTGGCAGATGCATCCCTTCAGAGGGGGGATTAAAATGGGTCTGAGGTTCACTGCCTTGGCAGTCCGGAGAAAAAGGAGTTTGTGGCTGGGAGGGCACCTTGGCAGGCAGCACTGTGGTTGCGGCGGGAGAAGCCAACAGGGTACGTTTCCTGGCAAGTAGATAGAGTTACTGAGCCCAAGCTAAGAGCTGCTGCTAATGGTAGGGTTCGTTAGCTCCCTCACTGCTGCCCTGGCGGCAGGGCTGCAGTCACCCCAGGGTGCTCGTGCAGCCCATGTCACCTTCCCAGCTGATGGAGAGGGAGCTCCCTGACATACCCACAGCGTTGCTCAGCCCAAGTGTCAGCACAGTCATACAGGCAAAACTGTCTCACAGGAGCAGCCAGTCTCAGTGGGAGCAGAATTAAGCTGTCCAGGTAAAAATGCAACTTTGCTCGTAAATATTTAGTCCATAATAAAAATGCCGTATCAATATAGCATTGATTACTAGTGTTAGCATAGTTTACTACTACTAAAATAGTACACTAGGCATTATACTCTAATTATAAATTTTTCCCTTTCTTAAAGACTTTAAATGGTGCAGAATAACACCTTCTGGAAAGCTGTTACAGCAGCTAATCATCCTCACCATTTAAAGCTCCTTGTTACTTGAACTTCCTCATTCCTTAGCCTTCTCTCAGGTAAGCCCCTGAAGATATTTTGACAAACAAGGTGAGAAATGTTGTGGTGTCCCCCAGTGTGCCAGTAAGTAAAAGGGATCAGTCCCAGAGATACCAGTTGGGCATCTTTGATCGGCACAGCGTGATCTTTTAACAAACAGGTCCAGGAAGCATCAATGTTATTTTCTTTCTAAGCCTCAGATTCCCATTGGCCCAAGCTTATTCAGAAATCAGGTGGCAAAAACGTTAGAGGGTATGAAATTTCTGACCTCCTGCAGCTTTCCCAGCCCTGATGGATCTGACTCCAAGCACATTTGACCCCTGCTCACCTTCACTAGACTTCAGTCCAGGTGCCAGTCTGATTCAAATTTGGTATTTATAGCTCCAGAGTTTTAATTGGCACTGTTTGACAGAAGGTATTCCTGCCTAGAAAATTTCATGGTTTTTAAATTACAGGTTTTGGAGGGGCTGAAATGTAGGAAAGGGAAATTTTGTCTTGTTTGTAGCTTGGATAAAGCATCTGAAACAGCTTTTTAGAGTGGCAGTTTCATTGAACATTTTAAACCAAAATTCATACTCTGGATTTGTAAAGCTGCAGTGTTTGCAAGTAGCATCGAAATTTGCCATAACAGACTGAGATTAAAGATGCACATCTCTTGATTTTCTCCTTACACTTTTAATTGCACTGTACTTTTGACAGCATTTTGTACATAAACTCTTCAATGGTACAGCTCATTATCCTCTTCCCCCCCCCTTTATCTTTAGAAAAAGAGCAGAAGGGAGAATTTAGGAAAACAATGGCCTATTTTATTATATAAACACAGGAATTGGGAAGAGGGAATGGAGAATGGGACTCTAGATTAAGAGTTGATTGCTGAAATTATTTTAACTACTTTTTAATTGGCAAGCTGTTGAGTTGTTATCATCAATGAAGAGTGCATCAACAAGCAGTATCTAAAGCGGCAAACATTCAAATTGAGAAACAGCTCTGTAACCATCATCCATATAGTGAAGAGTTAAGACTAAGTGACTGGATCACAAGAATACATCTTACAAGAAATATCAGGGGTGGGGTTTGGAGTTAAAAGTCCTTGTTGTCTTCTGATTTTTTCTCTGAAGAGGTTATGAAGCCAGGGCAGGAGATGTTTGCAGAGCCTCCAGCTACCCTGCTTTGGGGGTGTGCAGAGTGAGGTACTGATCTCTGTCTGAAGACCTTTTTCATAGAGGTGCAAGATGTACAGGTGAATCTCCAGGGCTTGCTCTGCTGTCAGTCCCTGTTAATGGACTCTGAAGGTCCTGCGCAGTCTATAGATCTCTCATCTGATAGTGGGCACCTCTATCGCAGACCATATGTAAAACATCTTTGCATTACCTTGATGCTGATTTATACTGTTTGAAGGGATGGGGGCGGAACAAGTTTTTAAAAGATGAAGAAATTGAAAACTCCCCTAACTGCTGTATTATCCACCTGACATTCTCCAAATGCTAGTCATTAATTACTAATGCCTTGGAAATCAGAGCAGTTATGTGATTAAAATTATGTTCCATCTCTGAGCCGGAGCATTTCCATTATCTTACCATTTCCCATTCAAAGAATTCTTCCTTCACAGTTATTCAAGGCTCAGACCCTGCTCTGTTTCCTCTCATTTGGACCTGTTATCCACACAAGGATATTTCTACTCCATGCTTGTCCTGCCTTCACGTTGGTGAAAATCAGCGTGGGTTTACAGCATAATTATTACTAATTTGGCCCCGCAGCTCCCCCTAGAATTACATGTGCACATCTGATGGCAGACCACAGCCAACATAAGCCATAACTTTGTTTTCCAGTTGGTGAGCAAGTGTCGGGCAAGGATCAAACCTGGCTTATGGCTTAGGCTGGCCTTGCAGTCCTTGCTCCTGCAGACTTCCCTGTGGACTGGGCAGGAGGGTTCTCAGTTGCAGTCACACCAAGCCCCAGGGTCAAGCTCTCAACCAAAGTGATCCCCTTTATAGGCCAGTGATAACTTGGCCCCATGGTGTCAAGGCAGAGTATGTTTCTTGAATCACCAATAATGCTGGTCCTAGGTGAGCTGTGTATTCAGAAATGATGGGGTTTATTTCCTGGCACGTATGTGCTTTGCTTATGTATATTTTCATGCCTGCCAGCACTCTGAAATCTAGACATCGAGTGTTGGGGAGCAGGCTAGATGCAATTTTTCATGCTGCTGACATTAATTGGATGAACAGACCTTCTCAGAAGGGGCAGTGTAGGAAATGTGTATGGGAAAATGACAAAATAAGGACTTTCACAGCTAAATAAAGACAAGTGGCTGAAAATGGTTTTTACAGCTTTGGCTTTCATATGTTTCATTTGGGAATGTAAAACCATTTTGCACAACAACTAACAAATTAAGATTCACAACACCTTTCCGAAGAAGATAATTGCTCCTGTCTTACAGATGGAGGAACAGAGGTATTGAGACTATCATTTCAAAATATGTCCCCTGTTTTCAAGTCCCCAGATTGAGATACATTTAAACCTAATTCTCAGAAGCATTAAATACCTCCATTTATATTCATTCATTTGGCATTGTTTGTGCCTGGAGTCTCTGAAAATTAGATGCGTTGCCTCCTAACTTGAATGGTCAAAATAACTTTGTGATGTGGCAAAGATCACAGAGCAATTGCAAGGCCAGACTGGGGCTGGGACCCATGTCCCTTCATGCCATGTCCTGTTTTTACTCACTGAGTATCCACCTTGCATTCTTGGCCAAAAGGAAAATCACGTTCTGCTCATTCAGTTTTCCTCTGCTCTGTCAAACAATTGGACATTATAGCAACAGTATTGTGTGGGTTATTGATTGACTTTATAGAGTCATTTTACCTCGTCTTTCTAGATCATCAAGAAATTGTCTTCAGGTTTTTGTGATTGAGTTTCTTATTGTAGAACTAGCATGGAAATGCAGTGAGAATCATTTGTATCACCTGGTTTTCCCCTGTTGTTTTGTTTTTTTCAGCATACAACAGTTTTGCCCTTTGTATTAATCGAGATGAGAACAACACATCATCAGTATCCCAGCAGGAGCTGTGGACTGGCTGCAGTGTGCACCTTCGCTGTTGGCTATATTTTATGGTAAGGGCTGTACATGCTGTGTTTTCATATTGTATTGGGGGTTTTGTACTGCTAAATTTGGGCACATATTTCATTATGGATATAATCGCTAACAGATTCATGCTGCATGCCTCGTTTGGTCCAAGACCTGGGCTTTGTCTGGTTTCCCCAGATGCTTATATTTTTAGAAAGTATATGCCAAACCTCACACAACAGGAATTTGTTGAACAATCCCATGTAAGCAGTGGTCTTTCCAAGGGTACATTTTTCAACCTTTTTTCAAGCTAAATGTTTTTCTTGGACCTTAGTTTTATTGCTTAGGGTTTTTGTTCTATCAAATAAAATTGAGAATAGGCAAATGATTTCCTGCATCAGTATTTAAGTGGCAACAGAAAAGATAGAACACTGTCTTTTTTCTCTAGTAGTTCATAAATTCTTTCTGTAAAATTGATTACAGAATAAGCCAGTAATCCAAACACTCTGAACTTTGTTTTAAAAAATGCAAATGTTTGTGAAAAATTAAACTTAAACAGAAGTAAACTTTCCTACACAACATTAAATTAAGTCTTTGGGCAGTGTCTATTCAAGCACCTGACATACATGACAGAGGTAATTTGCTTTGGTCATTCAAGTATTTTATTTTTCACTAAACCTTTGTTTTATTTACAATGCTCCTTTGACACCATATATCCTTTATCCTTTCTGCAAACATTTCATGACCCCTTGTTTACTTCTTATATTCTTTCTTCTTACCTCACAACACCCTTCCCTCAGTTAAGAGGATGGTTTTTAAAATTGTGGATAATACTGCTTTTTCCACCGGTCAAGTGAGATCAAGCTAATGAGAGGGGAACACGGGCTGAAGGCAGTACTGTCATACTGCTTCAACTATGCAACTTGCCCCTTTGGTCCAATGAAAGAGAGATCATTATTCATACACGTCCACACACACTCAGTGATCATAAAAACCTAGTAATCTAGCTGAAGTGGGATGTTGTGTCCCAGGACAACAGTCACATTCTGCCATTTGCTTTTATAAACATACATATCCTTCTTAAAAAAAGAATAATATTTGTAATTGTAAGGTAAGGACAGCCTCATGCAAAAAGGCATGTAATGATTCCTTCAGGGGAAAGAAATTATATTTTTTAACCCATATATAATAATGCATAACTGTGGTATTTCTCGACCTTCCTCTGAAGGGTGCCTAGAGACAGGTTGGCAGAGTTACTGTACCTGTGATCTTTATGGCAACTCCTGTTTTCTCAAAATCCGAGTAGGCACATGCAATAGTATTCAATAGGAATAGAAAATTGAAACAATCCAGTTCTGCAAGTGAAATAAAAACAGAGATGTGTTAACATTTTTTAAGAAGTTGTTGAAGTATCAGTGTGATACTCATATGGCTTGATCCTGCCTACTACAATGCATCTACATCCTACAAGTACAAGGCAAAAGGAAATTGTAGGACAAGTAAAGCAGGGGAAGAAGATTCTGCATTAAGAAAGTAACTACTAAGCAGATTTTAGTAACTACTAAGCTTTTGCTGTTTGTTGGTTTTGCCTACACATACATTATTTCCAAAATGGACAGGGGTACTCTCAAGTGACTCACCTTCTTCCAAGTTGTGATTTCTCTAAAGATGGTCTGAGACAATTAATTGCTTATTCAGCCTAAAGGTCATCCTGCTAAACTCTGCACTTACAGCTCTTTTCGCCTTCTACTCTTACGAAAGGTCTTTGGGGAAGACTGGAGGCACACACAGGCTACACTGTGCCATCATCTGCAAGCTCTGCGTGTCTTCAGCCTACAAGTGCTATTGAAGCCTCTATCCAACATTTGGTTGAGGCTGCAGGCCAAATCTTGGCTTGATGATATCAATACATTCACATATTGGGAAAATTTACTAGAAAGTATGAAAAGGGGGGGGGGGGTTCATCCCTCTCAGAGTGTGCCCACCTTTCGCAGCTGAGGTCCACTGTCTTCCTGCTGCTAAGTCACTACATTGAAGTAGACACCTTAATCACTTAGAGGGTTTGGAATTACTTAATTTGGATTTGCTGCCCTTGTTGGTGTACCTTTTAGAGCCCTTAAGGTTAGCGCAGTGCATTAAAATGAGACTACACCTGCAACTGACCTAGTTACATGCAGCCTGGTGGAACTTCTTTCCTTTGTACCTTTGGTTGTCCATGGGTCCCCTGCTGGGGCTTAGGTCTTGGGTTATGGGTTTTTTACCTAGAAGTTAGGGATCTGCTGCTTGAGAATTTGTCCTTCTCCCTTCGTCATTTTTCCTCAGTGGAAGTGTTTTCACTGCAGCTCTCTCAGTATAAAGTGGAGACAGTTGCTATTCAGATGTTCTCTGTTTTGCCATTGAATTTTGAACTGTCTCCCCACCTCACTGAAACCTTCTTACCATGATGCACATATCATGTTGCTCTTCGTACTGTAAAGCAGCATACAGGAGGATATTGTTTAGGTTTGATTCTGGTAATGCATTTTTTTTCAATTCCAAGTAGAGGACAGCTTCTGTTTTATTTCATATGTGACTGAATCATTCACATAGGAAAGAGATGGTGGAGTAGCAACCTTTAATTATATATATTTGATAAATGAGAAAACAGGCAAACAATTCTGAATAGAATCACTGAAGTTGGAAGAACATAGCTAAATAACTTGATATCCCCTGAGCTTTATTGAGAGACATGTTACCTGAGAAACATCCTTTATTGAAGAGTAAAACCTTTTTCTGTTTTTCTTTCTTTTTTTTTGCATTTTCTCCCTTCAGTCAGAGAGCATTTGAGTAGGCACACTTAGCTCATGCGCTCTCTGTGAGGGAGAGCTCTCCCTTGCTCTCAAGGAATTGTGCCCAGGCAGAGCATTCACAGACTTGCATTGCCTGTTGCAGACCATACATGGACTTTAAGGATCAAGGCCATGGGATAAGATGGGAAAGGCCGATTGGCTTTATTTAGCATGGCTTGAAAAGGTCACAATTTGTATTGAATTGTTAAATCTAGACAAGAGCTTGCCAGTACTACCAGAAAATATTGCCAATGGGTGTATGGAGTTGGTTGTCAAGGAACAGAAAAGAGCCAGAAATGTGTTGCTCCTTGTAATAAGAATGACCTCATGGTAACTAATATCAGAGCCTAATATGTCCCTAAAATAAACTGAGACAAATACGTTTATTTAAAAAGTTTTTCTTGTTCCCTCTGCTTTTGAGTGCTTCAGGATGCCAAAAAAACAGACCCTAAGAACCTGACTCCACTGCTGTAGTCATGCTGAGCTACGTGTTTGGGAGCAAAAGACTTGATCAGTTCTTGTGTTGCTATCTCAAATCCAATAGGAGCTGCCTCCACATGTGCCAAGCTTGGAATCAATTCATTCTTTCATTCTTTGATAAATCCGTTTAAAGAGCTCAAGTACCTTTAAACTTTCATTTGAAAATAAAGTTTCTCTTGAAATGACTTTAGGAGAGTTCTGTAGATTTGCCGAGGGACAGAGTTTAGATGGGTTAATTTGCTGAATTCTTGAACAGATTTAAGAAAGGAATGTACAATGGGAATTTGGAATGAATTTGAGATTGATGCTGTCAGCCTTGCTGTAGGTTTTCCACTAGTGGTTCTCCATAGAAGGAGAGGAAGATCAGAAAGAGCAGATGCTGACAAAGGCTGCGGACTGCTAGGACAAACCTTGACATTCAGAAGAGAGGAGTGGAGAGTTAGAGCCTGAACCTTAATGGGAATTGACAGCCATATCAATAAAGAAGGGCAGGACTGAGAAACCAGAAGGATTTCTGAGGTTGCTGGTACCAATGGAGCTGGAGAGACACAGCATGGCTGTGCAGGGTGTGTTGAGGGGCTGTATGTAGGGAGGGGGACATGAATGCTCTTGGAAGTGAGCACTGAGGACGGAAGTTCAGTTGAGATGAGAGGAATTAGTGGTTGGGGAAAAGCAAGTGAAAAGTCCTTGAGGCAATAAGAGAGATTAACTAGAACCATGGGTTAAAAGAGAAATGAATAAGGAAATGTGCAGCTCTCAGGTCAGCAGCTTGAAAGCTGAAATCATGCAAGTAAGTGGGAAACGCTGGGAGGGGGACAGAGAGACAGGCTTTGAAATCAGATTGGAAGGCTGATGGAGAGGTGGGTGATAGATGAGACAATGCAGAGGAGGAGAAAAGAGTTGGAGCCAGAGCTACTCAGAACAGGAAAGAGTAGGAAGAAGTAGAAGCAGCAGAAACAGGCCAGAAGATTAGTGTCCCATGTACCTGACCCAGAAGGAGGGTGGGAGAGCAGAAGTGCTTTCAGAGAGAGAAGGCTGCCTGGATCCTCAGCCTGTTAGGTCTGCCATAGCCATTATGGACTGTTAGATTCTGGCTCCACTCCACCTCCACATCCTCAAATGTTTCAGTCAAAGCAACAGTACAATCACAGATGACATGCATGGATAATACATTCTCGCTTGTGCAGCTCCTTAAAATATAGCTCAAGGAGGCATAGCAACCATTACTATATTTAAAATGAAATATTATTTATCAAAATACATTACTTCCAAAGATGACAACACCTTGCAGCAAATCTGTGGAGTTTCTGTCATTCTAGCTACCTGTACATAAACACAAATTTCTGCTAAGCTTTGTTCATCCCAGAGGATGCCAGCACCATGTCATGCTATTTTTTGCATGTGACGTTATTTGCAGCTGCAGTTTTCCAAGACTTGTCTTCTTCCGACTGCGTAAGCCACCCCATACCAGTAGCACAGTCCTATGACCCACATATTGTTCAGCACCGATCAGTGGAGAAGAATCCAGCGTAAGAAACTGGAATGTTCAAGAAGGGATGATTGCTTTTATTTCCTGATGCTTTTGTTTCCTAATGACTGTTTATAGAGTTTATTTTTTTGTATTTAAAACTTCTATACAACATGCATTCTCAGTGTAAGTGACTTACACCTGGCTGGCTGGCTTTATAAGGAGCGCAGCATCTTAAAGTGGCTAAGAACTTAACAATACTGATTAGATACAAAACAAGCTGTCCTATGTTTTGGGTGGAAAAAAAAGAAGAATCATAAGGATTCATGGAAATGTGCCTAACATCTCTTCAGTCAGTATTAGAAACCAAAAGTAGAACAAATTTAGTGTGGGTCATTTTGCTCCTGCCTCTGAAAGCGCAGGGTTGGTCCCTACTCTATAACCACAAATGATTTGTTCGTTCAAGTTTTGAATGACTCAGCTGCTATAAGCCCATCACCTCCTTTGGGAGACATTCCACAATTTAATAGTTTTGGGTAAAGTTCTCACTTTCTGTGGAAGAGATTGCTGCTAGGAAAGATCATGAAATAAAAGCACAGAAAATGCCCGTGTTCTGTTGTTTGGTAAAGAGTAGCCACAACAGGAACTGGCCTAGGATTTGTTTGGGACCAAAGATTTAGCCTTCCTTTCTGCCTTTCACTGGAAACCTGAATGGCACAGAAGATGTGGGAAAGGATTTGCTGCTGCAAGAAGTAATCAGAAAGGAACTGCCATAGTAGATCAGAGTAGTCACGTATCCACAGGCTCTAGCTGTAGCTAATGTCAGGTGCTTCAGGAGAAAATTTAGCAGGCCATTTTGGAATAATCAGCCTATGAGGGCTTGGATCCTTCTGTCTTGATGATTTACATATTTCGTACTCTTGGAACTTAAGCATAACTGTACACATTCATACTGCTTGTACAGTCTCCTGAATTCAGAGGCTTACTACAGTTGCATGATATGGCCCAGAGAAGAGTTGACTAAGTAGACTTCCAAACTGGTATACTTCAAAACTTTTTTGAATATCTTGATCTATCACTGAAAGATAGAGTAGAGCATTCCAGAGATTAAGTAGGTATCATGCAGAGAGATATTTCCTTTATCAGATTTGAATTTCTTTCTCTGAGTTCTGTTGAAGTGCTTCTTCTGTTATGAGGAAGAGCATTGGGAGCTCTTCAGCCATTTTATGACATGTATTATTACTCTGTGACCTCTCATTCACTGCTCTCAAAAAGTTACACAGCCCCTCATCTAGTAGTTCCTGTTTCCAGAACACGTAGTACTGATTGTTGTTTGGCTGCAGACTTCGCTGAAGGACTCAACTTGGGCAGGAAATGGGTGGAGAGTCTGAGTTTAGATCACAAAGTGCCGCCAAGCCGTGATGCCTGTGCAAGCGTATCCAAACTCCTGTAGTTGAGAGCAGTCGTCATGAAGGAGCAACCATTTTCTGCAAGCTGGCTCCTGTTGCCAAACCTTTTGGGTGTTGCAGTTGTCTACCATTACATCCACCTGTTGAGTTTGCTTGTACCAGGACTGCGTTTCACACGTGCTGTTGTAATAGCTGCATTGCTCAAAGCGACAGATAGAGCACACATAAACCACAAGGCTCCCACAATTTTTTGCAGTTACTTTTCCTCATTAACAAAAGATCTAGAGCCAAAGAATAAATGTACGTGTATCTTCTCTGCATAGTTTTCATTTCCTCCTGATTGATAGGAGAGATGCGCAACATCTACTGTATACTAGAAGTGAAAAACAGCCACAAAGTCAAATTTCTGACAGATTTTTGAAAAAGAAGCAATATTGTGTGTTTTCAAATAGCTTTTTCTGATTTCTACACCAGCTGGTTGAACATTTCCGAAAATTACCACTTTTTTAACAGATATTTTAATTTGAATACAATGTGTGAATATTTCCATTCCTTCCTTTTTTTACCAATTCTAACAAATGGCTAAATGACCTCAATGACCTGTAGCACATTCATCTTTGAAAACACACGGTTATGTCTATATGGGCTGCCACAGAACCAAAACACAGGAAGGTTCAAGTTAATTTTATCTTCTCAAAGGTAGCCAGTCCAGTTTTAGCTTAAACATTTTCTCCCCAGTTTATTTTTATCTAAATGACCCATTTTTTATACCTGTTCAATAACAGGGTCTTAAACTGGATCTAGATTTGCACTCCTAAGTAAATTTAATGCATGCTCCCCTGTGCTTATCTAATAGTGAGGTTGGACAGGAATAATGGCTACTAGAATTGCCACACTGAAGGCATTCATTAACATTAGTAATCAGCAATCTTGTGTGGAAGCTTTATGCTTATGGTTGATGAGCCCTTTATTGTGTGGCGTTGAGATAGCTTGTATTCAAGCAGGAATGAACCCGCTAAGAAAGGCCATCAGGTGAGGTTTCCATGGCAGCAGTCGTCCCTTTGCTGCTCCCGTTTGTGGTATAGACAATGCAGGGATAGTCCATGTGTCACTGCTCAGTGGAGAGAAGGCTGATGTTACTGCATCCCAACGTAGCAAGCAGCACAGGACAGCTTGTTTTAAGGAAGATCAGGGCGGCTGATGAGGTGAGTTTGTGACCGTTGTCTCCCGAGTGGTGCTTGGTACGTCTTTTGCTCAAAGCATGAGTTGATACGGCATGGCAGCACCAGGGACAGACGTACAACAGCTACGCTGAACTCACAAGCAGTATTGCCAAAGAATGAATGGGCAGCAAAGAGCAGAGTGCATGAGCTGTACTCAGAGACTGTGAACTAGCCAGAGATCACTGACATTCGGGAGCTCATCAGTGACTCAGTGGTTGGATATAAAATATTTCCTCTTTCCAGCATGAATGCATTCCAGCAAATGCCACTTCCACTTGGTTCAAGAAGTTGGCTGCATAGGTGCAGTTTAGAAGGTCCCTCGAAAAGTCCCTCTGTGAAGGTGCTTTATGTGGTGGGCAGTTTCACCACACCAGAGAAAATATGTGAAAAAGAAGCACTGGCTTTTTTTCAAACTCTTTCCTTGGAACTTGTTTTTCACAGAATGATCATAAACCAGAAGCAAATGAAACTGAAAAACGTTAGGCAGTAATAGACACTCCCTGCTAAACCAACCTGGGAGTAGAGGACATCACATTACCTTCTGCCCTACTGTCCCATCTTTTTCTTCGTTCCAGAGGAACATGATATCTCCTGTTACACTGGGTTACACAGGAACCCTTTATTTTTTTCGCAGATACCTTTATCTTGTCAAGTTAATTCTGGCACAGAAGAATGTTGTGGGAAATAACTGTAAAGTACAGAGATCATTTTCCATATGTGAACTCATTTGGAGAAAGGGGTTGTAATCTGCTTTTAGGTTGTGCAGATTAATTTACTGACACGTGTAAATTCCTGCATGAAGTGTCCAACTGTTAAGGGTTTGGCTGTGATAAAAGCTTGTCTAAGGAGGAGGGAAGCTCTGACAACCATGTACATTTCCAGGGCGATGGAGAATCGTTAGACAGGGATTCCGTACTCTCTGTGACAGGCACTTACGGTAACAGTTTTGGGTGGACTTCTGTGTCTCATCCCTTCAGGAGCTTGTGACTGTTGATTTAGTGATCAGAAGTCTTCCTTAAACAAATAGAAGTATCAGCAAGTGAAGCAAATTATATGGATGTGGAAATCCCCATCAATAATAGCCTGTGCAGCTGCTGAGTCTTCTCTAGCTGTGCTTCACCGTGAGCTTCTCTCTCAAATTGCCGGGTCAGAAAGGAAGAGATTTACATTCTTGAAGAGAGCCCAGCAGCTCACGGGCCTCAGTCTGTCTCCACTGAGCACTTTTCCGGGTTAGCCTCTGTGATGTTTGCTCAATTGTTTGGCAGCATTTCCCTTTCTTAGCTTCCACCTACTGGAACGTGTGGACTCACTCTACTCCCTCTGACTTCACCGCTCACCACGTCAGGTCTGTCCCTTCAGAGGGGACAGGTGTCCATTGCAGTCACACACAGCGAAGCCACATACCTCATGTGCCGCTTCAGGCTGCGCTGCAGTTAAGCTGACACCCTGTCCCCTGGGTTAGCGTACCAACAATCCACTGTAGCTGAATGCTAAAAATCTTGTGTGTCACCAGCAAACCGCCATTATTCCTTTTCCTTTACTGTATGTTGAGTGTGGAGCTGGGCAGAATTGCACTAATGAGGCGGTTTCTTTTTTTTTTTTTTTTTTTAAAAAAAAAGATGTTCATCCTACCTAGAGAAAAATTATTAGATCCCAAATGATACTAGGTAACTGAAAGAAAAGGAGGAGCAACCTAAAACATAGGTGCTGAAGAAATTATTCTCTCAAAGAGAAGCTGAACCATATGTTTCTGGCAAACCCAAAACTGACACCCTTGCCAGGTGTAGCGAGGAGAAGCAGCAGAAACACACAAATGTGTACAAAATGAAAGAAGGATGCTGCAGAAAGCAGAGAGTTGGGCTGTGTAGGAGAGCCCAGAGGGCCCTGAATGCTCTTTGGATAAAGAACCTGCTTGGAACAGAGGGTGCTGCAGTTTCCATGCTGCTGCACGAAACGAGCGTGTATTCCTTGTAAATACAAACGCAGCAGGGACATACCTGCCTACATCAGAACATGAAAATTGGCTGACTGCTCATATTAAATTTAAAACAAAGCAGTGAGAATGTGGGAAATCAGTCATAGTTTCATAATTTGTGATGTCTGTTCTGGGTGGATGTCATCCAGGTGCTCCAGTTCAGTTGCAACTTGCAGTCCTTTCAAATAATTGCTTTTCAGGTTACAGCAGCTAAGTGTATAACCCAAGCTACTTTTGAAATACAGGGCTGTAAGAGTCAGTACTTGTTATTTTTGTTTTGTTTCAGGGTGTGCTGGATTCACCATGTTACAGGAGTGTGGGTGTACCCACTTCTTGAACACCTCAGCCCAGGTGTCAAAATAATCTTTTTTGCAGCTGTTACCGTAATAATTAACATATTCTACTTGGTGGGAGAGGTTTTGAACAACTACATCTGGGATACCCAAAAATGTGAGTATTGTTTTAGGAATATTAACTCATGAAATACACCGTTGGGACTTGAATATGCTCCCTTGAAAGTCGAGAAGGTTTTAAGCTGGCTAAAACAAAGGATAATGACAGAAGTTCCACTGAACGCCTTGCTTGCTTGCTCTTAAAAGCAGACGGATGAATGGAATGGCTGCTGGAAAGCATGATGAGCTATGAATATGTATTTTTTTTTATAACTTCCAATACTAATTTAAGAGCTGTTGGCAATTACCTGAGAGGTTTACAACCCACTTGGTTTACAACCCACTTATTAGCTGATGAACCCATTAAATGCAGCAAGAATAAAGTATCATTCTGTGGGAATGCTGTTAACGGCAAGCTTAGACTTAGAAATAAAAATATATTCTTTTCGTATTTTCAGGTACAAGGTGTTTTCTGCTTATAAATTTACTCAAGGAAAATGAATATGTTCATGTCAGTAAAATAATAGGAACAAAAGATCACCTTAGTGCACCTAACTGTGCAGACTTTACATCATCTACCCTGCCATTGCTGAGTAGAGGAAGAGGGAAAGTTAGACAAACACAAGATTAAAAGTAGGTTCCTTTAATCTATGAAAGATGATTTTCATTTATCAAATTGTCTGAAATAAGCAAACAACATTCATAATAGCCGCACCGGCAAATCACAACTGGAGTGAAATCCATGCTTCGTGGGAATTCTGTCATTGCATTCATTGGGCACATAACACGTTGGGACCATATGAATAGCATGTGTATCCCCTTTTGGGAAACTTAGTCTGCACTAGTTAATACACTGTAAATTCACATGGTAGTTTATTGCACACACAAATCTCTTTTAAGAAATCCTCCAGTGCTAGGTAGAACCTAATACCAGAAGCTCAAGCAGTTTTACTTGCTGTTTGCTCATATTAGCACCCAGATATAAAGTGTCTTTTTGGTTTTGCTTTAGAACCAGTGAGCATCGGTCACAGTGTTTAAGTCTGGTTTTCAGTCCTCAGTTTGATGTCACATTCACATCTATTTAACTTATTTAAGTTAATTCAGGAAAGAAGTTTCTGAAAAAGGCAGCTGCAAGGAATAATTTCACTTGACCTAAGTCCTGTATGAAGAATAATAATAATGTGGTGAAGAATCACATGTTCTTACCAAGTCCATAAATTAGTATATGGTGGAAAATCTCCCTCACTATTCCACACTATGCATAACAAAATCCCTGGTTCTTGTGGCCCTCCACCTTAGAGGAGCTAACGTCAATCAGGTCATTCTTCCAACCTCTTCCAAGGTTCACCATGGCCTTATTATTCTCTCCACCATTTCCTTGATTAGGTTAAAGAGTATCGATCCAAAGTTCTTTGTGGCTCAAACATTTGCTAACCAGAAAATGCTGTGGGTCACCTGCTGGTTTGCTGTGCTCGAAACACTTTGCATAAACCTAACCTGAAGCGCATGGCTGGCACGCCACAAACAGCAGAGATGTAAAATAATGCCAGTCTGTCACCATGTGAGACCTGGGAAAATATTATTTGAAAACTGTACATTTAAAAGGGGCTTTTGAGCAGTAAGCTTGCAAATTAAAGCAGTCTGCCATGAGAAGATTTCTGGGGTGAGAGGGGGCTGGTTTGGGTTTGGAGGTTTTTTTCCTTTTCCTCTGGAGATGCATTAAATAAAGCCTCACTACTGACAAAATGATTTGCAGTTAGTTTTTCCAAGTTAAACCACAAACATGGTAGGCAAGGAAAAATTTGCCCTTTGTACAAGCCAGTGTCTGTCCACAGTTTGGAGGGTATCTGCATTCCTGCCAAACTGCAGTAGAGTGCTTCAGAAGAAAGGAAAGAGGCTCTTTTAAAAAGGCAAATAAAACAGCTCATTTAAAACTATTGGAAAAGTTTCTTCCAGCAGAAAGCAGAAGACTCAAGGTTGGCTCTGGAGCAGCCTTGTAAACCCACTGTAATCTTTTGGACCCGGCCTCTTGTTTTGGTTGTTAAACCTTCAGCTGTGGCTCTTCCATTACATTGGTTTGCCAGCAACACCCAGGGCCATTGTACTTGGGCTGCTGGCAATGTGCAGACCCATTTGTTTTCATGTTGCTTCTTTCAGCAAGGCAGTTCTGCAGCTGTGCTTTCTAACTGCAGAGGGGTCTTATTTAACATTTTTGTTGGTGACATGGACAGTGGGATCGAGTGCACCTTCAGCAAGTTTGCCGATGACACCAAGCTGTGTGGTGCAGTCAACACGCTGGAGGGAAGGGATGCCATCCAGAGGGACCTTGACAGGCTGGAGAGGTGGGCCTGTGCGAACCGCATGAAGTTCAACAAGGCCAGGTGCAAGGTCCTGCACGTGGGTCGGGGCAATCCCAAACACAGTTACAGGCTGGACAGAGAATGGATTGTGAGCAGCGCTGAGGAGAAGGACTTGGAGGTGTTGGTGAATGAGAAGCTCAACATGACCCAGCAATGCACACTTGCAACCCAGAAAGCCAACCATGTCCTGGGCTGCATCAAAAGAAGTGTGACCAGCAGGTCGAGGGAGGTGATCCCGCCCCTCTACTCCGCTCTTGTGAGACCCCACCTGGAGTACTGTGTCCAGCTCTGGGGTCTCCAACATAAGAAGGACATGGAGCTGTTGGAGCAAGTCCAGAGGAGGGCCACAAAGCTGATGAGAGGGCTGGAGCACCTCTCCTGTGAGGACAGGCTGAGAGAGTTGGGGTTTTTCAGCCTGGAGAAGGCTCTGGGGAGACCTTATAGCAGCCTGCCAATACCTAAAGGAGGAGGCCTACAAGAAAGCTGGAGAAGGACTGTTTACAAGGGTGTGTAGTGATAGGATGAGGGGTAATGGCTTTAAACTGAAGGAGCATAGTTTTAGATTAGATATTAGGAAGAAATTCTTTACTGTTAGAGTGGTGAGGCACTGGAACAGGTTGCCCAGAGAGGTTGTGGATGCCCCATCCCTGGAAGAGTTCAAGGCCAGGTTGGATGGGGCTTTGGGCAACCTGGTCTAGTGGAGGGTGTCCCTGCCCATGGCAGGGGGGTTGGAACTAGATGGTCTTTAAGATCCCTTCCAACCCAAACCATTCTATGATTATGATTTGTTGTTTCCCATATTGGAATTAATTAACTATGTTTTTAAAGTGACTTCTGGTGTACCTACCATCTATGCATATATTCCATTAGCAGGTAATCTTACTTATGACTGGATTTTCCTCTCAGCATTCTCAAACATTGCTTCTCTTTTGCCTTCATTCCTCAGAAGTCTTTCTTTTCCAGCATGCAGCAGGCCTGAAAACCTCCAAAAGAAATATTTGTATTTGAGATGTCTGGCAGAGAGGGCTTAGTCAGAAGAACAATACTTTTGTCAGATACCAATAGTAATTCATTGTCCAGGAACAGGCATATGAAATAGCTGAATGTTTTCATTGCCAGAAAAAACACAATCTGCTGCCCGGCCCAGACTGCGCTCAGCATAGAAAAGAGACAAGTCCTGCAGCAAGGATAAGTTCTTTAAGGAGCCCTACGCTGAACACAGCCTTCCTGCTATTTCTGAAAGACATGGCCGTTGCAAGAAGAGAGAGGCACCCTATCAACAGTAATAGATTCTTCATTCTTCTACTCTGAAAAAAGGGAGATGTACTTGCAAATATTTAAAAATCCAAAGTTTAAATGGGAGGGAGTGTTAAAGTTACTGAATTCTGATATACAATTTTTAAAACTTGCTTTCAAATAAAGTCAGCTGCTTAGCTTCAGCTATAATAACATATTTTAACTTTAATTTGCTTGCAGGTAAGCAGAGGAGGTGAGGCAACTAACTGTTCCCAGACCCCTGCAGCAGTCAAAGGCTGAGCGTGCGGCAGGGGGTTAGGCTGATTTGAAAAGGGTCTGGAGGGAGGGAGGGTTGTGCAGTTCATTACTGGACAACCACTGCCATCAGGTGTGCAGATGCTCTTTTCGTTCACAGCAGATGAGGTAGCACATGCAAGAGCATGTGAGCAAGTAGGCGAGAAACAACAGCAATAAAGGGAAAAGAAAGATTAATGCATTAGAAGAACCTCTCTAAGTAAACTCTTCATTTTTATTCATTGAGAGACTTTTAAAAGCTGTTCTCCATATGTTTTCAGGTATTGAAGAAGGAAGAGAAAAGCCAAAATTGGACTGAACAATAGAGGCAACATGGAGGATTGTTTATGGCTGCATGGAAGATTTCTCATCCCCAACAGAGGTTGGCATGGAGAGGAATCTTTTGGACAGGAGGAAGTTTAATGGACCCTCTGCTCAGTGCAGGGATATTTTTGGGTTTTATATGGAGGCAAAATGATTTTAGCTAAGAATAATAATAATGTTTCAACCTCCATTCCTATTTCTCCATGCTTGCATGTGACATACACATATAAAATGTATATTTATCTCCACGGCATTCTCAACATGCGTTTCTTGCATCAAATAAGTCATTAAATCATTAAGTCATTAAATCTTTTCACTTCCACCAAGAAGAATGAATCCATTCTCCGTATCGTTTGAGAAAAGCTTAACCAGATAGGTCTAATATGGGGAAACAAAACAATCCTATATATTTCAAAGTACAGTGTAAAAATACAGTAGAAGTTAATTGCATGAATGTATCCGAAGAAGAATTCAATCTGACTGAAATATTAATGTAACACTATGTAACAGCTGCCTTAAATTGGTGATGTTAATAATTTTATCAGTCCAGTAAAATCTTACTTGCTGTGTTAGACTATCTGAATATGATGCAACTTTTCTTAAATAAAGAAGGCCTAAATAAAGATCAAATCATCCCTGCATTTTGTTTCTTTATGCTGATTCTTGATATTCTAGATGGATTGATGACATTTGAATGATATACTTTCAGGTTTTCCAGTGTCAGCTGTAGATGATGTTATTTCTACATGAGGATTTTTCTTCTTACTTTCCTAGTACAAGACCTGATGCTGCATTTTCAAGTTGCAAGTTCTCAGTAGATGGGCTGAGCCGTTAGTGTTACACCAGAGAGAGCATTTAAGCCTTGCTTCAGGAAGGCACATAAGCAAATGTTTAAAGTTAAATATATGCCTGTTTGTATTAGAAATTCAGTCGCAAAATGCTAGCAATTGTTTAAACTTGACAGGATTCTATTTAATTATCAGACAATCAAGAAGGAACTCTAATAGGCAGAAAAATTGTCTAGAATTAAAGTGAATGAAATAATTTTCAGCAAGAAATTATTTATTAAAAGTAACTTTAATATCTAAATGTCTTGGTATTCACATCACATTTATTCATTAGTGTGTTTAAATGTATTTATTTTAACACATGCGGAGCACTTCAAAGATGTTAATGTGTGATTTTTATTAAAGGGATTTCTGCAGAGTTTTAATATGACTTAACCACGTTTCTACTCTAGAACAGTTGTGGGGGAAACTGATCTCATGCAACTCATGACCTGCCTCCACAGTATTTTTTAAAATGTATTTATGTACACACTGTCATAGGAAACAGTGTACAAGTTCAACAATGTGCTTTTTGGTTGGTTTCCTTCAAAAATAAGGCTTCTGTGTTGATACTGTCTTTGTGACTGTCTGTCTGTCCTCTCAATAATTTCTAACTTGTTAGGTCAGAGTTGCAAAGATTTCAAAGCTAGGCAAGTTGCTAGCAAGTTCATGGAAATAAGTGGCCAGAGAAAGAAGAAGGAGTTCCTCTGATGGTCCACAGAGGGAGAGGACAGTACATGCAAAACGAGCAGAATTTGGAAGCAAATTAGCTGTAGCCACGTGGCCTTGCATTAGGGATATTACGTTCCGCTGGACCTGAGCTGTGCATTACATATGCACAGTAATACTGCAACATGGTTACTCTATCCACAGATAACTAGGGCTTGATTGTAGTAGATGGTTGTTGTTGGAGGTGGTAAGATCTCTGTTGTTTGCAACAGGCTTTTAAAACTCAGGAAGAAAAGAAAGAAAACATGGCTTCAGTCATGTTTAGTGAGCTAGGAACAGTTTCAAGTCACTGCTGCTGGAAGCTGTGGTAGCACATGAAAGTACTGGCGGACAATGAACGTTCTGAGGAATTTGGCTGTACTTTCCTACAGCAGCGGCAGCGGTGACAGACGTCGCGTTGTGAGACATTATCAGCTGCAGCTTAGGATGGGAAGCCCAAAGCACAAACCCTGTTGACTTGTTTGTCACTTGAAGAACTTGCATAATCCATGCTCTGCTGTTAAGTCTTAGCACATCTGTGCAACTTTTTTATTTCGCGGGGATTGTTTCCTCCACTGAATTCACGCATTCATTCTGATGGAAAGAATGTGTTAAATAAAAAGAAGAAATGCCAAAATGCCACACAGCTGTACGCATTCTGCTAGAGCGCACTCTGAACGTCTCTGCAGCATTTATTGTACCACTGCATGGCTGAGACCTTAACAACTGGCTGTCGATGGAAAGACTCCTCTTTCTCCGTAAGTTTTGCACCTGCTCAAGGTAAGTTTTTCTTCTAATACCATGTCATTTTAGGTGATACTGGAAATGTAGTAAGAATATAAAGAGAACAGAAAAATCAGAGATCAAAATTGCATAGCTGAATCCATAGGCAGGTGTCCAAGTGAAAGAAGACTCCCTTCCAGAGGTACAGCATAGGGACACTTAAAATTGTTATCTCTCATACCTATGAATTTGTGAATATTCACCACCTCAAAAAAATAGACTACCAAGCTTAGATCTCAGTTAAGCCCCTGAGGCTGGCGATGCTAGCCAAAGGCAATATATGTGACAAAATGTGGTGGGTTTCATTTGGCTTGAGGAAATTTATAGTATTCCAAGAAGGTTTGAACTCAATTTGTCTTCTCAGATCTCAAAAAGTTCTCCACCTTGTGTGAGCTTTGAATCATCGTATTTAAAGTCAAAAACATTCTAGAGCATTAAATCCAGCCTATGATGTATGAACCATGATATAAATAACTTCGGGGCCCGTGTACCCAGAGAGCACTCTTCTAGACTGTGTTCATTCCCTTTAGAATTACACAATCCATCATTCTTAAGAAAGATGATGGATGAATGATGACTAAAGTAAAAGTCACTTGTAAGCTTGCCAAATTTCAACCATCTTGGCTGATATTGTCCCTGAAAGGTATTTCTCTTGGGGGAACTATTTTTTGGTGGAAAACTTTTTGTCAGAACAAGTCATCTATTTCCAAGTGCAAGTCTATGAAAAAAAAACCCTAAAAATCATGTCTGGAAAACTTTTCTGTTGCTGTGGAACTGGGTCTTTGGAAGAAGGACAGCATTTATGTTAGTAACAGTTCTGAATTTATGGGGAAAATCTATTCGTCTTTGTCCAAGTTTTAGAAAAATATGCCTGCACTTCCCTGTCATGCACAGGTAATTCTCCAAAGTGTTTATCGGCTTTGGGAATGATCCATCTTGTGGCTAAATGGGATTTTCCCTACTGTCCCTGATCCATTGACTTTCTCCAGGCCTGATTACCCAAGACACACACCAGAATGGGGACCCCGACTTTGTTTCCCATGTATTGTCAATACCTCCCCAAAGGACACAAATAAAGCTGCCTCGACCAAGGAGGGAGGGAGGGAGGGAGGGAAGGAAGGAAGGAAGGAAGGAAGGAAGGAAGGAAGGAAGGAAGGAAGGAAGGAAGGAAGGAAAGCTTTGATGAAAACCTGAGCAATGAGAATAGATTCTAGATGAATAAGTGAAAAATCTAGCTTTTCTCTTGAGGGCTGCTGTAAAATTAAATTAGTAATGTTTGTTGAGTATGTCATAGCCGCAATGATAAACCACGTAGAAAAGTCTGTGAAGGAATCATTAGTTTTGTTGTCAGAGAAGAATATAGCGTGCAGTAAATAAGGCAGGCTGCCACACCTTGAACCACAAGGAAAAAACCAAAATAGAGTTTCATCATTCAGTGAGCACCATCCATCATGTGTTATGAATGAGGCATAGGAAAAAATATTGTGTGATCATCTAATTAAAGGCAATATCATAATTCATACTCACAAGGGGCCAAATTAAGGTTGAACAGATGGCCTTAATTCTGACATTACCTCACTCTTGAATGCCTTACTTTGCAATCTTAATAATACTCTCTTATCTTAGTATAGAACACAAAAAAGGAGGATTTTTTTTTTTTTAAGGCTGGTTAGGAAGTAGCCACAGAGTTGTCATGAATTTCAGTATGAATGTATCCCCTATTTGGCTTTAGAAAGCTCATCCTCACTTCCTGCATGCATTTAGCTACCCTAAAACATGCACGCACAGTTCCCATACCACTCTGTTACAAAGTTGCCATAATTTGCAAACTGTTGCCACAATTTCAAAACTAAATTATTTTAGTCTGTGATACAGCTTGTGTGCGATAAAACCATAGTTTGCTGTCTCTCTATAGCAACCATTGCCTTATTTTAAAGGAAAATGACAAATATTTTCCCTAATTTTCAGTTGACTCTTTGCTTCTCTGCCCACATGAGTAATATTAACTAAATTGCCACCAGTGCACGTCAAAGCCACTCGGACACTGTGAGGAGACGGAAAAATGGCTAACCGTTCCGCAGGCTCCCCCGTGGCAGTTTGTAACGACAGTGTGCAAGGTATATGCTGCTTAGTTCATTTTTCCTATTGAATTTGCTATTCAAAGACTATTTCAAATCCTGACAACAATTTCTTCTTCGCCTTTTATTTTCTATAAAGATTGGACAGTCTGCAGGGCTCTGATGCGCACTTTAGTAGCCTTTGAAGTCTTGGATACCATTAGACTGAACACTGGAAGGATTTATAATCTAAAACTTGAGAGAGACCATCAACCTGAGGTTAGCATCACTGAGGTAGGCTTGGTGTTCCTGCCCTGGGAGTAAAGGAGCAAGCGGTAGGAGATGGGTAGGTTGGGGTCGCCTTTGAACGCAGCCTTGGAGGAGCTAGGGTACTAACCCTGCCTTTTGACGCTCCCGTGTTTCATGTGAACGGCGGCTAATGTCGGTGACAGGTATTTTCCATCAGCAGCAAGAGAAGAAAGCTCCTAATCAAAGCATAATGCGTACTGGTAGAAGAGGTCATCTCTGCTAGGGTATCCCAGCTGCTCTGCTCCTGTGCTTCAAAGCTTCACCTGCTGCTGTAGCCACCCACTTAAACTGGGGCGACAAGTGTCGCAGGGAAGGAAAGAAATCTGAGAGGTTTTTTATATATTTGGGCCATTATGTTTGGCCCAACGTGCTTGTACATGTTGTAAAAGTGCGGATGTCTTCAATGTGTCTGACTGCAGTATGAAACTGCAGCTTAATAAAAATAAAACAGGGCTCGACTGTTGCAGAAGTCCCAGGAAAAAAAGGATTTGCAGGTTTGATGGGTCAACTTTCTACAGTGGCAGTGATCTCCACATTTTGAAGCAAGAGGAGCAAAGGGGAAATGAAATTATCCCGGAAAGTAAAAAGATCCAGCTGTTGACATCTGTTTAGAAAAGTACTTAAGCGGATGCTGAACCCAAAGCACACGCACAGGTGCTTTTCAGCACAGGGGCTTCGCTGAATGGGGGGCAAGTGGACTTGCAGGTGGGATGCTTTCTGTAGTGCTTCTACTGACTTAACGAAACGAAAGAGCTTTTTGTGCTTGAGGTGAAAATAGGTCTTTGGAGCATAGTGACTTCCTCTTACTTGTATTATTAAGTAACTCTTATGAAGACCAGCACCATCCAATTTACAGACCATAAACATCAAGTATATTTCATGTATATTCTCCAAAATAAGCAATTTTATTTTTATCAAAAATGCAGTCTGTTTTGTTCAAGTAACAGATGGAAATCAATGGATTTTAATGTAACCCAGAAGAGCAAGTTGTAGTCTTATTCTCTTAAGTGCCCTTTTCTTGTTCAGACCACAGCTGTAAAGGGATTTGAACCTCAGCACAATAAATGCCAGTACGGGAATTCGAAAGGTAAGCCACAGACTTTGTGGCCCACCGGAGGAGGTATCTGCTGTTCCTTAGAGCTGTGTAAAAGGAGGCAGAAGTAAAATAGCATCTTTTTCATATAATTCATATTGTAGCTAGTCATGGTGTCCAAGTTCAGCATTTTATATATAGCTTGTGTATTAAAAAATAAACATCTACCATTAGGCTGGAGAAGTATCTCCGCAGTGTGCATTCTAAATATAGAGATCGCTGTGGTACAGTCAGTACTAGGGCATAATATCTCTTTGCTTTTTTAATATGCAGATAGTCCTCACTGTATGTATATTGTGCACATAAAAGTTAAACACACACATGCATACAGATATACACACGCACACACGTATACATACAGACACATGTGAACTTCTGTAGAAACAAATCAAGATGTTAAGTGGCAGTTACTTTCTTAACATGGAAAGAAATCGGGCACCGTGAAAGGTATCATTCTTGACATGGGCAGTAATTCCACCGTAACTCGGAACCGGCAGCTCCTTGTGCTCCCACTTTTCCCCCGGGAGTGAGGCCGGTGAGCTGCCGGCCATCCCGCCCATACCAATAGGGACGATCTGCGGCTGCGGTACTCTGCAGTACTGCATTTCTGGATGTTTGATTTTGCAGGCAGAGCAGTGCCTGGCTAGCTTTCTACATATAGTTGTCTTAGCTTATTTACTATGTAAAATAAAATAAATTGTTCTTATTTACCAACGGTTCCCAATTTGGCTTCTAAGTTTACACCCGACAGATGTAATGGGATAAAAGAGTGGGGGGGTCACCTCTCTCCTGCCACTGGTATTAAGCTGAAAACCATTTTCTCTCGAGGTGCCTTAACAGAACAGGAGCGTTATTAGTCATAGAGTAGAAAGAGGCAATTAAGCGCACAATACTTAGAGAGGCAGCGAAAATGATGATAATGGAGAACCTCAACTGCCTGTAGATAGTCTGGCCAAGAGTCACCATGGGACAAGTTATAAAGAAGGAATTTCTTGAATGGTTATTTCTTGGAATGAGCAGCTGTGGAGCACACAGAGGCAGGGAAGGCTCTCAGGAGCTCAGGGTGAAGCTCAGGAGCTCACTGGAGACATAATCCCAGCTGAACCATTAAGCAATACTGACCACAACATAATTGCATTCACCCTGCCAGGGGAAGGTACGGTACCAAAGTTGTGTACAGTGATCCTAATAATTGGAGAGGAGTGATGGGGAGGACAGGAATGCGGGTGGGGGGAAAGATATAAAAAGCTGCCACCGTCTGAAGGTGACTTGCCTCCAGCAGACCGTTACACAAAGGAGCTCCCTCGGCACCGACAGTGGGAGCTTCTGCCACCCAACAGGAATGTTTTGCAGTGAGTGCTCATGAGACAGCTATGTAAGAAAGAAGACCAAGAGAAGATAAACTAACCTGGTTGGAAAAATCACCTCGCTTTGGTGTAGCCCACAGCTAGGTGCATCTCCAGCCCAGAGAGAAGCACTCAATCAAAGAGGATTTTGGTGTCTCTCTGCCAAGACCATCGAGTTATGCAGGATTTTGAGCCCATTCTTTGGAGGAGGAGCTACTGAGGCCAACCCTTATGTGGAAACAGTGCCATGGGCATCCTGCCAAGGACAGCACAGCGTGTAAAATACCAGGTCTGAGGCAAAAGATACATAAGTATGTGATGGTATATTGTGATACTTTTAATGTCAGAACCACTGGTGGGACAGGCATAGTGAGAGGTACATATATATATATATATATATAGTGGTATGGTTATACTCCAACTATTTCTAGTGTTACGGAGTTTTTGAAGGGATCCACGATACTGAACAGGCAGTACGTTTAGCAAGAGGCCCACTGGATGGCCTGTGATACGATTAAATCAAGAACACTTGTAAAGTCAAGTACCTGGCTGCCCCTGCTCTCAGGGTTGCAAAGATGGTTTTACCGCACATTGTTTCAGCCTCCCATTTGTACTGGCCCACAGCCTGGCCCTGTGTAATGTACTTTTCCTTCAGCGGGAGGTCCGTGTAGCCCAAGCCGTCCTGGGGGTTAGACAGACCTTGGCTGCAAACACAGAGTATTCTGCTCTGCTTGTCAACTCGGCTCCCACATAAGGCGACATATATATTGACGTGTGCCACAGGTATGGTTGGCATGCGTGTCTGGAGATTTCAGACTAACTCAAAGCAAAAAAAGAAAAAAAGAAAAAAAAAAACACAAAAGAAAAAAGATGTAAGGCTTTGTTTAATAGCGCATTAATTATGCAGGTACTGGAAGATTTCTAGTTCCTTTCAGCACTTTTACTCAGAATTTAGATTCTGCTGGATATACTTAATTTTTTAAAACCCTCTACATTTTGCAGTTTACACATTTGCATAGCGTAGGACTACTGTCAGGCACATATATCTGCAGATCTGGGGCATGAGCTGTTCTCATCCTTTCAGTGGGATAGAGAAGAGAAAACAGTTCAAAGGAGGAGGATGGGGGAAGGGAAACATTTCCATATTTTTTTTTAACGAATCATAAAGACACACAGGCAAGTGTGTCAATCATGAGACATATTTCTCTCTTTAATATTGTCAGGAATACAAAAGTTCACAGAGCACATGTGTGAGAGGGTGCTGCGCTGCCTTGACTACATGATCTGCATGATACATGTCAGGAGATGGGAATGTTGCTATGGCAATTCTTCCCTTTCCTGAATACTAAGTTGATGAAGAAGCCAGTCCACAATCAGGCAGGCTCACTTATGAACTTGCCTGCTTGGAGATGCTAAATACTATTTATAGTTTCTCTTGAAAGGAGACATCATTTTCTGCCCTGGCCTTTTAAGGCCCCCTGCCCCAGTCCTCCTGTATTCCCGGGGTTTCTGTGATTTGGAAGCTGCTGAGGGTAGAGATTTAATTGTATTTTGTCCTGAAGACTTTTGGGGTTTTCCCTCAGCTTACACAGTCCCCAATTTCCAACTTGCTGAGAAGACAACAGACAGATGGGTCTTTCTGCATTTCCAAAAGTCACCTTGCTGGTTTATAAAGTTCTGGATCAGGTAATCCATAAATCTTTACTTTCAATCTGCAGAGGAGTAGCAGGAGAGGGACTGGAAGCCTGTTGGTTCCCCCTACCAACTTTTTAGCTGGGTAATCCTTAGAGCCCATCCTGCCCCTGCTTGTACTATCGAGCCTTTCCCGCTGTGCTGTGTGGGTACTGCGACAGGAAAGTGATGCCTTTACCACTGGCACTCTCCTAATTGCACCTTTTATTTCCCTTAGAAATATATTTTGCTTTGCTTCCTGCCCTAAAAATCTGTATAGCGCTACTTTGTGGAACCAAAGAACTGGCAGGTCCATTGCAGAGGTGGCAAACGTCAGTAGATGCAGTGATTCCTCTTTTACAGTGTTTCCTGTTGTCCAGGTTGTATCATATTTTCTAGTAGCAGGCTCTGACTTCAGTTATTTTCCTTTTCCCCAACTTTCATTTTGTAGAGTGGAATATTCCCTGCTAGGAAAATTCTACATGTTTGATTCAGGCTAAATACTGGGGGGGAAATTTTCTAAGACGGCTCATGTGCTCGCAAAAATGAAGCTAAGGAAAAATAGACTGTATCGTCCATATTAAAAAAAAGTTCCTTTAAGTTAGTTGATCACATTGGGTTTATTTGGGCTTTTTTCTTTTTTTTCTTTTTCCTTTTTTTTTTTTTTACTGCTCTAGGGAACTGTGCAGGGAGGCAGGATGTAAAAGCTATAGATGAGGCAGGACAACATAGGCAGAGAAAGGGAGAATCTGAAGGTTGCTCTGCAGAACTGGATGCTCTGCTTACATGTGCGATGCTGGGTAAGTTACTTAATTATACCACTGCACAGGTGGCCAGTAACTTTTTTTTTATAGTTTGAAATGTTTATCTAGCACCTCCCATGGGCTCTAAAAGTACTAAAACAGATGAGTTCTGCAAGGGCAAATGAGCAAGGCAAAAAGTATCACTGAAAATTACAGCACTCTGTATACCAAATCACTCCAATACCCACCTCAAACAGAGAATGTATCCAGCATATGGATTTATTTGATGCTTCAGTGTCCAGTCACAGAGTAACAAAGCCAGCAGAAAAAAATAACAATCTGTCATGGGGAGAAACATGACCAAAACAGCAATAGAAGAGAAATTTTATATCAAGTTTAGTATGTGTGCATGAATTCCAGTAAGACCTGCCGAACTCTCTCAGACAAGTTACACGTTGGTGTAGATCCAGAGGCATCCACAAGTACAGGACATCTTTGGAAACTGCAGGAGCAGGTGTTCTCCAGAGAAATATGCCTTCCTGATGTGGCATTCATTTGTTCTCTGTAGGAGCAAGAAATAAATGGAAGAATTTTGAATTTAAGGCTTAACTCTGAAATGCATATGCAGGCATAATTTAGACACCACCCCCCAAAAAAAGATCTCATTGACTTAATTATTTATTTTGTGTCTGGTTTCTACTGCACTCGTCAAGAGAGCATTGCTCAGTCCAGCTGGTCTGAGGTTTTTGATACCCATCTGACTCGGGCAGCGTTTCAAACCACAGCGGCCAGTATGGAGACGTCAAAAGTTTCCACAGTGCAAAGGACACAGGAGTGAAAAGCATTTACTTCTTTAGCGGGATTAACACAACGAGGACGCTTAGCAGTTTGCAGCCACCTAGACCTGGGATTCTTAAACCATGTGCTTTCTTCCTTCTTTTCCATCTGAGCTCATTTTGTTTCCAGAGATTTAAAGGATGAACTTGAGAAGCCACTCCTGCTGCAGGTACTTTCCGCGTTTCTGAATAAGCAGGCCAAGAAAAACAGCAGCTGAAGATAATTTTCCTACAGTGTTCTGCACCAGCTAGAAAAGATGATGAGCTGCAGCAGAAAATTCGCTGACAATTTTGGTATACAGTGCAGCTCACCCTGCTGAAGGGGGACCAGCACACGCTGCTTTCCGACGGGCAGCATCGCCATGCTTCCGGGTCACGATGTTGTGCTGCAGCTTTCCCAGAGCAGGTGTGGATGTTGCATCCAGAAGGACTGAAAAGCTTAAGATTTCTCTGTTCAAAGAGTGGCTTTTACCTCGTGCTGCTAAAACCTGTCCGTAACCACGAAGCATCACCCGGGAGGTGACCGTGAGAGCTTCCTCAGCCTCACCGTTTGCAGGCTGCCTGTCTCTAGTGACTGCAGCACTTTGTTTTCCCCACTGAAGCTGAGAATTGCTTGCCCGTCCCTGGAAAAGCTCCTCAGCATTCACAGCCATAAAAAAACACGAGAGCCGGAGTAAAAAGATTTATTCAGAAAGAGGGTGTGAATCCAATTAGAGCAGAATAAACAGTCTACATGACGCATTTCTTTCTCACCTCGGCAGCAGCTAAGCTAGCTAATCCTTTTGTGTTATAACAGGAAAATAATCGATACCCCAGCACTCCGCAGCCAGTATCGGGGGACGCAGGCAGCAAACACCAGCTGTCCGGGCCTCCAGCCCATCCAGCTCTGCGCTGGTTGCTGTGAGCCAGCAGCCGCCTCTGGTGCGTCCTCAAACTTTCTGCCGCGGTGCCTACACACAAGCACTGACTTGGGGCCACATCTCATTTTCTTATTCCCAAATAAGCATTCTGCTTTGCTGCCGTGATGCGAGTTTCCTAAATAAGATGATTTTCTGGGAAAGAGATCTTCCCGCGTGCTCTTGAGAGGAGACAAGCATTTCTTTCGGCACGCGCGGCGTTCGCACAGGCTGCACTGACATCCTGTGGCTCGATTTCCCCGCCTGGAAGGAGCGCGAAGGGACAGCTTCGCCCCCATCGCCAGTCCCCTCAGCGTACCCCCCTCTGCTCCCTGCGGGTCACCCATGCCCCAGCCAAACCCTCTGGGAGGGGAAGGGGCACCTGCCCCCTTGCTGGCTCCAGCGCCAGCTCCCGCCCGCCGCGCCAGGCTGGCAGACGCGGGACCTGACCTCACCGCAGCCCCACGTGCCCAGACACCACCGGCCTGGGGAGCGCGTGACCGTGTCATCGTGTCCCGTCCGTCCCCCCCCGCCTTTTCGGTGTCCCCTGAATCACTTCCCACAGCAGCAAGGCTGGGCGAGGATGAGCTGTAGTGACCCATGGCTGGGTGGGGCGTTGCTGGAAGGGTGGGCGCTTTTTTAAGGGAAAACTGATGAAAATCCCTCACATCCCCCCACAAACCTCTGCCCGCCGGGACTCCAGGTAGAGCCCGGCCAGCGTTCCCAGCGCCGAGCCCGGCCACGGGGCACCAGGGTCTGCAGTGAGCCGCATCCCCCAGCCCGGGCTCAGACACTGCACGCAACAGCACCCAGCCCCCTCAGAAATAGGGTTTAATTTTACCTTCCCCTGGGGAATAGCGTTAATCTGTAACTTTTTAGGCATCGCTCGATCAGCTGAATAACAGCTATTAGCTTTGGACTCTAGGCATTTTTATGAGATATTAGTTCCAGGGCTTGTGGTTTGGCATAGAAAGCATATTATTCACACACAAAACAACTGCATTAAAATAACATTAGGAATCTGGCTTAAACTGACAAAACCTAGGAAACTCAGAATTAAGGCTGAAAGCATGTCCTTAACTCACCCACCGCGCGCCTGATACGGCAGCTCAAGCGGTAGGTGGGACCCACTGGCTGCGGCCCCCGTGTGCTCCCCTCCACGCTTCCAGGGAGGAAACGGGGCTGCACCTCGACCGTGGTCCCACCGCCCCCGGGGAGCAACGACCCGTCTTTGTGCCGTGGAGTCCTTGTTCCATCAGGCAAGGTTTGAGACTTAAGTGTAATGCAGCTTTTTTCTGTGCGTCTCTACTTGCAGAGCCGGGTTTCCTCCACCGTCACCAGCATCACCGTGGTCAGAGCAAAAACTGCTCAGAAAGCAACGCAGGCTGAGGAGGAATTCATCCAGCGTGTGGTCAGGAGTGAGACGTGAGCCAGAAGAGCAAATCCATGTGGTGCCTGGCTTTGACCTGCCCTTGATTTGCTTTGATCGATCCAAGTACCGCAGCCAGAACAAAATGCAGCCGGGGCAGCGACTGCCGGCGCACACCGGGGACGGTGCTCAGCTGCGGGGGCGGCTGGAGGAAACGGCAGCCCTGGGAGGAGCAGACGGGCCTTTCTGAAACCTGCCAGGGGAAACCCTCGGCCTGGAAAACACCTTCTAACGTTCACTTTGTGGATCACCTTACTGCGAGGGGACCGAGGCCAAGAAGTAACACGGGGACAGAAGGTGCTGTCGCCGGAGCCGAGGGGCTGAGGGGAACTCGTGCGTGAGCTGTGCCGAAGGGCTCCCCGTTCACAGGGCCTTCGATCGGAGGAAGCCACGCCGCACATCAATAAATGTGTGTCATAGCATCCAGCAGCTGAAAAATGAAGGACGGTCTCCGGAAGTGTCACGCTTTGGGTCAAAGAGCAGCAGTGCTGCGGGCATTCCCAGCGCAAACATCTGCTGCGCTCCCGGTGTTCTCCCAAAGCCCTGCCCTAGGCCATGGCACACAAACATCAAAACGCTCATCTGGCCACTGGCTTTCCAGAAGGTGTATCTGAGCTGTGGAAAAGGTGATCTCGGCTGCAACACGTTCGCTGCAAAAGCAAACAAATGAAAGCAGCAGCCTTGGCAGTATCACAGCTCACGTCCTCCAAGAGAAGAATCACCACGCAGGTTCTTCGGGCCCCTGGGAAGGACCAACCTGCCCACTCCTGGTGACAGACTGGCACGGCTCATTTTAAGATTATTTTTTTTTCCCCTATGGCCAAGTATTTGCCTCCAGATTGCAGTTAAATCAGCTCCTCTAAAAGCACATTTGAAATGAGCTTCACTTCTTCTGCTCTACTCGTTCCTTTTATTTATGAGCTTTGCCGTTTTGCAGGAAACAACACAAGATGTTCACGCATGAAGCATCTCTCAATGATAAACCACATCAAAGAAAAAAAAAAAAAAACAGAAGGTAGCAGCCCAAAAAAAAAAATTGTGTTCAAATTGCAAGGTTGTCACACTGCTCAGTAAAAAGGGGCACACCTTAACCATATTGGGTGCGATTTTTTCCTCTCAGTGAGGTGAGAAAGACATTTGCTATTCCCATCTTGGAAGCAAAACAAATAGAATAATTATTTCCTTTCCCAGCAAAGGCAAACGCAGCTGAACTTAGCTTTGTGATTTTTATTTGTGTGCCATAAACCAACACATTTCTTCAGTGGCTGGCATTTGCAACAGACCACAAACACAGTACTACACCTGGCACCAAATTTGTGTTTCAGGTCCGAATGGAGACATTCTGGTGATAAGATGAAGGATGATTGTTCCTGTCCCAGAAACACTGTAGCTAATTGACTATAGAATAATTCCAGTTTAAGTGTTAGGAGGTTTTTTAATGAAAAAAGTATGTTTTGCTTCTTGTGGAACCATTCTCCAAACGTAATTTGGGACCCCAGCATTAGGCTTCCTTGGTCTTCTTTTAAAGTTGCTGCACGTCTCCGTGTCTCTCAGAGTACAGCCGGCACCACGGGTACTCGCTGCTTCTGAAAGACAGGTCTGAAACGAGTGGGCGCTGCATGACGTACGGTCTGTGTCCACAACATGCAAGTGATGACCGCGTGTGAGTAAACCCTAACGTCTGCTGCGCTTCCTAAAGGAAAAAAGCTTAACCTAAAAATAGCAAAGAGCAAAATCTCCTCCATATTGGGCTCACCTCGTGCCACAGAGCCAATGTGACCTGTCACAGAGCAAACGCCCGTGCCTTCCACTTCCCACTGCCGCAAGGCACTGCACGGTGCGGTGCCTCCCCTGCGCAGGAGCATACGCTCGTCCTTTGGATGTCATGGAGCTGCGCCAGTGGGCGTCTGCGGGATGGAAAGCACATGCAGATGTACACATATATGCAGTGCATTTACAGAAAATGACAGAAAATAGGCCTGGATGGGTTTTCAGGGGCCACCTGGAAGGATCTGTTGTCTCACCCATGCACGTCTGCAATTCCCACAAATATATTTTTAGCAGAAGATGAAAAGAGGGTGAGACTCCAGGTGCGTGCATCTTATTAAGCACACTGTGCCCCTTTAAAAAAATATGGTTTAAATGGCAGGTGATTGTTTCCATATTAAGGAAAGCTTAAGAATGACTGACGAGATCTGCTTTTGCAGTTCTTATTTCTGCCAGTCAAATTACTGAGGACAAGAGTGAATAGTGCATATTTAGAAAATGTATTTTTAAAGTTGGGCTTTGACTGAACAGTAACTTCACGAGAAAGTGAAGCCTCCCATTCCCAACTAGCTGTGACTGAAATACAGCAAATGAAACAGGGGGAAAAAAAAAAAAGAAAAAAGAGGCATAATAAAGAAACAAAGCTATAAACCGAAAAGGCAGTTTTGCCAGATGTGCACCAGCACCCTACACCCTCTTCTCAGCTTGGGATCAAAGCTGGGTGCTCATATCCAAGGGCTCTGATTAACCCTTTCCTCCCACCCTGGCTCTTCATCAGTCCCTTCCCTCTTCATCTGCTTTTGCTGCCAGGTGGCCTGGCATTCCCTTATCACAGCCTCAAAGGACTCCACAGTATGGGGGATAGGAAAAACAAACCAAATTCTCCTCCTGAGCCAGGCAGGTAGGTCCCCAGGTGCCTGTCCTCATTATGGAGATTGCTTTGGGAGCTGGATCCAGCTGGCAAAGGTTTCTCATTAGGATGGCAAGGCTGAATATGTGAAGCTGGAGGGAAACCATGTAGTTGTGGAGCAGAGGTGGCTTTGAGGTTGGGGTTAAAGAGGTGGTGGTAAGGTGAGTTTTTTTAATTTTATGTTTATTTTATCTTAGCATTGTGGGATTCTGTTAGTCATGGAAGTGGCAGCACATTTTGGGTATGTTCAGGTTTGGATTTCCCCCCACCTCCCCTGTTAAAGGAGCATTATAATCTTGGAAGTGTTAAATTTTTGACTAGTTCTAGCATAGGCTTGGGACAGGAAAAAGCCTGGTTTAGGGCTGCTTGAGTCTGAATCTTGTGCAATGTGTGGGAGTTTTGCTCCAGCTATTTTTCTGGTAAGTATATGAGGAAAGGCAGGGAGAGTGGGCAGAGCTCAGACTCTGCTTACTTTTGGGCTAGCAAACAGCATAGCTTTGGCAGAGGAAAAAGGATTTAAAGTGTGAGCTGACATGTTAAAGCTATGGGCAGCTCCTGACAGCATTTTCTCTCTTAGAAATATCACAGACAATGAGAAGGTGGTCAAGAACATGGACTGCTGCTACCGCCCTTTTGACTGGAAAGAGTAGGCACCAACAGAATACAAGTGGGAGAAAGAAATTAGATGCAGGACAATTGCAGAAGCTTTAAGGATCTCAGTCCTTGTGTTTCAGGTCTGCCAGCTCTGCAGAAGCTCTGTCTTGTTTAGTGTGGCTAGCCAGTCCCCTAAGTGACAGCCAACCTGTGTGGCTGCTAAGAAGCTTTTACAAAAGGCACTTTATGTGGCTGGTTATAAGCTCTGCAGTGCTCTTACAACAGCACAGTATTTACTAGGAATTGTTGGGCCAGCTGGACCATTATCTACACAGCCACGCACCTTCCCAGAAGCGGGCAAGGCATGTGTTTGCACATCCAAGGAAGCTTTGCTTGGAGTGCAACTCCACTGGGATTGTTTCAGTGGCTGCTTTCCCCCTTGACTTTGTGTACAGAAGGAGAGGTATTCCGTGTAACTCAGCCAAAAATTGCCAAACTCCACCCTACATAAGTTTCAAAGGGTCAGTAAGTCTAATAGCTGCACTTACTTAGTGATAAATGATGATAAACACCAGCTGAGGCAGCTATTGTCTGTTAACGACAACATCCTTGTGTCCGTGTGCTCCTGTTGTCTCTTATTCTGCTCTTTTTGCACTGATGGCATCTGCCACATCCATGTTGCCTGGGTGCCAGCTGACCGCGTGATCTAGCCATCCCATCGCTTTTCAGTGATAAATTACTACGGCTGCTGCTGGCTGCATATGGCAGGCGAGTAGCATCACCTGGTTACATGTGGGGAATCTCCATAGCAGCTCCTGTTTGCTAAAGAATGTACCTGAGGAGATGTAAGGAAAAAAGGGAGGGAGAATCTCCCTGCCCAAGTGAAATAATATGGGGGAACAACTAGAGGAGTCTTTTAGTCCTTAGCTCTGTAGCTTAGTTCAGCTGAGGGCACAGGAAAGCTGGACAAATGCAAATGAACTGCCAAACTTCAAAATTAGCCCACCTCATCCGTCCCTATTTCCTTCCATGGCGGGGAGGTTGAAAATCTCCATGAAGAAAAATTATGATCATTGAGTCACTCCAATAGCTGCGATCCTGGCTGCCTGCCCCTGCCAGCCTGCACACAACTTGTATGCTAATGTTTGCGTTTTAGTGGTGGGAAATGAATGTCAGGCTGTACTCTCTTCATGCACCATTGGGCTGTGCTTATGGTCGCTCTTGGCAACACCAAATGATTAAACAGATAAAACCATCAGTCTTTTTATTTCCAAACATTAACCTAACTGCTAATAAAGCACAACCTGTGTCATCCTTATGGACTCTGTGGAGCTGAGTCACATTAAAAACAGGATCCGAATGCTGGAAAAAGCCTCGTACTTCTTTCCTGTGCCGAGAGGCAATACCTCTCTGCGCGCAGAGCTTCGCTTCGGGGCTGTAGCGCAGGAGCGGCGTGGGGAAGCTGGCTGGGCTGGGCTGGGCTGCCAAGGAAAGCAGGGAGCTGTGACCTGCACGCCTCGGCGTGGGCTGTGCTGGTGTCCCGGATGAACGGAGGGACAGATGGATGGATGGATGGATGGCTACCCATGTCCCTGCCCCTTCTCCTCTCCCTCCTAGCACTCAGCAGGGATCTCCTCGCAGCCCCCCAGGGCCGGTGGGGAAGGTTTGTCGGGCCCCAAGGCAGAGGAAATGGAGTGATTTTGCCTCTCAGCGGACTTTGCCCTCGGTGGCTGAGGATATTTTTCCCCAAACATCCCCAGGAAAACTGGAGGGGTTTTGTAAATTCATTATGTCACTGAGGAATCTGTTTAATCAGCTGCCTTTCCCTGGAGGCACTTTACACTTAATGAGACACATGATGGAAGGAATCAAAATTGGTTTACGAGAGTTTAGCCTCAAACTCCCAACTGATGTACTCCTGAGCGTGCTGTAATTTAGAGGAGCGAACGGAGACACGGAGCAGCTCTCACCCTGCCTGCGCGGGTCAGTGGCAGAGACAAGATGTGAAGCCTCGAGCTCTGTATTGCATCATTCCTCTCCTAGGTGTTACCACCATGAATAGCAAAAGTCTCCAGGTTACCAGGAGCCTGATCCGTGCTCCTGGTACAACCTGGCAAGCACTCTTATCCCCCAGTGTGTTTTGCCAGTTACACAGTGAGGCATATCCTAATTAAGCTTATTTATATATGAATATACTAATTAAAAAAGCAGCCAAATGAGAAACACTGCATATATGTGAGAAGGAGCTTTGTGAATTAGATAAACAGTGAGACCATAGAGCTGGAATATGGAGTAATTTCAACTTTAGTTTCAAAAAACATTGTAAAAAACTTTGCGTGTAAAGCTAACATAGGAAGAAAGGGCACTTGGTTGTTTTCTCTGCTTGCTCGCTTTCCCCAGTTGCCCATGCTATGCCTAACCCTTTCAGTGAACTTGGACCCTGTCGCCTTAGCGTGATGGGACAGGCTGATGTAGCAGCAGCTTTCCCACTACTAAGTTATGTGTACGGGTGCAAGGTCCTCAGGAAATCTTGCTCTGAAGGACTCCCTATGGACCTGTGCATGTTGTGCCCTTAGAAACATGCAAAGTATTTTATTACTGTAAAATATTTCCCATGCCAGTATCTTGTTAGCCTTCACCTTTTAGCTTTTTTTTTTTTTTCTGAGTAAATAAAGACTAAATTATTTGGAAGTGGATTTTCCTGCAGTGTAGTTGCTGTGCTAGCAACAGCCAAGCCTTTTCCACAGCGCAGGGGAGCAACACGCGCTGCCGGGAGGGGAGGGTGGTTTGTTCCGTCCTCTCGAGCAACAGCCACCGGAGCCAGCGCTCGCCGCAGAGACGGGCTTTTCGTGATGCTGCCCTGGGAGGGGACCAGCACCCTTTGCCCCTCGAGCAGTTATCGTGGAGATAGCCAAATTTAAAGCCTTTGAACTGGTTGGCTGCTTTTTGACCCACTCTGGGTCCCAGCGTTCTTAATGATGAGCTGTTCTAGATTATGAAGATACTGTCCAAAATCACGCCCCAGGGTCACGTTTATTGAAAGAAGTGCAAGTTTGTAAGGATTAATCTATTAATTTACCTGCCAAAGCATGATAAATAGAACTCCACAGAGAAAAGACCTAAAACTGGTGGTTTATTACTCATTATGTATAGTTTATAATACACGTCTGTGTAATTGTGCGTGTCTTGGATGTAGATATTTAGATTTTGATATGGCTAAACATTGTTTGTGTTAACTTTATAAGATGTATAGCTTGGAATAAAAATAGCATTTTCTCACAAAGATGAGATGTAATGGATAGTGAAGTAGATGTAAATTCATCGCTTTTACTTAACTTTCAGCTGTTATAATTGATTGTCTATATAGTGTACATACATGAGGTTTTTTTAATATAAATATGGGTTTGTGAGAATACCACTTACCATCAGCCTGTAACACATTATTTAGAGATTCTTTATGGGCTGTTGGTATCTTTCCCACATTTTTTTAAAGTTCAAAAGGACTGAACACAATTTAGCACGGAATTGATTTTTACATCAGCTGGTTTTACATGAAAGAATATTACAGTATTAAAGAATTGCATTGTCATCTCTTGCTGTGAAGTTGCATTATGTTCTGTAGCCTTGGCTCACTTATTAACCCTTCAGTAGCGCATGCTTAAGTGTTCAGCAAACGACACAACACGTGAAGAAATAATACCTACGATGTGATTTTTATCTCTTCAGGCAAAGACACCGAGAACTGGATCATCTGCCTTTGCTTGTTATACTGCAACACAGGAACAGACACAGGATCTGAAAACTGTGGCCGGCTAGGGCACACTGAAAATACCTACCCTGGAAACAAAAGGTGCGTCTGCTCTGTCGGTCAAGTTTAGTTAAAACTAAACGTGTGCGTGATGTACGAGCGTAGGCATCCTGTGGTGGACGGAACCTTTGAGGCTCTGAGCTTGCCTACGCCGGGCAGATCAAGGGCGGTGTGATCACCAGAGCCCAGCTGGGTTGCTGTACGCTCACTGCAGGGAGCAGGGGCGTGCAGCCAAGTAAGTACAGTCTGACTCCAGCGGGATGTAGATACGTTGAGCCTGCAGGACTTGTAGGGGGGGAGGGAAGAGGAGGGTGGGCAGAGAGAAGTGATTTTTATAGTTGGTGGGGTTTCCCACTATGAGTTTACCTGGAGTAGCAAAGCCACTTGCCAACACAAGCATCAGTTCACCAGTTTCTGAACAGTGGCTAGAAGTGGTGGAGAGCAGAGTCTACTAGAAATAGGTTTTTAATAGCTTTCCCACAGCAGAAAGATTGCATCCAGTGCAATCCCAAGCTTGGGCATGCCGGACTTTGAGTCTCCCCAAGACTTAAAGATCAAGTAAAAACCCTGGCGTGTGTAGATTGTGTGGCTCATTATGATTACATCTCCTTGTGTCTTGCTCTCTGCCTTAAGGACAAAGGGTGCAGATCTTCTGGTGCAACCTGCTATGGAGAGTAGAGCCAGTTCAGTCCATTTGCTCTCCGTCAGCCTCCAGAAATAGCTGAAGAGCAGAAACCTGGTCTCCACCATGTTCTGTGGATGGGTCACTTCTTTAATTAGTTCAAACTCACAGTATTTATTTTTCCTCTAACTCCGCCGCACCCATTTCTTTTGCCGTTTCCCAAAGTAATTAATTTAAAAACAAACATGTTTTTAGCAAAAGGAAGTTAGAAGATAAATGTATTGGAAATAGGACTGTTTTCTTTCCTTGTAAGTAAAACAGGTTCCCATGCATGCCCTATACGTTTCACAGGATCAAGGCTTTAATAATATTGCCTATTAGCATTTTGCATTTGTGGCACTTTGACTTGCCATCTCTTTCACGTTTATTTGAATTTTTCCTTTCCATGCCTTTTTTTTTTCCCTATTCCCCTCTATTTCTGATCTTTTTCTTTTGTCAGGAAGAAGATAAGCACTCTCTGTAGGCCAAATTGGAATACCACTTGAGTATTCCATAGATTGCATGAAACATTCTCCCTGGAGGATGCTACTTGGAAAGTGTTAAGGCAATGGTAGCCTAGTTCAGCCAAGTGACTAAGTGGTAGGGTCCTCACACACAGATAGCTCAACTGTCTATAAGAGGGGTCTTAAGTTCATTCACACCTGCACAGCTTATGGCACCTATGACGCGTGGCCACGGGCTACGTTCTGGAGATGTCCGAAGGGAAAAGTCCAGGCACGGTCGCCACCTTAATGTGTGTCCAAGGTGGTTTGGATGAGTCAGGCATGGGCAGGCTCTATTTCAGCCTCCTAGCATGTGCAGCAAGGTCGGCTCTTCATCTGTAGAGTGTGCATGGCCCAAAGTACCCACAAGATACACAGTGGGGTTAAAAGATGACGGTATAGAAGGAAGGTTGGAGGGGTGGATCACAGAACTTGCTATGCTCTTCACCTCACTGTGCTTTCAGACATAACAGGGCTTAAAAACCTTTCCAGGCTCCTTACCTTGATTTGGGAGAGTCTCTGAATCCACTGAGAATCCTTTATGCTGATGATTTTGTTGATTAATCTGCTCAGGTCCCAAATGTTCTAAATTATCAAGCTGTGTGGTTATGAAGAAGCAATATAGTGAGGGCCTCTTGCTTAATGGGACTCAGGTGCACAACTGCATTGTACTTACATTTCTAGGGGAAGCAAAAGTAGATAAACCTTTGCTTACAAAATGGTGGAAAAACAGAAACTAAAAGAGCCATGTGTAAATGTCTGGGAACTGCTGGCAGTGCACTTCAGGAAGGAAAGCACAGGGTGTTATGCAATTCCTGTGCATGGTCATCTGTTGTACAAGCTACAAACCCTGTGGACTTTAAGGATGTCTCTTTTGAGTTCTAAAATCCTGTAACTAATCTGAGTCATTTGCACAGCTGAACAGACTCAAGGTTTCTTAAGTAATTGGAAATACCTATAATTCTGCAGGAAATTAGGGAACAGTTAGGTAGTCCCATAGCAGAGGAAGAAATAAAAAGGAGTCATAAAACCTCTGGTCTCTGGGAAAGCTCTGGGTGAAGATGACTTTCTAATAGAATTTTCTAAACTCTTTCAGTCTCACTTGGCTCCTGTCATACGGAAAAATTTTCATAAGGCCAAAGCAAAAGGGTTTCATTTCAGCATTAATTGTGGTGTTGGGTTTTCTTAACTCTCTTTCCTAGGAAATAACTCACTGATGCACCATTTGCAATAATTAAATTACAGGCCAATTCTTTTGACTAATGTGACTCAGAAGACACAGGTTAAAATAGCATCTAGAAAATGCCTGAACAGCGTACCTTATGGACAAGAACTTAGCATATATCTTGAGGTTCACATTAATCAGAAAGCTGCTACAGAGTCTGTAGGCCTGTTATTATAATTTGCTATTTTTAAAATTCTCTGAAGTAATCAGAAAATCAACCAGCTCAACATCCCTAAAGAGAGCTGCTTCCCACCCACCAGCAGTGGCTGACTTCACTGTTGACATAAAAAACCATGAAGATCTCAGTCTAGTGTTCTGCCATGTAATTGTATCCTTAATTTTGGCCTTGTTGAAAGTCTGCTGCAAAACTGAGCTTGTGTGTCCTCATTAGAAGCAATTCATATGTAAATCTTTTTTTTTTTAATTTTTTTAAACTTAAAGAAAGAAAGCATCCCTGTGACTCAAACATCCTGCAGGCTCTTGTTCCTCTCGTGGCTCCCGTGTGGCTGTGACTCCTGGCAAATCTGACGCTGGCCACGCTCTCGGCTTCTCTTGCCTTAGCTGCTGGAGAAAGCATCTGTCAAGAGACTTTACCTTTTGCCAACCTTGGTTTAGTCACTGGAAAGGATGTGAAATGAAACCATGCTATCTTCTACATGCCTGTGCCTGGTATACACCCCTGGAAGGTGCTTCCCTCCCTTCAGTCAATAGTAACCATCTAGTTATCAATTTTTCTGCATATTGCAAGGCTTAATTTTTGCTCTTTTATATGCAAAAATAAGCTGAAGTGGCAGCTTAGCAGCAGTGGAATGACATCCTAGTGTTAAAATAGAATGACTTTGAAAAGACTTTAAATAAACAACAGTCAGATGAGTTCTCTGGACCTTTATCAATAAAACTGATGAAGCAGCATATGAGGTAACAACCAAGCGCTTGTCTAAGAGTACAACTTTGATAAAGTTTGGGCACCTATTTCTTCTGAGTATTTCTGGAGTTGGAAATGGAAGTTATCATAAGTATGCTATTGGAAGTGTTGACAGTGATTTGAAGGTGTAAAGGAATATCGCGTCTTTACTGTGATTTCTATGCTTTTGAGTTGGATGAGCTGAGTCCTTCACACTCTTAACTGTTCCTAAAATATAATGTCTGAGGTATTTGTCTGTAAGAAAGCATAGTCTTTGTTGCTCATGAATAAATTTTAAACTATTGCTGAAGGTATTCGGAGCTTCCCTTTGACACCTTTTTATTGTAGATACATAAAAACGTAGATGAGTGGGACTAGGTAGCAGATGATGAAATGCAAGTTGATTAAAAACTGCAAAACCCTCGTTTTTTTTCTTGTATAAAGAATTCTACATGGAAAGGTGGTGGTGGTGGGAATAAAAGTAGAGTCCAAAAAAGTAAACTTAGAGTCCAAGGTAATCTGGGAGGCAGGTAACTGTTTATTGTTCATCAATTGTCCAGTTCTTTGCAAAAAAAAAAAAAAAAAAAAAAAATCTTATACCTGCTAGGAATCTGACCTTGTGCCCAGAAAGCGTGTAAAAGCACAGCTGGCCCCTGGCTTTAATACTAATGGCAAAGACTTTATTTCAAGAGAGTATTTAGCTTTAAAAAATGAATAGGGGCTGCATGTTCCAAATGTCATCTGTCAATTTAACAAATGGCAACTATATACACATCTTAATGCCAGGCTGCTGTTTCATTAGGCTCCTTGTGGGTTATTCCCTCTTGGTAGCTGGCATTATTCTAGCTGAAGCGGCAGGAGGGCAGAGGCTCCTCACCACTGCCACTTTCGGGGGGCAGCAGGAGAGAAAAGGGGGCACAAAATGGAAAACATGCCAGACAAGACCAATAGGGAGGCATGTTCCTCAGTGCAGCCGGGTTGACCTTGGCACAGGACCAGAAGACGCAAAGATATCTCGGAGTTAGGTTTGTATCCACAGCCTCGGCGCTCAGGCAGGTGCCGATGGCTGCTGAATAGCGCTGCCCGATGGTGGTCTGAAATCTGAAATGAAGAGGCAGCGGCTCTGAATGGGAGTGCTCTGCAGCTCTGCCACGGGGTATAAAGGAACATTAAAGACTCGCCCTTCCTTGATTAAGACCTGCAGGAACGAACTGAATAAACATTCAGTACAACTTGTTGACATGAGTGAGTACTGAGGAAACAGCCATGGCACAGAGCTCAGGTAAAGATGAGAAAGTCTGAGCCACTCTGCTTTGCCCAGCTCCAACCCATTCCCTAATGCCCTCTGCAGCACTGCAAGGACTCTGTAAATCTATAGGTAAATCCAGAGGTTGAACCTCCCTGAGCTGCAGCTGTCCATGCTAAGGTTGCCAGACCTTCCCTGTGGTAGAAATGCTACTAGAAGTGTCCTACGTTGTAAGTAATCAAGGTTTTGTTGCAACTGTGGCTGAGAGCTTTCAGGCATCCCCGTTGTCACTGGCAGCTTGAGCATCCTGATGGAGCTCCCTGGTGGGATAAACACATTTAAATATTAAAAAGTGCACTAAACAGGTATAGTTTTGAATGATTCACTCAGGCTGCTGCCAGTACAAGTGCTGCACAGCATGACTGGAAAGAAGTTGCAGAGGGTAAGAAAATTAATTTCTTAAAAAAGCAAGTATTTGCTATGTCCAGGGTCAGGTTTAGTAATAACAGGCTGGCCACTACACAAGCGGAGGTTCTCCTTGCCGGGGAGCTCCGAGTGCGCGGGTGAGGCCGGAGCAGAGGAAGGCAGCTAGGTAATTTTGTTCCCAGGCTTAACTGACCTCATTTGCTTGTACCACGGCACTCAGGGGAGTTTATAAACCACAGGTAACGTGAACTACTCTCCCCCATCCCAGAGCACTCCCTCTAGGAAGCTGCTTCTCCTCGGGAGAGTCTCCCTGCTCGAGGGCGAGGGGCTCAGTAAATGAGCTGCCGTATTCAGCACCTCGCTGGGAGGCTTTTGGGAAGGGAAAAATTGCGTTGGGTCCTCGCAAAGTGCCGGCACGCGCATGCACACGTCTGTGCAGAGGCAGCGGGGGGGGGGATCTGCTGGGGACTTGGGAGCAGAGCTTATCATGAGTCTGGTCTCCTACAACCTCTTTTCCTGCTCAAACCAACCAATAGACATATTTGTCCAGATTTTTATTTAGCAAGGTTTGCAGGGAGATAGTATATACAAACATGTACTTATTTTCGTTTTACTTCCATTAGGTGCTTGGAAAAAGCTGGTAAGCTTTTGAACTTGGTGTCCCCATGTCTGGTTGGTGCAAAGCTTGCCTGTTTTTTTCCGACTGTATCATTTGGCTTAATAAAAGATACTGCCTCTCCCTACAAATCTTGTTTCTCTTGCACAATATGGCTGCACAGATAATGGCAGTTGTTTATATCCTCACAAATTAATGTGACTTTAATGGCTACCTCTCAGACTTCAAAAGAGAAAGTAGGAATCAAAGTCATGAGGATTGTCAATTTTTATTATGCTACCTCCTTGCACACAGAGAAAGCTCTGAAGGTTAAAGTGCCACGACGAGCCTTCCCCTGTATGTAAATGTGAAATCCTGACACCACAAAAATCAGTGGCCAGGCAGTTTCCCCTCCAAGAGCACTATGATCTGAGTCACTTCTTAATTTCAGAAGCTGTCCCTGCTTTATCCAGCAACGCAGGCGGCCCTGGCCCCCACGAGTGCCGCAGCAGCTGATGAGTCTGACCGTAGCTGAGGTCAGCGCATCGCTCCTCAGCCAGAAAGCAGCAATGAGCCCAAGTCACCACCCCTGGGAAGGACAGAGTTAATTATACCACGCTAAATGTGCAGGTCTACAGAGCCCTTCATTTTATTTCATCCTCCCTCCCTTTTTTTTTTTTAATCAGATTTTTTTAAAAGACAAAAGGAAGGCACCATGTGAAAATATCACTATGGAAACATCACGGGCTCGCTAGTACTTGCCTGCCAAGCAACTACCTAACTGAAGTTTTACATCCTATTGGATCACTGTTGGCCATCTGCTCTCCTTCAAACTTCTCTGAATTCCTTATTTCCCTGAAAAGTTCATTTTTAGAAAAGAGGGAGGAGGCGGCAAGGGGAGAATCCGGCATTCTTGGCTAGCGCAGAGCTATTGTGAAAAAGGAAGATAAACTCACTTTGGGGCAGCCCCTTAAAAAGACAAAGATCCATGTTTTGCAAAGTAGTTTCATAGAAAATACCCCGTTTCTAGATGCACCTTAATGATAAGAGTGTATCTTGGCAGCCACAAGGCAAAACAAATAAACAGCTGCTTCTAGTACTCACAGTAATTGTCTTCCTCTCCCCTCCTCTCATTTAGTGTCAAATGTATTTTCTTCTAAAATGTAAGTTATTGCCTACACTGGAGTTGTTGGCTGCAGGCTCCCAGCCTTGCTCCAAATCAAACACAGAAATAGATTTCCTGCCAAGCACCGGGGAAGTTTGAAGAGTTTAGTTTTTAAAAATGTAATCTTTTTATCAGTGCCCTAAGCCTGCCAAAGGTAATTATGGGCCATGGCACATTTACATTAATGCATAGGACCTACAGACATTTCAAAAGCTTAATGGAGAAACTCAATAAACGTACATATCGAAAAATAAATTAATTAAACTGTCATGTAAAGATATCACTTAATTTCGCAGAGCGGAAGGCACTCTTAATGGGAATGGAATGGATCAGTGAGCATTTCAAAACCCAAAGCTATAATTTAAATTCCGGCTCTCCCCTAGTGTGCAAGTCACAAGACACATTTATTATAGCCTTGGATTGTCAATTGTAATCGGTTTAGCAGAGACAAAGCCGTGTTGTTTTGCTTCCTTGCCCTCCTAGCTGGTTCGATATATTTTGATGTCAGACTATTGACAAGCAAACCAAGGGCTGAAATAAAATCATGTTTGCCCGTGATGAACTGGCAAAAATGCAGTCCAAGGTAAATGTAACGCTGAAGCCGACATATTTATTTATCAAGCAGCAAGGGAAAAAGGGTGATGTGAAGCATTTAAACTTCTTTAGACAAACCAGTTGAATATATTTACTGCTGCTCTTGAGGCCTGCTATGTGGCAGCATAGACACAAAGAGGTAAAAATAAATAAAAGCACTGTGAAAATGAATAGCATCATTTATAAGCTGCTGCTCTGAGTCTTCCAGGTGGGAGTAACAATTAAAAGTTTTGCTCTTGATACTCTTTTAGGGTAGAGCCAAATCTTGAGACCAAGGTCCCCAGCAAGCAGACAGCAACACTTCTTCCAGGCTGTGCAACGCATCAGCTCTTGGTTCACGGGGTGCCTCTGGCATGGCTTGCTGCAGGATTTTATGTGGTAGCAACAGTTACAAACCAAGCCTGTGCTTCCACTGTCACGAGCAACCACCTCCTCCTCACCAAGTAAGCATTCCAAGAACAGTTCGATTATTCTTCTCGCATTCTTCTTTCTGTAGCCTCCAATTTTCTTTCTTGAGAAGTTCATTTTCAGATCTGAAGCACTGAAACTGGTCAGCTCGCTGGGTTATAACCGTCGTGGCTGCCTCCTGCCTTCTTCCAGCCCGTGTTGAGCTTAGCCTTGGAGATCGTTCTCTGACCCTGAGCCTGGAGTGCTCAAGTTTGTGAATCTGACTCTAAACAGTGCTGACAAACTCAAAGCTTGTGATCCGGAAGAGGTGCAGCGCCTCAGACAGGGACAGCTGCCGCAGGCACACCTCCGAGGGCAGCGGCAAGCGGAGGCCAAGAGCACCAGCCCCTGTGGGCTCCGGCTGCCAGAGCTGCCACTGCCCTGGGGGAGAGCGAAGGAGGTGAGGGGACGGCCGCGCGTGTCGAGATGTCATGCCGTGGCTCTGATGAGCGCCTTGTCTTCAACCACGAATTCATTTCTTTCTTTTATAAAAATACTCATCTATTTGTTCTTCCTCATAGAAATAATAGGATTTTAAGGAGAATGGCCTACCTTCTTGCTTTCAGTGTAATCTTTTAGCAGTTTGTTCCCCAAACTAAATATTATACTTAAAAAAAACAATCCAAAAACTCACTCATCCAATGCACCTCTTAATAGTAGACTGGGGTGTTTGCTCGCACATTACACTAAATGGTAAACAGAAGCATCTTTTATAACCTTTTTGTAATACAATAGTTTTTAGCTCACTATGCTATTCCTCTTTCATGCCCCTTTTCTAAGATGCACATTATTACCCTTGATCATTCCAGAGAAATTTTTATTTTTGTCACCCTCTTCACTCTCCTTTGGCTTTGAGCAGGACTTAAACTGTTCTCTAAGTGACAGGTTACCACTAACTACTGTTACAAAATATTTCTGTTCTACTTAAGGACTGCAGAATTGGACACAGCTTTTAAAATGTGTTTTGTCCTACTACCAGTAATCTTTCTACTTATTTACATGGCTCCTACTGTCACACTATCCAAATGCTAACAGCGTTCTTTGAAAGAAGGCAGTGGGAAGGAAAGCATTCTTAGCCACTCTGCAGAAGAACAGGTGCAGAGAGATTTAGGTCCTGGTGCAAAATAACATGTAGGCTCCAATTCCTACTACTGTCACGGATGTCAGTGACAAGCCAGAAGTCTAACGTCTTTCCTTTAATTTGGACTTCAGTGATTTCAAGGTGAAGGAAAATTATGGTCCAGTTGAGAACAGAATGTATGTATCTGTGTAGATAAATAGCTATCTTGTATCACCTAATACCATAACCCCAGGTGTGACTGTTTCTTTCCAATAAAGCCACTGCAGTCACTAAAAATGGTCTTTTCCTAAATAGCTTCTCCAGCTCAGCTGCCTGGTTCATGAGCCCTCGCAACTCCAAAGCTGATGAAATCTATGCACACAGTCATAACTTCTTTTGCTCAAAGAGTGCTGCAATAGTCAGGAGAACGGGCTAGGTCACAGGCGTCAGGCAAAGGAATACCATTTCTAAACTGTGAAAATAGCTCTTGTGGTAAAAACGCTTCTTTCCCATGTCACTTTGTAAACAATAAGTAAATACACAAAATAAAAATTCTAAGCTATTAGAGCAATGGTGACAAAGTAATGCTTTTAATGCTCTTTTTAAAAACACTTTTGAAAGTATTTATTTGAAATATCTAAAAGGCTTAACTGATTTCAGTTTTTATAGTCATAGTATTCTAACCACTTCTACATTAAAAAAATAAAAGTTAAGGCATTTCCTAAATTTCTGAATATCAGACAAAAAAATTACGAACAGTTTCATGCTGAAGACAAGTATCCACTAAGAGGTATATAATCAAGATTGAACTGTACTTGTATTCTTAATTCATTAGTGGAACTGTAAGGCCCTCTTCTGGATTATAAATTACTGCATGGGCAAAGTGCATGGAAATGACAGAGCCAACCAACACTACGAAAAAATAAACATCTTAAAGATATTTTCTTCATACTATTACCAATTTCATTTTCTGGTTTTCACATGTATCTGTCTGCCTCAGTTACTATAATTTAGTAACTTCAGAACACCTTCAACTTCTTAGCAGATTCTTAACAACAAAGCATTTCTTATGCTAATATTCACAAGAGTGGACAGTCTAAAGAGTTGTGCAGTGTTTCTCCACAACTTTGTATGAAGACGCTGTGCAGCCAAGTGATACTTGCTTACGCTTATTAGCCATAAGCATACACAGACACGTGATTCTGCATATATACATGTATAGGCAGGTACCTGACTTTCAGAAGTTACATTTGAAAATTTGGCTTATGCTAGAGGAGGTGTTTAAAAAAAAAAAAAAAAAAAAAAGAACCTTACAATGGTCTTATCGCAAATCTTCAAGGACTGTACATTTCCTTAAATGCCTTTTGATTAAATATACACACAAGGAGTGTGAAGGTCTTACAAATGTAACGTTCCAAGTGATTTACCTGGATTTGCCTAAGCAAACGTTTACTACTGAAAAGCGAGATGCTGCTCTACAGACAGAAGGAAAGAAAATATTCTAGAATGCGCTGTACAGAAAGGCGTCATTTTAATGCATCCATCTGGCTGTAAACAAGTAAACTTGAACCATAAATTTTCCTCTTTCTAAAAACAGCCACTTATTCTTCTGCTTGGTCATGTACGATAACAAGAAATCACATACATAGAAACACTGGAACAGGTAGTATCCTATTAGTAAAAACTCTGTGCAGATCATTAGACACAGTTTAATTGGACTGCACATTTTAAAAAAGGAGGACTCTGAAGAAACCTTCACATATCATTTTTTGGTACATTTCTGTCTCCTATCAGTGTAGGGCTAACTACGATGGTCCTTTTTCCGTACTTTTGATTTTGGTGCTGCCAAAAAGAAACAGAAAGGGAGAAAAAACATCAGAAGTGAGTTACAGTAATACCAGTGCCAGCATTCTTTCAAATTAGTTCGGATGCAAATGGATCCATTAATGTCGGACCTACCATTGGGATTTTCTTGTCTGTAGAAAGCTTTTAACAGTTCCACTGCTTCTTTGGCACGATAGCCAGAAATGCACTGTTCAAATTAGAATGATGTTCATGAGCACAACTGAGAATAACACATTCTATGCTTCACAATAATGCCTTAAGTACAGAATAATTGTAAACAACTGTACTGTCTATTCCACTAATTTAACATGGACCTTTAACTATTTGGGAGTCAGAAAATCTTTTCAGGTTGAATACCTAATACATTTGAAAAACAGTATATTGACGTTTAGTATAATTTCCCTAATAACAAAGTTAGGCAAAACAAACTTTCTTAGTAACTTACATAAAATTTTTATGCAATCTCTGATTTCTTTCTTATTCATGTGTTTCCAACTTACTTCATATACTCTTCAAGCACTTGGAAAGGTAAGGAGATATCACCTAGGTATTTGTAGATATGATTCCTACCAGAAAACATCCATCCACACACCTATTCTTTATTCCTAACAGTCACTCTCAGACCTTTTTGGTCCTTCCAAATTATTTTTCCAGGCCATGAACATTAATGACAAAGTGTTTATATGTCACTAACACTAAATTAATCTCCACCCACACTAGAAAATAATGTATTTCATCTATACATCCCACTACAGTTGCCTGCAGAAACAAAGGAAGGATTTCTAGTAGCAAGAATCTTCCCCTTCCTTTCTTCTGAACATATAGAAAAATTAAATACCATGTGCCTATTAGCAAATGAACACTCTTCCAGTACTGACTATCCAAATTAATTCAGATGTTAGTTTCACAAACTCCCTGACAGAAAGATGCTTAACAGCTTACACTGGACTGCCAAACAGTATCATCTTGCTGACTGAAATTCTTTCTGAACCTTGAGCCTTTAGTGCTTATTTACAATGCTGAAATAGATTACTTGGTTTTTTACACTTATTAAATCATATATGTTGAATGTGGAAAAGAACTCTAAGAACCCTAATCAGTATCCTTGTATAAAGGCAGGATCATCTACAACTATGTAATGTAATAAATGCTACAAATACCCTCTATCTATATGCATGTATAGGTATATAGGTATACTAGTATAATGCTGTAAAACATCTAGATTTATGTATACTATACCTCCACTGAATGCTTATCCAGCTTTTCTTAAATGACAAAGATGCCTCATTCTCCCCAGACACTGTTCCAGTCCTTCAGTATGCTTACTGTTCAGAAAGTTTCCCAATATCTAAACTAAATCTCCTCTGCTACTTTTGCAGTCCATATTTATTTTGGGATTTGAACTATATGAAGTAGGTCTAAGCTAATGCATTTTACCTCATATATTGAAAGACTGTGAGAAAAAATACAATCATTTCCAGTGGCTCAGCTAAAACCCAGTAACTTAGTAAGTTGCTGTTACTTGATCTTTATTGATAATGTGTTTGTACATTTTGCAGTTTAATTTTTCCCTCATCTCTTCCTGCAGCATACACTTACTGTTCTAAGTATTACACATCTTTTAGATATATTTATTCCTTACCTTGTTCCACAACTATAATTCTTTCCTTTGCTCTTTGATACATCCTTTTAAATATGTTAAGACTGTTGTCAGGCTTTTTCTCAATTTTCTTTAATTTAAGGGCTTAATTTTTTTTACATTATTTTATTGTAAAGTCAAATTTACTTGACTTCTGATCATCTTTCAACTGAGTTCTCTTAAACTGATGCATAACATTCTCAAAGCAAGGTAACAAAGCTAGGCACAGTACCCTAGCTGAAAAACAAGAGAAAACGTTTTATAGCTTACTTCAAATGGTTCTCCTGTGTCTACCATATCATCAGACGAGATGCTCAAAACTGAGCCACAGCCTCCAAATCGCTCATTTCGACAGCCATATACGACCCGTGGAATTTATGTGAATAAGTTAAGGTATTAACTTAAAGTGAAAAGCAAGCAGGAAGTAAAGTAGCCTGATTTAAGTAGTCATTAAATGTCACTAAAACATGCTTGTACTTTTCAAACTAAATTAGCTTGCACTACAATTCCTCCCTCATAAAATCAGAACTTACTTCTGAGTAATATAAGATGCATTGGTGAAGATGCACATCCAGCCTTCCTCAGAAAAGGAGAAGCACGAATCCCAAAGCAGAGGCATACAAAGCCATGGGTTACCGATTGTTACAACATTTGGAACTGAACACTGAACTGAGATCAGCTCATTTTACATAATCAGGTATCTCTAAAATGTATTTTTACATCCCTACGGTAAATCTTTGTTTGTCATAATTGCGCCTTTACTCTCTCATGCCCAAGTCTTTCGCTATTTACCATGCACTAAATGGAGGTGGGTGCAGCCTCTCAAACCGTAAGAGGGTACCCCCGTTGGCTTTGCCTGACAGCGTCAGGCCCTTCTCTGTGGGCTCACTGCCCAAAGAGCAACATCTTGACATCTGGTTTCCCAGCATGAATAAGCATGAAAGGATACTCATCAAGCGCACGGCAGCTGCACACATGATACAAGGCTCTACAGTTACGTACAATATCGAGTGTGCAAACACTTCTGTATAATCTCTGTTGTGTTGCTTGCACCAGTCAAGGACCTGATCGATTGCGACCATTTCTGCATGTCGAGTAGCCTAGGAGATAAAAATAAACATTTTTTTAAAGTTTGCATTGATTCACGCCTTTAAGCTTCTCACTTGTACAGATACAAACGAAATAAAATGCAGCGTCATAAAATTATTCTTTAAAGTCAAAGGTACAATGGCCTGATATCTAATTTATTAATAATGCAATTATTTTCACTTCTGTTAAAGAAGTAATGTAATGCTTTCTTGAGAAGTCTCCTTTTAGTACACCTTTCTGCTGGTTCAAGTTGCAGAAGAAATTCCACAGTGATAGGTATGGCACAAAAACCTGAACAGAAAAGAAGTGCTGACTTTAATTGCAGAGAGACAAAAACAATCCGTAATGTCCCACTATCACTCTGGAATGTCTGCAGCAGTGTGTTTTGCCAATCAAATGTCACAGCAAAAATATCACAAAGTACTAGCTATGAAAGGACTCTCTGGTTACAAAGCCTGATGCTTATTTGAGTTACAGCTGCTAGTATTTTCCTTCTTTTCAATCCATGCTGAAAAAAGGATGGGTTTGACACAGGCATTAGACTAAGACTTCATCAATCCAAACTATACTTCTACCTCTGCTACATATGTCTTTGTGTGACTTTAGGTAACTTCCTCTCAATACATGAACTTGGGTTAATGTTTTAGCACTCTGAAGATGTGAGATGCTCTGTGAGATGCTCTGTGAGATGCTCTACATGGCACAGGACTCATGTATAAAAAAAGTCAGTGGTAAGTTTAATACTGTTTGAAAATGTTTTAAAACTCCTAGAGATCTATGTTGCCTATGCTGACATTAGCAAATAGTGCAGTGCAAGAGGAGCGTATCTGTAGAGCACAACAGTGCTGAGGACTCAACACCAATTTGGGGGAGTTCACACTGGCCTAGCTCCAGTTTAGTCCCATGGACAGTATATTCCCAGCAGCAGCTGGGGTCCATTAGGTACGCTCCCTGAGTGCATCTTTTCAGTATAGTTTCATCTGAAAGGAAGACCGTCTGCCATCTCCGAGACACAAACCAAAGCATGGTAAGCATGTTGCCATGAAGGTTCCCTACCTGAATAAATGAGATCACAACAGCTGAAGTCTCAGTGCACACACCTGATGGAGACACAAAGCACAAGGCCCTCCAGCAGAATGGTGCCTCAGAACTACTACAGCTACCATAACTCAAAAGTGCAAGTTGTGGCTATTCTAGTTTTGTGCCCCTCAGATCAGGAGAGACATGAACACCATATTGGCTTTTTGACTCCTGAACACAAACTGAAAGCATATAAGCACTAAACCATCATTACCAGAGGAAAACATGCCTCTAACCTATGACACTGCTCTATACTGAGCACACTGAGCAGCTTTTACGCCTCTGCTGAGCTTGGGAGTACAAGTTCAGAAAAGCCATGCAGCTGCTGCAAGTCATACTGGCTTCTGCAGTAACAGGAGACAGCTACACAAGAGAGATTACACTAATACAGAATATTACTAGATCCCAGTGCATCCACATCTTAAGTAATACATAGTGGCTTGATCATCTCACCTCATGAAGACATGGGAACACCAGGACAAATTCACCACAGGGTGAGAAAGGATTATCCAAGTTACAGAACAGTCTCCATACAGAGACTAACTAGACTACGGCTCCTAATTCACCAGATACAGTCATTAGTTTTCCAAGTCAAGATGACTATGGTAGAGGTTTATTAAAAAAAAAAAAAAAAATCAAGAAAAATGTGGAAAAGCAAACACTAAATAGTGATTTATTACTTCTCATAACAAGCGGGTACCCAATGAAATTAGCAGGCAGCAGATTTAAAACAAACAAAAGGAAGTACTCTTTCACAAAGCACATAATTGAATTGTGGAACTCATTGCCACAGGATGCTATGGAAGCCAAAACCATAAATGAGTTCAAAAAAGGTTTAGACAAATTCATGGAGGATATGTGCACAGACAGCTATCAGAAACAGCGATCCAGATACAGTCTTGCGCTCTGGCAGTCCCTAAGCTATTCACTTACAGAAGTGGAAAGGAAATGCAAGGGGAAGGTTTACACTACTCTCTCCTTGTTTCTCGAGCTCCTTCCTTAAGCATCTGCTAAAGGTCCCTCTTAAAGACAAGACATGGGGGAAAAACTGACCTTCTGGCTCTATCTTAAGATTTTATTTTGTATTGTGCTATGACTAGATGGTCTTTTTTATTGACTTGCTGTGTGTAAAATAACATACAAAAAAAATGTTTTTCATTTTGAGTCACTGACTCAATTCATAAGCTTCTATAAGCCCCTACTGTTTTTAACTTGCCCAATCTTATATGTTATTTTAAAGCCAAGAAAACAAAAGTAGGTGAGAGTAGCAATGGAAAAAGAGAATTTTTAGAGAATGACAAATGATGTTTCAAGGAGAAATTATTTGCAGCTGATGTCAGTGGGGAAAAGGCCTTGACAAAGCCTTACAATAGTGCCCCAAACTGTGGCAAATGTTTCACAGACAAATAAAGAGACCATCACTGCTCTGAAAAGCTTACCTTGATAATTCTTGTCTAAGATTTAGAACTGAAAGTGGGGAAAAGCTCAAAGTTCTATATTATCTTGTGGCTTCATTAGTAATTTAAGCATGCAAACAATACTTAATTTTCAGCTATCACATGCAAATGATTGTATCACACATGGGAATAAAGATGCCAAAGGAAAAAAAAAAGTTGTTAAGGGTCACATATGTTATAAGGATGAAAATTTTCAGGTTGGTATGAGGCAAGACTGTGAGCAAGCAAGCACGGGAGCTGCCAGAGGGAACACAGTACTGGCACAAGCTTGTGAATGTATCACCAGGCTGCTGAAAACTAATGTCTTACACAGACATTTGCTGCCCAGTGAATACAAGAAACGACATGCCTAACTATTTTGAAATGCTGATGCCACAACCGTGCTCCCAAAAAAATAAAACAAACACAGCTGTGTATAAAGTCCCTTCATCCAGTACCAATGCTGTCCAGAAGAATGGGATGACGATCAATAATTTTGCAAGTAACTTCCATAGAGTAAGCTGCAATGTCTCCGACGTTAACGTGTTCTGCTATGGACGTGCACGGCAGAAACAAAGTATGCAGAGTGACAGGAGACAGACTGAAAAAAAAGTGAGAGCTTTCAGAAACTAATTTTTTTGCCAAAATGAGCAGTTTAGGAACAGAACGAAAGAGAGCATAAAGATACTACCTGCTTCTAACTCCTAACAGTTAGATCAGAGGATGCAGGGACTTACTTAAGGAGAAGACTGAATTTATTTCACACAAAGCCTAGTGGCAAATTGATTCCCAAGCAAGGGCAGAATTGTAGAGAAGGCCTGCAGATCTAACTGGATAAGCGATCATTTTTTAAAAGTGGGAAGAAAGTTTTCAAAGAGTGAAAAAATTCAATATATTATAAAGCTACATTTTTCAGGTCAGAAAGCAAATGCTAAGGGAAGAATTGCAAAACGTCAACCTTGCAAAACAAATTACATACAAAGTAAAAATGTCTTGAGATAAAATATGTGAAAAAGGAGTTAGAACTATTATAGTTGAGATGAGGCTCAAATATAATCATAGTGCTACTCCAAAACAAAATTAACATTTTGCCTTTTCAATAAAAATTATGTGGAGAATGTGGTCAAAAGGCAGAATAAGAGTATGAAAGCAGAAATTACAGTGTATGACATACAGAATCAGGATGTTAAAATGACAAAATTGCCTAGGGCAAGAGGGATGAGAGGCAAAAACCCCAAGCTGATAGATCACCTCCATCAGAAAAATACTAAGGGACTTGTGTATGAGGCTGCCAATCTCATAGCAATGCTTTTCAGACATCAAGAGAGAGGATCACATGACTGAAACCTGTCAGAGGAAACAGAGTCACTGTAACAAAAAACAGGAAGGATGTACAATCCTGACATCTACCGATCCAGGATAGTCTCAACAGCAAAACAGGCAACACAACAAATTTTGAAGGTAATATTATAAGGACTAGTCTATAAAAGGAAAATGAAACAAAATACAATGTGGATTTACATAACATAGTTGACACTAAACTAATCTAGTAACTTTCTTTGGTGTTTCTCTTGCCTAGAAAAAACATTTGTCAATCTCATCTCTCTGGACTTCTACAACGCATCTGGCACTGTGCAACACAACATGTGAAATTATTGCCAGCCTGGGGAAAGCACCATAGCACAAAAAATGTAAGATGAGCAAGCAAAGAAGAAAAGTTGCATTGAAAGGGGAAATATTTGTCCAGGGGGAACTAATTAGCAAAGATGCTTAAAGATCATTTTGCTTAAATGTTTTCAGTTGTGACATTGGTATTAAGTGGAGAAACACCTACAGAAAACAGCTAACAATGTGATGAAGGACATCATCAGAAGAGACAGGATCAGAGTGTCACTCAAGAGGTGGATGGCCTTATAGATGGGAGTAAAAAAAAAAAAAAAAACAAAAAAACACACAACAAATGAAGAATAACAAAACAGCATAAAAGACCAAGGAAGCTCCAGAAAAGATGGGTGGACTTACTTCCAGGGAGAATGGGAAGAATTATTGTTATCAAACAAGGCACAAGAGAAAGTCCATGCAGCATAAAGTATACGATTCTGGTTAAGTGAATTTAAGAAAGATGAATCAAAGCTGGATGTACAGAAGAATTATTACAATGAGCACAGAAAGAAAGCCTATCTTCTGTGAGGAGATTAAACAGTTGGCTTGGGGAAAACAGGGAAAACAAAAGCCAAAAGGGAAAAATGTAAAATAAAGGGTGATGCTGGCATAAGAGCAGAGAGCTAGAAATGGACCACAAAAAGTTTAAAATGGGAAATCAGATATTTCCTAGCCATCTGAGGAGTGATGTTCTGGAGAAGTCCTCCAATGAGAGCTGGGAAATTACTTTTAAAATGGACCTTGACAAATTTATGGTGTCTGCTGGAATTGCCTCAATGGTTCAAGAGTGGTTTGGTTTTTTTTACAGCCAGGATCATTCCTAAATAATGTTGGAAATCATTAGGAAAAAACTAAAAACAGTTTCCTGCGCATTCACGTTTCCCAGCAAGTGCCTCTTTCAAGCTCACATTTTCTTTTAGGCTATATGGAACAATTAAGTATCTGATACAAAATTTAGAATCACTGAGTACCCAGCATTTCCAATCACTATAATATAAGAATTTATGAAAATTAAGCCACAGAAGATTTGAAACTTGAGCTAAACAGAAATGGAAAAAAAAGATTTGGCTTTTAAAGATATTAACAGTTGACTGTTTCCAAAACGCAGCCACATTTTCTACATCAGGCTACTTGAGTTTAAGCACATACCTTCAAACAACCCTGATGTTAACACCAAAAAAGTCCGAAAGTTTCCCTAATATTTTTAAATTGATTCTGATTTTGTTATCACTCTCATCAGTTATGTTCTGCCTATTTATTAACACGTTATTTTTACGCAACATTAATATCTCTGGCACAATTTTCCTAAGAAGTGTCTACTTCCCTGCAGTGTTTACACTGATTTAACTTGAAACACCTAGCTTCTCCTTCATCTGGCTTTCTTAAGTTGTATTAGAATTATCTTAATACATTATGGGTTGTCCTACAGCGCAAATTAGTATAATGATTCATCTTTACTGTTACATTTTTGAGCTTAAAAGACTCATTTTCACCTTTTATTATATTTTCATGTTTAGACATCTAATACAAATTACAGCCAAATTCTGCAATCAGATTTATTTTTACAAAACTTCCAGTTGCACAAAATCCCTGTGGGCTTTAACGGGTCTCACAGCATGTGTAAGATCTAATTTGATCGCTAAAATTGCAAGCATCAGGTCTAAAATTTACAGGTAATATTTTTTAGAAAGAACAATTTTGTCAAAGTGAGAATTTTTGTAAACCAGATGTGAGATTTTGTTGCCCTACATATTCTGTAACTCTACACAACTTCCTGACAACTTGTCTTCCCTATGCCCCTTCCAAAATGAGACTATTATTTATTTATTCCTTTATTCGTACGGCAGTTTTCCTAGAAAAAGCAACAGAACTGGATTTCCAATTTATATTTCATTGCTCTTCACATAACCTTATCACATAACACGAAAGTGCTAGTTTGCTAACAACGCAAACTGTTTCTGGTGTGTCCACGGTGAGAACTTCACCGGAAAGGCTGCACTCGTCGCTCTTTTCTCACTCTTAACCCCCAGGTGACTTTAAATGCCTCCAGGGAGCACGTCTGAAACCCGAGCACCCTTCAGGGACGACAGCCTCCAGTTTACACCATGACTTTACTATCTGCCTCGCTTCGCTTTCTGTTCCGTTCCCCGTCACCCCTGGCACCCGCTTCCTTTCTCACCGCAGCCGGATGAAGCCGCCCGTACCCCAGCCCCCTCCCCCCCGCCCCGGGGCTGAGACAGCCGGACCGCGCCCCGACACACGCCGGTACCGCCGCAGCCGGGGGGACCCCTCTCCCCAACTCACGTTCTTCGTCTCGTTGACCTCGTTCCTGCCCCTCCCTATGACCTCGCCGTTGTACACCAGGAGGCAACCGACGGGAACCTCCCCTTTCTCCAGCGCCTCTTTAGCCTACGGGACAGACAGACAAACGCGAAAAACAGGACAACGTTACCTGTCGGAGGCACGAGCCAGGCTTTAACGAACCCCGTTCTCCCGCCCCCTCGGCGTTGCCGTGAGGGAGGCCCCGGCCCCCCCGCCCCGGGGCTTCCCGCTCCCCTCAGGCCTCGCTCCGAGGCTTGCCCCCGCGGGAGAACAGAGTCCGGCTGCCCGCACCCCTCACGGCCGGGGGAGTAGCGGTAGGCAGGAGCACCCCCTCTACCCGCACTGACCACGTCGAGAGCCTGATCCATCCAGGCCACCGCCTCCTCCTCCTCCATGGCCGGCACCGGCGGAGCGCGGGCGGTGTTTCCGGGAGGCCGGGCGGCGAGGCACCGCGGGCGGGGCCGCTACTACCGCCCCTTCCGCCGACGCGAGGAGGCGAGGGGCGGCTGGGTCGGGCGCGCAGGATGCTTCGGTCCCTCTGGAGTTTCCTCAAGCGGCACAAGAAGAAATGTCTCGTCCTCGGCACCTTCCTCGGTGGTGAGTACCTGACAGCCGGGCTGAGGGGGGCGGCGGCGGCGATGATAGGGTTCTGTGCGGAGCCGGCCTCGGGGTTGTGGGGCCTCGCTGCTGAAGTGCTCCCGGTTCCCGCTGGGGAGGCCCCCTCAGAGCCAGTGCTCGGCCACTGAGCCCGACGAGCCCCCGGTGGTCAGGCGAGTTCCCGGCTGGCAGGAAAGCTTGTCCGCCCCTGGGCGAGCCCGGTGCCGGCCGCTGGTGTGACCGGCCCGGCAGTGCCGCGGGCCCGGCTGGCCTCGTCCCTGCACCGCCGTCGCTGTGGGCAGTGGGCTGTTGCGCAGGGAGCTCCGCGGTGGTGTGGAGCAGTCCTTCGTCTTGCTGGTGATACCAAAACGCACCCACCGACCGCCTTTGGGAGAGCTCAGGTCGCAGGAGGATTTTTCTTACACGCAGGAAAATCTCCATGTCTTCCCGTAAGTCCCGAAACACAGGGATTCAAATTGCCTGGGGGTTCTTTACGGCGGGTGTTTATGTTGGTTTGAAACAACGTTTAACCATGCAAAGTGTGGGTGACGTTGGTGTTATTTTTAGGATAGAGACTTTAAAAAGTTACATGTGCGTAGAGGTGAATTGTCACATATAAACCAACTGCAGGCACAAAACTTAACTGGAGAGGAGGATTTACGTTAATTATTCAAGCCATTCTTTCTCCCTTAAGGCTCTTGTAGGGTGGTTATGGTCTGGTAGGCTCCTCCTTTCCTTGGAGTTACTATAGGGTTATTTTTAGTTGGAATTGGATTTGAAAGAACACCTTGGATCTATCTCTGTGTTTATTAATAAAGTGCAGCTGGAGATTAGATACTTCTCAAAAGGTACAGCCATGTCTTTGCATGTTTATATCTTATGCAAGTGACACAGAATTAAGTATTACAGATTTGCTAAGGAAAGTTTGTATTTGTTTATACCTACTGGAACTTGCCTGAACAGTTAAATTTTCTGAGGGCAACAGGGGTTTTGCAGTACATTTTGCCTTGTATTCAGGTGAGGTCTTTCATGAAGGTGAATTGTATATACTTCTGACTTGCCTTGGTGGTCGTGTCCTCTGCATCCTTTCTGCATGAATTCCTTCTGTGTTTTTCCAAAGAATACCAATTAATACATGTTGATAGGTTAGATGATGGTTACTGAAGTACTTGTCAGACCACTTGTCCAGTTCCCCCCCTCACCTGCAGGTTTTCTGACTCTGTAAGTACAGCAGAACGTAATGTTTACCAGTTTCTGAGCCACCATACTTACAGCCCACCATGTTAAGTAAACAGATTTACTTTAATATACCAGGCTGTAACCTGCAAGCTGTTCCCTCTCCCTTTCAGCTGTCTTTGTGGGAGTGGTGGGCGGACAAATGGGAATAGTAACAACATCAGTTGTCCCAATTTCAGCTAGTAAATATGGATCAATGTCCAAGTGGGAAAGCAGATATTGGGGAGCTTGTGGCTTTTGGTAGTCCTCATAGCCTGAAATTCTAAATTCATCATGTATAAACAGCCCTCTGCCAGCCTGCAAACCATGCTAATGTCACTGAATTTGCAGCTTTTTCCTTGTGATTGGTGCTGTTTATGTAGACTTCAGCATCACTTTTGTTAAAATGATACTGACTGGATGAAGTACACTTTAAAAAAAAAAATCATGGACTAAACCAAAGTAACTTAAAGTATGACCAATCCAAAAAAACCCAAGATGCTTCTCTTCTAAGAAGCACTAACTTCTGACTGAAAATACTGAACTATGCTGTCATTGCCTGCAGTGTGGATCAAGTACCTGTTTTCTCAGGCTGTGTTGTATTTGAGACTCTGTAGTAAATCGGGGCATCCGCAAGCAGGAGAACATCATTTGCTGCCACCAGCTGCAGCTTGCACTGTGGTATTTTAGGGCAGCGTGGGAGATGGAGGGGTTTACTGCAGAGTGCTGCGCTACAGTTGTTCAGCAGCTGAATTGTGAGTGCTTTGGCCATCTACATCTCAGTTATGGATCAAACCTTAAAATAACTGCGGGAGCTATGGTAATGTCACCACCAGTGAATCAGAACTCTTGGGATCCACAACGGACTCTCCTCCAAAAAATACTGCCTAATGTTGAAAGGTAGAATGCAACTTCACATCACTGCTTTTACCTGAAGACAGAACGTTTGGAAGTGGCTGAATGATTTAAGATAAGCATCCAAATCTGCTGATTTAATACCCCATCTCTCTGGGGTTTGTTGGGGTTTGTTTTGTAGGTTTTTTTAAAAAAGAGTTGTAGGTGCATTTTCTGGGAAGGAGGATGCAACAGGAAAAGTGGGACATCACAGGGTTTAATGATTTTAAGTCTTTAACTGTCACATGGTCAGAGATGAATGTGAATATTTAATGATTCATTAGACAGTACAGAAGAATGTCTACATTATTGCTAATACATGTTGTATCAGTGTTGCATTACTGAAGAATTATTGCACCGTAATCTGAATTGGTTGGTAGTCTTTCCTCTGTTTACTGAGATGGATTCTTTATGTGCTATCAGTGGCTGTCATGCTTAGTGTAATTTCTGACAATCCCAACACTGCGACAGGTTTTTCTGCTTCTGAAGATACAAAATTCATAAGAGCACAAACTGAGGGAACAGCAACTGAAATAGGTGTAATTTTCCCGTAACCATAGAGCGGGGTTGAGAAGACCTCAGCTTAGCAAAGACTCTGTACAAATTCTTCACAAGTCTGTTCTTTTAGCAATATAAAGTAAATTGCATACTAAAAAGACTTACATTTCTTCAAGCAAGCAAAATCTAGTGCTCTGGGATCAAACTCACTAGAAATATGTAAATAGAGAGAGAGCTAGTATGACAGAGCTGCAAGGATGTGTTATATTCACTTGTTCTTATTGCATATGTAGATTTACCTTAAAGCGGTTTCTGTCTCGGTGCTCAGTGTTCAAGGGAGATTTTAATGGATATTACAAAATTATTCACTGTTGAAATTCTCTCATTGCAGTAGAAGAGCAAGTTCAGGGTGTGTCTGCAACATATGGTTCTGATTTTAGTGGTGAATTAATTATTGCTCAATTTAATCTGTTGCAAACTTCGGCTTGCAGGAAGAGCATGTCTGTTCAGAAACCTGTCTGCTTAGCAAAAAAGTTGTCTTGGTTTGTGAGTGAATGCAGATGCATTAAATAGGTTTTGGTGGGACTCGGTGGTGCCAAGAGAGTAAGGCTTTAGTGCCTTCTTATTTAAACCATATTTAAACCACTTATTTTCAGCCATAATGGGACAATTGTACATCAGTTGATGCACAGCTTGCTTGTACATAAGGACAAACCACAACTTATGGAGCCATCAATGTTCTGGAAGGGTGCAGGCTTCTGTGTGTCAGCACAATTTCTACATAATGAAATTCTTAAAACTGAAAATTTTCTCTTTTTTTTTTTTTTTTTTTTTTCCTGGAGGAAGTATGGCAGTGAGGGTAAAGGTTACATAGGGTTGTAAAGAGGTTTCTTGAAAACTTGATGCTTCCTAGTTACCTATCCCACCCTTCTGCTCATGTCTCCATTCCACCTGTGAAGAAAGGAAAGGGCTGAGGGAGAGGTAAGCCATAATTTATGTGATGTTGGAAACATCCTACCTGTTTGAGGTTGCTGGCATGAATATGTTAGAGCCTGCAGATTTTGTAAGCTACTTCCATTACTTGCATTTAGATGGGAAGAGACTATACAATGCTACAGCTGAAGAGGGCTACAGAGACAAATTAGAGCATATTTATCTCAATTCACTGTTAACAGATGAATCAAAGTGTTGCTTCCACAGGATATGGGTATTGTAGACCTTGGGTGCTCCCGGTGTTGTAGGGCAGTGTTGTGGATTAATCCCGACATGATGTCATATGGTATGGAGTATCCTTTTGGTTGTTGGGGTCAGCTGTCCCAGCTGTGTCCCCTCCCAACTTCTTGAGCACCCCCAGCCTACTCACTGGCAGGGTGGTGTGAGAAGCAGAAAAGGCCTTGATGCTGTGTAAGCTCAGCAGTAACTAAAACATCCCTGTGTTACTGACACTGCTTTGGTCATGAATCCAAAACATAGCCCTGTACTAGCTACTATGAAGACAATTAACTCTGTCCCACCCAAAACCAGCATTGACAGCCAATACAAATGTAAATACATTTCACTTTGTAGGTCAATTTTAAAGAAGTATGAATTGTAGTTCAAGATCTTTACTGAGGTTGCTGTACCTGAAGGTTCTGGCATCAGCTGGTGTAGTCCTAGTTTGTACCACTCATCTGTTTCTGAACCCTCTGTGAATCAGAAGTGTTGGGACTGTAGTTGTTTGTATAGTTCTCATTTTCATGAAGGCAGAAAAAGGTTTACAGAGAAATTATCTTTTGGGCAGTCTCATTACCGCTGAATTTTCTTAATTCCTGTTTTGTATGGAACATATGGGAAAGATTCAGTATGAAATTTCATCAATACAACAGTTTAGGAATTAGAAATGAATAAAATGTTGCTGCTGTTGCTTTTTGCAGACCTCTGATCCCATACTGAGAGGTAAAATTGAGTTATATTAGCTATTGTAAAAAGTTGGTGTTCACTTTGCTTGTTTACAACAACAGGGATTTTTAAAACATCAGTTTAGTTTCTTACAGGTATGTGAGCTGACTTGATGTGGCAGTTCTTGGGATGTGGCTTTCTCTGGTCCTGCTTCTAACTCCAAGTGACAGTGTTTTCATGTGATGCTTTCAGCTTGGACTACTTAGAAGTCCATGTTATTTGCAAGTCTTCTGAATCAATGTAGATACACAAGGTAGTTCTAAAGTAGAATGTGAACACACATGCAGACTCACTCCCAGGCTGGCAGTTCCTTGAAATGTCCCATAAGCTGGAGGCTTGCAAAGGCTCTGATGCTGCGTTCAAGCACAAGTGACTAGCGGGCAGAAATTCATTGTCACAAAGCTAACGATGACAACAAGCTGTGCAGTTAATAACAGAGGCAGCCTGCTGCTGACATCCAGACTTTGTTGTTGTTTGTTGGTTTTGCTTAAGTTTTGTGGGTGGTGTGACTTTTACCTTGGTTAACTTCTAATGCATTGCATTCCCGAAGATGATACCGGAGTAAGTAACATCTGTTGGTGATGGGTCAAAGTTATGGCTTAGTTCAGGGGAGTGGGGGAGAAATGGACTAGTAGTAGCTAGTGTTGCATCATTTTAGACAAGTGGGGTTTTTTTGGAAACTCCTTGTTAAACCTGGATGACTGCTAATGCTACTTTGGACCCTCACAGGCACAGTAGTTCTTAGTACAGAGTAATCACACAGCTTTAATAATCAAGTATTAAGCAATTAGCTGTCTCAATCTTAATTATAAAGGTGCTGCTCCAGCATATCACTCAAGGGCATGTGCATGATTCTTCTTGAATTGTTTGCAGGTCTGTCTGTGTATGTTCAGGAAGAGCCTTTTTTTTATACTTAGGACTTTTCTGCCACAAAACCTGGAGCTAAAGGATTTATTGGGGGGGATGACACAGGACTAAACAAAAGTAGTCATTTGTACAAATGGCTATGTGTGAATATAATGTGAAAAATGTGGTGGGATAAAATTATTTTTAAAATCTTATGTTCAAAAATTATTTGCTAATACTAAAAAAAATGCTGCTGTTTCGGTATGTTAGCTGCAAAAAAAAAAAAAAAAAAAAATCAGTACCCTGACAGTCGTGCTCTAAATACATATTCTTGGCAGAAATTGATATTTTTTTTTGAGAAAAATAATCTGATTGTTATCTATGATGTCTCATTTTGGTTAAGTTTACAGAGGTAAAAATGCATGTTATGTATATTAAACCATAATATTAAAGTTTGCATTTAATGGGGTGAATCTTCCACATGGCAAATGCTTGGTCTGCCTAAAGGCTGAAGCAAGAGAGAGTGACTTCCCTGTTTTTATGTTATGAGGCTTTTGAGAAATAAATGGATTGTGGTTGTTCCAAACTGGCCTGGGTTGTCGTTGCCTATTAGGAAACATAATGCCGATACGAATAGTTGGATTTTTTTGCAATCATAAATATTCGGGCACAAAGTTGACAAGCCTTTTGAAATAATGATGATAGTTTGGAGAATATATTGAAAGGTTTTAATGACCTAAAAAATGTAGTTGAACTCAATATCTTGAGGAGTTTGGTTGTTGGGGGTTTTGGTGGATCTGGCTTATAAAAATAGTTTTAAACTTTCAGCATTCAGCAACTGTTAAATGCCTCATTCATTCAGATATTAACTTTGAAATGTGAAAATTGAACTTTGAACAAAACTTTGTAGCTCTGAGTATGACTTTGGAAAAGTGCTTGGTTGGAAAAAAAAAAAAAAAGACATGATACTCAGATTTCTTCTTCGTACCATTATTGACTTGACAGAGTTAGAGCTGATACTCTGTAGAGGAGTTTCAGTACTTGGGGGTTCCTCCCTAGTGGACAGAAGATGATGACGTTATACAGTAGTCTTTTCTGCTTGGGTTTGTTCCTGTCTTACCTCCCGCACATACTCCAGTTCTTTCATGAGAGAACATGGAAGAGCTTGTCATGCACCTAAATAGGTAACTGCTGCTACCAGTGAGTACAGGAGGCAGCAAATGAACTTGATACACAGGAGTTGTTAGGAGAAACCCTAGGTGGAGAGGGAGAAATTCAGGCAAAGCAGCTTGCAGTGGGCAAAGGTGCTGAGGGTAAGTGTAGAAGATGTAGTGGTATCTTGAGGAATGGCTTAGAAAGGGGGATGGAGATGAGGAAAGATGAGAAGAGGGCTGTGGGCAGCCTGGAGAGATCTCTGAACCCCTGGTAGCGTGGGAACTTTCAAAGTGATGTATGTTGGGAGAGGAGGTCACGTAGAACAAAGTTTTTTGGTGGGTCTTTGTGGAAATGCAGATTCATAGTGAGGGTGATGAGGGACGATCACATCCTCAGGGGCAGAATATTGGGGCTGGAGAGCAGGAACCAGGCATTCTGAGAAATAAGAGGGCCACAGTCAAGCGCCAGTGAAGCTAAGGTTCTTCCTATGGACAAGTTTCAGGACTGAACGAAGAAACTGTTGGTCTGTAACATTTTTCTCTTATGTGATATTTTTTTAAAGACTTGAGTCTTAGCTCTAACTTCTGCTAAATTTAGAAAGATATCTTTTAAAATAATTAAATTTTCATCCATCCCCAGACCCGTGCATTTTAGTTTCTTTATTCTTTGTTTTTGTTACCTTACATTTTTTCTCTTCCCAATATTTGCTTCAATCTTTTCAGTACTAGTTGTTCACATTGCAGTAGTACCAAAAATGCCTTCTTTGAAAGGCAAGATATCCCTTCTTAGGAAAGTTTCGTATACTGATTCAAGTCATTAATTAATTTTGAAAACATTATTTCTGAGTATTGCTTTGTCAATCAGTGTTCAAATACTCACATATCCCTCTAAAACCACTATGCACCCTTACGGTTTAAAAGCAAAGAAGGACTAAAGGGGCCTTCCTCAGATTTTTAAAGCAGCTTGTAATATGAAAATCTCTCTGTAGGAGTCTATTTATTAGGAAAATATGGGCAGAAGAAAATCAGAGAAATCCAAGAACGAGAGGCGGCTGAATACATCGCCCAAGCACGAAGACAGTATCATTTTGAAAGTAATCAGAGGACGTGCAATATGACAGGTAAGATAAGAAAATAGTTACTGTTCTAGATAGGTGGTATTATTTGGGGATTTATAGTACATATTGACAGGATGGAAGAAGAGTAAGAAATGTAGGTGAATTCAAAATCTTATTTAAATCCTAGTGCATAAATTTTGAATAATAAAACCAAAATCTGAAGAACAGAGGATATAAGGGATTTCTAGAAGTCATCTTAAGCCTTGGTTTGAATATATCCATCTATAATGCATACAAATACACGTGCAGCTTACGATTTCTTGTCACTTAAAGACCCTTTGTGTATTGCCCTAAATTGCATGTGGTATTGAGGTGCAAAACAGCACCCACATTCAAACAATACTGAATTTACAGCAGATTATTTTATGCATTATAGCACGTTGTTAGTAAGCTACACAGACAGCTTGGTGGGTAATTTTTATTTACAAATAAGAAGCACGTCAGCCCATTAGTTCTGTACATTTTAGCAGTTAAAAGGGACTTGGCTAGCTGGGGAGCAAAAAGTGAAAGTGTTTATATTACAGCACTGGTCTTTGGATTTTTGGAGAGGAGATGGTAGGGGGGAGTTTAACAAAATCTTTGTCATTCTTGTAAATACAGGCCATTCAAAACTATTTCTATAAAACAAATTGGGTGGCATATTCTTCTCCTGTTGAAATTTGTAATGGCTTCTTGGGTGGCTGCAAGTGCTTTCTGGGCACTGTGTTTACCTTGACATGAAATATCCTGGTATTTCATTTCCATCTTTTTCCATTTTGTAGTGCTGTGATTGATTTTACTGCAAGGACTAAGTTTTTCTTTGCCCTTTGTTGCACAAAGTGTCTTCTGTCTGGCAGCATGCATTCTTGTCAAGATTTTTCATGTTTTGTTCTTAGTATTTATTATGTTCTGTGCATGCTTGTTTTTCCATTTCCTGTTCCCATTATATAACAGCAGATTGGATATTGAATATTCCAAAACTAAAGGATTTTTTCCCCACCAGCTTGCTTTTGCTTAAAACATACCTTTCTCTGGTTCTTGTTGGGGGGGAAAAAACCCAAACCTCAGATCTTTTTGTTCTTATTTGGAGAAATGCAACAGTGTAGATTTTCACCAGATTTTCTTCTGGGGAGTTGAAGGCACGTGTGTGCAGATATGCAGGATGTGAGTACACGTCTGCAGCTAGAGCCAGCAAAGACATGTAGCCATGTAAGGGCAGCGTTGTGCCCAAGCTCATAAAAGGCACGCAGGTGATTGCACTTCTGAGTACCCCCAGGGTTTCCTATTTTGTCTGTCCTCCTAGCTTTGCCTGTTGAGCAATGGGATTTACATTGTATAGCAGCTGTTGAGTGGAGGTAGGGATAGGTTTATGATAATTTCTTTTATATTGACAATTGTTTTTTCTGTTTCTTTTTTTCTTTTAATAACAGTGCTGTCAATGCTTCCAACATTGAAGGATGCCTTAATGCATCAATTAAATTCTGAGAGTCTCACATCTCTTCTTAAAAATAGGTAAGACACTTTTGTTAATTTTGTTAAAGGTCACTTGATTTGATCACAAGATAAGATTGGGGTGGGGTGTTTTTTCAAATCATATATTTATAAGGTAGAGAGCATGCAGGATTTTGGTTCTGTGTCCCATTGAGTCACTAGTTTTAAAGTATTTTGAAATCAACACATAAATATGTGTCATGTTAGATCTATTTTGATAGATGTGGCTGGGATTTTCCAAACATTACAAGAAATAGTTCTTTTAAGATGCTGCAATGAGAGCCATGCTTTTTGTTGAAGTGTTTATAAGATAGGTAGATAAAGTACTTACTGGATCTAGTCCTCTCTTAAACAGGACAGAGTAGCTTAGACTGAGTTGTTGATGTTGTGTTTGTAAAAATGTTTAGGTAATCTTATCAAGGTCGGACCTGAATAGTAGTGGAAAGATGAGGTTGCAAATGGATGTAAGCTATGAGAAGTAATTTTTTTTTCTTTTTAAAGTAGAACAAATAGGAGCATGTCTCATACATTAAGAGGAATGCTTCCCTGTCAGAAAGCACCTTTGGTTTCCTTGTAACTGCAGGAGCAAATAGCATATTTTTAAATATGTGAAGTGCATAATAGCATACCTTAAAAGTAGAGTAAGCTGCTTGGCATTTGGCATGGAGTAAAAGTGTTATGTAGGCAGTTAACACAGGGTTTCTGAGTCACTCTAGGCTGCCTTTCCACTTTACCTCCCACTAGCTTATTTATACAGCTATAACTTCAGCTGTCCAGCATTTAATAGATTGCCTATCCAGTCATTGTCTTTTTTCAGTCAAAAAACTCCCACAATGAGGCAACAGAATGTGATATTTAAAGTGGGAATTACAGCCTAAATGATGTTTTATATCAGATTAGCTGAGAATTTGCAACTGTAATTGACTATTATTTATCCCAAACAGCAAGAAATTAGGAAAAGTTAATTTTAATGGAATGTTTAATATATTTGCCATAATAAGAGTTTTACTCAATGAAAAATTAACTTGAATGAACAAGAGATCTTGTGGATCACCAGATTTGTCTTCTGGACTGTACAGCAAAATAGTCTATAATGGCCTGTAATCCTTTCTTCAGTGGTGAAGACGTAATGCCTTAGTTTGTTCTCTGTAGCTTGCATTTTTTTATCAAACTATGTCTGGTGTCTCTAACTTGTTTGACTAGTTGAAATGGTTCATGAGTACGGTGACACACTTCTGAATTCTAATAATTCTAGTGAAAATAGATATGAGACTCTTTGATATTACAGTTATGCATTTCTAAAACCAAATATTTTTTAATATGCTGGTTACATGCAATATCCTGTAAGCATGGATGCCCATTTGTAGTGTATCTTACCATGGAGTTTGTATCTTAATTTTTCCTTTTTTGACTTATGCTGACAAAGTTTTAACTAGATGCTTGAACTTCCTGAACTGAAAAGGTAGAGAAGGGGTTAGGAAGGCACAGATCATGGAATGAGCCATCAGGGCTCATTCCACTTTGAAGTGAGTCTTTGAAGAAGCTCCGCGTTCTTGTGCTACGCATGGATGTATAGATTTGTTTTCTTTCCACTTTGATTTGAAAAGATGAATCAAATGGCTCTGGATGCTTGAGTGTCTTGTGGTTTAACCCAGCAGACAGTGAAATCAATCACACAGCTATTTGCTTACTCCCCCCCCACCCAGTGGGATGCGGGAGAGAATCAGAAAAAAAAAGTAAAACTCATGGGTTGAGATAAAGACAGTTTAATATGACAGAAAAGGAAAAGAAGAATAATAAGGATAAAAGAATATACAAAACAAGTGATGCACAGCATAATTGCTTACCACTCGCAGACCACTGATGCCTAGCTAATTCCTGAGCCATGATCTAAACCCCCAGCCAGCTTCCTCCAAGTTGTATACTGCGCGTGATGTCATATAGTATGGAATATCCCTTTGGCCAGATTGGGTCAGCTGTCCTGGCTGTGTCCCCTCCCAGCCCCTTGTGTACCCCCACCCTTCTTGCTGATGGGGCAGTGTGAGAAGCTGAGAAGTCCTTGACTTGGTGTAAACATTGCCTGGCAACAACCAAAGTATCAGTGTGTTAGCGGCATTATTCTCATCCTAAATCTAAAGCACAGCACTGCACCAGCTACTAGGAAGAAAATTAACTCTATCCCAGCTGAAACCAGAACAGAGCGCCATTGTTGTTGACTATACAAAAGAGTAGATATGGAGATTTACCTTTCTTAATGTCCCTGAATATGTATTCTTTTTCTTACATAATCTGTGTTATGGCTTAACATGTTATGGATCTATGTTACAGATCATGTTATGGCTTAGGTAAACTCCTTTAATTTAAAATTCTTTCACTTAAATTCAAAACCTTTTCACGTTGGTTTAGTAATTTGGCGCAGCCAATGGTAGGTTGGGGATATAAGTAGGCTGAAGTCTTCAGTCCTCCAGAGACACTTTTAAAGGGGAAGCAGCACACAAGACCACAGATGTGGTCCACAGGCTGGACATTCTTTGAGAAGGAAATCTTAAAGGCACAGGAGCAGGCCATCCCCATGTGCTGAAAGACGGGCCAGCGGGGAAAACAACCGGCCTGGCTGAAGAGAGAACTTTGGCTGGAACTTGGAGGGGGGAAAAGAGAATTTATGGCCTTTGGAAGAAGGGGCACGTAACTCAGGAGGAGTACAAGGATGTCATGAGGTTATGCAGGGAGAAAATTAGAAGGGCCAAAGCCCAGCTAGAAATTAACCTGGCTACTGTGGCTGCTGCTGTTAAAGACAATAACAAATGTTTTTTTATAAATACATTAGCAACAAAAGGAGGACTAAGGAGAATCTCTATCCTTTGTTAGATGCAGGGGGGGAAACACAGTGACAAAGGATAAGGAAAAGGCTGAGGTACTTAATGCCTTCTTTGCCTCAGTCTTTAGCAGTAAGACCAGTTGTTCTCTGGGTACCCAGTTCCCTGAGCTGGAATACAGGGATCAGAAGCAGAATGAAGCCCGCATAATCCAAGGGGAAATAGTTAGTGACCTGCTACACTACTTAGACACACGCAAGTCTATGGGGCCAGGTGGGATCCACCCCAGCGTACTGAGGGAGCTGGTGGAAGTGCTCACCAAGCCACTTTCTATCATTTATCAGCAGGTCTGGTTAACTGGGGAGGGCCCAGTTGACTAGAGGTTAGCCAGTGTGACGCACATCCACAAGAAGGGCTGGAAGGAGGATCCAGAGAACCACAGGCCTGTCAGTCTGACCTTGGTGCTGAGGAATGTTATGGGGTAGATCATCTTGAGTGCCATCAGGTGGCATGTACAGGGCAGCCAGGTGATCAGGCCCAGTCAGCATGGGTTTACGAAAGGCAGGTCCTGCTTGACCAACCTGATCTCCTTAGATTGGATATTAGGAAAAATGTCTTCACCAAAAGGGTTACCAGTCATTGGAACAGGCTGCCCTGGGAAGTGGTTGAGTAACCATCCCTGCAGGTATTTAAGACACGTAAATGTGGTGTTTAGGGACGTGGTTTAGTGGTTGGACTTGGCAGTGTTAGGTTAACAGTTGGACTTGATGATCTTAAAGGGCTTCTCCAACAAAAATGATTCTATGTTCTTGCCCTGTCATCCTCTTTTCAAAGCAATGTGATTGAATGAGGTGAAGCACCTGCTGCTGTAGCCTTGCATATGTTGTGTATCTCCCACCTATTCAGCACTTAGCTTTATTCCAAACCTCTGTTTTTTTGTTTGTGTTGCTTTTTGTTTCCATAGCAGGTAGTAGTTTTCCAAATAAATAAATATGAAATAAAAGCTGAGTTTTGAGTAGCAGCTGAGTCTTAGTGAATTGCAGCAGATGAGGACTGAAAAATCCATTTCCACTGTTAGGCTTCATACGTGCAGACAAACTGATACCTGGCTGTTGCCTTATGTTGTGAGGAGAAACTCTGTAAGCATGAGCTCTACAAAATGTTTTGACATAATAGGTACAAATGTAGTTGGCTGACATTGATGTATTGGCTTCTCTTTCTCTCTTCTGTTGGCATGGAAAACTTACTGCTCATAAGTAACAAGTGTGGTTTTGAGTCCTGTTACGTGTTTTATCTATAGAAATATTACTGTATTTTTTTAACAATCTTTCCTTTGTTTTGCTTCAGAACAGCTTTTAAAATTGTTGATTTAGCTTGCAAAAAAAAATGTGCAAACTGGTTGTGTATGTGCCATGTATCCTTGTATCTCTTCCAGCTATCCTTTAATTGCTGTCTTTACTTTTTGGAGTTGTAGACTTCATAGTTTATTATATCAGTTCATTCGCATTATTTGATAACAGCGAGCTTAAAAATTCATTGTTTATGTAAGTGATGTAATGGTCAAACTAATGCCAAAATGCATGTGTTGTGCCTATAAAGAGAAATTATTTCTGGTGAAAAGTGTATTATTTCTTACAAACTTGGTTACTGTAAAGTCTAGGTTAATCTGAACTATCTGTCCTGAATATTTTAATGTTAATTCTGATCCTAAGACATTACCAAATATTTCTCTAAGTGACTTTCACAAATTATTTCTTCCACGATAGATGTGCAGTAGCCATTCTTTACTGACAGTGCTTAACAGGCGAGAATGGCTGATGAAACTTTTTGGATGGTTAGCTTGCTCTTATCTCTATTACTGCTGCTATATTGCAAAGTGTACTGTTTATATACTGCTTTCTTGAATGAGGTAATTCAATGTAGACATGAATCTGATCTGAGTAATTATAGGAGCTAGATGAGCTCACCTTAGAGCACTGCTATTTCATTTAACATGTTTATTAATTTCCAAGGAAAATACACTTTTTAATGTTTAATATTTCCATTTATGTTTCCTACAGGCCAGCAAACAAGTTAGAAATATGGGAGGATTTAAAGATAATAAGTAAGTGGAAATTAAAGATTCCATCTGCATAATATTTAGCATAAATTTAAAATGCACACTTTACGCTGGGTTGTTGTTTCAGTAGATAAGAAGATAGCGTAACATGCTATGTGACAAAGCTCCTCCCTGCCCACCCCCCTCCCAAAAGCTCCTTGTGAAGGAATTTTTCACAGCCCCGAGGGGAGTTAGGAGCCCAGAGGCAAAGGTGAAGAATTTTAGTGGCCTTCATGTTACCCCACTGAAGAAAACTTTGTGAGAACTTTCTGTGCCATCACAGAAAAACTAGTTTTTCGAAAGTTCTATGCTGACCCTAACAGAAAACATCAATCAGAACTGTAGGCCAGCCCTTACATGGCCTGCAATTTCCTCTTTTCAAGCCTGTTTCAGAGAGCCACTGTAGCAGTGGTTATGAACTCTTTGGTTCATCTTTTTATTTATTGGCTGATGGAAGCAGTGGAAGGGAGGGAAGAATAGTGAAGTCAGGTAATTATGTAGTGAATACTGCTGAACTCTTTTTACTACTTTTGATTCCTTGGTACCATTTGTTATCCCTACCACCTCCCTGTTTTTGTCTTTTCTTCCTTTTGGTTTTGTTTCTTCTTTTCACAACACCTGTACAGATCCTACTTCTGATCTGGTTCCTTTCTTCCTGTGTCCTTTTCAGCATTCATCCATATTTATTCATGTCACTTCTTCTGCACATCCTCTGTTGCTTAGTGGCTGGTAGCTGATGCTCATTTTATTTTCTTTCTATAGATATTAGCTGCTCCTGCCTTAGGTAACTTTTTTCCCCAAGCTGCTGTTACACCTTCTGTGTCTTAATTGCATGACGAGGGCTAACATACTGTGCGTATTTCCTGGCCTCATGAAGAAAGATGATTATCCATTTTCTGTCTGAGCAACTTGTATAATTTTTATTTTTTCCCAAAATAACTTGTGTAACGTGCAAATGATATTAATATTGGGCTTTAAATGGGACATTTTAGATGTAGCTCCAGCACATATTAGACTCGTGACTGTCTTGGATATGTGTTGTGAATACATGTGTTCTGACAATCAGTGAGAGAAATGTGACTGTGTTTAGCAATTATCTGTGCCTCTTGAGTCTTGGAGAGCACTCTTCCTCCTTGACTCACCCTTATTTCTTTGACTTTGAAGTTATTTTGTTGTCTCTTTTCAAGGTTTCACAAGAAGCATCGTAGCTGTATATAGTACCTGTATGCTAGTAGTTCTTTTGCGAGTCCAGTTAAACATTATTGGCGGTTACATCTACCTAGATAATGCTGCACTCTGCAAAAATGGCACAGTAAGTTTCTTGTTTTGTTTCAAAAGTAGAACTTCTACTTGCTTGGAAGTGAAAGGATTCTTCAGTGAGAGAGAAAAAGGGCATAGCTTAGGAGTATTAGAATGAAACCAAAAGCTCTTATAAGAGTGGGAGATGTGGAAGCATTACTGAAAGTAACATATATTGATGTGTTTTAATAGCCTCTAAATTTGGATGATTTGGTAATACTGTTGCTTAATAAAATACTAGCCATATTGAAGAATAGCTTTTGTCCGCATTTGTATTGCTTAAAGAAGGTTACTTAATATCTAAACACTGACATAAAATAATTTTGTTGCTTTCATTATCTTTTTGTGAAATTGTAGTACTGTGTGAATGATCCAAGACATGTATGCAAATATACATAAATGCTTAGGTCTTCCTTGCACATACATTAATTCCCGCAGTTAAATTTTCCTAGGATTAAAGAAGAAAAATGTTGTCTTTGAAATTTTGACTGTTTTGTTTAACTCCAAAAGGCCATCTAACTAAATGTCTGTTGGTGGGGCCGAGCAAGGTTGAAGACTTGTTTTTGGTTTCTATAGTAGATCTATCATTGCTCAATAAAAATATATCGATGCCACAGTAAGCAAGCACCCATTGTAGAGAGTAAGATCTGCGAATTGTTGGACGGCTGATCTGAAAATAATGGATACAAACTTTGGTTAGTTCTCATATGCCCCCCTGCGATAGCTCCTGCTGAGAGTCAAGGAACAGTGTGTCAAGGCAGGTCTGAGAGAAGCTTTCCTCAGGGAGGCCAGGGTCGATGGAGGTCATGCTTCATGTTATAAAACCTGAAAAAGCTTTTAAAAAAGGGCAAGATGAGTTTGGACCTGAAACATTTCCATTCTCTTGTTGCTCCTATAGAGAAGTGGGTTGACAGGGCCAACTCTGAGGCACTCCACTAGGTTTAATTTTTGGGGTGGTGGAGCGTCTAGTTTTACCTACAGTGCAGTTGTTAAGAGACTTTGCTATATACGAATGAAAGGTGAAAGATTTTTCTGTGCCGCTGAAGATGGAAGAGAGCTCTGTATAGTATTGAAGAGAACAGTGCCAGAGGACTTATGAAAGATCCATGAGTTGATGGCAGGGAGAGGGTCAAAAGCTAGAGACTTGAATGAGAATGGGGGAATACATCTGCTGCAGGGTATTATAAAGATTAAGGAAATTGGTCGCAAGTGGTTTGAAATGATTTTTAATTGTTCTCAACTGCTGACATGTCACAGAACTGTTGGTTTTGTGTTTTTTTTTTCCCACAGACACCACTAGCTCCCCCTGAAGTTCAGCAGCAATATTTATCAAGCATTCAGCACCTTTTAGGAGATGGTATGGTGCTTATTATGAGCTAACTACACTTAAAAGAATTCAGCTTTTTTCTAGACTTCAACAAATCATTAGAATAATTTTGACACTTTCCTCCTTCTAGGACTGACTGAGTTAATAACTATTGTTAAACAAGCTGTGCATAAAGTTTTTGGAAGGTAAGAGTCTACATTTCTCTGTGGTTAGCTTTTAATCTTTATTGTGATGACTGTTCCCAAAACAACAAGTTTTATTAGAATTAAAAAAAAAAGGCATACTGACTTCTCTCAAACAATATTTTTATTATAGCAGGCTATGTCTGCCAGTGCAAACCAATATAGCAGATTGGGATCCTGTTACTTGTGAACATGTTATCAGTAGGAGGACAAAGCATCATTATTCATTTTGCAATCAACACTGTAGTCTTTTTTCCTTTCCAGTATTTCCCTTAAGCACACCCTATCTCTTCTGGAGCTGGAACAGAAACTTAAAGATATCAGGAAAGTAGTGGAACGTAAAGATTCAGATCAGATTACATCTTACTCTCCCTTATGTCATTATCTGATGCCAGATGAAGAAAACCCCTTGGCTACCCAGGTACTTGTTTTGGTTTCTTTCATCTGCCTTCTTTCATTCTGCGTTGTTTGTTTGTTTTGGGGACGGCAGGATGCATAACAATCCTCTAGTTGTACCATGGTATCTGTATCTTTAATAAATGGTGATGCCTCTTCCATCATAAATCAAGTGTACTTATCTCTTTAATCAAGGCAAAGTAAAGTTGAACTTTCTTCAGATTTGATTGAAAGCGTCATCCTCAGAATGTCAGCTTTGAGCTCAGAAACACAGCCCAATCGTTGCTTTTAGCCTGTGATGTATGCCATACAGTGCAGCTTAACTCAGCCCTGAGCTAAATTGTATTACCCTGCACTTGGGTACCAGCAAAGGTCATGGATGGTTGTAGCATCTTGGCCGATGCACCAGAAGGTGATGGTGTGCTGGAGTCCTTTGTTGCTTTGGGCTGGAAAATGAACAGGAGTCAAGAGAAAGGTGTGTCTAATCTCAGTTGTAACGTTAATATCCTGAATTTTCTAAAGGCAAATTTCTGTTTGTCTCTATCTGCACCGCTGGTTGGAGAAAACTCACTCTTAACTTGGTATTACACCAGTATAAAGAAGAAACTCATGCTTCAGTGTGTGACTACATGCACTTACCACTTTAACTTAAGCTGATATGCAGAAGGTTTTTTTCAGTTTTGGAGGTCGGAAGTGGAAAAAATACTTTGCTCAATTAGTCTGGTATTTCCTGCTGATATTGTTTTTAGTAAAAAAAACCCAAAACAACAAACCTGTAGTGACCATTTAAAAGGAAAATTTGAACACAAATTAGAAAGAATCTTATTTACAACAGTGGATCTTTTCTCACTTAATTCCATGGTACAAAACTCTTCTATTTCTACTCTTACAGTTGCCAATGGATTTCTTACTAAATATTGTCTGTCTTTGCTTTTTCTAGGCCTGTGGACTCACAGAAAGAGACATTGCTACAATTAAATTACTTAATGAAACTAGAGATATGCTAGAAAGGTATAGAGAAACACACTGTATTCATATTAAACTCCTCACAACTACTGTTTATGTAAGACAATTACTCTCATATAAAAAGCTGTCAACTTTCATTTGCGAAATGTGACCACTCTGCTGCATTGATTTTTTTATATTCACTAATTGTAGGCTGGGATTTTCAAATTTTGAGAGCTCTGCAACTTATAAATAATACTGCCTTAATGAGATGACCAGGATGTCCTTCCCAGTCAGACCCCTGTATCTCTTCCTCACCTTTTCCATAGTTATACGGGAACAGAGGAGTACGTCTCTTCTGCTAAAGTAGGGTAAATTGAGAGTAACTTTATTGAATTTACTTGCTTCGATTAAATGAACACCAGTTTTGTCTTATCAGAATTTATTTTTAATACATGGGTTTGAGAGTGGTTGTACGCATGCTTTTACCAAGATAGCTACCAAAGTGAGGCTTCTGTAATAAACATTGACTATGAGGGAATTGAGCCAAATGCCAAACTACTCTTACAATTTAGCTGCTAGAGATCCGGGGCATTTTAAGGATGTCCCTTCTATGTTATTGCCTAGTAAGAAAGAGAAGTGAGGAGTGCTTTAGATTTATCTGGGTTTTATTAATCTTAGGGTAGAGTTTAGGTTGTTGATTGGATTGCTGTGGAGTTACTGGGGAGCTGTTCTTTCTTGAGGTGGCTACACTAATGGCCTTTTGTCTGCACCATATGGCTTCCCTCTTGGGAGGGGCATCTGTAGCACTGAATACTTGCAGTGGTTTTTAGTTTGAAAAAATAAATCCCAGGAATCAAACCATTTATTTTCTTTTTTTTCAGTCCAGACTTCAGTACAGTTTTGAGCACATGTTTAAATAGAGGATTCAGTCGGCTGCTGGACAATATGGCAGAGTTTTTTAGACCTACTGAACAGGACCTCTCTCAGAATGGCTCTGTAAATAGGTAAATGTTCTCTTTTGTTGTGGTTCTCATGTGAATAATGCTTTGGGTTCATAGTGAATTCCAAAAAAGGCTATGGGTTTTCCTGCCTACTTGAAGTTCTCATGCTGGAAATCATCCTGCTTCTTGCTTTTGAAGAATAAATGCAGTCTCCTGACTCTGGTCAAGTAGACAGCTAGTAGTATCGCATGTTTCTTCCCACCCATGAAATTGCTAGACTTTACATGAGGTACCTTTCCCACCATTAGTTGCAGAAAGTAGAAATCAGACGACCTATTCCTTCTGCTTTTTGCCTGAACACTGTACAAGCAGACTGCCTTTGTGGCTAAGGAGGATTTACCCCCCGGTGGTGACATCCAAAAGATGCACCGCAGTACCTCCCGTGAGGAAGGCAGCCTTCCCCGAGGGTTAGCGGATGAGCTCTGTACACCCCAGACTCTGGCTGTCAGTCGCTGTAGTTCTCAAGGGAGGTGGGCATTACCGTGATTCACCAAATACACGGAGCCAAAGCACCTACGGAGCCTTAGGTTCTGTGGTATGCTGAAAAAAAGGTACTAGCATTCAGGATCTTCTGCCTCTTCCTAGAAGACTGTTTAAATAATAGCTTTTATTCTGAAGTTAACGCTGGTTTTAAACAGTGCAGTGAGAGTGTTACAAATCCAAAAGCTGGGTTCAAACCCTTGAAAAATTATTTCTAAAATATTAAAATCTTTAATAATAACTTTTTAATGTTTATTTTAATAACTGTTGGCTCCCAAAGAATAATGTTTTTATTTAAACATATACTACTTACATCACTTAAAATATCCCAAAGGCTGTAGTTTGGCTGTCTGTCCTAAGCATGGTTTAAAGTTCAAAATAGTGTGAGATTGTAGACCAGTGCTTCTAACAGCTGTGTAGATAGACACACACGCGTAATGACTCTGGCTAAACTGTATTTCTCTTGCATGAGAAGTAAATGTGAAACTGTAAAAGTTACACCAACTGAAATTTACTTTGGTGCTTCTCTATGTTAAATGAAAGACTTGCTAGGGAAAAACCCTCCATCTGCACATTTTAGTTTGCAGTCGTTCAACTCTGACTTTTGAATTAGTTAGAATTGTAATAACAGTTTAGTGGCTTTGCTAATGTCAGAGCAGCTCTAGGTCAATATTTTTTGTTCTTTTCTAGTCTTTCAAGTGTCAGTCTTCCCTTAGCCAAGATAATTCCAATAATAAATGGACAGATCCATTCAGTATGCAGTGAAACACCCAGTCACTTTGTTCAGGTAAGAATCTTATTTAAAATATCCCAAGTAAAATTTTGAAATGAATGTTGTATATTTCTTTTAATAACATACTTCATTCTGTTTAATTTCAGTGGCTTAAAAAAAAGTAGAAACAACTGGCAAACTTGAACTTTTTGTAAATTTGTATCTTCCAAAAATACGCTATTTTTCTAGAATGTCTTCCCTCTGCTCAACTGTGCAGAAGCACAAAAAGGTCTCTCGCCTTGGTTCTACTTGTACTTCTGCCCATAAACCTTTCTAAAGCAAGAGATTTCAGTTAGATCTCTGTGGGAGTGTCGAGTGCTTTTCTCATAAGGAATTATGTACTGCAGCAAAACCAGGATCATGGTAGATGCATTTGATTAAGCAAATTTATTCTTTCAATTTTTTCCAGGACCTGTTGATGATGGAACAAGTGAAAGATTTTGCTGCTAATGTTTATGAAGCTTTTAGTACCCCTCAGCAACTAGAGAAATGAACTGCACATTTATAGGAATAGATTGTGTATTTATAACAAATCCCTTGTGACTACTGATGAGACTTGGGTTAATTTTATAATGGTGTAGGAGTGGTAGACCAGGAGAAAGAACATTCTGAAAAAAGTGGGAGTGAGCCCATATTTGTTCTAATAGAATTCTGTTTCAGACACCCATTAAAAAATATTCTTGTTAAAAGAATCATTGTATGTAAAGACTTTTCTATTAAAAAAAGTGGTTAAACTCTTCCATAATTCATCTGATTTATTTTTATTGCATCTGAAAGGCATCTGGTGGCAGTATTACAACAAGCTACTAAAAAACCCATTTGTTTGCCTGGGGTGTGTTAGTTTTTTCCAAAACTAATGACAGTGACCTAAGAACAGCACAGAGTAGCAGAACGAAGTAAGGCTTCTTTCTTCTTCTCCCCAATTTTTCTTTTTCTTCATAAAAACTCTTGGTTTTTTTCCCCTTAAACTTCACGTATCTTATTCCAAAGAGTCTCTCATTCTTCGGATAGCCTTTGCCAACTGATGCATGTTCCTCTTGAACAAGCTGAGGAGGGGTGCTCTCTCTGTTATTTAATACTAAAGGAATGTGGATTTTTAGAAGTTCTCTTGTTTATGCTGTTCAAACAGCTACACTGTACACATTAACTTGTAAATATTTTATCTTAATTTGTATTAATTTTGAGCCCAATTGTCTGTATTGTAATAAAATATTTTAATGTAAAATTTGTGTGTGTATTAACATTACTAGCAGGAAAGGCAATAACCTCATTTGACCCATCACTTAAAATCTTGACATAGCTGAAAGAATAAATTCAACTTACACAGTAATAGTTTTGCACTTATTAACATTACTCAGGAAAAATAAGCTTTTGGTCTCTACAATGAGACAATTCATGCTTTCTGTTGTCCTATACCTCCCCCTCTTTGCAAACTTGACACTGGGACATGATGAGTTTGGGAATTTTTCAAGTTGGATGCAATCTACCCTCTGCTTAAAATGTTGCCTCTCTGCCAAAGTTGAGAATCCCTAGCAACTCTTGGTTATTTCTCTTTAAAAAAGTTCATATTGAAGTATATGTTTTGATTAATAGTCCACAGAAGGCACCCTGGTAACTGTGTAAAAACAACAGCTGTAAACAAGAGTCAGCTTTAACCATGTAAAATTATACAAAACAGCACAACAACCCTCCCGCTTTACTTGTATCCTAATAATGGATAGAATTATTCAACAGTAGAAACATAAAATTAATGTTTTTCATGATGAGAAACAAAGATGTGCATATGAATTCCTAACCCTTACAGGACTGTTCTTGCAGATACTGGAAAAAGTTTATTGTTGTCTCCAAAACTGACAGTTTTTACTGTACAGTTTTGTGGAAGTTGGATTTCTTGCACGAAAGAAGGTATACAACGGACTTCTGTGCAGTTGCTGTCCGATCTATTGAATGCTGGCTTGAGCTAGCTTTGGTCTTTCTCATGGCTATAAAAATCTAGTGCCTGTTTCCCCCCCTCCCCCCATTCTTCACATAACTTGGCAAGAAACTGGTTAGGAAAAAAAAAGTGGAGAGATCAAGGTAGATGCTCAGTTTTCACACAAGTTCAAAGAAACAAATTGTATGCAGAGATTCAACTATCTACTGCTGGATTTCATCTGCAGTTCATTACACTCCATCCTTTAATAACAGCCCACCTTCCATAAAAGACTGAAGTTACTGACGTTTCTCAGTCAAGCAAGTAAGAGTTAGAAACCGATGATGAGAAACTGGGCAAAACATGGGCATTCCCTGCTAGCCGAGGCTCCAGCAGCGTATGGCTCAGTTTACGTCAGTCAGTTGCAAAGTCCAGCCCCACTGACATGGCAATTCCTTAGGAGTTAATTGAGGCAGAGCTATTACAATTCCTTTTTCCCCCAGTGCAACCCATTTCAGCAGTTCCTTGTAGCCAATCAGCTTCACCTGAGATAGAAACATACACCATAATTAGAGCAGTGCTTTTTCAAAGTGCATACAATTGCAAAATTGACTAAAGGAATGTTCCATAGCTGCTTTACTATCCCATTGTCCTTAAATGCCACTTATCAACCAAATGAGTGATTAAACAATGATTAAAGGTAGTAGAAAAATACTTGCAAAGTAGATACGTAAGTAATAAAGCTAGTGATGTTGGGTCTTGAGAAGTACTTGGGTCTGTAAAAGGTACATAAACACTTTGCAGAAGTATCTGGGTCAAAGCAGGGATCCAGGTAACCACAGTACACAGCTCTGTATCACCTATTTCTGAAATGCCCATTTCCCATGGTGGAACTTGTAGTTTTGAGGGAATAATGTTTCTCACAGAGCGCAGCCAGGTATCTCAGCACAAAGCTGACCTGAAGAACCCCTCCACTAAACACACAAATAGGTGGTGAGATTCTTAACGCCAGCTGGTGAAATGCTGAAAATAGCAGAGCAGCTGAAGACCACCAGTCTACCCCAGAGGAACATTACTCTTGTGCACGTAAAGGCTAGATGCCTCTACAAAATTCAAGATGCATCTACGTAATTTCTGAAATTAGTCTTTCTTCTGAGCTGTCTTGGCACTGGATTATTTTCACATGGAACTTGTCCAGAAGAGACAATCCAGAAACACACTTAATACATTTCAGCAGCTAATGGACATCCAGTGCATGAAACCAGGACAGAGGTAAGCCAAAGCAAATCCCCACCTTAACTGCACAATGTTGATATCAAGTTCTGAGCACCAGCTGTTCTGCTCTAAATCTGCTTCCGTTGGGTTACGGTACTTGCCAGTGTAGGCATGACATCAGTGTCTTCAACTTTTGACCACCACTTGCTCCAAGACATGCATCTAGGGTCACACTGACTTACTCTTTACAATCCCTGGGCAAGGAAAACTTGTATGTGCTTTCCCTTTGTGCAAGGCTTTGACTTGAAACTACTGCACCATTACAGCAAGTATAGTATCACCAAAGTCACGAGGCTGGATATTTATAAAGAAAGGTCATGCTGAGTTAGAGTCTACACAGGAAACAAGGGGTGGCAAGTTTTTTTCCTGCTACTTGGCCTCATTTTATGATCCTTGGTTTGTAAGCTAAAACATATCCCAGCAACAATTCAGTCTAACTTTGTTTGTTGGAGAAGAAATATCCCACTGGGAGGACTATGACAAGGAGGTCCCAGAACAAAAACATTTTGCTGGGTCTCTTCCAACATACTCTATCCTAAGAGCTATGCATTCCCAAAGATGCCAGAAACTAAAATAAACATGGACAAACCCTGGAGGTGTTTTCCTTCAGAGTATGTTCATTTCTTTCACTGTGTGTTAAAAGCCTCACTGTTCTAAAGGGGAACGGGGGGAGTAGGGATATGTGGGGGGGGCATGTCTTTTACCTGTGTTTCTCCAAGCTTAGCCTGTGGCTCACCAAGTTCCAGAGTCCCAGAGACTGGCCAGTTCAGGAAGACAGCATGGACTTTGCCTCCTTCAGGGCTGAAAGTGTACCTGGTTGGAAACGGGGAACAGAAACGCATATCAGTTCTTCCTTGTAAATTTTCTGAAGTGATACATGGAGTGCTTTCAAGACTGGAAAAACAGATTTGCAAAGTCAGTATTAATTACATTTTTCAGACACATAACCATTTTTCAGACAAAGTAGACCCTTTAATAAAGTACTGTTCCTTGAAAATATGTTCCAACAAAACAGAGGTAATAGAGACTATTAAAGAACTGAATTTAGAGGTAAACATCTGTATTATCTATAAGCAAGCATGTAACAACTCCCTGCTGCTCAGCCATGTAGGAAGGAGGTACTTGCAGGGCAGGGGGGAATCATTAACAGATAATTGTGGGTTACACTCAGAAAAATATGGTAATTCACATCTACACACAAACATCTAGACATTCCACTGAAAAAATTCAACAAGAGTATGCGTGACAATAAAGATTCCACTTCACGTAGCTAGTTTTTTTAAAAATTGAATTTCAGTAGACGTTATCTACACACGTCCTTGGAAATCTTGTGGCATAAACTTGAAACATTCTCCCCTCCTTCCTTCCTTTAGTTACAATTTTGTATTGCTCTTGGAAATAGTTTTACTAAACAGTCGACAGTTCAGCGTTTCAAAGCTAAAGCCAGATAGCCAAATCTTACTGGGGACAGGAGTAAAAAGGCCCACTGAGGCAGAAAAAAGTGTCAAAACCAAAACTGTGATGGATCATTAAGGCGTTAGAGCAGCTATGAGGCACAAAGACTGAGGAGAGTCCAGAGACTGTCTGAATTTAGTGACCAAAAAATTGCTGTTACCTTCCTATGCTTTTTTACCATAAAAAGAAATGCAGAATATGCTAGACTAGTTTCTAGTTACCTTCTCTCTAAACAGTGACACCAAGTATTCCTTTGTACAGATAAACACTTCATAGCAGTTTTGTATTTTCAGATTTTTTTTTTTATAGTTTCTGTTGCCAGCTACACTAAGAAGCACGAGATCACTAAGGAAATGCCTGCAACCTTCCCTTCAGCCTCAGCATCATCCCAAAACTAGTCTCTGACATCCATCATCTACCTACAGTTTTATACACACTTTTATGTGCAGTTACTTAACTGACAAAAGGGTTAATTTCTTCACAGCACACAAACTAAGCTGGTGGTTGCTGTAGCATTAACAATTTCAAAATTTCACATACACTGCTGCTGCTTTACGCAGCCTACACCGATTCAGTAGCCTTACCACACTTCTGGCGTGACCGTGTCATTCTGTGCTCTCCACGGTTTTGTTCCATAGATGGCTTCTCCATTGACTTTCAGCCAGGCACCCATCTGCCTCAGGCGTTCCTCAAATACAACAGCGATGCGACCATCGTGAGTGGGCCCAATATTCATCAAGAGATTTCCTCCACAAGACACTGTTTCTACAAGTTGCTGAAATGTTTTTAAACATATACAGAGAACATATGGTTACGGCTAATGAAATCATGTATTTGAAGTTATTTCTAAAGCCAGGCACACTGCTTCAGAATGATGAACTGAATTAGTTATGTTACTGCTGCATGCTTAGACTTTGGGGGTCATCCCAACAGTCAATACAAAATTTAAGCTCCCATAAAACAAAGCTCTGCTGACAATTTTTATGGCAGAAAACAGCCCAAAATACATTTTCACACCAATATGTCTGAATCTACATTACAATCAGATCCTACAACTTTTTAACATTTTGACTTCTGCAGGAATTTCACGAGGGTTTTACCAATAGAACGGATAGATGATTTCTCTACACAAGAGGAGAATAAGGCTAATAGATGGCACTTCATTTTTACTGAGGTTGAGAGAAGCAGCTTCTTTCTGCTTCCTCTGTTTGATGCTCTCCCTATTTTATGAAGATAACTTGTAAAATATGAGGAAGCCTTCTACAGAGTCCATAAATACTTGTGTTCACATCCACACTGCCCTCCAGAGATCATGAACTGAGATGCGCAAGTCTGAGGAAGAGACAGCTGGAAACAAGCTGCTGAATGAATTTAAACTTTGTGCCTCTGCAAAGAGGTTACTTCAATTTGAAATTACCCTTTGCAAGGACAGTACTAGGAACAGATTTGGATTAAGCAACAATAACAATCAATCTTCCCCTCATTAGCTGAATTTTGCAATTAATGCATTTATCTGAAAGATCGATCAGTCTTCCTTTCATTCAGTTTTCCTAAGCTTCAATTCTTTTTTTAATACCTGAGACGAGCAAAGGGAATCAATGTTCTATTAACAGCAGCCATCTGCATCTGCTAGTGTTTATCTGCATGTCTGTAACAACTGTGTTGGGTTTTTTCTTTAAATGAAGTGGGATAAAAGGGAAGTTTCTCTCTACAAGGTAAAAAGACTATTAAGAGTTATACACTGTTTCTAGCTAGAAGGGGGAAAAGATGTAGCTTTCAGTCAGGGTTCATAAACAGCAACTGTTTGCTTCTCATCAACTTAGAGGTGCAGTTACTAGAAAAACTTAGTAGAAAAGATAATTACGAATCTACCCAGATCAGTCTTTGGCCAGCTACTCGCAGGGGAAACAGCTTCTAAGAGACTGACTGAATTTTTACTAGATAATTTTTCTCTTATTCATGTCTACGAAATTAATAAGAATTACATGGATAGTCTGTCCTGCCAGTGTTAGGTGCAAATGAACAAAATTACTTATTATTTCACTGATTCATTATTCAATTAAAATAATATTTTTTCTAAAAATAGATATGGAATTGAAATGTCATATAGCATAATAAAATCAGGACGGATAATCAGAAGTTGCAGGCAACTCCTTTGTCCCACTGTACCTTCACCAAGTCCTCGATTGTGAGGTAGTCGTCAAGCTGCGCGTTCCTCCTGTACCCCCATGATCTCTTGTCAATAGTCATACAGTTCTCCCACTTGTGAGGCAGGAGATGCCCGGGGTTATACCGGTCACTACAAGTGTAGAAGCCGCCATGCGTACAGATGCTGCCAACTCCCCAGCGGTCATTGGTCACAACTGTGTCCCGGACTGGACTGGGCAGAGAGAACTTTTATGGGTTTTATTCTATAAAACACAGTTACAGCCAGTGTAATCCCTTTCCACACACACCCTGCCCCGAAACTAACATTTAGGATGACTTCTGTACTATTCATTTATTCCAATTAGATTAAGTGCAATTTCAGGAATCCTATTCTCATCCTTTGCTAGTAAAAGGTCCAGATCAGCATTTATTAGGGAAATACGCTCCAGACTTTCACAGGAGGTCTGCCAGAATAAGCCTGCACTTCACATCCACTGCCAGATGTTTGGTCTGCAGTGACAATAATGTACCCATATTCTCAAATTATCCTTCTATCCTGTTTGTCTGTGCAGTAGACCATACTTAGGAAAGAGTATGATTAGGTAGAAGAGCCAATACCACCTTAACTGATTAATTTGCAAATGTGGTTAAAAAATATGAAACAGTCTTTTTGTAGAGCAAGCTTTGATAGTTCTAGGGAAGACCTGGATTCTGTACTTCAGGACAATTAATATTTAGTTAAGTCCTCGTAAGTAGAGGTAACAGGTTCCATAAAACGTACAGAAAACAAGGCAAACTAGACACAGAGCAGAATTTCAGATAAGGAGCTAAACCAGCATCATTACGTACCTGTCATTATACAGCCAAGCCAAGAAACCAGTGCTGTTCCAGTAAGTATCTGGTGCATTTCCATCCCCATCAGACCAAATTATTTCTGGTTGGTACTTGGTCACAATTTCATAGAGTTCTGGTAATGATTTACTGGTTGGAAACTTTCTTGTCTTAAAGGCATTGGTGGTGTCCTCAAGGAAGAGAGGATTAAACCATTCAAACAGGGAATGATATAACCCAAAATGCAAGTCAGTCCTATTTCTAACAGATGTTGCTAGCTCAGCCACAAGATCTCGTTTTGGTCCCACATCAACAGCATTCCAAGTCCAAGAATATTTGGACCCCCACAAAGTAAAGCCTGAAAAGAGAAAAATCAAAGGATAAGAAAGGGAAGCAGAAGAGGGGAAGTTACAGTTCCTCTTTCTGGAAAGCAGTTTGCAAGTGTGTTGCAAAAAAAAAAAAAAAATAAAAACCATATATGTAATATTTTTGTTATCATGGTATAAAGTATGCCTATAAACTGTTTATGCATGATGACAGTAGTCATAACATCACAAGACCATGCCAGATACTTTTATGTATTTTTTATACATACACATACGCATTTATATTTTCCAATTCTATAATGTTTAGGATAATTATTCCTTCTGCTTAATTATTCACTCCATTCATATGTCCCAATTAAATTAACCAAAAATACAGCAACTTTTGAGGCATCTACATTTTTGCTGAATGTATCAAATGTGGCCTGTGAATATAGATTCAACAATTGGAAGATCAAATGCTTTCTCAGTTGCAGAACGCACAAGCTATCATTGGCATTCAAAGACTATTCTCCTCCTTTCTGTTTAGATCTTATGCAAATGTTCACTTTTCATTTGTCTTGACTTTTATAACAGCTCAATCAACTACTCGGTACATGTATATAAGCAGAATGCAAAAACTCTTGAAACAGCTTTTAAAATATCAGTGTTAAATATCAGGAAGGATTTAATGTTTCAGACATCCAGCACATGCACTTACAAGTACTACTGCACTGCAGACTTAGGCCATTGCCAGAGGAGCTCCACTATCATCTTCAAACTGCTTTATACTCATTGCCTAATAAATCTTGCAGTATTTTGGTGAACTGGATACAGTAATTGTATCGACTAGACAAACAAGCTAAAAATTCATGCCCAAGGCTACAGGACAGACTAAGTGAATCATGGTTCTTTTGAAGTCACTGGGAATTACGCCACAGGCATCATCAAGATCAAGATTTTATGTGTGTCAGAGGCGAGATTAAAATTCACAAATTACAAGTTGCCAGTCTTGAACTCACATCTCCCCAAAGACCAACAACGTTCACTAGATGTACTGTCATATTGCATCTTAGTATTTTATACTTTCTTTGCTACCCTATTTCCTCCCAAGCACTTTCTTTTTCTTTACTTTTCTCTGCAAAGCATCTTACAATTACAGTGCCAAAAATCAATCGTGCCTGTAAAGTTACGGACCTGGTTCAAGGTTTTAGCTTTATGGACTGCATCAGGAAGAGCTATACCTCATGCACATTTCTAACTCTGAAGTTAACTCCAGGAACAGACTCCTAAATTCCTTGGAGAAACCTACAGAGCTCATTAACTGCCTGTACACAGCAGCTCTCCATATGTTAAACAGTGCAGAATTCACTTTTGTGGTTCCTTCAGCAATAAATTGCACAACAATAAAAAATAAACTATGGCTACTGCAGCAGGCTCAGCTGACCCCACTGCTTCAGGCTTCTCACCTACAGCAACAGAACAATGGCACAATCTATTTTTCCTCCTATGCAAGCTTCACGGCCATAGGTTTTATGTTAGAGTCAGGAAAATGCACACACGTTTCTTGGGTGGTTTGTTTCCTCTTTGGCTGGGTTGGGGCAGGTAAGGCTGCCTGGCTTTCTCTATCTCTCTTAGCAGGCAGGAAAGTCATCTGGATTTTTCTTCTGTTCACAGAAATGCAACAATTACTAACATTCACAAACCTTCCACTTACCTTCATGATGTTTTGAAGTTAAGACAACATATTTTGCACCTGAAGCCTTCAGAATATCTGCCCACTGGTTGGGATCAAAGAATTCTGCTGTAAACAGAGGCCCAAAATCTTCATAACTGAACCCAGGTGGATAATTTGCCTCCATAAATTTCACATAGGGCTCTCTCTTTTCCTTCTGCCAGAACCACCTACAAATTATAAAGCAAAACATGTCTGCTGGTATATTTTTAGACAAAGAAAAGAGAATTGAAATCATCAGCTCCTATTTCTATTCACACTGAGAGGTGCATGCGCTGGAGGTACATGACACTGGCAGTAAGACAAAATTGCTTCAGAACAGTATTAATTATCAAAGGTTTTCTTTTCTCTGTCCTCTTTCCCCATGCTCTACATCTTTTAAGCACCCCATTTTGGAAGGGCCCCAGGATTTCATTTGGAGCAATGAAACAAAGCAGCTACACTTTGAAAATGGAAAAATGGTAGTCTTGTTCAGCACCCAAATCCTGAAACTGCACTAGAGAGCACATGTAAACAGTCTATCGAAGCAGCTCAGGTGGCACGAGGAATGCGCTTTTTCTGGACTAACATAACTCACCCTCCTCAAGTCTCACACATCAGCTATCAGGCATTTCTGCTCTGCCCCCCACACTATAGCCCGCAAACATGCAGGCCAGCAGCTTTACCTCTCTGCTGGTCCAGAGTCCTCTATGCCAAATGCAGCTGAGTGACCTGATGTGTAAGCACACGCCCACGGTCCCAGGGCAGGAGAGAGCTGGGACTGCAGTGCACTGCAGCCACTGCACGCGTGAGGCTCTGAAGCAAAGGCACCCTACTAGAAGGGATGTCCTCCAACAGCAACCTGTCTTTGCAAGAAACCCACGCACTTACAAATGCACCTCCGTCACAGGCTGTAACATGCAGGCACACATCTACCTAACTACCAGTGCACACACATTTAGGATCTTGAAGGAAAAATAAGCTGATGATCTCTTTTTGCATCCCACCTAGCAAAGACAGGGACAGTTTCTATCCTGTGCTTCCCCATCACAGTGACCATTATTGTCACTATTCAACTGGTCAAATCCACAGTCAGGTTTGGAGCTCCGCCCTGTGGTCTCAGGGGGTCTCTCACCCTCATCATGGGCAGAGGTCATAAATGACCAATAGACCACTATGTATTTTCAACCTGCTCCATCCCTTCCCTACCTAGGAATGAAAAATGACCTCCAAAAACAGTCCTTACTGCATAAACAGCCTTATTGCTGGAGACCTTCTAACAACATACACTGTGACTGCTAAGCTACAGGAAAAGGATCTGAAAGCATTCACCTTTCTACCAATGAAGCCAAACAGCAAAAATCCTGTTGGCAAATTTAGACATATATGAAAATAAATTGAAGGTGAAGGAATAAAACAGACCTGAATCTGAATGTCTGAAATGCGTTTCTCCTGACCTGAGCTGGACTCTGATCGCAGTTCTGTAAGACCACAGTAACCTATGGATAATGTTGTAACCTTCCCAAACAGACTTCAGCGTAAATAAACACAATCTCTGGCAGCCAATAAAGAAAAAAAAAAAAATCTAGAAAGAGGCTGAGACAGCCTTTCTCATTGAAAGAGCCTGTAAAAAAACCCAACAACTCTGATTTAAAGTATGTAATTGCATAAAGAAACAGGTAACATCCTTGCTTCTCTCCCTTTGTCACATGGTTTGCTAACATGAGCACTACTACTCTGACGTGATTAGATTCTAGAAACGTCCTGACCAAAGCTGTGCTGCTCTGAGGGAAGGACAACGAGCTGAGTGATATCAGAGTTTATGACTTTCCATTTGAAGCTGCTACCACAGGACCTCAATCATCTGACTGCACATGCTGCCAGAAGGCCCTGAAGTAGCTTCACACCCACCCGTGCCTAAGGATAGGAGACTACAGGAATATAAAAAACAACTTCATGAACTACATTAGAGTTTTTTGGGGTCTTTTTAGAACAACGACAACAAACGAACACTTGCTCCTGAATCTGTGCACCACTATCAGAGCACTGCACTCAAGAGTAGAGCTTGAACCCAAAGCTAGCTTCCCAATTCCCAGGAAAGTGATTTATTAGTAAACAGAGTTCATGTTAAAAAAAAAAATGCTGAAACCCCTGAACATAACTCTGAAAAGAACAGATCAAATATTGTCAGAAAACAGTGCTTTGTTTGTATCTATGCTGGTTTGTTTTACAAATATTGCATTTAAGGTTTACCATAGCTCTGCCACAGAGCTGCTGTTATCTTCATATTATAAATGATAATGTGATGCACTTGCAGTCACACAGGAAGTATTTGGTAGAACATGGAAAGGAGATAGCAAAAAAATGCTTACAGCCAAAGGGCCTGAACCAGTGAACACTCACAAACAAAAGGTTTTATTCAGCCTTTGAATTAGAATTATTTGAAGGATCAGAGCTTTAGGTTCTTTTAAGTGGAAAGTACTCTTTAATAAAAACTATAATAAGAAAAAGAAGAAAATCATTAACAGCACAAAATGTGTGCAAGTAAACTGTGGGCAGTTTGCAAAGCAAGGGCAGTGATGGAAGGAGTGATGGACTCCTGCGCTCCCCACACACAGTGCCACAGCGCTCTGGCAAGAGCTGTGTAAGGCTTCTCCGGAGGCTGGGAGATCCCCAGCACCCGTCCCCATAGAGCCTGGAGGGAGATCCTTCACCCATCCCTTCATCCAGCCCTGGAGAGGTCTCCCTATCACTCAACCAACCGCCTCTTTTGCCAAGGCTGTGGAAAGCACATCTTTCAGCGCTACAAGCTCTCTGCTCAACTTGGTTAACGCTAGCCAACACATTCAAGTTTTAGGGCTGGGCAGACAGATGGTCAAACATACCAGAAGCACATCAAACTCTGCTTCCTTTAAAACGGCACCATAGACCCCGCGGTCTCACTGACCGGCCTCAGGTGGGATTACCCCCCGTCCCACACGCCTCAGCTCCAGGGTCAGTCTGCAGAGGCGCTCTAAACCTAACCATGACTTGAGGGGGGGGTCACCAAACCAAACCCTGCCTGCCCAAAGAGCTGCTCTCCAAGCAAACCCTCAGATCGCTGCTATGACCGATCCGCAGCAGCTATTTCGGTGGGACCCTCCCAGCTGCCCCGCAGCGGCCGCGCCCAGGGCCGCCGGGGCCTGAGGGGGCTGCGAGGCGATGCCGCCGGGGAGGCCCGCGGGCCAGGCCGGGCTGAGCCGAGCAGGCCGCTGCGGCCGGCGGGACGGAGGCCAGGGCCAGGCCGGGGAGCTCACCAGAACCACTCGCTGCCGAAGCTGGGCACCGAGAACACGCCCCAGTGGATGAAGACGCCAAACTTCGCCTCGTCAAACCAGGCGGGCAGCGGCCGGGCGTCCAGCGAGCTCCAGGTGGGCTCGTAGCGGGGCTGCCCGCCGCTGCCCGGCGGCTGCGCCAGTAAGAGCCCGGGCACCAGCACCACCAGCAGCCCCAGCAGCGGCGCGGCGCGGCCGGGCAGGCCCGCCATGGCGGCGGGCTGCGGGGAGGAGGGTCCTCCGAGCGGAGGTCGCGGCACTACGCGGCCACACCGGGGTAAGCCGCTGGCCGGAGGTGAGGGGACACGGGCGGACAGGGGCAGACCGGGCTGACCCGGGGCTCAAGGCGGGCTCGGGCTCGCCCCGCCCCGCCGGAGCCTGCCGCCCTCCGGCCACAATGTAGCCTGTCTCTTCCGCCTGCAGGTGAAGGGCTCTGGCTCAGCCCCTCCCAAGGCTCCCCCCGCCGTGTCCCGGAGGAGCTGGCAGCGCCCCGTCCTCCCCCTCCTCTGTGTGGAGAAGCGCGCCAGCCGTTGGGGGTCTCATCCCCGTCGGTGTTGTTTTATGTGGCTTCTCGATCACAAATTGTCACCTGGATTTTAAGGATTTGAAGAAAATGAAGTAACCAACTTCCTTGACCAACATCCCACCGTGCTCCTCCCGCCTCTGACCGCCCCAGGCCCACAGCTGACGCCTGCTCGGCCCTGCGTGGTTTGTTACTGTCCTCCCCATCGGGGAGGAGCACTGGCACTTCAATGCTTGCCCACAAGCTGCCTGCCGGGGTCTGCTGGCTCTGCAGTCTGATCCAGGTCTGAGTCTTGGATCTGCAGCCAGGGTCTGCTTTAGAGGTGGCCTCGGCAACCTGCTGGTTTTGCCCTTCCCACCTGCTTCCAACGACAAACTCAGCGTCCCTGCCCTTCCTGAGAAGGACAGGGTGTAACATTCACCTCTCTGCAGCTCCTTCCAGCCTGCCTGTACATTATGGCTTCCAGGGTAGAGAGGTGCCCCAAAGCCTGTCGAGGAGATATGTCCTTGACCATTAGAATGGCTTCGGAGGAAGCCTGTGCTGAAGCTGCCTCTCTTCAGTAGGTGACACTTTGCCTGTGTGCTGCAGATATGGGTGGCAGGCACATACTTTAAAAGATGAATCTTCTAGCATCTTTGTAGCCCATGCTGGTGCTTCCCCCGTCTTTCCCGATGCCCGAATTGTGTACTTTTGTGTCAGACCCTAGCAGCCATAGGACAGATTTGTGAAATAATTTGGTTTAATCAGAAAATACTAACTTTCCAAAATCATCACCACGAATAGAAATTTCTTTGGCAATCATCAGAACAGTTAAAAATTAATGAGCAGACAACTGAATTAATCTGTCTCCATCTGGGAAGGATGTATATTTTACTGCTGTTCTATGGAAACAGAACTTCAGTTTCCAGAGCCATTGACCACAGCTGTTATATTTCATCCAAAATTATCTAAAGGGCTGCGAAAATGGGAAGTACATATTTTTTTAATTTTTTCATTTATATTTCTTGATGACTGTATTAAGTTACAGGCTGATAAGAAACATTGTGACTTCCATGGTATCATTCTTTCTGATCGACCATTCACATTACTCTGATTTACAAAAGCACTTTGATATCACAATAGGAGCCTCTTCATGTCTCTTTTCCGTTCAATGTTGACCTACTTTTTCCATGTCTTCTTTTACCTTCACACCTTTAGATGTCACTTTGCTTCTCAAAAGGAATCCTTAAATGCCTTTGACCTCTTGCTATGGTATATTTTCTAATTTATCTTTGGATTTCGTCATGTTTTCCTTTTCTTTTTGATCACACCAAAGGTTTGCAGACACTGAGCAGCTCCTTAGTGTGGGAATTTTGAAGGAGACTTTCTGAAGCTTATTCTGTACAGCATGCCAAAGTTACAACTGCTCTGTGGCTCAAAATGCTTTGAAGGAAAAATTATTTTTAAAAAATCTCAGGGGTCTGACCCAAAGCCCACTGACACCTGTGATCTGCCATTGACTGTGGTGAGATTTGGAGCAGGAACTGTGTATTTCAATAAAGAACTCGATCACATCCTTTAAATTAAAAAAAAAAAAAAGTAGAAAACAGTTCAGTAAATGGCAGCCATGAGTACACTTCTGATTAAGACATAAACAGGTTCAGAAAATGTCACCAGCTCACACAAGCACAGCTACTGAAATCTCCAGAGAGGGATAAGGTCCTCAGTGTCACATCTGTAATGATGCAAGCTGCAAAGGGTAAATAATAAAAATAGTACATTGTAAGTCTTAGTGAATAACGCAAGACCAGCGTCTGCGACTGCAGGAAGCTCTCTAAACCTGGGTACAGCGTGCCTGCCTGTGCAGCGCTGGAGCCACTGGCCCCCACAGGAGGTTCTGTAAGCGTGGGGCTCACGGCTGTGCCTCGAGAGGAGAAGCCTCTGCCTCTCACCCTCCCAGCACAGTCCTGCTGGGAAAGCTCTCTGCAGCTAGGGAAAGAGCAGGCTGGTCTGGCAGTGGAGGGAAAAGGGAGAGGAAATAATGAAGGCAATTCCCTGGGAAATGCTGAGCAGAAAAGACCTTTTGACCTGACTAATGGCTGACATACGAGACTCATGTACTGGATAGATTGCTTGGACAAAGGTGAAGGGTGCCCGAGCCGCATGACTACGAGGAAGACCACAAAACCACCACGCCTGGGGAGCTGCACAAGGCTTGGCATTGAGAGGAGGGCACTTGGTTGCTTGGTGGGAAGCAGAGGCCAGTAACCGAATTTCACATGGATGCATTTTAGGCTTAATAGGAATTGATTCAGACCCGGGGAGTGGTAATTGCTATAATGTTTTCATACAGCCCGAATGGGACTTTCCTATTCAATAGCTAAATAACGTGGCACTGGATGTGTTAAAAATACAGAGTGAAGTCCTGTCTATCTTTGCCGTTCTGCCAGTGGCTTCAGGTCAATGAGGATTTAATAAAATGACTTGCCTGTAATAAGCAATGAGGCCATTAAATATCCTTTTAAAGGTGAATCGTGTCATAAAAGCATATCTGTAAAACAAACACCAGAAAATGAAACCGCAGGGCTTGATTTTGCTTTTGCCAAACTCGGTGTGACTCCCACTTCTGATCTGAAAGACAGGAGTATCTTCCACCCAAAACGTTGAGTCACACGGTCGTAAAACTGGTTGTGAAAAGCCTCTTGCCTGCAACCCAAGGCTCAAGAAAGACGAAGTGGGGGGGGACCAGGAGATTTGACTCATCGCCCTCCCCGGTCGGCTGCAGGGGTGCGATGCCTTGTGCAACCTCCCGGTTTTGCGGGGGACGGGCTGGGGGAGGAAGGAGGGCGTCCTGTTACAGAAAACAGAAGAGGTGGTGTCGGTTGTTCGGCTCTTTTTTAACCGATGCTCTTTTTTTTTTTTTTCCTTCTGAGAGTTGGAAATGACGGGAGCGGGGAACACGAAGACACCCCGGGGGGGGGGGGTGTGTCTGCAGATGCATGGAGGGAGGGGACGCGGGGGGGACCCCACTTTGCTCTGCCCCTGTGCAAACACAAAATTTCGTCCCCGACAGACCCAAAATCCCCATCGCCGTCCCAGTGGGGCGGCCCCGCTCCGGCGGGGCGGTCGGAGACGAGGGGCGGCTCTTCCTCTGCAAACTTTCCCTTTCCCCTCCCTCGCCGCCTCTTTCCCTCCTCTTCTCTCCTCCCTGCCCCTCTCGGCTCCCCGACGGCGATGGCTGAGAGACTGGGGAGCACCGGGGCAGCACCGCTGCCCGCTTGGTCCTTGCCCGGTCCCCGCGGCCGCTCCCAAAGCGACATCTCCTCCTTCTTCTCCTCCCGGAGAACCTGCCTGCTCCGGTCCAACGTGGGCGGCTCAGGTAAGGGGGAGGGAGGGGAGGGTCCTTGTGTCCGAGCCCCCTCCGTGCCTAGCTGAACTGGGAAATTTGGGAAAAAGACACCCTCCTTCACACCCTGCCCTGCCCTCCCGGGCTGGGACCGTCTTCTCTCGGTGGCGAAAGTGTGAGTCCCTGTTTTACAAGATGCTTGAGCTACTACTCGAGATGATGTTCACCCAGTTCCCAGCTCTTCCAAACCGTGTCTTCAGGTTTAAATGAACCCCGGTAAACAAACAAGATGATGTTCGTCAAGTTCCCAACTGTTCATACCCATGTTTTCAGGTTTAAATGAACCCCAGTAAAGGCGTGGATACCCGCTCATTTGTAAAGCATCTCTGACTGCAAGGGCAGAAAAGCCCCAGGAAGGCTTCAGGGTGTATTACGGGGACATCAAAACTCCTCGTCCTACCGCTTCACACGTTACACTTCAATTGCATGTTAGGATTTTACTTCATACACTTATATCACCTTCGGGTTTTACATTAACAGGTGAGGCAAAAAAATGTGTGAGTCAGTATTCCACCGTCCTCCTTCAGGAGGTAACCACTGCAAGTGCACGTGGGATGATTTGGGGGTGGAAGCTGACCCTTTGGGAAAGAGTAGGCTTCCTGCAGGATTTGGAGTAGCTTTGCTGTGTAAAATGAGGCAAAATGAGGGTCCGAGTTTGCAGTGCAGATATTTGAAAGTGGCCAAAGTCAAATAAATACATACTGAGTTGGACTATTCTTTACTCAGGCTGAGGCTGGGTATTAAGGAAAAAGAAATTTTAGTTTCCACACTGCTAAGCACATTTTGAATATGTGTGCTTGCCTGGTTGCAAATCAGCCCTGCTCTATTGACTAAAACAAGACTGTAGACATATATGTCCCTAGCGATGTAGATATTTTGGATGCACTCCTACACTCTACTGCACAGGGGTACCCGTGAACCACAGCGCCATCAGGGAAGCTCCAGAGTGTACTGAGGGACCTCCTCTGCTGCAGCACAAGTAGGACAGCACAGTGCATGGTCGGGTCTGCAATGGGCCACAACGTCCTCTTCTGTTTGTTTCTCAGGGAGTGTTAAGTTGAAGCAGACCATTTGCTTGGGGAAGCTCAAATGTATGGCTATGCCTGCCTGATGAGGAGAGAGGGAGTAAAAACTTGCTTAGGAGCAAGTAGATTCAGCTTGTGGGGCCAGAGGCAAAAACAACTCTACGTGCCGTTTTCTGCATAATTTTCTGCTCTACTTTCATCTGTGTCTACTTAAAAATTACACTGAAGGACATTTAGGACAGGGTGGAGGGAAGAGGTTCCAGTGGCTTGTCCAAATCAGAAAGGACTGCTTTTAGGTGTAAGGTGTATTTCAGCACTGTCCGGAAGAGTGCTGCATGAACGACGCCCTATGACTTGATGTGTACGCGAGATGCCGTAACCTGGATGCAGAGGGATCGCCACAGAGGTTGGCAAGATTGAGACTATGTCAATGTTAGACTATGTTGGTTGTTAGCCTAACTGCAAAGACTACTATCAATGAGCTGGGTTCATTAGGAGAGACTGGCAAATCCAGTGGAGGTGAAATGACGATGTTTTCAAAGATGTGTTCTTTTTTGTAATTTCTTACACACAAAATTTAGGCCTCCCTGTTGCCATACTTGATTTTTTTCTTCTGATTTTGAGGATGTGCTTCCTGCCAGCAAGTGACAAGAGTTGCTTTCTCTGGGTTTTATTTTTTTGACATCTTTTCTTTCGTTCTGTATTTTCTCCATTGCTGCTTCCTGTATTTTTTTCCAGCTGCTCATTGGGCACAACAAAAACACTTACATGCTGCCTCCAAACTGTTGATTCCCTCTTTACAAAGGAAAATATGCATTAAAGATGCAAAGCTGTTTAATTTTTAATGTGGTGGTTAGAGAATTGTTTTTATACTGAGATGCCATTAAAATAACCTGCTTTTTCATTCCCTCACTGACCTGGAGAACAACTGTAATGGGGACAGAAAGGTGAAGCACTTAGAGAAACAATATGAGCCTTATTATTATTTTTGCTTCTACCTCTTTCTCTAGCTGTACCATTTGATTAATTTAAAGTAGGTCACTCATTTACATCAGATGTTACCTGTGCTCCAGCTGGTCTATTTAGAAAAGAACGATTTGCATTTTAAATAACCTGCAAAATGTTTGCTCGCTGCCTGTTCCTGGAGTGATTCACTTGCAACTGTTGCAGTCGCAAGTTGCAGTTTCTGTTGCATATTTGTCTTCGCTTTCTAGATCCCAACGCCAGTGAAGCTGAGAAGACGATATTGTCTCCTCGCACTCCATCAGTGAGGGGCTGGTACCCCTATCGACAGTTCACGCTGTCATTTATTTTACCACCTCCTGATCTGCTGTTCTCAATGCAGGATCTGTTAAGAGGCAGTATTTGTAGAGACCCTTCAAGCTAAGGGAAATATAATAGCCTTTCTAAAAGCAGCTTTGGCAGTGGCTCATCAAATGCATCTGTTTGTTATTCTAGATCAGTATTGCGTGTATCTCGATAGCACAGTGCGGCTGGTCGGTGGTCCCCGTGTTTATGCTGCCTCTGCTTTCTTACCCCCACTCCTTCCTCTGCTATTATCATATGCTGAAAGTAGCGACTTCCTGGTATTACTTTGCAGCATCTCACTTCATCAGCTGTGGTCCAGCTTGTGAGGACATTATATTTTCAGTTTTTTCTTCTTCTTAAAGCTGTCCCTTTCTTTCAGGGTTAGTGGTAGAAGATTACTTAACTTCCCTCTCTGGGCTGTCACCTCACCCGTCGCTGTATCAGGCCTTTACCTTTCAGCTCTTTCTTTACTTCTGGTAAGACCCTGGGAGGAATAAGGTGATCCTCATCACAAGTAAGGGTGGCACGACCTAGACTTTTGATTTAGACCCTGAAAAAATGCAATGCCAGTGCAGTTCAGAGCCTCTGTGGGAGGTGTTGTCTGTGCATCACTTCAACATCGTGGTCCGCACCACCTGACAACCGGCTAGTTTGCCAGAGCATCTCAAGGAGATTGGTGAAGAAAAATATATTCTTCTAAAATTTCAGAGCAACAGCAGAGCCACTTGAGGAATGCTGCTTGAATTACATACCTTTAAGCAGCCTTCCATGTTTAGCGACTACATTTAAACCCACCTTAAAGGTGGATCAAGTTAGCAGAGTTTCTTGATTTGCCTAGCGTAGATGGGGACTGAACTGCATTTGAAACACAGACCCTGTTCAAATGCTTTCCCAGAACTTCTCTACAGTCTAGATTTGGTGGCTATGGGGCTGAGGGCAGCTCTCAGCATGAGCAGTGAACCCCGGGGTGCAGGGTGGAGGGGGAGGCTGCTGTTTCCTATCAGCTGCCTTTCGTGCTCCAGTTGCGAAGCGGCGCCGGTGGTTCTGTTTGTGACAGCCCTCAGGCAGCAACCTCAGCTGCTGCGGTGCCCATTCTCTATCTGCATGTCCACGTAGGCAGTTTTCAGTTTGGTCTCTTTTTAGTGTTGTGGGTTTTGCTATACAGCCTTGCATTTTGTTCTGAAGGCGGCGAGGTTTGTGGTGAGGTACATCTTGTTGAAAAGGGAACTTTACTGCTCAGACCAGAAGTCAAGAAAACACCCATTTCTCCACTCTGGGATTGACACTGTCATATTGTTGCAGTTCCTCTTGAGGTCTTGCTCTTTAGCAAGAAGTAGAAGTTTTAGATAATTTGTTCCACTGCTAAAAAGCATACCTTTCAGGTAGAGAGGTGAGCTCCTCATACATGTTTCCATTCCTTTCATGATTTTTTTTTTTGTGCCTTTCTGATGACAGACAAAAAAACCCCAACAAAACAAAAAACCCCAACCTACCTGAGAATTCAGACAGCAACTTATCAGTACATCAGGCTATACCCCAGATGCTGGGTTGCATCAGAGAGCGAAAGACTGAGTGCAAATGACAATCCTGCCTCAAAACTTGTACATCCCAGATTATTCTGGGGCTTTTTGACTAGCGAAGTGGTCCTTCACAGGTTAATTTTTTCAAAATGATAATGAGTAACAGCTACGATGCCATCTGCTGCTGATCCCAGAATAGGGTGAGTGAAAGGATAGCTTAAACTCACCCACTTCAGTGAAGAATTAGGGAAGCTTTCATGTAGTGAGCAGAGCATCAGAGTGGCTGATTTTGGATGGGAAGAAAAATGATGATTTTTGTACTTATTTGAGCTTCTCGTGATTAGAGTGCTCCACTTAGCAAACTTAACAAATGTCAGATTCTGTTCTTAAGGGACAAACTTTCTGGATGATGCAAAGGAAAATTTTTTGACAACCGAAGGCATTTGAGCATCTAGAAAGAGTGAAACCCCAAATACTCTTACTCTAGACATTTACTTAGTTATCTGGAGGCATGGAACCTAGGGAAAAAGGTAAATTTTGGGTGGGTAGGTAGGTAACTCTTAAGCATTGCCTGTATTTCCCTTTGTACTTGTACTTATATTTCCCAAAATGGTGACAGATTCCAGTTTCTTGGATCTAATTTCCATGTACACCAAGCAAGAGTCCTACCCAGGTCTATGGGAGTTGAGGTCAGTGTTTGTGAAGTAGACATCAGATGTGCTTTGGGAAGGCAGTTAAAAAGATAGTGGTTTTCAGTTGTCAGACGGGGGTGAGGAGGGAGCAGCCTCACGATGTGGAAGAACACTCATAACTAAAGCAGCTGGGTTTGGTACATTATATGCAAATATGGGAGTTACGGGAAAATATGATTCTCCATTGTATCAAGCAGGACTTCTTTGCAACACAAATCAAAGTGCAGAACTTTGCAAGAAGCCTAAGGCAGATAATTTGGGGTAGAAAACTATAGCAGAAGTTAAGATAAATCATTGTTGTTGAGGATTTAGAAACTAAACTCAACAAGACTCTGTCATTTCCAAGAGATGGTGCATCCTGTCCCTAAGTCCACACTGATATTTTTCCATCTGTTTGAAAATTTGAACTATCAGGAAGAGGCAGCAAGCATAACCAAATGCAATTTGACACATGCTTATAGAATTGAAGCATCTACTTCTCTGTAATAAACTGGAAACACGCTTAGACCATCATCCCACAATGTTAAATCTCGTTCCAGTCATCCTTACATGTAACATGTAGTTTCAGAAGGGTGTCGAGGAAAAATCAAGGAATCATATAACATTTTGTACTGCATACATTGATAAAGTTTAAGTTTCCCTGAAAACTTGTTTGGTTTACAGGATCAGATGGGCGGGCAAGGAAGAAGTGTGTGCCAGAATATAGTCAGCCATTTCTAATATGAGTTTATGCCATAATGCACAGGAAATAAGAATCTGCCTGGTTTTTACTGGTCTAAAAGATATTATTCCACACCAACTCTTGCAGAATTAAGTGGGGCAGGTTCTTGATATTGGCCCAGCCTGATTAAGTGTGAAAGGGGGAACACTGGGAACACTATGGTTTACAAATACAAACCCTGTATACTATGTGTCATTTACACATGACCCAGTTTCTGGGACAACAGCTTTATAATCAAATATTCAGACTTGGGCTCAGGCTTAAAAAAAAAAAAATGTTTTCTAAATGTGGTAATAATCTTTGTGGTTGGCTAAGTAGAAATTGGACTGCAAACATTCGCAGCGTAGGATTTAATGCATATTTTGCAGCAACTAATCAGTAGCTGACTGTGCGATCTGTTCAGAGTTTTGCTACTGTATGTGTTTTAGTTTCTCAAGGCCCTTTGGCATTTAGCACTTCCTGCTGGTGTGTGGCTTCTAGCAAGTAACTATTTAATATCAGACCACACGTCAAGTATGAAGCCTGAAGAAGTGATCTGAAGAGTAGCCCAAGAAGAGTTTTTATTCCTTCTCTTGCTGAATGTAAACAACTTGTTCCAAAAAAGCATTTGTTTTGGTTTTAAAACCTAAACATTTCATCAGTCAAATCCATCATTAGCATCATTTACCTTTCTTCCCCATCCCCCCACCCCCCCGCCTCCTGCTCTTTTTGCTGTTATTTCATGAAAAAGGTTAAAGGGCTGGGCATAGTTGGCAGGTTTTTTAAAGACTGGTGAAGAATTTACATTTTTATTTATTTTTGCTTTTTGAAGTCAGAACCTTTTCAGTGCCAGAAGTCATGTAGGATTTCAGTTTTCAGTAACACCAGTATTAGTCTTGCTTCTGAGTTTTTGGTAGTATTCACTGAATATGCTTTAGCATAAGGCCAAGATAGCTTCACTGGTAATCTTTTTTTCCTTTTTTTTTCTTTTTTTTTTCTTTTTTTCTTTTCCTTTTTTCCCCTAGCATTTTACTTAGCATGTTGCTGTTTTTAACAGATGCAGAAGACAGGTTTTCTCAGGTACAAACCAAGTGGCACAAAAGGAAAAATATCTAGAAGAAAACAGAAAATCCAGACTTCCTGATTTCTGAGTTCAATCACTTTTCACTTTACCTTTGAAATTATCAGTCTTAAAACCCACCACAACAAGGGATGCTCTTGCTTTTCATTCATGTGGAAAGCACTGTAATCCTCCTGAAAGACAGAGTTTGTAGGCAGTCAGCACTTCCCTCCGTGGTGAGCTGAGAAAACTTGTTCCCCATCACGCACTTTTGATGCGGAATTGGACTTTTACTCTGTTGTGTTGTATAAATTCTACGAGAAGCCGCTACGCGTTGCGAGTCTGCCATGCTCTCAGGCAGAGGACTTTATAACGCAGTGGAGCTAAAGTGCAGCTTAAAGCACGTCACGCTTTGGTGGTAAGATGCTTTCTTACCCTCTCTCGTCTCTCCCGTGTTTCTTATATATTTCTGGCACATTCTGGATTGCCCTTCCCATTTCTCACGTTGTTGTTAAAACCACTTGGCCACATTCAGAGAAATACAGGGCCGAACTGCGGGGGGCTGGGAGGGAAATGTGGAAGAGGAAGCGTTCTACCAGAGGTGGGCACGTGGCGACCCTTCACGTGCTAAAATACTGCGTGTGAATGGCTTCTATTTGAAATACTGATCATGGTTTTTTAATAAACGTCTTATTTTTCAGAAAATGTAGCATTTAATGGTTATTTGTAATTAAATATGTATTTTACAGCTCACCCTGCATTTTTTAATGTTTGCACAACATACAGTATCAAGAAGAAAAACTTGTTTGGGGAGAGTGGACTCCCACTAAAAGCAGTTACTTTTTCTTACCCTTCAACTTCAGACATGACTTCAGTCGCACACACAAATTATGTTGGCTCTCACTTGGGGAATTTGGCCAGTTGCACAGTACCACACGCTGTTTCTGTTAGCTGGATGCATCAGTCGGTAGCTCAGTTTTGGCACCTTTACCCAAGTCGTTCCTATCCAAACTATACTGGAAAAAAAAGGCACTCATCTCTTTCTTCCTTTCACCTTCTCCCTACTCTTTCACTCCTCTCTTCCCTACTAACCTCTTTTCTATATTCTCCACAGCTTCCAATAAATCTCATATCTGTTGTGTCGATAGCCTACATAGCACTTGCCATGATCCTCTGTCCAGGTCTGGCTGGGTATTTGTTGTGTCCTGCCCATTCAAGTCTGATGCACTGAGATGTGAACGGACGAGGAACCTGCAAACATTAAGTTTATTTTCTGACTGTCACAGGGAGATAAAGGTCAGAATTTGGACAGGACAAGCAGAGATTCATTCAGATTTAGGAATTCATTGGTAAGGGAATAAAAGGTCTCTTAATAATTCTGAAAGAAAAAAGTAAAAGGTTGCTGAATGTTAGGAATGGTGGAGAAGGGCTTCAGAGCCTTTTTAAGATAAAGCTTGGCACAGTGGTAAGGATCAGGAAAAGGCTGAAGTCTGGCACGATCCCTGTATTATTTAAAGTTGTTGTCTACAATTTCTTTGGATACAAATGTATCCTGATGAAATAAGAGTTTAGTAAAAATCCACTTTTTTGTAGAAACAATGCACACTTCTGCATTTTCAGAGAGAAATATCTGACAGAATTTGAAAATGGTAAGTTGTCACTTCAAAAAAAATTACCCTATGGTTTTTAGAAGTTTTCATCGTATGAAAATTAAGTATAGGAGGGTTTTTTCTTCTAATTTGGGGAGCAGGAACAGGAACAAAGGCAGCAGAGAAGTGTCAGAATTTCCGTGGCACAGAAACGTGATCATTCTAAGGGATCCCATCCACCTACACAGGGCAAGCGTAACCACTGCCGCTGCACTTTGTTATGGTTAAATCATTGGATATCAAATCCTTTAAAGGATCAAATGCCTTCTTACAAGAATAAGGATGTTCAGTATTTCATAGAACCAAACCCTAAAGAGCACATTGAGCAAAGCTCCCCCTCCAGAGCATGTGTGTTTGCTTTATCTGGGTTTTTGAGGGGGAGAATCACAGCTTCCAAGACACATCTGTGACTAATATACACAGTACTCAAGAAAATTACAGGCACCAAGTAGAATTGGTGTTGAGGTATTGTTCTGTATCATCTACAAGCACAGTAAAGAAGGGGTTGTGGTGCATTTGCAGTTGAATATGTCCTAATTGCAGGCCTTCTTGTGTTCAAACACAGGCAGCTATATTTAAACTTTGTGAGTGAAAAGATAATTAGCAGTCATCTACTTGCTACTTTTTTATTTATTTCCTCTGTTGCCCAGTGTCAGGGCTGAGAGTTAATGTCAGTGGTTTAAACCACCGATGAAACTGAACATTTTATCTAGAAAAAAAAAAAAAAAAAAAAAAAGAGTGCTACCAAAGCACAGCATGAAAAGGCAGTGTCTACAAGACATAGTTCTGTTGGGTTTGGGGTTTTGTTTGTTTGTTTGTTTTCTGATTAAAAGCAGTTTTGGCAAGCTCAGAAGGGTTGGGTTTGAAATAACTCATTTTACTTACACAGCCAAAGTGTAATCCATCAGGGTGCAGTGGACATCCCAAGTCATGATATGAACCGCTCTAGCCCCGAGAATGAATCATGGCGTGCTGCTTTCTTTATTTGGGCTATAGGCACCTCTGTCTGTGCTTCTCTGAGTAGAATCTCAACTCTGTATCCTTAGGAGTGAGCCGAGAGGGAGACTTCCAGCTCTGTAGGTGCATGGCATCTTTTTTCCAGCCGTTTGACTTTTGAGCCCTGAACATTTTAAAAAAAAAAATGTCGTCTTCCTGTTATGCCTTGCTGCAAGCAAAACTGAATGGCGATATTTTACACCATGTTTATTTTAATGAATAGCAAATCCAAAAAATATGCTGCCACCCAGCTATTTACGTCTTTGGAGACACATCTGCTATGAATTTTGCCTTATTCTTTGGAAGTTGAGATAAACAATGGCTTTTGATCTGCAAATAGCAAAAAACATTTTGGGGAAAGATTTCCAAAGGACTGATGCATTTTCAGAGCTTTCTCTTATTCATACAATCCAGTTCGGATTTGGCTAATGGGACCATGGCACGGTGAATAACTGTACGCATATATGATTTTATTTGTGATTTTGGCTCAGCAGAACCCATTTCACTCTGTGGCACGGATGTCTATCACTGGGCGCATGGTACATGAGTTTAGTGGTCTATCAGAAACTGCATCTGAAAGCTATGGCCTTGCAGTGCAGAATCTGCCAGACCTGGAGGGAAACAGCAGAGTGAATGACTTTCTTTCAGCTGTAGGGGTGAAAGACTTTGGGGAGAACTTGGGGGTTCGGACATGCTGCCTGCCCTTTTTTGGCTCTGCGTCAAAGACCTCTCCTGAACACCACCAGACCCTGGAAGAAAGTTCCTCCCCTTGCAGCTTCCATGGGGACAAGTAAAGCCTTTCACTCGGTGCCCACCACAGAGGCAGCGCCAGGAGACAGGCAGCGCCACAGGTTTGCCCGTCCTCGGGTGAGGGAAGGTGGCATGCTCTCTCGAAATAGCAAGGTAATTGCCTAGTTGCAAGTTAGGCATTGCTATGAAATCGCTCTTAATTCAAGCTGGGTTAAGTAAAATGCAAACCAAACCACTTTTGTGTTTTGTTCCCCCCCCCCCCCCAATGTCTAAAACAACACAGCTGCCAGTCTTTTAAAAAGAGAAAGGAAACATCACCAACAGAGCGAGTGCTGGCAAGGTGTCTGTAACCAGTCTGCTCAATTCAGGGGGAGAAAGACCCACCTGATTTAGTCTTGGTGTCAGTAGTCTGAGTAAAGACTTTCTTTACTTATTTGCTTATGTCTTCTATGAAGTTTGTAATTATCTTGTCTGGCCTGGATGGTTTTGCACTTTGGTGAAATTGTTGTAATTTGTTAAAATCAGAAATAATCTACTGCAAGCACCACACACGTTGGTATCCCATAAATTCTTGAGGAGTGAAAGTAACTCGGTGGAGCACACAAGTACACAGCTTTTGCAACTTTATTGCATTATTGTGTAAACTCTGTGGGGAAAAAGAACTCTAGTTCTGGGCCCAGACAGTGGTGCAAGCACTGGAGGGGATGTGTAAAGGAGGTTTCCTGGGGCTGGGGTGTAGCGTCCCAGGAGGAACAGTGAAAGCTCTCCTGCTGGAAGCACTTCAAACCGGAGCTGGAAATGCCCTCAAAAGTGCGTGAAAAGCAATTGTTTTGCAGTGGCAATGAGCGGGGTCTTGTGCAGTTGTGGGGGTTTTTTATTGTTCTGCGTTTAGGCCGAGTCAGGAATGACAGCGTGGGACACGGGACTGAGCGTACAAGCCATCACCCGCGCCAGCCGCGCTGGGCTAAGGAGATAAAGACGGATCTTGTTTTTCGGCTGGATGGAAGAGCCACATCTACGTCCCCCCATTTGTGGCAGGGTGTCCTCTCCACGTCCTTTAAAAGCAGAGGGAAGCAAAAGAGACGGGAAGGAATTCTCCCAAGCAGCAAAGTAATAACTGACAATAAGATAAGCTAAATGAAAGGGCAAAACCAAAGGAAATTTTCCTTCAGTATTTTGAAGAGGAGTTGTGCTAGACTCACTTTTACCCTGGGCCTAAGATAAATATATATTTAGATGAGTTTAGGTGAATATTTAGAATATTTAAATGAATTCTAGGCAACAGGGTCTTGACAGCGAGAAGTCCATCAAATAATAAACAAGTTTTGTCTGCCTTCCAAGTCCATTGCTATTTTTAAAGAAATGATGCCAAGGAGATTTTAATTCAGGCACTAATTAACAAAGTGAATTCTAATACTTATTAGAACTCTACACTTCTGCTCCAGTGAATTTGTCTCAGTTAAATATACCCCATAGAGGAAATAAATCCCAGAAAACTAAACTGCATGCATATCATGTATGAAGTAAATGAGATTTGATCCAAAATGTTTTTATACAAACACTGATTATCATAATAATGGGAGAGAGGGGAAAAAATCCAGAAACAGCTCTGTAAATGGCAGATACCCATCTCTCTCAGACTCAGGATTAGATGCTTCAAATTGTGCACATTTATAAGAAAGACCCGAGTTTTAAAAATATATGTGAATGATTTCTGATCCTAATCCTTTTAAATGTCCATAAAAGCTATCAAAATATGCACACTTTTCAGTAGTCCTAATCTCCATTTGTTAATGGGAGCTTAATCTTTTAGAAACAGACTTGTTGTAAGAGTAGCTTTCATGTTTTGCAGCAATTTGGGATCACTGTGAAAGTTATTCGGCCAGTGTAATAATTATACCGAGGAAAAATCAGAAGCCGGGCTCAGTGGCATTTCATGGATGCCAGATGTCTGTGGGATTCACTCTGATGCTGAAGACTCCTGCAGCAAAGGCTGGTGTGGTTCAGGGAACCAAATTTCCTTGCTTGTCTTCTAATGAAGTATCTTCCCTTTGTGCTGCTCTGCGGGATGTAATGTCCCTAAGTGATTGCTCTGAGCCCAGGAATTTCTGTAACAGCACTGAACATTGGCTGAGTCGCGTGACAAATGGGCATTGAAGTATTCTGCCATAGAACTGCAGGGCAGTTTTTAGTAGGAGTGTATGTTTTATATGTAAAATTGCAGTATGTACTCTTCTGTTGAGAATTCATGACATGCAAGGAATAAGAGGATATCAGGTATGTCTTGTCCGTAGGCTTTGATAGGTTCTGGGGTATGATGATGTGTGTAGATATGAAAAAAAAAAATTAACTACCTTCAGTTCAGTCCATTTCAATTAAATGACATTTTTCCAAACCACTGAAATATAAGCATCTAGCTATCAGACTGGCGGAGTCTGGCTTTCTCTGTGAGAAAATACAAGCACGCAGTCACAGGGAAGGAAGGAACCAATTGGTAGCTATCAGGAAGGGCTGCAGGCTGAAGGCTGGCCATGTGGACCTTTGCTCTGACCAGGGAAGCAGGCTTCAGTCACTGTGCTTTGGGATGGTCACGGAAGGAAAAAGGGCTGGGCATCCCCTTCCTTTCCCCCTCCAGTTTGTGCCAACAGTTTTCCTCCCATTTTAGTGTATTTGGTGTAGAGTTAGTAGATAATATGGACATTTTGATCCCTCAGCAAATGCATTGGCTTTGAGAAGATGGAGGAGACCCAGCACTTTCAGCAGAGCAAGCATTCTTCAATGGAGCATGCAACTCGGGCTGTGCCAGCGTGGTCCAGCCAAGCCATTGCTGTGACTGCGACCCACCTGAGCTTCATCTTCAGCTGCTGTGCAGCCCTCTTCTTTGAAATGCAGCAATAACCTGTCACTGAAGTCTAATGCAGTGTTTCTGGGCTTGTGATTTCTTTGTGAGTTTTCAGCGTTTAATACTCTCTTGATTTGGGTCTTATAGTCACATTCTCAGTTGTGATGTTTTTTTTTTCAATGGCTGCTGGGCTTCTTTGGTGTTGAAAACTTCCAAAAGCATGAACCTGCCATGCCCAGGCATTCAGAAATTAGGAAAAAGAGAAGGAGACATAGGTGGTGGTTGTTGTTGTTGTTGTTTTTTTAATGAAGTCGTAATATGCTTTCTATGTCATCCTCATGTTTTTGGAGGGCTGATTCATGATGTTTGTACACTTGTGGCTGGCAATGCTGCTATTGACTTCAAAGGACTTTGGCTCAGGCTGAAATACATTGCTGCAGCTTTTATCTGAGCAAGGCCTCTTCACAACACTTGACAAAGATGAGGTGACCTGAAGTTCAGTATTACAGTCCTTAGGAAGGCAAAAGTGCCTTTGGGATGAGACCGGGTTTTTTTCAATTCCAGCTTCTTGGGAAAATCCTGATGTAAGCAGGAGTGACATATTTTGTGATTCCCCAGGCTCAATAATGATAAAAATAAATGTGAGATTGTTTTCCAAAGGAAATTAAACAACGGGCAAGTAGAAAGCAACTACAGCAATTCCATAGTAGGTAACATTATACAGCAACTTCTGCCTTTTTCTTGTGAAAGCTCTGTGAAGCTACTCTTGATGATGTGAGGGGTCTCTAGACAGCAAGAGGGTCTTCACGCAAGAGGGTCTCCTCATGGGGTGAGAGCTCTGTCTGGGCTCCTTGTTACTTAGGTAAGGACAGGAATCACAGAATCATAGAATCATAGAATGGTTTGGGCTGGAAGGGACCTTAAATATCATCTAGTTCCAACCCCCCTGCTGCCATGGGCAGGGACACCCTCCACTAGACCAGGTTGCCCAAAGCCTCATCCAACCTGGCCTTGAACACTTCCAGGGATGGGGCATCCACAACCTCTCTGGGCAACCTGTTCCAGTGCCTCACCACCCTCACAGTAAAGAATTTCTTTCTAACATCTAATCTAAATCGACCCTCCTTCAGCTTAAGGCCATTACCCCTTGTCCTGTCACTACACTCCCTCATAAACAGTCCCTCTCCAGCTTTCTTGTAGGCCTCCTTCAGGTACTGGCAGGCTGCAATAAGGTCTCCCCGGAGCCTTCTTTTCTCCAGGCTGAACAACCCCAACTCTCTCAGCCTGTCCTCACAGGAGAGGTGCTCCAGCCCTCTCATCATCTTCATGGCCCTCCTCTGGACTCGCTCCAACAGCTCCATGTCTCTCCTGTACTGGGACCCCCAGAGCTGGATGCAGTACTCCAGGTGGGGTCTCACCAGAGCGGAGTAGAGGGGCGGGATCACCTCGCTCGGCCTGTTGGTCACAAAACCTCTTTGGATGCAGCCCAGGACACGGTTGGCTTTCTGGGCTGCAAGCGCACACTGTCGGCTCATCTTGAGCTTCTCATCAACCAGTACTCCCAAGTCCTTCTCCTCAGGGCTGCTTTCAATCCATTCCTCGCCCAGCCTGTAGTCGTGCTTGGGATTGCCCCGACCCATGTGCAGGACCTTGCACTTGGCCTTGTTGAACTTCATGCAGCTCACACGGGCCCACCTCTGCAGCCTGTCAAGGTCCCTCTGGATGGCATCCCTTCCCTCCAGCGTGTCGACCACACCACACAGCTTGATGTCGTTGGCAAACTTGCTGAGGGTGCACTTGATCCCACTGTCCATGTCGCCGACAAAGATGTTAAACAGTGCCGGTCCCAGTACCGACCCATGAGGAATGCCACTTGTCACTGTTCTCCACTTGGACATTGAGCCGTTGACCGCAAATCTGAGTGCGACCATCCAGCCAATTCCTTATCCACTGAGTGGTCCATCCATCGAATCCGTGTCTCTCCAATTTAGAGACAAGGATGTCATGTGGGACAGTGTCAAATGCCTTGCACAAGTCCAGGTAGATGATGTCAGTTGCTCTTCCTTTGTCCATCAATGCTGTAACCCCATCATAGAAGACCACCAATTTTGTCAGGCACAATTTGCCCTTAGTGAAGCCGTGTTGGCTGTCACCAATCACCTCCTTATTTTCCATGTGCCTGAGCATAGTCTCCAGGAGCATCTGCTCCATGAAGAGAGAGGGGGTTGTCAGTAATGCACAGAGTTCCTCCAACCTCTTCTGCCTGTGAGTGGGAGTGAGGAATGTATTGGCTCTTCTTCTCTGATGTGAGGGATATTATCTCACTCCATGCAGCTAGTCCTTTTATTATGGTGTCAGAAGGAGTAGGAAGGGCAAGGGGAAACCTAGGAGGAAAAAAGTACTGACTCAGATAGCAAAGGAAAATGGAGAGGGTTTAAAATGTGAAAGATTCCTAACAGGACCAGAAGCAATTACTTCATTGCAATTTTTGATAGTTTTTCATTAGTCCCACCATTATGTCTACAAACAGAGCAAATGCTTTTTTATCCAGAAAAATCAGTTGATTGTGCTCTGCCTCTTCCACTCCACCTCTCCAGCAGACTACCTCTTGACTCAGCTCCCTTCATTCCTGTTTAGTGGAAAATCTTTATTCTCCAGCTCTTTTGCACTGCAATGCCCACCAAGTGTGGGAAAAGCGGGGATGCTCTCCATCTAGCATCAATTACTGCAGGAGACCACCTGCCGGTGGTGGCCAGCAGAGCTGATGTACTGGACCTTTACCAGCGCCAGCTCTGCCCTGCCATGGAGATGAGGAGAATTGTCCATAGGCTGGGATTTCCAACAGGTCTGTGAAGGGGCCTAAAACCACAGACTATACAACAGAAAACAGCAAATGAGTAGGTTGGTGGCTTTAAACAATGTTTGCATTATAGTAATTTCTTGAAGAAAGTCTCACTCATGTGAGTAATCTTTTTTAATTTTTTCCCATGTAATGAATGTATAAGGTAATGGAGCTTTATTTTGCCTTTGTTCACGATATTTCCTGTCCTATAAGCCCCAACAGCTTTGGTAGCCTTCCTGCTGCAGGAGCGAAATGGAAAAAAGTTGGAAAAGTCAGGCTTTTTGGCTTTTGTGAGGATGCTTAAATTTGTCAGTATACAGTCAAAATGGGCTATTTTGCCCAGCCATAAAGCAGGATTAAGTCCCTTGTAGCTCCTGTTTTGTTACCTCTTGCTTACTCCAGTTATTTTTGGTAGGAGTTCAGAGCTAAGAGCATCCCTATGATTACTGCAGCATCTGGCCTCGTCACCACTAAAGCGGCTTTCCCTGAGCTCAGCAATACACCTTGTACTGCACGCTCCCAACTGCCCCTGCAGTCTTCTGACCCATTTGCTGCACCTCCCGTTATCTATCACCTCCATACATTTATGTAGGTGCCTTAGCCTCCCCAGGTGCCCAGCTGACTGCAGGGAGGGAAAAACTTGGTGGGTCAGAGATTTTGTGTCTCAGGGAGATGCTGCCGTACGAAGCTGGTACACTAGATGGGGCGGTTGTTATGCTGATCAGCAAACGCTGTCTCTCCGGCGTCAGATTTCTGCCTGGATCACCTGCTCGCAGACGAGAGGATTTGAAATATAGGTTTGTTTATATGAAGTGAGCAGCCCTCCTGCAGCAGAGTGGGTAGATTGCCCTGAGCTGGTTTTACCTGGTTTCTGCTCCTTCCCAGATGAAGTCACGGCAGGGTCATCATTAGTTTTGGTGTCTTTAAATGCAAACTTGGCTATCTTTAAAAGCACAAAGCTGGAGTGGGATGGGATGGCGTGGCAGCATTTTAAATTTCCTGAAGCCCTCCCCCCCCCCGCCTTTTTTTTTTTTTAAATCCATAAAATGTATATTTAAACAACACAAAATGTTATTATCAGCCATTGCTCTTCCATCGGCCCAGGTAATGCTGCAAGCTTGGCATTATCGGTTGTGCTGGTGAAATTGAATCTCCTTGTAGTATTGATCCTGCTGTACTTTGGTCAGGGCCTGTGGGTTTTGTATTGATCTGTCAAAGAAACTGCTGAGGGGTGGGTGAGCAAGATCACTTGTCGGTGTTGTTTGGGAACTAATAGAAGCTCTTATTCTTTGCCGGCAGCCTGTTGCACACCTGGACATTGATTCATTATAAGAGAAGTTGGCTTTAATTAGAACCAGGTTTTCCAGTATTTGTACAGAGTGCTTTGACCCCGGTCCACAGCAATTTCATAAAGGCAGACTCTCAGGCTGAGTTGTTCATTTATTATGTAGTCTTCTGAAAAAGCAGCCATTAAAATAATTGGACTAAAATTTTTGTATGTACTGAACCTAAAGTACTCTTTTCTAAAACAAAACTCAGTAAGATCTATAAAATGTGTTCAGAAATACACATCTAGACCTCCACTGGCATTGTGCATTGAAGTAAGTATTGCTTACCCTGATGTTTTCCTGGCCTGCTAGAGATTTAAATTTGATGTATGCAGCTCCAAGGGCAGACTCAGAATCCCTTGACTGGTCTGAAAGAGCCTGAAAACAGAAATTCCTTCTCCCAGCCTGGAAACTCCAGCATTAGAAAGGCTTTCCCCAGAAGCCTAAAACAGAGGCATCACTAATTCTTTCCAACCTCAAAACAGTTTTATGGCAGGAGAAAACTTTTGGTTTCCTTTTTTCTTTATTCTTGGAGGAGGAGGGCCTGGCTACATTTTTGCTTTTAGACTGTATTTAATTAAAAGCACTCCAGTATTGTTAAGTGGTTCATATACAATTGATAAGTATCAAAGATAACATCAAAGCATTCATGTATGCTAATACGTGTGCAACAGAAATTTTTTTCTATATGGAATAATAAAAGTATAGACACTAGATATATGACTAAAAGTAAGCTAAAGCAGTTTTCCCATGACATATCCTCCCAATGAAACATGAAAAGAACACTCTTACTAAATTATCAAAACATTGCTCAATTATTTATTCAATACTGCCTGAAACAATCATGAAAAATGACTCAGTGAAAAATGATTGTGTCATTTTATAGAATGTCATCCATGTCCTATGAAATTATAGCACTGAAGTATTACAAACAAAATCAGAATTCAAGGACATTACGTCTGTAAGTTCTGGCCACCTCCCACATATATGTGCAGATGAATATAACAGGGTGGGGGAAGAAACTTTTTTTTAAAAAAGAAGGCCCTTACAATAGCTCTTGTTGGCCAGGTCCCAGCCGAGTACAAGCCCCTAGCAGTCATACTCTTCCAGCAACCCCCAAGCAGCCATTGCAGCATCTGCAAGACTAAGGAGCCAAAGCTCCCTCACCCCACAGCACCCCCAAGAGATGCTTGGTGCGTTTCAGCCCCGGCGGCTCAAGACTATCCAGGACTGCTGCAGGATTTCTGAAAGCTTTGGGGCAGGCTGTGTGGCTTAGAGCAGCGTGATGGAAGATCTTCATGTCCTGGACCTGGAGGGAGGAGGCATGGTGTGGTTCCATCCAGGTCTTGAAATGTGTAGTTGATAATACCCTTATGTCAGGATGAAAAGCATAGTTGTTTTTCTTACCAATTTGAAAATTATGCACTAACCTATTTCGGATTCAGATACAACATTGACCTAAAGATGCAATAAGTAAGGTGGCCTACTTCACTGCTTGTCACAGCCTTAGGACAACATAGTATCTGAATGCTTCCTTTTAGGTTAACTGTTCAGCATGCTTCCAAAGTGATTTAGTTCTTGATTTGGACATAAAAGCCTGTGGGAGATGTTATAGCAGACAATCTGCAAGTTCTGGCTAAGCACATTAGAAGGTTTGCCTATTGCACTTGACTTTTCTTTCATAAATAGAATTGTGATCGTTAAACCTGTAGTAGGAGAGTCTCTTCGTGGACTGGTCTAGCTCAAAAATGATGTAATTTGCTTAGTTATCTTTAAACATCACCTTTTTTCCAAAATAAGCATGGCAAAATTAATAAAAAGTCACTAAAAATGTTAAATTATTTAAATGTTATAGGACTCATATAACTGAGCAGAGAACAACTGGGCTGCTTGGCTGATTTCTCACACAGATAGGCATTGGCAGGATTGTTCCCTTAATTTATATGGGGTCATTGAAACATGTGGGGCCAGTACAATCTTCTTTTTAGAGCAACTTCGTCTTTGCCATGTCATCTTATAAACCACATGACAGCAACTTGAGAGCATGTACCTCCTCAACTGATTTTTATTTGTGCTCCTCAAAACCATTTCACTGAAGTTGTTTTCTCCCCCTGTATTTGCTGGGCCTCTCTATGGGTTCTTGTCCTTAGTTTGTAGGGTTCCACCATCCCCGACAGCCTTCACTCAGCCGAGCAGCCAACTTGGCCTGGATTGTCCATGCCAGATGTGGAAGAAGCTTTTTCCTTTTGGTGTAGCAACACAACCTGTTGTTTGGAGGTCACTTCCCCAGGATCAGCTGGCAGGAGGTGGAGGTGGGCTGGCTGGAGGGGATGAGTAAGCGTAGCAAGCTGTCTTCTTCATCCCTGAAAACCAAACAGGAAAATTAATTACCTGTATGTGTGGAGGTGGAGGAGCTGAGCTTGCTGCATGGGCCCAGGGTACCTACCTTCCTACCTTGGTGGATGATTTTGGCTCTTTGGGGGGGTGTTTTGCAAATCACTGTTGCTTGACAGTGTCCTGATCTCAGTGTGGTGTTTTATAACAAAAAGTGGAGACCAGTTAGACTAAAATTCATCCCAGGAAGGTTCGAGAATGAGTTATGCTGAACGATTGGCAAGTACTTCGAAGACAATCAAGTCAATAACTAAATGTGAGATAATGTGTGGTAAATATATTTGATTTTCTACTTTTGGAGGGCTAAGTTGTCTAGTGAAGGAAAGTACTAGATGTATCTTGATTTGATACATCTTGACATCAAAAAGTTTTTGAAACTGCTCCACACGACTGTATTTTAAACATAAGCTAAGGAAACTTGGCCTAGATGTAATGTCCATGAAAAGTGGGTGCACAACTGTTTAATAAATTGCTCTCAAAAACATTTATCAGCATCTCAAGCAGGTTCTTGCAGGGGGCAGTCCTTGGCCCAGTTTTACTCAACACTTCAGTTTTGATTTGAAGGTAGGATTACAGAATACCCTTGCAAAATCTGCAACCATTACCAAGCCAGGAAAGTTGCGAGCACTTGGGAGGACAGCACCGGGAGTCAAAACAATCTTCACAAATTCAAGCAAAGAGGTAACACGGCTTTCTGTCAATTGACGTGCTCCTCCTTTGGTCTAGTTTTCGTATAACTATGGCACACAAAGAAAGCATTATCGAAATCCAGGTAAAATTCCAAAGCACTTGAGAGGTTAATCACTGGCAAGCGATTTATGCTCAATGCTAAGGTTTTGTAAGGATTTAAAATAAAGGTGTTAGAAAAAATGCTTTGGAGAAATGCTGAAGCTACCACATATAAATGTACCATTTCAAGTTTTCACCAAAATGCTTGGAGTTTGGTGGTTGTCAGGCTTGAAGACCGCGGCCTGAGAGGGCAAGTAGAGAGCAGAAGATTTGGGAGGTTAAGGCTGCATGTGATTGTGGCATTTGCCCCCAGTGCTAAACCGAAAGCAAATTAGAGGAAGGGAATTATGGAGAGACAGTATGCCTGTGCTTGAAAACCAAGATGGGAATCAAAGAGGAAACAATCTTCCTTGTAATCCCATTGTTCAGACTGACTGCAGTGACAAAAGAAAAAGATATCAGCAGTGAAATAATTAGCTATTTCAAATTCATTACATTTTAATAATTCAAACATAATTAATAATGCAGGTAAAAAAATATTTCAAATCTATTTTTGTCAGCATCTTTCTATAATATTCTCTTCCTCACTGAGAGGAAGAAAAGCTTGTACTTCTTACCATCCTGCAATGTAAAGAGAAGGGCAAAGGAGCTCTAGAATACCTAACCGCCTTTTGTAACAGCTTTAATGAGCTTTTTCATACTGCTCTCAAGAGGGCAGCTTTCCCTGCATTTCTAAATATGCTCTCCGGGCAAATTCAAGCAGCATGTTCCTGATGAAATTTTGTTATTTTTAGAACTAAACGAAGCAGGATACATCATTTCCCCTCCTACACCTTTGTTGATGCTTTAATATAAAGACCTGTGTTCAGAAGTTAATTACAGCATCCTAGATTGCACACCAAATAGGCACTGCCACTGCAAGTGGGTGCTATTATAAAGGGAAAAGAAAAGGAACAATGCCATACAAATGTCACTTTGGAGTTCTTTTTACGTCTGATTACCACCCTAGGAAAACAGTGCTGACTTGTTTGCCACAAAAGGGATTAAACTGCCTCCCATGACACCCTGGGAATGGATGCCCAGGTGAAAGGCACGTTACAATAAACAGGGTATTTTGGGTAATAGCTAAGGAAGGAAAGAAATATCACAAACCAACTTGTCATGCAGATTCGGCCCCTTTTTGAACTTTTACGCAATCTTATACACTGTTTCACTTAGGAGGAGAAATTGATAATAGAAACATCAATGTCTTTGATTTCTTCATCTGTTTGTACACCAAGTTCTGTTTCCCTGAGGAGAGCGGCAGTCAGACAATAGGACATAATCTCATTGCCCACAGCTCAGTATTTTTCAGCTGGCCTTTGGTCCTTAGGTTTTTCTTGGGAATTTTTTCCAGAGTTTCCCTGGCTTCATTGTTACCTCCTTGGTCAAATTCTCCGGTCTTCCTGCCCTTCTTCCCCAGACATGCATGCTTCAGAGCAAAGCCTCCAAGCAATCTGAACCAGATTTATAACATGTTGTTGAGTTCATCGTAACAGACCTCTCAGCAGTGCAAGTTTTTACGTTGCATTAACAGTAGTTTACCCTCTGGCTCCATGCTGGAGTGGAGGACTGTTAAGAATTTTGACTCAGAATAAAAAGTCTGGGCTGCTGAATTATGAGCATTACTACCTGAAATGACTCTGGGGTTTCATTTTTCTTCTGCTATACTGGCCAGCTGTGGTCTAATGAAAGTATAGCCTATGGTGACACAGTTGCATCCCGAGCTGGAAATATTTACCTTGTCTGTTCATTCAGCAAAAACAAACTCTCTCTAACGCATATTTTCCCAACACCTGCATATGGCACATCTCCAGCTTGCCAATTTTCTGATGTGCTTTGCTGATATCAGTTCATTTCTGTGTTTGTTGTCACACACATTTTGTAGTAAGTTCTAGCAAACATATTCATTATCAAATCACAATAAAAATAACCAGTGCTGTTAACTAGCTTCTTTCAGGGCAAATACATATTTTATAAGAATTAAAACATACCTGTCCTTTCATTACCTTTGAGGTGTATTTGAACATCTGTTTTGTTGCTGGTTTTAGAAAATTATCACACTGTACAAGGTTGTGGTGGGTTGACCCTGGCTGGAGGCCAGGTGCCCACCAGAGCCGCTCTCTCACTCCCCTCATTCACCAAACAGGGGAGAAAAGGCATAATGAAATGCTTGTAGGTCGAGATAAGGACAGGGAGAGATCACTCACTAATTATCGTCACGAGCAAAACAGACCAAACTTAGAGAGGGAATTCATCTCATTTATTACTAAGCAAAACAGAGTAGAGGAATGAGAAATGAAATCAACTCTTAAAACACCTCCCCCCACCCCTCCCATCTTCCCGGGCTCGACTTCACTCCCGGTTTCAACCTTCCCCCCCCTCAGCGGCACAGGGGGACAGGGAGTGGGGGTTACGGTCAGTTCATCTCACAGTGTTTCTGCCGCTTCTTCATCCTCAGGGGGAGGACTCCTCTCATCGTTCCCCTGCTCCAGCATGGAGTCCCTCTCATGGGGTGCAGACCTTCAGGAGCAAACTGCTCCAGCGTGGGTCCCCCACAAGGTCACAAGTCCTGCCAGCAAACCTTCTCTGGCGTGGGCTCCCCTCTTCACGGGTCCACCGGTCCGGCCAGGAACTTGCTCCAGCGTGGGCTTCCCACGGGCCACAGCCTCCTTCAGGTGCCTCCACCTCCTCCGGCGTGGGGTCCTCCACAGGCTGCAGGTGGAATCTCTACACCCCCTCATCCTTCCTCCATGGGCTGCAGGGGGACAGCCTGCTTCACCATGGCCTTCACCAGGGGCTGCAGGGGGATCTCTGCTCCGGCGCCTGGAGCTCCTCCTCCCCCTCCTTCTGCACTGACCTTGGTGTCTGCAGAGTTTCTTACATCTTCTCACTCCTCTCTCCGGCTGCAAAAGCTCTCTCTAAGTGTTTTTCTGCTTCTTAAATACGTTATCACAGAGGCGCTGATTGGCTTTGCCTTGGCCAGCGGCAGGCCCGTCTTGGAGCCGGCTGGCATTGGCTCTATCAGACACAGGGGGAGCTTCCAGCAGCTTCTCACAGAAGCCACCCCTGTAGCCCCCCCGCTACCAAAACCTTGCCACACAAAACCAACACAAAGGTAAAGTGATCCTCTACATGGTACCTAAAGTAGTTAAGGACAAGAGTTTAGCAGAAGTCGAAGAGAACACAGACATTCCTGTGACTGACAAGCGTACTGAGAGTTAAATTACACATACACCAACAGACAATGAATTCACCACACTTTCAGCACTTGAGAAGTGAAGTCGATATCTGACTATTACTTGCTAAAAAGAAATATCCTTTGGCGCAAGTATGAAGCACCTTGTAGTGGCAGCATCTGGAGCTGTGATTCTAGTCTAGCTGGATCCCTTGAGCAGGTTGATCAAGCAGAGGAAGTTCTCATTCATAAGTATCTCACTTTGAACCAGGAAACAGCAAGTGAAGTAGACAGGGGAAAAGGTGAGTGCTTTATTTCAGGGGTCTCTTCTGGCATGACATAAATGGGCCCATTTAGGCATGCTGGGCATGCCTCACTGTTACACAGCCTATTCAGCTTGAGCTCCTGCCCATGAAGGAGGAAAGTAATCTTTGCAACTCCATGGAAACTCAGGGGCTGAAGTAATAGTAACCCTGAGCTTAAAGAGATGAGACATGATTCCATCAGACCTTGTACAGATACCAATTGCTCATATGGATACCATAACTTGGACTATATATGGGTAAAGTGAATCCCTTTTATGTGGAATAGAAGTTGCAATTAAGCGAAAATGCAGTCCCAGTACAGTAATATAGAAAGTAAATTTGTATATATTTGTATAGATACATAGATATTTTTTAAACTCATTTGGGAAAACACACTCAAGCAGTGTCCTTTACTCTGTTGAAGTTAGGTTCTCCCACCATTCTCCTTTCCAAATATTGCAGAACAGCTGGCAGCACCTGACAGTGCTCCTTTATTGAACGGTAACTTCTGGCTGATGGATTTTAATTTTTTCATGCGCAGTGTGGAGTACAAAAGCAACACAGGTTAGCAGTGAGATCTACATGATAACTAGCAGGACCTCAGGGGAAGAGTCAGTAAGGTAATAAACTGAAGTTACACCTCTCCGTAATGGATCTTGTCAAGTGTCTCCTCTGGTTGTTTCTAATTTATGTCCGCTCAGATTTCTGTCTCATGAATCAAGTTACAAAACACTAACCTCTAAAGAGTCGGTCAAGTTTGTCTGGCTAAATGTACGGTGCATAATGTACAGTGCATGACTTCACACTAGCGGTTGTTCGTCAGCCTTCAGATTTTGAAAGACTTCTTTTTCTTTCCCATTTTCCTATGGGTGGCATTTGACATTTAAGTGATAATTACCTAGTTCTCATTTGCCTAAATTTCCCTTCAACTGGGAGGGAGGGACTAAGACAAATGACGACAAATATCTCAAATGCACTCTTCTATTCCATTAAGTCTTTCTTAATGTATTCTTACTCATACTACAGAAAACAAATTGACATACCCAGAATCTCCCCTATCCTTAACATAAGCCTGACCACATGTTTTATGTCCAGAGATGAAGCCCTGGCCCCACTGAAGTGGAAGTTTTGCTGTTGGCTTCACCGTGAGTGGGATGTTACCTCAGATCCTCAGAACAGAATATATTGTCTTTCCTTGGTTTTCCTTCACTGAATTATCTGTTAGCAGATTTTAAGGCAAAACAGAAAAAGAACTACGTTTATACCTCTCAGTAAAGTTAAATTCCCTCTCTTTTCATTGTACATAAGATTACAAGAGAGAAATCTGCAGAACACACAAGAGGAAAAGTGGTGGGCAGAAGGTAAGAATAAGGTCCCAAGATAAGGAGCAGGGTAAAATGTTTTATAAATCTATTATATGCAGTCATTAAGGCATGATAAAAGTCTGGTATTTCATTTCAGCAATGATAATGAAGACTGGCCTTTTTACACGGATTCATAGCACTAATGCCAGAGGGGTTATTAGGTCTGACTTGTGCGATACAAGCCCTTAAATTACTCCCATTTACCCTTTTGTTTAGCTCAGTAACTTACGTTTGATTGTTGTCATCCAGAAAGACATCCAGTCCTGATGTGATGACCTCCAGAGACAGAAAATCCACTGATAGCCTTGGTAGCTTAATCACATTTGCTGATGCAATAGATGATACTTGTTTTTATTGGAAACTGCCTGTTCCCAGTTTTCAACCATTGCTTCTTACTGTAACTTTCTCTGCCATAAAGGCCTTTTGTTTTACTTGGTGCCTTATCCCTTATGAATCAAAACGTGCGTTTGCTTTTTACATTGCAAGAGAAGGCTGAAGCATTTTTGCTTGTATTAGCCATCCTCCTCAAGTTGAACACTGAGGGCGAGGTCTTGCTGCACCAGCCCAAGTATGACTGAGCCAAACGGACATCCAAACCTGGCTGTCCTTGTATCCTGAGCTTCTGTTTTGCCTCTTTATAGAAAAATCTGTCCAAATACAAATACTGCATCTAGCCAGATATCATGATGGCTTCAGAACATTCAAAGATGTTCAGAGATTTTCAAAGCCAGAACATTTTATAAAGAGGCTTTGTGATTGTCTAGCCCAGGTGTGGGAAACCTGCAGCCCATAAAAAGGGTTTGGAGTCCAGGACTTAATTTCACAATGATGTACTTAATTTCACAATGTACATATGGATACAAATTTTCTATTCCTTGTTATTATTGGATAATACTGAGGATTATATCAGCCTGCTACATTACAATTTACTCAATAGTCTTATTTTGCCCTGATTTGCCCTATTTCCCATGCCTGATTTAGCCTGGCACTTTGGATAACAAAGGCCATGCTCTGAGGTAAGGTTTTGGTTGGAGCTCATCTCTGTTTCCATAGGAATAGCTACTCGTTTCAATGCACTTGTTTGTGATATTTAAAGAGAAAAGGAGGGAGTTTATTTCAGTTTGCTTGACGGAATTCACTTATGTAAGCAATATGTTATATTAATGCATGAACACCCATAGCAGGGACCGTAAACGGCTGTCCAGGTCTGATATAGCCTTTCTCCTAGAAGAGCACTTAGCCAGTTTTCTGTGACAGAGAGGAACGTATCTCTTCTGCACTTTCCCAAACCATAGCCCTAATCCCTTTAGTAGCCATTTGCTTTTTCAAGTAGTTTCCAATTTTGGGAGACCGTAAAAAGCGAACAGAAGGGCACATTTTGTTTCTGAGGGTGAACACTTGACGGTTCAGTGGAAGATGCGTGGCAGTTTTGGATCCATACACCTTCCGTCTGTCGCAGCCACGCTCGGGTCTGTACGGGCTGGTATGTGGCAGGCTCTGAGAGTTTGGCTTCCAGCAAGAGAAGAACAAGGAGGACTAACTGCAGCCCAGTTTGCGTGTGTACGTGTGCCCAAGAGAGGGCAAGAGGAGGGAAGAAGGGGAAGCGATACAGAAGTAGTGGCTGTCTAAGAGGCAGGAGAGAGCGCAGATGAGTCTGAGCAACCAGCATGTCAATTAGACCTGACTCTGAGTAGATTTAATTGTACTCTGAAGGCAGACAGCCTGCCAATAGTTCTGAGCTGGTTTAAATAGTCATAAAAATGCTACAAGTATTAGACGTCTTGTTTCTGAGGCTCCCATTGCCAGCTGTGCAGCTGTGCTCATGGTGGCACCAGCAGATATTTAATATATATTTACTTTTGGTCATGTCAGGGCATGGCATAAATCGTTCAAGCACATCCAAATCCAAGAAGATCTCTGAAGATTTCCACAGCTAGGTAGGCAGTTAGGTATGTACAAAGCTGCCCCTCTCCATAACAGGATCAGTGGGAAAACCACGGGGGAAAAACTTGTGTTGATTTTTCCACGTTTCAAACTGAGCACGTACCACACCTCTTTCTAGATATGAGTTCACTAAAAGCTGGGATTCAGAAACAAGTTAGAGTTTACTTAAATAATCGAGCATTTAGAGGTGGTTTTCTTGTCCTTGCTTCTGTTTCCCACAAAGCACCCCTCTTCATGATACGCTGAAACTTCCTTCTTGACCTCTTCCCGCATCCCTGCTTTGCCTTCCCACCGCCTCTGTGCCTCCTCTCTCTCAGCCCTGCCACTCACTCTGCACTACGCTCCAACATGTGCCCAGCCCCTTCCTGCTCCCTCTGAAAACCCATCTGTGCTGTGAAATTCCCCACCTACAACGACCACACATTGCTGTCTGGATCCCACTCTCTTCTTGTTTTCTATCAGTTTAAATCTGTTGACTTCAGTGGTGTTGCTTCTCCTCTTGCAGCTTTTGGCAAGAGTCAGAACCTCTGCATCTGGCCGGGCTGTTCAAGGATAAAGTCTTCCCAGGGAACAAAAGGCTCCTGTTGTTTGCTCAGCAAAATAAAGCATCCTCTGCACTTATAGAGGTATATAAACAACATTTCCAGGTTGAACCGTAGCTTCTTCCCAGGAAAAGAGCATCCTTGTTGCTGTCCTGCTCTCAAACTCTTCTCCTCCGTGAGGTGGGGAAAAGATGTTTGGCAAAACCTTCTCCTGGTGATGTTGGGAATTGTTGCTGAGGCTTGAGGAAGGCTTCTGCTAGAGGTCAGTCCTGCCATGTGCCGAACCCTCATCCCTAACCCAGGGAAAACTATTCTACGCATACGGTTCAGCACTTCCTCAAGAGGCTTTCCCTTTTGCCTAGCAATTTTCAAGAATGTGCCAGAGGAGAGATGGTTTTCATATACCTAAAGCCTGAAGAACATGCATCTAACAACTTTATATTTATAACGATGTTACTAATCAAAGGGTTTGATGTGGTTTATAAAGCATCTTTTGCACTAAGTGGCAATCTTTGTTACTGACTGAAAAATTGGGATTTATCTGTAGGAGAGCCCAGATCTTTTGCTGCCATTCCTGTGCCTTCAAAGTGTCCTTCCCTCCCTCCCTGTGACACTGCCCCACTACAGTTGGAGAGAAGCGTACTTCGCAGAAGGAAACATCTTTTGGAGGGCCACAGACCCCTTGTGTGCAGCACGGTCATTGCCCTGGGACTTGGTGGATACTTAGAAGAATTGCATGAAGCCATATATTTAGAGTGTTGGCGTTGATTCTACAAACCCACAGCATCTAAAAACAAGTACAGCTTATCCCAGAGACACCTGCATGATGGTTTCTGTGTGGGAAGAAACAGACACAGTGAAAGGGAAGTGAAACATTTTGCCCGAAATGGCATCTTACGGAGTCAGATCTTTGCAGTGACAAATCTGCACTGAGCCGAGACAGATTTCACGTTTTCTAAATGTGTTTTTAGGTGTCTTTGTCACGATTGGAAACACCACAGCTGAAGGTGCCCATCGATTCTGTGGGTTTGTCAACTCAACGTGGTTTCGATGGCTGGGCGCTGAGATCTCTGTTTACCCTGCTTTCTCTGTTTGCTTCTTACCTGGGCAGATTGCTGTGCCTCTGTGAATCCTCATCGATTTTCCCAGGAGTGAAATGTCATTACTGCGGCAGGCTGTGTACATCAGGTACATTGAAGAACGGGATCATTAGTGTTCTGTGTCATTAGTGGTGCTTCTAATGCACCCCATAATGCTTTCTCCTCTAGGAGGTGGCACTGATTATCTGATTTAGCTGCTTCATCGGCTCCTAACACTGTACCGCCGGGGTCTTGCACAACCTCCAGTGTGTTTATCTCTCACTGCTGAGGTGTAAGGAGCGAGAATGGTATAAGCCGTTCCTGTAGGAGGTCAGATGTTGGAGGAACTTGCACAAAATCATTCAGGAAGTCTGTGGATGAACAACGAATTGAACCCAGGTCTTAAGTGCTTATGACCAAAATGGACTGTGAGCCAGGACCACCTCATAGCTAAAGAAAACTGGGTTACAGGTTGATGGAGTATGCGATTTTGGGAAGGGGAACAGAGAGCTTTGGACCTGTGCAGACCTGATCTTCTGAGTCCTTGCCCAAAAGTGTCCTTAAGCGGACTGAGGTATTTCAGTACCATGCAACTATGGATTGTGATGGAGTTGCTCTGTACTCACAAATTAAATAAGTTTATGCCAAGAAAATATGTATATTTAACTTTTAACAGTTGCAGCCTGCTGTTCAACCCCACCTCATATCTGTATCTTTCTTTTGCCCATGTGCAGTCAGGGAGACATTGCTTTAATCTTGTAATAATGACATCTGATCATGCACATTTGTTAATTTCTATGCAATAATCTACCTCCAAGAAAAAAAAAAAAGTCATGTATTTTGTAAAGTTTTCTCTTTTTTTTTTTGGAAGGTTCCTGGTGAGATATTTTCTGTTCAAACGGAAGAGATTTAGGTAATATATGAAGTTTCCATTTATAGTTAGCTTTCAAGGGTTACTAAATGGTTACCTGTCACACAACCCTGATGAAGCACCCCAGCTGAATGCTTATCCAGCTGTCGTAACTGGGACTTCTCATACTTTAGTTAGCACCTTACAATCCTGATCCTCAGCTGACCTGAGGCTGTGACTATATCTGATTTGATGTCACTATGGGCCCTGGGTACACATTACCGTCTTCCAGGGCTTCTTTGGAAGGAAACTTGTGCATGGAGGCAGGAAGGGAGCTGTGGTATGCTCCCATAGGTCTTCTCATCTGCGTGGTTGGGGACCAGCACCTTGAAGTACACCATGAAGCCCACCTGCCCTGAAGTTGGGTTTCAGCCATGGCGCGCACACTAGGACCTGTCGGCCACATACAAATAGTCACCATCTAGAGCTCTTCATTTCCCTGAGGTCTAAGTATGTGCAGGTTTGTGTCTTTGGCACAGGCTGTTGCCCACCTGTATTCCCAGCCACAAGGGTCAGTGCTGGTTTCCTACAGCCGCACCATCGCCTGGCGGCTGCTCAAGCTTGTAGCTCCCCTTTCCCAGCCCAAGTGAAACTCAAAGGAAAAAACCAAAGGATTCAAACCCAGTCTCTCTTAGCTTAATCAGCACAAGCACAAGGCATTTGCATACTTGCTAGGATTTAAGATATGCATGTGCCCTTCTGCCCTGCGGTGGTTTTGTCACCATCCCTCAGTGTTGTTCGGGCTCAGTCAGACACCTGTAGGTTTTGCAGCTCTGCAGAGCCCCATCTCCAAACCAGGGAATCTCTTCCTTTTACGCGGGCAGCCTGCTTTTCCTTAGTTAAGCAATAGCATCCTGGCCCAAAGGCACAATCCCCTACTCTCCCGAGCAGTCTGTTGGTGCCGCAGTACATCCCCCAGCTGTCTCCAGGACCTGTGGGCCTTTGAGGACCCACCAAGGGTCCTCACTTTCTCTCTGTTTCTCCAGGAGCCCAGCACTCTCCAGGCAGCTGCCTCCCACAGAGGAGTTAGAGGAAACTGGTGGCATCTATCAGGCAGCCAGCTCACGGCCTCCAGTTTAGTGCTCCTATGCAACCAGATTTCATCAGATGCACATTAACCAATTGCCTAAATTGGCACATTAATCAATTGTCATTAACTGATACAGAGTCTAGCAAATGAATAAGCTCCTTATTGGCAATTTTTAACCCTTTGTATTGGTGTGGTTGTAACTATCTGTAAAATGTACTAATGCAACATGCTTATGATAACTTCTATTTTTTATAAGCTTTTTTAGAAGCCACTTATAAATAGAAGCTTAATATGAAGTGTGGCAGATTTCTAATCTTTAGTCTCTCCTTAGCCCTCCAAGCGCTTCCTTTCTGGAAATGCGGAATATATCCAGTATGCCCTAGATATCCTCCATTCTTGCTGATGACTTTAGCTCTCAGCCATTGATTCTCTCCACTTCTTAATCAGTGTAAATAGATCGGTGCTGCAACTGTCTTTTTACTTAACATTTTAAAAGGACAAGTATGATCAAAGGGGCAGTGAAAGGGTGATGAATAGAAAATATATTTTGTTGCTCATGTGATGCTGTGGGGCTGAGAGGTGTTCATGTCAATATAATACAGACACAAAAATCTGTATTTCTTTTCCATTGCAATAAAGAGGATTGGAATAGCCGAGTGAATTATTTAAAAGAAGGGGAAAACATTGAGAAGATACTGTGTGGCATTTATTTAGCGTCAGTACTTTGTGACATTCTCTTTCACCAAAGGCAGCGTGTGTAATGGTCTCACTTTCGCCACTGGGCAAACACTCTGGCACAAAATGCCTTGTTTAGGGTTGCACAGCAAATCGGTACCGGAATGGGGGATGGAACCCAAATTTCCTGGTACCCTCCATGTACTGCTGCTGTTCACCTGCTGCTGCCAGGGCACAGATTCTTTTATTTGAAAATAAGGTATTTTTTTCATTTATAAGGAGGAAACTCCAGAAGTGTAGGAAAGGGAAATGTTTAGGAGTCTATACTGGTTTTGTTTGCTTGTTCTATGGGGGGAAAGCCTCTGCACCAGAGACTCAGGTGGTATGGAAAATTGAGAAGTAATACCTGTTCATATCAGCATATGTCATTTGGACCTTGTTGAGTCTAATCCCCGCAGCATAGAGTGTGGTTTTACTTTGACTTTAAAAGAAGTAAAGCCCTGTAGTTACTTTTCACCCTTTACTTACATTCAGCTGTGGACAGTATAATAAGGAATGTCTCCAGGCTATTAATATGTTGACACGCATTTGCAGATAACCACATCTACTGTGTTTCTCACAAACCGTAGGGAAGATCAGGTGCAGAACTTGCAGGATTTAAAGCACAGCCAAAGCTAATGGCTGCAAATTGTAATCTAACCTAACACTTTCTCAGCCATAGATTCCTCCCCCTTTTTTTTCTCCTTAAAACTTTTGCTGTTGCATCACCGATAAATCACAGCCCTTTGCTCTGTAATATATCCCTTTTTTATGTAGAGTTTGCCTTCCTACCCATTAAACCTTTCCTTATTATCGTTACTTTTACTTTTCAGAAACATATATTCAATATTATAGGCTCGGAGTTCTTTTTTTTTCTCCCCAAAGAGGTAAAACCCTGGGGGGGGTTAAGTATCTACTTGATAGGCTCACACAATCTTAATCAGCCTATAATGGAGCTAATGGCTGTTTGTCATCCTTGGAGATATAAATTTCCTGGTGATGTCTACTGCAGTCAGTGCATGAAGTATGCTCTGACTGCCAGCAAGGTCTAATAACCAGGAGAAGGGCAGCCAGCTTCATTAGTGAGAGCGAGACCGAGACCGAGACCGTACTGGCTGCTTTTCTGGGGAACTCTGCTTTTTTTGAATACCGAGGGGGGAAAATGGATAATGCTGGTAAGTGAAAGAAAACAGATCTTTACTCTTAGTGGAGCTATGGGGTTCGTTTGTATCCTGTCTCACTTGCTGCAGGAGATGTGTTTCTCTAGCCTTTGTGGCTTCTTCCTTTTCAGCGTCCTTTATTAAAGCAAATTTCTATGTGTAAAATGTGACACACTTAAGTTGTTAACCCTTTAACAGTCTGGGTTTTTTCTGTTTTAAGTCTGTGTTTCCTGGAAATGTGATTCTAAACTGTAATGAGGGTCTGCCTTTTTAAGGTTTTCAGTGTTATTTTGGAAGCTATATGTAGGAAATGTGGCAGGAAGGGAAAATAAATGTACTTCTGTAGGAAAATATCTGTCACAGATTGCAATAGGTACGGATAGGTAACTAATAAAGCTAAAAAAGTAGATAATGCATGTCTCATGTCTTACTTTAAGCTGTTTCTATTTTCTCTGTATAATGCCTTGTTCTCTTTTATATTTAGTACATAAAATATTGAATAGATTTGCACTTTTGATTGTTTTCTTTGATGTTCCAACTTTAGACCATGCATTTTCATACCAAATAATGCACTTCATGGTTTCTAAGGAGGTGCACACAATACCAACATTGCATCTGTGATGAAATGCATTATTTGCATTTCCCTTTTGCATTACCTTGTAGCACTAAGCAGAGCAAAAAGAGAGCTCTTTGGGATGGATATTTTGCATGTTGCTTTGACTGCTGCAAAACTTGAACTTGTCAATGTCGCACTGATTTATTGGTATTAGTACAATACATATTAGGACACAGAATCTGCAGTAGATTCAGTGCCCTTTGAAACCTGCTCAAATCATCAGATTTGTCTACTGTTGACCTTAAAAGTGATTATCACATCTACAGTGTGTGAAAAAAATTATACAGTAGATTTCAGAGGTGATACTATATGTGTACCTTATTTTTGTGGGTTTTTGCAGGTGGCTTTTTTTTTTTGTTTCAATAATAATAGCAAAACTCTTGCTTATGTCCTCTAAACTGTCCAGGTCAATCTCATCTCAAGTGTATTGCTATCGACTTCTGCAACAAACAGATTAAAGGGTTTTGCTGCTTTTATTTCTATAAAGTCCAAGACAAAAGAAAAAAAGGAAGTTTTTCCAGAAAATAAAATGTTGGCATTGTGGAAAATTACATTGCCAGTACCTATGAACTTAAAAACTACATGGTCACTTTTGTGAAATAAATAAGATTAGGAATATTCTTTGTGCTTTGGCCAGCTTTTAAGAAACCTTAACATAATAAATGATAATGACATGAGTTTGATATTCCATGATGAGGCAGAATTTTCTGGTTGGAGGGGAAGGATTCCTGTTCTCCGGCACAGAATGCCTGTGGGCAAGAGATACCTTGGCAGGCAGAGCTGCTAATTCCTCCAGGTTTTTAAACTCCTCAGCATCAACAACTAATACTATTGAAGTCTTGACAGAGCTATCACTTTAATCCAGCTATAGGAATCTGTTCTGGAATGAGTCACGTTTATTTTAAAGGCCAGGGTGGGTTGGTTTTTTTTTTTTTTGGTGGGGGGGGTGAAGAGGGAAGCTAGTATCTGAAAGCCATAGAAACAGATTTTCCTGTGTGTGTATATATTTTTTTGCCTTAGGAAGATTCCAGTTCGGTTGCCATCCACAAAATTTGGAAGTTAAAATAAGTAAGGCTTTGTTCTCCACACAACTTTACCAACTAATCTCAAAGCCTTTTATAACACTGGTTTGCCAAATAACTCCAAATTTATTGTTTTTTCATGCAGAAACAGTGACCGATACTTTGTATTTCTTAGAAAACTATATACAGTTGAAAATAGTTAAAATAGTCCTTTTGGAAGGAGAATGAAAAAGTAGTTGTAAGAAAAAACCCTAAACCAACCCAACAACAGATGGAATTAAGCTTTAGTGAGGACATCACATCAGAGGGTAAGGCCATGCTCCAGCTTCCATCGTGGTTACCAGCAAGCTTCTCGCTGCCTGGGCCAGGTTGGTCCAAACCCCCAGTGAGCTTCAGCCGCATGGGTGGCATGGACACGGTCCCTTCTCCAGGCAGCTCTTCCAAGAGTCCAAATGCTTCCACCCCCTTTGAGCGGTGTAGGGAATACGCCCCTTTCCAAAAAGTCTGCAGGGGGCTGGGTAAACACAGCCGGGGCTGCAGAGGTATTTTTAAGGCTCTTGATGCCTAAATGCATCCAAATGGAGTTGGGTGCCAACGTGGGGACTGCGCAGCTGAATACCTCTGTAGATCTGGCCCGTGCCCTCTGACTTCTACAGGGATGCGAGCGCACCTTTGAAAATCCACGTGGTGTAATCTGGGCACTTAGGAGATGAAATGGAAAGGAGCAGGATATTTGCAACCATGAAACTAACTGCCTAACTAATTTGTTCTTCAGCAGTTCGCCAATTGAAATGTAAACATGCTAATGTATACAAACTGGATACCTGCCTGAATTCTTCCTAAAGAAATGCTATTTCTGGCAATACAGAACTGCAGAATATTAGCACAGCTGTGAGTTTCAGCCACCGAGTGTTAGAAATAACAATTTGGTTATCAGTGTCAGTGAATCAGGCCTTTGTTATTAAATTCATCGTGTTGCCAAAGAGACTTTCAAAGTCAGACCATGGATAATTGTTGGGCAAAACTCCATCTTCTGCTCTGCATAACAGAAATATCTCTGTAATTCATCACTCATCTTCTGTGCCATCATTAAAATAATTTTCTGGCCAAAACTGTTATTTAAAAAGATCAGTGTTGCTAACAGGTCCTCTGCGTGCACCTTTTAGCTGTTATGGTCCATGCTATTTCGTGGTTTTGAGAAACAAAGTTTTCATTAAAAAAGCCCTTTCCTTTAAATGTTAGATTGCTTATATTTTTAATCTGTGTACTGAGACAGCTCCACATATTCGTTGTCTCATGTGTTCCTTTAAAAGCCTTTCCTGGAATAACAATAAAATATTCATCCATCTGTGTATGGCACATCAGGACAGTTCTAGTTGTATTTTTTTTTTTTTTGCCTATTTTGGCATCAGCTGTTTGTGACAGGCTGGCTGCAGGTATTCAGCCACGAGACTGCCTGCCGCTACGGGCAGGGGAGGGCAGCCGGCAGCCCCCTGCTTGCCTCCACCGGCAGGTCCTGGGCTCCGGCTTTGCTGCACACGTCTGCTTCAGGCCAGACCCATCAAGCCTGGCGACAGCGATGATGTAATAAAACTGGCTTTAAAAAACCAAGGAAGGGCTGGAAATAACTCATGGGAAAGAAAGCGAATATAAAAGTAGTGAGAAACTTGCGGGAGCAGGAAGAGAGAAGCTGCGGAAACAGACGTTCTCCCAAGCGATGCTTTTTTGGGGGGATTTCCTGTAAGAAGGAGTGAGATCAGCATCATCCCTTCCCCCAGAGCTCCTAGTCAGCAATGTCCTGCCCGGGCAGACATCTCACCTTGAAGTGGACAAGTCTTGCACACTCATTCATACCCAGGGAGCGTGCTGATGAGAGGTGCCAAAAGCTGGGGGGAAGGATCTCGTCAGGGTGAACGGCACCATAGCGAGGTGCCACGTCACACACACCATACCAGTATCGAACAAAAATGGGAGGCCTTGTTTCATCTTTCTTGGGGATTTATATGACTTCTTTGCACTTGGAATATTATTTTAGCAGTAATGAGCTAGCTGTGGTTAATTGTTACCCTGAATTATGTAGGCTCTACAGCTGCGGCTGCAGGCTGTGCCTTCCAGTAAATAATCTGCTTCAAAGGGACTGGAGGTCTTGTGTATTGAATATCTTATCTCTGAGGAGTATTCAGTAGCACATCGAACTTCATATTTGCCCAGTAGTGATACTTAGAGCTTAAATAGCAAGACTATTTAACTTGAGGCCTGAAATGCTCTGGGACAGGGTGAATAGCTAGTGTCAATTTAACCTTCTGCGTGATAACACGTGCCACAGGAAGGGTATGAGACACAGGAAGCTGTTTGCTGACTGTAAATCCTTTGCTTTTGAAGTAACTGGTCATTTCTGTCTTTCAGTAAGTTAGTAGGACTTATTTAGCATCCTTTAAATATAAGACTGCTGGGATTGAATGCTGGTTAAGGATTCGACCTTACAGATACTTTGTAGTCTCTTACCTGAATTTGAGGCAAACAGAGCACATCTTTTTAAAATGTAAGAGAAAAAAAAATTCAGGTTTGGGTTTTTTTTCCTAACAGCAAGGTGGGCTTCAGATTATGATCCTGGTTTTCTCATCAACTCACAATATTCAGAAACCTCTAATGTGGCCCAGCTGATCTGTGTGCAGAATTAGCCTAGACAACAATCTCACAGTCTGTTGTAAGGTTCACTTGTTGCCCGTAAAGGGTTCTCCAACCCTTTGGCCATCTAAGGCTTAAACTTGGCTGAATTGTCCCTATCAATTTGGAAACCTATTGAAACAAACCCACTTGCAATAGAGACAGTGGCGGTGTAACCGTGGGTTTGTCAGCCCTTGACACTCAATGACAACTCCAGCATTTGCGTCCTGCTGGCAGCTTCTGTTTTGATCTTTGGTGGTACCTTGCCCAAGTGACTTGTGTATGTGTTCTTGAGCTTTTTCCTTCTCTTCTCCCCAAGAGTGGGAAGATGCTTTTGGACAGGACAACAGCATGTCCTTTCTCTCCCCCTCACTCTTATGTGTAAGTTCACTCATTGTCCTTGCAAAATGTGGCTGTCAGTGATACCATGTTGACTTTTTTGGGCTTCATATGCCATGTTCTATAGATCACAAAATGATTTGCAGATGGACAATAAAATACAAAGCAATAATCAATTCTTTTATACTACATTGTATACCTTTATTTGTCTCCTGTTTGCACTCATGGCCTAGGTTGAAGTAGATGCCATAGTGTGTCACAGGTCACCGTCTGCTAGAAAGTTGAATTTCTTCTTGTTGTAATTATAGAATAATACTTGCGGCTTATGCCCCTTTACCCAGAAGCTGGAACAGTGTGCTTATAAAGCTACGATCTTGGAAAACATGTCTGTAAGGATTAAACTTCCTTACGATGCTGCTGCTTCCAATGTTATTTCCAAGTCTGTATACACGTAGCCCAGAATGACTCTATAGGAGCTTGCACTAGAACTAACCGAATACCATATAGGACTAAAACAATGGAGTATCTTCTAATGTAGAGATGGACCACTCACCCTACTTCAGCTGGCTCTCTTTAACTAGAAATGCTGTCGTTGCACTGTGTTTGCACATAACTCATGATATTTTAAGCAACTATTCCAGTCTCTACAGTACTTCTTAAAAGAAGCACCACGAACTCCAGCTGGTTTGGAGAGATGGTATAATACAGATTTTGATTTTCTGATAAGTTCTGATTCTGTTTTCTGATAAAAGCTAGCAAGCATCAGATTATCAGGTGCTGAGTTCATGCCTTATGTTTACATCTGCTTGTTGAGTGGGGGTTTTTTTGCAAACTGCTCTGACCCCTATTCTGAGCTCTGAATCATCACTGCCACCTATGGTGAAGAAGCAAGTGTTGTGTACTGAAGTAGAAATCCAAATTTGACAGGTATCACTTCCCCATACACTTCTAGCAAGGACCAGACCATAGCTGCAGTGGCGAACCATTTTGACAGCATGAGGGAGCAGTCCGGAGGACGAAAGGTTGCATTAAGAAAGGCACCGGCACAAATCACTCTGAGAAAAGCAGCCTCTGTTCTGGGGGCTTCAAACAGCCCAGACTGAGGGGGATGGAAGTGAGCTGCAAGGGGGAAAGCAAGATTGTATGACCAAAAAGCAGGTGGCTGATAATAAGGCTCTAGTCTGCTGCTGTTTAATCATAGTTCATTGTCTCTAACTGTGAGTCTTTTAGGAAATTTGATACTTAATTATGGGGTGACTTGCAGGGGTATTGCTTTGGGCTCTAAAAGTAGACTGGATGGAATTTTACCAGAAAGTCTCCTTTTTTTTCCCTCTGTCTCACTACTTAACAATTTTTTATATTTTCACATAAAACGTTTATGAGACTTCTTCCTAAAGTATAATTGGAAAATATAAGTAGCTTAGGACTATAAGAATACATAGCAACCTTCTCCCAGCAGACAGAAGTAAATCCTGAGTAAAGCAGCTGAGTTGCTCTCCAATCGCTCCTTCTGGCAGGTGGGACCTGGTAGTCCCTGGGTGATAAGGGGGGGGCCAGGGCCAAAGCCAGCAGCCCCCACCGGTGCCCTATGGAGAGGCAGGGTGGGTGAGATGGGTCACCCAGGTTTGTTATCCCACACCAAGGAGCTGTGTGTGCTTGGCTCAGCACTAGAAGGGATGTCCCATTTGCTGCTGGAGATGCCAGAATAAAGAAGTAGCCATATTCATTTGAATAAACCTGCCATCTTTTCTGCAGATACTGGGAGACAGAAGCTAATGTGGTTTGCACTGGTAGCAGTACAAAAGCATCCCCTCTAAGCACCTCGTGGGGGCAGCGGTACCTGTGGTAGGAGTTCTCGGAAGGAACAGAAGTAGGGATGATGTTTATGGTTAGTGGTTTTCCTCCCAGAGGATGCAAACTCAACCCAGACTTGTCAGCAATGGGGTGTTGAGTTTCTGGGAGCATATGGCTCAAACAACAGAGTTGAGTGAAGAATCGAGTCCTTCATAACATCCAATTTGCAAATAAAGCAGAAGGCCCAGGAGAAGTTAACTGGCCAGGGCCAAATATTTGCTTAATCTTAGTTTGCTCAGCACCACCATTTCTGTAACATAACTATCAAAAATTACTGTGAGTGCATATTTCACAACTTATTGTATGCTAAAGTACCTTTAAATGTATTTCTAAATAGCAACAGGCTATGTCAGAATGATAAAGCCAATTCTATCTCTCTATAGAGAGGCAAACACAGTGGGAGACAATCCCAGAAACAATCTTTTCATCTGTGGCTTGACCATTGCTAGGAGAAGCCTTGCACAATGCAATTCAAACACAAATATGACAGCAGCTGGTATTTCCACAGGAAACAAAGTTGTGAGCGATTCGTCCTAGCTCCAGCTCCTGCTGACTCACAAGTCCCTTCTGTCTTTCTCACTGGGATTTGCGTCGGTCCTAAAAGCGAGGGGTATTTCGTTTTGGAGGCTTGCATGGAAACCGTGTGGAGAGATGAACTGAAAATATGGCACGCTCAAACCGGCAGAAAATGCATGTTGCTGGGAACTGCTTACTGACATTTAGACCATAGTCCAGCAATGGTTTGCTATGGCCATACTGTCAAGGGAACTGGTTTGTTAACATAGGAAGCCTATGGAGTTCGCGTGCGCATATGGCAAAACCAGCCTATATATTTTAGCTGCTTTTTTGTAGCTGCAGTTGTTATATAAGTCCACTTTTCTTCTCTTTTCTGTTTCTGTTTTTGTTGTTTAATATTATTAAAATAACTAACATGACGCATTTTTCTGTTTTAATTTCAAGTGAAATTTGGCAACTTCTAGTGGTGGGATAAGGTTTAATTGCTCTTGGCATTTTAAAAAGAAATGCAAATGACAAAGATATTAAACTGGCAAATTATGACAGCTCGCATAACACTTTTTTCAGTGGATTTTTTCCATGCATTTTTATTACCCAGAATAGTCAGCCTTAATACTACCTTATTTACAATAAATCATTATTCTAATGGAGACATTCTGCTTTGTCAGGCAATACACAATCAGCAGTTTTCAATAAAGAATCTGAAAACTGTTTAACATTAATTCTGTGACACAAACTTATAAATGCCAGACAATTTAAAATTGGGGCCAATATGCTGCCCTTAAATTGGGATATTAAGAAATAATTAGAGCATGGTAAGGGCAGGTTGCCAAATGTAACTTTTAAATTCCCTAGTTTGTATCACTTAGCACAGTGATTGTAATATACGGCTTCTGTAAGGCATAAACGTGCATTTCGTACACAGCAGCTTAAGGCTCCGAGCGGTGCCTGCGAGAGGTCAGAGTGGCTGTTTACTTTGGCATGTGTGGCTTCAGGAGGCATAAAGCATCACAGAACCTAGGAGCAAGGATGGCTTTGAGGTTAAAAACAGGAATGGGAAGCAATGGTAGAGTCCACTTTCACACTTTTCCGTAGCCATGGGGTTTTTTGTTTGGCTGTTTGCTCCTTTGACATCCCACAAAGACCATGTCTGCCCTGTGTAACCAGCTCCGTGCCAGAGGTCCGTGAGCTAGCTCCAGGCATGTTTATATGGTGCGGTGCCTTTTGCCCGGCAGGCTTTCATCTGAACCTGTAGACAGTGTGGTCACACCAGTACTGGTGGCTGCACCCAGACTGGCTAGCCAGCTCGGGCTAGACGTGATCCAGTGTCTTACATCTGCTCAGGACACAGCTTTTCTACTTCTAGCTGCAGGATGCTTGAGCACTGCGATGTTAATTGATGCAAACAGCCTCTGAGCCCAACCCTGCCCACGGGTTTGGAGGTGTCATTCACATCAATGAGTTACCCGTCTTATTTAGAAGCAGAAGAAGGTTGCACAGTGTCATGTGAGGGCACCTTGGCAACTTCTGAAGTTAGATAGTCTAGATAGTGGCGAAAAATACTTTCTTACCTACATGTGGGAAGTTCTGGGGCCAAATTAGCTGTGATGAAGTCTTAAGCAGGATTTTGAGGTCCCTCGAGGTGAACAATTTCCTTTGCAACATCAGCAACACCTGAAGGTGATGATCATCACATATTATTTTATTGTCCTCCAGTTCAAAATAATATAACATCTATTAATGTTCATTGTTTTAGCTCTGGATGTTGATTCTTCAACATGAATACTAGAGGAGGTGGAGTAGTTGTACACATAGCTCTTCATTTTCACACGTGTTTCTGTCACCTTTGCAAACTCTCAAATTCCCTAAGTGTCATGTATATTCTTTAATATTGCAGTTAGGAAACTTGTCTGCAAAGTAGAGTGGGCAGGTATAGCATTGTCAAAGCAGACATACTGCTCAGCACCGTTTAGAGTCTTATTTTGAAATGCTGAAGGAGGAAGGACAGCCAGTGCTATTTCCATCTTCCCACCCAAAAATGTTCCCTTCTCCCAGGGAGGAATAAGAAGGATGGTGGCGGGGTCCCCTTCCTCTCTCAGGTGGTAGCTTGCCTGGCTCTTTCTTCTGCATCGCAGGTGAAGAAGCTAATGATACGCCACTTGAGTGAGGGGGCAGTTTGTATGGCTACTGTTTAAGAGCACTTTTCTGAAAGAAGTGGTGTTTTTCTGCCGCATTAGTAATGCTGTGTGTGCATCAGTGAAGCCTGCTTCTCCCTCCCTGCAGTCCCCTTGTTTCAGAGAAACATGCAGTTAACTGTTGTCTACCTGACGCAATCGCTTGCTAATTCGGTGGCATGAAAAGCTCAGCTGAGGTAAAGATTGCCCTGAGGTAAGTTCCCTCATTGCTGCTTGCAATCACAGCTAGATTTCTTTGGGGTTTTTTTAATCTAAATTTGAAACTTGAGGGCAAGTTCAGCTTTTTTCATCTGGTAGAGCAGATGGCTCCCAAGTGTTAAAAGTTTGTGCCCCTCTTCTGGATGCAGGTAGGTTGTGCAGCCGTTTCAGACCACTCTCAGGGTGAACAAGGTGAAGGCAGAAGTTAGCATCATTCCTATGATCAGCGTTTAACCACAGTTTTGTGGCATCGCTACCCCTTGTCTGTGATCCCCTTTTCCATTGCTCTGCCTTTAAGCTTTTTCCCAGATCAGTAAGTGCTACCTCAAGCAGTAGATCAGACTGCTAATGGAGAAAAGGGCTGTCACTGCTGTGAAAGACAGCTGATGTGTGCTTGCTTAAAAAAGCAACACAAATAAACTTCTCGACGCAGTGCGGATGGAGCTGTGTGACCTCAGGCTCTCCTTTTCTCTCCCTCTGGCACACCACATTTGTCTTTTGCACCTTTACCTTTTTACAGCGTATCAGGAAGCACCTAAACATCCAAAGGATGCAAAAGTGGTGTTTCCCACAGCAAAGCATCTATTGTCTCCTACCGTGCTGGACCGGTCCTGTGGTCCCCTCCACTTTCACGTTCCCAAGCTGGTCTGCATGCTCAGTGGCAATCTGCATCACTGGGGTTTCTAATCCTTTATTTTTTAATTTCTGCCCATTTTCACAGTCACAGTGTATTATGGGCAGAATGAAAAAGAGAAACAAGTATTTCGACAATATTAGTAGCTTGGCAACCGTAAAGCTTTCCTGTAGCTTTGCAGAGGAATTTGGAGTACTTCTTTTCTGTACTTCCCCATGCTCGTGCTATCCACTGTGCTCTAGAGCTCCAGTTCTGCAACTGATGCCGTCAAAGTAGGTTGCTGTGCTCAAATCCAGTGTTTGCCTGAGTCTTCCGAGTTCAGTTTTAGCACTGGTAAGACAGCATACGCATTGCTGGTTTAGACTGCTTCCACCATGGGTCACCTGTCGGCTGTCTCATCCTCTTCGGAGGAGGGAGTGGGTGAAATCTTAACACCTGTGTTTCTAAAAACACCGAAACAAAATGGTAAGAGAAGACTTACCTATATCAAACCAGGCTGCCTCTCAGTTGAGAGAAAAAGGAAAGGAAGTTTTCATGCGCCTCGTGATTTCCCTCCTTGCCAACTCCCTGGCCACGCTGGCTAGACCTGAACGCCCGGAAATCGAAGGTTCTTTACAACTGGTACAAAAGGACATCCCACAGCTGAGAAGTGGTTCCTAAGATATTTTGGATTTTGCTGTGTCGAAGATGACTAGTCCAAGATTTTTACCACCCTTGTAAAACATATCAACACTTCCACTTTTCTCCCAAATTTTTCCTCCCATTTCAGCAAACACTACATTAAACCAAATTCTGTTACATGTTCATTTATAGAACAAGCTGTCTCCTCATAATATTTATGCATGATTGCATCACGTTCTTTATGCAGTTCAAGAGGCATTGCAAACACACGGGAGCAAAAATGTTTCCCAAGCAAAACATCGCACTCTTTGGCACGCGGAGGACCGACTTGCGTGGGTGATATTCAGCCAGAGTGCAGAGCCCGTGGAAAGTCTGTGGTGCTTAGGGACGCCGTTGGAGAGGGAGGGCTGGGCTATGTGGACCTTTCCTATACATGTAGGAGTGATGCAAGTAGGGTGGGGAGGCAGAGAGGTCCCAGCCTGTTGCAAGATGCGTTAGTGTATAGTAGTGGCCGGGAGAGCGCTACGAAAGAGCTGCAGACAGTTGGCTGCACAAAAGCACAGAGCTGCCGTTTGTTTTGTAGCCCAGAGATGGAGCTGGCAGAGCTTTCTGGCCTTCCATTTGTGGGCTGGAAAGGCAACGAGTTACCTGGGCTCAGAATCATCCCTCTTCTGAGGGCAACCAGGTAGGGCACACAATGTACCCCCTTGGGCTCCCTTGTGAGAGCGCTGCGTGCTTTTAAAGAAATTATTATTAATCTGTGTTGTAACAATTTTTAAAGGGAGTAACTGATGTAGGCTGGTAATCATTAGCTGCTGAGCCTGACATCAGTCCCAGGCAAAAATATGGAACAGATGATACAAGGACTGAGCCAGAAAGAATGGAGAGATTGAACACAAATAATTCCAATTAACATGGGTTGGAGGAAAACCAGGTTTGAGGCAATTATTTCATACATTTATCTTGCTGCATTAGAAGATGTTTGGCTTGGTTATGCTGTGTAGAACCTAAAATAATACAAATCAATATGTTATGCATCAAATGGGTTATTCAGTGCCTAAATGCCAGGCTTCGAAATACGAGTATATTTTGGGAATCGTTACCACCCATCAGGTGTGATTCAGAAGGTATCCAGCAAGAATTAGTTATTTGCTCCAGGCTTTATGTTACTAGCAGTGACTAGCAAGAAAATACAAAACTGTTCTTAAGCAAGAAACCAATGTGTTCATTATGGACAAATGAAAAGCAATATAATCAGAGGGGAAATAATTTAGGTCATGGTTACAGATTGGGAGGCTCAGTGCTGAGAAGCAGTGATTTTGAAAGATACTTGCATAATAATAGCATTATGCTGGAAGCACATGTTCAGCTGATGAGCTCTGTCACAGAGAGCTAATGCACATTTTAAATATATTTGCAACATTGAAAGATCTTGTTTTACTCTGGTTTGAGAACTAGAGCGCGGGGATGCTAGGTAATCTTTGGTGTGCCACATCTTTCTTGAAACATGAAAATCTGGAGAGGATTCCAGAAAACCTTGTAACTAAGCAATCTGAGTTACTGAGAAAGTTTGATGAAAGCAAATTTCTTAATATTCGAACACCCTTTGCACCTCACCCTAAAATCCCTTTGCACTTTTCTAACTATAACAATCCTACAGAGAAAACTATCTCAATGTTTCTTACTGGAAAATACTCGTTTGGACCTCTTCATCCCCATTTATGACGAAATATCACCAAAATCTATCTGTAGAGGTACATTTTTGGGAACATTGTTATCTATATGTATATTAGATGTATGTGTATATATATATTACATGCAAACACTGGTAACAGGCAAATCTAAACATATGTCAGATTAGAAAAAGGAAAGTAACTATTGCTTACCACCAGGGAAAAACAATATTGCACAACTTAAAGCAGACAGACTGCTAAAAAGGCTGGAAGTCAGGGGTCCCAGGTGTTAGAAAGCCTCTAGCAGGATGCTTCCTAATCAACACTCAGAATACCTCCTTCCAGTTTTAATAACGGCTCTGTTTCCACTGGAGCTACCTGCATCTCCCTTAATTGCCGCCTGTCGGACACTACGGTATGGCAATGCTGATACACACAAGCCTTGGCTACCCTGCCTCATCAGCAGGAGAAAAGCTTGTTGAAGTAATGCCCATTATACTGTTTTTCAACGCACACGTAGTTAAATGAAAGATGCTCAGTTCTTTCTCATCATCCCGGAGTCAGCACCAGCCAGAGCTCCCGTGCAATGCATTAACTCATGTTTCTTTTATGTGGTAAGTACCAGCGAGTGGGGCTGGTGGGGGTAAGCCAGAACCAATTAAGTCATTTATCTCCACTTGTGCCAATGCAGGGCAGATTTTGGCGTTATTCCAGTGTCTCTGAAATCAGGCACCATCCTCATTCCTCAGTGTTGCTGTCAGCCTGACAATGTAGCTGGAACTCATACAGGGCTGCAGCGAAGACCGTGGTTAAAAACCACTTTGGTGTTCTGCCTGGTAGGAAGGGTTCATTAGCTGAATCTGGTGTGTAAGAGGCAAATTACTGGTGCTGCAAGGAACCATTTTTCAGTCTTATTATCTTTGCTTTCTGCAGCTGGTATGGTTTTCTCCCCTGTGCTCTGGTGAGAGATAGCTTTCTTAAATTTTATTTTTCAAAAAAATCATCAAGAGGAACCTTTTAGTCCTGTCTGTCTTCAAGTTCATGATGTTTGTCTTTGAGTGGCACCTGAGAATTCAACACCACAGGGCACCTCCTGCCAGGAGAGGCCCCTTGGGACAAAAGAGCCGGAGGCAGCAGAGCAGGTTGTGGGGAGGGTTAACGCTGTCATCACAGCACACAGCCAGGGTCTGCCTAAAATAATGAGCAGTTCATTAGGTCTTAAATAGACTATGTGCATGATAGTATAGCCTACTGATTAGGGCGCTCACCTGTCCTACTCAGTTCTTACTCAAAATGCTGAAGGACCTTTTTTTTTTTTTGGAAGGAGGACTAGAAAGAAGTGCTCAGCCCCATGCCACCATGCTATAGAGAGGTGCCGATACTGCTTTATTCTCTATGCAAAAGCATCACCAGTGTTTTCCCCTAAACCCAACTGGCAGGACCAAAGTCCCCAAACACTTGTACTATACCGGCAAACAGATCTGGTTGGTTTGACCATTGAAAGGTAGGAGAAGCAGGAATTTATCCCTTCAGGCAGAAAAGAGGATTGAGTCAAGACGCCCCGAACTGTTCTGCGTCCTGCCCAAGCTACTGCATGGATGGACAGAAAGGGTGTCCTCCATCTAAATGACAGTTTTGTGTGGGATTTGGTCTGGAAAGAGAGCCCCAGTAACACAAATGACAGGGTACCTCGCTATCCAGCACTGTGAGGAGAGAGAGAGGATAAACTTTTTTCCCCAAACATGTATTCTTTTGACAGCCCAGTATCACCTGAAAAGGCACAGGCTCCTCAAAAAGTGCAGTCTTCATGCTGCTCTCCAGGACTCTCTAAAAGGGAGACTCTCTAAAAGGGACACCATTTCTCCATCAGTGTAAGTGCTAACAGGGCATCACTATGGTGCAGACAGCTGTGGTGGTACCCCTAAGTGGACATTTAGGTACCAAGGATGAACGCTTCAACATACGGGTAATTCAGGTGCCTGTGTGGTCGGGTAGCAATGAAGGAGGGGGTTGAGCACTGTGGAACTGAGCCTTTGTGGATCTAACCACTTGTCTGTAAAAGGGAATAATTTCTCATGCGGCTCTCCTGTTACCCCCCAGATTATGCCTGTAGCTGATCTGTTTGCTGGGTACTGCAATGATGGGGGGCCCGAGATTTGCTTTACACCATAGCTGGCCACCTCCCATAGGGCACATTGTTCCAGCTACTCGGTGTTTTCAGGATAAATGTCCTTCTCCTACACCTTGTTCTCTTCCAGGCTGCAACAAATGGAAGAAAAGACGTTGACCGTATTGGAAACAGCTACCACACACAACATATGCTTTCTTCATAGCAAAGGGAATGGGAGTCAAGAAGTCAGGTCTGAGTGCAGGCTGTTGTTGTAACCTTTTGCTCACATTCCCAAACAATGCCCTATTGTTATGCTGTTTCCTGCAGATTATCCTAATAACCAGCGAGCAGTGAAGCATGAACACGTGTTCAGGCTTCTTAGACTGAATTCTGATCTAATAAAATGTGTCAGCTTTTTAAAGGCTGATCAAAAATGCACAAGAAGGCAAACTGGATAAGACAGAGCACAGGGAATTTTGCTGTAACCCTCAAAACTTGGAAACTTCCTGGAAGAAATGGATTTTATACCTGACAACACATGATGCTTGCTTTCTTCTCAGCTATTTTATGATTTGGCAATTAAATATGTAAATTTCTTCTCTAAAAGAGCATAGTCTGATCTTGATAGTAGAGCTTTCATAAAGGCTTGATTGCAATTATAATAGGGATAGGATTTTTCATGCACGTGAAAAATACACAGCCCGAGTCCTCGCGTGGTGCATGAGCCAATACAAACGCTGACCAAGTACCTTGCTGGGGAAAACAGGGAGACCTAGAGCTGCTACGTGGTCACATTGCTGCACACGTGCTGGAGTATTCCAGTTATTTACTGCACCAGCAAGTTTGTAATGTATTAGATATAAAACTGATTGTCACTGAAATACATTTTAGTGAATTCAGTGGAACAGCACCAAAGATGAGCTGAATGACATCTCATTTTGACAATTCAGTACCAGGCTATTAGCAGTAGACTATGATGTATGCACATAAATGTTCTGTCTGCAGAGAAGGTTGCACGCCTCATATTCTGGGTTTTCTTTTGTCCTTTAGACTGCCTCAGGTTTAATGAGCATTAACCTGGAAGGTACATAATGTCATGGCACTTGGAAGGGTTTGCAGAAAGGCCCTTGCAGGCAGACAAATTACATTCAACGTAAAAATTAACAGACAGACCAGCCTAAAATAACTTTGGAAAGGGTATGGATTTTTCTTAACAAGGTGTTATGGTCCATTAATTAACCAATGTTGCTAGACAACACAAACAAAAAATGCCTTGCAGAAATTGTGGATCCAGTTACCTTATATTAGCTTAGTCAACTTGATGGGGAAAATTATTTATAAAAATCACCTAATATTTATCATATGATAAGCAAATGCCAGAGCTGTATAGGAGGCCTGCACTGTAATGTTTCACCTACTAGTCTAACAACAGAATACATTAAAACTCAGATATTTAATTTTCTTTCTATTAGACTGGCAAACAGATCTGTCTGATATGTGTTCCCATCTATACCTCTTCCATGGATTTGAACTGCACCACGTCTGTCTGCTGGAACTCCTGTTTAGACTTCTAAAAATTTCATAGGATTAATAGGATGTTTTAACACAAACATCTGTGCACTGAGAAAGCGTTCAGTGGTGTTGGCCACACAAGAAAACTTTTACCTTTTTACCTGGGCCAATATTCAACTGGCCGGCATCAGTTTAGCATATCTATACACAGATATCCATGAGCCATACATTCACTTTATAAATGATTTTACTTAAACTGATCCAGCCCTTGCCATAGACGTGACCTGCCCTGTGAGGCCAGGCATTAGTAGAGTGCTGAGCAAGGGTTAAGTCTCCGTACCTTTGAAAAAATTAACTTTTATTAGCTCGAGCTGCCGGGATCTGATCCCTGACAATGTAATGCGATTTTTAACCACTCTTTGTCTTGAATTGAATGGAAGTCTGCCTGGATCCAGGTGTAATATCCCATGCTGAGACATTTGGCTTTTGCGGAATTCAGCTGCGCAAAATGAAGGTGGCCCTGCTTCGTCCCTTGACCAAAAGGCGATCTCTCCTAAAAGCTACTTTAGAAAGGAACAAGTATTTTCTCTGTATACATTGCTGGGAGCGGGGGGGGAAGAGAGGGAAAAAAAAAACCCCACTCTGTGCCTTCCTTAAATGCTAATTCTGCATACCGCACTCTGATTTATGTTCAGCATGTCAGAATAATGGGGATGGAAAGCACAGGACACACTTCTCGGTCACATAAATACGTTGTAAAACATTCTGAAAGTTTTCGGCATGTCTCTAGCAATGGATCATTAAATAAGAGGAATAAACAAAGAAGGGACTATCAACCTGACCTCCACATAATGTACTTAATGACTGCCAGCTACATTCACAAATTTACAGGCGCTGGGTTTTATCACCATGAGTGAATCAAGGTTGCGTTTCATATTTACTGCACAGTTCATGGGGAAAAAGAAGACTCCGACATCTTGTGTTGTATTTTAGGAGTTTAAGTGAGTGGGCTCTGTGCTTGAGAGTGCTTAGGACCACCCCCCACCCCTCCTGGTACATCACATGTGTAGGCGAGACGTTATATAAACTTTTGGTTACTGTTTTGGTAGAAAACAACTATTTACTGTGGTACACAGCTAATGTGCGAGGAACTGTGTCAGCTTTTCTGGAAAGTAACTGTTTAAAAAGAGAAATGGAGTGGGTTCGGGTGTCTTATGTAGGGTAGCTTTTTCTTGTCTTCTTAACGCCATTAAGGCCTAGCAAATAAGGCGGCCAGCATTTGCATACCCCAGTGACAGGAAGGTCCTACACCAGATAGCGCAGCTCTCCAAGTGACTCTACAGAAAACACCGGAGCATAGGGCCAAGCTGGATTTTGTGGATCTTACCCCACAACCAAAGGTACCTGCGCTGCAGCCAGAGAGCCCAGCGGATGCTGTTTGCAGTGCCCATGAAGGCAATCCTGCATGGTACGGGGCTGCTCCTTGCACCGACCCAGGGTTTTAGAGGGCGCTTGGCATCACAGCCTGGCTCCTGATGATGTCAGGGACTGCAGAGGAAACAGCGAAGGCTCCCTGGGCGGGTCATGTTTTTGGAAATGTGTATTTTCTGCCTCTGGGAATGGGTCTTCTTGGATAATTTTTTTTTTCTACACACAAATACTTATAATAAGCACTGTAAAATTAAGTCATTTTTCTCCCAGTAAGTAACATCCCAGTAAAGGTCTTATTACTGGCTCTCCCACATCAGTTTTGCAGCTTCTATACAGGAATGTATTTCAGTGAGCCACAGAACCATGAAAATATCTGAAGTACTATTTCTTTTAAATGGATTTTCCTTACATACAAGTTATCTTCCTGGGCATTTCTATGAAAGCTTCTGTCAGCCCAACTTAATCGGATTGTAGCTGAAAACAATAATATTACATTTACATTAATTTTAAAAGTCTCTGCATTTTTTTTCCCCCTGCAGCCCATCTGGCTTTAATGCTGCTGAATTTTAATTTAATGAAATGTGTTCATTTTAACTAATTAAATGTGCTGCATTCATGATCGGCTATATTAAGCAGGTAGTTAGGAAAAAGCATAATACTGATGTTTAGTCTTGGTAAAAGCACTTTTCACAAGAACCATATGGCATTCCTGCTTCGGTTCATATAATTGTTTTAGTTTTCTTATGTGTGGGTTTTGCAACTGAATGAGCCTGAGCTAAACATGATCTGGATCAGCATAAACCCCCCCCCAGGACTAGTGTGGTTAAAGCACCCTGGTTCCCCTGGCCACCAGCAAGCAAACGAATGCTACACAAGAATTTAAAAAGCAAAATCAGACCAACAGATTTATACTCGATTTAAACAATCGCCATCTAGAGACCAAATGCCACGTGTACAGGAGGAGCTTGGGGCAAAGCTCCCCAGGCCTTCTGCCTCATTCAAAGCAGCCTTCTCCAGGGAGATGTTAGCAGGTTACTGGATCACGATTACGACTACTGCACATCAGCAAGGGTGTGAAACCTGACCCCTTATAACCCTCTCCAACCACAACAATGCCCTCGGTAAGATGAAAGTTAAACAGGGATGATGTTTCCAACATCAGGGATGGCTTTTGAAAAGGGTGGTATGTAAAACCTATTGAGAAGAAAGCTACGTCCAGTTTAGAGAATGAAAGACCATAGCTGATTCTGAAGGTTCAAAATAAAACCCCCAAACAACTTGGGGGTGAAGGGGAGGGAAGAAGGTGGTTGGTGTGTATTTAAGCATGAAATTGGATCTACTCGTATCTTCGAACCAGTCGCACCTTTTCGACGTTACATCTAAAGCACAGGTCCCAGCCACCAAAGTCAAGATCCACCGAACCCATCCGTGTCCATCAGCTTTTGTGACCCTCTTGGCTGGCTGCTCTTCCCTGGCAGAGCACGTTGTGTGCTTTGCCATCCCCACTTGCTTGCCTGTGCCCATGGCTGCTGCTTGCGAGCCCCACAGACCCCATCAGCGCTTACAAGGAACCACAGCTTGGGCGAGCACTGCAAAGCTGATCCGTGCCACACCACCCCTGCAGTACATTTTTGGGAAGAAAAAGATGGTGGGCCCAGTGCACAGAGACCCAAGGGGCAACTTTTCCTCTTCTGTCCCCACCTCCCCACTCCCTGGTGACTCCATCCCCCCAGAGAGCCGGGGAGCAGCTGAAGCTGCAGAGCTGCACGGTCATTCCTGGCTGAGCCCCGGTCCTCCTCAGGGCCAGCAGGTAGGTGCAGCCACACACGTGTTTGGAGGTGCCAAGAGGTTTTGGTCTGCCTTCCCAAGGAAAATGGGCTTGCACAATAATGCTCTAGTACGGTGGCCTCTAACAACAGCTCTTGAGCCCTGGTGGGAGCTGGCACCAGACCTGGCAGAGGACAACCAGCCTGAGTCAGTGCTCTGCAACTGCTCGTGTGTATCTGCAGCTAGATGGACCCCCACAGAGCCAGCAGGGAGGGGACATCGCTCCCCTGTTAGACTGCTGATACTTGAATTCCCTCAGAGGGGGATGCTCCACCAACCCCACTCCTGGGAAAACTTTCAGTCAGCGCTTGCATTTTATCGCAAGGCAAGAACTGTGATCAAAAGCCACAAATCCACAGAAAAATCAGGTTGTACAAAAGCAGAAGATTGATTTTACACCCTTGATTAGGACACTTTTAACCAGTTGTATGTTTTTCTAATGAGTTGGCAAAGGTGCAGACCAATAGTTGTAATCACAGTAGGTGCCAAGAGGGAGTTTTCCGTGATCGGAAACTGCCCGTGGCCAGGCCAGCTGCTTTGGATCAGCTGGAAGAAGCAGACCATAGATAGCAGCAAGAGCCTGCCAAGGAGGAGACTGCAGCTGAGCAGGATGCCCTCACGCCTTGTGTAGCACCTTCCCTCCCCCATCACGCCAGATGAAATGTGGAAATCCTACCTTGGGGCTAATAACCCTTCCCTAGGACCAGTGAGGGGTACTCACACGCTATAATAATAGATGCTGTATAAGTGCTGCAGATGGAAAGTGGATATTGGCTCAGTATTTGCAAAATGGGAATAATAAGCCCGGTCTTATTAGAAGAATAAGACCATTCGGGCAGCGTGCGGTGCAGGAAAGAACACGATCCAAGGAAAGGAGAGCACCTCCGCCACTGGCCCCTGGGTCTGTTACTCTGCAGACACTGATGAATTAAGTGTATAGTGTCATGCTGTGCAGGGTAAGTGGAACAGACACAGGGAGATGTCTGACATATATTTTGAGGTGTATTTAATATTGTAGTGCTTCCGGATTCCACTAGCATGCTAGGGGTTTTGGCCTCAAACCAATGTTTGCATCAGTACCATGTGTCTCTAGAACAGCAGTGCTTACTTTAGAGCTGGCCACGAAAATAGTTTCCATCATAACCTCTTCTATTCACATGCTTCTTATATTTTATTTTATTTTGAAAATCCTCTTTTGAGTCAAAAATTTCCATTCTGTATCTTTGCCAAAAGGTGAAGTTTCCTCCCCCCCTCCTCTTTTTCTTAAGCTCGGAGGAAGAATCTTTCAGATGTTTTTGAGTCATGGGAGAGTGGAAAAAAAATGCATTTTCCCAGTAGGGTGAAATAAGGTCCACATTTTCATAGTAGTAGAAACATGGGGAGAAATGAAACTGAAGGCTGAAATTTGTGGTTTGGTCTAGAGATTTCTGTAGTAAACCATCTTCATAGGGAATGATTTTGATTTGCTAAAGGCAGAGGTTGTTCTGATTTTTGGCAGTTAATCAGGCATGGGTCCAGGTTTCAAGCTTTGCTGGTGTTCAGGATATCGTTTAAGGTAGTGTCTTTACAGCTGCCCATTTAAAGAGGAAACAGCTGGTCCCCTGTGGTCTTCTGCCCTTCGGAGCTAATTATAGTCCAGTGATACATTTAAATTCATTCTAAAATCTGATTGAATGGAGAGAAACTAGAGGAACAGTTGTGCCAAACACTTTTGAAAGTTTTTCTTCATTCTCACTCAAGTCAGCAAGAGCAAGTGGATGTGTTGAAGTCATCGACAGGCTCGGGCACTTTGAAGGGGCCAAAGTGCATGACAGTGTATGTACACACAACTGGCTCGAGAAACTGAGAAACTTCACTCAGTATGCCTGCCAAATTTTTTATTGATGTCTTTTTTTTTCCCCCTTACATAGGCTAGGAAACATCAGTGTAAAAATCTGCTGTGCTACATGTAGTTACACTGAATCAGTTAATAAACAGAAGGGGAAAGAAAGAGGTAGGCATCTAACAGTCATGCTGATGAGTGATCCTGCACCCCTATGCTGCCTTCTATTACTGATTTTTCTCGATGACAGCTGTAGCTCACACACTAGTGGTAATCCCCCTCCGTGTATTCTAGAAAATATACAAGATGTGAACAACTATTGGGCTAACGGTACTGTTGTGAGCTTCAGATTTACATGATCTGGCATTTTTTGCAACTTTTAGCCATGCAGCGCGCACATTTCATTAAACCTTTCGCTTGCTGTCATTCAAAACCTGCTCTAAGTGTACATACGTTTGGCAAAGGCATCCAAAATTATGTGTTTATTTTGCTTCGGTGCCAAAAAGCAATGATTCATTAAGGAGCTTGGAGCTGTAGAGGGAAAGCCGCAGCCAGCAACAACCACACGTGCTCCAAAGAGCAGAAAGCTGTGTTTTCCTAAGGAAAATGGTTAGTGCAGCTGGGCTAGCATCATGTCTGACTTCTCTGAAGTGAGGAGGCACTTCTGGACAGGCTGGAGAGCGCAGAAGTTCTCCCGGATAATTGGGCTTTGCTGCAGCAGCAGCAGCAGGCAGGAGGCATCCAGAAGCTGCCATTAAGCCCAGACAGGAGGGAGAGAAAAAATGCCTGAGGGGAGCCGGTCCAGCCGGTAGGAGCCTTTCCTTGAAATGATGAATTAGGGAGCTCCAGTACTGTGACCACTGCTATGGTGAACGCAACGAAAGGCGCCACAAGCCTTGAGAGACGAGGTGGAGGAGGAAAGGTGGTGTCCCGCAGTAAGAACAGACCTCCAGCTGCTTTTGGCTGTACTACTTCATTTTCTCTGCTGGGGACGTGCCAGCTTGTATCAGTAAAGGGGCCAGTCCGCTCTGTTTATTGTAACTACCGATACGAACTTGCAGCGGCTACAGCCTTTGAAAACCTGGCAGAAACCCGACTCTTGAGGAACTCTACACTCCGGCATGTCGTTTTTACGCCATTGCTTTCTTCTTCCCCAGTGGCTTGAACTAGGACAGGCAGAATGCTATTTATAATTTTTAATGTAGTCCTTTTTGTCTTTCATCATAAATCTGGAACCCTGGACAAAATTGATATCTGGTGACAAACACATGCTTGATTGGAAAATGTCTGACGGTTATTTTCTGCCCGGAAAGGAAATGCTGTCCTGTATTGTCACAGCACTGCCACTGCACGGAGAAATGCAACCCAACAGAAGGTGCTGGCATCAAGGAGCCAGTATGAGGCACAAGGGAAACGATCACGTGTGAACAACATTAATATCAAGAGTTCATGTAATTAACTATCATAAACATGTAGAAGAGTTTTCGAAAAATTAAAGTTTAAAATTTAAACCAGGACTGTAGCATTTAAATTATTAAGTATTAGTGTGGGACCTTACAGATTTTGGGTAATACGTCATGCCATCTACTGCAGGGTTCTTCAGCTTTTTTCAGGAATATCTGGTCTAGGGTTAGGGACAGAACGTGATCTAGTATGTCAGTTCCCCTTGGTGCTTTAAACAAAGACAGAAGGTAGCTTTTTCCAGCATCAACTGCACAGTGCTTAGCCCTTAAAAGAAGACAAGATCCTTGCCCTGAAGAGCACACTTTTCTCAGAGCGTATTAATTTTCAGTAAATTTAAATTAAAAAATCCCAACACTGTTAGCGTCAGAAGGGTCTGATTAATCAGGATCTGAATCTTTCATTTGCTCATCTTTCATAATCTTGTACAAGAAGTTCTCCAAAACCTGGATTACACCACTTCTGCTACTTACGTCATAACTCTTTAGGCAGCTGATAACTTTTAAAACAGTAGATGTGAAAGTAATAATACCCAAAATAATTAGTGAAATACTCTGGGTCTGTGAGAAAAAGGAAGGTGCCTGCATAGGCCAGGCTTGCTGAAGCAAAGCAAGAGAACTGACTCCAGATCTTCGCAAGGGAAGTAAACAAACATTAGCAGCAACCGTGGGATGGGGGAAGAGTCAGAGAACTCAGAGGGATACAGAGTTTTAGAGTTTGCCTTTGAGAAACATTAGGGAAGGCAAACACTTTTGAAAGATACTGTGAAACAGAACTGAGGTGGAGATGAAATGTGCAGAAATTGAAGTGCTAGAAGAAAGCACTGTGGGGGAGCAGGGCAGTTTCTGACGCTGAGGATCACGCGCAGGAGATGGGTAGATCTGCTCTCTGTGACTCCCAAAGTGTTTGTGTTGGGACCATTTTCTTTCTATGTTCTGCCTTTCAACCACACACGTTATGTAAATTACTTTAAAAGCTCAGTGCGTACAGTACCACAAGAAACTGCAAACTGTTATTAAAATGAAAATGGAGATTTTTCAACATACTTGCAATGTTCATGTCTGTAGAAGTCTTTCCTAGAAAAACTTGCCAAGCGGTTACTTAATATAGGCAAGAATAATAGTAAGTTAAAGGCTACAACAAAAGTTACAGATCAAACCACATGAGCAGATCTATAAGCATTCATTATTAACCATTTAAAATCATATTGATGCAGCTATTGCAAAAGTTTCCTCTAGGTACAGATAGCACCCCCGAGTCAGAGAGCGCAGAGGCCCACGGCTGAGGGCGCACAGCCTGGATAATAAATTATTGAGCTGCTGTTGCCATGAATTGTTTACCTGCTTCCCAGTGTCCAAAATTGGCTTACAAATTGTTACGGTGAATAATTTATAGTAGCAAACAAGTTTGCAAGTGCATAACCTATTTGCAGATAATTTGTGAGCAGAAAGAACGTGTGTGTGCCAAATCACCAGGAATGAGTTTGCCCAGCTCTGCTCTTTTCCCACCTGCAATGGCAAAGAGTTGGTAAGGATAAATAAGAACAGACATCAAAACAGGAGTTGAGATCACCTGAACAACTCTGAGCCCCTCAGGTCTTCCACAGAGCACAGACTTCTACTCGTCTCCCAGTGCAGTCTTAATCTGAATGAGCAAATCTCATCCAAGAAATGTCTGCTATATGTGTTAATCAGAATAGCCCTCATTTGCTTATTAACTCCTCTGGTACAAGGCTTGGAACCTCAGCTTCCAGATTTAGAGACTGAACTGCAGAAGCTCCTCTCAGTTAGTTATTCTGTATAGATGCCTTCTATTCTACTATGCAGATAGCATGTACAGTGGGGTTTTTTGAGGGAGAAAGACACGCGATGATCACTCACAAAGATAGGAGGAGGTGACACTGGTAAGAACATAGCATTGCTAAGCCATTAAAAGTAAAAAAGAACACTTAAAATATTTTAAAACGTTTTCAAAAGAGACAGTAATCTAGGGTTATTACAAAAGTCCCTGGTTATTAAAAGGAAAGGGCCTAAATTCCCAATACAACGCCAGTATAATTCATGAATATGGCCTATGATTTTATTTTGACAGTGTCTGTTTAAGAACTGTTTAAGATTCAGTTTCCCAGAAAACAGAATTAGCTTTTTTGCTCAACCACAGCTGATGTTCTAGTCTTAAGGGAACAAACTGATTTTGGTGTTGCCCTCCCCAAACTCTTCTCCTTTGTAACTGTAAGTTCTCTCCAGGCAGATACAAATTCAATGTCATTGTTATAAACCTTAGCATGACCCATGACTAAAAAAATTACTTAGCTTCTTGCTCGTGTTTGCTCATGTCATAACATTTGCTTCATTCACTGAATGGTAGAGCTCTGCAGCCCACAGGACACGGTGCTGCTCATCTTCCAGCAGTTCTGCGCACTGACAGGAGTTGTGAGTGGGTGTCCACACATGAAAACACCTGTCTGGATCATTTCTGTTCTGGACTCAGTGCCACCCTCTTGGTTTGTCTTGATAAGCACCTGGTACTATTTTTTTTCCTGTTATAAGGTGGAATGCATTTGCCAGTCCTGCATTACGAATCCTGACATTAAATGTGATAGCCCCTCCTTATAGCTTCTGTTATATTTAGTGCCATAAATTAATCTCGGTGACTGGAGGAAGAGTAATACAAATTCATCTTTTTAAATCCCTCTTCACTTTACGTGAACCTACACAACTTTAAAAACTGGACAATAGCATCCTACAAGTTGTAGGTCATCTGTTGCCATCCATCGTGCCAGTATAGTAAACACACTGAAATGCAGCTGTCTTTGAAGCTTTATTGATGGGAAGGAATTTGCTCTTTGATACGTGACATAGATTATTGTGTGTATTATTTCATTCTGACTTGGGAACAATTTTGAAGTTTTACATTCTCTTCTGTGAAAAGATCATAACACAAATATAGCTCTACATAGGAGAAATGTAATATATCTTTGCTTTCAACAGTCCAGTTTCTCTCATAGCTCACATTGGTAGATGTCTTTTCATACAGTGTTGAGGATTCAGGGTTCATTCCCTCCCATTGGTGAGTCATAAGCTGAATTCTTAAACCAAATGGCTTAAAAAGCAGGACCTAAGCAGAAAAGTGCTATTTTTTTTTCTAATTTGATGATCAGTAATGACTGTGAGTAGTCTGAGATGTATACATTGCCCCTTTGTATCTTTAGGCAGGAAATAAAACAAAAAGAGACATAACTGTTGTATGGACCAGTACTATGTTGTGTATTCAACTAGTATTCCCCACTCAGGATCAAGAGAAAGTATTCATTTTTGCCCACTTTACAAAAGCTGAATAAAGAATCTAGGATGATAGTATTGGGTGCTCCCAGTATCTTGTCCAACAGGAATAAAAATCCCCTTAATAAGACCTTTACATTTTCTAATGCAAGTAAATTATTTCTTGTTTACGAGTTGTTCTTTCGGGTAAACTTTTATAAGCAGAAGCTCCATCTTCTTATTCTATACAACACGATGCCTATAATCTGTTAGTGCTATAAATTAACATTTCTCTTCCCTATTAGAAATGTCACCCCCCACTTTCTAAAGCAGTAACCATATCTGCTTAGTTCTGCAACATCCCACTAAGCATTGCTGACGTACGAAGACAGCATCCTTAAGAATGAGGTGGCTGCAGAGAAAATATATAAAAGAAAGTCACCATCATCAGTTAACTTACAAAAAAAAAAAAAAATCCAAACAAACACAAGCACCAAACCAAAAGAAATTGGCAACTAATTCAACTACACTGGATGATGTGATAACTGTACCCATTTTATCAGCTTACAAATTGACCTTGAGGAGCTTATTACTTCACAGGAATCATGTCAGACAGACGATACATACTTTTGCATTGTGAACCAGGCTTTTACGTAGCAGGGGAACACAAATTCCTATGATAAAATTAACAAGATTCACCAGAAGCAGACTGGAACACTTTTATGTTCCTGTTTACGAGTGACTCCAAAGAGGTAACTCGAGTTTCTCAAAACAAACCCTTTAAAAATCATTTTTCAAGGTGGGGAATCAATGCAAAACTCTCCTGAGAAACGAGTGACAGGAGTTGGTTATTCAACAAGCCACCCTTCTGAAAGTGTTTCCTCAGGCTGAAGAAGGGACCACAAGACCATCTACCTTCCCCTCAGCTCCCGCTGCGTAATTCACCCTGGTGCTGCTGTGCTGTCCCCAGTTACTCGTCTTCAACTCCGTGCTTTGTATGAGGCCTGGGTATGAAGGGTCAGGCAAAGAGCTTTGCCTTCAGTGTTTGAATGTCCAGGAGCGCTGCAATGCTATTCTCTCCTCGCAAAGGCACTGTTAGGTTAAAATGCAACACGTCCGCCTTTCCCGCGCCCATCAGCACCAGCCTTCTTCAAGCCTTTTGTTGGAGAGCACTTTCTGCACTTTCGATCTCATCTTGTGGATCTCTTTTGAGAGGTCTCCCATCATCCAGCATTTTTTTGAGGAGCAGACAACAACACTGGGCATGGAACAGCACTTTTTGTCTGATAAAAATTGCAACGACGTAACAGGATTTCTACCTACCCCTTTCCCATTTGCACATCCCTATGTAAGTCTCATTTCCCTTTTGTATCAGCACTAGCTCACTCGGAGCTTGTGTTGAATTTCTCTGAGCCCCTACCTGCAGCAGCTTTCTAAGATACCTTCCTTGGCCCAGTAGGCTCTGTTGCTCCATCCCGCAAGGCTGACTTTTTTCTTCTTTTGACCCTATTAAAAATTACTTGTTTGAAAAAGCTGAGTTTATTAAATAATCCAGGTAACTCTGTGACTGCCTTGTCCTCATTATCACTCTGGTAATATTTACTCCATCTAAAATTGCTGCCGGTGGTGATTTATTTAGCCTTGCTTGTAAAGCTGTTTGAAGTAATACTCTAGATTGCTGATGAAAACACTGCAGAGCCTCCCCGCAGCTCCCCAGCAGAAACAGCCTCAATTAAATGCTAGTGCTACTTGGACAAGTGATCTGTTTTTCATTTGGTTCTTCTTCTGTTTGTGCTTTATTAATTTTGTGTTGTCCTCACTTTTTTCTCTCTTAGCAAATCAAGCACCTAGCGGAAGTCTATTACACGCAGACCCATACCTCTGGCAATTTAATGTGTAATCATATAAAATGAGGAAATAAAAGACCTGTTTACCAAGACCTATTTTCTGTAAAAACCATGAAGACTAGCATTAATTGTCGTCTTCTCTATTCACCATGTATTAGCTGGCGACCACATCACTTCTGCCTATAACTGAGGCCAGGCTAAGCACACTGTAGGTACCTGTGGTGCTCCTTTTGCTTCCTGAGTACGGGCCCCACACTAACACAGGTCTCCATTCCTGAAATGTCACCACAGTGCCAACATGTACAAAGATCAGCAGGTCAGAAATCTCTTCAGCCAACCCCCTCGAGGACTTCCAAGCCACTCAAAACTGGTAATTTCACCATCTATCTTGCTAATAGGTGTTCTTTAGCACGTTCTTTAGATGAGCCTTGAGTGTCCTGTGGTGTACGTGCATCTCCCTGCTTGTTTCTGGGCACTGCCCAGTAATAGCTATGAGGTACTTGAGCTTGCTTGGTTTTGGTTTTTTGTTGGGTTTGGGTCTTTTTGCGTCACTGGTAACAGTTATCTGTTTGCTTTAGCATTAAGCTTGTATCACTGCTTAGATTATGGTTATGCATTAAGAAAAACAAAACAAACTTTTGTTCCTTTTGCCCTTGTGCTATGCACAATCTCTATTTCTCCCCATCTCCTCCATTAATTTATCCAATCGATTGCGTTCCTTCTTGTCACTTGCTACGGCAGAGCGTTGTCTGGATGCCGCTGTCTTAGGCTATCTTCTTTCTTTCAAAATGAAAAGTGGTCCTGTCTTCAGTTATGCACCTGTGAGAGAGGGAAGGTTTGGGCGCTTTTCCAGACCTCTGTCACGGCACAGCCCGGGCCGTAACGACCCCACGAGCTGCCCTGCCCAGGCGTTCCCTGCCCACTCGTGGCAGCAGCAAAGCCCTGAGAACTGCTCCCAGCAGGGAATCGCCTCGGCGCAGGGCGATGGGATGGCTCCCTGCGGCTGTCACACGTTTCCCCTGTACCTTCAGAGGAGGGGTGGAAATAATTTTATGTCTGGACCAACGTTTTGGACTTCGGAGAAGGGCAGGGTTAGGCAGGGGCTTGGGACGTTAGCAGTGCGAGAAGGCTTGCCAATTAAGCGCCGTCTTTCCCAATCTCTGTAGAATTAAGGGTGTTTTTTCTTGCTTTTTAAAAACTTATTAAAGAATTTTACGATCCCTCCCGTGCCCCTGCCCTGCAGCAGGGACCCGCCCCGGGGCGGGGAAGGGGGGGGGGTGCGGCGCTGCGGCCGCGGGCCCGCGCCGACCGGCGGCCCGGCGGTATGACAGGCAGCCACCGGCCCGCTGCCGCCCCCCGCCAGCCGGCGGGCGGCGCGGCGGGGAGCGCGGCCCCGGCGAAAAGTGAGATGGCCCCCCGGAAACAGCCGCGGCGGAGGCTGCGCGCCCGGCGGGCGGCGTGATCGCCTCCCGGCCAAGCCATGGGCCAGACCTCGGTCTCCACGCTGCCCGAGCCGGCCGGCGGTGAGTACCGGGGAACGCCGGCGGCGGGACGGCGCGGACGGGGCGCAGCGAGGGCGAGGGGGCGCACGGCGGCGGGGAGCGGGGAGCGCGGCCGGGGCGGCGGCGGGTGGCTGCCTGTGCTCCCCGGGGCGCTGCCGCCGCCGCCCGCCTCTTCCCTCGGACAGCAGCGGGGATGGCAGCGGCGGCGGCAGGGGAAGCGCGGCCGCTGCCCTGCCCGGCAGCCCTGGGGGGCGAGGGGCTCCGCGGTGCCCCCCAACCTCCTGGGGCGTGGGGCTTTTTTTGGGTTTGGTTCCCCCCCTCCTTTAATAAATAAATAAGTACGAAGGGGATAAAAAAAAGGGGGAAGGAGCTCTGGCACCTCGCCCGGCAGCGCGGCTAGTAACCCGCCCATCTGGTTGCTTTTGGCTTCGGGACATTTTATGTGTAAGCAGACTATTGAAAATAAATAAATAGCGTGTGAGTGGAACTTTTTTTTTCCCTTCTTCTTCTTCTTCTTCCAATAAAGCAGCCCTAGCTGTTTGCAAATTAACTTTTTGAAGATAGTACGAACTACTTGGGAATGCTGTTTGAAGGCATGTTAGGATAACCCGGTGTGTTTTAGTTACCGCATAACAGAGCGGGTCTCTTCCCACAATAATAGGATGTAGAATCTAAATTAACTCCAGTGAGGTTTGAAGTTTCCTGCGAAAATGTCACTGCACGCATGTTTTTCCTCAACGCCTGTTTCCTTTGCATCCATTAAAAATATAAACAAATCCTGTTGTAGACTTGAATTCTGAAGGCTGAACTTTATTCTTAATTTGCTTATTGCTGTTAATGTGGGAATATTTTGTCAAATAGGAGACAGCGCGACAAACTTTCTTTTTCCCCTTTTTTTTTTTCTTCATGGGCGTTTCAAAGAATAGTTTTGGTAGTAATACGTACATTTTCAGAAAAGCTCCATTATGCTGCCAGTGGTACAACTTCCCAGTCATGCCATCCCAGTCAAAATCTTGGATGATTTCTTCTCCTGCCAAACATTGCATTAAAGAGAAATTTGACCATTTCCAATAAATTTAACCATCCTGTTTAAGGTTTCTCCCAGCAGCCAGCACATTAGAATTATATCAAGGTAGGCATCGGGAAACAGATGTAAGGAAACAGATGGACCGGTTAGAAGTTTTTGTTAAACTTCCTGTACAAAAATGTGTCCAAACCCTTATGTGCAAAAGCCTATTGTGAGGGGATTTTGCCTGGGAGGGGACCCGTATCTTGACTAACGATAGCTTTGGTGCCTGCGTTCCCTTGGCAGAACGCTAATGGACAATAACTGGGCTGGATTTCTAGTTTTAGCTAAAAGAAAATAAAAGTCATCCTTGAATACTTTCTTAACTGAAACCAAGATTTTTAATCAGAAGCAATAAAAGACAGTTATCTGAAGGTGTAAGTAATGGTGATTCTACCTCAGTGTTGCCAAGTAAATTCTAGTTACCACCATTTTAAGAGCCCTGCACTTGTGATGAGACACTGGTAGTGCCTTCGGGAGGTTTCACAGAAGAGCAATCCCACTGCACTCTTGGCCCCGTTGAAAATGTATATCCCTAATAAGAAACCACGGGGGCAGGTAGGTTTCTGAGTGACAGTCCTTTGTTTTCTCTAGCCTGCTGCACAGGTATGGTCTGAATGCTTAATACATTGCGTGGTTTGGGAGGCCCCATCCAGCTCTGATCAGGGCAGGAGAATGACTTCTATCGGTTCCTGTTCAGACGGGTTGCCCCTTAGGCAAGTAGTCCTAAAATCTTCGTTGATTTTGGCATGCCAGCCGACTTCAAGCCATTTAAGTCTTTGACAGCTGCTAGAGATTAGAGTTGAAGGAGATCCCTGTCTTGCACACGCAGGGGCTACAAATCTGTTTTAGTGCTAAGGAATCAATAGTGCATTCAGATCCCCAGTGAGCCACACAAAAGCAGCTGTGAGAAGTTACTTGCCTGTTCGCTGCCGTTTTTTTTTCCCCAGCCATGCCAGCCTGCAAGGGCTCAGATCCTGCTCTCTGATCCCTGCTGTGCCCCTGCAGGGTTCAGAGGGGCTGTTGGCTGGGCGCAGGGGAGGGCACCACTAGTAAATCACCGCAGGGCCTTCATGGGTCAATGTAGAAAACTGAAATAAAAGATTTTTTCCTGAAGAGAGAAAATACGGTACTCAGTATGGACCCCAGCCAATGTCCTGCCTTTTTTTTTTTTTTTTTTTTTTTTTAAGATTTACTTTAAATGAGAGATTTTACTCTTGGAAAGGGAAATGTATACTGAAGTACTTAAAAAGCCCAAGGTCCTAGTGGCACTTTCCCATTGGGTTTAGTGCAAGGCTGAGGCCTAACCATAAAACCCAAAGTCCTTCTCGACTGGACAAATGTATGCTCATACCAGATGGATTAGAGTGCCTATAAAGAGAGGATGAATCGGATTTTCATGCCCCATTGGAACTTTCTTTAGTAGCAACACTCTCTCGCTAGTTTGCCATCAGCTGCGGATGAGTGGGTGTTGAAGTATTTTGGACAGGAGGATCAGGGCTTCGATCATCTCCCCTAACTATGACCGGTAGATGGACAGCAAATCGGGTCTTAGCTGCTTGTGGACACCCACCAGGCAATCCTTTGCTCCTTCATCTCTTCGGTTCCAGCTTTTCAGTCATTTAGATAAATTTTCTAAAGCTTTTTTGTTATTTGTCATGGTTAGCAAATGTGAACAAACGGTGGTAGCAAGAGGGGCTTGGGAAGACAGTATAGACAGTGTAGATACATGGAAAAGGAGGAGTACATACTGTCCTGGTTCATCTTCCTTCCTCTTCTGTGATTTTCCCATGCCTGGCAGGACTTGATTAACGTCTCTCTCCCCATTCATTCGCTGGAGTTCAGTGCTTTTGGGGGTTATCAGCCATCACATGCAAAAGCTATCACTTCTGCTTTCTGATCTACAGCTTATCAAAGGGCAGCAGAGCTGTGCACTTTTTTTAGACTTTTTTTTTTAATCTTTTTGGATTTGTTCTTGGGTAGTTCAGTACCGTACCAGCCACAGTACTGGGAAACAGCCAAGTCCTCAAGTGGAAGCATGATCGGCATATTGGGAAGATAACACTTAAAAGCAGACCTAGTTAGGTGGCAAAAGATTTTTGTTGTCTCTTGACTATCGATGCCATGTCGAGAATGAAACTTGCAGTAAAAACAGACCTACCAGTGTTCCTAGGAAGGGGTCAGTTATTTCAGCAGGGAGTCTGTGGAGCACAGCAGAGGGTATGTGGAGGGGCAGGACAAGCTGCAAAGAGGAGGTCTTGGGAACCTCTTACCCCGATGGTCAGGGTGCTCAGCGGGGCCAGTTGAAGACTGGGGTCAGATCTCTGTGCTGACCTGCAGCTCCAAGCACGTAATCCACCGTCCTGTTTACTCTGGGGTGAGTGGGAGTTCCTTTCGTCGTATACATTTTACAGAAACAGAGCACAAGTTGTCAGGTTTGCATTTCGTCCTGTTACAGACCCAAAGTTTTTTTCAAGGATGTGAAGATGTACTTCGACAGTGCAGGAAAGCCATTTCCCATCCAGCTCCCCCCATGAGATGAAAGCAGTCACTGGTAGGATCCTGTTGTTTGTTGACCTTGGCACTTGGTGAAATGATTATCATAGGTCAGAAGTGAGCACGTTTCTCAGACCACTCTTTCTCATCTCTCTCAGCTTTATGGGATTTCCTGTTCATGGACAGGGAAACAGCAGCTTCACCTGTGTCTGTGCAGAGGAATTGTGATTGCCTTAACTGGGCAGCCTTATCTTAATCCTCAAATGAAATGGAAAACTAATATTTGTTTCAGCAGCTGTAGGTGTTGGTAAACAAACTAATTGGTTATTGGCGCAGCAATTTCAGGACTTGTCTAGGAAGAAAAGTTACGCCAGTAGTGCTCTTCAGTAGTAGCTGCTTGTGAGCTTTACTGAGGGTGCTGTTCTGGAGCAAGCACTTCTGTTCCTGGGGAGTTGGACATGGAGATACTCAGCCGTAGCCTTAAATTCTCATCCTGACTCAGTCCACTACGAATCTGAATGTGCAGACAAGCTCTTACAGTGATAATTCTTAATGAAGAAAAAAATGAAGTTGATTTTTCTCCTTCAGTTTCTCTTCCTTTCAAAAGTGGAAGAACTGTGACATCATTGCACTTTACAGGAGGGCATCTCAAAGTATTTACAGGCATAGTGAGCTACTCGCAACACACCTGTTAGCTGGTCATTTCAGTTATTGGTGTACTTTAAAAGAGCGGAAAGTGGAGATACTGAGCTGAGATGTCAAGTCCCATTTGAAGTGAAGCCCTTAAGGACTTGTCCACAGGCACAAAGGAAGTTCTGGGCAGAGAGCCTCATCTGCCTTATTTTTTCCAAGGGTTAAATTGGTTGGGGGCTTTGAGGCTGAAGCCTTGTAATACTGCAATGGGAATCCTACTCCTTTTTTCCTTGTCTTTATGCTTTTGTAAATTATGGAAGAGTTACAAGTACAAAGGCACTCTGGTTTTGGTTGCTGCTAAATTTACATCCAAAGCTTTTCAGTTGTGGATCTTGAGCACGGGAAACTCTTTCCTTGTCCTACCAGTGTTGTCAGATGGGGCTACAATTGTGGCAGCTCCAGAATTTAGGTTAATTAAGTAGGCAATTTGCCCCAGACTTTGGGCTGATTGGATGGATATTTTAGATACCTAGTCAAAGGCATAAAAAGCCCATGTTTTCAGACAGAATGGGTAGCCACAAATTTGCCTGCTACTAATGGGAACCACAAAAGCTCTTTAAAAATTGGCCCTTGTGTGTCTTGAGCTGAAACATCAAAAGTAATAGCAGCTACTGAAAATGTGGGTCTCGGCACCCAAACCCATTCTGGTTTGTGCTGTTGGTGAGGGTCCAAGTGTGAGCATGTGGAATGAATCACTATTTATGGAGAAAAAACCAATTGTACACATTTTTAAATATTACACATTTATAAAATATAAAATGTATTTCCATGTTCATGGGTGCTGCCATACACTCCGTGATCTGCCAGAGCAAAACTGTGCCCAGATGCCTTAGCAGTTGCTGCCAGTCGGCCCAGACCGAGCTCCTCAGCTGCAGCAGAGGTTGCAATCTCACTGCAGAGGAGGTTGCAATCTGAGCCTTCGCTACGGGGCATGGCCAAGAGCAGAGATCTTGTAAGGACATGGAGGACCAGCCACACCACAGGAAGACGCGTGTGTGTGATAATAAAGGCCTGGTGCTCAACAGGTCCCAGGTTGGTGTCTCACCTCTTCTCACTCTGAGGCTGCTTTAAGGATGACCAGGAATTCTCCTCGCTTAGCTGCCAGGGTATGTGACCTTTCACATCAGGCATGCTGGCTGAGATGCCTTCATGCACTGATGTTTGGTAGCCACTAATTACCTGTTCACAGTGTTAATCATCAGCTTCCTCATCTGCCAGAAGGAGAATGAGAGCCAGCTCCTGGGAGGTCAGCACGGGCAGGGTGACACAGCTCCGTGGGCTGGCTGGGTTTGTGTAGGGTTGTCTTCTCAGATGACCACCCTGATACTGCCCTCAGATGAAAAGCTCACGGGAGATGTCGTTTCCTCCCGAGCCCCATGTGCTAAGCCCCGCTGACAACTGATCCCACTCCGTTGGATCTCAGCCACCCTTTGGATCAGTTGTCCTTCCTAGATCCTCTTCCTTGGCTTTCTTACTGCTCCTGGGTAATGTAGCCTTGTCCTTAGGTGGTGTGTTCCATTACAGATTTTGAAACACTTTCCAGTCCTTTTTATAATATTTGTTGATTTAAATGGGAAAACTGAGCACGAGGAGGTGGGACAACTGACTTGTGGTCACTGGGTGGGCCTAAGGCCCAGGAGCCAGGAGGAGACCAAAGAGCTCCCAAGTCCTCATCAGTGTTTGAGCTGTATCGCAGTCCTGCTTATCAAAAGCAGAAAAGACTTCGACATTTATATCTTTCTTTATATGTTTTTACCTACTTAAAGTTGTCCTGTATTCATCTTGGATACTGATACTTTTCAATATTTAAAAAATGAAGAAGCAGTGACATTTCTGGAAAATACTATTGAATCAATGCTGGATTTGGATTTATTTTTGACTTTATTTTTTTAGAATGTAATGATGACGATTAAAAAAAATAGAGTGCACTTAATGCTTTGAGTCAGTCACTGATGCTTTTTTTTAAAAAAATACTTCAGCAGACAGCCAGCTTTCAGAACTTATTTCTGCCCATTGTATTCAAATTGTAACAGTGGCTAGAAAAATATTTCTGATCCACAGCAATCCCCCCAACCAGCTGCCATTCAGCCCCGTATAGAGGAGTGATTTCTGAAGAGTCCATTCATTGCCTTCTCTAGTTGACATAAGGGCGATTCCTGATCCTGCACTTTCTTCTGATGGGGATCATGGCAAGGTGGCAGAGGGATTTGCATTCCAGTAGGTCTGGGCAGGGCCGGTGCTAGGCATGGGGAAAAAGAGAGGAGGTGGTTTGCTGGTGATGCTAAAATGTCTGTAGTAACAGGCGGCGGTGGCTCTGGTCTGCTTTGCCCCCGGCAGATCCCGGAAGGCGATGCTGGCTGCTGCCGCCCCTGCTGAGACAGCGGCCAGGGCGTAGGTGTGTGTCAGGAAGGGGGGCAGTTCCGTTTTGTCTGTGCCTCTGAGTCAACAGAATTCAGTTTTGCCAACATGAAGCCATCAGTCAAGTCTGGTTTCAAGCCACGTAAAGATCATAGAATCATAGACTATGATCAAAAGATAGAAGATGGAATATATCAGAAGATATTGATGTTAAAAATATGTGCAAAACTGAAGAAGGAAGAGAAAGAAAATATAAGTACAAACCATCAACAGGGAAGGTAGACAGAGTTTGAGGAGGTTTTTTATTTATTTTATTTTATGCCCCCGGAACAAAATCAAAGGCAAACAACCAAATTGAGTCATTTATATCCCCTCTTAGGTGAACTCCAGAAGCCCTAGACTGTCAAGTGTATTTTTTGGCAAATGTAAAATTACAGTGGGGCTCCAGAGTGTGCTATTTCCTACAATGTAGTATGATACAAATGGTTCAGTAGGAACTAGGCAGGAAGGTCACTGTGAACATCAAGGTGATGCACAGTCTGAAGATGGACTGTTTTCTCTTCTCACTGTCTCTGACCAGAGTCACATGAGTAACAGTGCTGAGTGTCCTCTCTTTTGGGTTTATTTCCGCACTTCCCCCCCCCCCCATTTTGTTCTGAGTTTAAATATTATGATATGTGAATCAATTTAACCTTGCTTATTTGCAGTCCACAGCATGGTTTGGACTAACAGTCTGTACAGACAATGCAATTACCTCTGTCCGTCATGTGGAGGTTCATTATTAGGAAATTTGATTTAAGACTTCAGTTGCTTGCAGGATTTATACAAGGTTGAAATGTGATTTTTTTTCGTTAGTGTTGCAGGATGTCTTCACTCTGACCAACTGCCCAAACCATCAGCAAATCCTAGTCGTGTAGATGGACCGTCCTCGTTTCAGTGTTATTTAATTCTTTTTGTATTTTCTGGATCCAAATGTTTTAGTGTGTCGCCCAGGAGAAGTCCAAGAATGGTGCAGAGACCTTAGGTGCTGGTTGGGCTTTTAAGCCTGGGCTATTGCTGCTCTGTGCAAACAAATCACATAGTTTATAGCCTAGAAATAATTCATGAAAAATACAGACAGTCTCTAATGTTTATTGATTTAAGCTACATAGGTAATTTGCACAATTAGAATAACTGTGATAGCCTATGAAACTTGATGTTTTCACTGTGATCATATAATTTACATTTCCAGCTCAAGCTATTACTGACAAGACTTAGAGGTACACAGGGACTCTTTTCCAAGCTTTTCCAAGAATTTTTCTTTAATGCTTGAAGCTTCAGCTCAGAAAATTAACTCTTGACTGGGTATTTGTCATCCCTGGTTGTATTTCTGGGATTTGCAACCCAGAACTTTGTTGATGCACATTACGATTATTGTCCTTTTGCTTGACCTTTTCTGTGGAAGAAGACAGGGCTCTTCTCCTTGCCTTCTGTGTGCATGGCTGCAGAGCGAGGGCAGGCAACAGAAAGTGATTCAGATCCCAACTTCTGTTCGGTAGCCAGCTGAACTAAGTAAAATAGCACTTGTCATGAGTGAAATTGGGCCTGAATGCCCAGGGAACTTCATGGGAGGGTGGCCTGTCGCTGGAGAGGATGGCATGTGGAAGAGAAAAACCACAGCAATGGGAGCCGGGCTCTGCACTCCAGCTCAGCCCGCTGCAGTTGGGTGTACCAGCGATCTTCCTTCTCAAACCAGGAGCTGGGAAACCAGCACCCTGTGCCAGTGTCCGTGTCCGCATCCTCAGCAAACTGCAGCCTCTGCTGATGTATCCCAGATACCAATATAAGTCAGTGTGTGTTGTTGCATGCATGCCAAAAGGCACAGCAGTTCATGGAAGAGTGACAATGCTGTAGCCCTAGGTTATGTCAGTCTGTGCCCCAAGTCAGTTTTTGCAGATCCTGTAGGGAGCAAGATGCCTGAGATGCTCCTAGCCAGCATTTGCCCATGAGGCACTGGTAAGCCTCAGCGTGGCTTGTAGATCTCCCACCTCTACTGTCTAAGGGACGCACAGAGATTTCTAACACCCGAGCATCAAACCAGTGAAGTTCACCATCGCAGCAGCACCCCGAGTTAAAAATGTGGTGTGACTGTGAATTGTGAGGGATGGTCTGTTTTGTCACTTATCTCCCAGTTGCTTTCCTTGCTTATAACCCCCAGCAATCAACTTACCTGAAGAATTTATGTCATAACAAGCAATATAAAGTCACCCAGGCTGAAAACTAATCTCCTGTAGGCTTTTTTTTTGTTGTTCTATTTTTTTTCCCCCCAGATCCTGGATGAGTCAACAAAGAAATGACACTTGCATTGCGTGCTTATGAAACGCAGATTCAGTGGGATATAGTCAAGTAGTTTGAATCACGTAACCACTTAAAGTTGTTGTAAGCTGGTGGGAAATGATTTTTAGATACTAGCTGTCTTTACAAGGAGAAAAAAAAACCCCAAACAGTTCATTGCCAAGAAATTGGGCATGTTTAAATTATACATATATAATGTGTTATAATTTATTTCATTGGTAATAATTCAAAACTGGCTGTGCATTTCCTTTCCTGTAAATTCATTCAATGTGTCTGAAGATTACTGGTTTGTTTCTTGGAGTTTTATAGATTTATTGCATTTCTGAGGGGAAGGAAGTGTTGGTTTTGGCACGGATGCTAAGAATATTCTTGTTCTGAAAATGTGTAGCAGTGTTCTAGTGCACTGTTAATCTGGCCTCTTTTATGTTGATACAGTGAAGGGTGTAGCGGTTTTCTTGTTCTACACATTATACCACCATGCATGGTTCTCCTCTTCCGATGAATTCTTCAAGTGATTGATAAAAAGAAGGAAAATATTAGTATTAATAATTAGTATTAAAAATCCGTACGTGATTTAAAAAAAATGCAGTAATTGCAGAGTAGTTCCTTTGTTTAAATTCTTGAAATGAAAAGTTTGAGAAGGCTGGTCTGACTCCTATAAGAAGACACCAGATTCAGTTTCTTGGGAAGAAGATGCCATTGTTGTTTCTTACTTGAATATTGCTGCTTTTGACACAGAGAAATAGAGTATGGAAGAAATACATAAGGCCTGATGGTGAGACATGAAAGAGACTGTGTGTGCAAGGGAGTGAACGATAAAATGGACAACTAAGACTGTGGATAAAGCCAGTTTGTCAGGAGCTGGACAAGGACCAAGCAGAAATGAAAAATGGTCTATACTTTAGTTGGAGGAGAAAGTCAGAGAGAGTAACAGAACATGAGCCAGCAGGAGAAAGAGAGAGATGTTAACTACAAAGCATTGCAGAAACTACGTGACCATGACACTTGACTTTTAAAGCCTTTTGTTGGACAATACCATCATGTGACTGTGTCGTGTTGTAGAGGGAACAAGATTCGGTAGAGGGGAAGAAAGTTTTTATTGGAAAAGTTTGGGGGAGTTCACAGAGACCTGAAACTGAAAAACCCAAACATCTTGGACACTTACAGCAACACTTCTCTTGTAACTCCCCTCTGGCACTGCTCCTCCTGCTGATTTAATTTTCCCGTCACTACTGGAGGCAAAGGGGGAGGAGGGGGGGGGCATATTTCAGCCAGACCCAGCAAGACAAACGGTTTGCTTCTGAAACATTTAAAACACCTGGGAACTCCGTAGCTTAATTTGAAATGCATAATAAAAAATGTGTTGAAGAGAAAGGTATTTAATGCGAGTGTTGGATCTTTAGGATCATGTCTATTGAAAGGAGAAGAGAAGGAGAAAAAGAATGTACCTTTCTAGCTGTCATCCGTGAGTGGCGAAAAATACCTTGAGAATACAGAGCTAGGCCTCTAGAAAGTATCCAAAAGCTAAGCATTATTTTCAGTACATTTTAAACCATTAAGCAAAGGTTTGGGACTGTGCAGGTTTCTCCAGTTAGCAGGAGAAGCTGGACACACAGTCTGATGTACGTAGCACTGCACGCTGTATCTAACGCATAGACCGATGGTTAGTTTGGCAGTGGCTGCGGTGGCTGGAGATGCACCACCGATGCTTACCTTCCCTTAGGCAGACGTTATCCCCGCCTCAGCTCAGCCCTGCTCGCACGCGAGCCTTTCCCAGCTGCTGCAGTGCACATTCAGCAAAATCTGTTAGCGCGTGAGAACAAAGGCCGCAGCTTTATCACCCTGGAATGATCTGGAAGGGTTTGTGTCTCCCAACTCTGAACTCTTCCGTGCACGTTAATCAGTCCTGAGAATGGTCTGGTGTGATAATTAAGTATTGTTATCGCCTCACCTCGCTACAGATGGAGCGTGCCGTAGACCAAGGAGTGCAAATGAACAAAGTCAGGCCGTGGATTTTTGTGTTTGTACCTTTCAACCAGCAGTCCTTAAGGGATCTGTTTGCAGAGAAAACATCCCTCTCTCTGTTGCTCAGCCTACGGTGCGTTCAGGGTTTCCTCAGCCGCAGAAGAAAAACATTGCAAGAAACATCCCCAGAAGATGAGATAAACAAAAAAAAAATTTAAAGTCCTTTGTTAAGTGAGTTCACCGTGGTGGAGGAATACAGCTGAAGACAGCTAGCGAGTTGACCCGCTGCTGTGGCTAGCTCTTCCTTTAGCTTTTTGCGGGGAGCAGCCTCCTGAGAGCCTGCCTGCCTGCGGTTCAGCAGGTGACACCTGTACACCCTGACAGGCCCTGGCTGGGACTGCCGCTGTGTAGCGTATTTGGCAACCTGGTTTTTCCCTGAGGACTTGTTTCGGGGCATAATATACCAGCAGGGCAAAACTGAGCACCAGTGTCTTTTCCTCAGCACAGAGGTGTCTGGTGGCACAGACTTTTGTTTGTTTGTTTGTTTTTTAAGCTCCCTGACAATTGATACACCCTCTGTATATATGGGGCCAGAGGTTGGTTGGTTTGTTTCTTTCTTTCAGTTTAATTTTTTTACTCTTTATGCAGTAAATGCCACATAACAGTGAGGGGAGAGTGGAGGAAGAACAGATGCAGTGCTGCTAATTAAATTAGCCATTTCTTAAAAACAAATAAATACCAGGCAGTTCAATCTCATAAAAGAAAATACCAGCATGGAGCCCATTCTTTCTGGTTTAAGGGATTACTTTCAAGCCCAGATGTCTATGTGGGGAAAACTTGCAAATCTAGAGAGGTTTATTTTGTCTTACACTGTGTATTTCTCTATAATTCAATCTTTGCACCTACCATTTTTGGTGCTTTTTTTTTTTTTTAAACATATGGGGTGGTAGCAGAAGTTTTGAAACAAACAAAAGATTGTCATTCTGGAGGGGTGAAAAAAAAGGAACATGTTTGGGGTGAGAGGGAAGGGAGGGAAGTTCGGGTAGTGCTGAGGTGGTGCAAGAGATGACTCTTCAAGGAGACGGGTAGCAAAGTGAAAAGTCTTTTATGACGACTTCCAGTAGCCCTCTCTAGCCCAGCAGCTTGCTATGAAGTTATGTGAGAAAGCCAACCATTAGTATATCTCAATGCAATTATTGTTGATAGCATAACAATGGGTTTTTTCTGACATATTTACAGGTATGTTTTTTTTCTAAACCAAGAATTATGGATGAAGTCCCACTGAGAGATACACATATGTGTACAGTCACGTATACTTGCACGAGATGATGATTTACGTTATATTTTGCTGTAAATTTCTGTAGCATAATTTTCAAGAAAACTATGACAATTTTTCAAAATATTTCTTGTCTCTTACCAGTAAAAATAGAGAAGCCAGAGCTCTGGTAGCAAGAACTGGGTTTAGACATAAAGAACTGCTTCCAGTTGGAGGACAAGTACATGAAGTCAGTGGACATGAGAGAAGCTGAGAGATGGAGCAACACTCCCCAGAGCTCCCCGCTAGTAGAATAAGGTAGATTTAGGGTAGGAGTAGGTTAATAGCAGGGATTCAATAGCAGGGACTTGCTCTGGGGTTCTCTAGTTCTGGGTAGGTGCCATAAGCTGGAGGTGAATGGGATCCTTCAGTTTTGTGGATAGAGCCCTCCATTTCCTCTAGTGTGGCTATAATTGCCCATAGAGCTGCCCATATTAAAGCCATGTCAGTGAAATTATTGATGAGATCTTTTCCTTGCACAAAAACCTACACTATTGAGTTTTAGTTATTGTTGTTCCAGCACTTTCACCAATTACTCACCTGTTCCTACTGTCAGGTAGTTTTGCGCTTGTAAAACAACATCTAGTTACACCCCAGAAAAGTACTTTGACTTCATATAAAATTACGATTACATTCTTTTCAACAGCTTGACCAAAGCACACCAAGGACAGTACTCTGCCACGGTGCATTTAGCTCTGGATTTAAGCTCTGGCTTGTTTTAGTTGTGAAATAGGTGGGTCATCAAAATACTTTGTGGAGGCAAAGGTCCTTTCCAAAAGCCAGCCTGTAGGACCACAGCCTCCAGAGTAGTTAGGGTAACGAGGAGCTTACATCTGCACAAATAAAGTAAGAGCCACTTTATGTTTTGTATTTGTGTTTTCCCATGCTCGGCCGGCTCCGCAGGGAGCAGGCACTGAGCTCGGGGTGGTGCCACGGCTGGGGAGGGGGAACTGTACATCCCCATGAGCAGTGGCTGGGGCTTGCTCTGCGTCCCTGCTGGGGGCCGTTCCTGGCCACCGGTGCCTGGCCTTCCTCCAGCCCTTGCTGCGGCACTGGTCTACATAAAAGTGTGCAGTATTAGTGATAAGTCATGGTATTCCTAACACATGAGTAAATTAAGATGGAGTCTTTTGTCTTCCTTGGAGTGTGAAGAAAATGTATGTGCTATAGTTATGCAGTTCTTCTTCTTCTTAATTATTCACTATTTTTTTCTTCTTAATTTTTCTCAAAGCTAAACTTCCCCCAAAATGCAATTATACCTTAGAATTCTGTGTTGGGATGAAAGATAATTAAAAGTCCACTCAAACCTTTGATTCCCAAGGGGGTTGAAAGAAGTTTAAAATTAGCGTAGGGGCTGACTGGAGTGGGAAGCCAAGTGTCGGTGATGGAGCTTGGTGGGAAGGAGGCTGTTTGGATTGGGAGCTTTGGGGTGGCATCTGAAGGTTCTTCATCCTCTTCAGAGCTGGTGTTGCCTGAAATAGGATCCCGTTTTCCCTGGGACCCCGACACAATCCATGGACCCTACCCTTCTATAGGCTGCTCCAGCGTCACCGAGCCACTTCAGCAGGGGCTGACTTGCAGTGCCAGCTGGGTGCTCGGCTGGGCTGCTCCTCCGAACCCTATAGGGCAGCCTTTAAAATGCAGAGGCAACATACAGCCCTGTTGAGATGGGCCCTGCTGCTGCTATGTCATGCAGACAAATGTGAAACTGAAGAGTTTTGGTTTAAGTGAAAATTCTTAGAGAAGTGGTTCCCAGTGACCACTATTGATAAAAGCATGAGGCGTCATAAGGTTTGCCAAAAATACTTTGAGTTAGTTACATCGTGCATACCTCTGCTGTTCAAGTTTAGTATATTGTTCCTGATCTTATACAGGAGTTTAAAAAAAAGAGCCAGTTAACAATTGGTTTTAATTTAATTTTATTCCTTCTAGAACAAGAAAATATTCAGTGAAGGTTAATGATGCTTTTCTAGCCTTTTTTTTAACTTGAGTCAGGCTGTGCTGTTGTGCTTACCTACATTCCTTGTGTTATACATCTATACTGAAATACAGAAAATCTCCTATCAAAGAAAAATACAGAAATCTTCAATTTTACTTATGCGGCTCCTGTATGTTTTCAGCACTTTTTTAGGGTTTTCCCTGAAATAGCTTAGCTCACGTGAGCCCCGCATGTGAAAGGTCCAGTATGACTATCCAGCGATGTCCTTCTGTACCTGCAATGCCCGCCCGGGGCAGGAGCCGTGTGGTGTGGTGCACCAGTACCCTTTTCGGTCCCTCCTGGGATGAAAATTGCCGGTCCCTCCCAGAACTCAGCATCCACCTAGGGTGAAAAGTGAATGCAGGGTCTAAAAATGTTGAATATGTGTGCTGAGTACTTGAATGTTCGCAAGAATGGGAGGGAGGTTTAGGGGAAATTAGAAACCTTTTTCAAGGCAAGAAAAGTGACTGAACCCTTCATCACTTCTTTTCATTTCCAAAATGTCACAACCACTCCCCTAAGCTCGGGAAAGTTGCCGTCATTTGTTTGTAAGCTGCTTGAAGGCACTTTTTAAAAGAATAATTGTTAACCTCTTTCTATTTCAAAACGTGCTCTTATACAAAGCGTGTTTCGCTCAAGATGGAGTTACGTGGCAGCTTTGTTCAGCACAGCAAAGATAATTTTCCAGGAGGTATTTTCTGAGGGAGGTAAATTGCTGGGGGCTGCAGGAGGGCCCTCTGCTCCTTTGGTCGAGGCTGGAGCTGAACGGACTTCAAACCGCGCAGTGGGAGGGAGCGGCGCTGGAGGGACGGCTGCACACACGTCGTGCTTGCAGAAGTGCACGGGGACCAGGTTTGACCCCTGGTTGCCAGCCCAGAGCTGCAGCCCGCCACCGCGGGGGCGAGAGCATCCATCATCTGCAGGCTCTCTGCTTTCCTTTCCCTCCTTGGATCCCCACAGCGATGCCATTTTGGGAACGGCTGAGCAGAGACCCAAGTGAGCCATGGCTGCCGGAGCAGGCTGCCCATCTCTGGGCAAACCCTTGGAGAAGGAAAGACCACCAGTGGAAACTCAACGTTTTCTCATTTCTTTATGGGAGACTCTATCCATGTATCCATTCATTTTTAAATGAGCAAATAAACAGTCCTTTCTGTCCCTCGTTGGGTGCATCGTCTGCGGGGTGAATTGCAGAAAGCCCAGGATGAGAGCACGAGAAACAGTCAGGACAGGCAAAAAACTGCCAGCAGGAATTTCTGAAGTATTCCTGTGGGCTTTCCTAAGGGATGGCTCGCTTTCCCAGGGGCTTCTGGAAACAGGCAAGCGCTCCGTCACATAATGTTCCCTCTCTAGGAAAACATTTGGTAGTAGTTTAAAAAGAAAACTTCACAGAGCTTAAATAAAGCCAAGGATGAATTTGGTGAACCCTGATGCTGTACATACTTTAGTTGGGAGGATTTTGAATTTCCAGTGCTGCTTGGAGTTGCTAGCAATACGTGCATGGCTTCCCGGTCATATTCAGGGTTTTTGTACCACCTTTTTTTTTTAATCAAGTTCCTAGTATGGCACTTTTAAGCACAGGGCTAAACATAGCTTTTGTGTTCAGTTCATCTGTATCAGCATGGTCATGGTGCTTACAAAGATATTGCAGAATTTGAGTAATCATAAAATTAATAAAATAGTAATAATTATGAGAACAGTTTCAATTTCATTCATTTTTTAAAGTAAACCATTTCAGTGTTTTCATTTGTATTCTGGCTTGTAATTACTCAAGGTCATATAGCCTGGTTTACCTCTGCAGTCATAAGGAATAATAAAAACTATTCTTTTTAATGAAAACTGGGGTTTTTTAGGATTTAAAGAGAGTCTTTAAGAAAATGTAAAGTACAGTGAAGAGTGTCATTCCATACTGTGGGAGTGACCTCTGTCAGCATTAGCCTGGCTAAAGTAGGCTAAATTATTCTTGATGTCTATATAGGGTTTTGTACAAAGTAAATAAATCAATATATTGCCTGATTCAGGACAAGCTTGAATACATCTTAATGGTAACTGGAAGACTTAAAATTTCTCATCGGGCTACAATGACTGCTTGCTTACTCCTAACTGCGCCTGGCTCAGCAGGCGAAGGGAAGGAACAGTGCTCCCAGACGGCAGTGCAGCGGTGCGTGCCGACGTAGCTGCGTGGGCTCAGATCCCCCCCGCCAGGCAAACAGGCATCACCGCTGGCGCCGTTTGAAACTCTTACTAATGATGCACGTGGAGGATAAGTACTGAATGAATGTTGTCAGGCTCTGTGATACTGTAGCGCTGAAATGCATTGGTGGGGAGAAGATGGGGTCTGGTATTTCTTCTGTGGGTAGTCACTTTCCAGCTTGAGGGATGCTCATCCAGCTCCAGCTAAAACAATTCAGTTTAACCTGGCACATAGAAGTTCAAGTTGGCATTTCATTTTAGCCTACAGATGACGAAGATACATTTTATGATTGCTCAATGCCAATGTCTGAATGAGAGGTGTTAGAAAAGGACATGCTGCTAAAAAATCTTAAAAATGCAACAGCTGAGCAGGTGGCAATGAAAATTCGGAAATCTGTTGTTCAAGCTGTTCTCTTTCATTTTATATTTAGAGCTGGAGCAAGAATGGTCTTTATGGGGTTTTTTGGTACAGCTCTTGTCACAAAGGGGTCCTGATCTGTAACCAGCCCTCTTAAGCACTGCAATAATACAGTCATTCATTATTAACAGAGAGCAGAGGAGAAGTGGGGATCTCAAATACAGCATAAGACAACCAAGTGGGGAAACGAAGGTATCAATTATGTATCTGCCATGTTGATGATGCTTTTACAGCGTAGTTGTTTCCCCCTAAGGGAAAAATCTGCTGGAAGAGCCGTGTGTATTCTCAGAGCCTTCTTTGACACCAAGACAGCGTCCCCCCGTCCAAGGCCTCAGCAAGCCCTTTTCTTTAGCCCTTTTTCCTCCCAGGAGGACTTGACACTTTCGTTAATCCTGGGCTGGTGCCTGGCCCTAAAAGGAAAAGGACAGACAATCCCGTGCAGGATAAACAGGGCTTTGCACCGTCACTTTACAGAGAGGAGGGAATTGCGGATTAGTCAGGTTCATCTGAAGGATGCATTTTTAAAACCGCACTTGAGTTCACCTCACCTTTGGCAAGTGCTGCTCACTCTTCCACAGGGAGGTGGGATCCTGCTTTCCAACCCCACCTCCGTGAGCATCGGCACCCCTGGGACACGCTGTGAGCAGCATGCTCTCCCGGCACGGCATCCCGGTGCAAGGAGCCAAAGGGGAGCATATTTCTCATTTGCATAAAGATAGTACTAAAATTCCACTGGGGTTTGCTGTAGTGATTTGCAGTGCCACCAGCTTGCTTGACGAAAGTACTATTTTTTATTGTGTAGGAAAGGGAACACACTATTTTTTCAGAGTATAACAGAATCCCATCACAACTTGCTCACAGACCTGTCCTTTTACATGAACATACCCCTGAGCGTCCGAGTTTAGATTGGTAGAGGAAGAGCAGCTGGGCTGACAAATATGTCAGCTTGTGCCTGATTTTCCCCACCCTGGCCCTAATAAAGAACAAGATACAGGGAATAAAACAGCTGTTTGTTGTGTAGCCAGGGATGGAGAAAGTAATGAAACATGATGCGGAATAAAAGTCAGCTGCAACTTGGCAACTCCCATTTCCTCGTAGCAAAGAAGATCATTTAGACTGTATTCAGGATTGTGATATTATAGGTACAGAGGATATGAACAGTTTTCACACGCTGTGATTTTAGAGTTGACAAATTGGCATTTTGACTGAAAGGAACTGTGTTTAATCATTAATAGTTTCTTCTGAGCGTGTTGAAGTTTTATTATTATTGTTTATCCAAGCTGGTATCTAGCAACAAAGACAAACATTTTAAAGGCAGCTAAAAAACTGAACTTAAAATAAACAGAGTTTTCTCTACAAAGACTGCAGAGCAAATAGCCTGCACAAACATTTGCAATGACAGCAACACTCAGAAATTTGCTGGTTGGATTTAAAAGTGTCCTTGATCTCCCCGGTGGGGTTCTGAGGCCAGCGGGGTCACAAAAAGAAACTATTTGCTTCGGGTTTGACTTACACACATTTGGACAAGTGCAATATGCTGTTTCCTGTACTGGAAAAAAGGTGTTGAAGTGGTGCCAGTATAAAAGAAAATGTCGCTTTTAAAAGGCAGCACAGCAAGCTCTGGGCTGTCCCATACGGGGGATTTAATTACATGACTGACCAAATTGCTCTTAAGGTTTTTCTGTACGTAAATGTTCTGTTATTTGTAGATCAAGAGCTCCTTGTTATAGTACTTAAGCGTGAGGAAGCGTTGTGATGGGAGCCCGCAAAACCAAACCTGCTCTCAGATGTATAAACATGTTAATTGTGAAAGATTTGGTTAAAGATAGTAGTAATAAAGGGAAAAGCATATGCGTAATGTTCATACAGAATTGTATTCAGCGAGGGCGCTGGGTGGGCTGGAATGAGTTGGGGTGGGGTGGGATGTGGAGGAGGGATGCGTACCTCCTTCCCCAGCTTCCTTCATGCGGAAGAGGAAAATAGCGAACAGTGTTAGTGCTTCAAGCGATCAGCGTTGGATGTGGCCGGGGCATGCTGCTGCGTGGAGCAGCTCTCACACCCACCGGCGGTGAGCTCGGGTGCTGACTTCATGGCAGAAGTCTTCCATCTCTTCCCAAACTTGTCCCCCATGCCCTCCTGTTCTGTTCCTGCCCCAGCTCCACGGCAGCCTCACAGTCACCAGCACGGCTGGTTGTTCAGCTGATGTTTCCGCTGTGGTGGTGTGAAAACACAGGCTGGGGTGACCAGAAACCTGCTTGTGTGGGCTGTATCTCTATCAAGCTGTAGCTGCATGGTGCCTCCCCCAACAGCAGCAATGGCTTCTGGGGACACATCCAACAAGCTGCGGGGAAACGCCTCTGTCTTTCCAGGTGCACCGAGAGACCAGCCGAAAGGCATTGGAGAGGGATCAGCAGCTGGGTCCTTTAGCCGATGCTGCAGGGTAGAGTTCTTAGCAGAGTGAACCCCGCCGTGGGGATGATGTACACCTCCAGAGGAACCAGCCAGCTGAGATCTGAAGCAGCCCCAAGCTTGCAGTTGCTTAGGTATGGAGAGGAGAGGAGCTAGAAACAGCCTTTGAGGAAAAGCCCAGCATAACTTTGGCTGTGCTTTGACCCCTTTGCTAGGTTGTTGACTCATCTCAGATAGCGAGTAGCTAGGGCCACCTGAGAGTGTGCTGGTTCACTCTATGAAAGCAAACAGGCTCCCAAGGGGAGTCACAGGTAAGCGTCTCGACCTGCCCGGGAGTTAGCAGCCCGTCGGTACGGGGGCTGCTCAGCAGAATTTGCACAAGACTACGAGGTTTGCATTCGCCTTGCGTCTTTCAGTTTCCCTTTCCCCGAGTTCCCACTGACTGTATTTCTCATGTCATCAGGTTCCTGGGAGCGTCGGGGGTGGGACATTCAAGTAGGTCAGCAACATGGCGTACCTGTCCCCTTGGCTCTCTTGTCGGGATGAGCCGGCACCGGGGACCTTCCCATATTCCCTTCCTTCAGCGGGCGCCCTGCTGCTCAGACAGGCCATCTGTGGGCTCCTGGCCCGTTTGGGGCAGACGGGGAGTAACTTTGCTGCTAGCTGGAGAGGTGGGAACAGTGCCAAAGGCTTCCCTGTGACACACTTGGCCCGTATTATCTCAGCATCAGTATTACATACCTATTGATTACTGCAAAAATGTTTTCTTTTAATTCCTGTTTATTACCACACAGGAGAGGGGCCATGTGCTCTCTTCAGTTTACTTTCACACTTCTAGCCAGTATCTGCTGGGAAGTTTTACCGCTTGCCTATAGCTAAAAATACTTGTAAAGTTATTGTAGTTATTTTTCTGCCCTGTATTAATGCTAGACCAAAAAAAAAGTCAGTAAGGAAATATTTCCAGTTCGGCAGTTCTGGCTTTCAGATGCAATGTTTTAAAAATATCATTACAGAATTTAACAAGATGAGTACATGCAGCTTACTTTTAGGTGGAATTACAAATTTAACCAGAAAGATTTTTAAACTATAAATAGAAATCTATACTATTGTACTCCAAGGAGATTTATCCCTTAATATTCTGACACAAGGAGCATGTAGTTTCAATCCTCAGCTATTCAAAGTAGTTTGGTTGCTCTTTTATCTACACTGCTTTTAGTTGTTGTTTTTTCTGTCCTCCCACACCTCTGTTACCGTGCCTGGATTCCCTCCCCACCCCCCCACCCCCCCCCCCCCGTTTTTGTGGAGAAGTTGCTTGGATCCAGAATTTGACCTTTGACCTGATGTTTCATATATCTGGAAAATGTAACCGTCTGGGAATTCTCCATTTGCTGCTTTTTTGCTCAGGCATTGGGGTTGGGGAAAAAGGAATAAGCAGCCTGCATTAAACCTATGATCCCTTTCTTCTGGTCGGAGCCAGCTGTGTTCAGGTCAGAGAGGAGGTAGCAAGAGGATTTTTGGCCAGACCACTTTCAAACCTGTGTAACAGGATTGCTAAGTGTTCGCTTGTTCCTTTTGTAGGAAGCCAAAAGGATGGAAGTTAGGCATTTCATTGAAGAGGAGGAGGGGGAACTCATGCAGGTGTTCTAATAAGGACTGCACGATGCCAAAATGTAAATAATTTCAAACACATGCTTGTGGGCACATTGCAAGCATAAGGTCAGGCCCTTATTTCTATGCAGACCTTAAGCAAATCCCTAGTGTGTTTTGACACAAGAAACAGGGGAGAAAGGTGGTGTGATTGTAGAGGTGTAACTGCAGTGCTTATTGCACTGTAGGAGCTCCCGCCCAGCTCACACGCCAGCACAGAAGGAGCAGGCAAGAGCTCTGCCCAGGTTCCTGCACGAGAAGTGTAATTAAGTTAGGCTGGGCAGCCCTGACTAGCTGTATTGCCTGTGGTATTTCCAGTGTCTCTACAGAGCACCCCACAACCACAACTTTGCTTTTTTTCTGTAGAATTAACCCAATGGGACTGAAAACTACGCTGTGAAGTAACTGAGGCTGCATGTTACAAGTGTGTTATCTGCATTTGGGTTGCATTAGCAAGAGACAACTTGCGGTAACTAATGTGATAATGTGATAGCCCGTAACTTGACAAAACAACTAACAGCACTTAAGTTGATGTGGTTATTGCGACCAGACGAAGAAAGAGCAACACTTAAGGTAACTCTGAAGCAAAGAGGTCCTTTGTGCTTTACCCCAGCGAAGCAGCAGGCACGTCTCAAGCCCTAAAGTTAACACCGTTTTATTTACTGTTTCTTGTGTAAGGCAGAAGGAAGCCAAGGTGAAGGCCCCTTGTTGCTTGGTGGACACCAGTGTCTTGTGGGGTGAGGGCTTCCTACCTGAGAGACAGATAGCTAAGCAAGCTCTTCCAGGCTCTGAGCAAGTTAGTCCAGGTGTACAGGTGAGAGAGTGAGAACTAGAATAAATGCATGTGGGAGGCAGCACCATTGCTTAGGACTTCGCTCATGTTCCTCTTCTGCGCACCGTGGAGGAGGACAGCGTGGCAGCGCATCCCTCTCGGAGCCGTGCAGCTTCCACACCAACATGTTGTTTTCCAAAGGATTTAGAAGTGCCCATGCGTGTTTAGTGTGGTGCTGGGCTGGAAGGGAGAACAGAGCTGTGCAGAGCTCGCAGCAGACCTTACTCGACTTTTAGGAGTTTCTGCTTTTTTTTCTGAAAGCTAGGGCTCACAAGTTGGAGCCCCAGGCACCCGTGCTATCGCTTTTGGGGGAGCATAGGCCCCCTCCTTCCCGTGTCAGTACCTGTGTAGCAGCATCTGCGCTTTGTGCAGAGCTTTGGCAGGGACTGATCACAGGAGCAGAACAGAGTATGGCCTTTTGTCTCCAGATGTAACAAAGCTGAATTTTCCACCCCTCGCAGCGTTTGACTTTCTGCAGCGAGGCAGCATTTTTTGCTTGTGCCGAGATGGGAGTTACAGGGTTCAGCCTCCTAAAGCCCTCTCCGGACTTTGGCACTGCCGGTCCACGTGTGACTCTGGCAAGCCAAAAGGCGTTTGTGTGCGTATCCTTGCAGAAGGCTGGAGGCATTCAGGCAGTCGTATGCATTGCAGCTGTGGTTATCCCAGGAGGATCCCCTCCGGCTGTTTCAAGGCAGCAGCCATCATCCCTGTGAAGTAGCCGCTACCCAGCCTGTTTAGCTCATCGCCCGCAGGAGGTCCAATTAACATTTTGCAATATTGGCAGTTCCATATGGAAACTACCATTCAGCCGCCTACATTTGAACTTCAGCTTTTTCCTCTCATTTAATTAAAACACAATCAAGTCAATTAGCTCATGACAGAGTTTCCCCAAAGTTAAACTCCAGATGTATGGCAAGGCGAAAGCATTCAGATGCCAATTCATTGTGCTGCTCGGAGGTAGATTATAGCTCTCCCGTTTGTCAGTTTATCCACTGGGGATTAGTTACGTTTTTTCCCTTCCAAGTAGAAAATAGAAAGGGAGAAAGGAAAAAGACCCATAATTCCAGCTGGTTCTGATCAGGAAAAATCAATATAGCATTACAGAAGTTGAGAGATTTATTGAAAATGACATTGATAGTGTCAGAACGACTTCTGGTTTTTAATGGCCATGTCAAACATTTTAACAGGGAGCGTCTTGATTTTTTTCCAGTGAGCTCCAGGAATAAGCAGCTTACCATACTCTGTAGCAAGTCGATGAGTTATTGTTCTTGTCACTGAATGGCGATAATATGCAGCTGCATAAACATGTTGATTTTTCTGGCATGAAAGCCATGACTTCCAACTCTGTGCCCTTTGGCAAGACTGTATAGAAAATCATAACCCTGTCAAAAGAGGTTTCGAGGTCTCAATAAACCAGGATGACTTTTGCAGCACATCCCTGCAGGGCAGCTGGGTGCAGTGAGAGGAAGAGAAAAAATAACTGTACTAGCTAACTGGTAGTTAATAAGCATAGAAATCATTCAGACCCAAATCCACACATAAGGTAGCTTTGAACTGAAGCCATTGCATCTTCTGGTTTGTTTCGTAATTCATTTATGGTTAGATGTGGCAATGCCCTGAGCCACCTGCATTGCAACAAAAAGGTTATCCTCACACACTTTCAGGGTGATGTAGTGATACCATGGTAATACTGAAAGATACCCAATGCTAGTGAAAACATTAGGTGCCTGTACTACCTTAGTACTTTGGTATCGTTGGAGCAGTTGGTGCTGCGCCTTTTCCCCTCTTGGTCATGTTCCCCAGCGGTGGTGAGGGGGAGAGGATGGCAGCAGACCGTTCCTTCGCCTGGCCCCTCTGCGCCTTGCTTTTCTTGACAAGGATCCAGGGCAGAACTGCAGTGCAGGTGGGTGAGTTTTGGGAGGCAAGTGGGTGGGAGAAGGGCTTGCAACAGGGAAGATGCAGCACCCAGAGGGGTGGGGAAAGAAGAGAACTTGCCTCTCTGATGGTACCGTCTTTTACTTAACAGCCCTGATATGAGAAAGAATCCCATAAATATATATCCCTGTGCTCCAGTAAGATTAGATCAGTTGTGGAGAACAGTGCTGGTGAGGGCAGTAGAGAGAGGAAAGAAAAATCGCTTTTGACTATTCATTCAAAAGGTTTAATAGCATTGCAATCCTTTTTTTTTTTTTTTTAATCAAAAAGATTCAAATGCTATGGTGCATTCTCATCTATAGTACAACTGTTTTTCTTGCAGAAGGCCCATACTCATTCCATCAGCCACGTATATGTGAATTTCCTTATCTTTGTAGATGAACTACCTGAGTACAGCATCGCATTCCCCCTGCAGTCCTCTCTCTTGCTCATGGCTGAATGGCACCAAAACTGCTTTCTGCAGAGGACCATGACTTCCGCTCCCAGTTAGAGTGTTCTTCTTTGGGAAGTGAAGGATAGTAGGTTTCAACACTATTTATTCAGGAAGGGGGAGGAACCCAAGTCTTCCACCCACCCTGTGAATGCTTTAGGCAAAAGCATGCTTGTTTTGTGGACTTAGCCAGGTTCAGGCACACGGTCAGTGCCAGGCTGTGCAGTGCTGTCAGGTTCATGGCTGGAGCGTCCTGGTGTCCTGCCTGCAGCTGTGAAGCTGATTTAGGCTGCCTGCCCAGCCCAGTCACCGGCTCCCGCCCCATGCCACAGCCCGCTCCTCGCCCAGCCCTGTCACTTCAAGTGTTTGTAGGATTGTGCTGAAGACTAAATCACTGAAGTGGCCTAGATTAAAAATAGCCTTTTAAAAAAAGGAAAGAGGGTGGAAAGGGGGAGACATTTTTGGTCTGGATCATTCAGAGATCTACTTGCAATGAAGCCCAATCAACAGATGTATTTTTACAACTGAAGGGATGGCATATTTTTTTAGGGTCAAGAATGAGCAGATGGAAGTGTAGGGAATAAACTTCCCAGTCTGACTTCATCACCAAAGCCATTCTGCTGTGAAACTCCAGTCTGGGATGTTCTTTTACGTACAGAGAAGCAGAGATTTCAGATAGTTTTAATGTCATGAATTACAGCATCTGTACCTTCAGAGTCAGGGAGCATCTGATCCCCAGCAAGTGTAGGGTCCTACACCTAGGGAGGAATAACCCCAGGCACCAGTACAGGTTTAGGGGTTGACCTGCTGGGACACTGCACTGCAGAGAAGGACCTGGGAGTCCTGGTGGACAGCAAGTTCTCCATGAGCCAGCAATGTGCCCTCGTGGCCAAGAAGGCCAATAGTATCCTGGGGTGCATTAAGAAGACCGTGGCCAGTCGGTCAAGGGAGGTTATCCTCCTGCTCTACTCTGCCCTGGTGAGGCCACATCTGGAGTGCTGTGCCCAGTTCTGGGTTCCCCAGTTCAAGAAAGACTGGGAACTACTGGAGAGAGTCCAGCGGATGGCTACGAGGATGATGAGGGGATTGGAGCATCTCTCATATGAGGAAAGGCTGAGAGAGCTGGGTCTGTTTAGCCTGAAGAAGAGAAGACTGAGAGGGGATCTCATCAACATTTATAAATATCTAAAGGGCAGATGTCAAGAGGATGGGGCCAGACTCTTTTCAGTGGTGCGCTGTGACAGGACAAGGGGCAACGGGCACAACCTGGAACACAGGAAGTTCCATCTCAATGTGAGGAAAAACTTCTTTACTGTGAGGGTGAGAAAGCACTGGAACAGGCTGCCCAGAGAGGTTGTGGAGTCTTCTGCTCTGGAGATATTCAAAACCCACCTGGACACCATCCTGTGCAACCTGCTATGGGTGATCCTGCTTTAGCAGGGGAGTTGGACTAGATGATCTCCAGAGGTCCGTTCCAACCCCTGCCCTTCTGTGATTCTGTGATCAGAGTTTCTCAGTCTCCAAACAGCACAACTTTTGACATACATACCTAAATTCTGCCTTATTTCTTTTCTCAAATGTCACCCTAAGTGTTTTTTGCTCCAGGATCTCAAAAATCTTTGTCACAAGAATAAACTAATTGAAGTTCACTTATTAGCATTGATTCCAGTGTGCTTGTTATCAGCTTGGAGTCTCTGTAAGACTAAATCAAAATGATTCATGTTTTTCATATTATACGTTGTTGGCCACACAACACAAAAATCTGTTTAAAACACCATTCAGATAAGAATTATTAAACAACAATTTTATAACATGTTCCCTACTAAATTACAACAAAGTCTATCTAATAAACTCTTTCTTGTTGGAACTAAACGCAAATGTGGACTAATGTGAGAAAGAATCTTAAAACTATGCAGATTCAGTAAAGGATTCTTCTCAAAAATCTTTTGAGTATACTCCTACTGTAGCTAGCTACTTAATTACTCAGGTTTGACCTTTTCTAAATCATCGGTGACTCAAATTACTAGTAGTAAACTACAAGCAAGGAATTTTGATCTTTTAACTATTAAAATACGGTTCTACTAGAAAAAGGAGAGCATAAGGACATCATGGCATGGGTTTTTTTCCCCATATATCTTGTATTACTCCTAGTATTCAGTTGTGAGGTTAGGTTCTTCTACTGGCTTTCCACTTTCACCTCCAAGAGTAAAAATATACAGAAGTAAAAATACAGAACAACTTATGGCATAAACGTAGCCCTCTTTTTCTGATCATGAATTTTCTTTAAGTCAAAACTTTTTAAAATGGTCTTACTGCATTCCAGATCAAAAGGCTTGGAACCAGCAGAATCACAGCTATGTACTTCAGAGGAATTTATATTAGCCTTGCTTGAAATGATCCGATGGATAGGTTTTTGTTGCATTTTGCTTTTGTAAAGTTAGTTGTAAGTTCTTACCTGAGTAAGGTGTTAGTGCATGTCAGTGCTGACGTAAAACATCTCAGTGCTGAAGCGTACCATGCCCCAGGAAAATGGTGATGAATTCATACACCTGCTTCAGCCGCACAAGATCTCTGGAGATTATTCACAGCAGAAAAGTGTCTTCTAGGCAGCTACAGAGATCAGCATTGCTAATTGCAAGTGGCCTTCCTAGGATAAGACATGTTCGTCTTTGGGTGTTTATAGGAAAGTCGGGGTCATCCGTAAACTGATCTAATCTTTGCTGGCTGCCCACACGCACGGGGAGAGGCTGTCCTTTTTGTATCCTTCATCTAGCTCATGGCCTGTGCCAGCACGATTTGGATCCTCAGTGTCTCAGCATTTTTGTTGGTCTTTTACAACAAGATCTCCTCTTTGCGTGACATCAACGTGCATGATCCATATACTTACTTCTTATCCTTCTTATGTACACTTTTTATTTCTCAGATGTAAAATATATACATAGAGCAAAGGATTGGAATATAATAACGTAAACTATGCAGGCAGTATAGTCAAAATTCCTAATGTCAAACTTAGTAATGATGTTTATTGAAGGCAATGAAGTGACTCAGTGGCTTTCTGAAGGTGGTGGGAAGAAGGCAGGACTTCAAGACACTGTACAAATAAAAGAATAACACAAGTGACCAAGCTCCTCTAATCTTGGAAAGCTAAGATGTTTCCTTTATAATGATTAATAGAAGGTACATAAGCTCTCTGAGGTGAAAAATACACCACTTTATTCTTAAATAGCACATGACCTATAAAGCAAACAGTGTAAATCTTAAACATCAATTTCCTGCTGAGTCTTTCAAAGATGGGGAGTAATAGCTTTTGAAAAGATCTTTCCATAAATGCTCTGGAACGTCATTGCTGAATTGTTTGTTTTCTAGGCAGTTTATTAATTGGTAAAATGTGCTACCTTATGATTGCTCTTGAATCTAAGTAGGTCCTTTTTCCTAGAAATGTTACTTTATCTTAGATTATTTCTGAAAGCAATCTATGATGTTTGGCTGTGCTTATTCCTCCTTTCCAGATACATACTTGGGTCCTTTTTTCAAATGAAGGAACTGGTACAAGGTCAATGGTTTAGTAAATTCCAAGTTATGAGCACTTGTTGAACTCATTTGATAAATCAACTCCTCATCTTTTAGTGTCGGAAGGAGTTCATGTTGAATCCTGTTTTCAAAAGTTGTGGTCTTCCCAAACAGAATTATTCACCACTAAATAGATCCCTTTTTTCATACGTTAGCTCATTTGAAGAAGACAGATTGCTTTAGCTAGGATGAATATCATTATTTCAGGGTTAAATATTTTCAGCAGAGGGCAGAGCAGGGACTGATGAAAATTCATGTTTCTCTGTGGGGAGCTATTGGAGCCATTCCTGCTGGTAGACACTGGAGGAAAAAATTTGGATGAGGCTTTTGTGACAGTGGTTGCCTGCAATAGACTGGACTCCATGACCCAAGAGGATTTGAAAAGATTCATCTTTATAAAGACCATGCTGTCTGTCACCAGGATGCAGGCTCTTCACATCAATAACCCAGCCTCTTGAAGCTGGTGGAGACAAGAAGATAGGTTTTGTCCCGCTACCTCCAAGGAACAGGTAGCCTTTCCCTCTGATGAGCTGATGGGCTGCCTCTGCCAGTGAGATAATGCTTGGTTCCTGTCCCAGGACAAAATTCTTTAGCCACTAGATCCTGGTGCCTTTTCTTCAGCACCTCATTTCTGATTCTTTGGATTTACTAGCACAGATTTCACAAAGCAACCATGTCTTTCGACATCCATTAGCACCATGGGAGTCTTGAATGGGAGGGACCTCGGGAGGTCCCTCACTCAGAGTAGGACTGTTACTGACAGTAGGTCAGTTCAGCCCTGGCTCACCTGGCTGAGCCTCCAAAACCTCCCAAGACCTGCTCCAGTGCTGTGTAACCCACCTCCTGGAAGTGTTTTCCTCACATCTAAGCTGACTCTCCCCAGCCGCATGCAAGCTGTGGCCCATGCCCCTTCTTATATCAACTGGAATTGCAAGGATAAATTTAGCCCTCTGATCTTTGTAACTACCCTCCAAGTAAATGTACTTCTGCCTTCGTTCCACAGTTTCCAGCAGAGGCTTCTGTATCCCGCAGGGGATTGTACAACATAGGCAGTGTCTGTAAGCCTAGACAAAAGTGCGATCCCTAATTCCGGGTGAGGCACCCCCGCAGGGGTCCTTCTGCTGTCCCATGCTTCTCTCTTTCTGCAGAGCTGCTGGCTGCCTTTGGTGGTCTCCTCACCCCCACCTCTCACCCGGCTTCTCAGGGTCTGTAGGGTGCTGGCAGGTTCCTTTTAAGGGAGTCTCAGCTTAAACCTCCCTGAAGATTGCCACGTTACATTCTCTAGGATGCACAAGTGAGGAAGCTGGGGTTTTGTACTTGTGCAAAGGGTAGGCATATCTGGGTCCTTACCAAAATCTTGGCTTTTTACATTTAAAGCCCATTTGCATGCCTTTCTTCCATCTTATCTCCATGTTATAGACCAGAAAGTACTCAAGGAAAACACTTAAATAAAAACTTTACATTCCAATGCATCTGAATAACAGTAATTTATCCTGGAGAAGTTCTCCCTCTCTCTGCTCCATCTCTCTGACATTTTATGGCATAACTCACTGAGATTTATTGATTTAAATGCTATCATTTTCATACAAATTTATCTCTGGTTTTAACTTAATAGACTTCAATAAAGTTATACAATGGATCTTTTTTTCCCAGTACTTTATTTCAAGACATTGGAAATAAAGTTTCTTGGACTCTGATTGCATTACGTCAGCTTTCTCACAGAAAAGATTTTCTTTTTTTTTTAGCATCCTGGATCAATCTAAAGTCTAGGACAAATATAGGACTCATTAAATGCCATTTGTCTGAGAAAGAGAATAATAAGATTGCACCATGATGTTATATGTCTGAATATGTGTCTTTTTAGCAGCTATGACACAGGACCAGGATTCAGGAAGCCATTTGGCAAACATAAAATTAAGCACTTAACAAATCTGTGCTTCATATTTTCCATCTGTAAAATGGGGACAGGGATATTTCCTTCTTTGAATAGCACTTTTTGATTTAATGATCTATGATTATCATTATTACTGTTGACAGTGGCATCAACTCTGTTCCAAATTGGTTATAATTAGAATGTTTAGATGAATGAAAGCAATTACAGAGCCCTTATGCCACAAACATTTAAGCCTGTGATTAATTTTACGTACGTAAGTAATCGCAGTTACTTCAGTGAAGCTGCTCGCGTGAATAAAATGAAGCACATTTGAAGTGTTTGCAGGACCATGAATGGAAGGCTCTAAGAAACCTCAGTTCTTAAATAGAAATAAATAATAGTAGACTTCTCAGGGAAATTTCCAGGAAATTTATTTTAACTGTATGCAATGGCATGTTGCGGAATGAGTCTTAATTTGGTTCACAAAACTCAATGTTACAGCCATCAGTGATAAATATTGGCTTTCATATCACTCAATATGTTTTTGCAGAAAAGTAATCCTTCTTTAAATTTTGGCTACAGCTCAAAAGCTTATTGTTAAATACGTTTTGTTAATAAGAAGCCTGACTCACGGCAGGCTGCGCTGTGAATGACTGATTACCAGGGATATCAAATGGACCTCTTTCCATTCCACTGCCAGAACAGTTATCTTTAGAGCTTGTTTAAGAAAGGATTCGTTTTACTCAAAAGAAGTAGTTTATGTTTTTACATTGCAAGGGTTTTGTTTTCTGTATGATGACAGCTAGTTATTCAGCTTTACCAAAGATAGGGAAAAAGTCACCCAAATATGTGTTGAAAGAAATTCTCCAGTAGCGATGAACAACCACAGAAACGTGCAGACGTGCCAGATGTGCGTCGTGAGAAGCAAGTTCTGGCCTGCTGCAGCTGAGGTGCTGAGCAGCAGTGAAGCCCAGGGCTCGCTGGGGTGGGGACTGGCTTGTGATCATGGGTTGCAATCAAATGCCCTTTGGCTGGAACAGAAAAACTGTGGACCCACGCACAGCCTGTTGCAGTCTGATAGCGGAGGAGTTTAGCTGTCGGCTACCATTTTTGTTTTGCATCCTTCAGTTACCTTTACTTTTCTTGTTTATACAGTCGATGGTTTGGATAAGGCTTCAATCGCTAACTCAGATGGACCAGCCCCAGGATCCCAAACTCCTCCCTTCAAGAGAAAGGGCAAACTCTCTACCATTGGCAAAATCTTTAAACCTTGGAAATGGCGGAAGAAGAAGACTAGTGACAAATTCAGAGAAACGTCAGCAGGTATGTCCATGGCCCTTTGGTGGCAAATAGTAGAAAACACTGTAATGGCTTTGCAGAGTAATACTTGGAGCTTGTTAGGTGTCAGGGATTATTTAGGCACAGTATTTGACACACGGAAAAACTGGTTGATCCTTGGCAAGGAAAAACCTAACCTTGTTCAGCTTCTGTCCTGAACTTATCACCAAAAATATGCAGTTTGTTTCATGTACATTATATATTACATTCTTTTGATGTTGACAGTACTTTTTTTTCAACAAAGAAACACCAGACTCTATGTTACATATCTTCAGATATGTCGGAGATGTCTCTATGTTCTCCTAATAGTCAGTGACTTGGATTATGAAACAAACCTTGCCTTTATGGGAACAGAAGTTTGGGCTGTTTAGAGGGAAGAAGCAGACGTGGCCGTGCCCAGCAGAAGAACGAGGATCAACTTTGCAACCACTGACTTCATCCAGGCTGGTCTGCCCCTTCACACCCCATTGGCAAGGAACAGTCTGAAATAAAATGCTGTGATTGAATTATATTCCTTCTGAAAACAAGCAAGACTGAGGGCTGGGATTCAGTTAGCTAAACACAGTTGCTTGCTGCCACCTGAGATGCTCTGGGGTGTCCTGGCTGCTCTCCCAGCAGGTTCTGCATCATATTTGCCATCCCCATGCAGATATTTCCAAAACCCTGGGGCATCTCAAGTGGCTGTAGACACCCATGTTTAGGAAACTGAATGCTCCCCTGCATATATGTGTGTGTGTGTGTCTCTGTGTGTCACAGCTCTGGCCAAGCTTTCACCAGAAAGATCCCAAACTTCTGTTTTGGGATTCAGACATTTAGTGCTGTGCTTCTCTAAACTTGAGCCTAGTCAGAGTCTGGGGAGCATATATGAGCTCTTCAGATTCATACCACAGTGCAAGCCCTCTGTCCACTGTCTTCCATGGCTCTAGGCAATAAAACCAATACTAATCTCCTAAAGTGTTTTCAGTAGGCTCTCCTGAACTCTCAGAATAACACTGCTTGACATTTTAAACCCTGACAATTACACTAAGGAACTTTATGGGTTTGCAATGTAATTTCTAAAATGTGCTTTATTTACACAAAAGGCAAAAAGAAGCCATCTTGTCTGGTGCCATCATCATTCCAGATACCAACTGAAGTTTTGGACAATCTCTGAGATCCTCAGATCCTTCTCTCAGTCTCTTCTTCTTTTTTTTTCTTTTTTTTCTTTCTTTTTTCTTTCTTTTTTCTTTCTTTTTTCTTTTTTTTTTATTATTTTCCTGGGTACCCCGCAACAAAACCCCCACAATTTCTTCCACTACTGCAATCAAAAATATCCCTCAGTCTGACATTTCCTTCATTGCTTCAAGTTTCCTTCAGCTTCCCCGTTACTTTTATCATATTGCTAGAGCAAAGTTATTTCTAGTTAATGACTCCTGAATGTTCTGCAGCTACTGTTGGGCAGGTACGTGATTTTATATGCACTGAATTCTTCAGAATAATCACTATTCATAAGCTGTGTATACAGTTTATGATTCCCCGAACTGTCACAACATATTAGCATGTGTTAAATTGTTATACCATTAAATAATAATGTATGTGTCATTTTGCAGTTATTTTTTACAAATTAATTTCTGGTAAATTCATGTTAAATACAGTATTTCTTATGTTGTACCATCTTTCTTTAGAGGACCTCAGTGTCGTCTTACAAACATGACACATCGATTCTTGTAATACCACGACAAAGCATGTGTTCATATTTCTTTTACAAAAAGAGGAAACTGGGTACAAAGAAATTAAGGTCAACATTTCCAAAAGTGTCTGCTTAATTCCTTGCTCGTACTTTATTTTCCTGTCTTGTTTATGATGGTGTGGTCCCTCAAGTCCTTTCAGGGGTGTGGAGAGCCCACGGTTCCCATTGGCACTGACTTCAGATGGAGTTATTTAGCAGGACGACTTACTTCAAAGTGAGCACCTGCAAAATGGAGATGCCTACCAGTAGGTGTAATGGACAGAAAACATGAAATAATTTGAGAACTGTAATGAAAATCGAGCTTTAAAATTATGCTAGAGATACAAATAGACACTTTGAGTAACAAAATGCCTTTTTCAAGTGTCATAAAGCTATGCTAGTCGATGATAAGAGTTATTATTTCTCTCCCTGAGCCTTGCTGCACTTACATACCTAGACCATCAGAGCTAAGGCACGATTAACATTACAGCAGAGTATGTGTAACATTTTACATTCCGAGTCTGATTTTGCCACTGTGTGCTCTCAGTGCATAGTTGTATTTATTACTCTTAAGAAAGAAGTAATTATTGGGAAGCAATGTCCATCTTAACTACCTCAAAACTAATTTACAAGTGATAATTTGTCTTCCCAGTTCTCTCAGCTGTGTCTGTTTACTTTCCCTGCCTCCTGTGTACTGGCACCAGTTTCGTGATGAGCAGATCACAAACCTGATCCAGCTAAAAACAAATCCAGTAAAACATAATGAGAAGAAGTAGTTTTTAGTCTTCTGCGAAGGTTACCATTGAATTTGTGTGCTAGCATTCTGATTACTCTGCACACTGAAGCAGAGAGGAAAAACAGAGCCACTCGTTTGGATGACTTCTTAAAATTTAGACAACCAGATCTTTTTCATTTCAGCTGTGGTTTTGCAGCGCTGCCTTCCAGGTCTGAAAACTAAAAGAGTAATGTAGACCCCCCCTTGTCTTTTTTTCAAAGTTAAAGCTTTATTTTGTGATCAGTCTTTTCTGAAAAAAAAGGAGAGCACCAGTGTGCAAACAGAAATCTGTAAAAGTTCGGAGAATTTGCTCTACAGATTGGCAGAAGAACAAAGTTGATGGTGAAAGATAAGTATATACGTGAGAGCTCTTTTGGTCAATCGAATACATGATTGTATATAATTGTGTATTGAAAAGTGGAAGTTAATTATCTGCACAATGAAGTGTGTCTGTAAATGGTATAGTGGATGGGAAAAGTTCAATGCAGGAGGAGGTAACACTTAGTTGACTAACTGAAGTCCCCGCTCTGAGTCCAGCCACAAGACTTCAATAGTCCTTCATGGCAAAAAAAAGCAACTAACACAACTGATTCACTAAGTGCTTCATGTGTCTTGTGTATCTGGAAGTATCATCTTGTATATAGACTTTTAAATTATCCTGAAAAACCTTTCCTTTTTTGCTACATTGTATAGCTTAGCATCCTGCTAAATTAGCATGTAGTACATACTTAAGCTCTTATACAGTAAAGACTGCTGTTGTATTTAATAACATAATGTAAAATAGCTAATAAAACACAAAACCATTCTAATGCTCTGAATTATATAAACTACAGTATTTCAGTGCCTATGTAGTTTGTGAAGAGTAAACATATGAAATTCAATGCATGTCTTGGTGAACAGAACTTAAGAAGTTAGACAGGAGGTTTGGGAATTTTTGATATTTTTTCATTATTCAGTAGATTGACTTTTTTTTCTCTAAGGAGTACTTATGCTCTATTTTTAATAAAGTTCTGCTTATCCATCCTGCTACACTGTAAAATTAGTTTTATTTGGGTGGAATTATACAAACATAGTGACATAGGGAATTAATTTCGGGTTTTCAAAACTTCTGTATTATTTTGTACATTCGATATATCAGCTTGTATTTGTATGTCCCAGTTTTCATTTATTTTGCCAACCATCACAATATTTAGTGCTTTTTTTCCTTAAAATGAAACTCTGGGAGTTCTGTAATATCTGAGAGTCTTGACTTTCATCTCAAAACCAGCAAGAGTGGCGCACTGAGCTAGGGAGAAGGAACGAAAGTAAACCTGGATGATATGAATTGTAAGAGCTCTAAACATAAATAAAAGTCTCCCAAATTATTTTCCCCCTAAATTTCATATGAGAGTTTTACCCCTTGTGACTCTCTGAGATGTAACCTACAAATTCAGGCATTTGGCTGTATGGCAGTGGTACAAGAACCGTTCCCAGAGCTTTTATGTTGAGAAAGAAGAATGTATCTAAGTACTGATTAATCTCTACAGAGCAAAGATTTGGAGTGCACCTTCCAGGCAAATATAGTTCATAGTCTTGCTTAGGTGTTATTGCTGTTTACCCTTTTCTCTACAAAGCTTTTTCTTCGAAGTCTGGCTGTGGCTAGGTAGATCTTTCATTCATGCTGGTTGCCCAGTAGTAGTACTGGTAGTGCTTGTAGGAAAGTCCCCGTGTATTTCCACATAGAGAATAATAGAGACAAATTGTACAGTTCTGCAGCACTGACTCTAAGGGGTTGCGTCCCCAGAAATCCCAGAAATGGACAGGGTACCAGCCCCCGCTGCATCGTGAATAAGCTGTAGCTTTTCAGTGCAAATCAGGTTAGCTTGCAGTGAAAGATAATCTTTACATGCTTGAGGTCTGTTTTGCTGTCAGGAAACCCCAGAGCTATAGGGAAATATTCATTTGCTTTGAAACTCTGTGTATGTAAGGTATGGAATCACTTACGTTTGTGCATATGCTTCCTGTGAGGCTGGAATTTGAAATGAAAACTAGTTTGGATTGCATTCATCCTGCCTCAAATGGTAGTTTCAGGGGGAAAAAAAAATTAAAAAATAATTATCCCTGTATTTCTTGAGGGAACAGACCCAGGACCAACAGAGACTGAGACGATACATTTAGTTGGCGAGTTGCCCCTTGCTACATGCTAACTGACACAGCAGAAGAAACTTGCTTGTCTAACTTGAGAAAAAAATGGGAAAACATCCATACAAAATTAAAATCCTACAGGAAATCCTCTTCCTCAGACTACTCAGAGATGTATTTACATTACAGAACGGGGTATGCGTATGTGCGTGTGTGTGTGCGCCTGCATCGTACATGCAGGAAGCCGATTTCCTGGCATGAGACCATGGGACAGTATGATGATCCTCACATTTGTTGCCCATTCTCTTAACAGGGCTACAACTTGATCAATCTGTATGCAGCTAAAGAAAGAGTTTCTTCTAAGACAGAATGCAGGCTATTGGAACGAGCTTTTGTTGCTTTATTTGGGTTTTGAATAGGCTTTTTGAAATAGGTTCTTGCTACTGCCTTGCCAGGGCATGTACCGTGCAGTGCTTTGACAAAATCTCACGTGACTCTCTTATGCTAGCAACTGAAAGATGTTCATAAACAGCAAATACCACAAATATAAAAAAAAAGATGGAGGACTAGATGTGGAAGTGTTTCTGCCGATGTGGGAATGATGGTTGGAATTTTTTTCCTTTAGCAACATATTTTCCATGCTGTATCTCAGAAAATCTGTTCTCTGGGCACTGGTTGTATACTTTCTGCCTAGAGGGCCTTCAAAATTAAGTAAAAACAAACAGTAAATGGCATCATCTCAAGGGTTTCTCCCCTCCGCAATGTTTTGCTGTGAAGGAAAAGAAGGCAGCAGTTTGTGTCTTGGCACGAAGTAGATGCCACTTCAAAGCTCCACTGCAAGAGTATATGCAGACAGGGAGCAGAAGGCGATTTTAGCTCTTACTGGGTCAGAGAAAAATTAAAAATCAGAATTCTCTCGGGCTTCTCTTGGAAGAGCAAAACTAAATACTGGAGAATACCCAGAATCTCACAGCACTCTTTGAGTCAGAGAATGGGTTTTAAGACTGCCTGAGGTTTGTAGCTGCTAAGTATCACTAAGCAGTCTCTTTTGAGGGGGAGGGAGGGAGGGATGGAAACTGCTTTTTGAGGTAAACTGTTCTTACGATTAGTGTTACTATTATTTGTATTGGGCTAAAAATACAAATGTTTGTGGGATCCGTTGGACAAGTAAAATTTACTCAAGTAAATGAGAGCTGCATACAGCGTGATAAATTCACACACTTGCTGACAGTTACACCTGAAGTCAGGGCAAGCTTTGCTTTTAACTGCGGAGGGGGTGGTTTTGACAGGGGATTTTTTGAGTCTGCTGGAGCATGATGGCTGGGAGTGGAGCCCACCTCTCTTCAGCCTTCCTCATCAGGCAAGGACTGATATCCAGTTGCACTCACAACTGACTTGCTTGCGTAATTGATCTTAATACGTACATGTATACAGATGGAGAAATTGTTATTTCCATCTTATTATTGCTTAATGTTATAAACAATGTTGATGTTAATGCTGAAATGTTATATATGTTCACACTTTTGCATGTACGCATCTATATCATATATATGGCAGACATATGTTAAGATATATCTACTCACAGATATATACACACACACACATTATTATATACGCATATGACAGAAAAGATTTGTAATAATAAGATCAGCTGGTGACTAAGCTTAAGGATGTCCACATGATAGTGGTATAGCTACCAGTATTTATCATATATTTGTTCCAAGATAGTACTAGTCATCTGCTCCTGAGTGAGGAACAGGCAGTAACTTGTAAGGTCAGAGACTGCAAAAACAATGATCAGCAGGAATACAGAGACAAAGGTGTGCTTATGGGAGAAGCAGATGGGTAACGTATTGTGGCAAGTTCTACTAGACGAAGAAGGCAGAGAAGAGAGGTAGGTCTGGAAACCAAAGATAAGAAGCTTAAACTTCTTCAAGTGAAGGAGAAAGATGCAGATGGTGAAGTCATGGCAGAGGTGGGGAGAGGAGGGAACATGCCAAGTGGGCCAATGGTGGAAGCACCAAACTATAGTCCTCTCCCTGTACTGAACTCAGGAGACTGAACTATTTCTAAGGTGACCAATAGTGATACCCATCCCAGGTGGTTCAGGTAGAAGATAACTGTATCTACAGTTGTCTATGCCATTAGCTCAGCAGCAGATGGCCAATGCTCATAGCTTCACTTCTGTTGATTAGGTATTTTGAACTGTAAGTAGGCAATTCAGCTAGAAGTCCTGTGCTTTGGATTGCTTGTTTGTTTGTTTGATCACAGTTTTAATGTGGGAGATTACACCTGAAAAAGTACCTCAAATTAAACACTTAACAAATATCAGCATGTTTGATAATATGACTTAATCTTTCTATGCCATAAGTTGCCTATCTATACAATCACGGGAACACCTTTGCATCTCTCACATGGGCATCAAGGAGGAAAATACGTTGTCTTAGGTTCACTCAGTTGCTGGGGTGACTTTTGGAAAAACTAAGAGTTTTCTGTTCAAATGAAGGTTTAGGTTGTTCCTCAAATGAGATCCGGGCCCCAGGTTGAAAGGTAAGGTTAAAAATTTAGGCAAAGAAACCGTTCATTGAACACAGTGCAGTCTGTATTCTAAATGAGACGGAGATGGCAAAGGTAAAATATATAACAAGCAAATAAAAGCTGTGCCATTTGCACACCCATCAACCTTCATTCAAACATTTCCTAACTTCTGAACGCTTGACTTTGTAACTAACTCTCTTGTTTTAAGATAGTTTACCGAAACATAACAGTAGTCAAACGTGGTTAGCTTAGCTGAGTAGTTTGAGACCCTTAAAGCGCAGTGCAATTGGGCTGTGATAATCAAAATGCTCAACTATGTAAATGTGAAATGTATAGTCCAAAGTCTGTAATAAGCAATAAATGATCATGATGAGTCCACTCTGGCTAAATAGCACCCAGTATAGGTTCATACTCATTCCTCTTATACAAGGGGACATATTTTTAGTCACTTTGATTTAAGTTAAAATTCTGCCTTTTCTTTGTGGGAATTAAAATTATGATACTCACAGTGAGTACTAGCCTGACTTCTAATGTTCTTTCCATGGGCCAAGTAATATTTTAAATAAATTATCTTTTCAAGCTGAATTAACAGAGCTTAATCAGTTTAAATAAAACCACCACTCATGGCTAGCATTTTAGATGAAGAAGGATTGGGGCTTAAGCTTCTTATCTGTTCAGAAATTTTCTAATCTGTGAAATGGAGATAGTTATGTCTAAGGGATGTTATGAAACCTGTGTAATGTTAATAAAATGCTTTAAGGTCTTCCAGTAGAAGTGTAAGGAGTTAATGTCTTTTAATGCCAATTGACATTTTCCATGATAATTAATTTGATACAGTTGTTAATTCAGTGTTGTAGAACTGAAAAAATATATCATTCTGAAAACTAGAGACATTGATGGGGGGTCCGATTCAATGTTCTTGAACTTGATGGAAAGAGCATCATTATTTTCAAGGGGTGTTGGGTTAAGTCGCACAAATAAATGTATGAGAGACCATCTCATTTCACTGTCCCCAAGAAAACAGATGTAAAAAGGAAGCAGAGAGGAAAAATAGTAGGAGGTAAATTATACTTGTAAAGCTGAAATAATAATAATAAGAGAAGATATATATTCAGCTACATGAAAAACTCTTTGCAAGAATAGGACACACTCCTGTGCTTTGTTTGCCGTGCCAATAACATGTGTGGCACACAGGTGGAAGGCATATACCTTAAAAAGTAATGGGGAAAAATTGAAAGAGCTCCCGCATAATTTAGGATCGGGACCCAAGGCAGTCTAACCTGATCGGAGTGCAGGCTGCCACACTCTCCCCGGGGCGGCTGGCTTACACAGAGACTGCAGCCACACTCATGGGCTCCATTACATTGTCAAACGTGGTTTGAGTGACGTGAAGGTTTGACCTTTAACGGACAGATCCCACAAAGTACCTGAGTATATAAACACAGACCTAACGCCAACTTATATGTTCCTGTGCCACTACTGTTTGCCTTCACGAGCTGTTGATCTCACAGGCATGGGTATCTTGAGCTGGGCCGGTCAAAATGGTTACTGCCTCCAGTTCTTCTGGGAGGAGTCCATGCTTTTTTGGCAGGGAAACACACCCGATGTGGAGCATTTGCTGCATCCCCGCACTTTGCAGTGTGAGAAATAAACCCGGTGCTGTAAATTTGGGAAGCGCAGGATCTGCATCATCTTCTGTTCAACCATCCCCTTCCCTGGCGGAGAAGGGGAGTGGGAAGCCATGAGCAGTGATGCCTTCAGGCATCCGAGGTCAGCCAGCCTGGTTGTGAGTCAGCAGCCGGAGTTACCTGCTGCAGGGAAAGAGGTTTGGCTCTGCATGGAGGGTAACTTTCTCAGAGGAGCCAAAGTGCCTTCACAGGAGCCGTCACTTCACTGTATGGCTGTTCATTCCAGCTGGGCTGGCGCAAGTGAGATTGGCAATACTTCTTGCGGTATTTAATCTGCATACAGCAATTAGACTGGCTCTGGAGAGTAATTGGATTACCAGAGTGTTTGAATTAGTTGATGAGATAAATAACCCTATCCCACAGCATTAATAGGATGAAGTCCAGCACGGCCGAAGCTTTGCCACATGCCCTCAGCTTGAGCTCCAAACGTCACTTGGGTTTTGATGTCTGTATGTAAACAGAATCAGGATGGGAGATTAACTTTTCCTAACAGTGAAGACAGGATTTTAAAAGTGATGCTCTTGTTTTATGAACTGTGCACCATGGTTCCATGGATCATTACAGTGGCCTCCCAGATCATTGACCAAGACTCTTTTGGTTTGGCAGTGGGGTGCAGTGGGGAGTTATTCTATTTTGCCATCTGTAAATACTTTTCCCCATAAAACTATTTGGAATTTTTCCCATGGGAAATAAACATAATAATTAAAATTCTTCATGTCACAGTCTGGTTTTCTGTGTTGTATGCTTCTTTTTTTTAACCTAAAAAACAGGATGCTGCATTTTTTTCCATGAAAGCCAACCAGTCTGGATGAAGATGTTATTCCCTTTTAGAACAGAACTTTCTAGCTTCAGTTTAAGCTTGTTTTGTTTGTTTTTTTCCTTTAAAACAGTTTGCATGTCATAAAAGCTACCCTGTGAGTTGCTTGCTCTGAGCAGGATTTCTCTCTCCCAACTCAAAAAATCTACAAAGCAGACGACGGTATCTCCAGCTGAGCTAGTCACCCCAGTCAATGGTAAAAAGGTGCTTTTACGTATTAAATGCCTATGCTAGGATGAGTTTAGCTTCACTCTGGAAGTACCTTTTTCCATTGACTGTAAAGGAAGCCTCACGGAGCCTCGCTCAGCTGAAGGCATTGGGTCAGATGAATCCCCCCCCCCCCCCTTCTGTGCCTGGAATTGTGAGACAGTATTTTCAGAGAGCGTCCATGAAAACCCAGACCACTTCTCCTGCACAATCAGAGGAAACAAGATTTCTCGGGGTTTCTTTAAAATAAAAATCTTTTTCTATACTTTTAGCAAGCATCAGCAGTATGAGAATAAATCTATTCTTAACTGTGCTTTTTCTTTAGTGTTGGAAAGGAAGATTTCGACAAGACAAAGCAGAGAGGAGCTGATAAGAAGGGGAGTGCTGAAGGAAATGCCCGAGCAAGGTGATAACACGTTACCTAGAATTTAGCTCCTAAGCGCTAAACATGGATGATAAAGCCACGATTGCATTGTTTCCCTGTAGTATAAATAGGTGTGAGGAGACAAAGTTGAGGAGTGTGAGAAGCATTTTGGGCCAATTGACAAAAAAGTTGGAGTTGAGAGATTTGTGTTCTGTAACTGCTCCTGCCATAGGTACACCATCTGCCTTCTGGTCATATCGTGAAGTATTTTGATACTGCCTATATATAATGTGACTCCTGTGGTTCCTACTTACTGTTTGCCAGAATTTTTTTAAGTTAGTGATTAACCTATTTTTTGAGTCAAGGTCTGCTGTCTAAAGCAACTGGAGTATAATATGAGAAATTTTGGCTGAAAAATTAGAGGCTTTGGGACCCCCCCAAGCAAATCAATAGCATCCGTTTCAGGTGTCAAAAAGTACCAGTGCTGGGATTGTACAGATCCCAACACTACCACACAGACCACATTCACAAACGGCACCAACATCAAACTGTGGTGAAGACACCGCTTGTTTCAGAAAGTGCTCTAAGGTTTAGTAACTGGTATTAACCAGAATTTGTGTTTGGAAAAGCGTAAGTAAACCACGGTTAACACCTCTGTGCTACATTTGATTATGTTTCTAGTGATATTCTTTCTAATATTCTTGAACTTCTATAAATCTAGATCAAATGAAAGTCAAGTGAGTAAAATAATTTTCTGTAGCTTAAAATTAAACCATTTGTCATTTTGTCAAGGAGTCTAAGAACTCCATGATTTCCAAAAATATTTTTCTCCTAGAAATTGTGTTACTCTGCCTGAGCTGAAGAATCATGAAAGTATCAATGTGTATGGTTAGTATGGTACACACTGATACTTAGAAGTAAAGGGCTTGTTTGTCGATGTGTGACATCACTTGTCTTTACCGTGTTTCACTAATTACCTGGCTATGGCATTCAGCATAGCTGGCTTCTGAACTTGTCTCTGCCACTGTCTTTGACTTAAAACAAGAAATGCAAACTCTCCATACCTCAATTTGTCCCTCTGTGAATTTGTTACATTTTTATGCTACGTGCTTTACTGGGGAGCTGCGTGACTTTGTCCATTGATGGTTGTAAATTGCATTGAGACTGCTCGGACAGTTAATGAAATGTGTTAACATTTCAGGCTGGTTACAAACAGTCTGAACATAAATACTATCATTTGTGCTAAAAGTGTGTATGCTTTGGTCATCAGTGTCCTTGACCTTCTATTTCGCTCTTAAAAGGGCATGGGACTTCGGATCCCCTACACCAATTGAGCAAAGTAAGAAAAGTATGTAAAGATGAACAATTTTCCCCCTTTCCTCCCGTCTTAAGGCGTCCATCAATGCGGTCTGTTGCCTTCATCACGTTTTGCTTCCTGTATGATGAAAATTACAGTTTTTAAGGAGCAGTTTGAAAGAATACAGGATCGTTTTGAAGGTGCTAAAAAAGAGATACAGAAAAGACGGTGGTTGAGCAGTGTGAAGGTAGTTAGAAGCAATGACTATGGAGATGAAAGCTAGATGGGCAAATTACATGGAGTCTGGAAATGGGAGAGGTAAGAAATGTGAAGAAGCGACTGTTTCCCATGAGATGAAGAAGAAAAGTGGAAAGTGGCAAGTGCCACTTGGAGGCAGGAGGTGTTTGCAAAACCATGACATGGATAAGAGGTGGGAATGCCACATGTGGAGGCAGAGAGGAAAGACTGGGTTTATGAACATCTGGAAGAAAGGAGCTGAAGAAACAACGTTACGGTAAGGTAAGAAGGAAGCATTGTGCAACTGTCAGCCTCAGTGAGTGACGCAAGGTTAAAAAGGCAGAGCTTAGGTTTTACACATCAAGTTGAAGTTTGTGGGTGAGAATGAAACCATCAGCTTAACCCATAAAGCAGCCCAAGGAGGTAAGAGAGAAACTGCGTAATTGTGTTGAAACCAAGGAACTGCCGAACATCCAGGTCTGATAGCACACAAGGAAGAGGAGCAGGAGAAGAGAGTGGAATTACCACAATTAATGAAGAAACAACGGGAGGAACCGGAAGAGATGCCAGATAGATTTGTATATTTTTTGGATGGACAGCAAGAGAATCCTGCAGAAGGAAAACAGTCATCTACATGAACTGCAGGTGGGGTGTGAGAAACATAAGGATAACAAGCCTTAGAAATGACCAGAGAATACAATCAGCAGCAATTTGAAAATACATGGAACAGAGAACAGAAATCAGTAAATAAGGGAAGAGAGAAAGCTGTGAGCCAGAGTATGTAGCGTTTTTCAGGAACAGAGAGACAAATGGGGAAGAGTAAGAAGTTTTTTTCAGGATTAAAAAACCTGAGCTGAGGTAACCTGTGTGAGTAAAATATCATCAGAGCTGGGAGAGAATTTGTCTTGCAGAATTTAGTAATGGTGTGATACATGAAGGTCTCACCTTGGTTCTTAAGACTGGATAATGACTTTGTGACCTATTTTACTGATTAACTGGGCACGTATATTCTGAGAACTTCTGTCTGAATTCCTGGCTGATTCACTTATTGGGGTGCACCACAGTAGTCCTGCAACTCTGCCCCCTAATTGTCGAGATTTGGGGCCTGCTGGAACACTTTGCAGCTCTGTTGTGGTCCATGCATACATTTCTTTGCTGTGTAAACCAAGATGCAGGAAGGAAGAGAACGGGATGCTAATGTGTACAGACACAAAGCTGGACCTGAAAACCCACTTGCACTTCCAGGCCCACTACTGCAGAGGTGTCCACCCAAAGAACGTGGAAGCCTGTAAAGTTCTTTTACAGCGTAAAGTTTTCAGAGCAGATCTGCAGCCTGATGTTTCACGTCTCAGTAAGTCTCTGCTTTGCTTCCATGGAAACTTGAAAGCAGAGGGATGCTGTGTGTTGTCAGTAGGCGCTAAGGAAGCAGTTAAACTAGACAATAGCTTTTTAATTTTCATTTCAGATGGTGATGTAACAGTAAATTTTGAAACTTCAAATGGACATACCATAGCCATTAGTGAAGAAACAATACAGGAAGAAAATGTGGTAAAAGCCAGTGGAGATAATGGTACTTTGTCAGAGACAGCATCAGTATTGGAAGGAAAAAAAGATCAAAAAGGTAAATGAACACATTCTTCACAAATTTTTTTTCACCTACTTAAAATATTCACATGTTCTTCCATTAGCACCAATACATGCTGTGAGTACTGTTCTGCCACAAGGATGCCAGCAGAACCTGCCAAGAAGATAAGACTTGTGAAACATCAGTATTTCATCACTGGTAGGCATGACTTGTACTGTGGGTATAATAAGGTCATAAAGAGAAGCATGGTCTGAGCATGAAAATGCGTGCAGGGATGTAAGCCTTTCCTTGCACCCGTGGGCAAGCTTTGTTTTCAGGTTTTCCTTTTGTGAAAAAAGACGCTAAGTGCATATGCATCACCTTCCGATGTCATTGTAGATGTGGCTCATGGGTTGAAAGTTCAAAAGTGTTTAAGCCACTTAAAAACCACATATAATTTTGAAAGTAACTTCAGCAACTCATTCCTATTGGTTTTCATTAAATCTTAAGCACTTGCAGTCCAGCTCTTCATAAATACTCAAGGGGCTATGTCACTAACACAAACTGAGTCTAGATCATTTATGGAAAATGTACTTTATGACTACAGGGTTTTCTATAGATGAGTTGCAGTAAATACTGCTAAATATTTAGCAGTCCCAAAGTCCATATTAATTTTGTTTACTCAGATCTACCTTGGTAACAAGAATTTGATTAAGAAAAAATTAAAGATTAATGTGGAATCACAGGATTTGGACCAGTTTTATTTTCTTGCTCTAGCCTCTTGAATAATGCACCACTTCTTTTCCCTGTCAAAAGGTGTTCTTAAATACAATTCCATTTATTGGATTTTCCTAGAGGAAAGAACAAGGATACAAAAGATCAAGAACTTCATGGCTGGCTGTTAGACTGAGCAGCCTTTCCAATGTCTCATAGTAACCTGTACCTAGTGATGAATGAGCCTCTCGAGGTTGAGAGGATCGGTTCAGCTAATACAAAAATTTGAATTCTTCTCTGAGCTATGTAAATCACTCGACTATGTAAAAAGTGGCTGGGTGTCCAAGAACTGCCTTTCTTATGAGATTTCTAGTACTTCCTGTCTCCCAACAAGACAGACATATAAGATTAGCCTTTTTCATGACATATAAATACGTCTATCTTTTGGTGCCAACTGGAACCAGATGTGTATTGGGTCAGGGTAAAAGAGTTAGAAAAGCCATGGAAAACTCCTTTAAAATGGTTCAGGTTAACTTTGGGGTTAGAGCAGACCACTTATTATTTCATGCATCCCTAAATACAGCCTTTTGGAACTGTCAGGTCTTGGAAGTTTTCCTAAGGTACCAGGGTTTTTTTTTTTTAGAAATACACATTTGTCACTATGTTGAAATCTCCTCTAGCTGACTTTGCAGAGTGTAGAACTCCAGTGAAGCAGGAAAGGTTCAATATCTATTTCAAACACATTATTGCACTCTGCACTCCCAATATATTGCGTTGACCTTACAGGGAGAAATTAAAAATGATTGCTGTACAGGATTAGACTCAGTACAGAAGAATATATAGGTATGACTATCCCTCTCAAAAAATTAAGTAGGTATGGAGGAGGGAGAAGGAAAACAAAAAATGAGCAAACTTGCTATTCTAGGCTTCATAGAATGTCAATATGACCATATAGAAGATGTAAAACACTTCAAGTATACTTTCCTCTTACATCTAAACATGAAGTTCTTCTACATGTAAACATTTTGAGTCCCCTGAAAAGGAACAAGATTTACTGGAGAGGAATAGTCTGCCAAAAAAAAAAAAAGGTGTTAAGGATCAATTCGACACATCAGCAATGGTGTTACACAGTGGAAATCCAGTACAACTCTCTGGATAGTCATTGTGAATATACTTCAGTTATTCTTTACTTTGTAGCACATTAAGCAAGAAGGTGAGCCAGTCTGTGGAACTCAGTTGGAAGAGTAAGGCCCACTGCATCTCACAGATGCACCTCACCCGGTGGATTAATCCTCGGCGGTTTTTTATGGTGGATGCAGTAAGCATGCATTACACCCACATCCATGGGCAGAGCGAGAAATTAACAACTGCAAAGGGGAGGTTGCTAATGTTCACAGAGCATCAAAATCAGAGCTGAAGGAGGAATACCAAGCTCACTGTCTTCTGCTCAGACCATAAAACATGCTGGTGTGTCAGATCACAGCGCTCCATCATGAGAACTGAGATAGATGGAATGAATACTAGCTGGACAATCGGGAGTAATGGATGCAAGGAGTTCATCTTTAGTGAGGCTAATGTTAGGCTTTTTAGAGTTATGAATTCTTATGTCTAAATCTTGAAGGAAGTTATATACACTTTCCATGTTTATAAGACCTGGAGACAGGATTAATTCCTGCTGTTTAGTAGCACAGTGTGCTGCAATTCCAACTCCGGCTGAATCAAAATGTTCCAAAAAATGCATCTCAGCCCCTGAAAGTTATGAGGTTATTTTAAAAGGCTCTTATGAAATGGTGGTGGTCTTTACTTGCTCTCTTGTTCAAGTAGGTCTTGAAAATGGCCTTCTCATATAAATATGATGATGACTGCTGGAGCAAGAAGCTTGAAAAGAACAAGTGAAATGGGCACATTGTGATAATATGGTGAGAGTTGGCAGCAATGCATTGGTAGAATGTGGAATATGTTAGGAGTTAAAAGAAGTTAAAGGAGAAAAGTTGTTTCAGCATAAGCCACCAAAATACAGTATCAACAGGGCAAACAACAGGCTCAGCCATGCAATGTAAAAATGAATTAAGCAGAAGTGAGTGAAGATGACGACCCCTGAAAGCTGTTCCCTGTGCTGCCAGGCAATTCCATAAACCGTGTACCCATCTGCTGCCTGTCAGCTCACAGGTGCCTTTCGTATTTGGTGAAAAAATCCCCTTTGGCAATTTAATAGTGTAACTGTTACTGTTTGTAGTAATGATGTCAGTCATCCAAGCAGGTTGTTTAAAAGGAAATTTCTCCTCTATGGCAGGATAATAAGAAGCTGGTGACAATTTTACATAATACAGGCAATCAATGGATAAAGCTTTACAGATGAGAAATCAGAGGAGTCTTTTTCCTTGATCATTTATTCGCATTATGTTCATACTGGGTTGAGTTCTGAATTGTTTTGTTTTGTTTTGACTAAGAAAAGTCACTAGCATCTTTTGCAGAAAATAAAGAGCTAAACTGTAGCCGTTCTCTGTGAGCACCCTGGAAGGGGTACAGAGCAGCGAGGAGACAGGCAGCGTGTCAGACCTGGGCAGCAGACCGAACTGTACCATTGTGCCAGGGCTCCTGACCTGTGGCGTGAGGCTGCAGTAGCCCCAGCAGACCCCAGCGCTCCAGGTTCCAGGTGGGGTGTGAGCATCGCAAAGGAGATCCAAGGAGTCGCTCTGCCTCCTGCCCCCTACAGCAGTGTTGGAGAAGACCAAGAGCCACATCGGTAGAATAGGTGTCAGAATTGCCACTCTTTGCCTCCCTAGGTATAGGGACATTGCGTGCTGACGCAGCGTGCGTGCTGCACATTGTAAAACCTCCCGATACTGTGTCAGAGCTGCTTTTCTCCTTTCCACCCTCCCAGGATGTCTTTGGTGCACAGATGTACCAGAGAACCCTGGTTCAGCTTAGGTCTTACTCATTTTTATCATAGCAAGCTAAATCTTGTCATGATTCTGGTCGATACTTCCACATTTCAATGTTAGCTTGGGCTTGAAGAAGTGAAAGGCTCAGTAACCATTAGGAAGGTACTGCCTGGAAAAAAGCAGTAAGAAGTTGCATTTTGCATACCATCAGTTAGGTGTGTTAGATGCTGCTTTGATAAATAATTGCATTGCAGGAAGCCAGAGCTCTGTGGTGGGTGCTGTGGGTGTTGTGGGTGACATGGAGCATAAGCTTCTGAAATGTTCCTATGTCATTTATATCAGACTGATCCTCTCAGGTTTTCTTATGTCCTTCAGTGAAGGAAACAGTTTCTAGTCCTGTTTCCAAATGAATTCATGGGATACATGTGCATAATGTTTTTTTCCCAAAGGATAACTCTAATATGAGATCTGGCAATGGTTCCAGGTCTTAGTATGTGGGGTTCAGAGGTTCTTTCCTCTGTACTTCGTCTGTTCTCCTTAAATCTGCCATTAAATTTAATCTTTTCTTATTCTCATGGGTAACCAAAAAAAAGAAGGTTGGAGACACAAGCTCTGATCTTGTGAGCATGCGTCGTTGCTGACCAACGCTTTAGTTTGTCTACCAAGGAATGTTCTGCAAAGTCAAATTTTCTACGTTCCTTTACTCAGAGGTCTTTTCTTTATTTCCCCAAAGTGGAACAAAACCTGTGGAAAAAAACGTCTTGAATTTAAGATAGTAACCCTCATCTTCGAGGGTCTCAGACAAGAGCCTGCTTTCTCTCAGAAGACTAATCCTGCAAACTACTCGCTGTGAGAGACAAGGGAGACTTTCTTACCTCTTGTGTGCCTAGCTGGCTTCCTACTCTCCTGAGCTCTGTAGATCATCAATATGAGCACCATACATAAAAGGGTGGGTTTTTTGCCTGACTCCCAAAGAATCTCTCACTCCAGCTGAGTTATTTGCTGGCTAAAACCAGTTCTTCTAAGAATAGTATATCTTCTATTCATCACCTGAACTATGTAAATGAGGCTGAATCCAAATCTTCTTAAAAGGAAAGCTATTCTAGATAAAGCTGTATTTGGGCAGAGCCTGTCCACTAGGTCAGCCAGGCCGGCTCATTCCAGTAGGCTGACGTGAGAGGCACGGGCTCTCACCCACACAACTTGAGTGGCAGAGGAAAGCGCCCAATTTATAAAGCTGCTATTTCTTTTTTTTCTTTTTTTTTTTTTTTTAATAGGGGAGAGATCTTAATGTGGCTCCAGAAATAAGATTGTAGATGTGATTTTCATGAACTAACCGTTGAATTATTTGAGCATATCTATACAAAAAGTATAAGGGAATGTAGAAGCCTACATGCCTTTCACTTTCCAAGTCTCTCATAGACCAAGAAACGATAAAAGTATGCAGCTGACAGCGAAGATGGTTTAGGTATTCTCTCTTGATTTAACAGCTTACTTTTTACGCAGAAGTTGGACAATGTAAAATGGCAGTGGGTTTTTTCCTTTTTTATCTTGGAACCGATGCAAAGTATCTGAATGTGGTGGCTTTACGTCAGATGTTACACCCGTGCCTTTCTCCTCTCTCCTGTTTTCTGCGCTGTCTCTGTTAGAAGACCTCTTGCACATGGTGCTCTTGAAATCGTAGAATGAGTAAGATCTGGAAGTCTGCAGATGTGCAGATCTGCTCATCCATCTTTAAGAAAGATGAATTCAAAACTGCAGAGAGAACTGTGAAAAGCATTGTTGAGACAGCTGTTCTTGTTCAGCCTACCAGAACGGAGCCCAAGAGAACCTGAGTGCGTTTGATGAATGTAACAAATTGGTATATAGCCAAGAGAGAGCATGGCTAAAGGACAATGCTGGCACAAGTAGAAAGGAGTAAACAGTGGCTTGAAATACACTTAGACTGGAAATTAAAGGAAGCTTTCTAACAATTAGAATGGGTCTTTTCTTGAACAGAATTTTAGTAGCAATAGCAGGAACAAAAAATGGACCTGGTTAAATCTGAAGTTTATGAAAGGATTTGTATGAGTTGACCACCTGCATCAGCACAGTCAATGAGTCCAAAAAAGAGACAAAAGACACCTTGTCTTGCCCTGTGTCCCATGTTTCTGAATGACAGCTTCTTGGGTTTTGATTAATCAAAACACAGCTCTGCATAGGCTGGAAAGGAAACTCATGATTCTCAAAACTCTTATTGAGCTTAATTTTGCAGGGAGTCATCCTGCAAAAGACAACAAATCATGTTACTTCCAACTTCTATTTTACATAGTGTTAGAAGTTCACAGAAATAAAGAAAAAAAAAAATCTTCTCTTCTACAACCCAGTGATGTATGGCTTCTGAAACTATACCCAGGATTTTCATAGGTCCATTTGGTCCAGAGTTTGCAAAAGGTCTCACATTTAGCTTCCAAAATAAGTCATCTGATTTTCCAGTGCATGTGGCAGACTGGCACCTCTCTGAAAGTCTTTGAGACTGATGAGTCCCCACAAGAGCTGTTGTATACCGAGTACTTTGTAACCCTGACCATCATTTAGGTGTTTACATGACAACACAGCTTGCTTAAGAGTCTGGCCCCAGTCGCAGTTTCTGGGAACAAGAAAATCTGGTCTCAAAGTGAGCTTTCTTGAAAATCTGGCTTTTGAAAAATTTATTCTAAACATAAGCATATTATTGATCCAAATGCTTAATGAGACATTAACATGTGCTTTGCTTTCCTATTTAAAGAGTAATTTATAGGTGGATTGCTTTTACAGCAGATGTCTTGATCAAGGCAGCAGTGAATAAAAGATATTCTTATCTGCTGGTCTTTTGGAGATCTTTTGTTAAAAGATCACTTCGTGATGAACAGATGTCTACATTAAGAAAAACAACAGCAATAAAAATACATTGCAGCTGGTACTGAGGTACCTGGGGGATTGACTTGAACAAATAGATGGGTCTGAGCTGATTCACATGCCTCCTTGTTTTGGCAAAAGATGCAAAAGGAAAAGCAGGCATGAAGACCAAGGGTCCATATTCAAGCAGAATCATGCCAGGGAGATACAATAACAATATTATTGTATCTCGAGCCATTTGCAGGCATCAGACTATCCCTGTCACTGTTCAAGACCAAGCCACTTTTGCTGTTGTTAGTTATTTGTATTACTACAGTACTTGTGTATATACCAGGAATTTATTGTAGTGTCTCACATAAATGCAGAAAAGCACAAAAAAGTTCCAAAGGACACTGTGGTTACGCACTGAAAAACAAGACCAGACCAGGATAACAAGCACAATGCCAGCAGCCTAAAAATATCAGCTGTGGCATCACAACAGAGAGGAATTTGAGGGAGGACAGTCAGTGAATGTTCACAAAACCTGAGGGGCAGCAGAGGAAAAGCAATCAAAAGCATTTGCTTTAAAATTTGGCTTGTCACTGGCAAAAGCTGGTATAATGGTCTGGTCAGGTAGGAACTGGAAATCTGTATCTCAAGAGTAAATGAGGAACAATAGTTTGGGCAAGAGCAGACTTGACACTGAGGGCAGTCAAGTTTACATTTGATGAGGTAAAAAAGATTGAGCCAACAAAGATAAAAATGACAAAGCTAGTAAGATGCCAAGAGGGACGATATGGTCAAAGGCAATCATCTTCACCACAGCTTTCCTCATGGCTATGAGCAAAAAGAAGATTCATTGGTCAAGGCCAAGAAAAGGGCATGTATGTAATCAAGGGGCAGTCAAGACTCAATGAGAGCTGTAACTATCTGAGCAGATAGAATGCTGCTGTGCAGAAAGAGTCTGCCAGTCTTTGCTATGATGTACATAACAGTATGGAAAGAGCTGTCCAAGATAAAGATGATATCCCAGTGACAGCAAAGTATTTCAGTTAAAATCGATGTTACATAAATTGCCATTTTTAATCACAACTGAAGTTTGCAAGCAAGAACTTTGATGTGAATGAACCGTGCCAATTTGGTTTTTAATTTATAGTTTTTACTTATTTCTCTAAAGAAAATTTTAAAATTATTAATTGGTTGTCACTAAGATGTGTTTATTTGCAACTAAGTAAAGCTTTAGCCTTCTATTTTACAAAAATCTTATCTTCTCTTGCCGTGTTTGTTATTAATGGAATTAAAATTTTAAAATGTCCTGCTTTTTCAGAATTAAATCAGTTTTTCAACTTTGAATGAAGGTAGGTAGAATTTCACAAGGAGATGCTGTTTGCTGTAAAAGAGGAGAGCGAAATGTAACAAATGTGTATGTTTCTTTCTTCTTCCAAAGTCTTTCTCTGGTCAAAAGTTCTTTCTCTGGGAAACAAAGACATAGTACAAGAATCTGTGCTCGAAAGAATCTACTTGAAAGCTGATAAAAGGTCGCTATGCAATGGTTCTTGCAAAACATTAGCAAGAACATATTAGTCTATAATGGGCTGGAAATAAAGGAAGACGACACTGGACAGCTAATGTTAATTCCTTCAGTTCATGAAGAGACATACGTGCGCATGTTGCTTTTAATAACTGCAGGTGATGCATTAGTTTCATGTTAACAAGCTGTAAGCTAGAGGTTGAAAAGGCTTTGTTTCTGAGATGAAGAATGTCATCGTTGTCCAACACATTATTTGTTTTTCATCTGCTAATCTTAAAATGAAAAGGTGCTGCTTATCTCTTGGGAATCTTTTACATGGGAAGGAAGAGAGCAGGGAATGGACAGGAGATCCAGGAACAGCCATTTAATGTGTGTAAGAGTGAGGCTCTAATAGGGAACATACTGCAAAAAATGGATTGGTTTCCTCTGGAGTGATAAAAGAGACTGTTAAAAGTCCTTGCAATATTTGCTTGACTCCTTTCTTTCCCAACCACTGTAGTTTTTAGTAACATGCAAATAAAGCCCACATGATTCTGATGGTATTCTCTTGCTTTTATAATATCCTTTTTCTGGAAGGTTTGGGAAGGCTGTCTTGAGACCGAATGGGCATAGAGTTGCTGTAATTGAATAGATAAAGATTCCCATCTGGGAACTTTAGCTGTTCCCATCTAGGAACAGTTAGTCTTACAACCATAGCCATTGTGTTGCAAAATTTTATGTTGACTATAAATGGCTCACCTGCATTAACATTACAGTTGGCATTAGGCATGCACTTCTGAAGTTAATTTCCTGGTCATCCCCACTTACCATTCTTCAGTTTGCAGAGCATACAAACCAGATTTCTTTTGGATGAAACTAAGCCAAAAGATGCATTCAGGAACTTGGGCTCCCACCACTACTGGGAATGCAATTGGCAGAACTAGCCTGAAGCTTGTCCAAAGTCAAGTCTCCTGAAATACACGTTGTGGACATTGAGTCCTCAGTGCTACCTCTTTCACTCTACGGAGCCATTCCTATTGCACGACACAATGTAGATACAGTCCAAATTCCCATTGGCTTAGGATCTGGCGATTCTTAAAAGTACGGTCTTGTAACAGTACCCAAAGAGCTTGCAGGAGAGGAGAGCATTCCCATGGCAATTGATATCCTATTTGATTTAGCTTCATCTCTTTCTGAAGAGTAGAAATACCCTGGGGAAAATACCCAAAATAAAGTTGCTATGAGCAAGCAGTCTGCAGCTTAGGAGAATGGGTTGCTTCAGGGGAAAATTTCAGCTGCATAGCCATATTTGAACCCGTGGCTGAGAGAATGGCCCTGTTCACATTCAGATTCACAGGAATCTGAGTTTTATAGCCTGTTGATCTCACAGGGCTGGAAAGAAGCCGAGGGAATTTGTTAGAGAAGTAAATGGCATTTCCCTTGTTTAGTTTGCAGCTAGCAGTCTAGTTGGGGATACTGAACGTTAAGGATGATCCTTGGAGGTCTAGAATAGATGAGACTGAGAGAATACGAGGCAAAAATCTTCCATGAGAGGACTTGAATTGAGACGGATAGTCATTTTTTTCTAAGATAATACTTTAGTAAGAGGCAGAAGATGAAGCAGTCTCTACTGATTCCCAAGAGCTCAAGCAGCAAAAAGTAGTCATGATTTTCAGGCTTGCTGTTGAATGTACGTGGCGTATGTCTGTGTCAGTTGGCTTCTGTTCACTTTCTTATCCATAGAGAGCACTACTGATCACTGCCCAGAAATACCGGCATCCCATGCTCCACCACTACCCAAGCCTAAGCCTAAATCTAAAAAAGCTCTGCTACCACCAAAAAATGCTATTGCTGCTTCCACCACCACCAGCCATAAGAGTAATGAAGCACCTCATGCTAAAAAAAAGGGAAAGGCTTCTGCTAAGCAGCCTCCTCTCCCACCGCCCAAGCCAACAAGTCACAGTGCAAATCGAGAAGCTGGTGAGTACTGCAGAGGCAGTGCCAGTTATGGTGGGTGCATGTGCATGGGGGTGCTTGGCTTGGTCTTACAATAACTTCTGCCTTTGTACGTAGCAGCATTACTAAAGAGCATGCCATAAGTGTTTTTGGCTAACTTCCTGCGAAGCTCTGGTTCTGCTGTCTGCAGACACCCCGGACAGCGGACAAATCACTTCGCTGTTTAATGAACATATGCACAACATCAAGCACATCAGAGACTATATTGAATTCCGAGCTTAAGTGTGAATGCTGGCAACAAAATGACCCAGAGAACTGCTGAAGAACATATGAGTTGCCCCAAAGTAAAACTACCTTGGTATTGCTCTAACTTTCTGCTGGAAATATCTACTATTCTGACTAATTTGACAAGATTACAAGATCTCAAAGAGATAAAGGATAAAACCATGAAGACATCTCTAAAGACTTGAGCAGCAGGTTTTTAGCTAAAAAATAAAAAATAGTAACTCATTAGAAATGGCCAGGCTTCCCTGAGCTGGTTGATGGCTTACTGTGATTCTAAAAATGCACTGGAAATGGAAGATGTCCATCATCAGGCACATAACAGATGTGTTTATCACTACACTTTCAAACCAAAATTCAACAGTGATGCTAGATTAAAGATTGTTAAGGTACTGATCTCAAGTTTGAATGGTTGTAATTTAGACGATGACCAAAATGAAAACATCCAAATATAATATGAACTCAAGCAGTATCATGATGAATGGACTGTATATATGCATTGGCCAATTTAGACAAGCCTTGTGTTTTCAGTCCTCTGTCAGTCTTTCAAAGCCCTTCGGTCCCTCCAGTTTTCTCTCCAAGTATACCTCTTCATAGCTTGTACATTTTGGCACATTTTGTATTTGAAGCACATAGAAGAGGACTGTTTGAAAACATTGCAAGACCGCTAGAGTTACAATAATAACTTTGCCATAAAATATCCATTAACTTGGTATTAACTGTCCCTACTACATCAGACAACCACAAGAATAAATATTTTGAAAACTCAGAATTTGCTGCTTGTATTTCACATTCAGCTGGAAAACTCGGTTCTTCCCAGGTGAAGGAACCTTATAACAGCAGACCTTTCAGAAATAAAACAGCCCGTCACATAAAGAAATGTTTAGACCAATGGTTGGTAATAAGCTCTCAGGTATCTCGGTTCTTAAATTAAAATACATTCAGATTCCAGATTTGTCTTTTAGTAGCCTTGGTGAAATTTTATGCAATGCTTGAGACCATATGGGTATAAAATATATCACTATATCCCTTATATAAGTACATATTCTACTGATGATTTCTTCCAACATTAGGTACATTGTGTTCATTTGAAGTAGGGCAATACTTAATAGTAGACCTGATCGGGAGCAGTATTTAGTACAAGAGGTTTGTCAGATCACTGTGAAAGTGAACGCATGATGCAGCCAGTGATCCAGTTTCATGAAGGAGAAGAGAAATATGAGTAACAGCTGAGCCATGGCCCTCCTGAGGGCACCACAGCAGGTTTCCAAACTGAAATAGTGGAGTTGGGAGAAGGGGACTTAAAAGTAGGCATGGACATGTGCCAAAAGGCAAATAACAGTCATGAAATTTTTCATTTAATCAAAATTCAAAGCTTCTACTGAAAAAGAGGCATGACAGAAAATTGTCAGCCAGCCCAGTCAAAAGCAACAATGGCAATAGCACTTTTGACCCATGTGAAAGTGTAGGAGGGATTTTCCCTGGGAGAAATCTTTCAAGTTTCTGTATGTGATTGCAGGTCCAGAAGGGTTCTGAGAATAATGTAAGGATTTTTTCAATGGAAACATCTTCTGACATTATCCCAGCAACAATTACAGTGTGGCTGTATATTTGTATTATGCTGGAGTGCGTAAGTGTAAGCACGTAACTGGTTCTGTTGACCTCCAGCCTGTGTTTAAGTGCTTTGCTGGATGAGAACCAGAGCCCTTTCTTACTACCATCCACTTACTCTGTAAGGCTTCTGCTAAATAATATGCAGGTTGGAGCCACCATCTATTTCCACTGCAATTATGAACTGCTGCCTGTACCATTTCTTTGCTTCCTTTTGATTTGCCAGTGAGTTAAGTCAGTGATGTGTAGTGGATGTGGATGATCGGTGCAGTCTCAGTCGATTCTGTACTCTGCCCTTTTGCACTTACCTTGCAGCACAAAGCGAGACGGTGATTTGCTTGAAGTCGTAAGTTTCTGCAGATTTTTCCAGATGTACTGAAAGCCTCACAGCACTCTAAATGTTTATAAACCATAACATTCAGCTGCAGAAGAGAATGGTATAATGTGTCTTCTGAATTATTTTCCATCTTCTTTGAGACTGAGAACAGTGTCGCTGTGAAAGCTATTTTTATATTGTGAGCTTATTATGGCCAGTATCCGTATTTTGGTTCTATCCTAATCTGCTGGGTTTTGTTTTTATTTAAATGCTTATAAGTAAAGTAGGCCTTTCAGCAGATTTCTGTTACAGCTTTCTGTTTAACTCAGTAAGCTTAGCCGCAAGGCTGCTGTGTAGCTTTATAATGCTTTCATTCGTTCTCTTGAGGTTAATGCGTTTTTACTACAGCAGAAGTGTTTGAGTTGGATGCATTTCGATGAAAAGGACTGAATCATTAAGATGGTTGTCATTTTTATTGCTTTTTAAATGAAAGTCAGAAGTCTGAAGCTCCCAGTCCAGATGATGGGTGCATCAACACAGCAATCAGGAATGTGACTGGAATGCACACGGGCATGCAGGCTAGCTGAAATCTCTTGCAAACTTGGGCATTGATACATATATGCTTCAATATAGTAAGTATCACAGGATTAAACAGCAACATGACTGGACAGCTTATACAGCTAGTGTCAAAACCTCGTTTCGCTACATTTTCAAGCCTATCTGAGTTGGTCACTGGTAAGACGAAGACCTCCAGGGTATACAGGAGGCCTTCAGTGCCTCCTCCCCTCTGGAGATCATTTGTGCAGAGTGAGAGCAGGGGTTTCTGCCTCTGGTTTATGGATGTCCCCAGCTGGACCTGAAAGTACATCTTGTTTTGCTGTCCTCTGCTGCTTGCCATTAACTAGGAGCACACCACTTGCAATTACATTGTGAAAGGTAATTAACTGATATCCATAATGGTCGAGGTGTTCACAGAAAAGCGTAAGGAAAATCATGGTGTTCTCCTAGTGCTCAGACCAAAAATTCACGTAATAGAAAAGGTCAGGCAGTTTTCTCTGTCTGGTAGCAATTTTTTTTAAATAGGGCACTAAACACATTTGGAGTAAGTAGTGGACTTTTTACATCATGTGCAGGCAAGTTGTGATGGGCCAATGCGGAATGCTAGAATCAAACTCTCACCCATTTGTGAGGTTGATCCCCTCCCCTGTTCTTGGGCAAGTATTCATCATTTCAGGTTTTTCCACCCCAAAGGTGACATTTGAACTGCAACATTTGCTCGTCTCAAGCATATAGATGAAGGATTGTAGAAGTATCAAGTGTAACTTTTTCATTTTTTAAATATCAGCACACATCAATCCATGCAGAAAGAACGGTGCAAAAATCATCTAGTTGCAAGATTGTAAAATGCCTTATCTTTTCTTATTTTAGCTAGCTCCTCTCATGCAAAAAAACCACCAGTCTCCAAGTCCTCTTCATCACCATCTCCTTCATCCACATCATCTCATCCCAAAGCCTCTAAGGAGACTTCCAGCAAATCGGGCACATCAGGGACACCCAGGGGCAAGAAGAAACCTGGGAAACAGTCAGCCCCACGAACAGCGCCGGATGGGGCTGCTTCTTCCCCCTCAGGTGCCACAGCCAACAGGTCGGAAGTGAAGGCGGAAAAACCTGAGCCTGAGCAACCTTCCATAGTAATTTCTGAAACGGAGGACACAGATCAACCGAGCAAGCTTGTTGTCCCCCCTCCTCCCACCGCTGCCCCTCCTCCACCCCCACTTCCACCTCCTTTTCCTGCTGCAGCCGCTCAGCCCGCTGTCTCCTCAGATGCCCAGGATGTGTCAGAGGGCTGTGTGGCAGGGCTGGCCGTCCCCGGATCAGATACTAAACCTTTTCTCCAGGCTGAGCATGGCACGGATGAGAGCCTGAGCAGTACAGCCCTAGACAGCGATCCAGAGGCTAGTGGAGAAGACACAAAAAGGTAAGACAGTATGGCTGTCATGAGTGAGTGGTGAGACCCACAGCCAAAAAAGCCACATTCCTTCACGTAAGGGACACTGGAGGCATGTGGGGATCTCCACTGTTTCTTCTGCTGACTGGTTTGTGTTGCATCCCAGCACAATTTGTTCCTTGCCAATGCCTTTGACCCATTCACTTGCAAACCTTCCTGCTTCCCCAGAAGGTCATTGCTCATAACCTGCCTCCTAAGTCGTCGTGTGGCTTAATGTGACAACTGCCGTCAGCAGTTCAGCTAGTAGCCGATAATACTTTTATTTCTCTCTCATAAAGGCACACAAAAAATGATGCTGAATTACAACAAGGGTTTACTTTTTTGTGGGTATCATTAAATATCTCACTGCTAAAGCTATCGATTCAATAGCTGAATTTCCTTGCAGACTTGAAAATGACAGTTTGAGGCTTTGGTTAGTAGGTGTTTGGTCTGTCACTGCCTAATAGCTTGTCTGAGTCTCAAATACTATAAAATGTAGTCAAGGTCATAATTATATTTTTTAAGCAAAGTAGCTGGCAGCAAAAAAGAAACTGGCTTATTAATCTGTCTTTTCCCTGCCACAAGAACCAGTATCTTTCATAACAAGCCAAGAGGGTTTAGTCTAGATGCCAGTGGCCTAGAGACTTTTCTTTAAATTCTTGCTGGTACATCTGTGCCAGCATTACATTCCTATGCTACTTCTCCCTTTGCCTCTACTGCGCTTTCCAGCTGATTTCCATGTTTGTCAGTGATGGACATGAATGTTTTGGACTCAGCAGCAATAAAACTGTACTTACAATAAATAGAGTTAGGCTTCCAGAACAGGAAGCTTTGCGCTCCCATCTGCTCCTCTCATGCCCAACTTTATAAGCTGTTTTTCTCTTTATAGTGGTTTTTATGTGCTATTGGTCCCATCCCACAAGAAATAAAAAAGAATTAGGATTTTTCTTTATACAGGCTTTGCAGCACGTAATTGCAGATTGCTTGCATCTTTTTTCCTAATGTACAGATACATATATGCATACTTTATATATGTTTTATACATGTATGCTTTTTAGAAAGACAGAAGTTAGTTTGAATAACAGAACTTTTATTTTCATACTTGCTTATACAGTCTGTCTCCTATTCGTGTCCTGTGCTGCTTGCATTAATGTGACACCAAGTTTGCTTCTAAATTAACAGCTTAGCTACCGAAGACCAAGAAGCGGAGGCGCCTGACGAGGCACACTCTGAACCGGTGGAGGAGGGTTCTGACGCTGCTGCCCCTCCTGAGAGTGAAAGTAGCAGAGACAGCCACAGCAGTGACTCGGACTCTGACGGACCAATACTGTACACAGATGATGATGATGACGATGATGATAATGCAAGTGCTGAAAGTAAGCCCCTGACAAGAAAGGTGTACTGGGAAGGGTTGGCCACCTTTGGGTATATCTAATATACATGTTTGGCCTGGGCTGGCTCAGAGAGCCTACTAAGCTGCTGTGATTGCATCCAGATTGCTAACTGGAACTTACTGGTTGAGCGTAGTCCAAAGACACCTACAACCAGTGAGTTTTTGTGCAGCTGTCCCCAGTAAATTGTGGCCTGGAAGAGAGCAAAGTCTTAGGGATGTAGCTGCTTGCAAGCACATCAGCCCATGGGTGATTCTGTTCCAGGATTTGGTTGTCCGGCAGGACATCCCACCAAGAAGTTGCAGGCTGCCTCTTGCACATTGCATTATGTGAGCATGCCTGACCCGTGATAGAGCAAAGTAAATATAGGAGGGTTTGGCTGCATGATTTAATATTTTACCACTACTGAGAAATGAGTGTCCCACTTCTCCCAGATAATTGTGATCAGAAACCTGTCGGGGCCTGTGCAGTGTTGAGAGCAGATCAAGCATTGCACAGATGGACGTGGAGGTGGGAAGGGCAGGTTCAGAAGAACATGAGGATGGAACAAGGCCTCCATGTTAGGGCATCAGTGAGCCATTGATTTGGCTTGCCCATGTCGTGAACCTCTACCCGTAAAGCACCAGTGTGGCTTTCAACTGAATTGCATTAGAGATCCCAGAGATTCTTGTGGGAGTAACAGGCTGTGGTGGACAACAGAGAAAACCCATCAGTCAACACCTTCACTGTCTGAAAGTCATTTGTTCCTCTTTGATCAGGATGTTTTAAGCATTAGAGCACCTTAGCAGACAGAGTAGATCACAGTGGATTATATCTAAGTTTACAGCTTTGAGATTCATCTGATGTCATGACTATATCATCACTCTAATTTGGCAGAAGTTCTTGCTGCAGCTGAAGGAGTTTGTCCTGCCCGCCTTCTGCCTAATCCCTGTTCCTTTTTCCCTTAGGCCAGCACTCGTGTTTATTTTTCTAGCGGCGGCTCTTGAGCTGATCTTCAATAGAATCAGTTCCCTGACCCAGCTCACCCACTGGCTGCACCTCGGCGGGGGCAGAGGAGGTGGCAGCGGCAGGCTGTCAGGGGTGAAGAGGAGGGCAACCCTACCCCCACCACCTGCAGGGTGGCCTTATGTCAGAACAAAATGACCATCGAACCGTAGCTTAGGAGCCTTGCCCACAGCCGCTCAGGAGGAGGTTCTTCGCTGTGCTCGGTGAAGGCGGCCTGAACACCAAAGTGCTCTGTACTGAAGGGAGTAAGGGAAAATTAACTTTTTTTTTTCCTTGGCCATTGGTGCAGCAGAAGGTGAAGTGCCAGCTAGTGCAGGAGGCTGAAATCTTCTGTGTTTGGCTTGAATATGGCATTTGTTTTGGATCCAAAGTGGTAGCAACCAAAAATTCATGTATTCAGACAGCAGCACGGTGTCTTATAAGTGAGCTGGGAGCCTGTCGTCTTACCAAACCGTCTTATGTGCTGAAAACCTGCCAACCCGGGACATAGGTAGCCCGCTCCATCGGAATATCAAGAGACAAGAGAAGAACTAAAGGCCATTGAAAAATACTCTTCCTTCCACAGCTGGCTGAAGCTAATGCTGGCAAAATTGCATGGCCCTTGTTGCTGCTGCATCTCTTTTATGGGTGAAGAGATTGATTCAGTGCCTGGGGGTTCCTGCCTAGGTTACTTTACCAGCACTCAGAGCACTTTTCTAAACTGTATTTTTTGTTTCAATTTGCAACTTAGTTAGAGATGAAAAGCACTGTACAAGAACTAAGTGGTATTTGATTGAAAAAAAAATTGAAAGAATGAGGGAAATGATGACAGAACGAGACTAAGTCATTTAAGGCTGAAGAAAAAGAGCAGCAGTTTGCTAAATATACTAAGGAGATAAATAAACCAAACTGTAATGTATCAGACTTCAAAGACACTTAAGTGTAGATTTGTCATTTTTATCCTATCACTTCACAGATGACAGGTGATGTTTATAAAACTCCTCTATCAATTTGGCTCGTAGCTTTTTCATCCAAGCCTTTAGCTTTTTATTGTTGTGAACTGAGCTAGAACTATTTTTCTTTTGATGTTAATTAAAATTCCTCTCCTGCATGTGGGAACAAGGCTGCTTTGGGGAGGTATTAAAGTTCTTACTCAGAGTTTGTGTCTGTAACCTAAGCATGAATGAACTAAATCTACCCTCCTCCTCCTTTCCTCAGGCTCTTTGGCAAGTAAAATTCGTCGTAGGGATACTCTCGCTATCAAACTTGGCAACAGACCATCTAAGAAAGAATTAGAAGACAAAAACATCTTGCAGCGCACATCTGAAGAGGAGAGGCAGGAAATCAGACATCAGATTGGAACAAAGCTAGTGAGGTATCAGTCGCAGAGTAAATGTGGTTTCACTGGGCGGAGGTGGAGGAAGAGAGTCGAGAACTCTGGGTTCACATTTTAAATGCAGCCCAATATGCCATGCAGGATCTTCGTGGTACAACTGTCTGGAAGAAAGTGTTTTTATTTCTCACAAAACGTTAAAATGTCAGTAATGCATTTTTGTTCTGCAAGAAACAAACCTGAGAGCCTCTGGGCTTTTGGGTTGTTTGGTTTAAAAAAAAAAAAAAAAGGAAGAGAAAAAGAGTGACTCCAGAATAATCAATGCCATGGTTCAAGCTTTTCCTCAAATTGGTTAGCAGGGACTTGCACTTGTATATCGCCATCTCAGATGGAGTAGTAGTTCCTGACACACAGAGCTTGTCTGTGCATGTTTGTGCCTCCTGGCCCTCCCCATCGTCCTCCTGCTCTCTAACTCCTTCATTATCCACGTGCTGGTTCCAGCAAAAGAAATGGAGGGAAGCTGACTTCATTGGTCAGTGTTTAGTGTTTTACTATGCCCACCTCTGAGATGTCTTTCTCATGCTGTTTAACTGCTATGGGATATATGTTACTTTCTCTTCCTGGAGTTGAGAACATTTCATAAAACCCCCCTAATTTTTACAAGCTGTTTTTTAAAAAGTCCTCATAAGTGTTAATTTTGGCTTTCATGGTCTCTGAGAATAGACTACAACATGTCTGGATTTTCCCAGACCTGTCCTTGTTTCTGTTGTGCTCAGAAATACTGTCCAGGCAGATTTGGAGGACGTCCTGTGTTTGTTGGAGATTTCCAGATATTGGGTAGTCCAGCCAATACTGCTCCAGTAGAGAGTACGGCAGCCCTGCATCAGCACTTAGAAGACGAGCTGACTTGCTCTGTGAACCGGCTGGCTGGCTAAGTCATTTATTTCATCCCTTAACCATAAAAGTGATACAACTATTGTGTAGAGCCCAAGGGTCGTTTTTCTTCTGCTAATGAAGCGGCGTGGCTGTTATCACCGCTTTCCTGACTGAACCCCAGCTCCGGTGATCACATCCTGCTTGTTGGTGCTCTCTTGGGGCTTGAACTGCAGAAGCCGCTCCGGTCCCCGTCCGGAGCTCCTTGCGCAGGGACGTTGCTGGTTCTGCTGGGAAGCTGGCACACTCCCCGCACAGCTCGGCTTTGGTGGCAGGAGACAACATCCATGCGTGTCAGGGCTGTGCTCATGCCTGAAATCGTAACCAAGTTTGACGCCAGTTCCTTAAAAATTCCTGGCGTGGTGGTCAGCACCCAGCAGCATCGAGGTCCGATGGGAAACCTGTTCCCACAGCTCGGTCAGGGTCGGGTTGGGTCCCAGCCTGGGACTCCCTGCAGCAGGGACTGGTCACCTGCAGGAAACCTGCCGGTCCTCCCCACCAAATCTGAAAGTCCAAGCGTGGTTTGAATCGGATGGGTTTCACAAGGCCGAAGATAATCCATAGTGAACCGTGTGAGGTTTGCTGGACAGAGAGTCGTCTTTAAGACATCTGCAAAATATATTTTACTGCTGAGATTTTTCTTGCTCCTTTTCTCAAGTGAACAAGTGAACTTGTTTAGTAAACATAGAAACAATATCAACCATGTTCTCCATTATACAAACCAGAAAATTAGTATCTCCATTTGTTGGGGGTTTTTAATGGCACTTGTTATATAAATAAAATCAAGTTTCAATTAAAACTCCCACTTGTATTGTACATACAAATCAGTGAGGAATACACAGCTTATGTTTTGGGGTTGTTGTTTTTTTTAAAAAAAATAGGATTTTCATTCAAAATATCTGAGAAAATGTTTATGAACTCTTGCATAAAATGATACCTAAAATTATAAATGAGGAATTTAAATTTGCTGGTACAATTTCTGTAGTATTATGCAAGTATCAGTTATTTATGTGTTCAAGTGGCAGTAGTACATCTTTTAAAACAAATGGTACTGAGGTTACATGCACAGTTATTATAACCATGTCTGGAAATTACCTGTGTTGCTGAACATCTCTGCTGGCAGTGTAGCACTGCCATATGAGAAACACCTTTTAAGATGTATTACAAATCACAGTGGGTTATTTGGATCTGGTTTTAAATCACCCACTTACTTTGTTCTCACAGGAGACTTAGCCAGAGGCCTACAACCGAAGAGCTAGAGCAAAGAAATATCCTGAAGCGTAAGTATTTTATTCAGATTTCAGCTAGTATTTACTTGGAAAATGAGCATATGTTGAAGTCATATGGAAGCCTATCATTGTTGCTCTGGTGTTAGAGCCATAACTGGAGGGAAATTATGTTCTAGAAAATAACATGCCAACACTAGATCCTAACCTGTAATGTTAGCTGTGAAGATTGCGTATATTCACGATGCCAGATTTTGCTTGTCACTATGCCTCTTCTTGAAGCTGGTCCCAAAGACCAGGAATGACTTAGATACCCTTTAGAAGTAGTTCTAGGCTGGTTAAGCTTCTGTCTAATTTTTATGAGGAGGAGGAAGAGGGAATTTCAGTAGGAGGCGGAGGTGGGATATAAGGGTGGAGGTTGGAAGATAGAGCAGAAGGAGGAAAAGTGAAGTGTTCGGGGGAAAGTGAACAGGTGTATGGCAACTACTTCAGCATGCTGCCCTTCATATCCACTTCTGTCATAAATATCTTCTGTACTGAGACCTGCATGAGGCATTCTCATTGAATATCTTCCTGCTGATTAAATCCTTCCTCAATATCCCTGTTGAAAAATTTAAGTCTATAATTCAAATAGTCAGAGGCAGAGGAATGAAGTACATTGGATGTTTACCCTCTATACCCATTCTCCCATTTATTTATGTTGGTTTTGTTCTTAGGCTGACAAATGCTTCAGAACAGGCACTTTTTGTCTTCCTTTATAAATGTTTCCATCATATGGATGTTACCTAAGCGCATACTGTAACAGTTGCCATGCCCAGCTCTGTGTTCATTCTGCAAGGGTAGCTAGTACTTGATGCTTAAGTAGAACAAATAAATGAAGGAAATGCACATGGAAGCCTTTCACACATAGCAACAAATCCCAAAACTCATCTATTCATAAGGTATAAGAACTTTACACACTTGATGTAACTCAAAGAGCAACCCTGGTGCACAGCATGCGAATGGAAGGAAAGAAAATGGGCTGTTTACCTGGCAAAGTCCATGGACTCATCACTCAGTCACCTGCTCAGGCCAGCAAATCAAGGAGACGTAGCCATTATTGGCTTTCAGGCAACCATCCATGCTAATAAAATCCTACTGCTGTTGTCCAAGCATTCAAAAGCCGTGTCTTACTAAAAAGGGAAGCTACAGGTCATGCATTACGGTGCACGAGAGAGGGGTCAGGGGACTCCTGCCCAATGCATAGTGTGAATAGACTTTCTAAGACTGTAACTTCTTAAGCTATAGATTGCATAGATAAATAAAGACAAAATTTGAAATACGAACCTTTTTTTTATATGACAACTGTCTCATGCTGGACTATGTGAGAAAGGTAATTCCAAAACGTCCTTGGTGGGCGAGGATATGGCCACTGTGCTGGGAGCACCAGCTGGGCTTCCTTACTGCCCTCTCTGTCTCGCTCATTTTGAGATAACTAACCTAGCAACAGACCTGTGATGTATTTAATATCCCTTCTGCCATTGTTTATTCCGTTCACTGATTTTGCAATAAGTAGCTCAAGACTGGAAAGCAGTTAATAGATTTCTTCTCCGGTTTCAGCTTGTTTACTTTAAGCTTTTGGCAGTGTACCAGCCTTTGCACTCCATACCTCCGGCTGTCCTCCCCTGCTGCTGCTGGGGGCCATCTTAAAGCGGCAAGGGAGAGCAAGAAATAAAAGCTGGGAAACAGCATTATAAATCACAAAAAAATCGCAGAGTCATCGGCGAGCACGTGGAGAATCCAAAACTGGTTTTTGCTCATCACTGAGATACAGCATATTTTGAGAGTGATCTGTAAAAAGCAAAGCGAACCAAAGCAAGCCGGGGTTTGTGGTGACAGTCTGACTCAGAGCCCTTTCAGGGAGCAAGTTCTCTCTCAGCTCTAAGGCAGTCGTATTATTTATCAAAATTATTACATTCCCTTCCTGTGGATCATTCGAAAATGTTTACATCTCTTAAATGCCTTTGTTGTCGTAGGCAGCTTTTGTGAATAAGTTGGAATTTCTTTCATAAAGCTTCCTTCCTCCTATTTTTAAGCAGTGGATGGGGCGAAGGGGTTATATTATCGTGTGTATGTAAACTGCAGCTAAGGGAAAGTATTGTTTTGAGTAGTATTTATCAGACTTTGAGGATACATTAAGTGGTAAAGGTCCAAATGTTTACTTCAGGATTAAGTTCAGCCCAAATCTTTTAAGAGGTTCATAAAAAAGTCCATATTTTTTCTTTTTTTGTATTTCCAGTTAGTGAGGAAATCTGCCTTGCAAGAAGTTTTGTTTTGATAATATTTCCAGATAAACCAGTTACTGAAAATCCTGTGACCAGGTACAATCGCAAGACATTGCAGGCAGATTTCTATAAAAACAATTTGGATAAAACTATCCAGACTTCTGAGTCTTCCCGCACTAAAACAAATTTACAATAACTCAAGAGTCCTCTTGAAGGAATAGACCAAGCCCTGTGTTTTTAATAAAGACAGGTTTGTTGTGTACTGGCTTTGAGCCAGTAGTATTTATAGTATTGCATTATGGCAAAGAAACTTTTTATTCTTCCAGGAATTTTGGATTAAGATAACTGTATTTTTTCCTGTATTTATAAGGGACACTGAACTTCTTGTACTGTGCACCTGCATGCCTGCCAGTACTGACTTTGTAGACAACAGGGTTTAGCTCTTGATGCTGGTTAAGGAATATTAATGGTTATCTTTGCTTGTAAAACCAGGAAAGAGAAACTGCTTTGTGCGTTCCAGAGCACTGCAAGAGGCAAGCACTTTGTTTGTCTTTTCTTTCTCTTTCCCTAGCAAGCCCACAGGGAAGTCTAAACATAGCTAATCCCATAGGGACACAATGGAAAGTTCAGTTTTATGCTCCAGGAGTACTTTCTGGTTAAGAACGGAGCAGTCCTCAGGCACAACAATGTCTCTCTTCTCTTTTCCACCTCTGCTATGAAACAAATGCCCCACAGAAAAGAAGGTGACCAGATTTAATATGGCAAAAGTTGCAGGAGCAATAATGTATAGAAGCCAGGGAAGCTGTTCTGCTTTGCCCAGTGGATTGTTTAACCCAAACGCCACAATATGTGATGCTAAACAAAATTATTTCCATCAGGAGTCGAATCCCAGTTTGACCTCCTAGGAGCTGCAGACAGGGAAGGAGGGAAACCATAGTTTTGCTGGGATCTCACTGGAGACTCCTGCAAGCAAAGGGCGCTCGCTGGGCTGGTCCTTTGCCAGTACAGCAGCAGCGGGACATCTGAGGAGGGGACTTGCAGCTGGGAACACTGTGTTTATATTTTCTTTCTCCACATCACACAGATTAGATCTGCTTTTAAGGTGGAAAGCAGTCAGAAGTGTGTTCCTGTGCATTAATGTGTTCCTGTTTGGGCAGGCCAGTCAGTTCATACCTGCAGATAAAATGTGGCCCTCCAGTTGGAATTTTCCACACCACCTGAAGGAAGCAGGAGCACCAGACCCATTATATTTAGCACCACACATCTTCTTAACTCACTATGGCAGCTTTCAAAACTTCTACCCTAAAAGAGCAAAAATATGTTGCAGATGTTACCATTAGTAGGAATTTGCATCAGGGCAGTGTTTCTGTAGCACCAAGCTTAAAGCAGCACTGTGCCCATCAGGCTGGAGATGGGAAATAGGAGCTTTCAGAACAAGTTGGAGTGGGTCAGTGCTGTAGACTGGGACCATTTGCCAAACAGCAGATTCAGTATATTAGCAACAGCCACCAGATTTCAATCCTTTTCCTTTAGCTGTTGAGTTTTATTCCTAGAAGTAAAACAACTTGAATATATAAACCATGTCCTGCCCCCTGACCTCTCATGCAGAAGACTGTCTGTTCCCCACGGGTTCGATCCCCTCCTGCTTTGCCTGGGAGCGAAGTAAGCTCCTGGTGCCTCCTGCAGAAGCTGTCCTCCAAAAGATGGGCTTCCAGCTCTCCTTGACGGCCTGCTCCAGGACCTGCCCGGACCCTCTGCCCAGCAGCTAAGATGATGGCCTTGCTCCTCTCCCTTTTCTAGGTGGTTTCCCATGTCCAGCCATCCCTTCGTGCAGTCATCTGCACTCTGGGTCTGCAGCCCACAGGGAGATAGCTTCACAGCTTGGGATAGGCAGCTAACCTTCTGCCTTCCTAAATGTCCAGATCAACTTTTTTGAGTTTTTTTATCCTCCCCCAAACTACAGAAAAACAGTATTTCAAGTGCTGTTGGTAGTTGTTTCTTAGGGTGTGAATTAAGCAGTGTGAGCCCTTGTTTCTTACATCAAGCGTCTTATTGCTGCTTCTTAGGAGATACAGTGGTTTAGATAGCAAAGAAATGTCAAGATATGAATAATAAAGAATGTATTTTACAAACTGAATTCAGGAAAAGGCAGTACAGTGATGTGTGTATTCAGCTGCATTTTTCCTGCTGTGTCTGCTGCTGGAGAGTTGCTGAGACTAAAGTCTGAGAAACTCAGTTCATGAAGGGACAAAATTTTTTATGTCAAATGATTCCCAGGTGAATGGAACCCCAAATTAATAGTTTGTGTTTAATTACCTCAGTTACTCTATTGATTGCAACGACATTATGTTTAAACAAAAGCCTACAGATGGTTTACCTGTCCTACAACAGCAAGAGAGCTTTTGATTTTGTTAGGTGAAGAGTTCTCATTTAAAGTCCTAAGTCCTTAAATACATCCAACTTGTTTATTGATAAATATATTAATAAAAAAAATTTAAATCTGGGTTAATCTTAATCTTTAGCTCTCCATTCTTCAGTTTTAGTCAGTTTACAGTTCCTCTATGGGAACAAGCCATCCATTTCTTCACCATTTAGGAGAAAAGCTATTAATAAACCATAAATTACATCCACATTTCAGGATCTCAGTAAAATCGCCATCAACACGAGATCCAGCCTAATCCTGGCAGCAAGCTTGTGCGATTGCATCTTGCTGATGGAAACCTAGGGTCGGTGTTGGACTCCTCTCTTGGTCTTGGCCTGGCATCGCCTTTTTCCTACTGTAACTTTCTTCTTTTTCTTTTTTATCATTTGTTCCTCTTCCCTTTTCCCTGGTCTTCTTACATGAGAGCCTTTGAGTTGGCAAAGGAAATCTGCAAGCAGTACCAGATGACCTGTTACAGTGCTGCCTCCAGTGTATCAGTCATGATACAGAAGGTCCTCTGCGGCCAGGTTGCTTTTACTGCCACAGCAGGTTGGCCATAGCAGGCAGGGCAAATCAGACTATACCAGGATTTAAAACTGCCTTTTCATCTAAATAGATTGGCTGCATCCACAATAGATAAATTAATTCCTTTAAATTTACAGTTAGCCTCAAACTGCAACATGGACTCCATAACCCCCAACCATGAATAAAACAGGATCAGAATTTTACAGGTATCTCTGGATGGGATATTTCATCCACAACAAAGTTAACTTTGCATATAACCATCAGAGGTGGACTGAAAGGGCAAATAATGTTCTTCAAAATGTACATCAATAAAAAAAAAATGCTGAGTCCATATGAATGTGCCTTTGTAAGTGTGTTTTTCACTGGCACTCAAGAAATCAAATTTGGTTAGCACAGAAATTTGTTAAAAGCACATTTTAGTCTCATGCCCAAATGCATTCCAAAAATGCACGTTATTTTCTGCTGTACTCATTCATTTGGTCTAGCTAGTGGCCCTTAACCAAGAGGGCTTGAGTGCTGAATCATATGTCCGCATCATAAAATCAGAAAAAAACCACTAAAGTAACAAAACCAATTTGCACTAACAAATGACAGTGAAATGAATTCTCATTGATTCATTGCATCCTGTAGCAGTAGAGGACACTCGGCTGATTCAGATACTCAGAGCAAACTTTTTTCTTGGCCCTTATGAATAATTAGACTCTTACTCTAAAGTCCATAGGTGGCATGTTGGAACTAAAAGCACAGTGATTCTAATGTTAGGACAAGTAAGTGAAACATTAGGCAGCTCTTTCAGGGTACTTCTTGTTTACTGTTACACAGAAAGGAAATGACAGATGCCTGCTCTTTGCTGTGTTCCTGACCCACGATGGTGACCTGAGATGTCTACAGAATCGGAGGAAATGAGGATAGGGAAAAGAAATGAGAGCACACAAAATCCAAAAAGCAGGCAACACATGCAGGATCACCCAGAAATATGAGGAAACATGAGCCAGGACTTGAAGTCCTGAAGCTTTTAACCAAGAGAAATACAGTATGTGCAGTTATAATACTTAAATACTCACTCCTTTTTATCTCTTCTGAAAACAGAGAAGAATGAAGAAGAGGAACAGGAAGCCAAAAGAGAAATAAAACGTAGACTCAGTAGAAAGGTGATGATGTGTTTTTTGTGTTGTGCATTTGTGTACATAGGATTTTTTTTTTTATAAGATTCTAAAAATTGGTGTATATACATTACTGCAAATATCCATCAGTCATGCACCTAGATTAGAAATCTGTTTAAAAAGCAGTACAAGCCAAGTCCATCTTGGGGAAACTCCACCCCGTCCAGTTTCCCATACCTGGAAAAGCATATGGAGTCTGGGCATGCTCAATACTTGTCCGTGTAAGAGAGAAATGATACGTGAGCATGACCACTGCTGTCACGCATGTTCGAGGGCAGCCACACCTGCAGATCCACTCTTCCCTAGAGCAGCGGGGAGGGCAGCAGAGCAGTGGGGGCCCTAAGAAATCCCTTCACCTTTCTTCTAACCACGTCCATGGTCCGTGGTCTTGGCTGCTGCTGGTGGGATTGTCCCTGGAAATAAAGCAGTTATGGATCTGCTGCCCTGACTTCGGGAACTTGTTCAGGGAGAGGATGGGGGCGGTTTTCATACGTATCCCTAGTCTGCCCTTCTCTGCAAAAATAGTTTCCTTAATATGATCGTCCTTTAATTAAAGTGAATACTGTTTGAGATGACTGAAACAATTTGGCATCATAATGACCCCCAGGTGTTCAAAAGCAATTCTTTTACTTAGGCAGGCACCTCCAAATTCTGCTTATTTTCAATAGTATAGTTGAACACAGCAGACACTGTAATCGTTATTGCAAACAGACTTAATGCCTAGTGGGGTAAATGATGTGGCAGTTGCAATTAATATTCCAGGGATAACTGTCACGATTCTCTGTGACCTGCCCAACAAAGACTATTTTTATAATTGAAGAAATTAGGTTGTGCTGCTTCCCCATTCCTGTGTGGCACTCCCAGGATGGTGCCTTTTTATAGACACCTGAAAGTGACCCTATTTAGAAATACCATTAAAGTTCTCTTGAGATTACATCATACCCTCAGCTTTTATTTTATTTTATTTCATCTTATTAAACGTACTATTTTCTGCCTCCCACTTACAGCTCAGCCTGAGGCCTACAGTGGCTGAACTTCAAGCAAGAAGAATCCTTCGATTTAATGAGTACGTGGAGGTCACGGATTCTCCGGATTACGACCGTCGTGCCGACAAGCCTTGGGCCAGGTTAACTCCCGCAGACAAGGCAAGGGACAAATGTAGATTATAAGAAAATGCTTGCATCTGTCACTTTCGAGGGGCTTTCCTCTGGTTTACATTCTCTTGATGACGGCAGCAGCATGAATGACATCTGCTGGAGGTAGCGAGATTGTCATGGCACTACTGTGCATCTACTGCTTGCAGCCTAGCAAACCCACTCAGGTGCTTATAAAGAGCGTGTTTGCCACCTCGGTTACGGCAGTTCTGGCCAGAATGTCTTGCTAAGCCAGGTACACACTGTTAGCAAAAACGGCCACGACCCATGGAATTCAGGCAGAAGCCTGCGTCACTGCCACCGAGAGTTATTTTTGCAACTCATTCAAGTGAAAAAAAAGGTAGAAGCTGCTCCATCCACCTAAGGGTTTTTGGCCACAACCGTCAGTGCTGGAGCTGACTGTACGTGTGCCGCACACCTTCTTGGGAAGGTTGCCCCCAACGTGCTGTGGTTAATAGTTCCTCAGCCTAACTACAAAGGATGAGACAAATGATTCTGTGATTCTCTTTTAAAAAACAGATCGGTCGAAGATTACCATAAAATACTCTTCCATTTCCCTCCTTTACCACTTCATAAAAGGAAAGCTGTGGGATTTATGTATCAAAAAGCACTGGCCCTTTTAGCACAGGGTCTGAACCAACTTTTATGGAAATAATATGAGATGTGCTTGGCATAAAAAGTGATATGTGCAAGAGCCCACTGTCTTTTACCTAAGGACTGTGAAGCACTGATTGTATTTCAGCTTGTATTGTAATATTAACGCCAGCTTATCTGACAATCAAAGGAGAATCTCATATCAAGTCAAGGTGGAGACATTAAAACTGTACCCAGAAATGTCTGTAGATGTTGGTTCTGGGAGATGCTGAGCACTCTCGAGTTCTCACATAGTCCGTGGGAGGTTAGAGCACCCAGCACCTCCGCTTTCACCTAGGTCCAACCAGGTTAAACTGCACTAGAAAAAACAGTGGAGTTTCCTACCTACTTTGGGGTAGCAATTTTTAATCTCAATTCATTTTGTAATGAGCAGGTGCCCAAGGCTGGTCCTGTGATCCCCATGTTTGTTGACCTCAGCAGAAAGGCAAGGACCTTGGGGTGCCTAGAAACTCCCTTGCCCTTTTTTCCCAAGGAAGTAATTTTTCTAATTCCAGTGAGAGCAGAAAATTGTACTGTAACTATATTACGGAGCTGGAGCTCTGGTGTCTTTGCTGCTGATTTGGTGCTCAGAAATAGTTGTCTCTTTCCTAGCTATTGCAGCAGCCTCCTGTAAGCATGCTGTTGTGGCTAACCAGAACCATCCTCTGCTTAAAATGAAGTTTCTCATTTATGAGATGGCAGTCTGGTGACGCTATAATTTTATCATGCTGCTTGTCTGTTCTGCATTGGAAGGCTTGCGCACCAGATGAGATTTCTTTAGGGATTAATGAAATGATACTGCTTTTATTTAAAATGGTGAAAGAAAACAGTGAGTAAGAATAAACTGTCATTTCATTTCACAGTGAAAGTAGGAAACCATACGGCATAGAAACAAAAGCCCTTGTAGTATATATATTAGAATATTTCAGAAATTATATTACTTGATGAAGTAAATTGCTTATCAGTCTTTAAACATAAGCAACAAGGCACAGTGCACTGAATTTTTGCTGTTCTTTAGTGTCTGCCAACTGAAAACGCAAGCCTGAAATGTCCGAATATTTCATGTAATTTTACATAAAACTGAGCAAACCAAGTGACTAATTCCACTAAAAAAATGCTAGTCCTCTTGCTTTCCTGAAGTCCTGTCTCCACTGAGGAGACAGAAGGTCCCTGCTGTGTGTACAGTGCCTGTGCAGGCAGCGGGACCCACCAGCTCCTCGGGGCTGTGCCTGGAGAAACAATCCCCTCGAGGCTGCGTACTCAGCAGTGACTGTCGAGGTAACCCAGACCCTTGCTTGTTTTTGTCTGTAGCAAATGCCGTATTTCGGTGGGGGTACGGTTCACCCATTGCAGTAGGTTTGGTATTTCTTTGTTTATTGTTGGTGTTTGATGCTTTGGGTTTCTTACTGCTCCAAATAGCTGTAATTGAAAAAAGTCATTCACGTGGATGATCAGAAATGTGCGAGAGCTGTGGACTATGGTAAGGGAGACTGGAAAACAGGGACTGTAGGGGAAGCTGCAAGAGCAAGGCCAGGTTCCTCTCAGACTCTTTACTTTCCTTAAGAATCATATTTCTTATGGTTGCATATATCATTATTGTTTATTAGGCAGCAATACGGAAAGAATTGAATGAATTTAAAAGCACTGAAATGGAAGTACACGAGGAAAGTCGGCAATTTACCAGGTGGGTGAATAATTCTTCTTGCGTAAGTCGGAGAGATAAGTATGACAGCGACCCTCTGCCTTTCTGCAAATCCTCTGCAGTTGTGTCATGACTGGCTCCTTGCATAGACTCCTACTCTGAGACCCCTTGAATCCCACCACTGATTCTGATGGGCTTCCCAGTGTTGCAAGGCCATCCCTGAAGTTGGACGCTTTATAGAGCAGTGAAGGTGACTGCAGTGCATCGGTTGCTACATGGAAAAAGACTGTTTGGGAAATCTAGAAAAATAATCCTTTGAAAGGACTCAGTGTCTCTCCCAGATTTATTTAACACTCCTAAAACACAAAAAGGGATGTCCTTCTCTGGCATTACTCCCTTGCTCATGAAAGTATACATTTTTGTGGATGCGTTTGGTAAGTGAAAACTAGATGATGTATTGAACTTCAGAAAAGCTCGTCATTGTTTTGGGGAACTTTCTAGGCTCCTGGCAGCAGTTTCAGGGCAACAAGACAGATTCTACTATTCCTTGTTTGCTACTCTAGTGTTTTAATCTGGATTTGTTTCATTCTCTGTCCTGGATAACACCAAGATGTTGTCTGAAACATTATTATTATTTAAAGAGCTCTGAAGTGTCCACCATTCTTAGCCAGACTTCAAATTTGGCAGAGCTATTTCTATGAGGAGGGAGGCACTTTCTGCCATCCCCATGGTGTCTGTTTGTACCTTTTGAAGTTATAAAGGCGGAAACTTGCCACCAGCACGCAGAACTTGCTGTGAGGATCAGCTGACATCGCATACATAGTATTATTGTATTCACTTCCACACAGAGTTAAGTCAAATAAAAACAATTTCCCAAGACTGGGTCCCTTCCTTTTCCTGTTACTGTTTCAATCAATCAAACTCAGGATCCACGCAAGTGAGAGTCAATCCTCTAATTAAAGCTAGTGTCACAAGGAAAAATCACAATGGGAGGTGGGTGTTTGGTGATTTCTGGCATATCCTAGTTCATTGCTTGATTTCACAACTTCAGTGGGTTTTTTCCTCACCAAAACATGGATTTTTTTAATAATACTGTAAATTTATTTCAGTGTAGATATAACATGAATAAATTAATTTTTAAAAATCAAACCAGTTTCACAGAGAGCAAACCTAAGCCCGGAAATGAACCAGGAGGCAGGGGTTTAATCTAGTGTCGCTTTCTGACCATTAGAAAATGTCTTTTTCAAACATGGATATGTATATTTTCATTGGGCTTCTGATGTCATTTTCTCTTCAGCTAGTAGGTAGTATGTCTTCTTCAGAGTATATAAAAAATACTAATTTTAAAAAACGGGCATTCAAAGGGAGAGAAGGAAAATGACCAGGAATAGACACCTGGCTGTGCGCTGAGAGAGATGAAGGGCAACACCCTGCTTACGTTGTTATGTTTTTTTGAGTTGCATTGCAATATAGAAGCATAAGTACAGATAGGCACGAATCATACAAAAAGAATCGGATATCTTTTCACAAGAATTGAAAACGGTTGACTGATTACAATTGGATTCTTGAAAGCTGAACCAAAAAACTCAGGGATCCAGTTGAGTGACAAACCAGTTAAAAAGTGAGTAATTTTATTTTTTTAGGAGGGCCTTGGAAAATGGAGTAAAAAATAGGTACAGCCAAATTGTGATAAATATAGGCAATGATTCTGTAGGGTCCTGGAAGAATTTCAACCTGAGGGAAATCAGGCGCTCTCTGTTCCTTCTTCATCCTCCTTTTTTTTTTTTCCCACTGGTCATGTTGCACAGAAGTCAGCAGAGTAACACTAGAAAAAGATAATTAAGAGCAGATTTAGATGCAGATGGTTTAAGTCAATCACAATTTTGAAAATAAGAAGAGATTCCATTTCCTCCGGGACCTCTTATTAAAAATTATCTAGTTCACCACTACATTCGGATTGATACAACAAAAGTGATTTAAGAAAATTGTAGACAAAAGTCTCTATCCAGAGAATTAATTACTTATCTTTTAATTTTTTCCAAGGAGATCACAGGGATAATACTAACCAAAAGACACTTGTGTTGGCAGCCAGTTAACAAAAGCTTATTTGTAAAGTTCCTGTGATAGAATGAGACAACAAGGAAGCTGCTTAAAGAAAAATAGCTTATAGCATATAGTTGCTTATATTATTACATATTCAATATAAGACAATTTAATATTATAATCAGTATTTAAAAATCTTTGAATTTTTAAAATTTGATACTAAACTTGGGAAAGAAAAAACACTGGTTTTCATTGTTCATCTTTTACTGTAATGACTGTCAGTTGAACTGTTTTTCTACTCCTAGTAATTTAGACTGATTCCTTCTGTTACGAAATCCAAGAAACTGAGTCTCTAAAAATAGAGAAATAACTGAAAGTTTGGGAAGAGGATATTAGTAGATGATTATAAATTGCTTCTAATGGAAATGCTATATATAGTCCAATATATTATTGTTCCACACAAATACAAAAACCTCGCATCTTTCTTGCAATGCACTGCTCCCTCATTTAGCAGATGAGCTGCATACTTGTGAACATCAGCTTTTGTGTAGACCTCCTTTATTTGACAAATGCACCCCCGTATTGTACCGTACCACATTACAGGGGTAATGTGTGGCTTGTTTTCTTTTCTCTTCTCTGGAACTGTTAGGAGAAAATGTGTCAAACAAAAACTTACGGAAATCTGCGGTGTTAGGTGCATCATTACCTATAGGGTTTTTTTAAAGTTGCTGCATTTTTTTACTACTCCATGGACAGATATATTTTTAAAGCCATTTAAACAGAGATATAGAAGTCTGGTGATAGATATGTTGACCACCTGATATTGGTGTCCTTCTTACCCTTTTGCTTGGGTCCATTACATGTAAGCTGAGTTAGAATTTCAATTGCTGTTGCCTGATAACTTATTCTGGAAAAGGTTGGTGACACACTTTGGAGCAACCGACCTCTCTATCCATCATACAGGCAATCAGGAGTGATCTACACGCCCTACCTAAAAGTCTAAAAACCACTGAGGTGTATTTGGGCCTTCATATGCCACAGTTGGCTGCTATTAATAGGAAGAAAGCATCTGCAGTGCTATAATATTTGTTGCTTACTTAAAAAAATCCAAAATTTTTGTTAGCCTCATTTTGCACAAGGATTACAAACCAGAAATGTAAGTCTTCTGACTTACATTGTCAGTAAATCAAAGCTTTTCTGATTTACTGACAGCGTCTCCAAATAGTGGATGCAATTGTGGCTAAATCTATATTGGCAAACAAAACAGACTGGAGACTGTTCTCTGGCCCTGAGGCACAGCTTGAATTCATACAGTTAGTCTTTTCCCCACACCCCAAAACAAGCTGAGGTCCCCCCATACCTAGTCTGCCTATTGGCCTGTGCTAATTCCAGCCGTGCCCAGGCAGTATCTGGAAGAGCACTGGCTGACCCAAGCAAAACTGTGCCAGGCAGGGACCACGGTAACAAGTTAATGGTATGGATGGACAGACATACAGTGGTGCCTGAGCCACACCATAGCACTGTTTGGTTTTGTAGTAGGTAGAGATGGACAGCGGGGGATAATAAGGCTAATTCTAATTCCGCACAGACCAGGAAAATCAGAAATAATTCTGTTCAGGCAACAAAACAGCTGTGACAGCAGGATGAGGATTTGTGTCATTGTCAGCTGAAATAATATAATTCTAAGTTTTTAAATGATTTATCATTTCAGGTTTCATCGTCCATAACTGTTTGACCACATCCCATATTTCATGTAACAATTTTCTTTGGGGAAATCGTTGTGTCCTGAAGACCTGAGATTGCACTGGAACTTGACTGAGTGAGAGTGTGCGCTACGGCTTACCCTGAGGTTAATGAAGGACGTGGCCCTCGTCTTTATCAACGGACAAATGATTTGTCTAGGAAGAGAATCCACATGAAGTGTTTGTCATTGTTAAGACAGACCACGGTTCTATGGCTAGCCCACACAGACGAGTTGGTGGACTTCTTCATCGGAGCTCCACAAGTCAGGAAGTGCTGAAGACAATCGCTTGAGAGCCTGTTACCAGGAACTCATCAGACTTCACAGGGTTGTGACTGAGGGTAACTGAGAGGGTGGAGTGTGAAAAGGACTGAGAGCGAGGGGGAAGACAGACTTCACTTGTCAGTCCACAGAGAAAAGTGGAATGGATGGGACTGCTTAACGATGCACTTGGCCAGTAGGAGGAATTATTTTTTAAAAAAAACTGAGTGTGAGCAACTGTGCATGGGTTTGTTTTTTTTTTTAGTGGCTGCAGCCTGTCTTAGAAAGACAGCAAGCCACAAATTCTCATGTCATCAGTACTTTAGTGAAGAACTGTAATTTTCTCTGGTGCCAGTAAATACAGTTGCCAGAAATTAGTCCTAGTATAACTCAGCTGTCTTTTTTTAAAATCCCGATGAGCATGCTTCAAGAAAATACATTGAACATTCATACAGAACAAGTCGGGTTTTTTTTGGTTTTTAATGTTGACATACTCTGGATCCTCAGAAATACATAAACCGGATCTGAAGGACAAATAATGTGACACTATGAATGCAATTAAATGCTTCATGTTTAGAAACACTCCTTGCTGTCTGTCACTTGCCATTCAAACCAGAGGGATCATTATCTTTCTCACCTATGGCAGGCAGTGGTGACAACTTTAACATCATGCTAGTGTGAATCCAAAATCAGAATTGAAATTAGGCAGAAAAGTCTTTATTAGTAGGCTTGAGCAGTGATTACTAATGTGACTTCTTACATTTAAAGACTCCTGCACTGCTCTAAGAACTCCCAGATGAAGCGGTATGCCTTCAGCCAGTGGTCCTATAAAAGTGAACAGAAAATTGTTAGTGTCTGCAGCCTGTTCTTGTTGAGTGTGAAGAATGCTTCTTAGATTCATAATTTTTTATACTATCTTGAAATTGTACATGTGAATACAGTATTATTAAAATTAAGTGGTATGGAGTGTGAAAGGCAATACATAGTTTTTCTAAGTTGGCCCAAAGGCCTATTAAAAAGCCTGTGGCATTGTTTACACTAAGAAATTTTCTGTCTTATATTAGCACTTATTTATCCTTTGAATTAATGTACACAACGGTTGGGGGGGGTCTGGAATTCACATATGCATACAGTTAATGCAGTATTACAATATATTTGCTATTTATCCTTTCTAATGTGTGTACATATTACAATTTATTTTTGTCTTTCATGTGCCCTGTTTAGTTTTTAATTGTGAAGTGTAAGTATTTCTTTTCCAGGCAATAAAAGGTCTGTGTAGATGTAATTTTTACCTCAGAACCTGCAATAGATTCTTGTGGAATGTTTTTAGTTTATAAAATTGAAGGTTGTTGTTTTAGATGTCAGCCTAAAGGCAGGAAGGCAATTTGGTGGCCAAAATTAGATCTCCCTCTTTACTGAAATTTACAACAAGACCAGGTTTGCATAAATGGGGTGGATTATTTTAATAAAGAGCACTACTAGTAACAGGAGAGTGCTTTCCAACAGCTGGCACTCTATTTTTTTTAAAGAGATTGACAAACCTTTTTAAAAAAAGATAGATTTATATAACTGTTAGGATCATTTACATTTTAGTAAAAAATCTAATGATATACAGACCCCAAAATATCAATAACCAAATAAAATAACCATCTACATGCTTGTAGCAAAGAAAAGGAAGCAGCACCTTCCTTTTTTAATGGAATCAATAAGAGCCATTAGGATTCCATTTGCAGAAAACAGTTTAGCTTCAGTGAGGCCCATCATTTTATAAATATAGAAACACCACTTTGACATCAAGGAAGCAGTGAAAATGTATCCTTTGGCACTAAATCATACAGGAATGATCGGGCCATTAGAGTTAAGGTTTGTCAGCTATTCTGGTAGAATCCTGATTTTTATTTTTAGAATTTGAAGAGTAAACTTAAAACTTACACTAGCACTTAATAAATAGTTCTCCTGCTTAAACTTGTTGTTGTTGTTGCCAAATTTAGAAATGTGTGTCTAAAATCTTATAATGGTCTAGTATGTTGACTTTGAAGTATAAAACACAGTATTTAACTTCAAAGGAAACAAGTGGAGCAATTAAATAGACCTCAGTGTTGCCTTGATCACTTTGAAACATTTGAAAGCAGCCAAGATACTAGAGGCAGAAAGATAGCTGTTGCACAGGCAGAGTAACTTGGGCAAAGGTAAGGTCAGGCTATATAAACTTTATATAAGCCAGTAGCTCCACTGACATGCCAGGGTACATATGGGTTACACAAGCAAACTAAAACTTGTAAAACTCTTAGGATGAAGTGAATGAATTGACTTTGCAGGAAGACATTCCCCTATACTATGCCTGGAGCATGGATGGAAAGACATGTGCCACCTTCTCATTTTAAGACTTAAAACACAAAGATGAGGGTACAGCTTCTGGCTCAGACTTCCTCAAACTGTGTTTTGCTATGAGGATACATAGGTGAGGTATCACTTCGGCTTTCCCTATCCTCCTTCTGGGTTTGGGGTTTTTTTAAAGTATTCACTACAAGCCTTTGCTAGAGGCACAATGCTAGCCCAGATAGAGATGGAGATGCTGAGCTAATCTTTAATTTCTTATCTAATTTCTTATAATTTTGATGATAAATAATCAGATGCATTCTTTGGCTCACAATTCAGCAAACTACTTAAGCAAATTTATGTAACTGGACAAAAAGAGTTGCCTTTTTTGGAACTTCTGTAAAAATGTAGTATACTTGCAGAATTAGAACTATATCCATTGTGTATTGTACCCACACGCAGACTCAGATTTGTATATACTATTTTTATATTCTAAATATCAACTGGCAGAGAAATGACAGCTGTAAAGTGTTATCCATGCAATAAAAAATAATAAGATTTTGGTATGTCACTATGTGCAGTGGCGCAAGTTTGCTTTACCTTACTGAGCTGCCTGAAGTTGGTTTCTGCTATATCTCCTAGTCTTCTGTATCGATGATTTCAAATGTCTTCAAGTTGCTACAGCACTCTGCTAGAAATAATACATCATGTACCTGTCTGTGGTGCTGCATGCCTGTTAGAAGGGACAAATCAGGGTAAGTCCTGAGAAACTCCTGAGTGAGTAATCCTTGAGGAAATAAATAAAAAGATGTAAAAAAGGCAGAGAAAAAAATAACACTTTCCATTCAACGCATAGTACAGTCCAGCTGACTAAAAGGGATCAATGTGTCAATTTTTATCAAGTTGGACAGATCATTTAAATGTCATCCACAACATATGACAAACCTTACACACATACCAATGTTCCACAGAATCGTACATGATCTCAGATGTCTACATCCACACAAAGAGAAAATGAGTAGCTTGAAGTAGTGGTTTCTGAAATGACCTCATATATTACATTTATCAGTAGGATCACACATCACAGTGTCTTGCTGTGAGTGCAGAAGAATGGATGCTGAATCAAATCCTAACATTTTCTTCATGTAACGAAATGGTTCTAGAATGTCTCTCGTCTCTCTCTTCTTTCAGGTAATACATATTAGTCCTTATAACTGAAATTAGTTGTTTCAAATGAAAAATAGTCTGTCTGAATTTCCTCAGATTGTGGTATATGTATTGACTCAACAAGTACCAACAAAAATTATTTAAGCAAAATGCTAACAATTATTTAAGCAAAATAACATTTCAACTAGTGATTTGAAACAAGGTAGGACCAGGAGCAGTGTCTCTTCAAAATCACTGAAAGCATTCACAGCCATTTGTAGGTCTACAAGATTGTATTTATTTGTTGGAGTTAGCATTTACCTACAGTTGTACGTGTCCCTTGCTGTGGTGGACTTGACCAACCTCTGATGTGTGGGGCAGGGCAGCCCCACCTTCTGCTTTGGCCACACTGAGCAGCTCTTACAGAAGCACCACAACCTCAGTGTTGATGTGTAAAACCCATATCAGATAACCACTTTTTTTCTTAACTTTTTTTTCTCCTTGAAAACCAAATGAAAGCTTTGAAACAAAGGGATGAAAGCATCCCTGATATTACAGAAATTAGACCCCTATCTTCAGGTGAGATTAGTGCCCAGATCCATGACTACAGCTACATCAGAGAATTTGTTTCAAAATAGCTGTCACTTAACCTGAGTATAAATACAGTCTGAGTCACAATTTTTTACCATCATAAAATGGGAGGAAGATCCAGCCAGCACAGACTAAAACTGTCTATCTAGCCTAGCAGCCTGGGAATCAACCGAAACCCCCTCATTGGCTACAGCTGGCAGCGGGTTGGAGCCAGGGTAGGGAGAGCCATGCTGTCCCCTGGGGACCTGGCAGACCGCACCGGTAGGACAGGTCTGGCTGAGCACTGCTGGCATCCTAAGTAGAGCCTACAGTATGAACCCATGTCTTAATGTCTGTTAACGCTTTAATGATGAACTAAACCAAGCTAAAAGCCTACATTTGCATTAAATTGTCAGGTATGCCAGAACTGCGTCTTTTAAGGCTTTCATGTCATCTGTTTTTATTCATATCTCAAGGAGTTAAGGCCTGTGTTGCTGCTGTAAACTAAAATAAAGACATACTCAGGGTGAATAACAGAATAAACTTGCCTCCTGCCTTTAGGAGCTCCCACATTTAGCTCCATTATTGTTGCTATCTTTATTCTTATTGTACCAAGCTCAGTGCAATGCTCACTGCTGGGACCTAGCTTTTGATGAACAAAAATAAAAGCAATTCTGAAAGATTTTATTAGGTTGATGCTAAAATATTTTGAGGATCAAATTAAAAGAAAAGTAAATTCCCCAGAATAGCTTAAAGTTTCTGTTTAACAGATATATGGGGGGGGGGGGGGACACGACCAAAACCAAAACAAAACCAACTTACGGAAGTGTATCTATATAGAGAAAGGGAGAAACAGAGTAAAAAATAACATATTTCACCGTAATGTTTTGACAAGTTTCTATTTATTAACTTTAATGATTAATAAGGTCTTGTTTCACTTTGTCAGTGTTCCCATCTTGTTTCAGGATTTTAATGGAAATAGAGCTCATATGAACTAGATATAGCATTTCACCAATATCTCATTATTTTCTAGAAGCTAAATATTGCATTGGATAGGAACAAAGAAAGTAATGGTATTCTCTGTGTCTCCTTGTTCAATCATTAATTCTTTATATTAAAAAAGTCTTGCAATACTATGTCAAATTTAACCATATTTGAACATTGTTATAATATAGTAAAATGTTGCTGAAAATATCTTCTCTTCCTTTCACTACTTTGTGTGGTGGTATATTGATTTGTAAACTTGTATAAATTTTGGAATTAAAGAAACACTGTGTTTTGGACAATCATTTTAGCTGGTGTGATTTGAAACAAAAAGATATCAATGGCTTGTTTGAATGGACATCTCACTGTATGAGCAGGGGTGGGAAGGGTGTGGAGATGACATATGCTAATTGCCTGCGACTGTTTAAATAGCTCTTGAGATTTTATTTTTTTTTCCCTAAAAGAGAAATAGAGTTCCATTTACAACCAAACTGCAAATCTAGGAGAGATGCAAGAACGCTGCAGACCACCTTGCTGTGCACTCTGGAGCTAAGAAGTTTGCATTCCTTCCCAGCGTTTTACGGAACAATTGCTCAAACAGTAAAACATGGCAATATTAGTATGCCATGCTTTGTACACTGAACGTACCTTAAACACTGGGCATTCAAGAACATGTGTTTCTCTGGCAGAGCTGCAACACGCTGAGGCAAAGTACTACTCAGTAGTAGGAATCCTTGTGCATGTGCCTCTTCCCATCAAGTCTCCAAGGACACCTCTGAGAGATGACTCCATAAGGAGGGACCCGTCCACACCAGTGCAGGTGGTTAAGCTCCAGTAGGGTCTTACCAGCGTCCAGGAAAGCCTGGAGGTTCTCACATGCTGAATAAATTGTAAGCGGATCACAATCACCTGAAATGAAATTTTCACGTGAATTCACTGGAATTAAAATTTTGCAGCACGTAATGGAGAGTTTCACCCATTAATAGGGCACTGGGCCAGTTCTTAGACTTTATTGTTTCTATTAATTTGATTAAAAATAGAAACAAATTATGCTCAAAGTAACTTCCTATTTACAAGTAAAGTAAGGCAAACAAAATTCAAGACTTGGTTCCCCACTGCCCATCATGCTGGGTAGTTATTGATAACTATAAAAAATGTATCTGAAACATTATCAGCTTAGAATTTCTGGCATTTTAAAATGCACTTTCCACATGATTAATGACTTTCAAAAGATGTGAGGCTGTGGAGAATCAATACCGGTAACTTTTCAGCTTATGCAGTGTGTATTTTACATAACAATTATAAAATGAATACATTTATGTGTATTTTGGCAGCTTGACTTAGCGTGATTGAACATGGTAACTATAAAGAGATGGCTGATCTGATACTGCATTTTACACAGGTGTATTGATATCTGTGAATGTAAATGATTGGAATTGTTACAAATTAATGCTAGCTGCTTCTTGGGGTTTTATCTGTAAACCTATAAACACACACACACAAATATATTCCAATATCATCATCTGAAAAATAGAATATGTATTGTCTTTTTAATACAGTACATATATTATGCTTGTTTTATGGTGGTTATATTTAACAAGCAAAAAAAAAATATGTGCTGCCTAGTCGTACAGTACCATAGGATACTCTGCTGTGCACAGTTCCAAGTGCCTTAGATAACTGTTTAGCTCTTCGAACTATAGATACATATGAATGAATATATATAAAATGAAGAAAATTACCTCAATAAAATTGTTCAGAAAATGTTTACAGAAAATATTTTGTTCTTGAATCTCTAGCAAGTACATGGGCGTGTATAACAGAGTTAACTTCAGAGACCTGTTACTTGTTGGAACACAGCCTCCAGAGACTGAATTAAAAGTCCCTCTGCTTGGAAATGAGATTAAGGAAGGTTCCTGAAACCTTCCTTTGAATTCTGGGAGTCCTTCAAACATATCTGGTAGCTCTCTTGTGGGTGGTGTATTTGTGCAGAGGTGTGTTCAAAGAGGTGATCATTATTTTTAAGATAGAAAGTTAGTGTTGTATCTCAATGGTTCAGAGACCGAATTTATGCTCCCGGTTTCCCAATTTTTTTTTATCAGCAAGAAGTGGTTTTCACTAGTTTTGGTTTCATTGACAGGAGATTTGCACCAGAATTGTACCTACTGCACGTGGACAAAACTGAGCTGCACAGCTGAGGGTTCAACCTGCTCTGCAGTATGTCTGTCAATCTTTTAACATTACAAAGTGACTGACAATAACTTTTGCTTTTCAATGACTTCATAATAACTTCTTCTTTGCAAGAAAAATTATTAGCATAAATTTCCTCACATGGAAGGCAAGTTGTTGATTATATTAAGGAAATACGTGCTTCCAGCATATCATTTTTCAAGTGGCTGCCTCAATGGTGGGAACATTCCAATACTGACCATTCTTCTTCCACAAGCACAAAAGATGTGGTTAGTGACCTGAGTGCTTTTCACCTCAGTCTCTGTAGATGCTCTTTGCTGAGTTTAAACTGCAAGGTGACTCAGCAAAGAACACAATGAGAGAGTACAGTCGGATGGATGGCCTTGTAAGGCTTAGATGAAATCAGAAGCTAAACTGGAGTCTCCATCCGAGAGACTCTCTCATACACATTTCACATACATGTTATAACAAATTTTGAATTTTGATCTATTGTAAATCAGTTGGAAGGAGATGACTCACCCTTAGGTATCAACAAAGGAGGCAATATGATTCTTATTATTGCTAATCCCTCACTCTTAAAACTAATCTCTAGATGTATTACTGTTGGCATACACTATCAATCTTCTGTGATAAGGGAGCCTGTTGTTTTAATCAGTGTGAATATATAATATAGGTCCTTCCCCCTAAATGCTTAGAATCTAAACAGGAAATAAACACAGAGTGGGGATGTGAGTTAAAGCAAGACAGAAAACTCTGAGACTTAAAAAACTGAACAGGTAAATTTAACTCACACATATGAAACAGATGATTAGAAACAGAGCTGAGAGTAAAAGCTACTTTTTCCCACCTCCAGACTGACATGCTGCTTGTAGAACAGATTTGGGGTATATGGAAATACAGTACTGCCATTATCAGATAGGGGGTCGCCAGGCTTAGGGGATTGTCAGGTGTAATCCTGTTACCAAGTCTATGTACAAGTTCTTCGCACTTCTATGCATGCCAGTGCTACCTCAGGGACCTGGAAGCAATAAGGAGTAACCTAATCTACTTTGTTACCCCCTAAGCACTATATTTTTTAACAGTTGGGTGATTCTGCTCTTAGTTACCTTGTGAAAAGCTAGTTCTGCTATTCCACACATCACTGGGTTTGCAGTATAGGCATACTCCCTATACATAGGGAGCTGCTCCTGTTAGGTGCAGTGCTAAAAAACGCATTGACAGCATTAGCAGTCAAAGGGTTGCTAACCTTCCTGTACCAAGAGGTGTGTACTACAACCTCCAAATGGCTGACAGCAACAAGACACTCACCATGTACGTTTAGGAGGTAAGAGGAAAGGAAGGTCTAGCCTTTGCACAGATATATGCAAGGATAATTTGAGTCATCTGAATACAGGAGTCATTTAAACTGATGGAGCAGATCAAATTAGTTTGTGCACTTCCATAACAGTGATATGATGAAACTTGATGGTAAAGATACAAGACTTCAGAAAGCAATAGCCAGAAGAGTGAAAATCTGGGCTCTTTTTGAGCTTTAGTGACACCTACTGAAAAACAATGAAATCTACTGAAATATGATTAAAGCTAATATTTTAAGCTATACATATATACATTTAGCCACCTAGATATACACACATAATATGTGGATAATTCTTTATTTTCAGTAACAACCTTTCGATAGTTGTTATTGTTTTAATTGTCTAAACGCACATGGAAGAAACTGCTCCCTTCTGTGCTTTACACTTTCTTCTTGAAGTGTCACAAAACAGTTTTACATCATATTCCTAATATCACGCATGCTTTTTCATAGCAAGGAGCATGAGTGTGTGTGTCATGGCATAGGTATAACTTACACAGCTAGAGTGTCATGCCACAAGAAATAACAACTCATATACGATGAAACACTGTTAATATGAATACATACTATTTTCACATGAGCCTTCAAATTCAGCCTGGATACAAGCTTGTGAAGGCCGGATTGTAAAGGGATGTGTCACAGACACCGGTGGCACGGCTAGTTGAAGAGGCCCTTTCTGCCGGGCCAGAAGGCGAGTTCCGCTCTGCCTCCTGTCTCACCCGGGTTCTTTATATAAGGTTATTGTGTTTTATTGTAGCGCCTGAGCCCTCCGAGCAGCAGGAGAAACGACCATCACCTAACCTGCTCTCACCTCGCCCTGCCGAGGCCCCTCAGGCGCCGGCCCCGCCCCTAACGGATGCCCCCGGCAGCAGGAACAGGGGGCGGAGCCCCGAGACCTAAACCACGCCCCTTTACCAGCGAGCCCCGCCCCGCCGCCCTCCCCGTCCCGCGAGCGACAGCCCGGCCACTGCGCACGCGCCTTGTCCTTTGGCCTGCTGTAAAGCGTTCTGCCATTGCGGCCCGCTGGCGAGCAGAACCATTCTCCGCTAGTTTGGGGGGAGAAGTGGGAAAATATGCCTGCGGAGGGTGGGAGAAAGTACCCTGCTTGCGTTCGCGAAGCCTCTTTTTTATTAAAATGATGTTTAAGTCTGAGAAAACTCTCGTTGTTTTTGTTCCTGGGGGAAAAAAAAACCAACAAAAACCTGTCCGGACTAGCAACCTATCGCCTTCCCCTCGTTGGTCACTGGTTTATCCCAAGATGGAGGCCGCAGCTGGGCGGTGCTGACGCTGGGCCCGCGTGAGAGTAAGCAGGACCAGCGGTGCCGGGAGCAGCCGTAGCGGCTCCCCTCGCCGGCGGGCAGCGCGCGCTGCCCGGCCTGCCCTCGCGCCATGGTGAGGAGGAGGGCGGGGGACAGGGCGGCCGCGAGCGGCTCGTTAACTGCCGTGTCCGTCCGTTCTCCCCCAGCGTTTGGGTTGGAATCGGGCCGTTTCCGTAGCGCGGTTTGGAGGGGAGGAACATGGGCCGCTTTGCTTGCTGGGCTGCCCGGGAGCTTTGTCCGGCCCGGTCCGGCTTGTGGGGTCTGCCTCGGTGGCCCCGGGCCCGCGGGCGGGGAGGGGAAGGTGGGCTGGTGAGGAGGCAGGCGGCCTCGGGGTGGGAGAAGCCGCGCTGAGGGGCGGCCTGCCTGCCGACCTGCCTGCCTGCCTCCCAGCAGCCTGGGCCGCTGAGGCGCGTCCCAGCCTAGCACGGCGTCCCGAGGTGTGTGCCTGTAAGGGGGGGGGGGGGGGAGCGGGCTGCTTTCCTGCTCGGCTTCGTGCGGCGTCGGTGTGTTACAAGCACCTCGCTTGTACCATCAGTCACTAGCAAGTTTGTTGGGAGGGGTAGCACGTTGCCTGCTTCCAAAAACTTAGTGTGTTTCCTTTTGTGGTTACTCCGAGCATAAGATTTTAAAGCGCAGTTTGAGGTTTTTAACTCAAAAACATATGGTGGTGGTTAATATGCTCTGAATTTCGATGTGACATAGTGTGTAACATTGTGTACTTAAAGTTATCAGGTAAAGAAGATAGGTTAGATCTGTAGAGTAGTTTCCAAGTTCATATATCTGCTATTAGCACATTTTGTTAGGTAAGTAAAGCTGGAAACTTTGGCAAAAGTATTTCCCCAAGTCAGATGTGCTAACTTGTAGAAAAAGCTTTTACCAAGTTAAGAATACTTCAAATTTTTGTTGATCCAGAATGTAGATAATGGTTTCGATGTTAGAGCTATGTCTGTGTAATGGTGCAGTCAATAGTTTTCATGGTTGATATTCAATTACTGGTGTAGGAACAGCTGTCTAAACAATTTTCAAGAAGCTAGGTGTGTCTAGATAAATTTCCTTATGTCAGTTTCCTGTGTTTCTTGGATGAAGTTTGTTTCAGATTTGACCCAATGTTTAGAAAATAGTTACTCAAAAATTCTTTATTAGGATTATATGTTAACTCCTATACGGCATAATCAAATATTGATTGTACATGCCATAATCAAATATTTATTGTACTGATGTCTTGCCATTTTGCAGCTGCATTCAGCTGCATACGCTATTAGAACATACGAAATGGCTGTTGTGCATGTGGTGAGAAGAGTAACGCTACAACTAGTCTCTTCTTGCTTTGTCTCCAAGTATATAAGATGTTGCTTTAAAAGGACTACAGTAGCGCACTCCAGGCAAAAGGTTCTTTTTAGGTGCCTTTAATATTTAATTTTTATTAATGATAATTAATAAATTATTAATGATATTAACATCCTTTTGCAGCCTCACAAGAAAAAGAAACCCTTCATAGAGAAGAAGAAAGCAGTAACGTTTCACTTAGTGCACAGAAGTCAGAGGGATCCTCTTGCTGCTGACGATACTGCACCCCAGAGAGTTCTGTTGCCTACACAGAAAGTAAGTACTTGCTTTTAATATTGAGGTTCATTCAGATAAGAAATGCTACAGGAGAGAAAAGTGGATATGCAATCATACAATTCAAAAGCATAGCCTGAGAGAAGGTAGTTTTTAGTCCAACTTATTAAAAAGAAGGGGATGTTGTAGGGAATTCGATAGTTGTGAGTTTCTACCTGATGGGTTGAAGGATGACTAACTGGCATTAGAGGTACAAACATATTAAAAAAACCAACAAAGATTGCCTGACCCACCCTGAAAAACCAGGCTTTGTTAGTTATGCTGCTTATGGAAAAAGTTGTTAAAGGTCCTGCTCAGACAGCACTCTAACACTGAACCAAATGGTTACAACATTCTAATTGGCTGTACATTGCGGTAATGAGTGGCGAGAGGATGACAAAGACTTTAGAATTCGGGCATTCTCAATAGATGTGTTACTTTTCTTTTTGCTAGTAAGTTTTAAATGGACTTAAGTAACTAAATGTATTTCTTTTTGCAATTCCAAGGGGCATGAGGAGCAAAGGAGGGAAGAGCAACGGAAATACGGAGTCTTCTTTGATGATGACTATGACTATTTGCAGCATCTAAAAGAAGCCTCTGGTCCGTCTGAGCTCGTCCCTTCTGTGCGTGGACAACAAAGCAGAATTGTTGTCACGAGCGAGGGGCACATAGAAGATGAAATTCAGCAAGTTCCAGTAAGTAGTATTTTTGCTAACAATAATCTTATGCTGTTCTTTGGAGTTTAGCATCCTGTAGACACATTAACCATATTCAACAATTGTTATCGTGACTGTGATCTATACGTATCTATAGGATGCTTTTGACCCGCAGTCAGGCTTCGCTACAAGTAAAAAAAGTTGACAAGCCAAAGTTTATTGATGAACAGTATTTTGCTAGTACAGTGTAAAAACACTTTGTGTACCCATGACAAGCTTTTCTTGACAGAGATGACTTACAAAGTTATTTGAACAAGTCATGTGATTTTCTGGGGTCGGCATTTGGTTTTAAGATTTTTAGAACTTTTGAATGCTCTGGGAGTTATGAATATACCCAGTTGTATTACTAGTTATTACACCATGTTTTTAAAGTGGAATATAACAGAACCCAGAGGGAAAACCCCAAACTTTTCTATTGCTGATGTAACTTGTGGAATTTCATGGTGCTCGATCATGTTGGAGTGGAAAATTAGTAAGTAATTTCAAGCAATAAAGTATGCAACTGCCAGTCAGTCACTTTTAATTGAGGGAGTTTGGTTTAACCAAATACTGTCATTTTAGTCGAAAGTGATGTTATTAGTCAGAAATACCTTTCAGGCACAGTTTGGTGATACTACATAAAATTTAAAGATATTTTAGATGTGCAAGTTAGTAAGCTTTTAATAAGCCCTTCAATAAAGGGGTAATTTTAAATAGGTGTTAGTGTTCTCCAAAACAAAAAAAATTTACTGTGCCTGCTGTACAACCATTCTCTAAAAAGCTTCCGAGATGCAAAAATACTGTCTCTATACCTGGAGAATATTGACATGAGAATTAATGCTGCCAATACTTTACCTAGCTTTCATTGCATAGCTTTGAAAATTTGCCACCAATAAAGTAGTGCTTGTCTTAAGTATTTAAGTAGCGCTCACAGAGTTTCTTCTAGTCACACAATTATCTGCACATTTTTGTTAATGTGAGCTCAAATGAGAAACTGATACATTGTGGTGTTGGTTTTTTGTTTCTTTTTCTAAGGCTCCATCTATTAAGTTGCCTTCCTCAGTATTTGCCACAGAGTTTGAAGAGGATGTGGGCTTGTTAAATAAAGCTGCTCCTGTTTCAGGTATCATTAAATCTTTGACCTTTCTGTAACATGAGTTGCCATCTAGGTACTAGATGGTAATTATGTCTTTGATTACAGTGTCATATTAGTTTTGGTTTAGAACAGGCTCAACAGCAGACATAGAGGTCTCTTATAGATCATTCTTTGTTTCAATTTGAGACCTATTTCTGTGATTCATTAATAATAGCTTTTTAGCTTTGCTTGGGGAGGTGGAATCCATGAGCTCTTACTATTGTGTAGCAAATATAAACTAATAACAGGGGAAAACTGTAGATAATGCTGTTGATTTAGTATTTCATCTGTTTGAATCCAAGTCTAGAACAGGATTTTCACTCTCAAAACTTACCATCTTTTCAAATGCGGAATGGTGTTTACTTTCCTTCATTAGTATTATTTCAGTGTTATAGGCTGTTAGTATGCTTCTGTTATCCGTGCTTACACTGAACATTCACTTCACAGGTATTTTAATGTTTTATAACAGGAAGTAGTTGTGGTAGTTCTCTCTGTCCTGACGGGAGGATACTAAAGACCCTTCTGTTAATTGCAGTACAGAAACACTTTCTGACCTTTTGTACTGTAGGGAATTTTAGGGTGTGGGAGCCAGGGTTGACAGTTACAGTACTTAGAATATTGTAAAAGAAAAATTATCCAAGTAAAATATATTAAAATACAGTTATGGGAGCTTAAGACCTCTGGGGAATGTTCTTTTCTGGATGAGGAGAATTGAGAAGAGGCTGGTGGCTTGCCCTGACTTGTGTCAAATCTATAAATATTATTGAGGAATTTTGTGATTTTTAGGCTTAATCTTTCCTTAGTGCAATTTAACACTCTAGTTCAATTGGGTTTTTTATCCAGGAAAGTAGCTTTGTAATGTCAGAGAAACTTAAATATTTATGTTTTGTTTTGTTTTTTAACTTTCTAGGACCGCGACTAGATTTTGACCCTGATATTGTTGCAGCTCTTGATGATGATTTTGACTTTGACAATCCAGAAAATATCCTGGAAGATGATTTTGTTCTACAAGCAAATGAACCACAGAAAGGGTAGATATAGCTTTGTAGAACTGCTTGCCATATGTAAATAGGAATGATGCTATTTGTTATTTCATGTGGTGGAGTACGAAGCAAGAATGGTTTCAGATTTCAAATTGAATACTTAGGTGTGTTAATGAGAAAACTTTTTTTCCTTTTTATATGGGTGGTAACTTACAAAATCAAATTTTCATGTGTTATCTAAGAGCTGGGTTTCATTTGTTACTTTGAGCTCATGGTTTTTATGTATTTCTTTACAGATGCCAGGTATGGAATAATAGGATTCTTGAACTAATTGAAACATTACCTTCTATCACATTTAAAATATGTTGGTGATAATATTGACGAAGGCTAACAGGTGTTTCCAGAACCTTTACAAATGCTCCATGTGATACCCTGCTGCATATTATTTCTTGAGGTTTTGGTGTCATTTTCATCATTCTATGAACAATGTGAAATTTTGTTAGTTTTAATATTCAAGAATGCAGCTAGTATTTTTCTTTTTCCACTGTGACATGTATAGCTGAATGTAAACATAACCTCATTCTCAGTACACAGATATGTGATCCAACAGTTATCAGATATGTTTTCAGCTTTCAGTCAAAAGTAGTATGATGCTGTCTTTGGCAACACCGTTACTGCTAATCTTGTTTTTCTTTTACTGGCTTGAAAATAATCACTTATCTTTGAAGATTTAAATCTATTGCCAAATTGTTTCAGACATCCCAACATTGGTCAGAGTTGTGGAAAGGTCCATGTATTATTCTAAAACTGTTTTATACTTCTGTTCAGGGGATCAGATGCTGAGGATGAAGATGAATGGGAAGATGTGGAGGATGATAGTGATGAAAAGGATAGTTGCAGTAATGATAAAGACTATGATTCAGAAGGTCCTTTATCAGATGACGGGGTTCATGGTCGCACAAAAGAATTTCTTTTTATGCAAGAAGAAACCAGGAGTCGTTTCACAGAATATTCTATGACATCTTCAGTAATGCGAAGGAATGAGCAGTTAACCCTGTTGGATGACAGATTTGAGAAGGTGGGGCAGCTCAAGAATGTAACTGTTAAACATAAGTGTTAAATGCTTCTTTGTCTTTTGATTCCTCTCATGTAGTGGTGTCCTGTATGCCTGTGCAGATGCTTCCTGCCTTCAGTAGTCAGGGCATCAAACAGCTGTTCTTTGCACATACTCCACATTTAATATTCTGTGCACTAAGTACATAGGTTATAGGTTAATTGCTATTAAAAGTCCTAACACTGATGTAGTTAAAATTATTCCAGTTATTATAATGAGCATTCATAGTTGATGTTACACTTTTGTCTGAGAGGCTTGGTTCAGTGCAGCAAATCATGTAAAAGTGCCTGGTAAAGACTCACTTCTTTCACCCTTTCTCCACACTGTGCCAAGTATATATTCATGAAATTATGTCAGAGCAGTGGAAATATGGTGTAACTTTTGTCCTGAGTAGTGACAGGCTTTTTAATGTACAGATTGAAATAATGCGTCAGAATAAGAAACATTTCCAGAAGCTAATTTGTATATTATTAAAAGATAACTTTGCGACTCCCAAGCTGAAAGAATACTGACGATAAGGAGGAAATCGTCTTGCAGATGTGTTTGGCAGTTGTTCAGCAAATGAGAGAGAAGAAAAAGGAGCAAATAGAAAGAAATGTGTAGATCTTTAAGCTGTCAAGAAGTTGCACGACAAATGCGACCTAATTACAGGGACCCCCTTCTTTGTTTTAGTTTTTCGAACAATTTGATGAAGATGAAATCGGAGCCTTGGATAATGTGGAGTTAGAAGGCTATATTAACACGGACAATGCTCGGTTGCAGGAAGTCCTGAATGATTACTACAAAGAGAAAGCAAAGAAGTATGTATTCCCAGAAGTATTGCTTCACATTAGTTATGTAATCCTGTGTTTATATTGAAAGTTTGGGTCTGTTGTTCCAGTTCATGTACTCAAAGATTACTTCCCACAATAAAAGGAACTACATAGGAGTATTAACCTTTTTTTTATGTCACTGAATTTCAATTTTAGCTTATGAGATGATAAAATTAAGTGGAGGCATTTATGTGAGATAATGCTCCTTTTGTATAATTGTATTGAATTTAGTGTAAGTAATATCTAGAGGCATTTTTCCTTTCCCTTTTTAATGTAACTTACTTTTCTCTTTATACCTTCACTTTTGTTTTTAACAGACTTTGTAGCCGAGCATTTTCTGTCCTGCTGGTATGCAGCTGATTCCACTGTATACCTAGTTACATGATAATAAACTCAGGCAACTGTTGCATGGGTACGACTGTTTGGAGCACTGCAAAAATCAGTGCTTATAAACCAACTCTGTGTCAATGTAAGATTGCATTTCCACAGTATATTCACTTTGTCTTAAAGCAGGTGACATTGTCCCAAAGTTAAATGGTTAACTGTAATGTCACATTAGTCTTGTGTTTCCTGATTGAAGGATACAGTCATGCATCCCTTGTAGTGAAAGATGACTGGTCAGTAGCAGAGTCCATCATCACCTCTAGAGCTGCCTTGCTTACAAAGTTTACCACTTTCTCTTCCTGCCCTCCAGTCACAAATATTGTGTGTTACATAAGTTTGAAATGCAGCAATACTTCTTTTGTCAGTTATGTCTCTTGTTCTAACGTTTAGGTTTATTTTGGGGATGCTTACTTTAAGAAAACATCTTTGCTGCAAATTTCATTAGGAATGGCTTTCTTTGGTTTGAGATTTTACTGAGGGGAGACTGGGTTTACATAATTACACATTTTCAAGAAAAGATAAACCTTATTTTTTTTCTTCTCTGGCTTTCTTGAAAGTTGTGTGAAATTGGATGCTCTTGAACCCTGTGAAGATTTAGACTCTCCTGCGAATGAAGAAAGTGAGGAAGAAAAGGAAGAAATAGTAGCTGTAGTTATTGAGGAACCAAAAGAAAAGTGGGATTGCGAATCCATTTTGAGTAAGTATTTTGGAGTTTGTTTGTTGCTAGGATTTCAAAGTAAATGATAGGTGATCTCAGAACTTTTCTAACAGTGCTTTAGGTAAAATGGTTATGCTTCTGGAGCACAACAGCAGGAATTCTTGCTGGATAAAACTACCGCTTTTGTGTGGATAACTTAATTCTTGCAATTTTATATCTTCAAAGACTAAATAGTAGTGCAATTCGCAATAAATTTACCTAATTTCTATTTGCAAGCCTTTCTTCACTACTATTTTTTTTCTTTGTGACTAGGTACATATTCAAACTTATATAATCACCCAACACTTATTAAGGAGCCATTGAAGGTAAAATCATTACGCTTATTCTGAGTAACAACACGGCTTGGGAAAATTTGAGACAAAAGCAATTGTTTTGTCAATGGATACCTGTTTTTTAAAGGAGGAGGGAGCAGAAGAGGATTGGGGAGGGTGTTAGCCTCTGGTATTACTACTTCACTGAAGAATGGTTTGGATATATTTTTTTCTATTAGAAAGAAAATTGAGTAAGTTCAAAATTTCTGTAATAGCTAGGCAGAAACGTGGAGAGCAAGGAACTTAGTTTCTTCTATCTGTGATACACCTTTGTGTAATCTGTGTCTCGCAACCACATACTAGGTTTTTTTTCATGAAAATGGGCTTGTATTTCCCTTCTGTAGTTTGAAACAATTTCTAATTCTTTGGCCTTCAAGACGTTCCCCATCATTACAGCACAGCTTGATGTTGCAGATGGGTGAGATTTTGAAAGGAAACCTTTTTCTTGAAAGCTTATAAAGGAATATTAAGTGCCTACTTAGGTTCTTTTTTTTTCAATAATAGTTAGAGAGAAACTTTTTCTTGTTCTGGGAGGCCAGATTCTGTTCACAGGTGTGTTTGTTTTCTTACTTAGAGGTTAATGTGTATTTTTCTGAGGGAAGAAAATACTATGAGGAAACTGAAGTGTTTATTACTGTTAAATCTGAATCCAATGTTTTTATACTGATAAGGCAGTGCGATGTGCACTTCTTGGAGAGAAAGCTAGGGACCATTAAGACATATGCACTCTCTGTTTTAGCCCAAACCTATAAAAATTTCCCAGAAGACTGGAATTCCCCTACATATCTTGCCTCAGAAAGGTCTTACTGCTAAGCAGATTGAGCGCATGCAAATGATTAATGGCAGTGACCTGCCAAGAGCATCAACACAGCCCCGTTCCAAAGACGAGAGCAAAGAGGATCGCAAAGCTAGAAAACAGGCAATAAAAGAGGAGCGGAAGGTATGCCTTATTTTAAATAAAACCCTGCAAAAACATGTTATATTATCTGAATTTGTCTTACAAACTTTTTTTAAAGCTCGTTTGTTCTTGTGTCTGGAAATGAATGGGAAAAACTTGCTGGTCTCAAAGGACAACTATGGCTTCTTTAAAAAAAATTACTGGAAAGAAAGCTAACCTCATATTTTTGTCATCCAAATTTCCTATATGGAAATTTTGGTCTGTTATTGTGGCCACTGTTACATATATAACTTCGGAAGGAGTCCTCATACCTTCTTATTATCTGGGGAAGCAAAGAAAACAGTTATGTTCCAGATCACACAAAGTGAAAAGTTTCTGAAAGAAACGTGGAAAATCTAATAGGCCACAATGATACACTAGTTGTTTTATTTAGGAACAGAAATTGCCAGCATATTAGAAGCTTCAGCTAATTAAAGATGATAATCCTGCTGGTACACATATTAATTTGACTACTAATAGTTAGTGCCATAAATAGTAGTCTTGTCCATATTGCTGCTGTTTTCATGATCTAGACCTGTTCATTAGAATGGTTTCTTTTTGCATGCTAGGCCTATTTTGTAAGTTTGTAATTGTTCGTATGCACAGGAACGCAGAATGGAGAAGAAAGCCAACAAGCTAGCCTTCAAATTGGAGAAAAGAAGGCAAGAAAAAGAGTTGCTCAACCTGAAACAAAACGTTCAAGGACTGAAGCTGTCTTGATGAAACTGAGGAACTTACTGTGGAAACATCCTTCAGTTTTCATTTGTATTGAAAAGAACTGCTAACTCATAGCTTTGCCCATCATGCTCAAAGGGGCTTATTCAGATGTTACTGTAAAAAGAACAGTAACTTGTCCTTCTTTCTGAAATGAAGTTATACATAAAATGATGTAGTAGTGTTGTCTATTGTCATGTGTGACATGGCAACTGTTGCGAAGTTTCTTTACAGTAGAGATGTATTAAAATTATAAAAAAATATTTTTCTTACAAGCTATCACTGGACAAAGTTTTATAGATATGCGTCGAATGTGTTCAACAAATCAGCAGCATCCTACAGATCAAATCTGATTAGATTCTTCTATTAAATTATTTCAGTTTACAAAGCAATATATCCATTTATGTCTTCTCTCCCTTATACTGATGGTTAAATATTGGTATAGCACAGTTTTGTAAGTCAAGGAGTTTTCACACGCTCCTTAGTTCTTTCCTGGGTTGGTTATTTATTGTTTGGGTACTATTACAAAAGGTGTAAAATAACCTTTTGTAACCAGAGGCGTCTTGAAAAGCTGTTGTGTAGGTAGACATACCTGTTACCTAACCTGTTTTAAAAATCTTAAATTACCTGTTTTAAATTTCTTAGCAAATCTGTTGCAACAAGTGTTACAGTAGTCAGTGACCCTTACTGTTGCTATTGAAATCAGCTTTGCTGAAAGTACTCGGTTTGAGTACCTGAGTATCTCAGCAGATACTTAGAAAAACACTGCGTGTTGCAGATAGCCATCATCTTGATTTTCCTGAAGTCCTTCAGGTCTTGCATTCAGTTTGGTTTCATTGAAATACAAACTGATGACCCGTGGCAATTGTTGCAAAGACTTTCTGAAGATGAGCAGAGGGCCGGTATCTTTAGGCTGGGTGTGATCTTAGACTTCTGCAGTGTGCATGTGAATTACTGTGATAGTGACCAGTCCATACGTGTGAATGAAACGGATAGGATTTGTAGTCAATCTTTCTGAATCCTCCTGTATTCATAAGAAACCCTCAGCTTTAGGTCCTTAGGACTATAGGCTGAGCAATCTTCTGCCTTTGGGTTAAAAGTTAACCGTCTTACTGGTAAGGAACACAGTAACCAACACAGCAGTAGAGTGGCTTGACAACTACTAAATTCACAGAATCTTAAATATTCCTTAAATAGTTTTGTGAATACATGTTATATTATCTGGATTTGTCTTACGCACTTTTTTTAAAGATCATTTGTTCCTGTGTCTGGAAATGCTAATGGCCTGATGAGGCCTTTTAATGTATAGAAACAATTCAAACTACGTGTTTTTATTGGAAGAAGGCTTTTACAATGTATTTTAATTGATTAAAGTAACATGGTTTTGAGAGAAGGGAATAGACGTGTTTAAGTCTACAAGTCTCTTGATCACTGCTGAGGAAACTGAAGTGTCAATACAGTATTCACATCTAGATTAAGCCTTCATTTTCTAAAATTGTTCAAGAGTCTGTCTTAACCAAATCATCTTTTAAGACCAGCACAAGTTTCAGGGTTTCCATTTAGCTGATACCTGTACTAGTTTTCATGTTTCACAGGCTTAAGCAGGGTTTGCCTGTGTCATAATTGTTAATTATGTAATTCCTGATGCATGGTAACTTGAATGGTGAGGTTTTGAGTAGTGAAGACCCAGTCCTCATGACAACAACACAGAAGAGGAAATTGGAGACACCATTATATTGGGATGAGTCAGATACCAGGAAAGGAGTTAAATGGAACAAGTGAGTAACAGATGCAGTGGAAGACTTTTGTTACTAAAGACAGCGCACATGTTCTTCGCTAGTCCTTAACTCATCTGCTGTTGCACATGTCTAACTAATCTGCTGTGGCAAATTGTCCCTTTTCCTGACTTCTCGTTGCTGGTTCAGTGATACTGTGCTTGTGCCTAAATTCATGGAATCATAGAATGGTTTGGGATGGAAGGGACCTTAAAGACCATCTAGTTCCAACCCCCCTGCCATGGGCAGGGACACCCTCCACTAGACCAGGTTGCCCAAAGCCCCATCCAGCCTGGCCTTGAACACTGCCAGGGATGGGGCATCCACAACCTCTCTGGGCAACCTGTTCCAGTGCCTCATCACCCTCACAGTGAAGAATTTTTTGCTTGTATCTAACCTAAATCTACCCTCCTTCAGCTTAAAGCCATCACCCCTTGTCCTATCACTCCATGCCCTTGTAACCAGTCCCTCTCCAGCTTTCCTGTAGGCCCCATCAGGTACTGGTAGGCTGCTATAAGGTCTCCCCGGAGCCTTCTCCAGGCTGAACAACCCCAACTCTCTCAGCCTGTCTTTGTAGGAGAGGTGCTCCAGCCCTCTGATCATCTTTGTGGCCCTCCTCTGGACTCACTCCAACAGCTCCATGTCCTTCTTATATTGGGGCACCCAGAGCTGGACGCAGTACTCCAGGTGGGGTCTCATGAGAGCAGAGTAGAGGGGCAGAATCACCTCCCTCGACCTGCTGGTCACACATCTTCTGATGCAGCCCAGGACACGGTTGGCTTTCTGGGCTGCGAGTGCACACTGCCGGCTCATGCTGAGCTTCTTGTTCACCAACCTCCCCAAGTGCTCCTCGGGGCTGCTCTCAATCCATTCTGTGCCCAGCCTGTAGTTATGCTTGGGATTGCCCTGACCCAGGTGCAGGACCTTGCACTTGGCCTTGTTGAACTTCATGCAGCTCACATGGGCCCACCTCTCCAGCCTGTCAAGGTCCCTCTGGATGGCATCCCTTCCTTCCAGCGTGTTGACTGCACCACACAGCTTGGTGTCATCGGCAAACTTGCTGAGGGTGCAAACCCTTTGGCAGCAGACTGCAGGCCACAGTTTGCTTTCACTTGGAGGGATGTCCAGTACACCTGGAATTGACTGCCCCAGGGGTGGAAACACACCCCCATGGACTGATCCAGACTGCACTGGAAGAAGGTGAAGCTCCAGAACACCTGCAATACATTGATGATGTCATCGTATGGGGCAACACAGCAGAAGTTTTTGAGAAAGGAAAGAAAATAATCCAAATCCTTATAAAAGCCAGTTTTGTCATAAAACAAAGTAAAGGTCTTTGTGGGGGGTGGAAGCTGTCTCAGTCAAAGTAAATTCCTTTTGGAAAAAAACCAAGCTGTATCAGTCAAAATCTTGAGGGGATGAGAACAGAATAAAAGATGAGGGAGGCAGAGGAAGACATGTGAAAGGAAGAAGGGTATAGTCCAGACTAAGCGCAGACACACAGAAAGATGTTGCTGGGGAACAAAAGTGGAAAGACATTTAAACAGAGGCAATAGAACAAGAGTCAACCAAGAGCTTTGTTCCTCTCCACTTGTAATCAATGAAACACTGTAGTAACCTTAACTCTGTGCCTTCAAATATTCTAAAATCTGAAGGAAAAGGTAAGAAACAAAAGCAGTCACACATCTGCTTCTGCTCAGCAGGACAAGGATTTCCTTTGTTTCAGCAAGAGCAGGTAAGGAACGCGTAAATGAGAAGTCTTTCCCTCTGTACGTTGCAAGTCTCGTGAAAAGGGCTCTTTGTTATTCTTCAAGTTTTCCTAAAAGCTGTTTTTGTTTAATACAAGAAATGTCCCTGCTCTGAAATGAGAATATGTGACTGCTGTTGTAGTAAGAAAGGCTTAAAATTACTTTCCATGTAAGTTAAAAGCCTATTTTTTTCAAACAATTACTGACTTAAAAACAAAAAGAATCCCCACAAATTAGACACCTACAAAGTAAGATCACCTTGGAATGCTATTTAGCACATCATGGAAAAGTTCTGTCTTAACAATGAAGATTGTGTCACACTTAGTGTGCCGCCTGCCACTTTCTGGAATCGCGATGGTTTACGCTGAGCCATTACTGGGCAGCACTAGCTCCTGACGACTTGCAAACAAAATGGAATGAATCCAGGTGCAGATTGCCTGCTCTTGCTTCCCAGCCCCCCTCCCTGAATTTTAGGCACTGATGAACTTGAGTACTCTTTCATCATCTCCTCACCCAGCCGTGATGTCATTGTGTTAGGACGTACCTGAGAAGTCATGCGGAAAACAAAAAGCTCCCCATTGTAGTAAAGGAGAGCTTGTGCTTCACAGGAACAAGATAAATAAGGTAGTTCTGCAAAAGGGAGCCTGGCTCATGACTGGAAATGTCCCTTTCTGACAACAAATACTGTTTCAGCACGGGCTCAGTCCACACGCTGACTCTGCTCAGTCAAGCCATCCTGTACTGTGTAACTGAGACTCTTGCATGGTTTGGATTTTACACAGCTGCCCGAAGTCAAGATCTGGTTCCTTGTACAACCTGTGGAAGACATTTTGCACAAGATGTTCTGGTAAAACAAAACTTTTTTTTTTTTTTTAATGGGAATATCAATGTGTTTAGCTGAAAGGGGTGGTGAGCACTGGGGAAAGAGGAGGTGGCTGCTAGTAGAGAAATGAGTTGAACATATGTTTAAAAGACCAAATGAACTAATATAATGCTTTCATTAGTGAACTTTATTAAAGAATTAATGAATGTGCACAGAAATAATTGTGACTTAATCTGCAGTCTTGCACTATCTTAATTTACCTGCTCGTCCAACAGCAGATGTTTACTATATATTATGTTTAAAATAATGTATTATCTCTTGGTGAGACATAAATTACTAACCTGAAGCTTCCTTTGTGTTCCAGGTTTCTAGGCAGAAATTGTTATTTCAGGCTTCCTGGGAAAAATAGACTAATAAACCATCTGATAAGTAGTCCCTTTGACAGCATAATGCAGGCACCAGGCTCTGTTCCAAAGCCTGCTGAAGTGAATGAAAAGATTCCCCCTGACCTCCCTGATCCCCGGATTACAAACTAAATGGGTGGCTGCACAGTTTGCCTGACACAACCCAACTGCGGGGGGGTTTCTGAAAGGGGAGGGGGGGCTCTGCACGCACCCAGCCCCTCCTCAGTTTGCATTGCTGATCCTGTGGCTCTGTGGTAGATCAGATCAGCCCTGCGACAGAACTGAAAACTGATTTAGCAAAAAAAAAAAAAAAATATATATATATATAGACAAGAAAAATACACTGGAAGCTGAGTAACTGTGAGCACTGAGATGAAGACGGAACTACCCCGTGTTAGTAGTTCCACGTTTGTTAGATCAGATACATGAAGAACATGATGGTTTAATCTAGGAAAGTTGTTTGAAAAGACAGTTATCTATGTTTTTGGGGAAGCGGGAAGTTTCTTGTATCTCACGCTAGTCATAGTGACAAGTCCTGTAACGCCTGTCCATTCCCCGATGAAGCAGGACTGGTGTGCTCCTCAGTGAGCAAGACACAGGTATCTGCTGCCCTCTTGGTCCTGCAGAGGAATCCTCCTCTGAAGTTTGCTGTCAAAAATGTCTAGAAACAGAAGATAAGGACCCGAAGCACATGAGTAGAAAGGTTCAAAGGGAAACAAGAATTTTGAAATGTGTGGTTTAGTAGAAGGAGGTGCTTTTTGGCCCGGCTGAGCTGTAACCAAAATGCCTTGCTCAGGCAGCTGCTTAACTCCTATGGGAAGAGAGTGGATGGCATAGAGAAATTAATGAGAAGATCAAGAAGAATAACTGAGAACTGGAAAGGGGAACTAAGCAAAGGAAGATAGGAACGGGGTCTTTAATTTACCAGCTGCAGATGGGCTCAAATAGGTGTGAGCCACAGCACAAGAGAGAGGACGTAGTTTGGTCCTCACTTTCACAGTGTTCTCACAAAGGGGATTGCCCATCCTGTTGCAGAAGAGTGAGGTTGATGCTAAAATCTGTGACACTTCTGAACCTTAAAACCTCCTTTGTTGCGAGGCATGGCTCTTCCACAAATTTGGCACTGGATATCTACCTAGGTACAACTTCCCTGTGCTGTCAGCTGCAGGCATTATCCCCGGTTTTCCTTCGGAGCTGCCAGGTTATGTGTGCCGGTAGCAGCTGCTCCCTCTTGGCCTGGGGCTGCCGCTGATGGGATCCGCAGTGCTGTTGTTCGTCAGGGGAGCCCCCAGCCCGGAATACTTACCTAAACTCAAAGAACTAATAATGTAAATATCAGCCCCTTCAAGAGGATCAGTCTGTCCTCCCTCTTAACCAAGAGAGGAAGAAAACCAAGTGTGTGTGGGGGGAGTCCAACGGGACCGTGCCTGTTCACTGACCCAGTCTGTTCTTCTCTGCAAGTCATTATTTGTGCTGGCCTCCAGCGTGTCCCTGAGCAGAACAAACTGGAAATGGCTTCTGTTTCTTATTTGTGTCAAACTGCAGCTGTACTTGGACAGCTTTTTAAAGTTTTGCTCAACTCCTTCAGGAGTTAAACTGAACTCGAAATAAATACTGCTTCAGCTCCCTGTTCCTGAATAGAAGTAATTTGAAAGCCTGAGTAAGGAAGCATCATTAACAAAGCGTGACTTCAACCCACAAACGACTGTTTTTCTTCACATCCCAGCTGAGACATGATCCAATATGCAAGAAAGTCTTCAACAAGAAGCGCAAGCCCTTCAACTCTTTGAAACAGAGACTGCAGGGAACAGAAATCACCACTGTGAAGAAGCAGCCCCCACAAAAGGTATAGTTAAAAATTGAAGTGTGTGTGTTATCTCCATATGAATTCTTTCATTCAGTAACGCTATTGTTTCCTCCAGGGACAAAGCCTGGATGCTGTGGATGAGTCTCACATATGTGCTTGACTCACTGCCAAATTCTTTCCTCCCCTTCCCTGTGCTGCTAGTGTTTGTGAACATTTCTCCATTCAGAAGCCAAACCAGTAGGTGTCATGACTACTCTGGGCACAGAAGTGTCTCTGCTCTTCTAGGAAATGTTTATGTATGTATTTTAAAGACTATGTGAGTCTCTGGCAGCTTCCTCTTCCCTTAAATCTGAAAGAAAGCAAAGGTGGTTGGTGCATGAATAACCCAGGTTGAATCTGAGAGCTGTCAGTAACCCCAAATCTTCCATGGATGAAGCTACAGAGATTTCACTGCTATTCAACTCAAGAGTTTAAAAATGTATTTAAATTGAACTTATTAAGAGAGCTGGAGGGGAAGAGGCTTAAGCTCTTACTGGAACAAGGTTTTTATCAAGCATTGTCAGAGAGGAGGGGAATACATATGGACATGCATGTGTATAATTTTACCCAGATGCTAAATCACTGCTGATTTGGTATCCATGCAGGCTGCTGTTGTAAAATGTCCTTTAAAATCAGTTGTGGAAAGAAACAGAAGTGCACAAAAGTTTAAAGCAAGAAAGGTTTAAAGCACTCTGGCAAGTGGAGGAGAAGGGAAGGCGTTGGTCACAGTACTGTTTCTATTCCCTCTTAAGGGCTCTTTGGTCTGCCACAACCAGGGTGTTTTGTTGGAGGGCATTGTTCTTTTATTCATGTTCTGGTGCTGTCAATAGATGACAAAGGACTAAATCAGCTTTCCTATGCCTTTCAAAAAAAGCAAATTTCTTTTGTTCGTAATGTTTTTCTTTTCCCTAGGAAAGGAAGAACCCTCACTCTAAGATTTTTCTCTGTCCCTTGCAAGGGATACAGTTTGTGTCTTCCTTTATTTCCATTACAGAATCAGCCAGGGAAGAAATCTAACTGGAGGCAGCACCATGAGGATTTTATTAATACTATTAAATCAGCAAAGCAGTTCACAAAAGCTCTGAAGGAAGGCCAACCTCTTCCGCCTCCTCCCCCGCCAAGCATCAATCCAGGTTTGTGGTCTACTTTATCTTATTACTGATCTTGTACTGATGTTTGATAAAGCACTGACCTCTTATTAGCCACAGATGGGCTACAGTTTTACACCCCCCGGCACAACACAACATGAACATTAATATTAATTCCCTCTGTACTCTCTAGTTTTCAGCTGTATTTCTTGGCTTAAATTGAGTAGGAGTGCAATGTAGAGGTGGTGGGGCGGAAGAGAAAACTAACCATACCTTTTAAGTTTAAAAGCAGCAAGTTTGGGGTCTAATATTAGACAGTGCTTTGGGAGGAGAGTTGGGGTGCCTGTGTTCTAGCACAGGCTGTACCACAGCATAACAGAGGGTGAAATACATCCCCTCACCAAACAACTGTAGCACACGCAGGCTTCCCCACTCCCATCTGCCCCCTTCTCCCATGTAGTTAGGGGAAGTCGGTCAGAAAATGATGGGTCTGGTTTACTGCTAGTACCAGGTGTGGTGTCTGCACAGAACTCACTGTGTTAGAAGTTACAGATCCAAAAAGATGCACATACAGCCAGTATTTCTTATGCTTTGTGATTTATGAAATGTGGGAGCAATCTTGGAAAGGGTCTCAGTGGAGTCCTGCCTGAGTTAGGAAGGCGGAGGGAGGGAGGGAGGGAGTAAGGGGGAAGGGGGGGCTCTCTGGGCTCACTTCCAGAGCAGGAATTCGTGACGGATAGGAAAAACAGCTGCTGTGATTCCAGCCTTTCTCCTCTTCTAGATGACAGCAATGCAGTATAAGCAGGAGGACGCATCTTCCTTCCTTGATTGGGGTTAAGCTCCTCTCTGAATTTCCACTGCTGAATTCTTTAATGACTCTGTTATTTCTTGTCTGACTCTACCGACTCTAAGAGCAGACCCCTCCCTTTCCTTCTCCCTCTTGGAGGAAACCAGGTTGTGCAAGAGCAGCGCTAGTTGTGCAGAAAGGAACTGGAGAACTGCTTTTTAGGAAAGACATTGCTGAGGGGCCTAGTGAGGATGTATATCCTGTACTACAGGACTGTATATCCTGTACTACAGGACTGGAGAGAAAGCACATGGATTGTGAGGAGGTGAGGGAGATACTCCCCTTCCCTCTCTTCCTTCTTCAAATAGAGCCCAAAGCTCCCCATTCTCCCCTGAAGTGCCAGGTCCCCCTGCCACCCCCCCAAAAGCCAGGCATCTGCCCAGTCTCGTCCTCCCCTTTTGTCTTCAGAGCCATTTTGCCCACGCTGCTGGTCTGCGGCTGGCTTTTGGTGGCTGCTTGGGCCGCCTTTTCTGGGGTGTTACTGGGAGAAATGATTTGTAAAGATGCTATATCTGTAATATTAGGACAAGGACATTTGGGCTGCTTTTGTAAAAGGCACAGGGCGGGGAGGAAGGGTCTGAGGACAGCAAGGGCAGTGCGAGGGCTGAATGTGACTGCACTGACCCCGAACACCAGCCATTCATTGAAAACATGTAGGACTGCACCAGTGACAAAGGCAGCTGAACAGCTTTTAGCAGAATCAGGACTGTAACACTGTCAAAAACGACTCTAGGAAGCATTGCTGTGTGTTCTTCACCATGCTGCTTCACACCCAGAAACCCGGCTCTGGGATGTGCCTCTGCTGGAGGGGCACAGCTGATTAAGCAGTGTTTTGTCAATGTCTAAAGGAAATGGATTTTGTGAAAACAGCTGACAATCTTAATGACCAGTCTTCAAAAGTAGTCTTAAAATCATTGGTTTAGACTACTTGAGGAATTTCTAATATCACTTTTTCTGCAGATATGTTGTGAGGTTGGGGGTAGGAATGGGACAAAGATAATACAATCTGCTTTTACTAATCCCCAAGGATTTATTTCTGAAAGCAATTACTGTTTGCTGTGTTAGTACCATAAGCATATGTTTTGGGATCTCAAGTGCTTTTCTAGAGGAGGGCTTTGTAGTTCTCCTAAGCTTGTACTTTGGGAGCTGATGGGAACTCACCATGGTCACCTGCTGATGGAGCCAGGTTTTGAACTGCATCTTGAGTGCTCCAGTAAAGCAGGGCGATTCTTCTCTTGTGGTGTATAAACTGTGACACAAGTTGTTCCTTTCTTATTTTCAGACTATATTCAGTGTCCACACTGCTCAAGAAGATTCAATGAGGCTGCAGCACAGAGGCACATAAAGTTTTGCGAAGAACAAGCTGCCTGCCGTGCCTTTGCTGCAAAGACCACCAGACGCGCTTTGGTAAGCAAACACGGTTGCACTTGTCTTATCCTGGAGGCAGATTTGCTAAACTAGTTTATGGTGAGTAAAGACCTATATCAATATAAAACTTAAGATTCCAGGGAAGTTGGTAGACTCTTCAGACAAGACACTTGCTGAGTATCAGCTAGGAGTTCCCCGAAACTGGAGCCCTTTGTCTGATATAAAAAGGGACAGAATGCGATAGTACGAAAAAGTTGGACAACAATTTCTTCAGACTCTTCTGCAGTTGGATTCCAGGGTAACAGCTGTAGGGAAGCAGAAACTTGGCAGCTTTTGCAAGACACAGAGAAAGTGCTTCCCGTTCATTAGGGCTCCCTGCTGTTGGCAGGTTTGCTGTTCCCTGCAAATATACAGCTGATTTACTCCCTGGTCCCTAGACACAAGGCCAAAGGGCTAAGTCCCTCTGGGGAACTGGAAAAGTGGAGCTAATTGGTAGTGTCTTGAAGTGAGTTCCTATTTTATTACAGAAAAAAAAAAAAAAGGTAAACCGTTCCTTTAGGAGAGTAGTGATTTCTTTAATTTTTTTTTTTAAGATATTTGAAAATCTTTTACCTATTTTGGGCAGGAAAAATGGCTTCCAAATGGGGGTGCACCCCAAGGGGGTGCACCTTTTTTCTGTTCCTTCTCATTGCTTCACCAATGATTTGGAGAGTTGTCACCAGGCTCCGTAAGCTCCTTACTGGAGTTGAGTGTGTGTTGTGCATCTTCATTTACTAGGGCAAGCAACCAGTGACTCAGAGAAAACCCCCAACCTTAACAACTGCTGTGTTACCCCTTCAGAAGACAGAACAAGAAGGTGCCAATACAGTCGAACCTAGGCCAGGTATGGAGTTCATTTAGCCATGTTTGAATTTTTTTTTTTTTTTTTTTTTTTTTGCAAGTCCAGGCCTTGACATGAAATCCTACACTCATTTCCATACAACACTTGTTAGAAATGAGAAGGGTCAGAAATTTCCAAGTGGGTGTTGCTGATATTGAATAGCTTTCCAAGTCATTATCCTGATCCACTGTGCTGAGTGTATTCACAGAGATTTTTACGTGGGTTCTCAGGAGGGGCTTCTTAGCTTTTTCAGTTAGAGGTCCTCAAACAGAAGTGTCTATATAGACCTAAAATAGGCAGTCTGGCTGTGAGGTTCCTTCTGTTCCATAAAGGACTCCATAACCTTTAATCTTCGATGTTAAGATTTATTCCATCTTCTTTATCTTAAGCTCATTTAGATGAAGCATCAAGCTTTGTATCTTGTTTGACTTTCTCCCTGTCGATTCAGCCTTAAAATTAACACAACCCCACCCCTAAAACAGTTCCCTCTAAGCAGAATTCCACAGAATATGTTTGCTGGCACCCATTGCTACTGGTAATCCCATACTCAGTCTATGTTTAGAAGCTGTTTTATAAGAGTTATTTTAATGGTTATTTGAAGTATAGCCTGTGAATGACAATACTTGCTGCTCTTTGTATCAATGTCTTTGATCTCTACATTTCTGGGGTTTATGTTGAATTCATGTAGGTTATGATTTTTTATGGCAAATAAATTTTTTAAATAATGATCTGCAGAGACCTCTCCAGGAATACTGCAGAAAACCAGAAAATCTTTGGGTGTATCTACTGGAAAAAAATCTTCAGGAAAGTTTGGGTAAGAAATACATTTTGATTTCAACATTGTAACATAAAAGGATCTCATCTGTTTTTGTTATATACAATATCCTGTTGCAGTGTTTGCAGTATGAACTTCTTTATATTAATTAAAGCAATCGATTGCCCTGAAAAATTTTGCAGAGCCCAGTCCCCAGTATAGGCTGCTGAGAGGAGTCATTTCAGTGTTAAATGTTCTCTGATTTGGAGCAACTCCATCTCAGGTAGGCAGTGACTGTGTTCTGCCGTTAAAGCCATCTTGAGATTTGCTTCTTGGTAGTGCAAACCTCTCTAGCAGGTCTTGTGCTCTCGCGATGTGCTTCCGTTGTCTGAGTGAGGAAGATGGCAGCAACCGTTTCAATAATCACGATGTCAGGATGACAGTGTGGAGGTTCTTCCTTCTCCTCAATGCTCACTTTCCCAGACCACGATACTTGGTGCTTCTGCTCTTCAGACCACGTAACTGGAGTTGTTCCCATCTCGGGCCATGCAGAGCGATGTCAGAGCATCAACAAGGCCTTCCAGCCCCTGCTTAAGGTGGTTGTGGTGCTGTTGTACAAGGGAATGGCTCAGATGATCAGCACCTTGTACCCTTGTGAGATGCATACCACTGCAGAAAATGAGATCCTGGCAGGAAATGTGGCCAAGACGGATTCCCTGTAGCTGGCAAGATATTTTGAGCCTGGAAGATGAGCTTGTAAGTGTGCTTGGAGTCTGGGATGGCTGGTAATGTGCAGAAAACAGTCTGTGGCAGAGACTCACATTCAAAGTCTTTGCAGGGTCCTTGTATGTGGAATTTAGCTGTCCTTGACTACTGCTGGTCAGTGGCCAAATACCTTCAACTGTGGGGAAGTCTGCAGTGGGCATGGGAGTGTTCAGTCCACAGTGCCGTCAACAACTCTACCTGCCTCCTTGATTTTGCCAGCTACAGGAAAAACCGTTGACAATACCAAGTGGTCTCATCTGGTGTTCTCCACTCCCCAGATTACCTGCGACTGTTAACAGTGTAATAACTCTTATGGTTATCACGCAGGCTCTTGCAGACCACCAACAGGGATTTATTGATACCATCATCATTCTCCAGGTTTAGCCACTGAACTCTGAACCTTGGGGCTTGACAGGCTTGGGGAGGACCCTCTTTCCCTAGGGTCACCGGCGAGCCCAGGTACTGTGGACGATGCTGCCTGTCCTGGGCCATCCAGACAGAAAAGGGTTTGGGTGGTTCGATCAGCAACGCAGAGGTTAAAAAGTGCCTCTGGCCACCTTGCTGACAGGTAGCAGATCCTGAACAACAGGCTAGATGCTAGTGTGCCCAACTCCATCAAGATTCCTGGGGTAAGATGCACAACCATCAAGAGAAGAGTGGGGGAAACTTCTATCGCAGGGGGGTCCCAGGGAGAATGAAAGCTGTAGTGGCTTCATGCCCAGCCCCCTCGCCACCTTCTTCCAGTGACCACAGCGCATACGTGCACTACAACCCCAGACACAGGGTTGCAACAGAAGCTTGGGACAGCCTGTGCCTCCAGCAGGTCCCTGACACAGACATCCACGCTAGCATCCAAAATATAGGAGAGTGTCCTGTATGTCCCCGGGAACAGCGGAAGCGACTGGCTTGGGCGAGCTTGTAGGTGCTGGGCTTTTGGCTGCTTCATTTTCTGTAAAACTTGGGCTTCGCCAGGTGCTTTACAGAGCACTTTGGGTTGGTGAGAGATCACTCTCAGTGCAACCCAAGAGTGCTTTTTAGCTGGGACAGCAGACATGAGAAACTGGCTTTGAGTGGTGCAAATAAATGTTCTCATCCTTAAAGTGCCTGGAAATGGTTTCCAGGATGAGCTGCTCCATCACCTCCCCAGGGATGGAGGTTTAATCTTAGGTAAAATGGAGTAAAATATAAAAGCTGTTTCTGTACAAATAACGAGTGTACGGCTTGTTGCTGCTTTCAGACCACAAACGAGCACCAGAAGATAGAGTGGCTGGTCGGCAAGGCTGTGTTAAGGTTTTCTTCTGATGCATTATGGAAGACCTTAAGCAACACAATATTCCAGCACCTCTTCCACCTAACGTGCTACAGCTACCACATTCAATAAAATAAGCAAACTGAAGTTCTTTTTTTTTTTTCTCTTTGAGGCTACAAAGCTGATTATGTTGTCCTTTTTAAAGTTGTGAGATTATTTGTATCAGCTGTCAAAATTTAATTAAATGATTGCCTGTGAGGGATGGATGTTGCCCATGGTTCATTCAATGGTTTTAACAAAATGTAGGAAGATCCAGTATCATGATTTTTTTTTTCCCTAGTGCTTTACATTTATTTTTTTTCCGAACAAGTTAAAGGAACATTTTTGGAATTTTGTGTATAAATTTAATAGAATCTCCCAGTAAACAGTAAATGATAAATGGTAGTGATTGATAGGCAATAAATGGCCATGTGTGCCGTGCATCAGCTTCAAAGCACTTGAAGTTCAGACTAAATAAAACCAAATCTCATTCTTCCATTAAAAACTTCAATTGCTTTTAGAAATTGATTGACAAGACAGAAATGTCATGGAAGCATATCCCTTTCTTAATTTTTTGCCACCTGATTTATTACCAGCCTTGGATCACCTTGCATAAACTTTCAATGTTGCAATGTGTTGGATTGTTGGTTATCTTTAGCCCAACAGTTCCCAATAAGTCTTTCAATTAAAATCCATAAGGAATGTTCTTCCCTATTAAATGTTTATAGAGTAAATGAAGATGAAAAGTAGTTAGACACAGCAATATTAAATACTGGACGTTACAGTTTAATTAAACTCTACTTACGCTTTAGCTTACCAGAGTATCTTGTGCAATGTTATCACACTTGTATCCTTTTATACCCAAGTAAATGAACCCTCAAAAGTTAAAGCAAGTTTTACCGTGTTTGGGGTCCCTCGCCCCCATTATTTCTATCTTGTATAGAGCTGTTTGGTATTGATTCCACAGATCATTTTCCAGTGTCTTACAGAAAATGTAATTATAGGGACTGGAATGGTGTATTGAAAAAGAGTACTTTAAAATTCTGCTAGCAGAAAAATGAATCAACCATTATGTATGGAATGTACCATCCTATTTCAGACTGGCTGGGAAAAACTCTTGGAAATTAACAGCAACTCATTGCTTAAGAAAATGGAGCGTCCCAACAGGAGCAGTTGGTAAATAAAACTGAAGGAAAAAGAAATGAACATGGTTTCTGATAGGGAATGGGAAACGAGCACTAGAAATAGTTGTGTTTACATAGAGGATACAGTGTCTTTTGTTACATGTAGTATAATTTTAGCTCCTCAACATTTTTATCTCTACTATGATATGAGGTAAAATATCCTAAGATCTCCCAGAGGGCCAGTGCTAGAAGTCAGTCAGGACTTTTTTTCCCCCCTCGTTTCTTAGCTGCTACACCACAGCCCATCCCACCTTCCCCAGGCCACCCCTCTGCCCTTGCACCCTCCTCTCCCATTTGGAGGAGGACCGGGCTGTTCCTGAGAGGAGGGAGTGCTGGTCGCTGGTTGGGCTGCCGCCGTCCTCCACCATACCCTTGGCGTGTGCGGGGCCACCTCTCCCCACACCGGTGCTGTCACAGCCCCGCGTGAGTGAAAGGCTGTGCCACCAGAGATGTCCTGCTGCTTAATTCAAGGATGAGTATTTCAGTAATTAGTTACACCTCTTACAGAAGCACAAGCCAAAAGGACAAAATGTCTATTAACATTATATGATCAGGCAGTGCTACAGAATTTGTGGGGCTTTTACAAGTACAAAAGCTTGGATGAAGCGAAGTGAATACAATTTGCATGAACAAGGAAACAATGCAGTAAGTGAATATACACACACACACTTTTCCAAGTCTGGATGGAAGTAAGAGCCCAGTTGTAGAATGTGCCTGTGACATTGCAACCTTTTCCCTATTCTGGAACTCGTAATTTAAATAACTGCTAACTAGGCACGGCTGCGCAGCACCTGCTCTTCCCACTGCTGTTGTCATTACAAGAATTACCTTAAAATTCCTTCTGGTTTGCCTTATGCCAAAATTAGTCGTAACTAAAAATACCCCTCAACAGTGTATCCGAACAACATATTCTGGAATGAACTGCAATACAACCCTTCCTTAATCCAAGTACTTATAAACTTGTAAGAATATTTGGATCATTGTAGCTGTACAATGTCATTGTAGTTCATTAAGAGCAAAACAGCAATCATTTAAAAAATATATTTTATTTGAAGTTGTCTGGAAATATTCCTGTGATTAACAGGGAAGAAGAGAAGACGCTAGCTTCACGCTGTATCTGTAATGATCATTAGGTACTATTAACTGTCTTTGGATTTAATGGAAGAGTAGCTCTCAGGGTTTGAGAATTTACTCAGATTCAGAAATTCTGTGTCTGTTTTAGCTGCAACAGAATCCAGTAGTAACTGCATCCATTAAAACCGGGATTTTTTTTTTTTTTAACTGTAGGTTAGGCAAGAAAGTAAAAAGTTTGGGGGTGGATTTTTAATAATGTCATCTCTTGTGAGATATGGTTTTTGCAATTTCTGCTAGTTCATGCATCAGGTGATAGGACCGTCACATCAATGCACCATCAACTGGAAACGTACATGGACAATTTACCCCAGGACACAAACAAAAGTCCCCACGGTTCTGGTTGAGAAGAAACAAAGGATGGAAATCCAACTGCAGCTGTCCCAACGCTGCTGAGCAAAACCCGGTGATTAAAATGGCCTCGACCATTATCACACCCACTAATTTCAGGTGACGCTTGTGAGGCAGGTTCATAACCGGGTTTTGAACAGGGCCCAGTGCCAGCTCACCACCACAACCCTACGATGAGCGGACCTGCCGCTGGCCCCACAGAGGTCCTGCTGGGTCGCAGGCTCCCCTGGGCCAGGGTTGGCTTTCCGTGAAGGAATCCACATTTCAGATGGCTACGATTCATAATCATTTCCCAGACTAAACAAAGGCCATTTTTATCAACAAAAGGTGAATAAAGGCCCCTTAGGTAGGAAGCATTATATTTTATTGAGTGTTAAATCAAGTTGTTGACTCAATAGGATAACATGCTTAAATTTAAGCAAAAGCTTAAGTGCTTTACTAAAGAGAGACCAGTGTCTGATACTTTGCCAGATCCAGCTCTAAGTGAAAATTAATGTTTTGCTTTAACCTTTGAGACAATTCACTTCCCATCCTGAAAACCGCACATATACAAGACATTGATTCTTACACAGTCATGCAAAGTGGTAGTTATTTCCAGCCCTAGGAAAAAAATAAAGGAGATGCACCCAGCTGAAGTGCGCTTCAAAAAAACAAAATCTAGTTAAACGTTATCGCAATAGTGATCTTCTTCATTTAAAAAAAGTGAAACAAGGAGATAAGATTTACTCTTGGAATGATTCTGATTTAAATTAAAGATTCATAAAGTTCAGTAATTAAGTGCTTAACAGAAATCTATGATATTGATAAATTGTTACATTTGCCATGTGTATAAATTTGCTGTGATTTATGGCTCATTAAAATTATTTTTCTGTGATTTCCCCCTGCTTCCCATTCACCCTAACCCTATTTCTCCTACCACAGCAGCCATAGTTTTATTGTGCCTGTTATGACGCTTTGCTATCATTGAAGATATTTATTCAGTTGTTTGTGTGAAAGGTAAGAAACAAAAATATAGAGGGTGTTGAGGGAAATATGTTAGTTCTACTATTGTCATATGCTAAAAAACTAATAGTAGTATGAAAAATAGAGCTTCTTGTTTATTCACATCCTGAATTTAACTACCATGTTCATAACGTGCTTTGAAAACATTTGGGGCATTTTTTACTTCAAAACAAAACAAAACCAAAAAACACCCCATCCTAACAGATTTAAGTAAAAGCACAGTCTTAAAAAAAAGAAGGAAAAAAACCCAAACTACGGTGATAATTATTTGAAGGCATGGTGAAAATGAGGCAATGTTACAGAATTTGTAGTGGATGGAAAGGAGCGAGGAAGATGATGCAGCTGGTTTATGGCCATCCCACCAGTTGCTAGCTGAAGACCTTGCTGTTGGCCGAGGCCATTCAGCCTGTGTGATGGTTCCTCTGGACCAAATGCCATTGTGATGTCCCCAGTAGTGTTCTGGTTGTCACCTGGTGGGAGCTGCCAGAAACTCATCACGTGAGTGAGATCCATGAAAGGCAGGCTTGTAGTTTCAGCTGCTGCCTCTGTCTCCTTGTGCACTGGGTACTTGTTAGTATCCCCTACAGGCCCTGAGGAAGCTTCTTCCAGACTGATTTTGTGGAGAGATTGAGGTTCTGGTAATGGCAGGTCCTCCAGAAGATGCACATTGTAACCTTTAACATCCACTTTTATCGGTATATTCTTGAGGGATCCTGCTGCAAATGAGGTAGAACTAAGGTCGTATTTATTAGGCTGATGAAGGTTCAGGTTGGCAGGAACGGCTGTTGAGCATGGTGTGGGATGGACAGCTGGAAGGCTGTCTGCACAGCCCATCCTTTGCAAATGAGGAGAAGGTTCAAGAGGAAGAGCAGTTTGTAAGCTTGGCTGCGAATGAAGATGTGAACAGTTGTATTCCTCTGATTCCGAACTATTCAAAATCCCATTCTGCACAGAGACCCGTTCAGGAAAAGGGGACAGTGTGCTGGCATCTTCCTTCAGTCTGAATGGAAAAAGCTGGTCAAGGAGACCCACTGAGTCACCATTCTGCAACCTGCTCTTGAGCAATTCTTGTGGATGAGTCTTCCTAGTATGGCGAGTCAAGTGGTCCTTCCGCCCAAACCTCTGGGCACAAAACTGGCATAGAAAGTCTTTGCAGCCTGTGTGAACTACCATGTGACGCCGCACATCTTTACGGGTATAGAAGTGACGCTCACAGTGGTCACACTTATGTTTCTTTTCCTTGGTATTGCCAGTTGGTTTCCCTGCATGGCTTTTGAGGTGTTCCAACAGAACTTCAGTGCCACCAAATTCCTGGGCACATACCCTACAGGTAAGGTCCCCACTGGTGGCTGCATGAAGAGCCAAGTGTCTCTTGTAGCCTAGTTTGGTGTTGTACTTCTTGCCACATTCTTCACACTTGAAGGCCATCTTGTTAGGGTCATGAGTCTGAAGGTGATTCTTTAGATGGTCTTTCCTGTGAAAGGTCTTTTCACAGTAGCCACACTGGTGAGATTTCTGTGGAGAATGAGTGGCTGAGTGCCTAAGATTAAGAAAAAAAAAAAGAAAAAAGTTATTTGCATTTACATTCACTCTAGTATACAGTGCAGCTTCAAGACTTAAAAACACTGGCATTCTTGAAGGAAGGCATTTTCACAAGTTCTCAGAATATTAGTAAAAGCCTAACTTTTTGGGTGGGAAGGCATTAATCATAGAGTTTAAAATCACTCAACATAATCTTTCTGAGTAGCCACCGCAATTGAGGGAGATTACTTTTCTCCAATTCTACCAAACCAGAAATAATAAAACCTGGAACTTGGGGATTAACTGTCAGTAGGACACCCCAAAGGAAAAAGATGTCCTTGTTTTTTTTCCCCACACACCCACTAGAAAAGGAGTGCCTTCAGAGCTGTACCTGAGCAGTTTATATTTGGAAATGAAGGCTTTTGTGCATCCGTGCTGTGAACACTTGTAGGGGCGCTCCCCTTTGTGTGCGTAAGTGTGGACTGTGAGCTTGTCAATGGAATCAAATATCTTCCCACAGAGTCGGCAAGGGAAACTGTCTGGCTGCTTCACTTCTCTTCCCTTCAACAGTGAAGACCGGCCATTTCTCCATTTAGGTATAAACCTCACAAGAGCATCACAAGTGCTTCCTGAGCTGCCACAGCTCAGCTTTGCAGCAGAGGAACAGGAAATGGTCCCGTAGCACTGAGCAATGCTTTTGCCTAATGCTGCTCCTCTCAGTTTCCCTTTGAGTTTGCTTTTTGCTTTTACGGGTCCCAATTTATTCGGTGGTCTGAACCTGGTGGTAAGGACTCGGTCTTTATGGATGCACTGGTGAGATTCCAGCAGAGCAAAAGTTGCAAAAGTACTTCTACAGCTGGAGCATATCCAAGGGTCTACGGGCTCTTTCTGCAATGAGAACAGAAACAGGTTTTTCTTATTAGTCATTCTCAGGAAAGGTCGTATTCTTCCCATTGACCCTACATCTTCTCCTGGGCTTTCCAAAGACCTGTTGTTGTCCTCAGCAAGGACAATATACTACCACATAGCTGTTCAGCTAGAAATGGATTCTCTCTAGGATTCTACAAACTGGAAAGAAAAAAAAAAGGTGGCTAAATACCGACTTCCATGTTTTTGTTTAGCATTTACTGCAACAGTCCTAAGTCCTTCACCTTTGTTTATCTGTTTGTACTGAATTTCAGTTTCTAAGTTTGTTCCTTTTATGGAATTACTTATAAAAGCAGTTGCGAATAGTGCTTATCCATAGACTGACATAATTTATCTCTTACTGCAACTGTAAAAAAATCCCAAAGCTGGGAAGTGTCTAATTGGGTGGGCTCCTGCACACAGATGTATTTTAGCCATACAGGATTTCCCTATGTTTTGGGCTGACTCCATGCTTTACCAGATGGCAATGCTCAATGTCTCCAGGAGAGAGTTCCTTCACTTAGCGTGACATTTGGCATTGGACTTTCTTAAACTTGGTAAGAAACACCTTAGTTTGGGGCATGTCAATCCTATCCTGGCTTAAAGGCATTAAAACAGTTTTTCAGCAAGCCATGCATTATTTGGAATTATTTTTTCTGTGGAAATAAGAGCTCTACTGGATTCATTTGAATTCAATTTAAATATTGACATTTTAAAAATTCCAATGAAAAACAATTACAAAAAAACACCCGTCACTGAGGGAATGTACTTCCAGTTAATACATGATGATGTACTTCCTTAGCTGTCTCTACATTTTAAACTGTCCTCTCCTTCCCTTGCTCTTGGGCTAGCTTGCTCTGAAGAACATAGTGAGGCTACGTCCACTCAGTCTTTACTTGCAGATGGAGCCCATGCCTGATGCTGTGGCCCTCCCACTCCTTCTTTCTGGGTATACTCTGAGGCCCTCCTATGCAAAAGCAGCAACAGGGTTACATGCCTTCCTGGAGCACCTCTGAATTCCTGGTTCTATCACACTCCCTGTTAAACATTCCCTTCTAGCTTGGCTATCAATCTTCACAGTCATGTTTTCAACTCTTACGAACCTTTCCTATCAGTTTAAGGATTCGTACTATCGTACAGAGGGGAAGGTGCTGGGATTAGGAGAGAAGGGTTATTGCATAGGAAAGACTGAAATAATCAGTGCATTATCTGACCAACCGGTCAGAGCATAACAAGGGGGAATTGGCAAGAGAAGTCTGAGGCTGGGCAGCTTGGCTATCTACAAATTAATGCCAATCTTAACTCTTTCCAACACATCCCACTGGTGCCACTTACTTCTGGCTATATCTAATGGCTCCATTGGATTATAAACACAGGAGAGGAAGAGCAACCTTTCTCTGAGTAGCTTTTTGGTTAAAATTGCTCTTTGCTTTGTGTTAGCCAGCTACACTATGGTCTACTCTAGTGTTACCTGAGTTACATAAACAGAGAAAGCATGTAAATTGTAATTTACTATGTCTGGTGATGGCTTGAATGCAGATTAGAGGTACTTACTGCTACTGGAGGCAAAGGACAGACATCAGATTCTTCTTTAATGAAGACTGCAGAAGCTTCCATAAATTTGGCATAATCGGCAGCATACCATACTTTCAATTCCGTGTGGGGTTCAATTGGCTGTGAATGGAAGAAAATAGTACATGTTTACTTGTGCCAATTTTCCAGTACCAAATAATACTGAAGATTGGAGGGGTGTGTGTGTGCACAATTTGTGTCCTTACACAAGCTGCATTCTTTGAATCTATATAAATTATCGGTAACTTAGTTTCACGATTCAAGCACTTTTTGAGCATTACTATCCACTAGGGTTTGACACTTTCACAATTTCTAAAAGCAGAAATGCATATATGTACAGAGATTTCCTGGGGACAGTAGCAGGAGGGGTGCCTCAGCCCTCATGAACTTTGCTCAGTGAGATGTATTTGTCTGTGATGTCCAGGCATCCAGCAGTCCTTCCAAGCAATATCCCATGCCCATTCCTTGACGTTTCAAAGCCCACTAGACACGACACTTAACTACAGAGTACAGAAAAGAAAAAATGCATTGTGAACGCACAACAGCTTGGGTGCCTCCTGGACGTATCGCATTTACAGCGCAGAGTTATCACTATGTGGACTACAAGTCAAATTTGCATGTTCCTACGTGCTGGCTCGTATGTGTCAGGCTCACCGGGCATGTGCTTTATTGCACCTCTGCCCTCCTTTCGCTGAAGCCTTCCCACACAGGACTCAGGGAGCCCATAATCTGCAGTCTCCCATCCAGTCATGCCTGCACAAATCTTTCCTTGGACTGGACTATGACCTCCTCTGACAAATATTTTCAGTCAATAATACAGCAAATAGAAAAAGAGAGGTGTGATTACACTCACTGGCTAAAGATCCATTAGTTATTTAAAAGCAAAGGAGAAAACTAACTTGGGGTCATGATTTATATGCCTCCCTGGCCCTGTACACAATTTTCTTCATCTGTAATAAAAACCAACATTGTTGCAACAGGGGTAGAGCCAATGTGCACTGTACTTGTAGTTTTATTTAAACTAAACTAAATTTGTGCCACTAAGAAGAACAAACTAGCCTGGAAGAGGAGCAGTTGAGTCTTATTCCACATAATGCGACATTTTATAAAATTGTTGTTGGATAAGCATGGTAGGTGAAAGATAACAGGTAATTGTGTGTATAAAGTCGAAAATTGAACTTTTGAACTCCCGAGCACAAGCCTGCTTGCTAACTACAACCAGTATGGGTTGGTTGTATGTTTTGATAACACCTGGCCTAAACAGGAATGGTGTGTGCTGAATTCTTCACTTAATGACGGACATGAGGCAGAGCCAGCAACTAGGAGGCCAACTGTGCGTTGTGCTCCTGCAGACAGGCTATTCAGATGGAGAAAACCAAGCCTGAAGGAGCTCCACAGAGACAAATGCCTGGGGATGCCCCAAGCCCTTGGCCAGTGACACCTGAGGCTGGGACCCACAAACAGCTGCACAGCATGATGCCGTCATGACTTTCCGCCCGACGTTCCTGGACCAGTGGCAGTCTCCTCAGTGGGAAGCTGAGACCTAGCCAATGTGACTTTGGAGGGAGAACAAGTGCATCAGTGTGTGAAACAGTGAAGTAAGGTAAAAGCCCTGATCTCAGTAAAACTGAGATTAAACACCAGTATCCAAATTCACTACAGGTTGTCATTTACTCAGTCTCACCTGTGACAATAAGAGAAAGCTATGGCAGCACCCATGTGAAACTCTCCTGTGATCACAGACAGCAACCGTGGATGATTTTTACTTCCTCATAATTCTATAGTTTTTTAAAGCACTTATTTCTAGGGACTGCAGTCAAGGTACGCTGTAATGGTGCTGTTAGTACGCCACTTACATGTACGCTTTTGTAGCTGCAGTTTCATGTCACCAAAATCCCATCTCTCTGTAAAAACAGTGGGGAGAGGAGCCAATCCCTCTACTCCCAACTTCACAGACTTTATTCAAAACATCTTGAGAAAATATCTTCATAACCAGCCCTAAGGCAGCCTCACGCTGTGACCAGCAGGGTGTGCCTAAGTGTAGCAAAAGGCTATCACTTTCCCTGACCAGGACAAAATCTGCAGGATGCCACAGCACCGTGAATAATACTGGGATTCCAGGAGAAATAAAACCAAAGTAATTCCCTATGATACACAGCACAGTAAAGTTTCGAAGACACATTCCTCATCCTAAGATACTCTTCATGTCAGTATATAGGATGCAACTCTCCATTAATACCAATGAGCAGAGTTCTGCTGAAGTCAGCAGAGAGCTGGTTCAATAGTTTTTAAATTATACTGGAAATTGTAAGTTACCAGTTTGTAACTACAACTTCTTAGAAAAGCATTTGTTCATGCTTCCCAAATATAGTATTATTAATCCTGTCAGTTCTACAAGTACAGCGTCCATTTAAAATCAAATTGAAATCTCAAATGGTATGGACTGTATCAGAATCTCAAACACAGTCTAAACAAGGTCTCAGATTAGTATATACTGTTTTACATTGATTTTCTTTTTTTTTAAATAATTATTTTAATATTAATCCAAATTACCTTATTCTCACATCATCACTGTGTGGTAAATAGTTTTCTCATTGTGCAGGTGGAGAAACAAAAATGGAAGAACAAAAGTAAACACTACTGTCCCACAGAAATGTGTGCCAACTTGGAAATGAAATTGACATGCTGGATTTTAATCCCACAGTAACTTCTTCTGACTAATATTCTTTTCTTTATTTTTAATGTTGCTCACAATGATATACAAGCATTAACTTAAGAATAAAAAAGGAGAACAATGAATGTTCAACATACAGACTTTAGTTTCCTAAGTGTACAAAAGAGTAAGTTCTGATTAAAACAAACTTTGCCTCAGAAAGCAGCCAAAACAACAAAAACGAAGACTCTATGTTCCAGTGTCATTTGTAAATAGCGAGTATTTTGTTCTCTCTCCTCAGACAAAGACACAGTCTCTTAACATAAACTGATCATTTCGTGGCAACATTGCAGTATTGTAAGTTCTGCAGTTAAGTCTTCAGATTTAATGAGACCAGAAAATAGTACATAAAGATTCTACTTAGCACCCTGCTCCTGAGCACCTGGTAATTGTGCTCAGAATACAATGTGTGTCCAAAAATGTAACACAGGAAAGGTACGTGTTTGTTCTTTCCAGGATGAAGAACTGTTGAATGTAACGATGCTAGATAATCTCACCACGTACCTATCTGGAACTGAAGAACTTTACAACATTCACGTTTAAACACCACCATCATGAATGATATTTCTGTTTCCCTCCGCTCAGTCTCCTCACTACCCACAACAGCAAGTACACACTGTCTTTTACTGGAAAAGGCCATACGCTGCTTGCTTAACTACAGATTGATATAAAAGGTGGTATGTAATAAAGATCCAGTTGGCAGAATATAACCAATCTTTCATCTGTAAAAGGGTTAGCCTTTCAGAACCTTTGCCTATAAATTTCCATTTGGATGACGGATGAAGCAATGTGGGTTTAACTACCTTAACAGTTGTGAAGTAGACTTCTCCACAGTGCTGATAAGCCACAAGGGTCTGTTCTTCTTGGTTCCGGGCTAGCCGGACAAACATCATCCAGTTTCCACAGTCTTCATTGGGAGTGTCCAGAAAGTACTTCCCTCCATCTTTCAATACCTGAAACAAAGGGGGAGGACAGGAGAAAGAACATGATAAAACCAAGTCCTGTACAGAGGCACATTAGTTTTCTTTAACTTGGAATCATGGCTGTCGGTTATTTACTCTGTCTTGGTCATATGTCCTTTGAAATCATGGTTGTTTTGAGATAGATCACTCTGAAAGAATACTGAGTGCAAAAGAAAGTGAAGAACGAATATCTGCCGAGCACCCAGCTACTAAAATAACTGTAGACCTTTGTATGTATTTCCAGTTTATATTTCATCATTTTTATGTTATATAAAGATAATATTATAAGAACTAAGTGCAGGCAGGTAGAAAGATAAGCTTTATGCCTTAATGTACTTCCTGAGTACTTGATAATCTCAAACTTCAGTGCTGTATTAATGCTACATTTTACATGGAACAATTGTACAACTTGTGTAATAAGTCCAGAGAGGTAACATACAATATAATGGCATTTTAACAGTCTTCTCTTTTTCCCCTTAACAATGCAAAAGTAAATACAAATGAACAGTTGTGCCAGAAAGATCTATTTATTTTTGCTTTACTTCATTCTTCCTAGATTCATTTCCAAGAGAATGCCTCTACAAGGCAAATGCTCCCGACCTCATACAAGACAGTGCTTTTCTGCAATATAGTCTTGAGCATGGACAGCTGAATCTGCACAACAGATGTCAGCACAGCATGTATCTATTCTACTAACCACATAACCGATCAATTAATTGCAAAAAAAGTTGCATTTCCATTGCTTCTGGGAACTATCTTATCTAACTTTGTCATGTTTCCGATGAAAACACCTGCCTGTTGGATAAGTTTGGTCAAACACTCAGAATGCTGCTAGGGAGAAGTCAAGGCAGCTACTGCTGTCATGTAGGAAACCTGGGACTCCAGTCTCTTCTTCTGAAGAAACGGTCCATTCATCAGCCAGAGCTGTGCTTATCACTGTATACTTTTAAGCAAACGGGCCTGACTGATAGAGGATAGGGTGTGGTTTACAATGGCTTGGTGAAGAGGAAGGAACTGGGTGCTTAGCTCATCCGTGCTCACAAGCTTGTTAGAGGCGTGTGTTTTCTGCATTTGTAAGAATTAAAGTGTCTCATAAACAGATGGAAGAAATTTAGTTATGGAGAACAACAAATCCTCTCTGGTGTCAACATGCCATGAAAACCCCACAGAAGGACGGTGTTACTTTCCTGGAAGACCATTCACATGACTTCCATGAGCAAATGAAGTTTAGAGCAATTACTGAAGCTATTACTTTTGCTCTCAAACAAAACTACAGAAGTATCTTTATCTATGCCTTCCCCCCACAACACACAGTGTTTTCCAGTCCCAAACTTCTGGAGAAAGCTCAAATGAAGACATAAAGCCTGTCACAGGACCGCTGTCGCAGGGTCCCTCTCTCCTGGAGCGTGAGAGGGCCTGAAATGAAATACGGGCTCTGGAAGAACCATGACCTGTTGGCAAGTCCTCGCAGAGGCTGTGGCTTGACCACGGACTCACCGTATGACAGAGAGGTGTGCTCAGGTGTGACCCCATGCAGCAAAATGCAAAGACTGGGGGCGTAGAGGATAATAATCAACTATCGCTCCCAAGGAATTCCTGTGGGAAAGGATGTGCATGTAGAGATGTCTAAGCTAGGCTAGCCCTGAGACGCCACTATTTGTGCTGGATAAAGTACAAACAATAGTGCCACAGTCCAGAGGAGACGATCAGTATCTGTGCATGCAGCAAGGGATGGTACCAACCCTAAACAACGATCTGACTAAATAAACTGAGTTAGTGTACTGTGTGTCAAAGTTTATATATAATCTCATCATTAAGAAGTGTTTCCCCATCCCTGCACTGTTCCTCCCTACTAAGCAGGTGCCTTAGCACATATTTCTGCCACTATTGCTAACTCAGTGCACAAACTTAACCCTCCCATGGTGTTAAGCATGGTGTTAAGCACAAATCCTTTTGTTTGATCTGGGAAGACAGTACTATACTTTCAGTAGCCGTGTCCTGTGAAAAGTTTGTCAAGAGCTGTTAGACTGACAGGTAAATCACCCCAGAAGTGGCAAAACGAGAAAGCAGGAAAGAAAACTTCTAGAAAACACAATATACCGGAACATCGTGGTACTTCAGGTTATGCTGTGCTGTCCAATAATGTGATTTACATTCCTACCTACAGATCAGAAGTACAATTAATTAACTAGATCAGACGGCAAATTGACTGGTTAAAATACATAAATACATATGAACTGTTAAAGATACATATGCACTTCATAGTAAGTCACTGGGTTTTTACCTGCAGGACTAGCCTGCTCTCATCATAGCGGGTCAGTTTTGTAGACAGTTGACCAACATAAGGACCAAACTGTGTTCTCTTCTGTATTACTTTCTTTGCAAATACTCCAAGGACTGTGAATAAAAGAAGACCAGTCTAAAATTAATATAGACATCACAAACTATGTCTTGTATATTTACAGTTGAGAAATGGAGATAAACACTATAGTGCAGAACATATGAATTCTTGTAGACAAATAACCCAGGTAAATAATTCTAACGGGAAGAATCTAAAAAGGATATAAATATGTACAGAGATTTTTTAAAAATGGGTATTTGATTGAACACAAAAGTGCCTAAAATCCATAACAGGATAATAAACTGAGTATGCAGCACAAATGTGTTGATACTCTTCAATCTACAAGCTGATGTTATAGCTTGTTGGCATAATTTACAAGGTTGTTCTCTCCCAATCTGAGTGGAGAGAATCTATAAAAACACAACGTTAGCCATCTTAATCATTTTAGTTACTCCCCTGCCCAATACCAATGGTGCAACACAATAGGCATCTTATTCTCTTTCTGCAATGCAGTCTAGGTGGGACTAATTTAACACAGGTAGCTGTGGAAAATTTGCACACTAAGGATGCCGTTCCCTTGTTGAAGTTTGGGCATTCAAATTCCCCTGCCTTCAGAAGGAAACAACAGTCTTTCTACAATATGAACTGAAAATGCTGCAAAAGGTAAATTAACCTCGTTGTTCCTTTGAGTTTGCAGGGGGTGGATGAGGGATGTTATTTACCATTTTGTTTCTGACTTCTTACTGAATACTCTTTCCTGTTTTGCATGCATGGGGAAAAGAAAAAAATATGTAATGGTGCATGGCTATTAGTATTAGATACAAATTCATCATTCATTAAACTTGTATTGACTGAACAGAGCTAACTGATTGCTCACAGCTAAGTGTCACACCAGCTCTGGCTAATGTCCTGCCGTCAGTCTACGCATTGAAGTTACTAGAAATCAGTCATAAAAAACAGTTGCCGAATGTGAGCTTTAGCTGTGCTCAGCTGAAAACAGTCTTCATACTGTTAATATCCAATGATTATGGCTTGAGTTATTCATGAAAACAAACCAGTGTTAGTACTTTTGCCTCCTCTTTCTCAGATGTGGGAAAAAGAGCAAAAATACTTACTCTGCTGATTTCCAGCTCGCAGCTCCAACACTCGCAAAGTGAGGTAATGAGGTAGGGTGAGACGGGCTCGGCTAGGAATAACCCTATCTTTAGCCCTGATGAGTGGTCCGTGGAGTTTGCATTCTCCTATAAGGCTTTTACCGCAATCCTCACACCCTACAAATCCAGAAAAGGGAACCTGTTACTAAAAATGGCATGCTGCTCTTCCATTTAGTCTCTTCTAATTTTGTCACCTTGAGAACACATCTTGAATTACCAATGCTTTTCTTCACGCCACTGTTCTACACTGGGTAGTGAAAAGATTATCTGCAAGCCAAAACTGAACTAGGAAGGTTTGAAACAAGACCTCCAGTTTGTGCATTCTCTCCTGTGCAAATTGGTGGGTTCTGGCCTCCTAAGATTTATACACGTGATCATTTGGAGCTATTGCAAACCGTGCCTTTGAAGACGTTGGATGGCAGCAAAACTGGAGCTTGCAGCATGCACACCTATAAATAAAAGTGCATATATTTGTATAGAAATGAGAAGGGTAAAGTTGCTAGCAATAACCAAAGTAATTTGCAGAGATCCAAGGAGTCCACGAAAGATCACTGTGACTTTGTGAGCCTGCATAGACCATTCTCAGTAGAATGAGAGGCCCTCAGTTTACCATGAAAAATGAGTATGATGGGTCTTATAGTCACAACTCAGTTGACAGTTGTGCAAGGGCAGCCTTCTCGTAGACCCTGCAGCCTGTGGAAGTAAGCAAAAGGGCGACGCCACATCTCCCAGTCAGCAGTTCACAATAATGACATCTGCAGGCTGAACACACGAACCATCCACAGATGGCATTAGTGAGAAATACATGTCTGCAAACTCACTTTCCCCCAGCACAGTGAGATATTTTTGGTTCAGTGTAGCTCAAACTGGTTGCCAGGGAAACTCATATGGAGCAGCGACACAACTGAGCAATGAGACTCTCCAGCAGAAGGTCATCCCAACACCGGTGTCACACAGGGCAATGGGAAAAAGGGAACTTCTTGCATAAAACCCTTTTCTAGACAGTAGAAACCAAACCAGCAAGCCAACAATGCTTTATGACTGAGCTAAAAGGAAAAGCTGATATTGGTCATCCAGGACTACCTCATTTTGATTTACTTCTGAAAACTCTGCTGAGCAAGTCTATTCAGTAAGCGACAACAAGGAGCAGAGGAGGGGAGCCAGAACAGCCAAGTCCAAGGGTGCCACGGGACGCTGCAGCAGAGACTGGGGCAGAAGAGGTGAGGCTTCACCCCAGACAGGGGCTCGTAGCCAAAGAGCGGTCAAGAGAAGTCTAAGGGCTCAGGAGACACCGCCTGGAGAGACATTGGAGATGGTCTTTGAGAAAGGACAGTAGCACCATAAATGTCATTATTCGGGGTAGCTCAAAAAGGTTTCAGTTTGTAAGCACAAGTAGGCACGTGACTAAATTACACGCCTCGAGAGGCTAGTCCAAAATCTCCCCAAATAAACCTGAAGTGTTCCTACTGAGTTCTTTGGGCTCTTCATCTCCATCTCACCTCCTCCACGAGGAGGTAGACTTGCTTGTCGGTCAGGCTGCACGCACTGCAGTAGTCCATATTTTTCAATAATGTGGGGACCATGTAATAGTTTTCTCTTGCCATGGCTCCCAGACTACACACCTGCACTACGAATAGCTGAAATAGATGATTTTTTTTTTGCTAGTGCTACAGATAAAGAGCATGCCACTCTACAACCATCACTTAAAATGCACAAAAAATAAATAATAGAGCTGCAAGGCAGATTCTTCTTGTTACACACTGGTTTACGTACCTGAAAGTCCCTTACAGCTAGGCTGCCTGAAAAAATCTTTTCTTGGTGATTTAACTTAATTGGCTTTTAAATAAATTGCCAACAATCTATGTCTTCTGAAGGCAACAAAATTATGAGGGCTTCCTGATCTTACCTAGAATAACAGCAACTTTGTTTCAAGTCAAACAGCTCCTGCTTGGAGAGTCATTGTATGCAAACTGCCAAAAAACATTACCAAAAGCAAAATGGAGACAAAGAACCGCTGTTAGAGGGAGGATGTATCTAATCGTAAAGTACACGACCTTATCAATCCATGCCATGCCTCTGTGATTCATCACTACTGAGCTCCTGAGCAAACCTTCCAGCCGCCCCGGGGCAGTGCCCGCCGTGGAGGCCCCAGGGTGGGCAGCTCACAGGAAGGCTGGAAAGGGAAGGCAGGGAAAAAGGATCTCCCTTGAATCAGCCTCCAAATTCGGCACTAGCACCACAGTAGCTAACCCTCCTTGGTCCTCCGGATCCAAGACGTAAAGTCTGAAGCAATTCACGCAATGTGGGTGCTGGGGACACACTCCTCCAAAATCTGGGACTACTTTGTATCCAAACGGGTGCCAAGCATGCTACCAGGCTTGGTGGCCCCAGAGACAGTTCCCCAGGAGGCACGCCTCACCGGCACGACACAGCCGTCAGCTAGCACTGAATGAAATTAGCTGCAGAGCTGCAAGTGTTTTTTTAAGCACCTTGCTAGTCTGGCGTGGGATTCTGACCTGGCATCGCGGCGAGGCACCTTGAAATATCTGGAGCTGCCCAAGGCTTGTTCTAGGATTTTGTTTCATTACATGGGATATGAAGATAACTAGATGACTTAGTTATTTAACAGGCATTCCAGAATTACCTCAGCTACACAGTATTTCTGACCCCACACCAGCACGTACATTCAGAGTACCCTGACGGAATTTATTGCGCACTAAAAATTGCCAGATGTACCAGAAGTACAGGACTGCACAGGACTGGACCACTGAAAATATAATAACTTTAGAGACTACACTGGGGAATGGGGGTCTTTGTAATTTCTAATAGCACAAACCTGTCAAGTTCACATTCTTCCTTAAAGATAATTACAGACCAACTCACGAGCCTTTGTATTTCAATGCTAAATTACAGATGCCGTTGGCAAAGGAATATATGCGTTATCATAGCTGCAGTATGTCACCGGTTTGCAAAACCCACACAGATTTTATGCCCCCTTTTAAGTTGGCTGCTTAAGTAAAATGTAATTTTTTCAACAACAGTCTGAGAACACACTCTAACCTGTTCTGAAGGATGGAGCATCCAGCTATGGGAACAACACGCACTGTCATATTAGCACTAGGAATGAAATACACTTGGTTAGAAAAATTGCTTTCTGTGAAGAGTATTTTTTCTGCTTTTTGTTAGGTACTTTAGTACATCACTTAATGCTTTGACAGTTTCCCCACCCCCTTAAATTGTATTTACACAACTAAAGTCAATGGATTTGATGTCACATTTACAGGTATACTTGATAATGTGCAAACGTGCAAGAAAAAGTAAAACTGCCTCTGTTCCTCTGCTTTGTGGTTATTTAGATGAGTAGGCAACAAAAAGATATAAACGAGATTCACAGGAGTTACAAGCTGTTAAAAAAGATCATGTCATTTACTGTATCTTTAGAGCATCAGTGCTATATTGTCTCCTAGAGGGTATTTCTTCATTTTTTCTCTATGTCTTTGCAAGGATTGTGAAAAAGTTCCAAATAACGCCTTTTTTATCTACCTGTAGATAAAACCACACAAGCTAACAGATCCTGTAGCTGGTGAGATTTTTATTTTGCTGAACTCCACTGTGGCAGTGGGGAGGCACGCGTACAGAAGAGCCCAGCACGGGTGGAAGTGCAGACTCCAACCAAGGACCGGGCGCGCAGCCACCACCTTAGGGCACGGATGAGGGGCTTGTGCCCTGCTAACGGCTGCTGGACGGGCTACAAGAAGGGTATGTCTCCTGTTCGCCCCCAGCCTGGTACCCCTGCGCCTGAACGCACCTGCTCCCACTTCTGCCCAGCCGTCAGGAGGCACGGTTGGCAGCTACAGTTTCCCCTTGTTCTTTGGGTCACTGGAAAATGGCACCCGATGCCTGCAGGATGCACTCCCACCACACGGGCTGACCGAAAAAGGCTGACCGCAACACCGGTGACCATGTTCCCAGGGAGGAGAATGGGCTGTGAGTGTGGCTCACCTGTACCGTCCTCACCACGCTGGTGCTTCCCCCCAGTCCAGGTCTAGGTGAGAGCTCTCCTTTGCTGCAGACTACAGCCTGGCAGCCTCAGCGGCCAGCTTGCCTTGTCCTCCAGACGGTTCTGTGGCTGGCCACGCTGCACGGGGACGAGCTCTCGCGGCCAGCAGTAGCCAACTGGCACGGCGGCTCAGGCAAGCTGGACTCCAGCACAGTTAGCAAACTCAGGTTACCAAAACAGCGGCACGGTCGGAGTGCTGTGCCACCCCCACAGGCACAGCCCGGCCTCGGGGAGAGCTCATTAGCGTGGGCAAGGAGCCACGGGCTGCGGTTACACAAAGTCCGGCTGTAGAGATAACGGGAGCTATACATAGCCATACTAGGAACTGCAATCACTATCGTGATAGCTCAAACATACCACCAGCTCCTTAACCAATCAGCAACAGAACACCACTTTTTAAAACCAGTTTGCTAAAACTAGATGCCTATCAGGCAGTCCTTCCTGCGTTTTCTCTACTTTCAAGCGTGACTCTGCAGTACCTGAACACTTCAGTGGCCCACAAGATGCCTGCGGTTCTATTTACGTGCCCTGCGAAGGCAGAGGCAAACCATTCCTGTTAAAAGGCCCACTTGGAGCAAAGACACCCCGCGAGAAACGACCGTCCGGCTGAGCAGCGCACGACATTTGCTGTGCTGTTTTGCAGCATTAGAATTAGCTCCCGTGCACAGAGGGAACAAAGATCAGTGTACACAGCCGTCCAAATCCAAGCCTAATTACAATCATAGGATTTGCATAGCAAACAAGAGTAATTTATCCCAGAGTAAAACTGTACCGCTCCGTTAGCCTTGTTCAGTTTTCACATAGAGGAATGCTGCATACATACCTTGTGGTATGACAGACTGTGGTAAGATATATTGCACGTGCAGTATGCCAGCCTCGGTTCTTCTTACACAAAGGTACACGAGGTTTTCCTGCCCTGTGGTTTGTTCTGCAGCACTCCTTGCTGGAAAAAGCTTGAAAACCTTGTCCCACGATATAATTTATTTGGCAAAAATTCAAAGCACTCAAAGAGGTAACACCAAGTTACTTTCCCATTATTGTGGGCCAATGCCACACATTTCCTCTGTAAAAAACATTTATGAAAGAAGCCTTACCTGTCCTAAGTTTGATGTGCAAAGTGCGTTTACAAAGGAGCTGAAGCTCTTAACTAATTAATAATTCATCCTATTTATAGTGTAGTAAAATAAAACTCATTATAATTACCAGAATTCAGAAGATAAGGATTTTATTCAAATCCCATTAACTTCTGATACTTTGTCATGCTAAATTTTCTACTGACTGATTTTCACTTTTTAACTGTAGTAACTGACCCCTAGTCCAACACAAAAATAGGTGAATGAAACTTTGTATTAGCAGAGTTACAACTGCTCAGCTCTGCATGGAAAAAAAGAAATTAAAAATAAATCAGGAAACCACAGTCCAGGCTGACTTTGCAATCGTAATTGCTTGCCTGAGCAAAGATTGCAAACTTGCACATTCACACACCTCACAGCGTATTATTTGGGAAGGAGGCATTGTATTTTCCATAATCCCACATCCAGAATAACAACCCCCCCAAAAAAGGAGGGGAAAAAGAAAAAAAAGGAAGATTTAGTCCTAAGTGCTCGAGGAGGAAACTTTCAATGGATTTCAAGCAGTGAGTTCCCACATCTTTGACACATGGAGACCCTGAAGCCTCACAGTCTCTATCCGGTGGAACCAGCACTGACATAGTGGAAAATGCTGCTGAGGCAACACCAGCTTGCAGGCAAGTGGACCAGAGCCTCTGAGATGCTGGTGGAAGGGGAGGAGGAGTCCTGGTCCTGTACAGGGGTGAGCAGCACCCGGCAAGTAAACGCCTACACCTCTTTTGGGGCTCTCTCTCCCCAGGGAGGAGAACCATAGGTGGTTTGCAAACATCCCAGCAATCGTTCTTAACATTAAACATATTCATAGGAACATTACCTCACTCTAGTAAAATGTAAAACTTAAAAAATTAGTTACTATATTTGGAGACAGAAACAGAGAACTAAAACAGCAAACATGCCTTATGTTACCCCATATGTTCAGTCAGACCAGCAGGTCGAGCTAATTCCCTAAAGCGGGGACCCGGCACTGCAGCTGAGCCCAGCCCTTAGGCATCCTGACCCAGGTGCTGATGGGCAGTGACACTTTCCCCCATACCGCCTCCATCCTCCCTGTGCCCTGCCTTCATTCTCAAGAGGAAAGAAGATCTGGAGGGAGGGTACATCCCTGGGTCTCCAGCAGTGGGAGATGATCCGTCAAGGCACCCGCTCCTGCCTCTCAGCAGTATGATCCTGTCCAGCACAGCTGTTGTTATGGAAGGATGCCTCTAGAAGGGAGGTTCAGCACTTATCTGACTGTAAAGAAATCTTCTAATGCAAAGCATGCATGTATTTTCCTGGCAGACATGAGTTTAAGTATGTAAACTCTTTAGAACTCCACAACTATTTGTTATACAAACATATAAATGATAACAACAACTATGATTCATTATTAGTTCCTAATAGGGAGTAATCGTGATGACAGTCGAGCACATCTGGGAACAGTAAGTTTTTTGCCTGGCGACCACAAAGTACTATGACAGGCATAGCCAGAAGGAATTTAACCAGCCTACCATAAAAAGTCATCCTTCCACCAACCCCGGCGGGGCTTTCTACCATGCTCCTTTTGTCTAGCAAATCTTAGAAGCAAAACAGTTAGGAAAGCCTCAAGGAGCACAGCCGGGCTGTGAAATTCAACGATGTGACTGCACACAGCAGCTTTAGGAGGATCTCATGATGCCTGTGCAGCAGAAGAATACCTGTGCTCTGCTGTATCTTACAAACTTCACAGCTAGGAGGGGAAAAAAAAGAAGTTACCTTCACTGTTTGAACACCTGAAAGAGCAGAAGCTTATAGGACTTTCCCACAAACTTAAAATAAAAAAAAAAAACCCAAACAAAACCAAACAGCAGGGAAGGTATGTAGGTGTGTTTATCAAGTTTAACTTCACTCTGCAGTCTGAGCAACTAGTTTATCAAAGTTCTTGGTAGGTTCATTCATCTAAAAATGACTTGAGATCAAAGCATTGATTGATTGAAATCTAATTAAAAAAATAATCTTTTTCTGGTTATTCTTAGGACTTAAATGTACATGTCACATTTCTGGTACACCACATGGGGTTTGGTTGCTATCAGAACCCATACCCATAACGAGCACAGTTCAAGTGAAGTCACTTCCCGTAGTTTACATGTAATAGCTTCTAATCAGCATGAACAAAGAGACTTCTCTCATTGCTGAAAGCTGAATACATTTCAAATGATCAAATTGAAAAATGTAGTTGGATTTTTCAGGGTTTTTTTTTTTTTTCCTTCTCTTCCCCCTCCCTCTACTGACTTGGCATGAAGTTGTATGAAATTAGATCCAGAAACAAAGGAGGTGGTTAATGGCAAATTCACAGCAACAACTGCCATTTTTTTTACAAGAATCAGCCTCAGTCCGCGTAGCCTGGTCCTAATGTCCAGTAAAAGCTTCCTGAGAGCCAAACCTTCCCGTTGTGCTCTGCTCATCTCCCACGAGCAGTCAGCAGCAGCTGGTCCTGGCACAAGGCTGTGGCTCCTGGCTGCGACACCTTCTTGCTGTAGATCTTCACTAGCACTGTCCAAACTGCACTGCTCCCATACTGCAGACAGCAAAACTAAAATCCCTCTGTCCACAGAAATACAGCCAGCCATCAGGAGAGACATATTCAAACTGCTCATAAGCACCCTGTGGTTCCTGGGCCACGTGTTGGACCCCCTAATCTACATCTCCCACAGCACAAGTGTTACCTCCCCCCACAAAAGTAGCTTTAATTGGCCTCAAACTTTTCTTTTTTGGGGAGATTTTTGGCAGGCTGGTTGATTTATTTTAGTGTCAGACATTTTACTGGATAATGTTAATGCTACTGCTGCAATTTAACAGACACCAGAATCTTCTTTGTTCTAGCAAAAAAACCCCCAAGAATGTATGTCTTCCTAAATGTATGTACGTATAAACACACATGCATGCAGCCACACACACCATATCAAGTGCATTAATACAGTTGACAATTCTATTCATGGCAGGTCAACACCACAGTTTCAATTCTGATAAACAAAGTGCAGCAATTCTAATGACTAATGCTTAGTATTAATTAGTGGAAATATTTCCAACCCTTGCAACATTTCCTTAAAAGGGAACCTTAGATTGGGTCTCTCTCTCCTTCACTGAACTTCGTTGTTACTGGCCACCAAGTCCAGATGACATGTGGAGGAAACTGGTGGAAGGCTTGGTGACAGACAAAAGCCACTTCTTCTTAGGAAACCAGCCCAAATTGATTCTTGCTCTTCTACTTGTGGCACAACTTTCAACGTGGACTTGCAGGAACTTTCCCAGCAAAGACGGTAGCGGTGAGGATGCATTTCCAGCTGCTTACTGGTATAAAGAACCAGGCAGGCAGACATGCTTTGGAGAATATGAGTTTACTGTAGGACACAATGAGGAAGCCTGGCGTGACAGAGAGAAGAGATGCTGTAGTCATCCTGTGGCGGGAGAACTTGAGGTCTTCAGAGGCAGTTATAACTAAACGAAGCAAGCTACAGCTACTGGGAATAAAAGCGCAGTGTAAAAACCATGGGACCTGCTTCTGCAGGCAGAAGCCCATACACTCAGCTCTCCTGGTGTGCAAGTAGCCACGTTATGAAAGAAGGAAGTCCGTATGGAGAAGTGAACACACAGACGCTTCAGACTGGTGGGGGCTGAGACCTTGGAGGGTCCTGAAACCAGGACAGAGGGCCAATCCTGAAATAACACTCCAATCCATATTACATTCAGTGGAAACTAAGTCTGAATAAAATTGGAAAATCAGTTAACTTTCTCAGTGAACTGTCCAAACCTCCTACTGGTATTCCAATTCACCCAAGAGAACAAAAAAGAAAGGTTTGGGTTTGCTTTTGGGTTTTTTGGGGGTTTTTTTGACTGATGAATCCTAAAGCATGTATTTAAAATACAGAAATGTAGGAGTCTTCTTTCAAAAGCACTGGGTTTTGTAAATGAGAGGTCATTAACAGCTTAGCAGAACAGCTTTAGCTCTTACTACGCATCACCTTCATAACAGAGGACACAGCCAACAACTTCTGTTATTACTTGCCTCACTTCCAACACGAAAAGGATGCTTCATTCCCAGCTTTTCTGGGAATGAAACGGGTACAAGACTCTCATCCTTAGCCTTTATGATCTTGTTAAATTATTCCTCTCTTTTAAGGCATGAAGTGATTTCTTTAGAAAATAAAAGTATAAACACTGGGAAGCTCTGCTGCCGAACAGACACAAAAATGTATTTCTGTGAAAAAAATACGCGTGCAAGTATCGTATCTGTGCTTCCATTTGCATGATCTCTTTTCTCCTGAGATCTAACATATACTTCTTTTTTCTACTCTAAAGACTTTCAATGGGAACCATAAGATAATTATCTAATGTCTTGACTGATACTGTACTAAAGAAATTATGTCCACCTGAGCTGCTTTAACAGACTGATTAAAAAAGGATAATAAAATTGGCAGCAGCAGATTAGGCAGCAGTATAGTACATTTCCCTTATAGTAACTATTTTCCTCAGGTATAAGGACAGCCTTGAGTCTAGTTCTCTAAAGTAGAGAATTACAAAGTACATGATTACAGAATATTACTGGAGAATTACATCTGAGAGTTGCAAAAATTTGTGGGTTTAGAAAAAATTGCAGATTTTTTCTGCAGATGAAGCACTCTAAACTCAAATTATAATGTATCTCCATGAAGCCCTATTTATTCTCCTGTTGACAGTCATCTCAGTTTGAGATTAAATAAAATCCAAACATTTTTTCTACATTTGTTTCTGATTAATTTGTAGTTTCTTGAAAGTATTTCCAAAAGTCACAAAAATAACAGATTACTAGAATCTAAGAAGCAACCTTGCAAAGCAAAATTGCAAAGAATTTGTTCCCGTTTTTATACTTTCCTAGCTCAAAAAACAAGATCAACAGATGGTAAAGGCATCACCTTGGGGGAAACACACCATTCCTCAGATACGTATTTGTATAACCCTGGTCATTTAACATGCATATTTACTTAGAGCTGTGTATAATCACATATCCCACTTTGTATTTGGTATCTCTTACTCTATTGGTTGGAAATCAATTATTTTATACTCCCTTCCACTTCAACACTGCCAATAGGTCACAACGATATTCCTATTTTATGAAGAACCTTGATGTTAGTAGAGGCAAAGGGACAACTGTCTTGCCAAAACATCCCCATGTACTTCCCTACACACCTCTCTGCCTAAACACAGTCCAGTGAGTTAGTTAAACATAACGCACTCCGTCCTGCCTTATCGCCCAAGTAACAGAGAACAAATGCCACCTTTCATGTCACACATGAATCATCTACTTTCTCCTCCATTATACTAACTAAAAAAGCTCTAATCAACTGAGCTTTCCATGACCGTAATTCTTTTCTACTTACCCCATTACAACTACCCAGAAACCCCCAACATTTTCATGACACATCTAGACTATGGGATTAAAATGACCTACAAATATACCTCCTTTCCAACTCAAATGTTAACCTTAAATTAGCTTTAAAATTTAGCAGCTTCCATATATCATGTATAAATACACTTAAATGAGGTCAAAAAACACTCTCAACACATTTGGATAACAATGATGACAACAGAGCTCACAAACACCAGTATCAGCCTGCTTGCGCTCAATGTTTTTACGTCTTTGTCAAAATCACCAATGCATTTGCTTTTCTTTTTGCTTTTCCCTCTGAAAATCTTAGAAATTTAAAGGCAGATGCTACAAGCAACAATGTTGACACTCTGCAGTTAAGCAATGTATTTTCATTTTCAGGATCGCAAAGTATTCTAAAGAAGGCATGTTTGCATACGGAGCCCCAATGCTTCCAAGAAAAAACAGATAAGTTATCTGCTGCAGAGAAGAGCAAAATGAGACAAAACTAGTAAGATTACTAGCTCAAAGTCACTCAAAGCACAAATGCCAGACTGAGGAACACAAACTACTCTGATAAAATGTGAATCTTCCCAAGCACTTCCCCCAAAATGAGGGGGAAATGAGTCTTCAAACTGCGCACACACACACACAGACACTTTGGAGCAGGTTCGCGAGACAAAACCAGCAATTCCTACTCACATGACAGCGATTATTTCATTTGGAGCTTGCCCTTACACTTGAACTGATAAAGGAAAAAATGACATTACTTGACTTTTTTTTCTGCAGCCATAAGTTGGCCACACCTGAAAGTTGTAGCTACGTGAGCTGAGAAACCTTTTTCTTCAGTCACCACAGAAACTAATACAGAAACTCTGGCGATTTGTTCTCCTGTTTTCAGTAGAAAATTTACATATGAATTACACACCAAATTCCTTTGGTCTGATAAACTGTTCTGGACTCCCATGAAGAAAAAATACTGCTGCTTCATCATCCTCCTCCTCTTGCTATTCTTTGCTGTCTTTACAAAAAACCTGTACATCTAAAACCAGAAAGCGTAGTGGTAAGTCCATCTTTTGCCTTGAGTCTACGCATAGAAACAGATATTTGGAAATAAATACTTACATTTCAAGGGATCTTAGATTCCCAGATTTTCTGCCAGACAGGCCCTCTTGTTAGTCACTGCCTTGTGTGAAAGTATTAAGGCAGCGATTTGTACCAGTCAAGAAATCATCTGATGCAATTCAGCTGATTCTCAAAGACATAAAGAACTGCATATAATAGCCTACACAAATGACTGATGTTCAGGGCCTGACTGCAAGACCCAGATACCAAATTATTTCCTAGTACTTTTCATATTCATTAATCACCATTAGATAAAGAACAAATGAACATACACAGAGGCTAGAAACAGCACAAGACTCACTTAGGTGTTTCCCATGACAGAATACAATTCAAACATTGTTTTTGCACTCAAGAACAAAAATGCAAACATTTCATAATCGCGCTACGTATGGGAAATCAAAACAATCCTTACCTTATTTAAAATGGCATTTTTAGCAAAAAGTCAGGCTATGCTAGTACAAGGTGGCAGGAACTGTGCCATCCTCCTTCGGCAGACTTTCCCAAATGTCCCTCTGTTCAACTAAGTAACTCCGCTCTGTTTTGTTTCCCCAAGAGGACCCATTCAGCACCATGTGCTCCTTTTCAGCTGTCAATAAACAGAAGCGGTGAATTCCCCCGCGCTTCACAAAGCTAGTTAGGCATAGCCATTCATTTCTTCAGGAAAACAGGGCATTGATTTCAGCAAATTCCCAGAGAGCAGCTACAACAAAGAGATCAAAGACCCACCTCCTTTCCTGCCTGGCTTTGGCTGGCTGGACCAGAGGAGCAGCGACAGGTTTCCCGAAGAGCGGGCTGAGCCCCACTGACCACCGCGTGCTCCATTCACACCCGTTGCCTTCCTACAGTCCCGGGACAGCCCCCGGCGCTAACCGTGACAAACCCCTACATTCAGGCAGCATAATATACTGCACGCTAGTTCATCCAAGGATAAAAAGAAAAACAAGCTCCAGGGGAAGTTCGCTGCTTCCCCAACCAGCCAAGCCTCAGTAGCTGCCAGACATTTTATAAACTTCTCTTTTTTTCCTTAGCTTCTCCATCTAAAACAGATAAACACTTGCTACACCTCAAATTCATCATGCCAAAACTTCACTGGGATGTTGGCTTTTTCAGTTTATTTCCAGAGGCTTGAAGACTTGGCTGCTGGAGTTTGAGGTCTAGCCACAGCAGCCCTTGTGTTGTGCAGCCATGACGTTTTCTTTGTGCAATTCACCCCAGACTGCAGGGGTTTTTTTCCTAGGAATCTAAGGGGGTTTGGTCTGGTTTGGTTAGACTTTTTTCTTTTTATTTATATATCTAGTCTTCATTAATGTGATCTGGAACAAGATTTTTAATCCTGGAATTTGACCTTGTATTGAACCAAGCATTAGTGAAAGCTGATGCTGTGGTCAGGCTTAGGGACTGGGTGGTTAGTCTACATGTCTACTACTAAACATTAAGAGCCAGAGACTGTCCCCTGGTGCTGAGACCACCTGGCATCAGCTCCACGTGTCTAAATGCTCCTCACCTCCTTCCCTTTTCCCCCCCAGTTTGGTTACATCCAAACTCCTTACCTGGAACAGAGCCTTGGTGTTGTTGCCTGTTAGCATAGACCAGTACTACACTCATGGGCTGGCTCCACACTATTTATTTATATAAAAACAAACATCAAGATCTAGAGTCACTTCACATCTGTACAGATTTGCCATGTTATTCTTTAGTGTTCTCTTGTGCACTGACACATTCCCAAAGCACCACCTGGCTGTCACAAACCCCACATGCAAATGTATTACCACCAGCTTGCACCCGGAAAGTCTCCTGAGCACTGGTACCGCCTCAGCACTCTTCACATGTCTCTGAGAAGACAAATGTCTATCCCTCTAGCATGACCACGTGTCACAGGACCTGCCACAGCACAAGTGGTACAATACTGAGAATCACAGAATCACAGAACGGCAGGGGTTGGAAGGGACCTCTGGAGATCATCTAGTCCAACCGCCCTGCTAGAGCAGGATCACCTAGAGCAGGTTGCACAGGAATGCATCCAGACAGGTTTTGAATATCTCCAGAGAAGGAGACTCCACAACCTCTCTGGGCAGCCTGTTCCAGTGCTCTGTCACCCTCAAAGTGAAGAAGTTCTTCCTCATATTCAGATAGAACTTCCTGTGTTCCAGTTTGTGCCTGTCGCCCCTTATCCTGTCGCTGGGCATCACTGAAGAGAGCCTGGCCCCATCCTCTTGACATCCACCCTTAGATATTTACAAGTATTGATGAGATCCCCTCTCAGTCTTCTCTCCTCCAGGCTAAACAGACCCAGCTCTCTCAGCCTTTCCTCATATGAGAGATGCTCCAGTCCCCTAATCATCTTTGTAGCCCTCCACTGGACTCTCACCAGTAGTTCGCCATCTTTCTTGAACTGGGGAGCCCAGAACTGGGCACAGTTGGACACAGAGAAGACCAGGGACAGGTGGTAGGGATGACTGATCGTTGCACAGAGGATAGCTGAGGACACAAGGAAATACAGAACTGCAGAATTATCTAAGTTCCAAGAGATCTGTGGAGACAGAATTGGGAGATCAACTAGCCCAGCCTCCTGTGGAAAGGAGGCCCTTAGATTAGTGTTATCCAGAGCCCTGTCAAGCCATATCTTGAATATTTCTAGCACCGGAAATTCCACCACTTTGCTATTCCAATGTTTAATCAATCACATGGTAAAAATACCCCTTATATCCAAGGGCATCTCCCCTGAAGCAACTTGTGGCCATCACCTGTTGGCCTGTCACAGTGCATCCTCGTGGAGACAAATGCTTCTACCTTCTTCTCCATAACCACTATTTTTCTACTGGAAGACCATGACTAGATTCCCCTGAGTCTTCTCTTCTCCAGGATGAACACACCCAACTCCTTCAGCTTCTCAGGTGACAACTTCTCTAACCAACTGACCACTAGGGAAAGCGTGAGAGAGGTGCCAATGCTAAACTGAAGAGAGAAAAATGAAACTGCCAGGGCATAAATTAGCTGAAACAGTCAAACCAGCTTAAACATCTGAGTAGAGCTGAGGAGCCTAAAGTGACTTTGAGCAGGACCACTGTGCAGTCACCCTGCCCTCTCTCTTTAACATTTCACTCCTGACAGCAGTTTTGCCTGTTGTATACAGGAGTCAGGCATATTACATTCCTAATTTAGAGTTCTCCCTGTGTCTAAAATGGCACTTAAGCATGCCCCAAAATTGTCAGTTAGCAGAAAAAGCTCAAAAAATGCACTTTCACAAATAACTTGCAGTACAGATATCGCCTCCACAAATAGCTGCTATCTGCCACTAATGTTTTTACATTTATTAACAGACTACAGTTATTGACCCAAAATTTTGTTTCTTTGCTCCTGTGAGGAAGTATTGGAGACTGATAAAACGGGTTCCTGAAAATTCCCCTCTCTTATACTGAACAGTGCGCAGCTGGGCAGCCCTCAGAGGCAATGATAAAAAATGGCAGCTGAGGCACTGGAGGGACTCCAAAAGAGAGCATGTATATGAGGTCAATAAGCATAGAAAATGTGCTTAATGCTGCAGATAGCTTAGGCTGGAGTGAGAGCGCGCAAGTATTGGGGAGACCTGAGTGGCAGGTTTTTGCAGTAGTTACAACAGCAAAATATAGGAATATGCCACTTGTATATTCTTTACTGTTGAAAAAGAAGGACAGATGATAAAGATGAGGAGTGAGATTTGGATGCAGCTTGGATAACGATGCCTTGGAAACACAGGAGTTAAATTCACAAAGTGAATAAAAAAACCCCAAGCACATCACTCAGTAGTCATCTGGGATGGTATTTGTGCCAAAGATAGATAAAACATTTGAGATAGTATTGCAATTTTTAAGTTTCAATGAACCAGTCTGTTCTTATAGATGGGCCGGATTTTTACAATTTTACTCATATTAAGTCATGCCTTATTCCAAGAATAATCGCGTTGATTATAATGGTAATATTGTTCTACAGATGTCTCAGAAGAAACGCAAATGTAAAAGCAGACTTTATACTTAAGATAAAAGACATCAATCATGAGCACATCTGGGAATCTGATAAAAACATATGATACAAAAAATCACTGTGGGATGACGGAAATGTACTTACATAGCAGGTCTGTGGACATGTTTACAGATCAGGCAAAGGAAACCTACATAAAATAAATGAAAAAAGAATGATCAGTTTTCTGAACTAGCACTATTCACATTTAAACCTCATGCTAGTTATATGCATAGTTTTTTAGAGATCCTTAGGAAATGAGGAGACCACATCTAGGGAAATCTAACAAGGAAGAATTTCAATTTGTGGAGAAAAAGAGTAAATCCATCTATTTTTTATTCCGTAATAAACGATTCCACTTCATTTCACAAACAATATGAATTTACAATATTAATGTAATACATTTTAATTAAGAGCAATTCACTGTATCCTACTTCTTCATCAACATTTATTATTAAAACAGAATTTTCAGGCGCCATGTGTTTTACCCCATTGCATGCCATTCTGTGTTTAAGCCTGCTATTTCTGGTATTCATCTTCAGAGTTCTCACCCTTGCAAAGTCAAAGGGAATATTAATTAGATACAGGACAAGACATTTTATTTGCTCTCTTGAAAGACTTCTGGAGACTTCTAGCTTTCTGTTGAACTCTGTTCATCTTGTTCCTCTCCCATTCATCTGCTGGTTTTTGACTGAAATTTTACTATAAGCACGTAGGAGCAGAGCCTGTCTTTTCTGGAGCTTTCTGAGCAGCCTCTAACATAGTGGGTTCCCAATGTGTGGATTAGGCTACTTGGAACAACTGAAATAATAAAAGGCATACAAATAACAGCATAAATCACATCAGCTTATGCCATTTTGTTGTGTCCTGTACAAGTCTTGAAAATTTCAGACAGGGTTTGAAGGTGTACGTATATATGATTGAGGGTGAAAACTTGCCTCTGATGAAGACAACAGTATTCTATTGCTGACTGAAATGGGTCAAAGATAACATCTTCATTTTTAAAAACACAATGATCGCTAGTAAGATACTTGACATTATGGGAGAACTGAGAGAGGAGGAGCATGGAAGAAGGCAATAAAGACGACAGGAAAAGTGGATGGTAAAGAATACCGAGAACAGAGGAGGAAACAGACTCAAGGGGCACAAAGAAGTGGTAAGATAAGGTGAATACAGAGCACCATGAGGCAGAGAGGAGTCAGTGGCCTGCTGATGAGAATTTGCCAAGGAAGAAGCTGTGACTCTGGCAGGTTGCCCAGAAGCAGGATGAGGAAGGCGAGATCCAGCGATCTGCTGAAATCTCCCCACACACTGTTGTGCCATTTGCAAGTTTAGGAATACTAAGATAACATTTCTGTTGATCCATTGTCAGCACCTAAGTTGCCTGTCTTAGCTTGAGGATATGCTGTTTGTCCCTGCATACAAAAGCAGCCATGCTGAGCATTCCCCCCAGCATGTACTCAACAATGATGTGCATACAGATCATCATTACTGGGCAACATAACAAGTATGCTGACTGCATTAGCAAGTTAGCAATTGATAAACTTACATATCCTCATGTGTTCGGTTTGCGTGGCAAGGTTTTGGTAGCGGGGGGGCTACAGGGGTGGCTTCTGTGAGAAGCTGCTAGAAGCTTCCCCTGTGCCTGATAGAGCCAATGCCAGCCGGCTCTAAGACGGGCCCACCGCTGGCCAAGGCCAAGCCAATCAGCGCCTCTGTAATAACATATTTAAGAAGAAGAAAAACACTTAGAGAGAGCTTTTGTAGCCGGAGAGAGGAGTGAGAAGATGTAAGAAACTCTGCAGACACCAAGGTCAGTGCAGAAGGAGGGGGAGGAGGTGCTCCAGGCGCCGGAGCAGAGATCCCCCTGCAGCCCCTGGTGAAGGCCATGGTGAAGCAGGCCGTCCCCCTGCAGCCCATGGAGGAAGGATGAGGGGGTGTAGAGATTCCACCTGCAGCCCGTGGAGGACCCCATGCCAGAGCAGGTGGAGGCACCTGAAGGAGGCTGCGGCCCGTGGGAAGCCCACGCTGGAGCAAGTTCCAGGCCGGACCGGTGGACCTGTGAAGAGGGGAGCCCACGCCAGGGCAGGTTTGCTGGCAGGACTTGTGACCTTGTGGGGGACCCCACGCTGGAGCAGTTTGCTCCTGAAGGTCTGCACCCCATGAGAGGGACTCCATGCTGGAGCAGGGGAATGATGAGAGGAGTCCTCCCCCTGAGGATGAAGAAGTGGCAGAAACACCGTGAATGAACTGACCGTAACCCCCATTCCCCGTCCCCCTGTGCCGCTGAGGGGGGGAAGGTTGAAGCCGGGAGTGAAGTTGAGCCCGGGAAGATGGGAGGGGTGGGGGGAAGTGTTTTAAGAGTTGATTTTATTTTCTCATTCCTCTACTCTGTTTTGCCTAGTAATAAATTAGATGAATTCCCTCTCTAAGTTTGGTCTGTTTTGCTCGTGACAATAATTAGTGAGTGAGCTCTCCCTGTCCTTATCTCGACCCACAAGCATTTTGTTATGCCTTTTCTCCCCTGTTTGGTGAATGAGGGGAGTGAGAGAGCGGCTCTGGTGGGCACCTGGCCTCCAGCCAGGCTCAACCCACCACACCTCATTTAAGTGCTCATGGATCCAATCCTAAAACCAGGACACAGAAAGTTAGTAAACTAGACTTGCTATCTTATCATGTGTCTCATCAGGACATAACCAAACCCCCAAGGATTCAAATTGTCAGTCCTAGCATAAAAGACAATATGTAAAGAAAATACAATTTATAGATGCTCTGCACTCTGGAATTTGGAAGAGTTCTGATGTCAAAATATAAAGAACTGCCTGGTCTTTCCTTCCCACATGCTTAAATATGTCTTTCAAGCCTATGCTGCCTTCACCAAACAGAAGACAAGTACAAGGTTTGCATTTTAGAGTGATTTCCAATGGTGGGTGGTGAGGGGTAGTTGGCAGGTATACTGCAGTCTTTATTGCAGAAAATTCATATTTTGAACACAAAACCAAAAAGATTCCTCCCACCTTTGGGCTGCACACATTCCCCATTCTCACATCAGTGAGATAAAACTGACAGGGAGCAGCTCATCAGCAGACCTTCAGCAGGGAAGACACTACAAGGAAAGACACTTCAATTGCCCTGGCTACCCAGGGCATCTCAGACAGCACTAGATGCTTATGTTTCAGTAAATTAATCAAGTCCTACAGTATTGCAGTTGCAGTTTGTCTGTTTTGACAAGAAGCCAGGCAGAGAACAGGCGGGCTGCTGGCACATCGCTTCTGTCTGAGATCAAGGGGACTGCAGATGAGGCACGAAACGCAAGTGCCAGAATATCAACTTCTCTTCTGTAACCTCTGTTCTCTGCCAAAACAGCTGCCTCCAGTGAACACAGAGATTATAAACTGGCTTTTGTCTCTGACTGGGACTGCGTGGAGATGTGAGAGAGAAGCAGTAATGGGGCCCGCACACTAAAAGGACATCAGCGAGTCCTCTGTCCAGGTGAAAACAGCTATGCTGAGAGCAGGCCTCTAAGCAGCAAGTGTCCTAGCCAGAAAACACTTTCTTTCTGCAAAAAAACAACTCTGCAGTTTGACTCCATTCAAGCTGAGAGTGAGGCACTTGTCTGTGGTGCTAATTTCTAAGAATTTAGGCCTTGCCGAGGAAACAGTGGACTTCAATGGCATCCATATGTGACTGTACACATGCCAACTTTTGTCATCCCCAGAAACAGCGGGCTACATCTTGTCATTGTCAAAGCAGTGCCATCAACTAATGAAGATTTCATCCTCCCACTGAATTACTTGAGAAAAGGATTTAATTGTGCTGGCATTCAATCTGCAGGGCAATTACCTGGTACACCACCACAACACAACAACCTCTCCCCTTCCATATGGTTTGAGTCAGTAGTATACCTTCATCCTCCCACATCTGGTCTGCAGCAGTCTCCTGTCATGAGAGAGTCCAGCCTCAGTTCAGCCTCTCCCCATTCCCCACACGCCTGCCATCCAGCCATGTGCCAGTGACACTGTGGTCCGTAACACCCCAGTTAAGGTTTGGTTGAATTATTCTGTGGTATAACTTTGGGGGTAGAGGAGGGGGCATGGAGAAGAAGGAACACAAATGTTGGCTGGGACAGAAGACCATACCTCTTGACACAGAGACTGCAATAGGGCAGAATGACATCAGAGGGATTCAGATGAAGAACAGCACAATCCAGAGCAACACAAACACCTATGAGACACCTCTGCTGCAATCAAAAGGCTGATCTGCTTCTGGGGCGGGGGTAGCTATCAGAAGCATGAGGAGGTTCTCCATTCACTTATTACCCAGAAGCAGCTACAAAAACCACAGTAGGAAAGTCCTATTGCACAGGCTGGCTCTTCCTTCCCAAACCCTTTTACCCATGCTGACAGGTCTGCCTTCCCCTGCAGTCTGGAGCCAGGAAGGAATTGGTCCGTGACACTGTCATCTACCTGCAACCCCTCACAGCATTAAAGGCGCTTACCAGTACAGGCAGGTCACCTTGTACAGAGCTCTACTCCTAACAGTCTTCCTAGGATGCGGACGAAGGTACAAGACTCTGCTGCAGAAGATTTGACCCAAAGAATGAGGGCACTACAAAGAGGATAACCATAAATCACCAAGGTGTTTTTTCTCCACAGGCCATCAAATCCTGGGAAACTTTCTCTTTTTTTCCTCTGTACGGTCCTCTGATGAAGCAGCATTACCTGCAGCAACCCTGAAGTGCCCAAGTCCAGCCCTTGGGGAGGACATGGAGACTACAAACCAAGAGGGAACACCTCTGTGAAGGCATCCCAGTCACTGCAACACAAGCCACTTGCAGAACAACAGAGCAGTGGGTGCACCAACACAGGGAACTGCTCCTCTTCTAGCAGTCTGTCAGGACATTATCTCCGACAGAGTGAGGATAAGCACAGCAAAGTGTATTTGCAGAAGCAAGGGAGCGTAAGCAGAACTACTAGTTCCTTCATAAGCTATGCCAGTTCTTCCCCAGTTACCCTCAACATGGACCCAGAACTGCCTGTCCTCCTAGCTGCAGAAAACCACCACCACAAGTCCCTCTCCTGCTTCAAGGTCAGCCCTCTGGCGCATTAGGGCACCGCTTGCACAGTGTATTGCCCCCCAATCAAAAGGGCTCCAACACATGCAGCAGGTCATGGCAGCCATTTATGCTGTGCCAACCAGGCACAGTGCCTGGTGGTTTCTGGCCACATCAGTCACTTGTCAATCTAAACTTAGATGGCTGGCCAGTGGCCATGCTGGCCTCAGTTTAACAGTCCCATTGGCCAATCTTCTGTGGTTTTACTCCTTGCAGACCACACTGACATACCACATCGACCTTTATGTGAAGTGTTGCAGGTATATTGGCCAAATTTGCTGTCCTGCCCACACAGCCAAAAGAAGTTGTTTGTGGTTGCTCTTAAAAAACTGTCCTTTCTCATCAGTGAATGGGCAGAAGAGGAGGAGGAGCAGCAGAGTGGGGGATGTTTCCCATACTTGAAAATTGCAGCCCTGAAAATTTGAGGCAAAGCCTTATGAGGTTCTGAACAGGCTTTCAGGTATCAGGAAATTAGCTCGCACATTTAGGTTGAATAGGACTTGATGAGTTAAGTATAACAGATGGTTAACAGTCTACAGATAGCAAAACAGTGATTACAGGCACTGGATGATGAAAAGCTCAATGCTCTGTAGTAGTGAAAAGTGGTTATGTGCCGGTTAGAGGAAGTGAGTATGGGTTCTGCACCACCTATCGAGGAGAAGGACATGTTGAAGAGTACATTGGTGTAGGAGTCAGGATTTTAGGTTTTGCTTTTCTTAGTTGTTCCACCATTGCCACAAATTTACAGACTACGCATTTTGTGTTTCGCAAGTGACTACAGTGGACACACTATATGGGTATGCATTATGGTGGAGGGATTGCCCTGGGACATCCAAGGTCCACAGTGGGAAAGGCAATGCCTGTTACCCCTTCTGCTCTGATGCAGAGGATGTGGGAGTAATGAAATCAGACAGCCAGTTTCCAGGTATTGTCCATGAAGAGGACCTACATGAGGATCAGGGTCACTGCTGCACCAAAGGAAAGGTGGCTCCCACGAGGAAATGCACAGCAAGGGAAACCAGCCCACCCGAGGCCTCTGGGGCTGTTCATGATGCACATGAGACATCCATGAAGGCTGCCAACAACAGCCTTGATAACTACCTTGCTTACCAGTAGTTCGCATTGAGAGGGAGTGAGAGGGGTAGCAAAGGCTCCACACTCTACTCCTCCTGCGCCTGGAAAATACTATGATGACACCTGGCTAAAGTTTCTGAATGTAGTTCTCACCTAAAGTCCTGTATCCACTGCAGGTCACTGCAGATTTCTAGGAGGATGACCCAGTTTTACCAACCATCACTTGCTTCACTGGCCCTGAAGCTCGTCTTCACCAGAGACGACAAACTCCATGGCAAGGGAGGCCAGGAAACTGCTCTGTGAGAGACCTTTGCAACGTCTGCAACGTAAAACTACAACTAGCTGTTCAAGACAGCCGTCCTGCAGGTAACACCACAGCATTCTCACATGGGTTCACATGAAGGACCTATTCCGCTGACCTGACTCTCTTTCAGAAGAGGTACATTTACCTTCCCTGGCATCATGCCCCAGAAAGCCAGAGGAAAAGCAGGCACTGATGTGGGAAGAGACATAAGTGGCAGTAACAGGAAAAACTTTCATACTGCCACACTGACACTGTGGGTGATACCCTTATGGTTGCATCATGATGCCATCTGTAGACACGACAACATGCTGTTTGCAAGAGAGACCTTTGCCACACAAAGACCTGGGTCACAGCTTTTGAAATATGAACACTGTGAGTGGAAACATGGCTGTTCTAAACCAGTCAGCATCTGCCCCACCCCAAGCCCTCAGAGGTTATTACAGAATTCCTTACATTACTTTCTGCATAAAAACAATGTCAAAAAACAATGACAATTGTCAGCACAGGCATACTCTTTCTAATGATCTAACATTATACAGGTAAAAAATGCAACTCAGTTTCATGCTGCATGCCAAAGAGATGCATTTAGTTAACCAGTCATCAGAAGACTCTTGATGCTGTGAAGTCATCTGTCCACCTTACTCATGCAGCTAAAAAGTGGATGCTGCTATACTTCAGATACTCAGAAGAATGTCCAGGACAATCCATTTATAGATTCACAACAGCCCCACAGAGATGACATTGTTGTCTAAGTACGTTTTACCACATTTTAACTGTGTAAAGGTAAAACGCAAGTAAAAGCATTTTTTTCAAGACATCTATGGTAAGTAATACGGTTGCAGATGTCTTTAAAATACACAAGCAAAGATGTGACAGGAAAACCACACTTAACCTACTTACACCAAGATTAAATCAGGAAGGACTTTCTTCCCCCATTACAGAAATCATTTGCCAGGGTTTAACTTTCAGCATACCTCATGCCTCAGGTTGCATCCATCAGAAGAAAACATACCTTCAGGAAACAATGCATCTATTACACAGCATTAGCATTCCACTAGTGTCCCTACTTGTTCTCGTTTGGCTACTGCTAGTGCTCGTGCTGGGCTAACTGCATTTCTGCTGTGACATAGTTTCTCCTCTCCTGAATTCATGAACAGGAAGGAAAATCATAATGATATAGAAATGATTTAAGTATTAACGGAGTACTAACAGGGAAAATGAATATGCAGGGCCAAAATCTACATTGAGAGAAACCTATGTAGATTTTTCTGAAGTTTGTGTTAGTCCCACATGTGCATCCAGCATCCATAATCAAGATTTAGTACCTGCTAAATACAACTCTTCAAACATGTCCGACAGTAAAATTCCGTGCATTTTATATCTGCAACATGTAGAGTCCCTCACTAGAGAAAACATGAAATTATAAATCACTATATAATTTATCATATAAAATAGCATATACTTGTGTATTTACAAAATTACATATTTTTTTCAAATCATGGAACTATTTTATAATTATAAAACAGAATGACTCTTTTACCATCATAACATTTTTCTTTATGTACAGGATTCTGTATCTTTCCCTTGATTAAGCAAAGAACTTGAGCAGTACAACACAAACGCTTGTGCCCCAGATCCAGAAATCTGGCTTGCTGATGTTGCAGAAGTTCTTCAAATGTGAGTCTTATTTGTGAATGTAAAAAATAATGAAAACCCAAAGTTATATATGGAACATCTCTCTCTTTTACAAAGGACTATGCAGATGTAAAAGAACAGTACACAAAATCACAAGGCAGACTGTGGGTGGATAAAAGTCATGCCATTCAAGGATATGTTTTCTCCACTGTGTTTACTAAGAATATTTTGTATACCCTCATGATACAGTTTTAAAGTGTGTATACACACACACAAATACTATACAAATATATAAACTAGTCCTGCTGCTGAAGGAAACTTCATAACTATATACACATCTCTACAGGTTAAATGCCTTGATATGCAAGCAACCAAGAGCACTGCCAGTTTCCAGTGACTTCAAGAGGTCAGGCAGTAAGACATCCTATTGACATCGATAATTTTTGCATCAGTTGGCTATTATTTTGCCAAAGCTATACTGAGTGTTAAATTTGGATACGTAAAAAGTCCCTGCACCAACCGACCAATATTTTAACCTGGTTACGATCATCATCAAATATGGTCCACATATGCAGCTAATCTATCCAAGTCTCTTTTCAGTTTAAAGCAAAAAACGAATTTGCATTAAAAGTAAATCCATTTTATATCCTGTGTCCTGATACCAGAAACACAAAGAGCAACAAATCCCACTCCTTGTTTCTAAGCAAGTTTTTCCTGTTCTGAAATATGGCACTGTATCTCATCGTAATTTTCCTAGCCTTGTACCACATGATGTTGGTCTGGTTTTGGACAGCGAAAGACCTATGGCAGATAAGGCATCAAGTACAAGTCTTTGCCCATCTCCAGTGCCCTGATAGCAGAAGAAATGCTATTAAATGGTATTTTAAAAAAGCAATAGTAACAAAAGGGAGAGAAATCCCTAGGGAATGATACCAAATGGCATCTCACGCCAGCCTGCCTTACTGAGAGCTGCTCTTGTTGTTTGGCTTTGCAAAGCACTCAGCATTTTGATCGCGATCCAGCAAAGCATTTCTGCATTTCCCATGTCTTTCCACCACTGACTTGCAGGGAACTATTTCTACACATGAAGACAAACCTACACTTCATATTTTGCTGGGTCAGGATGAAGGCATCACTCATCTTTCTGCATCCTTGTTTTCTTATGAGAATTGGTTAAAATAAGCTAAAAAAAAAAAATCTTAAAAGTGTGAGTTTTAAAAAGCCTCAAGACCCAGGAACATTCCTAAAATAATTTGCATTCCACAGCAGCAAAACCATTTCCATTTCAATGAGCCTGTGGAGAGGACTCTGGTCTACTCCCAGAAACTCAGGACTGAACCCCGGCACAAAACAAACACTGAACCCACTCCTATGAGGTCACGTGAAAAAGCACTTTTTCCTGTTCTCCCTCAATACCTTGGCTAAACTCTTGTCATCACTTCAGGCCTGCATCCCAACACGCATTTCAGGAAGGGCACTGCCACTTCCCTCCGCTGGACAGGCTGGTGGCTGGGAGATTTCCTTTCCCTTCCCTGCATCCTCCTCAGGCAGCCTACCGCAAGGAGTCAACAAGTCTCCTGCAGCTTCGAAAAAGAAAGGTTTTATGAAAACCTTGGCTTTAACACACTCTCCTTTCATAAGCTCGCTACAAATAAAACTCATTAGCAGCTGCCAGCTTTCCAAACGTGGCGAGCGAAACCCACAGCAGAGACAGAGGAACGGAGGAGTTCCTGCACGCTGCAGCAGCCGCTCCCGTGACCAGAGAGGAGGATACACATTTAGCCAGTACTTCGGCAACGTCAGTAAATTTCAGGAAATCATAAAAACAGATTTGTCGTCTGGAAGCCAACACCTTACCTCACACATCTTGCTTAGATTACGGTAATGTAAAACCTCCCAGCCTCAGATGCTCACAGACATACACATACCTACACATACCTACAACATCGTCCAGACGCGTCCCACAGCACTATTGCAATAATGTAATGCAGTGTGTAATGTTGCTGCTATATTATGTAAATAGTAATGTTCACATTATTTGGTCAAATTTCACTTTCAGAGGCTTCAGACCATTTCATTCAGAAACTAGTAGAGGAAGTTTTACCTGAAAAAGGATTTCAGGTTAAGAATATTGGTATTTTTACAGGTATTTTAAATGTAACATATGATCTTAATGGTGATTTCTACAGGTTTAGCAGCTTTTTCTTTAGTTGCCTCATAAAAGCTGGATATCTCTATACATAAATTATGTATCAAACCATAATTAATGTTCTTCCATAATACGCACCACTGGTTTTTAACAGCATCTTGGCTACTACAAATGTTTTCTTTCCTCTGTCCACTCCTAAAGGCCTCAGACTTGGAGAACTGCTTGAGCTGTCCGAAGGAAGCAACAGTAACACTCATACATCCTCAAATCTCAAACTAAAGCACAAGCAAGGAGTTTGCACTAAGAACTTAATACTCAAGGTAGAGAGACAACAGTAGCTGATACGTTTAAACGCCACAAGCTTTATACTGGATAACAGCCGCCTGTCACATCCCTCAATTTGTTTGCTGCAACCCGCACACTCAGATTTTCTGCCAGCAGCAGCTGGATTTGCGAACGGCAAACTTGGCAGCAAAACCACCCACGTCCTTTTGCTCCCATTCGCACGCACGGACTGGCTGGAGTTGGATGCTGCATGAAAAATCCAATCTACCACTTCATACCGTACAAATGCAAAGGGCAATTATTAAAACTAATTTACTGAAATGGAGCCATTACATTAAATCATCAGGGACTAATTCTGCTGGAATTAAACTGCAACTTGAGAAGTGATTTCTTATTGCCTTTTCTTAAAGGGTATGTTAGTTTTAGGGGTTATATTTTCATAGTAGTGCTGAGAATGCCTATAGCGCACAACTCTAAAGATATCCAAATCCTCCAAATACTGCACATATGCTTGATTAATGAAAACTACACATATTCCCAAATATTACTTAGCTGTTTCTTTAATTTTTCCTTTGATTATGAAGCCATATGACGATTCGAAAAATCTGCAAATTGTGGCTCACAGGTTATTGTTGAATAAATGTAGATACACATGCAGATTCAACACAACGAATCACTATTCATATTCAGCATAGTAACCTGTTTCTCAGATAAAGGAGAGATGGTTGGACTTGATGATCAACAGTTGGACTTGATGATCTTAGAGGTCTTTTCCAACCTTAAAGATTCTATGATTCTATGAAAAAATTGCTCCCCACTGTCAACAAAAGATCAGTTGAACCTGTTGTTCTCTGATAGTGACAGCTTGTAACACAGAGTCGTAATTGGACTCCTGCCTTTCTGAGGTCGGGACTGGAAGCCTTCTTGATAATTGTATGGTATACAAACCTCCTTGGGATCCTGTGCTGCTTCTTGCACATTACGCAAACAAGAAGCCAAAAAATGTGGCATCACATGCACAGTGTTCACACTTGTTTAAAATTTCATCCTGCACAGAACATAAGTTCTACCCTTTACCAGCAAAACAAAAACTTGAATAAATTAAAGGCGATTGGCTCTTGTCTACGCAAGCTTCGTTTTTTAGTGTAGGAAAATGCCAAAAGAATTATGAAACCACAATAACAAGGCCAATGCTGAAGAGCCCTGTAGAGATCGGTAAAGTAAGACTTCAGCCACTACCTCCACAGAATGAAAAAGCCCACTTAAAAATAAGTGACCATTAACTCCTGCATCAATACTAAATTAGGAACTTGAAATTTGGCGCACGATGGATTAATGAATGCAAAGTGCAGGCAGATATGAAATATACCTCATATTTCAGCAGTTTGTCATTTCTATTACAGTCACTTGTCTGCCATTTTTTCAGAGACAGTCTTCGAATCTGTTCAACTTCTCCAAGGGCTCTAGCAACAGGGGCAAAGAACACCATTTCTTCGTTTAAAAGTTATCCCGATATAGAAAAGCCTGTTACAATAATGTAGAAAAAATCCTGTGATCTCTAACCTTTCATTAAAAGTTCACCAAGAGGTCATTTGTCCTTATTTCTTCATCCAGTTGCATGACCTCTTCAACTCCAACTTTGACATTTGAAACATTCATTCAGTATGGTTCAATGACTTAATGAAAAATAACCTCAAACAACTCAGATGTTTGACATTTGCACCCCAAGTTACCAGAAGGTCATTTTAGTAATTTATAAAACCTACATGAACATATTCTATCAGATGTTTATATGGAACGTGAGGTCTGCAAGTGGAAGAACTTAGGGTTATCTAAAGGTGTCTGCTATCCAACACTTAAATGGTTTCAGTCAACAAACTACTGAAGTGTATTTTACTTGTTGCACCATGACATTCTAGTCTCCAACATCTACCACAATGCTAATAAAAACCCAAGAGATTTCTAATAAATGGCCACTCATGACTTGCTAATCAGGTTCGCACTGGGAGAATCAGTATGATTCAAGAGTCAGTCACACTTTCCACAAAGATACTGTTTTAAGTTGTCCTGTTAACTCCATGGATTCAACTTTTGAAGAATATCCTTGTCAAAATACATGAAATTAAAATTGCAATTTAAGATTCTGGGACCCAAATATATTATTAGAAGCATGATAGCACCTAAGTAGATGCATGACAATTTTTGCTATCAGGTTGGAATTTAATTTTTAAAATTATAACCTGACTATGGGTTTTTCTAAATTAGACGATTAATAAAGTAATCAGTGCAAATCACTGACCATAAAGACAATTCAGAGACTTATATAGTCTAAAAAATGAGTGAATTTGACAAGAGAAAAGTTTTAAAGTAATATATCCTGCTAAAAATTTTACAGATCAAAAAAGACACTCATTCTACATTGTCTTCAACTATTTTGTGAACCATTTTACTGATTTGGTTACAAAATATTTAAATTAACTTTATTTTTATACTCCGTTTTCCATTAGTTTAAGAAGTCTATACCCATTTTTGTAATGTCCTATTTTAAAATGTTGATATTTTTAATGCTGATAAAAGTGGTATGAAAAACTTAGCAACTATCTGAGAATTTTTTTTAAAAGGACTAAGACTCACAACCCTTTCTCAACCGACTCACTTTGATGACCTCTAACATCCTCTTATACCCTCTGTAACTCAGTATTTCATCTTTGCTACAGGTCTACAGATTTGCAAATATTTGCCTGTATGGGTACTGAGGTCTACAAAGACTGACGTGTTCTGAGATTCAGGCTTCAATGTTGACAAATCACTGAAACTACAATAACAACTTTAAAGAAGAAAATCACTTACAGCCTTCCCTTTTCTTTGAGAATAAGATAAAGAGGGAAAACCCATTTACTCTCCCATTTATCCTTGTTTTGTTTTCTTCCTTGTCAATCTCTCTGTTTTGGTCAGCCTCTCTTCATTTTATTCAATAAATGCTTGAAAGCTAGGATACATTTTTATTAACCAAAAACCTCCACATACCTTAGCAGACTCAGTGAAAAATCCGTATAGCAAATTCCTGCATCAAACCGGGAGACGATTCCATCTATCACTCACACTAAGAATATTTTAGAGAGAAGAACAGCATGTAAATGGGCATAGGTCAAGTAAAGATGATTTCCAAGCGTGAAAATTATTCTTGTCACTGGCAGCTGTTATGCGAGAAGTAATAAGGTCCAGAAGCCTCGCTGGGCACGACCAGTGATAAGAATATCATTACAATCCATCTGCAACCTCCAAGAGACCCAAAATGCCTCTGCAATCTTTTGTTCTAAGCAAAAGTAAAAATCCAAAGTGACAGATTTCCAAACCAGGATGTTGTGACACCACAGCGGTAAGAAAGTTTTCACAAACCTCCCCCCACAACAGGTTCACAGAAGGGAAAGCAGAGAACACTTTTCAGAACTACAGAATTTCAAGATCACACATTTTATAGTAAACGTGTGTTTGCTTTGACTGCTTATTTACTTGTTTTGTGGGGAAAGGAATGTTAGGTTTGTAAAATAAAAACAAGTGAGTCATGAACAAGTCAAAATATTTCCAGTAAAACTTATTTTTGTCTGAATAGGCTAACTGAAACCAAAACATTTTGCAGAAGTGTATCAGTTTCACTGCCTTTGTGATGAATCAGTGCTACAGGCTGTGTTATATTTCACTAAAATTGTTGGTTTCATCCTCCTTCACTTGGGATATAACGGCCTCCCCTCCCCCGCCTCCAAGTGTGGAGATCCTCACTGGATTTTTCTTTCTTTCATTGGCACCTACCACAGAGAACCAACTACTGAGCCACCTCTTTCCAGTGCTTGGCACCATGGGCATGAGGAAGGGCTATTTGGCTGCCAGGTTTACAAGAAGCAAATGATGCATCCCCTCGGGATACCTCACGTGCTAGTTTTCTAATTTCTCTTCCACCAGAAGAGTGAGGAGTGGTTTTATCCTAGTGCATTTGGATTCATTCTGGCCAGCAGCCCCAGTCTGTTCTTGGAAAAAGGTAGTGTTTCAAGTAAATCACCTGATTTCAGCTGGCAAATCACCTGATGCTGTTTCACCAGGAGAGGTATTAAGTCACTTGTTTAATTAGTATGGGTGATTGCTAAGATATCCAAGTGCAGTTGAAGCAGAAAAGAGTTGTGTTACTTCTTCTTAGCTTGTCTTAATTGCTTAAAAAGGGTTTAATGCCTTTTACTTACTCAATGCTGCAGGTAAGCCATGACTCCCACCAGGATACAAGAAAAAAGTCAGAAGCCAGAAAGCATCCTGAAGCACGTATGTAGTCTTGTTGTTTTCTAGAACATTATAAAGGTTACCTCTCTGCACAGAAAGTTGAGCTGGTTGCTAAGATGAAATGAAAATTGAATTAAAACAGAACTTCTTATGGTGACAAAAGAAATCTCTGAGGTTTTTGCACTGTTCTTCCATCTAAGAGTTCCTCTTTTGTTTCTTCAATCCAACTTCAGTTATGTTTTTAGTAACTTCTTTCCTTTAGCTAATGCTTTCATTATTTTTTCCTTTGCCTTTTGCTTACCGCCTCTTTCCAGATCTTTGTTTAGCATCACTGCTTCCCTTCCTTTCATAGTCCCCTTGGTTCTCTGCATGCCGCATCTGTGGCAATGGCTCTGGAGAGAATTCCACCTGACCAAGAAGGAACATCCACCTCTCTGGAGACAAAATAAACTTTGAACTAGCTTAGCTATGTCTTTAACATGTGCTTTGCTGGCCCTTCCACTGTTTATTATTGCAGGACAATATAAGGATTAGATACTCGGTGTCTTCTTTGGGCATCAATCTGTCAAGGCACTGGCAAAACAGAATTTTAATGCTTTATAAATCACTTGTTTATTGCTCAGCCTCGCAGCTCTTTTAATCGTAATCTTTAAAAAAGCCGTATTGATTCTAATGTTACTTATTTCTGTAGGACAGGACCAACCAATGCTGTTCATCACATTATACAGCTGTGGTGATTGAAATAAGATTCTAGCTGAAGTAAACCAAGAAAATTGCAATGACAGTTTATGGCCAAAACAGCATGGGGGACTTTTGCTGTTGCAGTTCTCTCTGAAAGACATATGTGACACTCTTGCAGAAGATACCCTTGTTTATCCTCAAGAGTCCCTCAACACCATTCATAGCAACAGGAACCTGGAAACGAGAGACCGAGTGGAGGAGCAAAGTATAATATTGCTCACTGCACTACATTTGCTTGCTATTGTATATGCTAGCACAGGTTAGATTCTGCTACTCTAGTACTTTCCTAAGTGCAATTCTAATACATACCCTGAAGAAAAGCAAAGCCGACTTTGTTACCTGTGCCACGGTACAAGACTTGGAGCAAATGCTGTGCCCTGTCTTTGTCTGCTCTAGGTATCAGATGGACTGCATGGGGGCACAGTGGCTATCTCTACACTCTCTGCGTGCCTGTACTACAGGACTCTTTAGCCCACCGACACCATGCCCATGACTTGTATGCCAAATGCACACAGCTGACCACGCTGGTGGCACCACCATATGCACTCTACCAGCTGCTATTCTGCATTTGCTGCAAATGCATTTCTTCCTACAGTTCTTCAGACAATTGAGAGGTGATGGCATCAGAAGATTGACGGGGAACAATGCCTTCCAGCAGGATGAATGCAGCAGACTTACTAATCTGTGGATGACTCTTGCCATTCTGGAGTGACTACTGCTCCCGAACTAGCAGCTGACAACCTTCCAACATGGTTAGTGTCGCTGGGAGGACAAAGCACGGTACCATCTGCACGACAAATGTGGTGAGCCATTCCATGCGGTGTGTCTGGGTCATGCAGGTCATCTGCAACGTCCCTTAGCATGCATAGTTGACATTTAGCACTGAAACAGCCCTATGTGCAATGTGCAGGTCTGGGCAGCCACCAGCTGAACTGCCTTAACCATGAGCACAAGTTTCCCTGTGAGGAGCCCCGCTGCCCCACGTAAGGCAAAAAGAATACTATCATTCTATACATCCCGGAGATGACCGCTCCCCTATTGTATCTCAACACACAAAAGAGACAACTCCCCTGCTCCTCCCCAAGATACACATAAAATAGGCAATGAAGAAGCATCTTCCTAGGACAGACCCATCCCCACCTCCCTCGGAGCAGGGGAGGAGGAGACTGAGGAGAAAACAATTGGGACAGGGAATCCATCCACATCACAGAGAGGACTGGCCCCCAGCAGTTGGGCTGGGATGAATGTCAGCACTTACTCCCTGACCCCTGCGGGTCAGACAGAGCTGGGAGGTCGTCTTCCCCAGCACTTAACTGTTGGAGAGTCAGGACTAGGTGCCACCCACAGCAGACCGGGGCAATGCTCCTGAGATACTCCCTACATGTTTTATGCTCCAATAGCAGCATCTAAGTTAAGAGTAACAAGATGAAATGCACACAGTTCTTCTGCACAGCTACTTTTTCAGGTTCTTCACTGATACAGACAAAAACTAGTTTTCATTTAGATTTGTCTAATATCTTCAAGGATTTATTAGCAACTCAAAGAGCCAAATCTTTCTATACCTGAAACTTCAGGCTCTCCAGAGGAAAAAATGGTAACAAACAAGGATGTTGAGTTACCAACCCAGCACGACTGAGCGTACTTTAAGCCCTTTTATAACCCACCACAAGGACTAGAAATGAACACTTTTCTGCATTTTATTCCCACTGCAGTTTTTCAGGGGTTTAAGCAAGGGAATGTACAGTGTCAGTGTGTTCAGGGATGTCCTTTGAAAAATCATTCAAGCTGAATGGGAGAAAACACTAGGAGGTAATCAGTGTGATGAAGTTCTCTCTCCAACTCATTAGGACTATAAATCAATGCCTTATGATACAATCTCTATTGTATCATCATTCCAGCTTGGAATTATGAATAGCTAATGCTATTTGGAAAGCTTAAATTTTGCTATCTCAAGTTGTTTGTGAAAACAACTTCTCCTAAAATAGTGCTCTAGGTGCAGGAAGGAGAAAGATAAAAGCACATCTACTCTGTCCTCCAAGACAGAATTAGTTTCTGAAGGCATCCTTGAGCCTGATTTAGCACTGCAACTCACGCCACTTCGCAGAAGATCAATCAGTACAGGCAGAAAAAGCAAGAAAAAAAAAGAGGAAATATGAGAAGCATATGGACAAAGACCACTGGAATGAACTATTGCTTCTAGATTGTCATGTCAGAGACATCTGGAACCTGAAACACTCTTTCACAGCAAATTCCAAATAGCCCATATTCAGAAGAATGCATGGAAGAAAGAGGTAAGTCAGCAAAAAAGCAAAGCTAGAAGCAAAATATTTGATTATCCTCAGGATATGTGTAGAATTAAATTTTATGATCAACAAGATTTTCCCATACAGAATTCAAGTAGACTGACCTTCTCTCTGTCCTAACTCTTGTTATTTCCTGCTAGTTATCATAAAATAGCAGTATCCTTGGCATCATTTAAAGAGATTTCCTACTTCTTTCCACACATGCAAGAAAAGAACAAACAGTTTCTCCTGGGTTTAGTGACAATTAAATGATGTGGCCGATTGCACAGTGGCACGTGCTTAAGTAGAAGTGTGTGACTGCTGTTCCCTTGGCGTTTGGAGCAGTCTCGTTTGCTTCATGCTTATCTTTGAAAGCAGGAACATCTTAAAATAAAAACTCAGTGGAGCCAGTAGGGAACTAGTTGGCAATATGTACTGCAAACATCTTGTGAGCCAGATTGCTCTTACTGAAGAGGACTATTTAGGTTCGTAAATTTAGGTGTAATGTCGAGTGCTCAAACACATGAAAACTTATATCAAATGTATGAAACTTATATCAAACACCAGCACAGACTGTCTCAAGTACAGTGTATGTATACACTTATGGGTGGGGTGGTGGTTGATGGTTTCAGTTTTTAATCATCAGCCAAGAAGTCAGGAGTTTGAGGGAAAGGGACAGTGGCTCAAGTCCCAGCCCCTGCAACACACTGTAGAATAAATGAGTCTCCACAGTCGGGGCGGGGGGGAATTCTCTTATGCCGTTTCCTTTCCGCTGAGTCCTGGCAGAAGGGCAGGCAGGGAGAGAAGAAAAGCGTGTGCTCACAGAGCTTTACAACAAGGAGATTCTTGCTGCAGAGCAGATTACAGAATTGAAAGGAAATAGAAGTTATTGTCTTTAGTTAGAGAGCATGAATCTGTGACCTGCTGGCTTACATGTCTGCAAAATGAATGCAAAACAAGTACCCACGTTAAAAGAAAATCTACCTATAAGTAATGTACTCAAAATGGTTTAATTCTTCATTTTTATCTTAAAAACTAAGCAATTTTAAATAATCTTGAAGATGCCAATCTAAGGCTTCAACCTGGTTAAACATGGAGAACTATGTGATTTAATAGCCCCTTCTGCCTTTAAGAAATAATCGCTTATTTTGTTGTGTTTATGTGTTTTGCTGTGATTATGTTTTTCTTGTACTGAACTCTCCAAACCTCTCACTACTGTTTCTCGGTCTGATACACAACTCCAGAGAATCTGGTACAGTCCTCCTGATCTTATTTCTAGCTTCTATTCCTGCTCATCCCATCTTCTGCCTCTTACACAAATAATCCTATTACCAATTTGCAGCATCTGCATGATCAGAATGATCAGGTCCTGTTTAAATGTCAGACACACACCTTGAGAGCACTCAACAACGCAGAACGCGGTGGTGATCAGCCTATTACGCAGTTATGCTACTCCAGGATCTATACCAGCTCCCATTAGGTTTGCAAATGAGATTTTGACTGCTTTGACTTACCAATGCAAGGCAAGTAAGTGCACGCTAATGGTGGAAAATATACTGCACATGTAGCAGCACCACAGCAGCAAATACACACAATATCAAATAATAATCACACAATCTGTCACTGATCCTGCCACTGTGCCCGTTCATCTGTTTAGCAGAACTACCTGCGTTCCAGCCAGAGCCACCTGCCTGGCACAGCCCCATTTTGTCTTGTACAGTGTGACCATTCCCCACGCACAGAGGTAGAGCAGTGCTCCATGCACTGCTTCTCCAAACCAACAACAGGAACCTGAAGGACCAGCAAAGGGGAATTCCCAGTGACAGCATCTTTATTTCTTCCCAGCAAAGGGTCAGAGCACAACAGAGGTGCTGCACATGCAGGGTCAGTGGAGTACTGCAGACCTCACAAGAAAGAGAGATGCTCTTGTCTTGCAGGAGAAGTTGCCAAGTGAGGACAGGACTGCTTGACACTTTGTGCTGCTGCACGTGATCAGCTATCTCAGACTTAAACAGCCAGATTTTCTGCTAAACATTGGGACAACCAAGAATCAGGTTGCACAAGTTGATGTTAATTTTACAGCTGCAATACCGAAAGATGCAAACGCTTAGATTGGGAACTGTTTTCTTCCTCGTTCTGTCAGAGCTGGATTTGCTAATCTTCTGGCAATATTGCCAAGCACATCCTCTCCTACCACTTCTTGGAATGTATGTACCATTTGTATTTATTCACGAAGACCTTCATCATCAAGTGAATAATCCTATATATTGGACGAAGTGGCCACAGACAAATATGTATGTAGATATGTCATGTACCCAAAAACATAGCTTGGATTTTGTCCTATAAAGTCCTCTATAAAAGTATCAGCTGAGGAGAGAAGATCATATTTAAACTCACATTTTAAAGACAGCTACTACTTTGTGCTCTTCATCAACCACTTTAAATATCTTCTACAAAACCATTTAGCCTTATTGGCCCTCCTTTGTAAGAGGGAACATACTTGTTATGCTCAAGTCACACAGGGAAAGCAACAGCCCTTGGAGAAGAGTTTGGCTGTCCCGAATTTACCTTTCTAGAAAAATGAACTGTCATTCAGTTATGGGACACAGACTTTTAATGGGGAAATAAAAAACAACTGAATGTTGAATTTTAACAAAGTTATGTACTTTCAGAAAAAATAAATCATATAATGGGGTAAATCCCTCTTCCTCACAGAAAAAAAATAGTAGTCATGTCTCCTGTAGGAGTCAATGACAGCTCAAGACTTGACCGCAGCAGGCTGTCACCCTGCTGAAGAGGGATGGAAAACCAATGTGAACCTGCAACAGCCGCTTCTGTCAGCTGGGATTTTGATGCAGGCGTCGCGACCCGTTTGCGAGCAGCGGGCGCACGTTTGGGCCCACGGATGTTTTCTCAGGCAGGAACAAGCCTCCCGGACCACGACCCCAGCTTCACGCCAGAGGGGTGCCACTGCCCAATGCGCGCCGTCCGCTGCCCCACGCTCTGCCCCCTGAGTGCCGTGGGGCTGAAGAGAGGCACGAAAGGATGATGAAGAGATGTGCTGTCCCCTCCCTTAACCCCCAGTCCTGAGGCCTTTCTGTTCCCGGAGGCAAGAGGGGCTGGAGCGGGCCCGGGTGCGTTAGCTAGCCCGTCCCGGGGCGCCGGTGCGAGGCTCAGCGGACAGAGAAAACAGGACAGCCTGCGCAGCGGCTGGGGCTTGGGAAAAGTTAAGGGGGAGAAGGGAAAAATAAATAAGTTAAATAAATAAATAAATAAATAAACAGTCTCCTCCTGAAGGCGGACACATGTGGCGCAATTCGCTTTCCTGCGGCGGCGGGCGGCCCGCCCGGCCCCAGTGCTCGGCGCTGCCGCCCGCCCGGCCCCCGGCTCTCAGCGTCCCGCTGCCGGCCCGCCCGTCCGGAACGGGCCCTCCACTCTCCTGAGCGGCCCGGCACCGCCGCGGGGCGGCGAGGCGACGGAGCGCCCCCGGCCCGGCCCCGCACGCCGCCCCCGCTCACCTGCCGCCCCCGGCGCGGCGCGGCCCTGCTCACCTCATGGCCCAGCTCCGCGGGCGCCGCCCGCTCCCCCAGCACCGGGCCGGGGAGCGCAGCAGCAGCAGCGGCCGCGGCTCCTCCCGTCCCCGCGGCGGTGCCCGGTCCCGGGGAGACGCCTGGCGGCGGGGCGGCAGCGGGCGGGGCGGAGGAGGGCCGGGCAGAGGGGCGGGCGAGCAGCGTCCCCTCCCCGCCCCGCCACTCCGGAGCAGCGGGGCTGCGGCCGCTCGGGCGGGACAGCACGGGGCGGCCGGCGAGGAGCGGCGCTCGGGGGCTGCCGCCGGCTGCTGGGAAGGGGAGGGCCGGGCCGAGCCGAGGGGAGCGCGGAGGCGGGCTGGGAGCAGTGCGGCCCGGCCGCTGGTGCCCGAGGGCTTTCTCTGCAACGCCGCTGCCGGGAAACTTGTTAAAAACGAAGTGTGAGCATCCCGGCCCGCGGCTTTCCGACCGCCAACATTGCCGCTGCTATGGCCGCACAGAGTCGTCCCTACTTGTAAGGATCCACAGAAACCCCCTCACATGCACTGCTGGTAGTTAATTACTTCCAGGAAGGCACCTCACAGTATTAAGAATTTCCTGCACAGATACCGATTTTGCTTTGTTATCTTGGGATTTTGTTGCAGACTTGCACCGTGGCAGGCTGAGGGTCCTGAAGTCCCCTGAAGCCACTTGTGGTTGTTTCTTCTTGTCCTGTCACGGGTCGTCCTGGTGGAGATGCTTCCCCCTTCCCCATAACCACCATTTCAGTGCTGGAAAACCATGATCAGATCCAGCTGAGCCTTCTCTTCTCCAGGCTGTACACACCCAGTTCCTTCAGTCTTGCTTCCTATGGCAAGTTCTCCACATTTAACCATCTCTGTGGCCCCCTATGGGACCCTCTCCAATTTTTCAGAGCCTGTCTTGAACTAGGAAAGACCACAGCCGGGCTTGGTTCTCCAGGTGTGGACCAACAAGTGCCAAATAGAGTGGAATAATGGCACCCCTTGATCTGATGGTTATGCTCTTGCTGACAACCTTGGACACGGTTTGCCTTCATGGCTGCAAGGGGCATTACTGCTCAGCTTGCAGGCCACCAGGCCCCCCAAACCCATTTCAGCAGCACTGCACCCCAGCCAGTGAGAGTCCAGCCTGATCTAGGGCTTGCTTTTAGAGAAGGTTGGACCAGATGACATCTCCAGAGATCCTTTCCAACCTAGCTAGACCTTTCAGTGATCCTGTGATTCAGTGTGTTGTGTTTTGCGGAACTGTAGGTAACTTGAGTATTAAGTCAACTCTGAAGCAAATGTATTTGATTGATTAATTACCATTAATTAAAAGGGTAATGGCTGGCCTACTAGTATTTGCACATTAATCTTTTAGATGTACTCTGTAACCCATCATACATATGAGTACTTTCCAACATGATCATCTTAAAAAAGCTACGTTTAAAGCAGATATAATTTCAATTGCCAAAACATGATTGAATCACAGTTCCCATTGAGTCAAATTCCACTGTGAGCTCATTTTTAACAGTGTATGTTGTCTCAGCAGTGGCTGCAAGATCCAGCTAGGACTCTGATAAAAGTAATCTTTCTGGAACAGTTTTGAGCATTATTGTATCAGCCTCTTAGCCAGACTTTTTGCAAGAAATCATGAGCCCCATAGTGGTCAGTAGCATGGAGTATGCTGCTACCATGGCTGCCACAGTTTGCTATGAAACTTATTAACTTAAACTGCCAGTGACAATATATTATGCTAATATTATCATATGTTGATAACTAAGGCTTGGGCAACTTGAAAAGAACAAATGTTCATGGTGGGGCTGAGGAGGAGGAGTGAGGCAACATAAGGCAGTGTATAACTACAACGATGCTGCAATAAAGCAGCATCACAGCTAGACCACTGAAATGTCCATGTTTAGCTTCTGGTTTGTACCTGTAAAGCAACTTCGGCAGTAAGAAACCACACTGAAATAGTTTCACTATCTCCCTATGATAGATACTGTCATACTGCTCTGAAGGTGTCTCCTTGCAGGAGGGCAGGACAAGAATCTTCACGGTTTTGTGCCCACCACAGGACTGTTGCTGTATATTGTTGTATATTGCTGTATAGTGCTGCTGTTTAAGTAATACAGCTCTGCAGGCTCCCAAGGCTGTAGCCATCAAAGATGGAAAAGGTGAAGTTCGTGTTTAACACATGCATATAAGCAAGCGAGCAAACACTTTCATAGGTGTATTCTTTTTATTTGTTCCTTCCACAGCTCTTTCAAACCCGTGATTTCTGCCAGCAGCAAACCAGCCATGAATTTTATTCTCACTAAAATGCTCCCAGTCTGTCAGTGTGCAATGGAGAAATGTGGGGAGTCCAGTTTGGTCCATCAATATCAACAGGATTCCCAAACTGAATTGGTGCCAGGCAGCAAGTCTCAGTGTCTTTTCCACTTCTCAAGCGGGTGTTGAAGTAAACATAGAGCTAAACTGCTGAGCTGGTTGTTGGAGTAATGCTTTGGCTCTTTGCAGAGAAATCAATAGATGGAAACCACGTGGGTACAGTCATATTGTAACCAGCTGCTTTTGATAAAAACATACAAAGATGGGAAGCCTCACTGTGCATATACACTACTACTTGAGGCTTTTACTGACAGGTACCCAGTCTGGGCATAACTAGAAGAGGTACCAGCTCAACTCCTCTGTGCTACAAGCAGTCCTTCGGACATAGTTTAATGCCAAAATTAACTTTGTTTCTTTTTTTCTGATGGTTCTGGGAGAAAGCACCCAGAAGCCTGCATCCTAGGTCCAGCATGCAGATGTGTTAAACATTATCATCTGAAAAGATGGTTGAATATAGGCAGGGAAATGTATTTTTCCTCCAATCTCATCCAAAGGAAGGCTGAAACAGCTGAACAGGCTGAAACTGCAGCTGCTGAGTTTTCCACATCGTGTGGAAAACTCAGCAGCTGCAATTAGAAAGCCCTGAATGCCCAGAGAGGTTGTGGACACCCCCTCCCTGGCAGTGTTCTAGGCCAGGTTGGATGGGGCTTTGGGTAACCTGGTCTAGTGGAGGGTGTCCCTGCCCATGGCAGGGGGGTTGGAACTAGATGGTCTTTAAGGTCCTTTCCAACCCAAACCATTGTCTGGTTCTATGATCTTAGTGTGGGCTGTGTTGGGTGACCCTAAGTGTTGGCTCCTCATGTTATAAATATGAGTAGATTTGCAAAAGGTTTGGGGTTTAGCAGAGGAGGGAAGTCCAGACGGGTGTCACTAGTGCAGGATGTGCAATAGGTGACATCAGCATCTACCTACGCGTTTCTGCAGGCGGATTGCTGTGGGCTGTCCTGCCCTCTAGTGCCGGCAGCACCATCTCCCTCTGTCCCCTCTCCGCTCCCCCTCGCACGCACACGCACAGCCCGGAGCTGCAGAGCCCCGGGTCTGCGCCGTGCACTGTGGGTGCAGAGCTGCGGCCCTTACCTGCCTGCCGGGGACAGCTGCTGCTGGGGACACTGACCAGAGAACGGGCATTTGGAGGGGAAGGGCGTCAGGAGGAGCCCCCGTGGGGCGGTGGTGCAAGTGATATGGTGCTCGCCCCGGGGCTCAGCCGGGGTGGCTTCCCCAGCCACCTGCGCGCCAGCCCCCGAGGCACCCTGCCAGCGGCAAGGCCTGTGCCACGCAGCCTGCATGTCTGCTGGCATCAGCTGCCCCAAACAGGCCACAGCTACACCGCTACCCCGCATCCCTCTTCCCCTCCTTACTGCTGCTGCTCATGGTTTTCTGCTGCTCCAGTGACCAACAGGATGCGAGGGATCCCCTCCCCTGCCCACCTGCCCACGTCTGGGGCTGGATTCTGGTACAGGGCTATTAATGGAACACTGTCCATGCAGTATCAAGCTGCATGGCTGTATGGCCCCATAAAAACAACCTGTTACAGCAAACTCTACCACAATACACCATGCCTGAGTTGTGTCTACACATTCTGATGAAGTAAAAATGCAGGGTATACAATTCATTATTTTTAGTAATAATTTAAGAATACATAATAATGCCACAACCTATTTAAACAGAATAATTCAACATGTAAATTTTCTAGCAATCAAACACAAAGCAGGAATGACAAAAATGAAAATATTCCAGGTGATCATCTTCCTCTTGTAATGTTCCAAAACCAAATATTCAAGACAGTATTTGCTTGAATCTTTTCAGGAATGATTCATGGCAGTCCTCTAGGTTATGGTAAGTCTCCTGTAAATACATGACAAAACAATCATTCGGTAATGAGGAATCCTTAAAACTGACGCAAAGTGTTCCAAAAATGAGCTGAAACATCTACAATTCTCATGAATTATGTCACAAAACCTTTTTAATTCTCTAGATAAAATTAGCTTGAAGTGATTTACCTGATTTATGTGAAGTTGTGACAGGAGTCTCCATCATCATGGAAAAAAAAAAAGCAATACAAAATCTTGGTCCTGCTGAAATTGAGGTAAACCTCCCACTGACTTCAATGCCTAAACCAGAGTTTTGTTTCAAGCCTTCAATTCCAGTCATGTGCATAAAAATAAATTCTTCTTAGAAATTTACAGACAGATGTAGTAAGCACCAACTACCTTAATTTCATACACGTTACACATTTTGCTGGGTGCTTTGAGGAATCAATCATAAATGAAAAGACACGCACACTGTGTTGAAACTCTGTTAACTTAGCAAACAGAGGAGGAGTTTACAGGGGAATATTCCAGCTTTGAAAAGCATCCATGGGTGTGTCTGTCTACAATCTGTACTATGTGACTACAGACACTCAGTTTTAACATATTCATATTACATCAAAGCACTGAGTGGATTTGTTGGTGGTTACATCTCATTACTTCTGATTTTCAGCTACCTTACAGAGGGAGGTAAATACCTGACACCGTCCAGGGGAGCTTTTCCATGTAAGCAATAGCTGCCCTGATTATCACTGGATGCCCTAGCCCAGGATGGAGGGAAGGCAGGGTCTGCCTGTGAAGCCCCACGTACAAGTGGTCCAGCGAAAAGTCTGGACGTCCCTTTTGAGGGTGTGAGATGTGGAGCAGGCACTTGTCTCTTTGGGTCATTCCTGACATCCCACCCTCAGACTGGGGTCTGGCCTGCTGGGTTAGCACACATCTCCTCTGACCTGCACAGAAGAGGTAGCACTAAGCAGTCTGGACAAGGCTGGACTTTTTCCACAGGCGCAGCTAGCAAGGAAACGGTGTTGCTGCAATAGAGCGCAGACGTACTTTTATGAGGGGGAACGCCCCACATGTGGGGTTGGCCCGTGAACAGACATACGTGTGGCAGTGCAGGTGCATTTTGTCAGTCATGTCTGGTACTGTTTCCAGTGAACCAGCAGGAAAGGACGATTACAAAAAAAACTGAGAATGGACTTAGCGCGTGGCTCCAGCCCCTCACCAGTGCTCTGGGAGTCAGGAGGCTGAGGAGGATTTTGCACTACAGAAATTCCCAGTGGCAGATAACTCTTTGAACGTGAAAAGCTTCAGGAAAAACAGCCTTCACTCTGGTACCTGCTGAGATGCCCCATCCAAGTTTGTCAGGAAAGCAAAGACTCACATGAGTGAAAACAAATTTATCTAAGTGCCATAGCAGCTACCTTTCAAAATAGGGAAAGGAAGGAAATTCTGTTGTGAGAACATTATCAAAGCACTTGCAGAGGTTATTAGGATGCTCCCAATGTCCTTCTAGCACAGGAACAACATTACTTTTCAACTGTAAATGTCCCAGGTTTTTGATGGATTAGATTGTGTGGAAGGGGATAGAATTTCACGGCCATCCATTGCACTAGTAACCTCTCTGGATTCTTACAGCCTGAAATCAGCAATGTCAGCATATGGAAAACATGCTTTAATGCTCTACTGTTGCTTAGGTTCATCCTTCAGCACGGCTAGGGCACAATACTTGTAAATAGATAGGAATTCGTTTCTTCTTTCAGCTAAGCCATTCATCTCCATTTACTTGATGACTTGCCTGCTTGTTAATCAGTTTCCAAATCCTCTGTTCCTGCTTGATCTGATTCTTCTAACTGGAAAGAGATGTGACGTGAAGGCTGTTCCTCCACAACAGGTTCATCAGTCTCTTCTTTCTTTGCGGCTGGTTGGTCAGCAGCGTCTGTCTCACCAGCCACCTGGGGTGCTGCATCTGTTGGCCTGGGCTCTTCAGCAGGTGCCTCTGTCTGATCAGACAGAGGTTTACGGCTAAATGCATCTAAGCGTTTTTCAACCACTGTACAAATCAAGGCTGAAACAGAGAAAGCCACCATTAACAAACATGGAGGAGAAAAACTATAATTTGAGATTATTTTATATATTACTGATTTATAACCTCTTAAACAGGGAAAAAACCTGAAATAACACTAAAAATGAAAGAATATTTGAATGAGAAAAACCATCCCTGCTGCTGTAGCCTAGTTCCAGCCAAATGGGCTGTTTACACTGAAAGCGGTGATTTGAAAGGGTTCACCTGGATTGGTTTGTTCATTTCCTCACAGTTGTTCCTCACCTCTGGAGCAGGTCACCCTGCCAGGAACAAGGACTAGCCAGGTGGTACACAGCGTGATGTTTTTGGCAGTGGGATATACTGGAACTGTGGGAGTCATCAAAAGAATTTCTCGTTCTGAAAAGCAGCTGTAAAGCACCTATTCTTTATTATTTTTGCTGCTTAGTCTTTGAAAATTTTTATAAACATTATACTCCTTCCAATGGACACAACAAAAAAAAAATCAACACTCACTTTGATATACATCATTTAAATATGAAAAATAGAGGCCCACAATGAAAGAAGAGAGGTTTAACACAGAAAAATAGGACAATGTACAGGTACTAAGAGCTTCATTGTTAATTCATGGATTGACTTCAGCAAGTAAAAGAAGGAATGGTCATCTTGGAGGACAAACATAGCTGCCTTACACTGTGGGTGCTTCCTTTGCAGTTTACAGCTCTTTTATTGGACAGTGACAAAGTAAGTCCTTTAAGTAGTGTCTTCATTCAAATAGGTTAAAAATGGATCCTTAGAGACTTTTCCTATGCTTCTGCAATAAGGGGGGGATGAAGCCATGACCTATCTCAGCTGAGGCTGTGTCTGCCTCTGCAAAACTTGGAGAATGCAATTTGCAGTTCCTTTTGCAGAGATGATATTTACTCAATAGTGAGTGATTGGGAATAAGCCAGAAAATACAGAGTGTAAATAGCAAAACAGGGGCTGCTGATATTACTTATTGGCCTACTCCAGGTGCTCTGTGTATCTTAGGACTGGTGCAAGACTATGATATCTGGTTAAAAAAATTAAAGATTTAACAGAAATATGATAGATGTTCTCATCAATAGTGTATCCCGCAACAACATTCTCCTTGGGATGTTTATTCACTAGTCACATACAATACTTCCTTCTTAAAAGAAGAGAAAAATTCCGTCCCTCCTGAAGAGCTACATGAAGAAGTGATCCTTGAGTGTACATACTGGCACATATAGCATAGGATAAAACACCTAACAGACCAGCTGTAATTATCCAAATTATACCCTAACAAAGGATGCCAGTTAAACTGAAAATAAACCCAAAGGAATCAAACACAATTGTAATTCAAATCCAAAATCACAGCAGGAGGAAAACCATAGGAATGAAAGATGTAATGCAAGTATAAAAAGTGGTTTGATCTAGGACCACCATGGTAGACGGGCATTCATTTATCAGAACTTTGTGTTTCTACGCAGGACAGAGTTTAGATTGTTCAGGTATTTCAACTACAGCCTCTGAAGACTAACTAATAAAAAAACCTGAATACTTAGCTTGAACTAGCCCAAAGGAAGACTGATATTTTCATGTATTTCAAAAGCAAGGACATTATTATTGACTGCTGAGGAGGTAAGCCCTTGTTTTGATGAAAAGCATTGGTCACCTGACTTCTCAGTCAGCCATGGCCTATGATTATCTTTCTCTTCTCCTTTCACGTACGATGAACATATTACTCCATGGCTCAGGGAGCTTACACAAACGAGTTAAGAGACTTCTGTGGTATACACATGGCTGTAGACAGGATGGGCTTTTCTGTTGCAACTGGCACAATCAGGCACATTACAGAGAACAGCACAGCAATGATGACTAACACATGAGAAATGAAAGTTTTATATAGCAGAGAAAGAAATTGGTGTTCTTTAACCATTCTGCTCCTGCCAAATGTATTGCACCTCCCAGCACCAACACATCTCAAACAGTATAAAGCCAGCAGAGAGAGGACAGTGCAGCATGACTGACTTTTCAGTTATTTCAGCTGAAAATCAATTACCTAGATGTATGTAGTAGTAGTTTTCCTACATTAAAAATGTTTTAATATAGTAAAAAAAGCAAACACAAAAAGCCATGGGTACTTGGAGTTCTTGCTAAAATGACACCTCCTACCTTAACCCACAGTCACCCTTTAAATGTGATATTTGTTCTGACTGGGGAAAAAATAATCAAGACCATGAAGCAGCCCAGATTGTATTCCAGGATTTGGTAACTTACAGTCAAGCATCATCCTGCCCAGAACTTTCTTCTCTAGTGCTTCTTCCACTTCTGTCATCAGCCATGGAAGGAATTCTGTCTCAATATCTATAACAATTTAGCAGGAAGAAAGAAAAATGTCTTTTTATTAAGGATGAATGACAGGATCTTGAGACTGTTTTTCATTTTGTACAAGCATTAAGGGATGAACACCCTTGCTGAAAGATACTTGCTTTGCAAGAGCCAGATGAAAGCTCTAAGGTGTTGTTGGGTTTCTTACCTCCTGCCTCTCTTATTGAGGCTCCACATCATTATGGCCCCAGACTGGAGTCCTCTCAATTACAGGGATTTTTCAAAGGGGTCTGGCACCCTTGAAGGGCTAGCACAGATGAGGTACACAGTAATGTTCTTCTGAGATGAAAATAACTATCCTGAACAAGTGAGGAGAATAACACACCCTGCCCTGCTTTCCAGAGATGTCTGGCTTCTGGTCTGCTGAAAGCATTTATTCCCTGTGACTAAAGAGCTGTTGCTTACCCATGTATTTCTCAAATCATGTTCTTTGTACATCGTGGTCATAAAGCCTGACCTGTTTGCAAAACACAGCTTCTGCATTTGCCCCATGACTCATTCTGGACAGAAGGGAACCATTCCCAAGCTGTGGTCTGTGCACCTCTGCCAGGCCTGGGGAAGCAGGGTGCAACAACGTAGCCCATAAGAAATGCGGCTGATTCTAAAAGCTTGGAAGTCACCAATGTAAAACTCCAAAATCATTTTCAGGGCCTAATTCTAATTGACTAATTTCTCATACAGAGTTCTTTGCCTGTCCTATTTAAATACATTTACTTCAATTTGGATCTCTCTCTCTCTCTCTCTCTGCTCTACCAATTCTAGCCACCCATTTATTTCTCTCCAAAAGCAGTTGTTCTCATTGTCACACTGTCAGCTCTTGCCTATTCTTGACTAGTTGTACAGATGACCAATAATGTTTCTGTTAAAAATATGAGTTTGGAAACTGTTCAGCCACAAATGTAAAGGAATAAAGTCTTATGACATTATTCTAAATAATAGGAAAATAAGCTATGTTTTATGGTTGTTTTGACCTTTATATTATTCAGTTTGCATATTAAAAAATAATAATAAATAATAAATACAAACCTCTTTCTATAGGGTCATAAAAAAATCCACTCTCACGAAGATTGTTGAAGACCGAGGGAATGAGATCGGCCAAGTAACGCTGAGCAAATGCCCGAGCTGCAATTTTCTCTGTGGTCTCTTTCTGTTTCTGCAGCATTTGCATGTGCTGGAGCTTGCGACGTTCCTGTCAAGGCAATATTGCATGTAAAACTTTCAGGCCTTTAGCTGTTACTCCTTTGATCTAGACGTTGAAGAACAATCACAGTGTGAGACTCATAAATAGCAAAGATAATTGAAAATATGGTATTTGTGGCCTCTAACTTTCACAAAAACTCCTCATATGAGAGAGTGCTTGAAAGCAAGCTTGTACTCAATCTACTCAGTACTAAAATCCACAAGGACTAGAGGGAAACATGCTCCTTTGGCATACCCTTTCTGATTTTGGTAAGCCCTAAAATAAGGGCCTTGCAGCTGGCCAAATGAATCTCTTCTCTGATACCTTAGTATGCATTGATCTCACGACTCTTTGCTTTATTATTGCAGATCAAGCTGATCATTGACCTTGGAATGAGATGAAGTTGGGTCAGGATCTTCTGAACTTTTCATCTTTCCAATATTATAGCCTATTTGATGTAAGAAGATTTGAACTCAAATTGGTCCAGGAAAACATTTAAAAACCCAATTATACAAGGCTGATGAATAGAGAGTAATTAAGACTTGCCTTTTAGTACTAATTTATACTATTTATTAGATAGTACTAATATAGCTTAATACTTGGAGATCTTGAGAGGTACATGTGCACATACAATACTGCATGCCTTGGGTGTGAAAGACTAGGCGTCTTGCTTACTTTCAAGCACTCTATTCATTTAGCAGTTATTTTAATGAAAAGGCTTGAGTAACAGCTGCACCAGGTACAGAGGAAAATGCTGCTGGGTTTGGCCTCTTGATCAGGTGTCCAAGTACACCAGGTCACTTGAGCATGGCTGCTCCAAATAAATGCAACAGTATGGTGCTCGTGCATGAGAGCAAATGGCAGAGTGCAGCTGTATGGCACCAAAATGCTTTGAGGAATATCAAATTTGTGCCTTTTGGGCACATCCAGCTTATTTCACAGATTTTCTTTCAGTACTGGAAATGGTTTTCTCTCTTCCCATGAGCATTCTTATAAGTCCTACCTTCTCCTCTCTGTATCGCCTGTCCTGCTCTTCCAGGCGCTGTACTTCAGCAAGCTCTGCGTTACGCAGCTCTGCATAAGCATGCTGATGTGCCCACAGCTGGGCCAGCTCTTCTTCCTCCATGACTTCCAGCAAAGCTTGCTCAACTGTTTTCCCAATCAACACTTCCAGGATCGGCTTGACTTCAACATCAAAGTCAAACAGCTGAGGATGGGAGTCAGGGAAACAAAGATAAATGCCCCTTGATCACAACCACTCTCAACACCTTGGCAAGGAGAAAAGGAGGATGAACGAAGCCCTTGGGCTGAAGGCAGGGCTGAAAAGTTCAGGTGGGGGCCAGTGTCAGCTAAGGCAAGAAACATGAATGTAACCAGGGGCCATGTGATGAGTGGGCACCACACACCCTACCACAGCCACTGCAACAGCTGCCAGGGAGAAGCAGAACATTCACCTGGACCCTACTTCCGTGTTCCCAACCTGTTCTCAGGCTGGACACCTTCTACAGGAGAAAGCATTTCACAACACTCTAGTTCTTAGCTGAAAGCAGCAGAACCAGTGCACATGGAGTAGCACTTTCTTTAATTTTGCACTTAATCTCAAGGCAGACATTGAAGACTTTTTTTTTTTTCTCATGTTCTGTGAGGATAAGTTCCTTTCTGTTTCTGCCTGAATTTTGCATAAGAAATGTTTTGAATGGAAGACATGTTCTCACAGCAATTGTAAGCCTGACTTTGCTTCATACCTCTCCTTCTTCTATTTGCGTGGCCACATCTTTTCCTGTTTTGGCTGGTATGAAGAACGGAGTGGATGGTCTGTCCAAAAATGCATCTGTTTGACACTCTATATCAACCTCTATTACCCGGTCACTAATCTCTTCCAAATACAGTTCTAGAAAAAAAAAAAGCACAATGAATGCTGAAAGTTGGACTCTTTTTAACTCCAAACTATTCACTCAATGTCTTCTATAAAGTTTAAAAAAACCAGACACGTCAACTTAAACCATCGATCAGTTTGCTGCATAGGGTATCTGATGTCATCTCTATAATTCAGGTGCACTTCTTGGAAGTGATTCCTAAAAAGGCATTTCACTTAGTAGGTTTCAAAAGTCAGAGTCTAGACCATTTCTGGCCACCTTGCAGAATAAACAATTCTTGGTAGGGTCAATGGGATAGGACAATTTCAAAAAAGGATAATGATTGCCTATCTACTAATGAGTAATATTGAAACCACAAATTTTTGTCCATGGTATGTGGCAAAATAGAACACTGGATCTGTTGGGTTTAAAGAATGATATTCTGCTTCTGGCCCCACTGGAAGTGGCCTTGAGGTAACCACACACCTATAACAGCATCTGCTTGATTTGAGTTATAACTGTCTATCTCCTACTCCAGAGATAAATAGCCTGGCTCAAAAAATAAGGTCTGAGGAGTGCTTAAAATTATCTGCAGTAGTCAGTGGGAAGGATACAAGACCAAGACTTCCACACTAGATAGCCTCCTTCTGCATCCAACGGTATTTGAATGGTGAAAAGCTGCTGTGTGCATTGGAGGTGGTTTAGGAGGTTCAGCGGGGCTGGGGCAGAGGGAATGTTGAGAAACCAAAGACCATGACTGATTAGCATGTAAAACAGTTTTTTTCCCAGTTTGTAAGTCAGTCTAATCTGAAATGATTTTCAGAGGGTACAGCAATACATTACACTCACTTCGTAATTACCCAACTGCCAAATTTTGTTTTTCCTACAAATCAAATTGTTTTCCCACAAATAGGGCAGTTTCCTATTCTAAATTAGGGTGTTCTCCTCAATTTTTAATAGTAGTCTTATTCTTACATGTGCCTATACTCTTAAGCAAAATTTTTTTTAAAAACCCAATTTTAAACATATACCAAACTTCTCTGATAATACTGGAAAAAGAAAGAATAAATTAAGAAGTCTTGACTAGTGTTCAGGAATGTACACCAAAAACTGAAAAACAGAGCCTCTGGGAAAATGTCACTAATTAGCTAAGTTCATTAAATAAAACTAAAAATAAGGAGTTATAATGGAAAGGATTAGAGAACCTCTGATTCTAGAATTCTATGATTCTAACCTTAACCCTATGTGATTCTACCAACTGCAGCATCAATTTAGCAAGTGAATATAGATCAGCAAGTTTTTGTTTACAGATGAATTTAAAAAAAAAAACCAGCCTTTTACCTGTCTGCACGTGAATGTGCTCTCTGCCTTCCACAGGCTCAGGTGTTCTTGGTTGCATCTGCTCTTTTGCGCGCTTTCTAACCAGTGCTCTTTTCCGTGCTTCCCTCTGCCTTTGAATCTCAAGGGGATTGGGTTGGGTACTCTGAACAAGGGTGAAGAAGAAAAAAACCCCACAAAACAGAATATACTTTATACTTGAAAATGAGACTAATTTCTCTCTACAGAAAAGCAAAGGTTGTTGTTTGATTTTAATGCTACAAATCTAGCATTTCAGACTTACTTTTCTGGGTCCTGACCCTAAATTTTCAGTTATCTTAAAGACTGTAGGGCATGAAACTAATAAGGTATGCTAACTGCCTACAGACACATACTAATGGCATCTGACACTAAGAGCAATGAGTTGTTATTTGGAAGTGGATATTGTATACAAAATTTTGCTTTGTGAAATAAAGCCTATTAAAATGGCATGTTCTCGCTGACAAGTGAGAGTTTCTAGGTAAAGTTTTAAGAAGGTCAAATGGACTTAAGTCCATTTATATTATCAACGGAATTGTTTGCTAGATAAAAATTATAGGTTCTTTATTGCTGATGAAGCAAAAGAAACCCATATTAACTTTTAAATTCCATGTTTATGGATTGAAATGAACATAAGTTTTTAACTTCTTAAACAGAACACATGAAATTCATTCTGAGAAACTGCTACTGAACAACATAGAGGTATTTCCACAAAGCAGCTTTTAAAAATACAGACTGCTTTAAATTTTTATATGATCAAATTATCTATCTAGAAATATTCTCTGAAAATAAAGTATCACTGAAACATTTACTACTCTGTCAGGATAAATAAAATACTTTTGCCTCCACATAAGCAGCTTTTGCATACAGCTGGACCATTTAGCTCTGCTTCTATAGTAGGATAAGCCAAAGTCTACCCCAAGACTTAATTTCCCAAGAGCTGCTATTGTAACTGGTGACACCTTGCATATGATAACAGATTATGCAGTGATGACTTGTGCCTAGGCTCATTACACTAAAGAAATGGAGGAGAGGGGGGAATCAAGTACTTAATGGGGGAAAAAAAAAATCAGAACTACAGTTCATGTGAAACTAAGTGCTTTAAAGAAGAGCTGAAAAGAGTCACATGCTAGTTTAACTGGAGAGTTATACAGTAGTTAAAATTATTAGAGGAACAGCTTTCCTGCCCTACCTATTACTTTTCAACAAAGTTGTAGCACGATCCACATACAAAAAACATACCGCAGGTATGACTTGAAGGGCGTAAGTGTTGCCACGCACCACTCTCCTGTCATACATGAGGTTGGCATAACGAACAGGTTCCTTCTCTCTGCAACATCAGGCACAGAGAGGTGTGGTTACAGAGCTGCAACTCGTATGCTAACGCCTCGACAAGCCAGAAAGACTTTGAAAGGCCAGAGGTTCAAGTTCCCCCGAAGGATTCCCCTTTCCCCGGAAAGGGCAGCGAGGGAGCTGGGGTGAGGGAGAAGGAGCGAAGGGCAGGAGGGGCAGCGGGGCCCGTTCGGGGCCCGCAGGCCGCGGGACTGGATGGCGCGGCCCGCCGGTCACTGGCACTCACGGCTCGGCGGCGTGCGGCAACGCTCGGTACTTCGGACGGGCGGGCAGGGCGCGGGGCCGGCTGCAGTAGCTGTAGGGGACGGCGGGGCCCGCCGCCACCTCCGGGTCGCGGGTGGGCAGCATGGTGGGGTCCGGCCGGGGCGCAGCAGCCGGGCGGCTCGGTGAGGGAGCTGTAACGGCCGCCCGCGCCGCGGCAACCGTCTCCAGGGCAACGCGCGAGCGGGCCTGGCCGTGGGGCGGCTGTGGTGGCGTCGGGTAGCGGTTAGTCCGGTTCCCTTCACGCAGGTTTCCCTGCCGGGCAACAGCTGAAGCCTGAGGGAGATTTGAGGAGGACGTGCCTGCTCTCCAGGCACTGGGGAGCTTAGCGGAAAACAATTCACTGTAACAGCTAACGGGTTTGCGCTTGGCAGCGCTGCAGAGCCCCTCCCGGGCCGAGGAAGTGAGGGAGTTTAACCGCGAGGTGTCACCGTCCTCCTTCCGCCTCTGTGCAAGCTGCTCAGAGGCCGGAAGGTTTCCACTTAAACTGACAGTGTCTGAACCCCATCTGCAGCGCCATTGGGGATGCAAAAATTGGCCGATGGCGTGCTGGTGGCTTAAGTACTGCTGTCCTGAAAGGGAGCCCGAACAGCTGCGCTCCTAATGTTGGTTTTTCTGCACAAGTAGGGGATTTGGATACCATAAAGGTGTCGTATGATGGGGGATAGGAGAGGTGGGCCCTCAGTATGCCATCCCGTGCCCATAGTGAGCTGCACTCCCCGTCATGACAAATCATGAGGACGTGTTCAGATTCTGTGAAGAATTTCCATTAAGAAAAATATAAAAGTAATTAAGGGTTACTGATACAGTGGCAGCTCTTTTTTAACCTACATGGGTAGAGGTATGAAGCCTTGATTACTTTGGCAAGACTGAGTATATAAAATAATCCATGCCCTTTGTTTTTGAAATCTTTTGTTCAAATGTAATTCATGGGTGAAAGGCTATTTGTTTCAGCTCAGTTATGTTACTATGGCAGATGTTTGTGCTCCATGACAGCCCTGTGTAGACAGTGACAGACGAGAGAACTGCAAGTAGCAGAGAGCACTTCATAGGAGGCCTGCAAGGCACAAGAGAAGCTGTATAGCAAGAGAAACTTCTAGGAAAAGAAGTAAAAAAAAAAAAAAAACCAGCCCAAACAAAAAAACCCCAACACCCTACCAAAACCCAAGGCCAAGTGTGGGAGGCAGAGGAAAAGAGGAAAGAATAGTTTTGTAGTTAATTAACGGGCAGCTGTCAGAGTCAATACAGAAATGGGAGTCGTGTTGACTACACGGTTACCAGGTGGGTAGTGGGACAAGAGCATATGGGGCTGCAGGACACAGTGCAAGTGTCACTGGGGTGGGAGGGGAGAGCAGTCCTGCAATATTTGCTTGTGTCTGGGCAAGCAAAGTTAATGAATGAGCAGCTCAAGCCAGCTAAGCCAGAGCACTATGCCCTTAAAGCTGACCAGAACCAGTACAACCGTTTGATTTCAGGCACCTGACTTGCATTTTCTGAAAATTTGAGTTTGGCTATACAGCTATTTCTGCTTTTGGACTGGGGACTTGAAATCTAGGTAGACATTTCCAGGCTGTTTGCATGAAAAACAGCTGCAGCATAGCCTTCAAAAATGTCAGTCTGTACATGTCCAGTAAGGAATTGAGTGTGCTTGCTGAACAGCCCTAGAAATCTGGCTGGAATGAACTGGGTAGGGTAGGAAGACAGTGAGAAGAGGGCCTGTAACCACCTGAGCAAGGATTCCTGAGGAGCTGCCTGTTACACACCCGTTGCCCACAAATCTCGTGAAGATGAAGGTGTTGCATTGCAGGTTCATTCTCTTAAGCTGGCCCCAGCCTGGTGTCTTACCTGTTGGGTGAATTTCTCATTCACCTAATATGTGCGCTGATTGAATGGCAGTGACTCTCCTACTTACCTCTGTGAAACAGTGAGAACTCCTAAGTTACCAGTTCAGTGCAAGTACTCTGTGGGACAAGAAAAGGTCTCTGGCCTTGCAGATTAGCAGAGCTTTGCAAGTGACAAAGCTATGCCCAGGAAAAAACTCAGCTCTTCTCCTTTGCCCCCTTTTATGTTGTTTTTTGCTAAAAATACCTCGAGTTCTGGAACATTTCATGTTATCACCAGACTGATTGCAGCAGGAGCCAAAACCACATTGATTGTAATCAGATGGCTAGGCTGCTGTTAGTACCCATAGCTGCACTCTGGATCTCACAGAGCCTGTTTCACATATTCTTTGGAGGATAGTCTGGGACCTGCACAGATCTCAGCGCAGGAGGTGCTGCCTGGGAAGTGGGACTGCCTAGCGAGGAATGAATCAACCCATCTCCCATATGGCAGCTAAGGAAGGTCTTCAGCTGATTTGAAAGCTGCAGAGCAAGGATTTTGTCTCCTTCCAGGTTTGCTGTGGGTCTGTTAAAATGCCTGGGAGCCACAAACAGACCGTATTTTTTTTTAATTATTATTTTAATGAGAATTTCCTGGCATTGCACCATGCCTTACAGAATCCTCCTTGGCTTTCTGGATGTGAAATGAGTTTGTTCACAGCAAAGCAAGTGTGAAGGTGTCAGCATCTAGTAACAAAAGATGTGCATCCACTATTTCCTCCAGCACGAGATGCATGCTGTAACTATTGAATGGCATCTTGAACTACTATGTAAGGGATCTACAGTGCTGAGACTGGGTTTTCCTGGGGCCTCAGCTTGGATGTTGCTAGCTTGGGAGATCTTGTGCCACAGTGCATTGAATAATATGATGCTGAGCAGACTAGCTGTGTCCAGTTTCCACTTGTCTTAACTTTCTGCAGCATTGCATAATTAAGGAAGGAAGGATGTTTATGGAGCCATTTTGGATATAGACAATGCTTAATTATCAGGGAAGGACATGGAAGGGCATATTGCCTCCCCAGAGCATTGCCTTCTGTCTGTAGAGGACCATGGCTGCTTTCAAAATTACAGGGACGCTTCCCTGATGTAATACTGTGTAATTACCTGAAGTTTGGGTTAGATTTGGTTCTCCATGGTCCTGAGATAGATAGAATTTTAAGCTGCAGTTCTTACCCCTCTGGGCCTGCAGATAAAGGGATGGAGCTCCCAGTCTTGAGAGTAACTCTACTTCAGGCTAAAATGCCATTGCCTTTGAGTAGCCATCACAGAATCACAGAGCAATCTAGGTTGAAAGGGACTCTGGAGGTCTCTAGTGTAACCCCCTTGCCTAAGCAGGGACAAATTCAAAGATGGATCAGATTGGTCAGGGCCTTCTCCTGCCAGATTTTGAAAATCTCCAGGGATGGAGATGCTTGGGGTAGCCTTGAAAATCCCAGGAAGCATCATGCTGCTGCTAATTAGTGCCCTGAGATGTCTGACAGAAATACAGAAAACACAGTATGAGCATGGAGAGCCATCAGTGGGACTGCAAAGATGAAAGAATTGCAGAGCCCAAATGAGGTGCATACATACTACATGCCCCAATGCTGTTGGAGAAGGATTAATAGAAGTGCACTGAAACCTGCTTTTGACTTGCTGCAGTGATGTGATCAAAGTGGATCGGCAGTACTGCACCAGTGCTGTATCACTGGTGTCTGCCAGATCACAGATGGTCCCTTTGCTGCTGTTCGTAGGCAGTAGGTTCAATGCAGTTGTGATATACAGACATTACCTACATATAGGCCTGGTCCTAATAGTGAGATACTTAGTTTTAAAAAATATGTGCCAGCCTGAGATCTTTGACAGATGAGAGACATAGAAGGAAAAATAAATAAATACCTGAGCTAAACTTGAGTCCCTGTGGTGAAATCAATATTTTTTTAAGTAGGGTTGTTAATCTTGATATGTAATTGTGAATAGAAAAAAATGCAGATCCTATCACTCATGTCTTCAAGCCAAAATTATTAAACTTCCTTTTCTTTGTAGCAGCACAGCTTCCTCATGACCCCAGTCCTGAGCTCATGGGTTTGGGCAGGACTGGGAAATTCCAGTTCTGAAAGCCTTCAGTTCTCCAACACTAGTCAAAAACCAGATTTTATTATTCATGATTTCCAGCCAAAATTAACAATCCTGTTTCACGTCTAACTCTCAGCACCATTTTCCCTAGGTTCCCTTCCCTCCATGTCCCCCACAAGCTTTGTTTTTCAGCATGACAAGCCTGCTCTCAAGGCTTGCATTCTTGCCCTGCGCCACCTTGGGACTTCAGAGCCAGTGACTGGAAAGAATTATGGAGGGGTGAGAAAGCACCTTAGAGGGTGGAGCAGTGCACACTTAATTTTAAACTATCATTCATTAAACTGCTAACTGGAAAATCAATGGGTGATGACCTTCCTGTTTAAGCTGTTAATCCCTCTCCAGCCCCTGTGTACTTCTTCATTCCTTGAACAGGGGTCTCCCAATTCTTTTGGCCCAGGAAACTCTGCCTTACTTTCCATCTCCCTGTATTGAGAGCTGTTGTTCAACTGCACTAAACTTGCAGAGTAAGAAACAACACTGATCTGCTTCTGTCGCCCCTTCACTATAGCCTCAGTGTTTGTCCATCTTGAAATAAATTGCTTTTTATCATATCTCTGGGAGGCAGAGCAGTACCATCTGTGCTTTACTGCAGTTAGACCGAGCAGTCTAAGAACTGCACCAGGCAGGAGGCATGTGGAAAAAGCAGACCCAGATGTTGAATAACCTAACTACAAGTCTCCAGTCTCTATCTCAAGACCATCCTCCCTGAATAGCTTTGGAGACCTAGTGACCACTCTGCCTTCTGGGGTCTGTAGCTCATAGGATGGGTATGCATCTGTATATTGTATCATGTAACGTTATGTGCTCCACAGAGTACAGCGCTCTGCAAAGTTCTTGAATGATACTGTGGTTACTGTCTCACCTCATGACCTTGTGCTAAAGAGAAGTGGTTGACAAATTGCAGGCAAAGCTGTCCAGCTGCCCTTGCTGTGTGAAGGCACAGCTTTATGGTAGAGACAGAGTACACACCTGGAGGAGTAGGGGGAAAGGTGAGTGCAAAAGCCTTTTCCTCAGTACATGGAGGAAGTAGAGAGGGCTATGCCCTATATATATATTTGATGAGGTTGAATTGCACAGCCCAAGACTGTGCAGCAAGCATGTGGAAAAGCAGACAAATCTCTAATCTTTATCATAAAAGCATCTTCTCTGGTCATCTGTCTTGGGATCTTCTTGGGTTTGGCCTTAAAATATTTTTTAAAATACCATTTTATAATTTTTAGTTTGGCCTGTGTGATACTGAAGGTGCAAGGTTTGAATTTGGACTGTAGCATCTGTCAAGGAGGTTGGTGGGAGGTTTGTGGGTTGTAGCAAGGAAGAGTTTAGGCAGCCGTTGGATCAGTTACATAAATAGCTGGTTGGCTAAAGAGCATGTTTTGTTTAGAAAGGGTGAAACCCTTCATAGAAACCTTTTTGTATTATTACCTAGCAGAGGAAACAGAGCTCAATGGAGTCAAACCCTGTTTGGGATTTGTCAACCATTTGTTCAGACTTAAGTGTTGACAACTCAGGTTAGAAACAGAAAATAATCCATGGTTTCCTCTCCCCTTGTAGAAGAACATGAAGAATTTGGAATGGGCTTCACTCAGAAGTGAGATTTAAATTGGTATATTTAGCACAGCAAATGGAAAAGACTAGTTTAAAACAGTAAAAGTGATGCATTCTATAGAAAGGAAAAAAAAAAAGACTAGATAATTAGCATTTCTGAGTAACAAGGAGACATAAAAAACAATTGTGCAGCCAACAGCCACAGAGATTTGCAGTTGGCAACGGTCAAGAGAGTCAGCTGTCCATATAAAGTTTCTATCGTTTCTCCAAGAGTGGCTGCCCTTTTTGCATGCATTTTTCTCCCTGTTATTGTCAGACTTTTTATTTAAAGTTGCTTCCTCTTCTCAATTTTTGCTCTTCAGAAGTTCCTCTGAAGTTTTTACTCTGTTTTGATGACATGTGATAAGGACTGACTGCTAACAAAATTCAGAGAAAAATGTAACCAGAGCACCCAACCAAGGTGGTTTTCCTTTTCCTGTAGTCAGAAATTGCCCTTGTAGAGACACACGATAGCCTCAGTAACTGCTGTCTGGCTAACGCTAGCAGAGTAGCAGCATCTTTTAATCACCTGAATTTTGCAGCTAGATGTGATCAGTTATGTACACGAAATGCTTGCTGGGTCAGACAGCCAACTAAGCCAACTTCAAAGTGAACTTGGTTAACTTCATAACTGAGTTTCCAAGTTAACTTGTCGTATGAGCTTCTGTGCTGCCTTCCATCTGAGACAGGCATATTCTGCCAAGCAGAGGGAATGTGTACCAAGAAAACAGCTTTTCACACTGGCTCCATACAGCTCTCGGTGCCCCCTGAGTCTGCAGAGCAATGGATAAGCAGGCTGCAGTCTTGAACATGTCTTAGTAGGCAGGTGAAATGGCTCGTGCACCCATTGCCAAAGTCATGATTTACATTGAACAGAAATATAGGATTGCATGAATGACACTTGAAAACATCCTCTTTTCATGAGAGAGTGTCATGGTTTTACCCCAGCCGGCAGCTAAGCACCACACAGCCGCTCGCTCACTCCCTGCCACCGGGATGGGGGAGAGAATTGGAAGGGTGAAAGTGAGAAAACTCGTGGGTTGAGATAAAGACAGTTTAATAGGTAAAGCAAAAAGCCGCATGCACAAGCAAAGCAAAACAAGGAATTCATTCCCCACTTCCCACGGGCTGGCAGGTGTTCAGCCATCTCCAGGAAAGCAGGGCTCCATCAGGTGTAACGGTGACTTGGGAAGATGAATGCCATCACTCTGAACACTGCTGCCCCCGTCCCTCCTCTTCCACAAGTCCCTTATAAACTGAGCATGACATCATATGGTATGGAATATCCCTTTGGTCAGCTGGGGTCAGCTGTCCCAGCTGTGTCCCCTCCCAACTCCTTGTGCACCCCCAGCCATCCTGCTGGCAGGGCAGTGTGAGAAGCAGAAAAGGCCTTGGCTCTGTGTAAGCACTGCTCAACAACAACAAAAACACCTCCATATAACAAAAACATCTCTATATTATCAACACTGTTTTCAGCACAAATCCAAAACATAGCCCCATACTAGCTACTATGAAGAAAATTAACCTTATCTCAACTGAAACCAGGACAGAGAAGGAATAACTTAATGGATTTTTAAAAAGAAAGTTAATGTTGTTATAGAGTTTTTGGCAATGAGCCACTGGGTTTTTTTCTCGGCCTTTTTCATGAAGTAGTTCCCTTTGTAGGAATTGTGTGGGAAGAAGTGTTTCTGGACACCTTCAGGAGGCAGAAGGATAAAATTCCTGCCAACCATAATCCCATCTTTCTCTAGGGAACCCTTGAGCTTGGAGGTCCTGGAAAAGAGGCACTGGAAATCAGTGGCTTCTTAACTTGAGAACTCTTTACTGTAGGCTATCATTCAGGGTCCTGGGGTGAATACCTATATTTGTTCAAAGCTCACCCCTGTGATAGCCAAGTGCTGTAATCTCTTGGTCTCGCTATGGGAAAAATTTTGTTCTCTAGGTCAAGAGACCTGCCTGGGTGCGATGGGAAGCTGAAATTGTCATTTGCATTGTATGGGTGAGGAACGAGGTCAGCCCGGGAATAAGCAGTGCTGGTGTGGTGCTGCAGCAAACCACCTGCTCTCCTGTGATGGATCAGCACCAAAACCAGAACAGGCAGTAGAGAAATAAGAACTCCCATTCCCAGACTAAAAATAACAGAGATGGGATTTTTGTCTGCTGTGATACTTCCTGTTGTAGTTGGAGACATTTGATACCATTACAAGAGGGAACATTATGGTAAAAATGATCTGTGTGGAACTCCCTACAATATGTAACTCAGTTATAAGGCAGTAAATTTATCATTAGGTTTTAACATTAAAATTAGCTTTTAAACATTAAAGTATACATAAAGCAGGAATCCCAAAGCCATCCATTTTGGCTTTAGTGCTACAGGAAAATATAGAAATCTATTTCTAACCAAAAGGCTGAAGAGATACAATCTCATTACAGAAAATTTCCCAAGTTCTTGGCTTTATTTAGGTGTCAGAATTGTGGAGCACAGTCACATCCTACAGAGTGGTTCAGTCCCAATAGAAACAGAGTTCAGGGCAACAAACAGGATGCCCTACCTTCCCTAATACCAGCTGTTGGACTCCAAGTGATGTTTGTCAATGCAGGGCATGCAGTCTTGTCCTCCATTTAATAACGTCCAAAGAAGAAGATTGCAAATCCTGTTTCATCAAACTAGATACACTGTAAGAAATTCTGAAGAGCCAAGCGCACCTGAAAAAAGAAAGCCAAGTGTCTGTGTCGTAAAGAAGTAAATGCCAAATACAAAGTGTGGGCAGTAACATTCCAAGCTACTAGTTAGTATAAAGTTGATGGAGTTCCTCCCATTAATATTTTTGCCACGAGTTTGTATCAGCAATCTCAGTGTTGCATCTTGTGCCTGGGGTATACAGGTAGCAATCACAAGAGGAAAAAAAATAAGATCTTATGTAGACAAGTGGTTCCGTTCAGTTTGGTTTGGTTCAGTTCTGGTCTGTTCTGTGACTACATCCAGTGAAGAGTTTTCTCGGGCTATGTTGTGGCAGATATTATAGAAGATGTCCATGCTAGTAACAGTTCTCTTATGCATCATTGTTAACTGGCCAGCAGTTGTTCTTCCTCAGGTGTGAAGGATTCATGATCTCTTCAGTTTTCACAGTTCCCAGAAAGAGAAGCCCTGCAGATAATAGCTTTCAGGAGATCAGACAGGTGAGAAAGCTTCTTCCCCAAGACCTTGCATGTAGAGGCATCAAAAATCAATGTACTGGCAATGCCTTTTCCCAAAGAATGTAACCAAGTTACCAAAAATATCCCTAACATCATAGTTTGTGAATTGCTTTGGTGAGGTATGGGGAAAAATGGTTTATTTTGACTTGTTATTTTACCTTAATCTAGCTCCAAATCTCTTTCCAAAGTAACTGACAGCCCATACATCCCCACAACAAGAAATGTGCAGACCCCTTCCTGAAATCCCATAAAGTCAAGGAGCTCCATCCATGGAAGTTTCTTCCTAGAGGCTTTCCACAGTTACAGCTGTGAATCAAGGTCATCACTGGACTTCATGAATTGTATATTTGCTCCTGTAGCTTGTAGAGGTGTTTCCTTCTCTTACTCTGATTCTCTGCATATGCAGAGACTAAAACAAGGTGGGGCATGTGTGTGGGACTGAGACTAGATGAGTGTTGGTGGGGCTTATTGCAATAACAACCAGTGCAGATATGAGGGAAAATGTGGAAGAATTGGAAGAGGAAAACTGAAACTGGCTGACTGAGAGAAGTGGGTCTGGGTATGGAGATGACAGAAATGAAATTGGGACTCTGAGAGCAAGTCCACAGGGATAGATTTGGTTTGGTTCAATTAAAAGATAAATAACAGGATGAGGTGAGGAATGCAGGCTGGGAATGGGGAGGCAATGAAAATGAGGCAGAGATGAGGAATTAGGAGTGGAGAAGAGGAAGGTCTGAGTCAGTGTTGTCTGTGGTGGGATGAAGCAGAAGCACCCAAGCTCTGGAGAGGGGCAAGCAGGAGGGCCTGTACCTGCTCAAAAATGCTTCCTTTGAAGGCTTAGATGGAGCCTAAAATCCCACGTTTTACTGTTTTCTCTGCTGTCAGTAAAAGTGTCAGCCCTAGATTAGAGAGACCTACATTCAAGGTATCTAAATGTGGCTTCTGTGTGCAAGGTGGGAGTCTAAGCTTCCATCACTGTCAGAGATTTTAGGGAAGGATTCAGCTGCCTAAACATCTAGACCTGCATGCACTTTTGATGCCTTGGAAAATTCTTCAAGGTGTCCTAAGATAGCCAAATGACTGTAGACACCTACTTTCAGGCAGCTGTGTTCCACCTGTGCTCAACTCAGTCCCAGGAATCCAGAGAGACACTCCAATGCAGACTGTGCAGAAGATGAGACACAGGCTCACATAAATGCTTGCATACAGATAACTAAATGTGTCTATGTCTGCAGTGTGCACCTGAGTGCCAGCTGAATGTTTGTGAAACCTGCAGGCATGGTATTTTTCTCAGCCTTCACTAATGTTTGGCCATAGAGTTGATGACAATCTGCTTTTGCTGTAAGTTGCTGTCCTAATTCAAGTGGCAGAGAATAGGAGTTTGCAAGTACCCAGTGCACGATGTGAGGAAGGAAGGAGAGGAGCATGTTGCTCCGTGAGGAGCTCCTTTGTTCTTCCGTTGGCTCTTTCAAATCCTAGAAATTCAGGCATAGCTATATGTCCAAAGCCCGGGTGCCCTGCTAGGCAAGCTGTGCTGGGGAATGCCAGAATTAAAACTTTCTCCTTTGCTGCACAACCTTGGTTCCTCCCCAGAGCAGGTGCATCCTGTGGGGAAGAACAGAGTGCATCATGTGATTGAAAACAACAGCAGGATGCAAACACGAGGAACTGAATTCAGGCTGCACCAAAAGCTGTAATTCCAGCATTGCCTTGCAAGGCAATGGCTTGGTTCTTCTGCTTTAATATTGCTTTTTTCCCCTCTCTCAGTCTTATATGCTGTGTATGTTTAGAACACTTTCATGAAATTTAATCAGAAAATTGGATGTGTGAAGCAAGCGATGCAATACTGATGATGGAGTAACCTGTGGAGAATAGGAGGCTTGCTGTCATCATTCAGCTCTTGTGCCAAAATCCAGCTCGAGCTGACCCAGCTATAAATGGGTATTTGATCTTTCTGGCTAAGGAGTAAAAGACAACTTTGACAAAGGCACTTGGATAATTCCCTTCTTGGATATAGCAGTTACAGAGCCTTACTCTTGGAGGTCAAGATAGTTGGGCTGGATACTTGAATGTAGTATGGTGGGCTGGTAGCATGATAAAGCTGTTTTCTGAGCTGAAGGCAGATGAGTAAGTGCTAAATCAAAGCTTTCTGCTTTCTGTGTCATTCTAGTCTTTTGAGGCCTCTTAAGTGCTTATATGGAAAAGAAATACCTTATGTGAAGGGATGTGACATGAAAATAATGCTGACTGAACAGGCAAGTCTTAAGAGATGGAGGAAGACAAAAGTTACCTGTCAATGAGGGAGTAAATCTCTTCTGGGGTCCGTTTACATTCATATTTTGTTTAATCAGGTCATTTCCTGGACTTGAAGAAATGCAGGAGCAAGGTGAGTGGGACTGGGCCACTCATATACAACTTCTTAACTTTACCCCTTCTTTGTTAACAATGTGTAGAGCTCCTCTCTCTTCCTTTGTCTATTGAAGTGCCTTACAAGAAGTTCCAAATGGGCTTTCTTATCCAGAAGCTGGAACATTTAGGCTCATTTATTTGAATATTGAGAACCTATGTAAGCTTTCTGAGTGTGATTGTCATGTCTGCCTAAGGAGACCTTGGACCTATAGAGAAACTCTCCTCATCTCTGGTGAAGTGACCGTGCTTATTCTCTGTGGGTTTTCTGGTGTGGTCACAGAACAGGAAACGAGGTATTCCTCTTCTTGGGACCCTTAGTCTTGTCACAGTCAAAAAGAATAAGTCTCTTACCAAAGAAGTAGCCATGTTATTGTTTGAGTACATTTTGAAGTTCGTGTTTTCTGTTCTGTGGCTTCTGAGCCTTTCCACTGCACGTGGATTTCTCTCTTCACACTTGTTCTGCCATGAGGGCAAGATGCTTGTGTTTTTTACAAAAGAAAGCTGTCATTCCCACTCGACACAGGACAAGAGGCAAAGGGTACAAATTTAAACATGTGGAATTCCATCTGAATGCAGGGAGACACTTTTTCACTGTGAGGGTGGTCAAACACAGGAACAGGTTGACCAGAGAGGTTGCAGAATCTCCATTTGTGGAAATATTTGAAAGCTGTCTGGACATGGTCCTGGGCAACCTGCTCTAGCTGACCCTGCTTGAGGAGGGGATTTGTACAGGAGGATCTCAAGCCTCACCTGTTCTGTGATTCCGTGACTCAGAGGTTACACATTCTAGGAAAACGCCTTTTGAAGCTTGCAGCAGTGCCCTCTCATTCAGCTTGCTTGGAAGCAGAGTGCCACTGCTTAGGGGGCTGAGCGAGGTGGCATTTTCTCTAGTTGCAGCCTACCAGTACGGTCCTTCTCACATCACTTCTCCTGTCAGGTCAGGTACTCTCCTTCCCCTTTCTCTGTGTCCTGTGAACACCTACACCTGGAAAACATCATACATGAGATTCTGGTATGCTGTTTTCTACTCTGCTTCATTTTCAGAGCAGCATCACCTCTTTGCAGCTCCCTCTCCACCTCACTGATAACTGCTATTACACAGCAGTATAACTTGTTTTCCTGACAGAGAGGGATTTGTCCCCAAAATCTAGCCTGCAGCCTCTTACAACAAGAATAGTAGTGATAGTGCTGGTCAGTTACTTTCCTTCCCTCTACTTAGATATCCCACGTCATTCAAGCAGACCTGCTGTAGCTGTAGAACAGTATAAAAGTAGGTACAGTATATATAGGGCTTGGATGTTTTAAAGACAGACAATGGACAGTTTAGCATTCATGCAGAAAAATGTTTTATTGTAGTGAAATTATACAGGAGAAAACCAAAAGTCTCCCTGCTCCTGGTTCAAGGCTATACTGAGCCATAAAAGGGGAGGTAAGTGCTAACCAAAACAAGTTCCTACATGTAAAAACACATTGCACTTCCAGTCATTTTTACAAGGTTATAAGGACACGACCTGGTATTTTTTTGTCTTTTTTTTCCTAATGGGCTGGAGGTTTAACTATTTAAAGCTGGAATCCAGAATGTTTCCTTACAGGAGTTTTTGTTGTTTGGGGTTTTTCCCCTCGTAAAAGCAAACCTGAAGATACTCTTTCTTTCTGCTTAGCCTGTCCAGTTTATTTAGGCCTCATGAGGTTTACTGGATACATTCCCATAATGATCTTGTAAGGCTTCGGTGGCTCTAAACCCAGGCTCGGTATACAACACTAATGCTGGTTGGTGGCCAGATCATTCTTGTCACCAGCAAGCAGGAAGAGGGAATGGCAGCAGGTACAAGGGGATTATGGAAGAGCGCTGAAGTGGCCTTGATGACAGAACAGCTCCTCCTCAGTTGGGGTAACTGCCAGCCCACTTCTTAATGCAGAAAATCAGCAAAGCATTGCATCAGCCTGGTACACACACACAACAAATGGCATGGAGTCTGTGACCATACAGAAAATAAAAGGAAGGTGGGAGAGGTTTTGGACCTGCCAGCCTTTTAATTGTCCTTTCAGGGATACAAATACAATACTGTTTATCAACTACTAACTAGTTTTCCCACAGAACAAGCTATGTACAGCATATTCACTTACATATTTACATAATAGCATACAAGTCTTCCCCACCACCACCTCTTCTGGTGAAAGAATATGACATGTCAAGGTGACAGACGCTTCAGGAGAGCCTCAAGGAAAAACAAGTTCAGGCAGAAGTAGCTTAGTCTTGAAAGTAAAATCTTACAAAGGATGAGCAAGATTGTCTATTTTTACATTATTTACTTGTACAGTGCGAAAAGGAAGGATAGGCTTTTTAAACATAGGATTCCTTGGCATACTGGATCTGGTCTACCTCAAAAACTGGCTGGCTGCACCTCCGAGCCACATACTCAAGTTTGTTCTTTTGACAGGATTCAGACATGGCTCTCAATCGGTAGACTCCCGGGGTCACGGGTAAACTCACACGGGAGTTTATTCCCACAGTGATGCTGAGGGTTTCAGTTTCCACATCAGAATCCTTTGCTGCAGAAACTCTGCCACTGGGTAGATCCCTTAGAGCCGTATATGCTGTGTCCTGTGTGGAGCTGCTGCATGGATGAGGCAGCAAAGCGTCCTGGTTTGACACCTTTAATCTCATAGTTTGAACCGTGAGATTGTGGGAGGGAACTTCAGTGACCAGGCAGTTTTTAGTAGCCTCTTCGTAAGACGGTGGTCTTCCAGGATTCCTCTGGTCTACCTCTCTGAACACTTCGTCAGCTGACCTGAAACGGGACCTTTGCTGGTTTGCCACAGGCAATGGCTTGTCATCATCATGGCTGTTCTCCTGGACAACTCTGCCAGAGAACTGATCTTCTTTCTTTATGAAACTGTCTCTCTGAAAACCCATGTTTTTTCCAGGCCCCCAACTCTGGGTTTTTATTAGTGTTTTCCTACGGTTTGCAAAAGAGAATGACATGGAATGCTTTTTGATGTCTCTGCTAGGCATAATGCAGTCTTCAGTAGCCTTGGTGGAAAAGGACTGGGGCCTATTTAAAAACGTTTTTTTGGGACTAGTGGGTGAAACTACTGGGGAGCTGGTGAAGACTGAGCCATCAGAGCTCTCCAGGGAGCAACTGGAAGATGTTTTGGGTAGAGAGTCAGATGATAATTGTGAAGGTAAGGTTGCAAGCTGTTTCTCCAGTGCCTCCAAACCTAGCTGTTTCTGCTGAACTGGAAAATTGTCCTCACTTTTGTTTAGCTTCTGTTTACTTATCCCGACTTCAAGGCGGTTCTGGAAGGACAGGTCTGGCTCTGAGTACCTCCTGTCCATTGTGTGGATGTCATTTCCAAAATTAGTCAGTGAAGGGTCAGAGATGTGTGTTGGATATCTTCTGCTCACACTAGTGCTCCTCCCTTTGGGCTGCTCCATCTGAGAGGTACAGGGGCTGCCTTCAGCTTCAGGATCTGGGCTGTCATAGGCAGAGTCATTCTGATGAGCAGCACATAGGTGTTCTGTGGGGAGAAAGCACTTGTTAGTTTTCACTGACCATCTGAGGATGAAAGGGAACTATATGGAAAGAGTTCCTGTAGTAGAGCACTGCAATAGTGTCTTGAACCCTCTTCAAGTCTCTGTGTTTCCACAGATGTATTCCCGTATCAGATTAAGGAATTTGGCCCAGCAGCCCCAGTCTGTGACACCCCCAGTTCGTTCTCATACCTGTGGAGCTGTCTATGTGCTCCGGTGATTCCTCAGCTGAGGCACAAACAGACAAGGCAATGTTCTCCCCAAATATTTCTGAGCAGTTGTTTATGAGGAACTCCACCAACACTGTCACCTGCACACAGAAAACAGTTTATAACAGTCAAAAGGGCTGAAAACATATTAAAGTGTCTTTCCTGTTCCTGCCTGCTATCTTTGTATGAAAGGCAGCACAGAGCAGGGTGGCTTCTGCCAAAGTCATACAATCATAGAATACCAGGCTGGAAGGGACCTCAGGGATCATGTGGTCCAACCTTTCCTGGCAAAAAATCCTAGCTTAAAGTCAGAGAGTGAGTCCACTCTGGAGGATGAGGCCTGATGCTGCAGACTAATTGGTCTGCCCCGATACAAACCAAATGCCATCAGCCACAGCTTCAGCCTCACTGTCCAGAGGGCCCACAGGTGGCGATGCCACCGGGTGCCCCTTGCTCTCTGCGTGCAAAGTAGTCAGGAGCTGTGACATAAGGGACTGCAGGGCAACTGCTGCTTTTGCTCAGAGGAGGCAAGACGAGGGGCAGCCTTGCCCATCAGATTGCAGGCACCTGAGCTGAGGGGCACCCCAATATCCACGGGCACTGTTTTGTTCATCTGTTGCAATGGCAGTGGGATCCCCACGGGTGGCTCTGAGCTGCCCCGAAGGGGGTGGCTGCTTGGCGGGTTCAACACACCTTGTCATTCATCTCCTTCTGCACTTCCAGTGGGAGCGTGTTGTCCGCCTCTGGGCTCAGCATGTTTGGGCCAACACAGATGGCCAGGTTGCTGGAGTCCATCCTGTTGGTCTCGGCATTTTGGCTGATGTGGTGGAGCAGAGACAGCAAGTGCTTGAGCAAGACGAGGTTAGGTCTAGGCAGGTTGTCCGCCACCCTGCATGAACACAAACAAAATGTGACGTTAATTCATGGTGCAGCAGCTGCTACTTCTTTATTTGAGCAAGTCTCATTTAAACTCAGACAGATGACGCTTCCTCCAGAAAGAGGCATGTGTGTGCTGTTTTTCACTGCTTAGCAGAAGTATCATTCAGAAATCCCCAGCAGCAGCTGATCTTGAATTACAAGGTGTGGACTGAAAGGCAAGCATTACAGCAGTCCGTGTCCTTGAGTAGATGAGATGGCATCAGGAGATGTCACTGGAGGCTTCCCGAAGGCACGCGAAAGCCCGTGTTTGTGCTGTGCAGCTTTCACAGCACTCCCAGCCAGCCTCCACGGCTGCTCTTTCTAAAGAGCAGAACACGGCCGTGGTCTCCAGGTGCCCGACTTCAGCGCCAGCAGACGTGAAGGCTCCCTGTCATTGCCTGTCCCACAGCACAGTGACTACGTTAGCCGAGACACTGCAGCCTCTCTCCTCTTCCTATGCGAGTCGTTTTGGAGGGCAATCTCAGATACCTGCAGGAAGTGCTGCTCTAGGGCCCTCTGACCAAACCCCACAGAGCAATAGGAAGCTGATATAAATGACAGGCTTCTAAGTGAGACTTTCCATTTTGGGAGACGTCACTGGCCCCTACCCGCCACTCCATCACATTGGGGCTGATTGCAAAGCTTCCTGATTGCAAAGCTTCCTGATTGCAAAACTTACTCTTTCAATTCTTCAATTTTTTCCTGCTTGCTTGGCTTCTCCAGAGCTTGCATCCACTTCTCAAAGAGGTCGGCCGACAGGAGTTTGGAGGGAATATTTCGGAGGAAGTCCTGCAAGGCCAAGAGATTTAGATGAGGCTTTGGACACTATCCCTGGGCACTGAGGGACCATCACTGTGGCATGGGCTTACTAAGAGGCAAGCTGGCTTGAGTTACCTGGCCATCAGCACAGGCATAGCAGTGGGGTACAAGTGCCAAGTACACTTGCATTGGGGTAATAATGGGACCCAACTCTTAGCTGCTTCTCCTTCACCCATAAATCTCAGTATTCCTCCCTGGGGAGGATGCTGAGGAGCAGGACAAAGTGAGTTTCCTGTGGGCATGTAGGAAATCAGTGGCACAACAAGTGGAAAAGGAAAATGCCAAACTTTCCTAAGCCTGAAACATTTAGTCTGGCTTGGCTCTGACTTTAGCTTGGAGTCCCACCTAGGTACGCTCTGGGCACTGAAGTGGGCCCGTGCAGATTGGCAATGTCCTCCCACCGCTGCAGGTCAGAGGAGCTCACCTTCAAGACCACTGCCAGCAGGTGCACAGATTTGCTTTTCAAATCAACATTCCCGCCTTTGTTTAGGTCCTCCTTCAACTCTTTTCGTGCTTTCTCATTTGCAGCTTTTCTGAATATCCCTTCAGTGGAAGGTCCTTTCATATACAATATAGCTAGGAGATCCTGCAGGGAAAAAAAAACAGACAGAAATGGGAGAACAGTTAGTTGGTGTAAGGAAAGTGCTTTAGCAAGTGAACATTTCTTTAGAAACAGAATAAAAATTGTCTGGAGGTACACTGTGCTCTAATTAGGTCAATATCTAGTTCTTGCTCCAAGTAGATTACATGGGCAATAATCTGATTTTCCTGCAACCCACCCTCCTTTTGGACTGGTGATTCCATTAAGTTCAGTGGAGTCATCCCTGCTTCCTTCCAGGAGGAAACAAGGGTTGGCTTAAGTCTTGGTTCAAATCCCCTCCCTCCCAAGCCAGGCAAATATTGCTTAGAGGAGACAAAAGCCTGTCTATTGGAAAAGCCAACTCAGTGGGAGAACCATCACGAGGCTGTTTTTATCCAGAAGATAGTATTTAGGTATTTGTCAGTGGCAGTCCATAGCTGAACACTTTTTTCAAGGAAATACAGAAACCCTTGGAAGTTTACGCTGTTGAAAGGTTCATTTAAATGACTTCTGTAGAATCACAGATATTTATACTAAAGAGCAGATCTTCTTCTCCTATTCCTGGTCCTGGGTTGTCTCCACTCAAACTTACTTCCAGTGAAAGTTGAGTGGGCTGACCGTTTCTACACCTAGGATGGACCCTGAACTTATCAAAAGTGTGTGTGGAGGGGAAACACCAAAATCACTTATCTCCTGTGTGCTGCAGCACAAGTACGGGGGATCCTGCCTCACACTTGGAGCCAGAGGTATGATAACTGTATTGTCAGACTTGCTTACCTTGACTGGTTGGGGCAGTGTGTCATCTTCCCCGCAGATGATTGCCAGAGGCTGGCCAAACAGAGCGATTTTGGCACCCGAGTCTAGCTGCCCTGGGGAATTCCCATTGGTAGAGCTTCGTCTCAGAGTAAATGACTGTGATATCACCTTCTTTCTTTTCTTTGTTCCATCTGCTGCAAGCAAAACGAAAGCAAAAAATCAATTTTAAAAAAGAAGTAACAGAGAGCACTATGCAGCCATTCATCTGTGTACACTGCAGAGATGTATGTTGAAACAACTCTAAACAAGGAGAAACTGAAAGACAACTAAGTGGTTGCTAAGGAAATAACCGGCTAAACTGAAAAACTGTGACTATCCCTCTAAGGACACCACCTTTCCTGTTTTGGGGGTTTTATCTTTAGATTCTAGTCACTGTTTCTTCTTAGAGAGTGTGAACATACAAGGCACATAAATAACAGCATTTACAGAGATTTTTGATACTGCAGCGGTTTCTGCGATAAGGCAGATATGTCACTTGGGCAGCTGGCAACGACAACAATTTTCACTATGTGGTCTGACTTAGGGCAAGCATGGAACTAGGGACTCCTGCTTTTCAGCCTCTTTCACAGGCTGAAATGAAAACACACGGTTCCAGCTCTGCCATCTTCGGAGCCAGCTCTAATGATAGTGGTCCTGCTAGCGCTACAGCTTGCGCCCTGCCAGCCAGCCAGTGGAAGGTGATGCTTGCTCCAGAGGATGGGAGCGCTACAGTAGGGCCTCAATGGCTTCAGGGTCAGAAATCTCTTAGCATGGGTTTTGCATCTGCATCTTAAAGAGGAGGGCATGCTAGGAATTTGGACATGATGGTTGTATTGAGATGGTGTGGCGCTTTTTCCCTTTCAGAAACAGTGAGAAAAGGATCTTTTTGCTAGAAAGCTTTCTAAAGGACTTGCCTTCTACAAATTTCCTATAAAGGACTTGCCTTCTACTCCAAAATTTTCTCCTACACAGATGAGAAGTTCTCAGGATCTGTATTTGTGGCTTAGCACAAGTCCTTGGTAGGGAGGGGCTACAAGCTATGAGAAAGTCACCTAACATTATAATATCAGGTAAAATGTTTGCTTCTCATACTCCTGAAAAATGGTCTGATATGATGCTCTGCTCCAAATCTGACCCTGCTCTGCTAATGGTCTTGGGTTGTTTACAGGTGCTGAGGTTTTGCATGATGAGAGAAAACAAGTGAAGTTGCTGCTGCCAAGAGTGTTTATTTGCTCTGGCGTGCAACCGCTGGTAGCGGTACTCGCTGGCAGTGCCACACCTCAGTGGTGATGCTCAAGTGAGAAAGGAGCACATTTACTTCCCATCGCTGCCAGGGAACACAATGAAACATGGCTCTGAGGACCAGGGAACAAGCCAAGACCTCTGGCACTCAGCGCTGTCACCTCTGCCACTGAGTGCAAGGGAAAGAGGTCGTTTGCGAGTGAGCGGCACTCCAGGGGTTAAGCCATCTCCTGGTTGGGGCTGAGAGCTGTGGATTGCTCTCAGGGAGGAGAAGCGAGCAGTTTCGGGTGGTTTTGCAGAAACGCCAGCTTGCAAGCATTATATAAGAAGGCAGTTCCTCAGTTTGTTTTTAAAACTCACCAGTTGAGTGGCAAAGTCTGTCTTCAGTATCTGCTTGAACCAGCGGGGAGCAATTCTTGGCATTAGCCTGCAAGAAGAATGTTGGAATTACAGAGCTGCCACCAGCAGCGAGGGCCACCAATGAGTTGCTGCAGCTCCTCAGAAATATGTTGGGAGGCTCCGGGGAATAACCAGAGCGAACCTAACACCTGCCAAAGAGATGCCTCGGTCCAGGCGTGACACTGCCTCGCTGCCCAGTAGAGGGGTTTGTGGTCAACCCTGCACCCAGCCACCTCAGACCTGCCTGGCAGGTCACAACCCAGTGCTCTTTCAAGCTGCTCTTTTGATCCAGAGGAGCCACAGCAGGACACAACCTGCCCTTCTGTGTCCTCCCCTGGCACTGGACGTTTCCTCCCAAACTTCTCCGGGGAGCCTTGGTGGCTTCAGAGCCTGCCAGATTACTGAGAAAAGCTCCCCGGGAGCCCAAGGAATGCACTGGCTGCTCACAGCGATGCCCAGCTCCTTCTGCATGGTGCTGCACAGAGTTGACTTCAAAGGGCTCTGCCCACTCGAGGGTGATGAATGGTAGGCAGCGGGCAGCTCTTACACACTTTGCTAAGATATCTCACATTAGTTCCCAACCAGGATCGGAGGAAATGTAGCGGCTGCTTACCTCCAACTGGCACTCAATCAGACTCTCCATGTTCCCAGCATTTAGTGTCTTCGACTAGGCAAGAAAACAAAGACACTATGTGAGTAACTGAATGCTATGGTTTAGAAATCAGAGCTTTTCAAAATCACTCTGTTGACAGAGCTGAAACAATAAAGACACTCACGATATTACAGCTGCTTAACACTTTCATTAGGAGTTTGATTGGGGGAGCTCTGGACACTCTGGTTTCCTTCAGTCCTTTTGTTTGCCTGTTTATTGAACAGGGAATGGACAAAGAAAGAGCTTTTTAAAACTGCACCCTTCTTGTCTTTTTGCCCTGCAAGGCAGTCTAACATTTGAGTATGATCCTGAACCAGCAAGAAATCCCACACAAGTCAATCATAAAGCCCTTCTCGGGGAGGCACTCAGCCCTGCTGCTCTATCTGCATCTTGATTAAAACAGAATAAAAGCAGCTTTCCATTTTTAATCCATGCAAAAAATGAACAAGTGGTGGCAGCTACATGAGGTTGTTGTTAATCTGCAAACACAAGGCTAAGCAACTCAGTCAGCTCTGCCCACGAGCTACACTTAGCACTGGGCGCACCTCTCCTCCGTCTATATTTCTGTACATCTTTGTACAGCTGCATCTGCAGCACTCCACCAACTTCAACCGCGATGCTACAGATTTGATCCCAGGAAGTACTTACCCAAGGATTGAGTCCAGCCAGAGCTCCTTCACCTCCCTTGAACTGCAGAGGAAAGGAGAAACAGCATCACTCCCCACTGCTACTAATCCTTTGGATGGAGGCAGGCGACTAAACAGTTCTACCCCACGTGTGCTGCCTTATATACGCAGAAGGGGAGGGTGGAAATTCACGGACAGGAAGAAGCATCATGGGGCAGGACTGCGACACTATGAAAGTTCTGGCTTCCTCTTTCCTTTTAGAGGAGTTACTTTTTTTTCTCTTAAAGAAGAGCTGTAGCTGTTATGGATGGAAAAGATGAGACACTTGCCAGGTAAAGGTTCCATCTAGCATCACCAGCGTGAGGTGGGATGTGCAGAGGGGACTGCAGTGTGGGCAGCTTCTCCTTACCGTTAAAGGGCAGTGGGTGCAGTCTGTCCTTTCACTGCTCAGAGACCTTAGATTTTGCAGTTTAAAGACGTACCACCAGATCAAGCTACACTAAGAATAGTTAAAAGATGGGGGAGTGGAATAGCCAAGATTCAGAGAAATGTTTTTGTATGTTTCTTAAAAACTAATGGCAACAGTTACTGTCTGCAAGCAGATGTAGACACACACTTGGCCAGTGCCAACTAGCTGTTGAGAATCTAAGCATTGGACTTCTATAGAAGTGGTGTTATCTAACATTTTAGTAATGTGTGACAATATGTAATAAAAAGTCTTGATTAAAATATGTCTTAGTAAGAATTACGTAATAATAAGTAATAAAGTTTAATTCAACTGAAGACATCAAAAAATCCAGAAAAAATCTACCTCTGCTCTACCTGTACCTCTTCAGGGTCTGTTGCTAACTCCCCCTAACCTGGGCACATCAGGAACATAGGGACAACAGTACTCACTCTACCAGGCCAGCATGAAAATTCATCAACATTCGATGTTAAATGCATGATATTAGTTCTACTGATTCATCGACAGAGGCAAATTACAACCTGGTATTCTGGGTACCAGTCTTTTGATCTAGTGAAAAAGAGGGGCTAAGGCTCAGAATCAAAGGATTGGGAACATTTCAGCAGTGGGTTTAGATGGAAAGCACGCTTGTAAAACTGTGGTCTCTGCTGCTTCCCCTGGTGGATTCTCCGTTTCACGTGTGCAGGGGCCGAGGCTGTGTCGTAGCACAGCTTTTTGCAGATGCACCTTACGGCTACATCCGCTGCTGAATTCACCCTGCAAGCCGTTGTTTGCTTAACCACATCAGACCTGGCCCCTGTGGTGTTGACCCCAGGTTGTCATGCAAAAGAGACAGGCAGACTCAGCTCGCTTCTGTTTGGCAGAAATCCAAGGTTCAAAATTCACTTTTGGTTAGACAGAGATGTCTCTAGAAGGGCAGAAGGAGAGCTGCCCTGCTTTTGCAGGGGGAGATGCTATAGATGACCTTTCTAGTCCTCCCGAAGCCCACCATTTCCGTGCTCCTGTAGAGACACCAGTCTGTAGACTTGTTCAGGGCTGAAACTGACAGGAATCTCAACCGATTACTCTGCAGCCCTGTGCATTTACCGCTGATCTTTCACTCATTGCTGTAACTGACTTTTTGTTAATTAGCAGTCCCGTGACATTTGTCATTTCCCTACTAAATTCCATGGGCCGATGCACATTCTTGCAGAAATATTGTCATCCTGCATTGCGTTCTCCTGAGAATTTCTTCCGAGGCTCCCTGGCAGCTGTAGCACCCCTGCTGATAGTCCCAGCAGGATTTCTGGGACAAGGGGCATCTATTTTTCAGTACATCTTTTAAATGTGTATCTAAACATATCTGTCTGTTAAGTATCTCAGAGGCTTAGGGGATCTATGGAATTCTGTTCTGCCTTGCCCTCACTTCCAGCACTGTACACAGACGTATTTCTGAGCTCAGTCTGTTGCATGGGTTTGATCTGGAAAATGTGCGACTCGAGAAGAAGATGGGAGTTTAATGGGTGCTGATTAGCCAAGCCAGAAGCTTAGATTACAAACAGGGCACAGCTGTACACAGGGCATAATACTTTGAATTTCCCAGGAGGAAAAGATACAGTAATGGGTGGTGTATTGATAGCACATCACCCGACTGTCCGTTGGCCCACACTGCTGTATCTCTATCTAATTAGTTCCCATCTGTTAACAGTTGTGGGGATATAATGGCCATTGCATGTGGAAGGTACGTGTATAGGCCTGCCTGCCCATGTGGAAAACAACTGAGGGATTTTTACCCTCCTGGTATCATTCTTTTTTTTATAGCTCTTTTATGATGTGTATCACAAACACTTAATTTGTTCTAAAATTACTTCAAAGCAGCTTATTTCATTACAAACAAACATGCCCCACCTGAATAGCAGGCATCCTAAAAAGCTATGGATTGGCAGAGAAATTGTATGGCCGCAAAGAATGAAGCTTGGCTGTGTTTGTGAAAAGCGGTAAGCAAGTATGTGTTGGCTCCTGTCGAGCACCGCAGAGCTGCGTGCGGGGTCCCGAGGTCAGAAGAGGTGCTGCGCCAGGTGGGTGAACACAGGAGGACCAGCACAGCGTGAGCTCCCATCACCCCAACCAGCCAGAGCAGCTTCACAGCTTCCTCCACCAGCGTGTAAAGGGTAACATAGACGTAGCTCCCAAAGCTGGTCTCCACACTGAGTATTAACAGAAAAGGCCTGTCATGGGTTCATATGGAATGTTTACAACTGAAGTCTGCTTTGCAGACTCAGAGCCTTTGCTATGGTCTGCCCCTTACCCCATGATGCATTAGAGCAATGTGTTTGCTCTAGGTGGTTGCCCTAGGGCAAGCAGGATAGATGGCAGATGGCTTGGGCACACCTGGAGGTGTTTGCAGGTGACGTGTTTCTCCCAGGCCATCCCCGACTAAGTGAATGCATTCTCCTTCAAAGACACAGGGAAGTTTACACAAAGATCAGGGCAAGGGAGAGGGGGTGGACAAGAGCCTGTGTACGAGCTCTTCCCCTCCTGTACATCAGGTTGCTTCCCTCAGTTCTGCTGAAGTGCTTTGCATTCACTGGAGGGAAAGCAGGAGCGGGGAGGTCCTGCAGAGGAACGGACCCCAGCTGGATCCAGGCCTCTCGGACTGGGTTTGCTCCTCGTGGTGTGACACATTTTCCCTATAGAAGCCAGCACATCAGATTGATGCCTCTGCTTCCCCCTGGGCCCAGGCAGCCCCTTTCCCCTCCCAGGCCATGGCTGCTTTTGTGGTCCACTCCAAAGCACTTTGCCCAGCCAGTTTTTGGAGAGAAGGCTTATATAGTGCTTGCTGCCAACACAGACCAAATGGTGATTTTCCCCTTTCTGTGAGCTACAAACTAGGCATTTTCTCCTCTTTTCGCCTCTCCCCTCTTGCACTGTGGCTCAGCAAAGGACTCCAGATCGTAGCAATGAAGGGGCAGCATCAGTCGGGAGGAGAAAGGAATCAGGAGCTGAGAATAAACAAGAACAAATCTGCTGTGGCTGGACAGTGTCTATTTTTTTCTCTCCCTATCAAACCACAAATGGGAAAATCCCAGTCACAGCTCACTTTTGTTTATTTCTACTACTTTCGCAAATGTTTGACATGATGGCTCTTAGAAATGAGGGAGTGTGTGAATGAATCCTGAAACTCGCCTTCACCCTGTTGTCACACAAGCAGGGAGGCAGCCGGAGCGTAGCTGGGACAAACGTACAGCAGGACGCGCAGGAAGCAGTGACTCTTTCAAGTCCATATAGAGCAGAAACAGGTTTCATCAGTGCCCCTCTGTGTGGACAAGTGGTTGTATTCCAGTTTTGTCTTCACTGGCACAACCGCGGTCTCCCCGGGGGATGATAGGAACATTTACCTAAATAAGGAAAGCAATTATGCTAAAGTCAGAGAGTTGTTGGGTGGGTTGTGGGTTTTTTTTGGAAAGGAACGCTCTTCACGATCTGTCCACAGACTCAAAGAACAGGGTGGCATGTGAGTTGCTGAGAACAGGTCACATTTCTACACGTCTTCTAAAGGCAGCTCTAATTTCCTACCGCTCTCCAGACTGTCTTGCAGATTGCATAGGCACGGTTCAGGGTTTGATCACAGAAAAGACGGTGGCCTGAGCTTTAATCAGGCCAGTCCAGACCCCCTACCTGTAACAGTTCAGAAGGAAATCCATCAACCTAGCTGGTGCTGAACTCCTGCAGGTTTAGTCAGGTGGGACCTGGGCTCATGCTAACCCTGCCTTTGGAAAGTGAAACCCACTGTCAGTTTTTCCTAGCCCTGTTCCACTGATCTCTATCCTTAATCAGATATCAAGGTTAGATCACGATGTGGGTTAGATTGCACCACCCTTCTGCACACTGGGTTACTATTGCATAGGAAAAAGTTACAAATCAAAAATAATAGCATAAATACAGCCCAAGGTGTATTCTGTGCCCTTCCCACACCCTTTTGGTTGCATTTGCTTTGCAGGATGGTTTGTTTATTCTTTCATGGGTGCTTCCCTCAAGATTAACTGGGCAGCTCTAAAGTTTTTTACTCATCATCAGGTGGTTGGGTTCCGATGGGTGGGTATTTAGCTGCGGAGAGTGGGTGCATAGAGGCCATTTTTCCAAAGGGTCTGTGCTGGTGTTCAGCTGTGTCCAATTTCAGCTTACTGTTACATCTCAGCAGCACTGGAGAATCACTTATTCATTGGGCTCCCTGAGGTGGCCAGCACCAAGGTGTTGGGGAATCGAAGTTTCCCATCATTTCTGACTGAGCAGATGCAGATCTAAATCTTTGCTCCCTTACAATAAACAGCAAGATAACAGAGAACATGTGTAATTAAGTCTGAATTCTATTCTTTTCAAGATTTCTGGTTGAAGGTACTCAAAAAGTATTCAAAAGTGAAATGCTACTCATTTTTTTTGTTACTCCAGCAGGTTTCTCACTTATTTTGCTTCTTTTTGTTGTCCATCTCAGAAACTTGAGATGATGCTTTTCTGCCAAGTTCCTTTGCTGTCAGTGACAGATTATATTTCTTACTGAATCCAGAGAGGTGTGAATCTCGATTTTGCTTTTCAGGATTAATACGAACGTTTTCTTTTCGATTTTGGCTGGTGTAGGCTTGTATTTCTCCTGCTTCTGCACCTTGTGTTTTGTTTTGAATTTCAGCATCAAAACAATCTCAGATCTCAAAATGAGAATCAGTGGAAACCAGAGATAACCTGGATTTCACATTGAGTTCTAACTTGCACGTGATTTTCAGGCATAAGTCACTTCCCTTTTGCACAAAAGATGATCTGCAGACTGCCAGTAGCCTAGGAGCCAGTCCAGAATAAGACCAAGAAAACTTGGCCTGAGTGTAATTTTGGGTTTCATTGTGTACGTGCCCCATTGACACAAAAACTAGAAAAGAAAGCCAGGGTCAGGAGTGGTAAGACTCCTCTGGTAGAGCAGGAGCTGCTCCAGGCATAGCTAGCACCCATGACCATGAACATGGCTGTCACCTTAGGCACCCAGCAGGAACAACCAGAAGAAGTTGGAATTTTCCCATCGTTTGCCTCCGGTTGGCCTCTCCCAAGCCCCAGTGGTATGACAGGAATATCCCCAAACTCTTAATCGTAGTGATGCCCTTGTCATTTTGTCGTTCCTGTGTTGTACCTAGGTAACAAGAGGAACTGCCAGTAACCAGGTCCTCGTCACCACTAAATTAACCATGAACGGGAATGTTTATGGCCACACACCTGGACTCCATCCTCCAGGCAAAAGCAATGTCAGGCAAAGCAAATCTTTCCAAGCACAACTCTGCTGGCTGCAGTTAAACTCCCCTGAGCGCATCTGACCTTGTATTTTGGGAGAGTTATTTGCTGTCATGCCCTCTGTCCTTGTGCATGCACATCCACACACAGCAAAATAAAATGTTCTTCTGCGAAGTTTTGGCCACCCATCAAAATCAAGATGACAAATTCGAAACAAACATCTCCATATTAGCTGGTGATTGCCATATTGTTGCTACTAGCAACAGCTGCCGTGTTAGTGTTTTATATAAACACTCCTCTTTTGTATTGCTGTCCCATTTTAAAGCGGGAATACCTTATGAGGATTTCAGAAAGCAAATGCTTCTTATGGCACGGGCTCTGCCTCCTGCTGCAGGGCACCACGAGGTCTCTGAGCAAACGGGGCTGTCGCCACTGCCGCGGAGGGGACACGCGGAGGGTGGAGGAGCTCCGTGCCGCAGCTGCCGTGGGGCAGGGCAAGCCGGCCTCGGGCACCAGCACCGACCGGCACAAGTGGGGGGCGGTGAGGGCTGCCCCGCCTGGAACCAGGGCAGCCAGGTCCTCGCCTCCACCTTTGGAAAAGCATGGTGACCCTTTCAGGGCGAAAATAAGAAAGGAATTCCTACCCTCCAGAGCAAACAGGACCTGGGACTGCCTGATAGCGAGAGTGGGACGGGAGGAAGAAATAATGCTTTTGCGATTGAGTTCAGCTACATCAGATCATTGCTGGAGAGGGCTTGGTTTGAAGGCCAGGCTGCTCTGTCCAGGCCTGTGTTCCTGCAAAGCTGGCCATTAATTACTGCGGCTGCCATGCAGACCGGGTGCCTTTATGGCTGCATTTGCTTATTCCACTCGTGTGTGCCTGCTCTGAACCCTGCCTTTGCTTGCAGATCTGCAGTCACTGCACAGAGATGACAGTAAGGAGTATGTAGAGAAGGTACCTGCATGCCACTGTGTCCATTTCCCCCTTCAGTGGTGGCTGAGACTTGAACAGAAGATTTTATTCTCCCTTTCCACTTCCTTTTAAAGGTTTGTTTGTGCTTTGAGCTTTACCTTTTCTCCCATTTATCAGATGAGTATGTTTCTTCGGGACTTTTCTCTCTGAAAACAGTTGCTGTGTGTGGTCTTACAGACATGAACTGCCTTATTTAGTATTAGCAGGAAAGTTTGTGAGGGGAGGATCTATCTTTAACCAGGCCAACTGATATAGGTGCAAAATCCTTAGGTCTGAAAAGAAATGCCTGTCTTTGGTCTAAGGACAAGTTGAGAAGAAAGGCTCTAAATTTTACTAGGTACATCAATCAGTTGCATGGTTACTTGTTGAGACAAGATAGGTACCCCAGAAGTACCTCAACAAGGGTCTTTTCAAAGAGAGGTTGAATCCTCCTACCTTTAGGCACCACAAGATATAAAAATACTAAGGCAAAAGATGTACAGTCCAGCAACTACTGTAACATTTGTGTGAACCAAAGACCATATTGCTACAGAGTCTTAGCATTGCTTGTGCAACACCGTGAACCAATCCTGTCCTTGTGTAATTTAATTGAACTTAGTATTCAGAGAGCAAAAATGAACACTCATTACCCTGTAAGTTATGCCAAACCTAAGATGCTGGTACATTTGCAAGGAGGTCCTACTTCCATTTGGTAGGTAACAAGGCAAAGTGCCTATGCTTCTTGCATTATACACAGATCCCCAGAGTGTATCTTTCAAACATAACCCCCCGGAATTACTATAGCTCTAAGTTAGTCACCTCCAATGCTATACTCAGCGAAAACGTTTGCTGAACTCAGGCGCTGAAACACAACATATCACCGCAATTGGCTCCTGTCTGTGCTATTTTAGGAAAGCCAGATGTGCTAGAAGAGGAGTTTGAGAGGCCTGTGTTATGTACCAGTGGTTGTCCCTCCTCCCTGCAACATCTCTGTTTGCTTCCAGAACCGAGCATTCCCACAGTTTTCTTTGGACGAGAGTGTGCTGCAGCGTAAACCTGTCATAACTGTGAGACTGACATGAATAAACAACGCAGATAATATTTCTGTACTGACCTTAAAGGAAAAATCCTACCAAACATCACAAGCATGGAAAAAGTCGTTACTTTAACAATTGAACAGGCTTAGTCATCAAACCTACAGCATTCAGTGATCCCCCTATTAGGGAATTTTCAGACTAACCAAAAACTGTAATTGCATCTTTATGTTGGAGTTTTGTGGGTGAACTCCAGGACATGCTTTGTTTTGCCCTTTGATTTTCCACGTAATATCTGAAAGGTAGCTTGCCTTCTTTCTGCCGAAGTTTCTCATTAATAATGAGCTGAAAATACAATGTCACCATGCTGCATAAGGTGCTTTGATACCTTTTGGTCAAAAGTGATACATACAGGAGAACCCAGTAAAAGGTTTGGCAGCTATTGCCTCTTCTGTCTCCTATATGCCACGTAGCAAAGAGAAGACCTTAATTTTAGCCTTAGAGGCAAATCTTTGATGAATGAAAGCATTTTAAAGGCATCATCTGCAAGGACAATATGTTATTTTCTGGGCATTACTTGTGTCCCTCAAGGTCTTTGCAGTTCTACTCACCACATCGAAATGCGACAGTCACCTTCTGGCCAGATCACATACTCACTTATTTTAAACATGCAGCTTATTTTCAGGAGGAAATATGACAATGTCACAATGAAGTAACCATACAATACGGTAAATGAACTAACCATTTCATCTAGATTGTGTAATAAAAATATTTCTAAGCATGAACTCCCCTCTCTTTCTCTGACCTCTGGAAAGAGGTCTGACATGAGGACTCCAGCACAGACACAGCAGAGGCTATGCTTTAAACATCAGGCAGACAGTGGGATATGGTGTCACATGATGTCTACATGCTCTCTGAGGAGCTACTTCCTTCAAAGTGAGCTTGGGAAGGGTCACGTGGCACTGCAGTCACTGCAATCACTGTGTACCTTCAAGCTCCTAAGGAGGCTCATTGCCTCCTTAGATAGAAAGTTTGCAAGACCCCTTAGCAAAAAGGCTCTAATTCTGCGTGGGGTTGAGGGGCTTCAGTGGCAGCTCCTCAGAAACCCTCAGCCCACAGCTATACCCTCTAAGACATTGGTGTCTAACTTCTCGCAAGCAACATTCTTTGTCCTCTAATTTTCACTTTCCTATGCCAAATTCTTTATCTTTAGCCATGCAGAACTTTTACCGGATTTAACTGGATTTAGTCCTTTGTATGGTTGTAATCTTGGGCTCCTAGTCTCGCAGGCAAGGCTTATGTGTCTGCACTTTTTTCCCAGGTGTTTTTTATTACTCTACCACCCCCAATAACTTTTAGTCTCTACATTAATTTCAGTCACAACAGGCAAGTGAGCAACTCTTCCCCAAGCCAGTGAACTTCCCACAAGCATTTTGGAAATTAGTGGGTGGTGGGGATTTTTTTCCCTGAGAATAAGTCATTAAAGAGTCGGGTGGCTAATCAGCATGTGCATCGCAGCCACTCAGTCACTGTGCCCGTAACTCTGGGCTCTCTGTGGTGTGCCTGATGGAAATGGAATATAATCATAGTGGAGATCAAGGTCTTTGCAGAGAGATGGATCAGGGCACAAAGGACACAAGTCTGCAGAAAACATCACACAGTTGGTTCCACTGTTCCCACAAAAGCCTATTCAGATTTTCAGATAAAGCATTCAGGTTTTGAGCTACAAAGATGAGGAAATGGAGGGTATGTCCTGGTTTCAGCTGAGATAAAGTTTATTTTCTCCATAGTAGCTGGTATGGGGCTATGTTTTGGATTCGTGCTGGAGACAGCATTGATAATATAGAGATGTTTTTGTTATATGGAGGTGTTTTTGTTGTTGTTGAGCAGTGCTTACACAGAGCCAAGGCCTTTTCTGCTTCTCACACTGCCCTGCCAGCGGGATGGCTGGGGGTGCACAAGGAGTTGGGAGGGGACACAGCTGGGACAGCTGACCCCAGCTGACCAAAGGGATATTCCATACCATATGACATCATGCTCAGCATATAAGGGGCTGAGGGAAGAGGAAGGAGGGATGTGCAGACTGATGGCATTCATCTTCCCAAGTCACCATTACACCTGATGGAGCCCTGCTTTCCTGGAGATGGCTGAACACCTGCCAGCCCGTGGGAAGTGGGGAATGAATTCCTGGTTTTGCTTTGCTTGTGCGAGCAGTTTTTCCTTTACCTATTGAACTGTCTTTATCTCAACCCACGAGTTTTCTCACTTTTACTCTTCCGATTCTCTCCCCCATCCCGCCGGGGGGAGTGAGCGGCTGCGTGGGGCTTAGTTGCCAGCTGGGGTTAAACCATGACAGGGTGGAAGGTGGTTAGATGGACGGCAGATGCTATCTATCAGCGAGGCCTGTGCCAAAGTATGCATCTGTCATCAAATACATGTCTGTCAGAACATACAAGAACTTCTTATATATTCAACATACAAGAAGTGCTGAAGGTAAGAGGTAGCTGCCAATTTTCATAAATTTCGTATTTAATCTTCTAAAAAACCACTGGGATGGTGACTGGAGGGATGTGTGTATGGAGGTGGACTTCTCGCTCTATATCTAATGACAAGCCAGAGAACATCCCTTTCCACCAGTGTGACACCATTCATGTGAACGCTGAGATGTTCAGAGTGTATCAAAGCACTTGATTCAGTTCATCATTTTTCAGAAAAGAGCTGAATGAAAATCAATGGCATTTAGGCTCATGTATCACTTCAGAGCTTGAATTTCCCCTCTTCCATTTTCAGTATGCTGGGGTACCTGGCCAAGAGACAAAGGCCCATTTTATACCCCAAAGATTACTTATTTTTAACAATGGGGGAAGAATACAATAACAAATAGGAACAGTGTCCTCTCTTCGGTCAACAAGTCATTTTTGCTTAGCTTACCTTAGAGAATTTTGGCTGGGGTTTGGCCAGTATTCTATGCAGGTAAAATGATTTTAATGATACTAAGGAAAAAAGATGCCAGTAGTTTCCAGTATAGTTTCTAAACGCTGAATTATGGTGTACTGATTGAAAAAAAACTTTCATCAACTTGAAAGCAGTTGCTTAATTTCTTACAGAGAGGTAATCCTGTAAAAGGAAATTAGAGTCAGACACTGTGGCTGTTTTTTTCTCTTCCTTCTCTTTTTTTCTTCTTTATTACTGCTTAGTGGATCCTAGTTTTAGTTCCTCAAAATGCAATTTTTGTTGGTTCACTTTTTCTCAATGTGTAAGATACCACTAGTTATTTACATCTGGAAGTTTTGCACAATGAATTTTCCCGCCAAAAATGCCTTCCCTCACAATGGTTTGTGTGGCTTTTTCTGTTTCTGTGTTGGTATAACTGAAAAGGGCCCGATTCCTGCAGCCTGGTTCTCCATCCACCCCAGGTATAAAATGCCACCATTCTGATTTAAATCATGTTCAAATTTAACTTTAAAAAGGATAAGTGACAATAAGAATGGGAAAAAATGCCAGGTTTTTGGTGTCAGATTGTGCTTTTATGAGAGAACACCTATAAAAGCCTGCTGTCATGAAATATTCTATCACTTTTAGTAAAAATTTCTGTCCTCAGAACAGGGAATTTCCATTAGAAACCACAGATTTTTCACAATGATACACATGTTTGGGGGCTCTACTTTATACGGTCAAGGTACCACCCTAGTCTCTGTCCCTTAGAAGAGAAGAGGGGATGGAAACAGCATTTGCCAACTTGTGGGATTTTATCTCCTTTGCCGTGACTTCTGCTCTGTCTCGGCAGGAAGAGGCTGGAGCTGCCTTTGGCAGCTGCGGGCAACGTTGTGCTGGGGAGTTACCACTGAGGGCTCTGGTGAGGAAGTGGAGTCAAGGACCAGATCCTCAAAGATACTTAGGGCCTTTTGAATCACCTACCCACCCTGATTTTAAATAGGCACTGGGAACTTAACTGGCTTGGCAAATTTTGGAGAAGATCAGTGTCAGGGAGAGGGAGGCAGGTTCTGGCAGCGTGAGCTGTAACTCCTTTCAGTTTGCTCTTCTTCATGAGTGCTGTGTGCTGAGCATGGCTGCAATAAAACTAACCCGTGCTTGACTAGTGCTTTTTGTTGAGATCCCTTTTATTTTCAGTATTAGTGGAAGGAGGTACTGAGAGTCTACATGATGCATTCCTCAAATCATTTCTAAAGAAAACAGCCAGTAAAAGCATGGTCTAGATCGCATCTGATAATTACGGAAGATGGATTTAGTATCAGGGTGTTTGCCTGGAATGCCAGGTCTCTGGGTCAGAGAGAAAGGGGATGGGGATTGGCATCTAGGTTCTGATTTGAGCTGTCACAGAAATACTGCACGGGAATGCTGCAAAGCTGGGATTCAGAGACAAGTTGTTCCAAATGATGCTTGTATCAAGTTTTAGTCAATGACTCATCTCTCAAAAAATGAGTATGATTCAAAGATCCACTACCAACCAAAATCTTATGAATGAAGAGATTTCATTGTGTCCCTAGTGGAACTCTGCTCTGAATGAACTCTGCCTTGGACTAACTTATGGGGCCACAGCGAGATGTTTCCTTTACCTTAAGTGGGCACTGGATCACTGAGGTCCTTCATCAAGTCTCTACCACGGTGCCACGCTGTATCAACTTTTAACAGGACTTAGACATGTTAATAATCTTGTGCACGGGCAGAAGCCATTCCTTCTCCACACACCGGGTCCACTAACAGTGATATGCATGACCACAGGAAAATGAGGAAGGTACCATTTTCTTTAATAGGTAGTTTAAAATGCGAAGTGTAAAATATGAATCCTGCTAAGGTCTTGTGGGAATTCAGGAGATGTTTGGATCTGCCCATAAAATATACAATAACAAAAGTGTAGAGAAAACCAAGAAACTATCCTATTGTTTTGGCTGAGTATGAATAACAGCACTTGCATGCGTCATATTTGATTTGTACTACAGGCTCCCTGGTCATCACCGGGCCTCACCCCTTTAATGCTGGCTAACCTGATCCCTATTAACCAGCTGTCCTACGGGAGAGTGCGTGTACGCTCACACTTCCCTCAGCACCTCAGGGAATGGGTGCACATCAATTTAAGAGCAGCTAGTAACAAATCTTCCCCCTTCTTGGAAGTGTTCAAGGCCAGGTTGGATGGGGCTTTGGGCAACCTGGTCTAGTGGAGGGTGTCCCTGCCCATGGCAGGGGGGTTGGAACTAGATGATCTTTGAGGTCCCTTCCAATCCAAACCATTCTATGATTCTACATACTCACCGACTGTAGCCCTCTTTAGAAGGGGGGTAAAGATGTTTTAAGGGGGAATTGATTATGATCCCTGGTTTTGCTATATATGAATCTTACAATATTTCATCTGAGGGACCCACAAACCTTCTTGGTGTCCTTGCTCTTTAGCATATAGAAAGCTACAGAATGATACAAATACTTTTGTATTATTTTCTTAAAGTCGACTTGGCTTTTGGGGAGGTAAGAAGTACCAAACATTGTCAAAGACCTTCCCAAGCTTGGGTTGCCTTGGGAACGCTTTGTTGGCCTGTCCAAATAACAACTAAATGCAGGAACACTTAAGGCCAAGTTCCCGTCAGTACCAACCCAGCGACAGCAGCAGCTGTCGTGCTGAGAACATATGACAGCTGTCAAAATGGCTGCAACAGAGCAGGGAGATGAGAGATGGTTTAGCCAGTTGAACAGCTTCCACCTGTACTGGGGTGGGCTGTGCCCATGAGAAGGGGGGAAGCAGTTGACAGAGATGCTGAGTGAGGAGTTGGCTGTCTCCTCAAATGCAAATAAGCATCCTTATCTTTGAGATAGCAGCCCTCACTTGGTGCAAGCCACCGTGACTTGTTTTTTGACTCAAACCTTACAATGACAAAGGGTTCAAGTCCTTCAGCTGGTGCAAAGAGGGAGGGCTCATGGCAAGGGCATTTGGATGACATCTTCAGGTAGACAAACATATGAAGTAATTATTAGCAGAGAGAAAGAATTCTTTAATACCTATTCAGATATGGTATTCTTCTCTTTTTCTCTCTCATTTTCTCTTTTCATGTCATCGTCTGATGGTGAGGCGGAGTAAGAAATGCAGACACTAGCGAAAGTTACATATAATGATATGCAGAAGTTGGGTAGATGAAAGAAAGTGCTCATTGAGGAGCACGCAGTTCTGGTGACCCCCATGTTACCCACCTACTGCAGCGCCCACAGTTGAGGGCAGTGGTAGCATGGAGGTCGGAGACCTGTGCAAGGTAGGCAGGAAAAGTGACAAGAAGCAAGAATCTGTCCTCCAGCTGCTCAGCTGTTTACACGTGTTTCTCCATTTGCTCTTCCTTTGGGAGACAGATCCAAAGCCATAGTAGAGACTGTCAAGAGAGAAGACAGACTGGAAGGGGTCTGCAGGGTTTCTGTAGAGTCACCTGAAGTTAGCGAGGAAAAGCTATGCATCGTGCTTTCTTTGAGTAAGGACAGGGAGCAAAAGGGTTTCTGGAACTGTATGTATAGACTGTCTTTATTAATTCTCACTGTTCCATTTTTTTCTCCTGTTTGTGGACACTTTTATTCCGAACAGAAGGGGAATGAAAATCTATTACTTTGGTGGGAATGCTGTCCAGTTTTGGCCATCTCCCTGGACTTGGCTTAAGCTGGGTTGTCACTTTTCTTCCATTCAGATTTATAAACATAGCTAATTCTCTTTGCCAGGGGCTTGGGAGCCCCAACTTTCAAACTCAAGCTCACAATGAAACCTGAAGTGAAAGGATGCATATGCCTGCACGACAAAGCAATAAAGATGTCTCTGGTGTCCCTCTTATAAAGACCTGGGAAATTAAATTGAAGAAAGAGAGTGATCTTGATTGCTGACTTAAACTGGGAAGTGACCGGGAAGTGTCCACTTTATGGTTGCATGGGCAAACCTATGTTAGCTGCCTTGTCTCCATGCGCTCTCATAATGTCTCTGGTCATATGACTACATAGACCTTTTTTTTCATAAGATCCCTGTCTCATTCTGGATTTTAAATGAATGCATAAGGAGTGGGTTTAAGAGACATGTAAATAATATTCTTATCTTTCTTAGTTCAAAATTTTGGAATACATCTCATCGCAACCCATGTGATGTTTTCTAGTACATTTTTATTTCTGCATTGAGATGTGCAGCTACCACACAGTTTTCTGTGATTATGTTTCCCCTCCACACTGTTCAGTTTCTCTTCTCTTTGGCCCATTCAGCCTGAGATTTTTCCTGGAAATGGATTCCTCGCTAGACATATTATTTCCCTCATGATTTCCTGGAATATGTTTTGCAAGAGAGGCAGAAGGGCAGTTACTTCTGTGGTTCATGGAGATGTTTTTCTTAGAGGTTCAACATATCCATAAACAGACACCACGGAGAATGATGTTGCAATTAAAATCCACCCACTGAATTTAACTTTCATTTTACTGGTTTGCAACAAAAGACAGGAAAGTGGCCCAATATTGGTAGGTTTGTGACTGATATTAAGTGTTTGTCTAGCCTGGTTTTCCCACTGCTGTTTATTTCAGTGCAGCTCTTTAATCTCCCCTCAGTTTCTTGTGAAATACCTCGGAGAACTGGCGTTTTGTACAATCTGATTAGAATTTGCTTCTGAAAATTTTTAAGACTCAGAAACTTTTAATGGGATGCGTAAAGTGTTTCTTACCCAGCTCTTCATCCCACATCTGAAAAGATCAGGAATTCCTCACGTAAGAGGGGCCGAGGAGGCCGGGGAGGTTTGGATGTCAGCCACCAAGAGCTAGCAAGCCTAAATCCCACCTCCCCTTCAGCTCTGAGCACAGACTGTAGGTTTCTCCCGGAGCACCGTTGGTGCTGCACGTGCCTGCGCCAGCCCAGTCCCATCCCAGGATGAAGGACCACTGCTCCTACACGGGAAATCCATACAACTGGCCTTTCCCCTTCCATCTTACCAATTCTTACTTCTGCTGAATGTAAGGTTGCTGTTTGTCTGGAGTCTCTCCACACCAATATAATGCCTGCTGGGACTGCAGTGTCAGGATTGTTCCTTCAAGTGGTCACAGCAATGTCCGAGGGAGGTAACCAGGGCTTTTCCAAAGCAGCACGCTCCTCTGTCAGCTCTGGCAGAGACTGTGCAAGGTTGCTAACAGGATGTGACATGGTAGCACCTGCCCCTATCCTGTACCGTGGGGACTTTCTGTCAGTGAAAGCAGTTTTGCCATCAAGCCACAGCTAATTCGTTATCTGGGTGCTGCTGTGACAGCCACAGATAGTTTCAGAGGCTTGGCTTGCTGCTGGCTAAAGGGTAGGTGAAGGCCTGACGTACCTCTTACCCCTGATCTGAAATGCTGCTGAATAGCATTTAACTGATTTTAGACAACTCTTAGGTGAAAGTAAAACTGTGATCTCCTGTGACCAAGAGTGACCACTTCCCACTTGGTAGGAGTACACAAAAGATGCACCCCTGCACACCCGCCCTTCTCGTTCTGGCTGCCTACACATGCACACCTCTCAGCACACTCCCTCCTGCAAACCCGGCCTTGCTGCTGTGGTGCTGCACGCTTACTGCAATGGACTCTTTACAAAGGGGAGAGGATCAATTCAAAATAATGTGGTCACGGTCTAAATACAAAGCGGTGCCTCTATTTTCACTTCCCACATTCCGACACAAGCCTGAGGTAGCTCAGATAGAGCGGCAGATGAATGCTATGCCATACAACCCAGCATAGCTGTGTGAAATGTCACCAAAATTCACCAGAAAGTGGTAACAGGGAAGCTGATGGGCCAGAGAATGATAAGACAACTACCGTGTCTGAAGCTGAATACCTTCTGCTCTTCTTCACACCTGAACACTGCCCTCTCACTGCACATAACCCACAGCTCGCCGAGACTCAGCCTGTGCTTCAGAGAGAAGGTTGTGCCACAGCTGCTGGGGGGAGCAGCAGGGACTCACTTCTGGGTTGCCTTCTTAGGGCAACCGTGAGAACTATCTCTGGGAGAGTCATGTCACTGAGACAGGGCTTTGGGAATGGAGGCCCAGAGTCTCGTATGGCAGAAACCAACAACAGTCACTGCCGTGAAGGCATGCTGTCATGGTTTCTGAACTATGACACACATCTCTCTTTTTTCCCCTCCATCCTGCCATTTATGCTAGCATTGGTATCCCAACACTGAAATCACAGAAGCGTGAGACAAACATACTTTCATTTTTTGGGATGATGGTTTTAGTCAGTTTTGTGTGTGGCAACACTAAGGGTTCACTGAAGGAGCACAGACTGAACCCTTATTGCTCAAGGTGCTGTTCATACACAGCACAAAATAACAGCTTTTGCCCAAAGAGGATGCAGTCAAAGGCTGAAACTGAGTGGACACAGCCAGTCCCATGGAGTGTCACAAGGAACCGATGAGACATCCCTGTCAGTGCAAAAGGGAGTGGGCATAACACCCATTGGCTATTTTCTCTGTCTAAACTGACACATCTACATCCAAGTTAGTCACCTAGGCTCTCTCTATAGTCCAGAGAGAGAGCCAGGCATGTCTACATGGGGAGGAATCCTGTCCTACAGTAGGAACCTAGGACAACTCAGAGGGTCTTTCTGCAGCTGGAACTGCCTCTTTCATTGACTATAAACGGTCTTAAACCACAGGGTGAGATGTTCAGTATGTCCCACAACACCATACATGTGTGGTAAACACATAGTATGTACAGAGTAGCATACACAACATGAATGGTAGCATGCTTCCTTCAGTCTAAGAGGAAAACAGGAGGGAGCCTATTTTCCAGATGAAGAAATAAACTGAGATGATAGAATAAAAACTTCTTCTTGCTTTTCTCTATAGAAAAAGGCTTCTTTCAATTCCTGATAAAGACAGACATTCTCCTTGTGCAGCTCTTAGGATATAACACCACCATTTTCCTTCTACCTATACTGCTCACATAATAACAGTATCACCTTGCTCTTAAATTGTTCCCCCAGCAGTAGCTCTCACTCTGCTCTTTTATGCACCGAGGTGCATCTCATTTACTCACCCAGGTTCCCTTCAGCAGCATGGGTCTGTACCACTCTCATGTCTCCTTTACGACAAAAGCAGCCTGGGATTTCCCACATCTGATTTTTCCTGACAGTTTTGTAATAGCTGCGTTTTAGGCTCCCATCACGCCACCGGGGATGCTCTAAGCTGGGTTCTTCCCTGCTTTGCCCAGGGTACGGTGAGTGCAAAATGCTCCCAGGCCCAGACAGCAGTTGGGTTTATGCCTCCAGTTTGACCAAGCAGAAGGCAGAAAGGCAAAAAAGGAATGAGAGCAGAGGCAGATCTGCAGTTGTGATGGTACATGTCAGCAAGGGGCTCCTGCGAAGGCTGCATAATAGCGGTGCGAGCAAGATGTTCCAGCATGCTGTGAATTCAGAAAGCAATTGCTGGTGACATTTCTTCACACTCACCTCAGAGAGAAACTGTCAGGTTCTGAGGTGTTACACTGTTTGTTTGCATGCAAGAAGCTGATAAACTAGAAATGGGGGTCTGCTTCCTTGTGTTGAAGTAAGCAAGCAGGGAAAAAACAGTCCCTTTCATCTGACCAGGTATGATCATTTTTAGACTTGCAGCAATCTACACTGGATTTGGAAAGGTAAAAGTCTGCCAACTCTCACCTCGCAGAGACTGGGGCCCTTTGCCCGTCTTTCTCTTTAACCCTGCTAAGCACTCTCGAGAACAGGGGTTTAAGAATACGTAAAGCTACAAAATGGGGAAGATAGAAACCTTCCATAAGGGCCACGGCAGCTAATCTGCTGAGTAACTGTCTGAAAGGCACACCAGAGAGATCTTCTCTGCAAAGCTGGTTCCTGTGACCGACGCCATCATATGATCCGTGGCAGTGGGCTGGTGTCTTGCCTCAGTACCTAGGGGCTTGTTGTGCAACCATGACATTTTTCTACAACTCAGATATGTTCGGTTTCTTTTAAATGAGCTCTTCATTTTGTTGCCAGTCAAGTGATGTAACTTGGCTTCTGTTATTCTTTTGAAAGTGACTACATGCCTTTTGCTGTTTGAGAAATTTGCTGAATTCCTCATTCCCATGACCAGAATTCTCCATTTGCAGGGACTTGCTGGTCATGATTGCCGCACTGGGTCTTCCCCCAGTGCTGAGATAACCATTGCTTGTGTCATCCTCACAGCAGCTGACTGACTACTTAGTGATTACAAACCACAGTATATTTGATAAAGCCAGAGGTGGGGTTTCACATTATCTGGTAACACAGAGAAAAGCCTACAGTTGTCACATTCATGCTTCATGAACTAGCATTCAGCCCACCCAAACTGAGGCAAAATCTCTTCTCTTGGATCCCTGAGAAACTGTTATTTGTCAACACCACCTTTGGGTGACTTCAAGCTGGTTTTTTTACATTTTTCACTTGGAAAGCCTTTCACAGACGGCTTCAAGCCTTTGCAGACGTTCAGAAACCAGAACACACATGATAAAACCTGTATCCATCAGCCCAAATACAAATAACTCTTCTTTTCTGTGACATACCACTGACACTCATGCAGGTTGCATTTTAAATATGCTGAACATTGTTTGCATTTATCAGTCCCAGTCACTGGGGCACTTTGTCTGTCTTGCTGTGTCCCTGAGGTACCTCATCATCCCCCTCGGATGAGAGCCTCCGGTGGTTGCACCTCTGCCATCCTCCCAGGGCTATCAGACAACACTGGGGACACAGCCATCGTAAATAAGATGACCTCCCAGCTGCTGCTCTGAGATGATGGTGGTAAAGCAGGATTCTGCTTTTGGAGTGGGTGACCATATTTTACTAAACAAACTATTTTTATTCCATCTAGTCTTTCCAAATTGAACAAGAAAACTTGAATTTTGGGGAGGCTGGCCTAAAACAGAGCTACCTGAATATTATCATCTTTGTCTCTTTATAAAAATGCATTGCGTAAAGCAAAGACGACAGGTTCCGTCCCATTAAATGCATAGTTATGTCCAGACACACAGACATCCATATATGCAGACAGGCAGCATTTGTGTGTCTACGCAATTCTGTCATTTCTACTTGGAAGAAAAATAGAGACATCCAGGGTGGATACGCAGATTGCATTTGTAATTCACATCCATAATAGTTCTGAGCCATACAGTGCCCATTTAAGGGGACTACCCTGACCTTTCTCCATGCTGACTGTGTTGAGGGTCTAGAGAGCAAATCCCCAGGCAACATATTCAAAAAACCTGAAGGCTTCTGCAGTGTGGGCTGATCCTGAGGGTTTGTGGTTCTCTGAATAGCCAAGTACAGTCCCCTTACCTTATATTTAAAACATACTCAAGGATGGGGAAGCCCAAAAATCTGGTTGGCAGAAGCACTCAACAAGAACGCATGCCTTGTGAATGAGGCTAGCGTTTGTATTAGCTCTGGAAGTCTTACCAGCTTTTTTCTACTTCCCAATTTTAGAAACAATTTGGGGAAGATAATTTCTTGTGCTGTTGTGAAACTTCTGCTTCTAGTTGCAATTGAAACCAAGATCTGTGAAGACGTGGTGGTGGGAAGTCCCTACAGGTGACCACAGCTAACCTCTGGATCCAAAAACTGATCAGCTCGTGGAAGACTTGAACACAGCTGAATTTTCAGCTTGAGCCATCTCACTGGGGGAAAAAAGTGTACATAAAACATAGGAAGGTAGGAATTAGCAAATTGGATCGGGCTGGTAAGCCACCTAATCCAGGTTTCTGTCTCTAATGGCAAACGATGCTACTTGCTTCAGAAATAGTTGCAATTCTCATGCCTTTATAAGAAGTTTTTCCTTCCAAGCCCCTAGTTTATTGATTTTATTTATTCTTGATAAAAGAGACTAGGAGAAGGCTGACTTAGGTTTTTACTTCATTAGAAACTGTCTGCCTAAAACAAGTAGGAATAATAATACACTGATAACCATTTCAGTTTTACCAGTACATCAGCTTCTGTCCCCATGGGCAGAAGATCACAGTGTTCAAAGCAAAGAGTGCTGGTAGGGATCCAGAGCGTTCTTCTGGGGCGTCTGCTACCCCCAAAATAGAATCAATTAACAAACGTTTGTCTAATCCATGCAAGCTGTGACACATATGCTGCCCTTCCTTCTGCATTAAGTCTGGGCAGCAGGACTCTGAGCTTGCTGTCCTTGAAGGCAGAAGAGCCTTCCTCTCTGCTAGAGCCTATGCTTTGCATATGGCTCAGTTCTCTCAGTCATATCCAGAGAGACCCTTATCTTGGTTCTCTGTAAAGCAGCATACAGTCATGTTAAAGAACAACTAACAAAGTGAATTAATGTGTTCTGCTATTGCTTTAGTCTTTTCACGCAATGTAAGGAAGACAAAAAATGCTTGAATGGGGTTATAGTAAAAATTCTGGGTTTAAATACTATTTTTTTTCCTTGGAGGCTCCTTAAAATTATGGTTTTTAATGCTGTCTGCTGCAAGAAGGTGGATGAAAATGTGTCCATTAAAGGCACAGCCTTTTTTCTCCTTTAAGTGTCAGCTGACTTCCCATTCACCTTCCTCTGTCATCCAAGAAGAGGCCAAGAAAAGGAAAGACAATATTTACAACTGCCAATAGCTCTACCAGGAAAAAAAACCACCCCAAAGAACCAGGAAAGACCGTTGCTCTTCCTTGTGCTTCTCAGCAGAAAAAAAAAGCCCAAACCCGTATCATAGTATCGCAAAAGTGACACTGCAAATCAATTTTAAGAATTCTGCTAATAGGTATTCTCTAGGGGAATTTCTGATGGGAAGTGTATCTAATATGATAACTGAAACTTTTTTAATTACCCCAAACAATGGAAATGAAAAACTACATCTGAACTGACAGTGAGAATAAATTAGATAGGAATACATCTAGATCTTTCTGTTCTTTTTCAGTCAGCTCTCTCTGATAAGTCACTTCTCAGCAGAAATGAATAGCATTGATGGGAAACACAAGATGCACTTTGTCCATTAGTAAGGCAAACATTGCAATTGAGGCTGAACCGGGAGGTGTAGCCTCTGTTATTTCCCAGACCTTCAGACTGATAAATTAAGTGCTCCCCTGAGTAATTTAAGAAGTGTGGGCTTTACGAAGAAGCACCAACTTGCTTGAATGTAGGAGGAAAGCAAAAAGTCAACGAAGTGCGGCAGGCTGGCTGACCTGTGTGCGGGCTGAATGTTTTGCCCGTGTGAAGAGAAAAGCCAAGCCATTCAGGGGTGTTTGCAGTTTAAGACTATGGCAGAGTCTCTTTCAGAAAAGCTGGTATTTTTTTCTCCCTCCAGGATTTAGAGCTTAGGTTGATAATTTTTCCTGAGGAGACGGTCTTTCTATGAACAAAAGCAAATCCTTTGGGCCCTGAAGCACAGAGTCCCTTCCTCCAGTGCTGCCAGGAAAAGGAAAATTAGTCTGAGTTATGGTGCATTTCCAAATATGTGGCACAATTACCTGGATGGGACACAGAAGGAGGATGTGATCATTTTTACTAGATGCTTGAGCCACACAGAGCTTAGATGCATGCATACAGAGCAGCTGCAGGGAAAAAAACCAACCCCAAAACCCAACCAAAAACCAAACATCAGATACCAGGGATCATCATACTTCATAACCCATTCTGTGTCTGCTAGGATTCAGAAAACCTTTCCTTCTATTGCTACAAAAGAGCTGTCCTGGTCCACTGGGGAAATACTTTGCTCAAAGCCACTAGCCAACTCTACATACTAGATTGCAATGCATCCAGCTGGCACCTGCTTAGATTGGCAGCATTTTCTGAATAATGGCCTACACAGGCTACTCGACTCCTGATGCATTTTTGTGAGGATAAAGGGCTTAAGAAGCATTGCTCCCCTCAGAGTGCCTACCCTCCTTCATTTTCCTCCAGCTACAGGGCTTGAAAAAAAAAAAAAAAGAGCTGGGACCCTGAAGTGGGTACTTTACCCAGCAAAGAGTCCAGAGGAACATTTATGACCTGTGAAGCAGATGAAATCTGTTTAAATGTTGGACCTAACTTTCTGTGTGCTGTGGACTTCCCTGTGGCTGTGCTAGCAGCCCCCCTCAGACCAAGCCTGTCCAGGGAAATTCCCTTTCTGCCTTTAGTATCCTCCTGAATGATGACGTTTCAAAGTTTCTTAAAAATAAGGAGAGCTGCTGGCTCTCTGACCACCATTTGTTTTGAATGATCTGCTCATTAGATAAGATCTGAAGCAGAGACTGTATTACTAGTGTCTGAATGGAGAAATCCAACTAGAAGAGTGGAGCTGGAGGAGGAGGAGAGCTGCCCATGGTTGAACACTGGTGTGCAAGAGGGGTGGATATCGATGACTTCCTCAAGGTGAGCACAGGCTTTGCACAGACTCTCCTGAAGTGAAAGCTTGCACCTTTCATATATAAATTGGGAAACATCAGATGGCTGATTTGAAAGCCAGTGACGAATGCTTGAACACGAGATAAACAGTCAATTGATTGTTTTGATAAGGAAAGGTTACTGTGTCAGTATGTTATATATAGAGAGGCTGGGTTTGGGGTCCGAGGGTGGGCACGCTTGATTGACTCTGATGTTGTTGATCTAGCCATTAGCATGATTATTATTAGCCTTGCTTATTATAGCACAGTGCCTGGGGCTCAACCAAATCAGGGCACCACGGGTGAAACAGGGACCAGGTTTCTGCCTGAGCAGGTCATAGCCTGGACACAGCAGGTACCTGGGGGCCGTGCGAGGAGAAGATTACCAGTTTGAAGGGACCTGGTAATGCTTTTCAAACGAAAAACCTGCTAACCACTTTCCTGGGAAATATTTTTGTAACCTAAACATAATAGCCTGGAGAGCTCTGCCATGTGTAGGCTCTCTGAAGTTAGGATGCGGGTGGATTTCCTGGGGGGGGGGGGGGGGGGGGCGGGCAGTGACGTGCCCGTTTGCAGGGTCCGGGTTAGTGAGCAGGGTGCTGATGGGGCAGCTGCGACCGCTTGACTGTGCTGGCCCCCACAGCCAGCTCCACCGTGAGCCCCCATCAGGGTCAAAGTGGTAAATTTGCTGAGGAAAAATAGGTTAGATTTATCTCTTTGCAAAATGAAGGGAAGGCTGAAGCTGTTTTGGAAATGATTTCTGCATCATGAAAAGTTTAACTGAATATAAAATGCTTTCACTGAAAAAAGTAAGGTTTTCTCAGCTGAAAACCAACTATTTGAAATGTGAGTCAACTTCTTGCACTTCTTCCACTTTCAGCAAGAAAGTCCCCAGCAGCCTTCCAAAACAGATTTTAAGAGGCTGTTCTTAAGAAATCAAGCTCCTTTCAAATTTCTTCTTCAAGCCAGCACCAAAAAGAGCTGTTTGTTTTGTTTGGTGCAGGTCAGTAAAAGTGAAGTCACAGATTTACCCGGCTGGCCTGTGGTTGGCTCAGCAGGGCTCCAAGCAGAGCCCGATTTTTGCTTTCAGTTTGGCTCTTAGCTAACTCATGCAGAAGTTGAACTTTGAGAAATCCCCAAAGACGAAGCCCAGCCACAGTACTGCAATTAGTCAAGTGTAGGATTTTCCCGTCGTCTGTTTATAACTGACTGGAGAGTTTCTTGGGTTTTTTTGTTATTTTTCAAAAACACATTTAAGGTAGGGGGGTTTCAGGGATTATTTTTAGAAATATTATATGAAAAAAGAGAAGTATAAGAAGTAAGAAAATGCATTTGACTTGATATTTGTGAGACATAATCAATGTACGCATTTTCTTGTGTACAAGCAGGGTTACTGCTGTTAGCCACGGGGAGATGGACGCTCATCGCTGGTTTCTGGGAGGCTGCGATCCAGGGCCACCGTGGGGCCAACCTTACAACTGTGGATAAGAGCAAAGTGTGGCTGGCTGTAGTTAAATATTGCCGCTTGCCCAAGAAAGCCAGGAGTTGTCTCTAGATGCCTCTGGATGCATTTTGTCCCTTCGGATGCTTATTCTTTTCCCGTCTTGCAATTTGGCCCTTATTTTGCAATGAAGCGGTGAAAGTGGCATGCCAGAGTCATGGTCTGAGCCAGGAGAAGGGCCAAGAGTGAGATCTGGCCTTGGCCTCACAGGATTATGTGAACAACACTTTGAAGAAGCAGATGGAAGCTGTGCTCAGGTGAGGACTGCAGGATGACGGAATATCAAGTAGAAAAGAGATGGTTTTCTTTTTTCCTTAGGAAAACAGGTAACATGGACACATAGGTTCATCCACCATTCCAAGCCAAGAAACAGTCCACAAAATCATCTAGTCTGGGTGCATGTTCACACCGGAATTTTGGCTGATTAGTCTTGGAGTGAGCCCAGCCAGCAACGTGTGTCTGTCTAAAATACACCTGCTTTTAGTTAACACATACACCTCCCAAAAGGCTCTTCCTTTCAACCTGGAGATCTCAGCAGAAACACTGCCATTTACCTTGATAATTTTTTCTGCGTGATTCAAACTTTCACAACTGCTTATTAACAGTGTGGTTATTTCCCCATTTTATTTTTCCTGGCTACCAGTTCTCCTGATGCCTATTTCTGGTACTTTCAAGAGCTCCTTGTGGCAGCTGTTTCCCCTGCATGAATGAATCCGCACACGTACCCTGAGTCATCTCCTAATCTTCCTTGTAGTAATCTATCTGGGCTGATATCCTTCAGATTTTCTCAAGCCCTGCAGCAGTTTTTATGGGATCTTTCTGCAGTTTCATCAAGTTTCCAAACCCCTTAAAAAATATAGACACCAGCGTGTCGACAGTCCTTCGGTTCCAGTCTTTCAAACACTTTTGTAAGGTAAAATTAATGTCCTTACTTCTCCTAATTGTTTTTGATATAGTCAAAGGTCACATCAAGATTTGAGTATATAAAAGTTTCCTTACAAATTATTGTCTTGCTAACAAACAACTGAAAGTCTCAAGGAAACCCAAACTCATACCTAGACAGAACTTTGATAAATTTCCTGTATATGGATGCACAATGTAGAGATCAACTCAGAGGAGACAAGTCATTTTGATCAATAGCATTTCTTAGAAGCAAAAGGCTTGCACACGGTTGATACATAGTGAGAACAGGGATAAGGCATCCTCCTGGATGAGTCTTCTGGGGTCAGGCTGGATACAAGAGGCTTAGAAAAACAACAGTTGACAGTAGTTTTGTTATTTATGTTGATTATGTTGTTCAGTAAGAAGCAGATGCAATGAGTTTGGCTAACATTCCTTTTCCTGCCCAGCGGTGGACAACTCAGTGGGACTTCATTTTGACATTAAAGCAAATAGCATTTTGCTCTTATGGCTATAACTGATTTAAAATGAAATAGCACATCCACTGAGGGACAAGAGTTGTCCAGGAAGCACCAAGGAGATACTTTATCCTCCAGTGGGAGCTACTCACCTCCCTTGTTTTTCACTGGGTACTTGAAATCTCAATGACTGCCGTTTCTTTCATATGCAAAACCAGCAGCATTGCCTCAGGCTGCAGCTTTATGGGGCTAATTTCTGCACCCAGGTCTCCTCTCATTAATCCACCAACAAGTGTGGAGTAGAGGAACCACTGTGACTGCATCCCATCCCCAGTTCCTTCAATGCCTGAGTTTTAAAAGATGTAATCAGAGACTAGGAGCCTGTCACTTAGCTTCCCGGCAATGGACACTGTGATGTGACTGCTGCCTGGGACAAGAGAGGAGACAAGGTTGGAGTTTGAGGATGTAACAGGTCCAGCAGCTGGGTTGTGTTTCCATATAAAACCCAAACATGCAGGCCTGTCTGCAGCACACCAGGGTCCTCTGTTGGCTTGGGTGGCCTAGAGACGCTTGTACTTGCCCTGGAAGGGCAGTAAGGGCATTTGCTTCTGGCAAACCACAGGTCTGTCTGTGGCTACAGATCCTCCAGTGAACTGGGCTGAGACCGACTTGGGATCCTGTACCTTCCTGTCTGCCCTCTCTCACGGAGGGTTAAGCAGCGCAGCTGGATTTTCTGCCTCATTTACACCTGGTTCCCATGACAGGTAACACTCAAATATTCAGGGACATCAAAGAGAGCAGAGTCAGAGTGATATGGTGTGAAGCACACCTTCAGGACGTATGAAGGTTCTCCTACGTCAGACAACTGCAGCTTTATCTGGTTGTTCCCCATCTCGCTCACGACTCACCGCATGCCTTTTCCTCTGCAGAGCAGGTGACAGGGTCACGTGTGGAATGAAAAACACAAGCGATATTCCACTAACACCCTCCTCTTGTGCAATGAGAGGCGCACACCCACATACACGGTATGCACCGCTTCCTCCCGAGCCCTCACTTGCTGTGCTGGCTGCATGGTACCAGGGAGCCCAGGGCTGGAGCAGAATTGCAAAGGTTTTGCTGCTTCAGTTGACATTTAACTATTAACCAGCTTTGTGGAGACTGAAGCAAAAGGTGCTGTTTGTGGGAGGTGATGCGTGGATGGGAGAAAGAGTAGGAGTAGTAGGTGTCATGCAGTAGGAGCTGTTTGATCGTGTTTACCCACTTTAACCTTGGTTTTCTTAAGGATGGAGCACTTCTGGGTCCCTTGCAGCCATGCAAGGCTCCAGATACCTGTGCTTGGCTGACTGTGGGTGCTTAGTACTCCTGGGCCTGGCTAGCAGGAGATTGCCTGGCAGTGGAAGCACTGGATAACTGTGTGACTGGGCTTAAAAGCCTGCCAAATGTGAGAGCACAGATGGGGGGTGGGTAGAAACCCTCTGGCTCCATTCACGCTGGTGGCTGAAATAGCCCATATGGGCTGACGCCATGGCACGGTCTGAAGCTGATCTCCAAACAAGCCTGGAGTTGTCTCACCCTGCTGAGATGAGACTTGCCCGGATATTCTAGCGTCAGTGAGCATCAACAGGCACTGCCTCAGGCACACATGAGCAAGGGGAGGATAAGAGTTACTTGGCTCAGCTCAGCCCTGGGGCTCATCATAGCATTGGGAGGGCCCTGCAACCCTCCATCTCTCATTTTTCCTGCTCTCAAAGGTGCCTGTCAACACTGGCACAAGTACGTGCCAAGTACACTTGCATTGGGGTAACAGTGGGACCCAACTCTTAGCTGCTTCTCCTTCACCCATAAATCTCAGTATTCCTCCCTGGGGAGGATGCTGAGGAGCAGGACAAAGTGAGTTTCCTGTGGGCATGCAGGAAATCAGTGGCACAACAAGTGGGAAAATCAGGTGGAAAAGGAAAATGTCAAACTTTCCTAAGCCTGAAACATTTAGTCTGGCTTGGCTCTGACTTTAGCTTGGAGTCCCACCTAGGTACGCTCTGGGCACTGAAGTGGGCCCGTGCAGATTGGCAATGTCCTCCCACCGCTGCAGGTCAGAGGAGCTCACCTTCAAGCCCACTGCCAGCAGGTGCACAGATCTGCTTTTCAAATCAACCCTGGGGCTCACCCGGGGCTGGGGAGAACCCTGCAGCCCAGGCACTGGCAGGGCTCCCCCGGACACAATGGAGTGTGAGGGGCAAGGGTGGGAAAAGAGGCTCCCTGGGGGGTTGTGAAGGACTCAGAGACCCGTAGCTAAAGCAGGGCTGTGCATCCAGTGCTAGATGGACCCAGGGAATGAGAATATGGAGAGGGCCAGGGACATCCTCTCCAAAAGGCCTATAGGCTGCCACCAATAAATCCCAAGTGCAAAAGTGATTCAAGCTCTCAAGATGCTTTAGAAAAAGAGACTTCTGTGTTTGTGGCTATTTGACCCATCAGCCCTGGAGACAAGGAGACACGAAAAGAAGGAGGGTGGCTGGGTATGGGTCTGGGCCTCCAGTGGGGCTGCTGCTCCCCACTGCGCTCAGGCTGGCTCATAACTACCACCTGCATGTGGGTCTGCACAGCCGGGGCTTGGGGTACAGGCACCCACAACCAGCGCAAAAGACAAATCCTCCATCCCATCTTCATCTCAAATTCCCCCACCTGGAAGTTGCACTTCCCTGCCTGAACCGGGGGGCCTCACAGGAAACTCCTAGGGCAGTGCCAGGACGGAGACACATGCATTTTCCCTGCTTCTCTCCAGTGCTTTTCCAGGCATGATTTGTAGCTTTGAAATGCTCTTCCCTGGGCTGGACAGGCAGTTTTTGTGCTGGTGTTAGCAGACCCTCTGCTCACCCAGTCACAGTGACAACCCATCATGAGTGCAGGGCTGGCGACCTCCTGCCAGGCTGAGGAGGGGAGACCTTTTCTCACTTGCTCCCACTCCTGCCTGGTTTCTTCCCCACAGGTCTTCTTCTGCCCAACATCCATCACTTTCCCCATTTTTTCCTCCAGGAGGTGGCTGACATGACAGGAGCTGCCACCAGGAGAGCTGGCAGGGCAGGGCAAGGCACCCGGCTGCCACGGAAAGCGGTGGCTGCTGGTGCTTTGCACACAGAGAAAACATGCAAAGGTCCTGTGGTATGTCTTCCAAGGGGAAACAGCTTTGCCTTTGTGCCTGGCAAGAAATCTTCCACCCCTACAGGGGACAGCACTGCAGGCGGCCAAGGTGAAAGTCTTTGGCATCTATGGGGAAGCCAGGGTTGTCCTGCATGCCCTAAAAGCAGCCGTGTGCCACGGCTGCTCAAGGAGCGTCCTGCGAAATTCACTCAAGGGGTAAGGTGCTGCATAGGGCAGCCCCAGTTAGAAGACGTAGACGGTGCTGTTATTGTGGCCTCCCAAATGCTCTCGTAGCACCAGGGAATCTCACACCCAGGTCTGATCTATGAAATAAACAGGGGGAAAATGAGTTTGCTGGGTGGGAAAGGGAGCTAGAGAGACCAGGGCTGCACAGCTGGCATGGCTGGGTCCTGGCCATGTCCTGGGCTCTCGGCAGAGGATGGTCCTTTGTAGTGTCCTCACTCAGTGACCGGGGAGATGCCACACACAGACTATAGCAATGCTGGCACATTGCGTGCACCTGGCTCCGAGGCAGCCTGGCACAGGGCAGTCCACGTCCTTGCTGTTCAAGGCTATCGCGCTGCCAAGCAGGGACACCTTCTCCAAGCCGCCCGCTGGGGATGGCCACCTCATGCCAGTATCTGGTCGGTGCCAGGGACCTGCTGGCAAGGGTGGCTCACCCAGGCAGAGCCGTGTTGGGAACACTGAACACTTTCTGACAGAGACAATCCCGTGCCAACGATGGGGAAAGTCCCTGAGAGCGCCCCATTTGCCAGCAGAGCTGGTGCCACAGGCTGCCTCGTGCTGCCAAGTGTGAGGAGGTCCTGGCTGGAGGCCCTGGAGGCATCACCAGCAACGGGCAGGGTTACCAGCACTCCTGGCAGGCTCAGGAGCACCGGTCCTCCTGTGTGATAATGGGCTGTACGTGACTTTCCAAGATTTCCGAGTGCAGCAGCAAACAGCACGCAGAAAACTACTGAGGCGGAAGGGATGGTGGTTAACTAGGAGGAGGCATCAGCAGGGAGTCCCCCGCCCAGTCAGCCTGTGACCCCCATAAGAGCAATCCTGCTCCCCCAAGCCCCTGGTTCCAGCTGGGTGCCTGCCTGCCAGCTCTCCCGGGCTGGGGTGCCAGTGGTCTGTGTCCGGCATGCTGCCGGCTGTGCTGCCCACCCCGTGGCAGCAGCATGGGGGAAATGCCAGACGTGAATGTCAGCCTTGGGACGCCTACAGCATGTTTCCTTTCCACCAGCAGACAGGATGTAAGCTGTCATTGGTGTTAATTAGTCTTCACTGAGACCTGCAATGTGATGCTCCTGATTTTCGTCAGCGCATCTCTCATCTCTCAGTTTGAAGCTATCTCTTCTCAGACTGGCCTTTTGGCAGGGCCACAGCATTGAAGCCCCCATCCCTGTGAGATCTGTTACAAGCTCTCTTTTCTAGGTACAACACTTTAAAAAAACCAAACCTACAGAATCCTGTTTTCTAAAAGCATCCTGTGAGCTTCGCAGAGTGCTGGCCATCTCTGGATAGAGATGTGTTTGTCCAGATGCCTGCAGTACTGCTGGACTCAGCTGAGTCCTAGCTGTGTCCAGTAGCAACATCGCACTTGCCCCTGCGTGTTTCTTGTGGCACATACATGGGAATAGCTGTGTGTATGCAGAAAGGCTACAAAAACCTTTTCTGGCTTGCCTGAGAGTTTCATTTAGAAACTAAATGAAATGATTAGCTGTTCAGAGATAAGCTGGTTATGACTGAGTCTTGGTCACATAATAAAGTTTAACCACTTTAAACACGGTGCGTTGGTGAAAGCACAGACTCCGCCCTGTGTGGAATAACTGTACGGTTCAGCATCCAGGAGGGCGGAGGCTGCTGCCCAGCAGCTGGATGCTGCTTGTCACTGTCCACCCAAAGTGCGCCCTGCTCCCACCGGTCTGCAGGTAAAATCGAGCAAGTGAGTGTTCCCAGGTTTCCAGGGGAAAATCTCCAGCTTAGTTCAAGCCCCATCACTCAGCTCCGTAATACAGAAGTAGCAGACTCGGTACCAGAGCTATGAGCTCCCTCCCACCGGCCTTTGCTGCTGGCTACAACTTCCAGACAGGGAATGGTGACAAGTAGGAACAGGATGGTAACACCTGAAGTGCCTCCACTCATTTTAAAGCTGCATGGGTGCCCCAATGCATCTGCATCTGGGGACAACCTGGACACCTCTCTCGTCACGCCAGCAGCGTGGGCTCTGCAGGCCGTCTTGCTGAAGGCTAACACCTGTATGGGAGACGCCTCAGCTCCCGATTCACCCCATCACATTTATCCGATCACGGCCCTCAGTGACTGGTCTTGGAGCCACATGTATGTATGTGGTGACATCAGTTAGTGGCAGGACAATACTGCTTCAAAACATGCTTAGCTTTCCTGGTGTTCGGTGTTCATTGAACAAATTTGGATTGCAGCTTCCATGAGACTGTAATTTATCGAAAGCACAAAGGCGAGCCATGCAGGCCAAGCTTCTAGAGCTCACATGAAAGTTGGAAAACATGTCGAATGAAAGCTGTAAGGTCTCTACCAACAACTATGACATATTTTGCCCTTTGAGAAGCTTTTTAGTTTGGGTGATATTTTTAGTGGGGTATTTTTTTTTTTAACAAAAATGTAACATTTCCAGAGAAAGCAGACACCTTCTGTAATAATGTCAGCCAACCTCTGAGTTTCTTATCAGAACAGTTTCTATGAACTGTTTTGAACCAACCTGCACGACATGCTGAATATGTTACTTCTGTGTTTATAAATAGGCCTGTTTTCACAAAACTCTTTCTCAAGTAAACTGCTCTCAATTAATATGAAGTCCTTTCACATATTATTTGTATTATAAAAAAAGAGGGATCAGAGTCCTGTTATGTTAACAGTCAATAAAGGGATGAGCCTTACCCTAAAATCCTCATATTTTGGGTTTACTCCAGGTCTCTGCAGTTCCTCACTGTCTTAACCCTAGCTCCGAATGAAACAGCCCCATTGCTGTGTTGAGTGCCTCCTGATGTTAACTACTCCTTTCCTCGCCATATCCCCATGAGGAAAGGCAGCATTAACCCCAGGCTACAGATGGGGACTTGTGGTGCAGAGAGGTGAAACGTCATGCTGAAGATGATACAGGTCATCTGGACCAGAGCAGAGGTGGATGTCCACTCTTCCCTTGAAAGGCAGTACCCTACCCACTATGCTTCCATACAGCTGGTGCTATGATAGTTTTATTTTTTTACTCATTATTTTCCCATCAGTCAGCCTATGAAAGAAAACTCACAGTACTGTGAGTTGAGTACTGTGACATCATCAGCTGGCTAAACGAGGGAGTGAAAGCATTTAGCTAGTATAAGCACAAAAAGAATGAAAAATATAGAAAAAAGTGAATGAAGAGAAAAAGTGGAGAGCAGGAGCAGCATGGTTGTCAAGAAGTAGTAGGAGGGTATAGCAAGGAAATTGAAGCTTCAAGCTGACCCATAAAACTCCCTAGTGTTACCAGCAACTCCTCTGATTTCACCCTCAAAGATCTTGTTTTGCAGCAGCGTTCACTTGACTCATCTACACCTGCCCACTTCAGTCCTGCGGCCAGCAGGAAATCCTCCTACCTCCTTTAACCACAGCCTTCCAGACAAGGGTCTCTGCCGTCAGCCCCCAAACTCTGCATGACTCACCCCCTTTGCATCTCTGCAGATATTTCCCTGAGCTTTCTCAGCTTGGCAAGGCAAGTCTGTCACACCATTGAAAAAAAAAAATAAATAAAAAGGTGACTAAATGTGGCTGCATGATGACAGGAATCTAATCTTCAGTGTTGGGGTGGGATCCAGCATCTCTGTAAAAGAGTTCAGTACATGCTGTGCCTCCCTGCTCGGACCTGGCTGCCTGGGCAGGGGAAGGAGCCAGGGCGACACAGAAAAGATCACACAGAGCCCAAGCTCCCCCACTCCGTGTTCTATCAGTATGAAGACCCCCCAAACAGATGTTTCCCTCTGCAAGGAAATGCAGTGCTAGCTTCACTATCAGGCTGGAAATCAAGACAGTGCTTAATGAAATCACTTTCCCAATGTAAAAGCTGCAGATCAGACTTGCTTCACTCTCCTGAAAGCCCAGTTGAGTGCCATCTTCAGTACACTGCTCCTCTCATCTTCTGCAATTGCGTCTGCAGTCATGGCAAGAGTTGGTCTGGGTCCACTGACCTCTCCCAGCACTACGTCAGTGGAAAAGCCAGTGGAAAACCTTTGGAGTAGGAATCCTGTCCCCATAAGTGTTTGAAGAGGATGCACCTTATTTAACATCTTCCCTGCCAGGAGCAGGTAACGAAGTTAGCACCTAATAAGCAATACGCAAACTCAGCCTCAGAGGTACAGAAGATGCCTGGTACAAACATCAACTGTCAGGAAATGTCCTCTAGGCAACATCCCAAGGAATAAGTTCCTTCAGGGTCTCAGTTTGCTATGGAGGATGTGTGCTTTAAAATGAAAGGTTTGCCCTAATTACTTCTTGAAGATTGTCATTGATAGTTTTCCAACATACATCCAAAGGATTTCTGATTGGCATGTTGGTTAATAACCAGAAAGTAAGCGTGGGAGTATGCTTATGTTACCTTTTCCTAATGCTACTGATAATTGCTCAGTAGGTCCTGAAACCAGACGCTGCAGTGACTTTGTCTCATGAGCTAACTCTTCGGTCAATGTCTGGATCAGCACTAGTTGATTAGAGCATGTCCTGCATGGTACTGCAACCAGGAATTGGTTTGAGACCTGAAGGAAACTAATCTCTGGGCAGCTGAATCTGCAAGAAGAATAAACTCATCTATTTTTTTGGAAATGACTTATGGTTCAGTTACTACAATCACCTGCACAAGACCAGTCAGGTAGTTTGTGAACCTCTGCAAGGTAAAGGGAAAATCACCATTTAGACTGAGTCAGGAATGGCTGGTTCACAGGCTTGGCAACCAGATCACAAAGGCTTTCACCTCCATTTGAAATTCATCCTCGCTGTGCAGTGACTATGAAGGGTAATGCTCCAGTAAGTGCTCCCTGGTATTTGTAGTGTTTACTACCTGCCCAGAAAAACTCAGGGGATATTCCGTCTGTGACTGTCCTGAATCCTGAATGGTGACAGCTTTATGAAGGGTGGGTTCCTCGTGACAATTTTCCTGCTATTAAGTGTAATAGAGACTTTTCTATTTATGCTTCTGTAGATTCAGAGGCTCTAGACCATGTCTGCAGGCAGCACATCTGGAGTATTGCCCAAGATGGCAACATTTTTTGGGATACAAAAGACATTTTTCCTTTAAAGGCTGATTAGTTTGTGCTGATCACAAACAAAAAGCTCTTTCCATAGAGCTTTGTGGACCTTCTGTGTTGCATTGTGTCACAGTGAAACCACCAGCGGCTTGGCCACGGGCTGGGAGTTCTTGAGGAGGGACTGTGTTTGCGGCACAAAGGAAGCTGGGTTTAACCTGACTTTCACACGAGCCTCTTCTGTGCCTCAGAGGTTTTGTGTATCCATTGACCCAAATGTATTCAGTGGAAATGATACTTCCTTTTGTGAGATGAGGTAATTCAAGGCCTTTGTGGCCATTAGTGCTGCGAGGCAGGTGCTGGTAAAGCAGTTGAGGCTCTGCCTGGGCTATTTGGTGGGATTAGCACCATCTCGAGGGACAGGCAAAGCAGGCAGTCACCCAGGGGAGCAAGCTGCTGAGAGCGTGAAAACCACCACAGCTCTCCTGCCCACACTGCCTGGAGAGCGATGCTCCTTGGGCAGCCAGGCTGGCTGCGGAGGCAAGGCTCGGGGCGAAGGGAGGCAGCAGCTCCTGATGAACCGCTGCTTGGAGGAGCGGCAGCCCCTGCTCTGCCCTGACCCAGCTCACCACCTGAAGCGCAGACAGACAAACCCGGGTCCCAAGGGCTATTTGTCCCAGTTCTGCTGCTTGCCCTCTCCCTCCCTTTTCCCATCATAGGGTCAGCCCAGGGCTGGCACCTGACATTTGGTTGTCCTGCTGAGATACCTTAAACTGGCTTTGTCTGGAGGGGTAGTAAAACAGGGGAGACTGCCAGAGGACACCTCCCTCCTCCATACACCCAGGCCACAGGCAAATTTGCTGTTGGCACCAGTGGCAAATTAGGTGATGGCACTATCAACAACATAGATTACACCACGGGGGGTGCGCTGTACTCTTGGTAAATGCTGCCTCCTGCAGAAATGAGAGGGAGGACCTATATTGTGCGTGAAGTGGGGAAGAAGCACTGGGGCCACTTTCCTGTCCAGCCGGGTCTATTCTCACAGACAGAGGTCTGAAAGCAAAGCTAGAGGCTGTAGGAGGCAGGGACGCGGGGCTGGAGGGGAGGCACGACTGCCCCTCCAGCCAGTCACCCATCACCAGCCAACATAGTGATGCTGCTGTCTCCTTCCTATAGAGATGTCAGCAGCCCCTTTTTCATGCAGGCTTGGGGGGTGGGGCGGTGGGTAGTATTTTTCACTTGTAACACCTAGTAAATTGTGGCATCAAAGAAAACAGAGCAGTGAGTCCTGAGTTACTGAGCACTTGTTCAGTATTTGAGTTCCACCTGTTCCCCTGAGCTGCAGGATGATTTTGGGCTCTGAGATGGAGCCATATGGCAAGCCAGGAGGTGTCACACAGAGCTGCTCTGCAGATTTCAATCAGGAATGTTTCCAGTGAAAGGAAAATGTGTTAAACTCAGCCTTTCTCACAGTTTGACAGCTCCTGATGTTCGTGTCAATAAATGAATGCAAAAAATGTGCTCGCTCTGAAGAGAGACATAACTGAATAATAATTAACTGCAAGTGCTCATACAGCACGATTTGGCCCATTCTCCAAGCGAGGAATGCTCAAGGACTCAGACTTTTGCTACCTGAAAACCCAAGATACTGCTGCCCTTCCTGCCTTTCCTCTGTAAGCTTTTGTTTTTAACACATAATGAGCCTATTTGCACCGCCGCCATGCCCAGTCAGCAGTACTGGTTGACTAACTGGACTGGGTTTATGAAAGGACAGAAGGGAAGTCAGAGCATTGCAGTGAAGTAGCTGCAGTTCAAATGATAGTGTTCCTCTGCTTATTGGAAATCAGTTTAATGAAGGGAGAAGGCACTGCCACTACTGCCAGCAGAAATTTCCCATCGGTTTGGCTAGGCAAGCCATGACCTGTAACAAAATAAGGCAGTAAATGCTATCACAGCCAACTCTTCTGCCTGTTTTAAAGGCTTTGCTACCCAAAAGAAAGAAAAACAGTTGGAAAGCAAAGAATTTAAATGCTCTGCAGGGGAAACTGCCAACAGAGGCTTCTCAACAGCATAGGCAGAAACTAATATGAACAAGGAGCCAGCGCTGGCAATCCTTGTCATGGGGTGGGAGGGACAGGAGGAAGAGGCTGAGCTCCCGTTGGGCTTGCACAGGCCTGGTGGGAGGGCGAGAAGAACAGCTGAGGGCAATGCCAGGAGGTGCAGGTCCCACCACATCTGCCTCGCATCCTCTCTACAACAGCAGCCCCTGCTCCACACCCACGACTCTGCCAGCTCAGCTGCCCCGGGCACCATGTGTGTGCTCCTCCATCTACAACTCGCCTGGGGTCCTCTAGTGCAGGACACTGACAGCGGCACGACATGATACGTGCATGCACAAGCCAAGGTATATCGCCTTGCTCCTGGGCATTAAACATCTGTGCAGGCACTGCGTATATGACACGTGATGTACGTACCTGGCTGAGGGCAACCATGGCTTGCTCAAACCTTTGCTGAATAAGAGTGATGGTGCTGAACAGCGGCGAGGATGAACTATCTTGAGAGGCTGAAAACAAGAATGAGTTTGTTATCAGTTTCCATCATCCAGCAAAGCTCCCACAAGGGTGAGGGATTTGAGCATTTAAAGAAGTCATTGCTACAAAGTGTGTATGGGAAGAGGACGAAGTCTGTTTGTGCTCCTAACTCCTGGATGCTGCCAAATTTCCCTTCAAGTGCCAGGGCTCCAAGCCCTGCAGCAGTCGGCACAACAGCCACCACGCCGTGGAGCCAACCGGGCACTGCAGCACTGGCCAAGGCAGGTGCACAGCCACAGCACCATAGGTGGGTGTCTGCCCAATTTAGGGCAAGCTCAGCACCAGTGTCTGCATGGGGGCTGCTCACCCTGAGCTCCTTTTACAGGTGATGGGGAGGTATTGGTGCTTGTAGGGTGCCATTCTTCCTTCCCCACTTCTGCTGCTGGCTTTAGGAGAAGAGGAACCATGTCCTTTCCCAGAAGTGCCCACTTCTCCACGCTGACTATAAAAGGCCCCTGGAGCAGCTGGGTTGGATGCAGACCTCCACACTCTATCTCTGTAACACAGGGTGAGAGGAGGTCGCTCTCGGTGAGCCCAGCAGGGCTACCAGAAGCAAGCCAGGTGCCCCGCAGAGGCAGCCGAGCTGGCTTCAGTTAGAGGTGGGAAAGCTGCCTCCTGTAAATCCACAGGGGAGCTGCCTGCCTTTTAAAGAGCTCACATCCCTCAAATCTGTGCTTCGGGACAGTGGGCTCTGTGTGGCCACCCACCATCCAAACATGAGCACGAGTGCCATGGAACGAGGCTCTTTTGGGAACAAGTGACACAGCAGAGGAGCATCGGAGGCAAGAAACGACTCCTTGCTGCCAAGCGTTGACATGAGGCTGATAAAGGGTGGGTTACTGCCCTTAGGGGTATGCCTGTCTTATTAAAGTTGTATTTGCAGTATTTTTTTGAGATCATTGAAAAGCAGGGTGATATATTTACAGACAACTTTCTGAATATTTGGCCCCATTTACTGAGTGGAAGAAGAATGACTAAAAATGCCATCTGCTTTTTATCGAAACTTTGTCCCAAATTCATCAGAATTTCAGTAGCTTTCACCTCTAACTCTCCATTTTTTAATCCTGAAAGTCGTTAGCAACATACCACTCCATGCGATTTACAAATAGCAAACAAGCTCTACTGTCTGTGTCTGCAAATCTTCTCTCCTGGGAGAGCTGGAAAAGTGGCCTCAGTCTTCTACTGGGGAGTCACAGAGGAGCTGAGTGTGTGTGTGTGTCTGTGTGTGGGGTGGGGGGGTGTGTGTGTGCACTCACCAAGTGCTGCTGCCAAAGCTGGAGGTGAGATGACGAACTGAGTAATTTCCTAGAGGGCAGAAACCAAGAAGATCTCATCGAGTCAGCGTGAACCAGCCCAGCGCAAAGGCGGGCACCTTGCAATTCGTAAGCTGGAGGCACCGAGTGCTCCATGAGGGTGTCGGGGACCGAGCGCTGTGAAGGGTGATGGGGAGTCGAGCCAGCTGAGCCCACCCCCGTGGTGCCCTGGCCTGTGTAGCCCAAAGCAAATGCAGTTTCCCAGAGGAGATGAGTGATGCTCCTGGCTGTTACCAGCAGAGAAAAGTAAAGCAGTAGTGGGAAAAGTCAACTTGCTGTCGCTGCAGGGAAAGGCGCTGGCACTCGTGGCCATGAAGCTGCAGCAGCACTACAGTTAGATGCTAGGAAACCCCTTTCTGCTAGGAACAGTGAAAGACAGGAGTGGGCATGCTGTGGTATGTCTGGCTCTGGGGGAGGACTCGAATGCCAAGGATGACACTGGTATATTTACTGCTGGTTTATACCTGGTTTATACCAGTTTGACACTCGTATATTTACTCCTGTGGCCTCTCTGCATGGGGGAGCTTGTGTGACAGGAGTAGGTGACACTGCTTCATATCTGCAGAGGAGCTGGTTTCTGAATGCAATGGTTGTTCCCATGGTTGTACTATCGTGGCCCTTTCTGCTGCCCACCTTTGACAAATACCTTAAAACAATCAGAAGTCAAAGAAATGAACACTGAAATTGCTTATTACCTACATGTGTCTGTTATCAGAGCAGCGGGTTTTTTTCTTTGATAAACATTGACTTGTTATTACCAGAAGCTTTTTCGAAATCAGCTGCTTAACAAAAGGCAGTACGTGACCAAGCCCGTGTTGCTCACACAGCAGCCACTGCAGAGCACATGGAGTTAAGCATGTTTTGGGGAAAGGTTATCCTCCTGAGATGCTATAGGGTGTTGTCCTCATTCTTGAGCCCATCAGGACTCCAGCTTGGAGGAGTCCTCCAGCTCCAGTTTAAAATACGGTATGTGTGGAGGGGACAGTCTGTCCATCGCTGGGCTTGCAGTATCGGGAAAAATCCCCAGTCTTGTGATGGAAATAGATGCGCACTGCGGGGGGGAGCTAGAGACAATCCTGACCCAGGCAGAGGTCTGTTTTCTCCCCAGCTTGCTCCCTTGTATCATGAGCTCTGACCGTACCAGGCTATAAAACCATCAGTGTTGTCTGTCGTTCCCGCCTCCGTTTGAACCCACAAGGACTGTTCAGTGCAGACTCCCAAACAAGCTGCACGTGGGAGGGCAGACACCACTTTCTTAGTCTGGTGCAACGTCTGCCAGCAAGCGACACCAAGAGGTCAGCCAGGAACCATTTCTAAACCTACCTAGGGCCAGCCGGAGGCACGCTCTCTGCCGAACAGATGGGGGATGCTCAGGGAAACACAACCTTCTGGACTGCTGCCCCGGGGTGGGGATGGGGGTTACAGCTGGTGGCAGCATGATGCTCGGGGTGCCTGGGACGACATGTCACCAGGAGGGCAAAGAAAGAGCGCTGCATGGTGGAAAGAACAGGTTTGCTACTTTCCCTGAACCAGTATAAAGGAAATTATTCCTGTTACCACAATTGCCACAATTTTATCTACCAAGTGCATATAGCAAAGATTAAATGAGCAATATGTTTCAAGTTACATATGTACACACACACACACACATTTTGGCACCAGTGAAAATACCAGACCTGATGTTCCTCCTGTCACTCCAAATACAACAGAGAGCGAGACCTGGCTCTGGGCTGTGATGCTGGAGGGTCTCTGGAGAGGCTGAGGCATGAACCCAAGCGTCACTCCTTTGGGGTGGAGAGCTACAGTGGGTCCTGCAGAAACCACTGTGCTTTGTAGCTGGGCTATGTGCTTTAGCAGACTCAGCTCTGGGCGAGGGACAGGGTCCACAGTAGTTCGCTACCTCCTTGCAGAGCTGGGGGAGCAGGGCCCTGGGCCCAGCAGTGAGGATGGGGCACAGATCTCCTTGATTCACCCGACTGCTTGTCACCTGCAGAAGGTATGTGCTGGCTGCCGGCTGAGACGGGTAAGAAATCCTTCCAAATGATTCCCTCCCTTAGGTATCTAGGTGATGGCCTGTCCTCTCAGTGAACTGAAAAAAAAAAAATCCTATCTGGATGGGGGGAGAGGTTCCTATTGTGATTCAGTAGCAAAGAGCTAAATCTAGGAAGTGGGAGGTACTGGGATGCGGGGGATGAATCCAGCGCATGCAACGTGTTCCAGGTAAAAGCAATACATTACTTCGTTAGGGTCCAGAGGCTTGGAACTGGCTTATTTCCACATGGAAAGTGCATTCAGTTTTGTATGGTTTTAAAAATTAAGTTAATGTCTTGTTAGAAGAGTTCGCATAAAAATTCCCACATGGGTTGTATATTTTTTTCTTCTGGTCTGAGTCCTCATCAGTGCTAGAAGAGCTCCAGGAGAAGCTCCCACCAGCCCCCTGGGACTGCTGAGCCGTCTCCCAGCCTTCGTGCTTCTCCACAGCTAGTGAGCATCTTTACTGGGGATGCTGTCCCCTCCCCAGCCTCATGTGTGATCCCCCATAAAACCTCCCTGCTCTCTCTAGAAACCCCTTAGAAAGTCAGTACAGGTGGGCAATGCCAAGGTCAGGGGTTGGTGGTGCAAACCCTGGGTATACCTGTCGAATTTTGTGTTTGGTCTTTAATTTACATGGAGAAGATGGTCATTTTCATTTGAACCAAACGATGTTTTGCCATGAAGAAAAACTTTTTTCTCAAGTGTTGCTGCTACTTCAGTGGAAAAAAACTACATGTGATTTCTAATGAAAGAATGCACCAGGCACAGAGAAGCCAACTCAAGTTTGCCTTATGGTCCAAAAGCTGGGGGAATTTGAACCCATTTATACCAGTATCGACTATGAATTACATCATACTTTCTCTCTTTGGGGGTTTCCCTCCACTTAGAAATCTTTTCTTGCTTCACGGAGGATATCACAGTATTTGCCACAAGTTAAACTCCAGCCCTTCTTACTCTAGCCTTTAACCTGCTCTCACTCCGAGACATGCAGCAGCTAACACAAGGATCCCACCTGCAGATTGCAGAACTTCAGGTGCACTCACTGGGAGCCATTTACTTAATGAAACCACCTACACGCACTGCACAAGAGCTTCATCCCAAGCATCCACAAGGAGAACTGCCTGAAGACTGGACCATAATCAGGAAAATGGGAGGGAAAGCCTGAAAGAAATCCTGCTGCTCTGCACATTGCAGTGGGATATAGGGCACTGAGAGTGCTGAACAAGCCTGGAACCAAATGACTCGCTTTTCGAAACCGGCAGAGAAGTCACAACTCCTTTATTAGCTCAAAGAACTCTACCAAAAGAACTGAAAATCCAGAGTTTAGTCATTCTTCCTTGGATGGGCTAACCATGTGCTGCCAGCTTATAGGCACAAACCCATCACTACTTTTACTCATTCATAAAGCTTTTCAAAGTGTTATGGGGACATGAGATATACAGGAACATGATTTGGCCTTCCGGAGAGACTTTTAAGTGACCAGATCCTTCAGCAGGCAAGGGCTGGCATTAGCTGAAAAGGAAACCCATTTCTAAAACCTTGGACTTTTGTTTCTTCAGGACTTTTAGAAATGCCCCCAAATTTACAAACCTACTCCTACAATCCTTAAGGACAAACTAAAAGCCTCTTTGCCCCCCTCCACCGTGGTAGGTGAGAGACATTGTGAAAATGTCAAACCCATGTCCTTCCTTCTCCTCCTGAAAGAATCCAGCACTGGTGGGAACACAGAAATTTCACAGGCTTGACCTTAAGTGATCGTGTAAACCAAACCCCACGAGACACCAAAAGCAGAAGCAGAGAGGGGAACCCGGGGGCTTTCTGGGAGGTGTGCTGGCAGGTAAAGCTGTCTTTCCTCAGTGAGGTTTTCCCAGGGGACACATCGAAATTCCAGGGGACTTCCCTTTCCCCAGCTACGCGCACGTGCACACGTGGAGGAGGCTGGGGGAGGGGCAGCTGTGACCAGCCCAGCACATCAGACCACCAAAAAGAGGAGGAAAAGGGGTTCCTGGGGGGGATGAGAACTTTAAATGAGCTTTTGCCTGGACCTCTCCCCCAGTTTGTCTCTTGCCCAAGACCAGCAGCAAGGAGAGGGCAAGAGCCATGGGGCGGCCCCACTCCATCTTGAAAGTGGGACCACCTCGAAAGTGGGACCACCTCTCCACCCAGTATGGCCAGGCCTTAACCCTCCAGCAGTCACCACAGCCGGGGCGTCCTCACCCCTAGCTCCCTGCCCAGCTGCGAAGGGAAAGGGTCTGGCTCCCTCCCACGGGGAGGTGAGCAGGGGCAGCCGGCGCGTACAAGCACCGCGGCGCAGAGGGCCTGGCCTGGGCCGGCACAGTGGGAACGGATGAGGTGGGGATGTAATGGGGATGACTGAGGAAGGGACCAAATCTTGTTACCACTGTATAACTGGTGTCATTGAGGAAGGGGAGGAGAAAAGGGAGAAGAGAAGGAGGAAAGGGGATAAGGCAGGTGGGAACGGCTGGGGCGAGTTCCCATGGCCTCAAGGGAGTGGGAAGGGCTCGGAGCAGGGCGCAGGGCAGGAGCACCCAGACACTCTCCGAGGCAGTGCTGTGCTGCTAAACCAAACCAAACCAAACCAAACCAAACCAAACCGTCTGCAGGTGCTGCTGGTGCCGCAGCACAGGCTGTGCCTGCAGTAGCCAGCGCTGCCCACCCCGAGGCAGGGCTCTGCTCCCCGACCGACAGGGTCTGGCTGGGACACTGCTGCCCCAAAACAGTCACACAAGCTGGGAAGGAACTTACAAATATATGCAAGAGAAGGATTTCTGGTCTCTGTTGTATCAGTGTGGGCAGAGAGTGGTTCCTCTGAAATAAGCAGCAGCACTCTCAATTTAAGCTAGCTGTCCCAAGGTCACTGGAGTGGCTCCTGGCTTACATGGAATAAACCAGACTGGAATTTGCCTCAAGCTGGTCTGTATTAAAGCTCTTTCCCAAAGCTGCTTTGTGCTACTAACATCACTGGAGTCAGTGCAGTGACTCTGAACTTCAAACACAGCAATAAACAGATTTTTATCTAAAGAGGTTTAAAAGCCAACAGCCTGGTTATGGGGACTGGTGAGATTGTTTTTATTGACTGTGCAATCAGTGTGATTTAGAGCCCCCCAGGCACCCTGCTGCAGGCTCTCTAAGGGTCAGCTGTGACAAATCTCTCCACAAGCTCTGCTGGGCACTGCTGCTGTCCCCAGCAGTGGTGGCACTGGGAGGTTGTGCCTCATCATCATCATCATCTTCCCACCCTCCTCATCCTGCCTTCCTGGTGTCCTGCTCTCCCGCAGGACCAGTTATTTGTCTGGCATCACAACCCTGCTTTCCAAGGCAATAAATTACTGTGGGATGCAGCTTTGCACTGAACTTCATTAACTGCAAACACTGTCATCCCTTTCCCTGCCGCACCATGCAAGCCAGACATCCGTGACTATCTGCAGGAGATACGCATTTCTCAAGCTCCCAGGAGGACCCACTGGTCTGTGGCAGATGGTGCAGTGGACTGATGGATGCACGGGGCTGGGGAGGTGATTCACCCTCCTTGTCTCTTGGGATCGTGTCCCAGTAGAGCCTAGCACTCCTCTGATGCTCCATTCCCATGCCATTGCAAGGGGTTTATGTACATTGTTATCGGAAAAAGCGGGATTTAAGTTGAGGAGCCTTATTTGGTACTGTCTTGCTCCATTTTCAGAGACCATTGGTACTCTGAAAAAGTACCAGGCCTAAGTAAAATAGTGGGCAGCCAGATCCATAGAACTAGAATTGAAGCCAAGACTGAACATCAAAGTGCAGTAAGACAGATCCGGTCCTGTGCTATGGGCGCGAGTGCCAGGCCTGGGTTATGTCCAAAGAAAAAAGCATTTTTTCAATGTATATTGAAGGGTTACTTTTGAAAAGAGTTAAGTAAGGAAAAAATTTATCTCAGGGCAGTCAGCATCCCAACTTTCTTTGCTAAATAATCACCTACCTTTTTGTTCCTTTCTTACTTTCTCACCAAAATTAGAAAAATAAAGAGACATTAAAAAGAAAGAAATGGGAAGAAGAGAAAGAAAACTACATTTATCTGAAATTTTGATTTTTTACAATGTCTCCGCTGACAAGTTTGAACAAAACATATTATTTTCTTTCTTTTTTTCCTCTTAACTCTTTTTTTCAGTAAGCTCTTTGTTACTGGAAAACAGTCCATTTCTGCTAGCAGCCCTACTTATGAAGAGCAGGAGGAACAATGGAAAGCCAGATCAGTTGGCATGTAAAATACACTTCCAGTCATTATGTTTGGAAGCTCTGAAGCTTCTGCTATGATACACGCATCTCTGTGTAAGCGTTTCATGCAGAGAGCTCCTGCCACTAATCTCATTTTTTGTGGAAGAGTCTATTTGTCAAAGCTGACAATGTCACGAAGATATACTGTGCTTCGGTGCAGAGATTCAGTTCCTGGCAATTTTCTTTTTGTTTCCCAGCCAGCACCTCGCTCCTGTCTGAGGTCAGACTAAATGATGTAACGATCCCTTCTGGCCTACCAGTCGATGCGCTGGCGGCCGGGGCTCCTCTCCCTGCTGACAGGAGCGATCGCTGCAGCTGAGACCCCCTCCAGGGACCGGGCTTTGGTCCTGGGCTCACACCAGACTACCAGGTGCTGCAGGACAGAGTTCACAGCGTGCACTAATGTGAAACATGTCTCTTGCAATGATGTTAAACCTCTCCATAACAAGAACAACAACAGCGACAACAGCAACAAAAAAAAACCCCTCTTTAACTCTTTCCTGCACACAGATATAGCCAAGAAACCCTCCGGTTTTATTTTAACCAATATCCATTTACTCGTGGCTGAGGGTTTGGTTTTGTTTGTTCTCTTTTCCAGGACTCTGCTGCCCTGACGCGGTGTCTGAGCAGTTTGACCACGCAGCGATACCGTCAAGCAATCTCTTCAAATTCTGCCCCGGGCAGGAGGTGGGGGACTGCCCGTTTGCCTGACCTCTGATAATCTGCCCCCGATACCACCCGACTCCCGTGGCCCTCTTTCTTGGCATAACGAGCGCTCTGCGGTCCGGGGGTGGGAGCACGAAGGCGCTGAGCCCCACAGCCCGGGATCAGCCCAGTGCCCTAAGGAAGCGCCTTTCTAGACGTACGCAAGAGCGCTCAGCGGTCTCTTATCCTCAGATAACCCCAGCCGCAGCCAGCAGCACCTTTAACACCCGGGACGGCGGGGTGCTGCCCGGCGCCCCCAGCCCGGCCCTGCCCCGCTCCGCACCTCCCGCCCCGCCCCGCCGCACTCACCGCCTCGGCCGCCGGGACCCCGCCGCCGCCGCCGCAGCTGCCCCGCCGCACCGCCCCGCCTGCCCGCGGCCCCGGCATCGCGCCGGGAGGCGGCCGGAGGAGCTCGGGGGCGCAGCGCTGGTCCGCCTCGGGCGCGGAGCCGGAGCGAGTGAGCGGAGACCCCGCTGCCGGCTCCCCCCGCCTCCCCGTCGAGGGAGGAGTCGCTCCCTCCCCTGGCAGCAAAACCCGAGGGGACCGTCAGGATGCTGAGCTGGGCGCGCCGTCTTCTCGCCGGAAAAGGGAGCAAAAATCGATAGCCGTGGGGAGATATGAAGTGAAAAGTGACTTACAAAGAGAAAACCCCTCATGGCTGCTTATTTATTGGTGGCGTAGCCGAGCCCTCCCTGCCAGGATTATTACCGAGACAGCATGGCAGGTATGAACGTAACAACCTGGGGTGTCAGAAATAACGAGCACTGGTGCTGGAGAACTTGCAGCCCAAATTTGAGTCCATCAGGCACGCAGGAATGAGGGATGGGGCCAAAGGATGTTAGAGATAGCATCATAAAATCACAGAATGGTTTGGGTTGGAAGGGACCTTAAAGACCAGCTAGTTCCAACCCCCCTGCCATGGGCAGGGACACCTTCCACTAGACCAGGTTGCCCAAAGCCCCATCCAACCTGGCCTTGAACACTGCCAGGGAGGGGGCAGCCACAGCTTCTCTGGGGAACCTGTTCCAGTGCCTCACCACTCTCACAGTCAAGAATTTCTTCCTTATATCTAACCTAAATCTACCATCTTATAGTTTAAAGCCATTACCCTTTGTCCTGTCACTACTTGCCCTTGTAAACAGGTCCCCTCCAGCTTTCAACAGGACAGGGGGCTGTGTGCTCACTGGTCTGGAGGTAAAGGCCAGTGGAAGTAAATGCCCTGTTTGGTCCATAAAACACATCTTCAGCAGCTTCCAGGGCGCAGGTTTGGGGAATCACCCTTGTAACTGGGATAAGGATTTCACAGGGCTCTTAAACAACTGGGACTGACTTTCTACTACCCAACACGCTCCATCTTCTTATTGAAATCTAAGCAACCCCAGCACAGGGGAGCTTTATCAGTTCAAAGTGGGCTACTTCTTCCATGGGCTTGCCTATATTTAACCATCCTATTTTACCAGTGACCTGCTCTCACTGAGCTGTGCTGCATGGCAGCTAGAGAGAAAGTTGAAGGATTTGTTTCAAGTAATGATGAATTGCCTCCAGATGGGACACTACCTCCTGCAGTCCAGATTATGGCATTTTTGCTAGGAAGAAGCATAGGAACTGCTCTTTCCCATGAGAAGGACAAGTGTCCTGTCAGATGTGGGCTGGTTAATAAGAGCTCCAGTTTGTCCTTGAGGAGGGGGAGGGATGAATTATCATGCCCCTGACTGTCCACAATGCACGAAAAAAAAATCCAGCAAAATATAGCACCTTTCCAAACCACTCGGATCCCTTGAAAAGACAGGTAGATACAGACTCCCGCAAAAGTTGCAAAATAACCACAACAGCTCTGCCTTTGGTTGCGTACAGCCGTCCGCTGCAAGTCAGCTGCCTAGCTCTGCCAGGATTACCCTCCTTTTCCTGGCTCTGTGTGGTCCAGGGAGTTCTGGGGGCTTTTTGGTTTGTTTGGGCTCTTTTTCCCCTTGTATTTTTTCTGCTTTATTGCTGAGTGGATCTCTTGTATAAAATACTAATAAAACTCCTTTCCAAGGTGCTGGGTTCCCTGCATGACACCCTCTGGCAGCCTGCAAAAATCAACGGGGAGGTTACACAAGGTTTGGTATCATCAGTGCAACTATTGTGAAGGCTGAGTTAAGCCCCCCAGGACATGAACGCAGGCCAGCTTTTGTGGAAGTTGCAATATGTTCCCAGACAACTTGATCAGGACTGATTGATTTCTACATTTACATATTTGTGTATTATTTGATATTAAATCAAGTTTGACAGGTAAAATTAAGGCTTGAGACCTTCAGAGAAGCGAGACAGACCATTGCTTTCTGCCTATTGTTGTTTAGATCAGAAATGTTTTCTAGATCACTGCAAAGGGAAGAAATTTTTTCTATGCTCACACAATGTCTTGGCCAGGACCTATCGTCATGTAAAATATTGGAGAATTTTGGAAGGTGGCAACTGAAAACTACAGTGAAAGGAAGAAAATGAAAATCAGAATTGCAAACGTGGTCATCTTATTTCTCGTAATTCATATTTCTTTTGGTGCATATGCTAAAAAAAAGCCGTGTTTTGCTCTGCACAAAGCCTCATACATGTCAGCAGTGTAAGATTAACTGTGATGCCTAATTAAAACAGGCAGTCACCAATTAAGATAATAAAAAATTGCTATTTGAAATTCATAAGAGACTGAGAAGTTAAAGAGACACTTATCTTATCCAAGAGCTTAGCAGGCTTTCATTTGCAGATACTTAAGGAAAAAAAAAAAAAAAAAAGTGAAAACGCACTCTGGAACATAGCCCAGTAAAATCAGAGAGGAGTCTGCAAGCTCCTGTGACGCTTCATTACTAAAGAGCCTGCTGCCAGCCAGCCCGTTTGCTTTTGCACTCCATCTGCCACGTCTTGTACACACTGCGATGCAGGCTCTGCGACCATCACTTCTGCTGACAGTTGCCCCTCAGGTGTCCCCAGCGGCACTGCTGGCACCACCTGAACGGTGCAGGACCTGCACCCGAATCTGGGTTTCCCTTGGGGCAGGGACAGCATTTCATTGACATTCAGTCAACGTTGCTCGCTCTTACCCCCCAGGAGCTCTGTGCAATACAGTAATAATAATAATAATTATTATTATTACTATTATTATTATTTCAAGGAATTAATAGCAATTCTCCAACCTGAAGTTTATTTCAAATTTATTTTTACCCTCTGAAAAGCTGACTTGGTCTTCTTTGTCTTCTGTTACTAAGCTCAGGGGAGTACGTATGTATGTTCAGGTATATAAATATATGTACAAAGCCTGTGAGTATGTATGTGCACATGACTGTAGTGGGTTAACCTTCGTCAGCTGCCAGATGCCCACCCAGATGTTTTCTCACTCCCTCTCCTCAGCAGGACATGGGGAGAACATAAGATGAAAAAAAACCCTTCATGGGTTGAGATAAAGACAGTTTCATAAGAAAAGCAAAAGCTGTGCAAGCAAGCAAAGCAAAAAGAGGAATTAATTCCCTACTTCCCATCGGCAGGCAGACGTACAGCCACTCCGTGGAAAGCAGGGCCTCAGCACACATAGCAGTTGCACAGGAAGACGAATGCTATAATCACAAATGTCCCCTTACTTCCTCCTTCTTACCCTGAGCTTTTATTGCTGAGCATGACGTCATATGGTATGGAATATTCCTTTGGTCAGCTGGGGTCAGCTGTCCCAGCTGTGTCCCCTCCCACCCTCTTGCCCATTCCCGGTTTTGGGGGTGCAGGGAAGAGAGAGAGAGAGGAGAGAAAGCCTCAACACTGTGCAAGCACTGTTCAGCAGTGGTGTGTTACCAACACTGTTTCAGCCCCAAATGCAAAGCACCGCACCATACAGGCTGCCAAGAGGAAAAGTTAACTTTGTAACTTCATCCCAGCCGGACCCAGCATAATCTCCATCCCTTGTTCCATACCATTTGTGTCATGCTCAGGTCCCATGCTATCTAACGCATCTATGTATGCCTGACCATCGCTTTCTATCTGCTTCTCATTCCTGAAATCCCCTCTTACCAACACTTCCTACTTACACTACGTACCTGAACCTTCTTAACATCCGACAATCAGGTTTAACCACTATACCCTGTTCCTTGACATATAGAGAGGTAGTATTCTCCCATTCCATGGACGTCCCCCCGAAACGTCCATGAGAACAGTCAATGACTCAGGCCCCATCTGTCAAGGACATTGCTCAGGACAGAAGCAGCAGCATGTGGGATTGTTGGACACCAAGATCTGTTTGGGTTGGGTAATTGCTGCACTCACCTGATTCCTGGTGAAGCTCATTCTCCATCAGTTCAGGCAGTTCCTGCTGCATTACTTCCTACCTACAACATACAACTCAATACACAGATTATTTTCCCCCCAAGATTAAATCACCTTGAGATACACACTGGATCTCCCCATCCTTCCACATTACCCATCAAGTGCACCCGAATCCTTGAGGGACAATCCCTTGCATGGGTTTGCCTTTTTCCCAAGGGAGGAGCAACCCCACACTGCCTTTCCCAGCCACTTCCCAATGTGCACTACTCAGGGACCTTATCTCCTCCCACCGTATGCAGGGGCATTGCTCGGGCACGACCAGGACAGTTCCTCTGCTAGGAAATTTTCCTAGATCCTCTGCTGAATTTACATCCCAGTGTTTTCATGCCTCAGCACTCAATGCTCTCAGTAGTCTTTAACAATTCATTGTGTCATTCAATATTTCCAGAGGCTTGTGGGTGACAGGGAATGTGGTACACCCAATCAATGCCATGTTCTTGGCCCAGGAGTCTGTGAGGTTATTTTGAAAATAACTCCTGTTGTCCGACTCAATTCTTTTTGGAGTATCATGTCACCGCAGAGCTTGCTTTTCAAGGCCAAATGCTGTTTCAGGCAGTGGTATGGGTTACAGGGTATATTTCCAGTCATCCAGTAGTGGCTTCCGTGATGGTGCGCATGTTGTAGCATTTGCCTTGGCAGGTAGTCCAATATAGGCAAATCTGGCAAGCCTCACCATATTGATAACCCAACCACCACCCTCTATTCCAGGGATATTTTACTCACACAGCTCGCTTGATTACAACACGTTTCACATTCATGGGTGACCTGTGTGATGGCTTCAATGGTCAGGTCCACCCCTTGATCACAAGCCCGTTTGTATGTTGCAACTGTCCCTAGATGTCCCAATGTTCATGGGCCCACTCAGCTACAAATAGCTCGCTCTTACGTTCCCAGTCCTGGTCCACATGAGCCACTTCAATGCTGGTGGCTTGTCTACCTGCTCATTGTTTTGATGTTCTTCAGCGGCATGGTTGTTGGGTGCGTGAGCATCTACATGATGTACCTTCACGTTTCCTACCTGGGCAGTGATGTCTTGCCACAATGCAGCAACCCAGATAGGTTTACCTCTGTGCTGCCAGTTGGTCTGTTTCTATTGCTGTAAACAGCCCCACAGGATACTTGCCACCACTCATGAGTCAGTATAGAGACAGATTACTGGCCACTTTTTCAGCAGTCTCAAGGGACAACCGGATGGCTTTCACTTCTGCAAACTGACTTGACTCACCTTCTCTTTCAACAGCTTCAACAACTTGTCTTGTGGGACTCCACACAGCAGCTTTCCACTTCAATGGTTTCTTACAACACAACAGGATTTGTTGGTAAACAGAGCACACTACCTTTCACTTTCTGGTAACTCGTATGGTGGTGCTTCTTGGGCAGGAGACACCTCCTTGGGAAATGCTCTAAAATCTCTGCCTTCTGGTCAGTCCATGATCTCTTTCAGGATTCCTGGGTGGCTGGGGTTCCCCATTCAAGCCTGTTGCATGATCAACGCTAGCCATTTACTGCACATAGCATTGGTTGCTTGATGTGTAGAGTGGACACTTCCTTTGAACATCCAATGCAGCACATGTAATCGTGGTGCCCAGAGGCCCTGTGCTTCTGTGTCAGCAATTTCTGAACAGCAGCTCAAATTCCTTCATATGCTGCTAGTATCTCTTTTGCTTTTGGGGTATAGTAGGCTTCAGATCCTTGATACCCCCAGCTCCAAAACCTTAGAGGTCGACCTTGGGTTTCTCCTGGTGTTTTCTGCCAGAGGTTCCAGGTGAGGCCATGCTCCCCGGCTGCAGTGTAGAGCATATTTTACACAGCTGATTCTGTATGGACCAAGGGCTACTACACGAGCTATCTCCTGTTTGATCTGCTCAAGAGCCTACTGTTGCTCAGGGCCCCAATCAAATTAGTTCTTCTTTCAGTTCACTAGATAAAGAGGGCTCACAAGCTGACTGTAACCCAGAATATGCATTGTGCAGAAACCCACAACACCTAGAAAAGCTTGTGTATCTTTTTTGTTAACTGCTAGGAACATAGTTATCTTACTGATCACATCTGTAGGTATGTGACAAAGTCCATCCTGCCATTTTATTCCCAAGAACTGAATCTCTCTCTGTGGGTCCTTTGACTTGCCTTTTTTTTTTTTTTTAAATGGTGAAAGGTACAGCTTTCAGAAGGATCTGGATTATCCTTTTCCCTTTCTCAAACACTTCCTCCACTGTGTTGCCCCACACAATGATGTTGTTGATGTATTGCAGATGTTCGGGGGCTTCACCCTGTTCCAGTGCAGTCTGGATCAGTCCATGACAAACGTACTTCCCTGGTATGGTCAGCTCCAGGTGCATTGGACAACCCTCCACATGAAAGCAAACTGTGGCTGGGTGGTTGAGCCTTGCTAATCACTCCTTGGCTCTCCAGTTGATGGATCAGATCATGGATGGGAACCAGGGAGCCTTGGTTGGTGCAATATTGCCAATGGTGGGCCATCATGGCAGCAATTCGCACCTGCTGTTCTTTGATATGCAACAACCCCACAACGCAGGGATCCTCCAGGAGGCTGGGCAAGGTAGGCAGCTGTTTAACCTTCTCTGAATCCATGGTGACTACATCAAAAGCCTATCACTGCCCTTTTTGGTCCTTGAAGTACCCTCTCCTGAGGTAGTCGATGCCAAAGATACATGGGGCCTCTGGGCTGGTCACAATGGGGTGCTTTTGCCACTTGTAGCCCATTAAGCTCACTCCAATACAGACAGCTGTTGGGATCCCCTTGTCAATCCAGAAATCCAGATGGGTTCCTCCCTGCCATACCCTGATGGCATTAGGGTACGCTGTGCATCGGTGTCTACCAAAGTTTTATACTTCTGTAGATCCAGTGTGCCAGGCCACTGAATCCACACAATGCAGTAAACGTGGTTGTCCCTTTCCTCCTCCTAGCCAAAGGCAAGGACCCTCTATTCCTGGTTGGAGACCCCTGCAGTGTCAGACCAGAACTCTCTTCACCAAAATCAAGGGAAGCACTCTTAGTCATCTTCCATACCTGAGGGATCACTGGTTGCCTTCTACTATCTCAACAGCAGCTGAACTGACAGCTGTCTAGGATGGCCCTTCTTATCAGCTGCTTTTCCTCTCAATTTGTGTACGTGGGCTCCTAAATTAGAGGTGAGGTCACCATCCCACTTCCTCATGTCCTCCCCCTGGTCACACAGGAGGAACCAGAGAGTGCCATGCACCATGCGCCTGGGCTCCCTTCCCCTCTGGCCAGGGAGAGCTGGGTCTGCAGGGCAGCCCTGACAGTTGAGACACTGGCCTGTGGGGACAAGGAGGGAAACAGGTTTTCTTAGAATCATAAAATCATAGAATGGGTTGGATTGGAAGGGACCTTAAAGACCATCTAGTTCTAACCCCCCTGCCCATGGGCAGGGACACTGTCCACTAGACTAGGTTGCCCAAAGCTCTATCCAACCTGGCCTTGAACACTTCCAGGGAGGGGGCTGCCACAATTTTTCTGGGCAACCTGTTCCAGTGTCTCACCACAGTGAAGAATTTCTTCCTAATATCTAATCTAAATCTACCCTCTTTCAGTTTAAAACCATTACCCCTTGTCCTATCACTACATGCCATTGTAAATAGTCCCTCTCCAGCTTTCCTGTAGGCACCCTTCAGGTACTGGAAAGTCTCCCTGTAGCCTTTTCTTCTCCAGCCTGAACAATCCCAACTCTCTCAGCCTGTCTTCACAGGAGAGGTGCTTCAGCCCTCTGATCATCTTCGTGGCCCTCCTCTGGACTCATTCCAACAGCTCCATGTCCTTCTTATGGTGGGGACCCCAGAGCTGGACGCAGTACTCCAGGTGGGGTCTCACAAGAGCGGAGTAGAGGGGCAGAATCACCTCCCTCAACCTGCTGGTCACACCTCTTTGGATGCAGCCCAGGATACAGTTGGCTTTCTGGACTGCGAGTGCACATTGCCAGGTCACGTTAAGCTTCTCGTCCACCAACACGCCCAAGTCCTTCTCAGGGCTGCTGTCAATCCATTCTGTGCCCAGCCTGTAGTTGTGCTTGGGATTGCCCCCATCCATGTGCAGGACCTTGCACTTGGCCTTGTTGAACTTCATGCGGTTCACACACGCCCAGCTCTCCAGCCTGTCAAGGTCCCTCTGGGTGGCATCCCTTCCCTCCAGCATGTCGACCACACCACACAGCTTGGTGTCATCGGCAAACTTGCTGAGGGTGCACTGAATTGCTGTTTTTCTTCAAAATGTCAGAGCTGGTGGGATGCTCTCTCCGTAGTGTAGCTCTTTGGTGTATCAAAGACTGGTCAGTCCACCGTCACCAGGCAGTTGGAATATAATGCTGGTGCATTTCACACAACCCTTCTGCACATGACCATGTACGCTGGACATCATCTGGATCTTTGGAGACCTGGTTGTCATCCAGGTCACTGTAGATGACTTTCCAGCATTGCTAATTCTCTCAGATATTGGATGCCTTCTTCAGTGGGAGCAGCAGCAATCTACTGGCCTGTCTGATAGCTGTAATCTTTCAGCATATCTCGAAGTTTGCCCAAGGTTAGGGACCGGCTAGTTTCTACCTCTGGGGTGATTCCTCTCACTTCTTCCTCTTGCTTCCTTGCTGAAGGACCACCTTCCTGATTAGACCCTTCCTCCTCCTCCTCCTGTACTAATTGATGGTATGGACCTGTTGACCTCTGCATCCGGTGCTTTTTTTTGGCTACTAGGTCAATTACTGTAGTTGGGGTTTGGGTCCCAATCTTATACATGGTGTTCCCAGATATTTTGGGTCCCTATCTTAACCATGCTCCTCTGATGGTGCTGAATGGAGGCTCAAGGGGCAGGAGGAAAGCCCGAGTGCAGTGCTAAGAGCTGCCGGGTTTCACTGGGGTAGGCAAGGCACCCTTCCGCCAAGTAGTGCGCCAATTCAGTGGGATTACACCTGTAGAGGTGTAAGATCCAAGGCTATGGGAGGTGATAACCACCCCAGCCACCTGCCCAAATCCTCCTACACACTCTGCCAACCCAGGGATCAATGGCCTAAAGGCACATTTCCTTGTCACCTCACCGATAAACTATTTCCTCTTCATACCAGACCAAAACCAGCTTCTATGCAAAAAAGATCATGACATTAATCGAGCAGCTTAGCTAAGGATGTGCGAGGACCTCTGGAGCCCATGTAACAAAGGCAGCCACGTCAGACCCGGAGGGAAAGAGGGAGGTGCAATCCCTCACCTCTCCGCAGGACAGCCCTCCCGGCACCAGAGCGGTACCCACGCCAGGACCGAGCGCATGGCCGCTGCTTTTATCAGAATATTCCCAGGCGCAGCTAAACACAGAGATAAGCAGCGCAGCAAAGAGCAGGAGCTGAAAGCAGCCGCTGACAAGCCCTAGGCTCTGTTGCACAGTAAATCAAGCAAGCTCCGTGACCTGCGTGGAAGCCTGCCAATTAACAGCCACCACAGCTATAGTATGCCCAGATCAAAACCGTCGTTATCTCGTGCCCCACGTTGGGCAGCAATAAAAAGGACTGTTGCGTTGATCTTGGCTGGCTGCCAGATGCCCACCCAGACACTTTCTCACTCCCCCTCCTCAGCAGGACAGGGGGAGAAAATAAGATGAAAAAAACCCCTCATGGGTCAAGATAAAGACAGTTTAATATGAAAAACAAAAGCTGTGTGCACAAGCAAAGCAAAAAGAGGAATTCATTCATGACTTTTCATCAGCGGGCAGATGTCCAGCCGCTCCCTGGGAAGGAGGACCTCAGCACGCGTAACGGTGGCTTGGGAAGACAAACACCATAATCCTCCTTTCCCTGAGCTTTTATCAAAAACTATGTGCAGCGTCTCATTTCTGTGCTGTTTGCTGTGTGAAGCTCTGTGGATTGGGTCAGAGGGCTGGGAAGTGTGATCTGCTGAGCCCTTGGCAGGGACCCCACACTGAATGAGTGTCTTACTTCACGTGTGTGTGGGACGGGGCGGGGGGGGGGCGTTCTGTGTGCTCCTGTGAACCCAGGGCATCTTTACTTGGGAAGATATTTAGCACCAGAGAGTACCTGACTCTTGTGTTGGTCCACAGGAAAGCTTTGCTCCTGGGATGCTGATGGCTGGCAGAGGCAGCGTGGGTGAGGCAACCTGCGCCTGGGTTGGTTTGTTCAGTCATACAGTTGCTCTTGAGGGACTCTCCTGGGGTTTATTTCCAAGCCTGGAGTTCACATCATCCCCGGACAGACATTTCTGTTTGTGTCAGCTAACGAGGTAGGGGTATGTCAAGGATCATATCCCGAGCTGCTGCATGCAGATCAGGCACTGCAAATGCTGTGGATCTGCATATGCAAGGATGTTTCACGACTGCTCAGGAACTGTATCTTAAAGGGTTTGTACACTTCAGAAAAGAGGCACATCTGCATCTTTTTCTTGTCCTCAGCCCTGACTGGTAAGAGCTGCTTGCAAAAGAATCCAGACCTGTGGTCTGGAGGGAAATAGGCGTCAGGTGGCGTGGGATGAGGCAATATTTGTCCCTGTAGGCCAAAGAGCACCAGAGGAATTACTGGTGGATCCTGCCTGAGCAGCAAGACAGCAGGAATGCATTCCTTCTGGAAACAATACCACAAGTACATAGCATAATATGTAGCTGAATGTTTGCTGAGCCCTCCTTCCAGGTCTCCATGAGGAGAAAATGTCAGTGCTTTACATAGGCAGCAATTTAGCAGGAACTGGGGTGGGAGCAGTGTCAGGGTCTGTGCTGGGAGCTCTGCTCTTGGGAAAGCAGCCAGAGGTGCTGGAGGAGATGAATCACCAGCTGCACCTCTGGGACTGCAGACTAAATGAGTTTAATGCAGTGTGCAAACAGAACAAGGTTGCTCCCTGCATAGGGTTTGGTAATGAGCCTACAATAATCTGTGTTTTTCGAGGCACAGCATGCATTTTTCAGGTGGCTGTTGAGTGTTTCATTTGTTTTTTATACAGCCTGCTCTACATGCAGTTTGGGTTTATATCTGTGTACTCAATTTCAGACGTGAAGCTGTAGCAAGAAGGGGGTGCCTTGCCATTTCCAGTGAGCTGTAGGACTGGATTTCCATGTGGACAGTGTCCCTGGCCGTATTTTCAAAGCAGCCGGGAGCATGAGCTCTTCTGAAAATTTCCCCAGGTATTTTGGAGCCCCTGTGGGATATAAACTTTTTGGAGGATCTGCTCCAGAGAATAACTTCTGGTTTTCAGCAGTTTGATTCTGCCACTTCCTTTTTCCTCCTGAAAAATGCAGGAAGATTTCCATGATAACCACAAAACACAAAGCAGAAGTCCAGCAACCTGCCTATCTGTGTGCTAAAGCCTCCACTTCACTCTCACGAAGTGTGCTGGAGCTGTGCTGCACCATTTCTCTCACCTCCTGGCTGAGGAACCTCATTGTGGTGGTGCAAAGCTAAAACACAAAAATCTGGCTCCATAGCAAAGAGGTGACAAGGGTTACTTACTGGGACATCTGAAAAGATGGTTGAATATAGGCAGGGAATTAGATTTTTCCTTCAATCTCATTCAAAGGACAGGCTGAAACAGCTCTGCTGAACTTTCTGAAAGGGTTCCGCCCGGGGCTGGTGTGGAAATACTCAGCAGCTGCAGTTAGAAAGTCCTGAAACCCAACATCTTAGTGTGGACTGAGCAGGGGACGTGTGGACATGTCAGGGGCATTGGACTAGATGATCTCTAAAGGTCCCTTCTAACCCAAATCATTCTGTGAGTCTGTGACCTTAGTGTGGACTGTGTTGGGTGACCCTAAGTGTTGGCTCCTCGTGTTATAAACAAGAGTAGATTTTGCAAAAGGTCGATGCCTTCGGGGTTTAGCAGAGGAGGGAAGTCCAGACGGGTGTCACTAGTGCAGGATGTGCAATAGGTGACATCAGCGTCTGCCTACGCGTTTCTGCAGGCAGATTGCTGTGGGCTGTCCTGCCCTCTAGCGCCAGCAGCACCATCTCCCTCTGTCCCCTCCTCTCCTCTCCTCTCCTCTCCTCTCCCTCCTGCACCACATGCAGATGCGTTCCAGGGATGCTGCTGTGGCTTGGAGCAGGGACCAGGAGCTGCAGACCTCTGGGGCCTCACACCAGGGGTGCAAAGCCAAACTGCGGCGGTGGACATCAGGAGAACCCTCTGGGGAGGTGGAAGGCTTCTTACCAAACCCACAGGAGTGAAAGGCTTCTTACCAAACACAAAGCCAAAACCATTTCCATCCAGCTGACACATCAAGCACTGCATTTTTCCTCAATGTTCAAAAAACCACAGTTGACACTTTCTGCAGCAGCCAGGCACCCTGCAGTGCCCAAGCCCCAGCTGTGCAGACCCACGTGCAGGCAGCAGCCATGTACCAGTCCCCGTGGAGTGGGGAGCAGCAGCCCCTCTGGAGGCCCAGACCCACACCCAGCCACCCTCCTTCACTTCTGTGTCTCCTCACCCTGAGTCACCGTGATGGTCCCTCAGTGCTCAGGGATAGTGTCCAAAGCCTCATCTAAATCTCTTGGCCTTGCAGGACTTCCTCCGAAATATTCCCTCCAAACTCCTGTCGGCCGACCTCTTTGAGAAGTGGATGCAAGCTCTGGAGAAGCCAAGCAAGCAGGAAAAAATTGAAGAATTGAAAGAGTAAGTTTTGCAATCAGGAAGCTTTGCAATCAGCCCCAATGTGATGGAGTGGTGGGTAGGGGCCAGTGACATCTCCCAAAATGGAAAGTCTCACTTAGAAGCCTGTCATTTATATCAGCTTCCTATTGCTCTGTGGGGTTTGGTCAGAGGGCCCTAGAGCAGCACTTCCTGCAGGTATCTGAGATTGCCCTCCAAAACGACTCGCATAGGAAGAGGAGAGAGGCTGCAGTGTCTCGGCTAACGTAGTCACTGTGCTGTGGGACAGGCAATGACAGGGAGCCTTCACGTCTGCTGGCGCTGAAGTCGGGCACCTGGAGACCACGGCCGTGTTCTGCTCTTTAGAAAGAGCAGCCGTGGAGGCTGGCTGGGAGTGCTGTGAAAGCTGCACAGCACAAACACGGGCTTTCACGTGCCTTCGGGAAGCCTCCAGTGACATCTCCTGATGCCATCTCATCTACTCAAGGACACGGACTGCTGTAATGCTTGCCTTTCAGTCCACACCTTGTAATTCAAGATCAGCTGCTGCTGGGGATTTCTGAATGATACTTCTGCTAAGCAGTGAAAAACAGCACACACATGCCTCTTTCTGGAGGAAGCGTCATCTGTCTGAGTTTAAATGAGACTTGCTCAAATACAGAAGTAGCAGCTGCTGCACCATGAATTAACGTCACATTTTGTTTGTGTTCATGCAGGGTGGCGGACAACCTGCCTAGACCTAACCTCGTCTTGCTCAAGCACTTGCTGTCTCTGCTCCACCACATCAGCCAAAATGCCGAGACCAACAGGATGGACTCCAGCAACCTGGCCATCTGTGTTGGCCCAAACATGCTGAGCCCAGAGGCGGACAACACGCTCCCACTGGAAGTGCAGAAGGAGATGAATGACAAGGTGTGTTGAACCCGCCAAGCAGCCACCCCCTTCGGGGCAGCTCAGAGCCACCCGTGGGGATCCCACTGCCATTGCAACAGATGAACAAAACAGTGCCCGTGGATATTGGGGTGCCCCTCAGCTCAGGTGCCTGCAATCTGATGGGCAAGGCTGCCCCTCATCTTGCCTCCTCTGAGCAAAAGCAGCAGTTGCCCTGCAGTCCCTTATGTCACAGCTCCTGACTACTTTGCACGCAGAGAGCAAGGGGCACCCGGTGGCATCGCCACCTGTGGGCCCTCTGGACAGTGAGGCTGAAGCTGTGGCTGATGGCATTTGGTTTGTATCGGGGCAGATCAATTAGTCTGCAGCATCTGTGTGCAGGTGATGGTGTTGGTGGGGTTCCTCATAACTGCTCAGAAATATTTGGGGACAGACAAATATTTGTCTGTCTGTGCCTCAGCTGAGGAATCACCGGAGCACATAGACAGCTCCACAGGTATGAGAACGGACTGGGGGTGTCACAGACTGGGGCTGCTGGGCCAAATTCCTTAATTTGATATGGGAATACATCTATGGTAACACAGAGACTTGCAGAGGGTTCAATACGTTATTGCAGTATTTTTCTACAGGAACTCTTTCCAGAAGTTCAAAATTGCAACACTCACAAAACAAAATTAAATCCCAGTGTTAATCATCTGCCTCAAGCACATTCTGTTACAGAGATGCTGATACCCCAAGGATCTTTCTGGCAAGGCTCAAAACAGAGCCTCCAAACCTAACTGATCCAGAGGTCTCTCTTTTGCCACTGCTTCTCAGGAGGAACGGGCTGTGAAAAGAAAGACACGTTTTCACCATAGCTGATATGCTATCGGTGTCCTTTTTTGCACTTGCCTTATCAAAGTTAACTCCTCCAAGAGCTGTTTATTCTTCAAGGTGAGCTGAAACTTAAAGGTCTAGATGCTGGCTTCAGAAGTCTGTGGAGTGAAATGTCCTTTCAGGAACCATTTTCAAGAAGAGCAGCAGACGTTACAAAGAACATGGCATCAGAGCATGCACAGATGCCTGCTGTATGTTTTAAGTTGGGTTTTGAGTTTTGGTTATGGCTTTACAAATGTCATTTTACTGTTCATTTCTTGGATAACGTTTGCCTTACTGAATTGTTAGGTTTAAAAATCACAATGAAGTCCTGCAGCTTTTGCTTTCTGGAGCTGCATTCAGAAGAGCAGCGAGAGAGGTGCACATAGAGAGTCAGAAAGGTGTTTTTCTGGACTGACAATGTTCCCCGTTCTTCACCCAAGAAGAAAGAGGAGGACCTGTGGCCATGCAAGTAGGAAAAAGAGAGGTGCAGGTCCTCAAGTACTATCAAAACATGTCTCCTATATGAAACAAGTTTCTGATGCAAAACTGGGGCAAAACCAGAAGGGACCTTCTCCTCACAGAAGGTATTAAAACAAAACTGTCTCTAATGTATGCTGTGAGGTTACATGCAAAATTAAGGAAGGTACTTCTCCATGTCCTCTGGTTCTGCTGCTTTCAGTTAAGGCTACAATGTTAAGAAATGCTCTCCCCTGTAGAAACAGCATCCAGCCCAAGACGGGGTTGGGAACACAGAAGTAGGGTCCAGGTGAGTGTTCTGCTTCTCCCTGGCAGCCCCCACAGTGGCTGTGGCATGGTGTGTGGTGTCTCACTCCAGCCCACTCATCACTTAGCTCAGGGCTTTATCCAGTCAGGTCTTGAAAACCTCCAAGGACAGAGACTACACAGCTTCTCTGGGTGTCCTAATCCACCACCTGACTGACCTCAAGGTGAGAAAGGGATTCCTTAACCCCAAGCTGAACCTCTCTTGTTTGAACTCCAGCCCATTATTTCTCATCATCCTGCTACGCACTGCTGGGAAGAGCCCAGCTCTGTCATCTTGCTGACCCTCCCACAGGTGCTGGGGGGCTGCTCTCAGGCTCCACCAAAGCTATCTCTGCCCCAGGCTGAAGAAGCCCCAGTCCCTCAGCCTCTCCACAGTATACAAGTGCTCCAGCACCAACCATAGTAGCCCACTGCTGCTCACTCCTGTTGATGACAATTCCTTCTTTTTGTGCAAAACCCAACCCATCGATTACCAGTGGAGCTTTTTGCAACACCTCTGTATTGTTCTGTTCTCCGTATTAAACCCCTCCACCTTCACCGGTGGTCTTTTTAATTTGTCATACTTATTATTCAAATTGTGTATTTCAAATTGGGAGTTGAATTGTTGCCATGTTCATTGATTTGGAAGGGCTATGAGGTTTGGAAAACTTACGAAGGCTATACGTAGCTGACAGTAATAAAGAACAGGTGTCCATCAACTGCTTTTCAGACACACAAAATACTTTGGTGGCTTCCCTGGTTCCAGTGTTTCCCACCACCACCAAATACCATGCCGCGTACAGGCAGTCTCTGGGTTAGTCCCTGTTCCTGGCACGGTGCACGGTCATTGTATGGGTTTTTTTCAGACAGAAATGTACTTGGGGAAATACAATTTTGTAAAATACTTCAATTTGGGTTAGCCATTTAAAGTTGTAGGTAGCCTTTAAAAAGATTTAAACTGAATTTACTGCATATGACCACCAGATGTCACTGATAACACTAAAGCAAAACACATTTACCTGCCGTTAAAGTCTTCCCTCAAAGGCAGGCTTTGCACACCCACCTATTGTCCACAGTTTGCACCATGGCCACGGGTGGTTGACCTTGCAGGCATTCATTCAGCATTTGTCATGCAGAGCTTATTCAGTGCAAAGCCCTTCCTAGCATTGTTCCTGCTTATCATGCATTTGGGGTTGTGCAATATTTTTGCTGGAATCTCCCTAGGTTGGATGCAGATAGGCTTAGGGACCGGGCTTCCCTAAACATACAGCCGTGGGAGTGACCGGGAGACCAGTGTCAGGCTTACTGATCCAACCTGGCGAGGTACCAAAAAACCACACTTTCCATAGCTTCAGGTCAAAATCAAAACCCTGAAAACTGCAATGGTAATAAAATTCTGCCTTCTGACTTATATCAAAATGGTTGTAGCGGCAAACAGGATTAGGCTCATCCTATAGAGACTGTCATGGGGCTTGATGTAGCTGATAGAGCGGGGATGCCAGCAGCCACCCTCACCCCCTTGCCCAGGGCAGGTGGAGGGGACAGACCCGGCCAGGATGGGCCTGGGGCCAGCAGGGCGCTGGGAAGTGACTAACAGGGAAGCTGTCGGCACATTTGCCTCTTCTGCCCCAACAGAGCCTTGCATGGGCATCTCAGCAGGCAAGGGAGCGAAGACTGCTGCTTCCAAAGTTCTTCAGGTTCAGAGTGTTATCTGCTACATGTGCTAACCCAGCAGGCCAGACCCCAGTCTGAGGGTGGGATGTCAGGAATGACCCAAAGAGACAAGTGCCTGCTCCACATCTCACACCCTCAAAAGGGACGTCCAGACTTTTCGCTGGACCACTTGTACGTGGGGCTTCACAGGCAGACCCTGCCTTCCCTCCATCCTGGGCTAGGGCATCCAGTGATAATCAGGGCAGCTATTGCTTACATGGAAAAGCTCCCCTGGACGGTGTCAGGTATTTACCTCCCTCTGTAAGGTAGCTGAAAATCAGAAGTAATGAGATGTAACCACCAACAAATCCACTCAGTGCTTTGATGTAATATGAATATGTTAAAACTGAGTGTCTGTAGTCAGATGGTTTGAGATCAAAATTAGGCTAGTAGACCAGGGACACTGTCTAAAGATAAAATATTTCTCTGCAAACTCTGTTTGTTAAGTCGCAGTAATTCAACATACTGTGCTATATTTTTCATTTATCATTCATTCCTAAAAGTATCCAAATATATGTCATCCACCTGAAATGAAAATAACCCATGCTCACTACACCTGCCTGTTAGTATTTGAGAACAATTGCTCAGTTTCTTTTGATGACACGCAAGAGTGGAGTCAAAGGCTAGCAGTGAAAATTTGGGTTAGGTATTGAAGTCAATGGGACCGAGATTTCACATTAGTTTTGTTTCCACGATGATGGAGACTCCCGTCATGACGTCATATAAATCAGCCTTATTATGGCTAACTTTATCTGGATCAAAATAAATAAAAAGGACATTAAGATGTGGCTTGTGAGAACTGTAAATGTTTTAGTATCATTCGTGGAATATTAAATGTCAGTTTTAGGGATTACTCATTACTGGATGTCTTGTATTTTTACAAGAGATTGAGCATCACTAAGAGGATTGCTGTGGATTTTTATGAAAAGATTCAAGCAACCAAATGCTGACTTGAATATTTGTTTCAGAAATTGTCCAAGGGGAAAGTGGTCAGCTGAAAGACTTTCATTTCTGCCGCTTCTGCTTTGTGCTTTATTAGCTGGAAAATTTAGTTAGAGAGTGTTGAATTACTGTATCAAAATTGTCTGTGACATTATTTTTGTTCTTAAATTGCTATAAGAAAAATTAATGAATTGTATCCATTGCAATAATTCAGGAATATTGGCTTATGAAAGGCCAAGACCATGTTTAAGAGAAATTTGAAAGCTCGTACATCATATCTGACTTTCACATAACACTAAAAGTCCTGTTCAGGAAGTCCCTGTCCTCACTTACCTGAAGTGATGTGAACTACGCACAACTATAGTAAAGAAAGCAGGTTTAGTCATAGCTAGAAAGACATGCTCTTGATTTTATAACAGCAACATTTTTTTTAAAGTAGAATGCAAACAGTTTGATTATTTGTTTTGGTGTAAAATTTTCAAGAGACTATAAGGTCAGCCTAAGGTGTTTCAGCTAATGCTGCTTGGGATTTCACCCTCCGCCTGCTACAATGCAGGTAGGGGGTACTCACAGGAAGTTATGTGACAACTTACATTTAGATATTTTTCCTGCAGCATCATTCATATGACAGAGTGCCATTTGTACTTCATTAGAATTTACAAATACAATCCAAGCCTGTAAATCATATCTATACTTCAAAGTCTGTGCTTAAGAAAACAAATGTGGCATGAAGATAATACTACACTCTGAAAATTATCTTACAGTAAATTTGCGGAATGTATTAAAATAGGGGAACCAATTCTTTTAGGCCTGAAGCATGGTGCAATCTGTGTTCTTTTGTCAACAGCTAATGGCTGTGTTTGGTAAAAAAACTCATAAACCTGTTTCCATCCCCCTAAACATAGTATTTGTTTAATGATAACAGCAGTATGTGCACCAGGAATGCTTATTTGATGAAAAATATTTCTTCACATGGATAAGGTGTACCCGAGTTTAAAAGAAAAACATTATAATGGCCATCCCTGAGCCACCTTTCGCAAGTGACTCTTTGCTGGTGGAAGGACATTACTGTGCTCTGCAGTCAGCCTGACAGTCACATTCCTCTGTGGAAATTATTTAAGTTCACCCTAACTTAAAGATAGCAATAACAACAGAATTTACTCAGGAGCCTGTCTTGTTCCTATGCCAATAAAAATTGCACTGCACTGATCCAGAGAGTGCATCTTGCTCATAGACAGATCAGTGGTTGAGCAGGTTCTGCTGCATTTCCTTCCATTTGCACTAAAACATTCGCACAAAGCGGCGTTAGAAACATGCAGTGAGGACAAACTGACACATGGGGAGAGAGCTGGTTGGTGATGAGAGGCAGAAGAGCTGTGCACCTGACAGAAGTACAGCTGATCCTTGGGTCTCTGCTGTGTAGTAGCGGCAAGTGAATGTCTTGAGGCTGGTGGGAGAAGCGAGGTTACTCCAGGGAGCAACCGGGGCCCGCAGCGCTACAGGGGCTTGTTGGGGACAGTGGTGGGGTTGTGGCAGAGGGTTGCAGGCAGAGCCAGAGCAAGCTGGCACTGACCCTACTGCTGGGCTTCCCCAAAGCTTGTCTTTTCCACTGAGGTTACATGCGATGCTGGGTGACTGTGAGTGAAATAGCTGAGAAACATAGTTATCTGTTCCAGGCAGGCATAAAAATCTACTCATTTAAAAAATCTTAAGGACATGGTCATTGCAATCAATCAGTTCACTAACACTGGAATTCACAAATCCAGTTAGTATTACCTCTGTTTAATAAATCTTGATTCAGTATATGCTTCAGTAAACACACCCAGATTATTTCCAACAAACAATTTAAAAATTGTGGTTTTCCAAATTTTGAATTTAATTGCAATGTCCCTCCAACAGTAGCTTGATACACCAAATGAAGAGCAAAAATGTCATTCATTAAAGTATAAAAATTACAAATCTAAATTAATGTATTTTGATGTATATAACTGCCTAAATGTTAGGAACTGTTGAGTTCTGGTTAGTGAAAAAAGACAGATTCATGGAGAAAGTTATGTATGTGTCTGTAAATCAGCACTGTCTGAAGATATACAAGCCAATAAAGACAAGTCTTTCTCTTGGAAAAAAAATAGATAAATTTACAATTTTTATTTTCTTTCTATGTTTCCCTCCTTATCTCTGTGTGGCAGATTATCACCTCTGTCCCTTTAGAGAACTTACAAAAGTTTTTCTCTTCCCAAGACTCTCAGGTACTACCCTACTCCAAGAAAAGGTTGCTGCCCTCCAAATGGCATTGAGCCACAAAATCTCGCATCCATCCCCAGCCACTGATGACTTGGGTTCCCATCAAAGTCGGGCAGATGAACTGCTCCATGGGAATACACCTACACCCCATGCCTGGGCTGCAGGAGCTCCCCAGCCACACTGAGGGGTGGCACAGGGCTGAAGCAGTGCCCATGGGAATGGCCGGGATGAGCGAAAGGAAAATGAAGAGGGTACCAAAGTCAGGCTTTGTTCAGGAGCTGAAACTCACAGGAGTCAGAACAGCTTTTCCCTGTTCCTCTGTGAGCTTAAAAGGTGCCGCAGCAGTGTGGGACTTGAGACTGGAAAACCCCCCAACCGCAAGGTCACTGTGCCAGTGCTCCCGACCTCTCCTCTCTTCCTATGGGACCTCATACTTGTTAATTTTGGACATCTACTAACAGTCTGAGATTTGTTAACCGGGAAGTACAGTAGGTGGCTATGGGTGTGCAGCCAACATGGTACAAACGTACGTTGAGTGGGGGGCAGGTGGAATAACCATTCTGCAGCCCTTTCTGGACCAAAGCCCAATCCCTGCTGCCGGTCCTGTGGGACCGATCTCAATGACCTCCCCCATTCCCCCCAGGCCTCTGCCCTCAACTAAATAATAAATTCAGGTTTATTGTCTTTATTTACACTATATGCTAACTCACTCCTGGAGAAAAGTGTTATACAAAGCATCTGAATCAGAGGTGCAGTAGCATGGTTAAGCAGCTGTTGAAGAACTGCTCATCCATATGAAACTGTTACCTCTGAAAGGGGTGCTAAAGCCACGGTCTGCATGGTTATTGGCCACACAAATGGCAGTTGCACAGAAGAAATGTGACTTTGTGGCAGGACTGGCTTCCATTGTCAACCTCTATAAGCAGGTGCTGTCTCTCGTTCTGTATGTATGCAGTCTCTCTCCGATCCCCTACAAAATCAGCAGAGCAACAGGAACACGGGTGAGACAAACAGGAAGAACAAGTTTATCATTTGGCTTTTACTGGGTAACCCACATCCCTCCTGAGCTGGATCCTCAGATATGTGGGATGTTGTGCCTCCGAGCCAAGAGCTATACACTGGTATAAAATCCTATCCATGTGGCAAGGATACTCCTCAGAAGAATCACGTGCCCTTCCTCTCTTCACTTCTCCTTAGGGTCTTCTCCCTGGATCATCCCTCCTGCCCTAGGACTGACACACTGGATTTCCACTGTGTTTTAAATGAGCATGACAACCTATAGTGGCCGGAAAGGAATCGGGGCTTTTTCAGATCTGCACTGAGTATTGTTCAATACAATGGGATGATGACGCTTCTGTTCCCTCTATGATCTCAGGGCGCTTCCATTCCTGACCACTAAAATTAGGCTTACCTTTGGAGAGGAAACATGAATATGGACAACTGACTCTTCAATGGAAAATGTGTACATCAATCCATCGGGATCTGGCAGCAAGGCTGGAACAGGAGCTACCTGTGTCACACAAAGCAACCGTATCTCCCTGCTATAAGGAAAAATACGAGGACCAAGACCAGCTGACCCCATTTCCAATTTCCGAGCCTGCTGTCAGCAGGTGCCTGCTCAATCCCTCATGAGGCTCTTCACACTCCCTCGGAGACATCCCGTCCTTTCTGCCGAAGGCACTGCCACACGCAGACGTGAAGCCGGAGAACACCTCTGGCGTGCACAGACCCTCGGTGGGCCCACAGCAAGTGCCAGGCTTCACCGGGGGAAGGCGTGGCGCCAGCCTAAGGGATGACCACAAGCACGTCATGGGCAGCTCAGGGCAGAGGTGGGGGCTGGCACACCCGTTCTGCATGCTGACGTCTTGCCCTTCAGCTTGCCCTTCAGCGTCAGCGGGTTTGTGAGGTCTGGTCCCGTGCTTTTAGATAATAAATAGAAACTCTTGCAGATCCAGATCACGGAATTTGTAACTCTTTAGGCAGGTATTGCTGGTATTTTAATCGCTTTCTCAAATGGCCCATCTGGCTAATTCTGCCAGCAAATGAGGACCACAGCTCCACAGTTTCTTACTTAGGATGTTTAAAAAAGCAGCAAACTTTTTGGCTTGTGGCCATCTTCAGAGATACAGATTATTAATATTTATTTGTATAAAATAATTATCTGGGAAATACAGGCACGGACCAGTGCTCAGCTTGATAACACAGCATTACACAAATACATAGCAAAGCAACCTTCCATCCCCCAGACAAAGCAACAGGCAAGAAAGAAGAGAGATGTGCGGAGCATAAGGAAACAGCATTTAAGCATCACAGAAGTTCATTGCAAGAATTGTTGTTTATGATTGATTAAAGACTGTGAAAAAAAAACCATGTTGAATGAGATGACAGTCGCACATAGAGATGACCATGCTGGGTCAGAACAGCAGCATTTCTAGTCCAGGCCAGGCCTCTATCTCCTAGAGCAGCCAACAGGAATTGCCTAATGACAGTGTGAGGACAGGGGAGGCTGCTCCCCAAAATGCTTCCGCAGGATGCGGATTTGCACCTCAAAGAGTTCCTGAATCAGGGTGTTTGTGTTGAAGATCCCTGCATGGATTTTTCTTCCGTGACCATGCCTAATTGCTTTTTGAACTTCTGACATCCTGCAGCAATGAGTTCCAAGATTTTAATTGTGTGTTGTTTGAAGAGGTACCTTCTTCTGGACCTGCCACCTCATAATTTCATTTGATGATCCCTCTTCCCCCCGCAGCTGCTATGTTAAGCATTTCAATAAATACTTCTCCTTGAATCCAGTGGCAACTTTACAAAAAATAGAGAATAAACTTCATATTTAGAAAATTCTGTTAGATGAAAGTGTGTGTGTATATATATGAAATTATATAAAATACACTGCATGATATCTTCCCAAAGAGCAAATGCATATTCTTTATTATCTTACCACTGTTTCACGAAAACAACAAAAAAAGCAAAAACAAACCACCCAAAAAAACCCCAAAACCCAAAAAATTTGGTGATCCTACAGCAGATTCCTTATCTGATACAAGAGTAGCAATGCAGTATATGCAAATAGTAAGCTGAGAATGTGTAACATAATTGCACAGGGCAGACCAAGGAAAGGTATGCTATGGGCATTTCCACAAAACCAGTGTAGTTTAAGCAAGTAGGAACACATCTTCTAAGTGATCCACTGCACTTCTAGCACTTGCAGTCTTAAGTATAGTCAGGAACTCAGCATATTTTTAACATTTTCCTGATCATATATTAAAAATAAAGCAAAAATCTTCAAAATAGAAGACCATTTGCTTCCATTATCAGTCATGTTTGGTTTACTACAGTTCTCCTCAACTCGCCTCCATATGATGCATCCCCATCTTTCCCAGATGGAAAGGGGATAAAAAAGAAAACCTCACCTTATGCTTCTCCATTGGTGGATACTCTTAAGTTTACGTATTCATTGTGCATATCTGTATAGGATTGGGATGCCTGAGCAGTAAAGCTGCAAGCATGGCAGGGGCTTATCCAGAAAGGGCTTGGCCCTATAATGCCTCTGAAACCATTTTCTGTTGCAGCAGAGGTCACACTAATGGAGGAGAGATGGAAGAATACAGGCCAACACGATAAGCTCTATCACTCCACTTCCTTCACTGGTAACAGCCAGTCTCAAATCTTAAACAGATGCTGTTTTAAGAGCATGCACAAGAAATTACTGCCAGGAACAGTGTTTTTTCCATGATGGCACGGCACTGGCTACCCTCAGCTCCCTCAGAGAAAGGAGGGCACACTTGAAAGGAAGAGATGAACTAAAACCAGCAAGAAGAGTCACCGAGTCCTTGAGGGGATATGAGGTGACTGAGGCCAGGCACCAAGGCCCCCAGGCTGTCACACCCTGTCCCGGGGCCTCTCCCGCGGGAGGGGGACACACCCCCGTCCACCAGCCGCCCCGGCGGCGCCCAGCCGGCTCCTCGGGGCGTGGGCCAGCACCCCGGCCGGGACGGCGGTAGGGAGCCGTGACAGGGAACACGAGCGGAGTGACTGGAGCAGGCGGCCGGGAGCGGCCGGCACTCCGCCACCCGCCACCCTCCACCGCACCTGCACCCGCGCGGCACCAACCGCTGCCCGCGGGCTGCTATTTATAGTGTGCTATTTTAATCGCGCTCGTTCATTGGCCGTCGCCCGTGTGACGACACCGGCTCTCCCAGGGCAAAGTCCCACTGTGCCCCCCCGCCCCTTCTCCTGGGTGACACGGGTGGCGGCCGGGGTGTGGCGCGAGCGGCAGCTGTGCGCGTGCGCAGGGCCCGATGGCGGGGCGGGGGGGGGGGGTGTCTGTCAGTACGGCGGGAGCCTCGGGGAGCTTGGTGTTATCCTGGTGGGGCCGCCTCTGGAGCAGCTCCCGGAGTGGGGGCCGCTCTATCACAGCCTCACTGGCTTGGGCAGGAAGCCACAGTCTTCCTCCCTAGCCGGAGGTGTGGGAGACAAGGGTCGTCCTTGCCCCGAGGCCCTCTGTCACCTTCGGGCCGTTCAGCTCCGCGCTCAAAATGGCGGCGGGGCTGAGGGAAGGCTCCATCGGAGACGGGTCGGGGGGCTGTTGATGCTGGCGGCGGGGCTCCCGGGGCAGGCTGGGGAGGGCAGCAGCGTCCGAGGACGGGATTGCTAGGGGTCTGCGGGCAGGTGTGGTCAGAAGCATAATTCAGGGGCTTCATTTTTAGCCTTCCTTGTAGAAGGGGAGAACGTCCCGTGGTACTACTGTTGCTTGTCCATCTGTGTCCTTGCAGCAGGGAAGGGATGAAAGGTTCGCTGTGGCAGCTGGGCTTAGGCATGAACCTGAGGGGAGGGAAGGTGGAGGGATCAGCTGCGGCAGCCACAGCTGTCTTAGGTGTTGGTGTAGCTATGAAAGCATGCTGTGGAACCTCTGTGTGCCCCTGACACGGGTGAAATGAACCTGCAGGAAGTGGCCAGGTTGCATCCGTCTCTAAATGTACAAACAACCTTAATTCAGCTCTGCTGATTTGGGTCTCTAGATAGGAGCATCCTCACATCCCCACTCCTCCATGACAGGAGGCACAAAGTCTGATGGATCAGGTCACTGCAGATTTATTTTTGGCATATAGCACAAGCGCTTTGTGAACATTTAACAAACTGGCTAAATATGTTATCAGGATTCAATGCCACTCAAAAATAGCCTCCAGAACACCTGGCCCATAAAAGCCATGTGTGACTTTCATGCTCTATTTATTGAAACAGTTTGTGATTACGGTTGGGATGTATGCTTTTAGCAGCTGCAGTCCCTTGTGTCTCCAGTAGGTCTGCTGGTTCATCGCTATGCACCTGAGATTAGTGTCAGAAAACTCTACTGGTAAAGATGAAAGACCAGATTGCCATTTCATGTGGTCAGAGCGCTCAACACTAAGTATTGTCAAGATCCAATTGCCCAGTTTTCTTGCATGGGTGGGGAAGTTTCTCCAGTTCACCAAACTCTGTTCGACTAAGCACTTTGAGAAAGGTGCAACTCCAAGTATTAGCTTGGCAAACGTAGCACAAGACTGAACAGGCAGTGCTAATTGCTTCCCTTCAGTCTTGCAGGAAACATCATCATCCCTGGAGTTCTGGGATGTAGCTCTCAGGAGGATGCAGAAGTCAAGCCACATGGAGATGGGTGTCGTGGGAAATCCCCAGTTTTGTACAGCTAGTGCATCTTCTGGCAGTCAGACGGGTTGGAAATGCAACGACATATTGGTGTGGCCGTGAAATAGTCATTTGTGTAAGCCCTTCATCTCCCACAGGAATCTGCGCAGCCAAGATCTGTGTTAATCTGGAGCCTGAGCCAAAAGACTCCTGGATAGTTTCTGCCAGGTGATAGGCCTATCACATGTTAAGCACACAGATGGGGAAGAAGGGCATTTTACAGTCTTGTCTACTAGCAGCTTTAGTAAAATACTACTTAGATGGACTTTGGTTTAGTTCACACCAATTCCTGATTTAGAACACATTTTTGGCAAGTGGAGTGCAATACATAAACTTTGCAGAAGCTGTTTCTGTTTGTCCAACTTCTGTTGTAGGATTTCAGAAACTATGTTATGGCTTAAAAGTTATTCTCAAAAGTAATGCATTATTTAAACTGAAGATTATGCTACTGGTTGCCTGCTAGTTCTTTGTAATTTCTAAAAAGCAATCCTGGTTATACGTCTTTTATACATATATTTAGAGGTCTATCATGCTTTACATGTATTATTCTACACCTGAAGCACTGTTGAAATAAAAAAAAGAAACGCATCCTTCCCAGCATCTGCTGCCAATTAATTCATTAAAAGAAAAGTTTCTTCTTTCAGAAAGCAGTTCAGTTGGGAGTTACCCTATTCTATAACATAGGGGTTCCCAGGCTGTCACATCTGTACCACTATCAAGCCATGTACAACAGCATACTATAAAGTTTTAGACAGCATTTCACAGGGCTGGGTGCTTCCATCACTATTGATCATATCTAGAACATAAAATCAGGAAATCTCTCACCTCTCACATTCAGAGCTTGATTACAAGTCCATTGAAGCCTATGAGTCTTTTCAAGAATTTCAGTATATTTGAGGACATGCCCTCAACACATAAAGATTTGTGGAATTTTTTATAAAGCCCACTGCTAAATTGTCTTCACTAGGGAAGAAGTTTAGGAAGGAGCAGAAAGTGAAGTTTGCAGGTTTAGTACAGATCTGCCTCATATCTGGTTAGGTCTGTCCATGTCCTGTGTCTTGAGTTGCTTTATCCAAACAAAAATAAAACTAGATTCCAGTTTTATAATAGTCTCAATTTAAAGACTGTTTACGATGATTGGAAAGTCAAGGTTCACTGACATTGAAGTTCCTGAGTAGGCAACATAATTTCAGTATTGTTCTTCAAGGAGTGGTTTTGGAAAGATCCACACTTCCCAAATGCTTCAATTAACCAAAGTTTAAGGAGAAATTCAAGATTGTATTATCAATTTATAAACCCGCCTGTGAAGTGAGATCTCACAAAAGCCTATATTTGGATGCGAAGATTTTATTGCCTTTGAGCTAACAATACCAGCTTCCTGATAAGTGGAGCACTTATGCCAATATTTGGAGAATAAACCTTGACTGCTGGGCTTATCCCCTATCACCGAAGCAAACCAAAAGATTCTGCAGGCTCTCATTGACTTAACTGGGAATTAAATCAGAACCTGTGCTAAAAGTAAAATGCAAGTAATTCCCCAACATTAAAATAATGAAACTGCATTGTTAGTGGAGGTGTGGATTTGTGTGGGTTTTATCACTTAAATGTCATAATTGTAGGTTACTGGGCCAAGCAGTTTTACCACTACCACAAATCAAAGGCATCATCAAAGAATGTCAGTGAAGTTTTGTGTTGACTGAATTTCATCTACTGTGGGGGTGAAAAGATCTGTGAGTAGTGTTTAAGAATTACATAGATCCAGTTTCTGCCTTGCCAGTGCACTTTAGTACACTGCTCAGTTTTCTGAGACTCCTGAATGACAAAGAATGAACTGTAAGTGTTAAGGAACAGCATGCAATTGAGGAAAGTTTGGGAATGATGTTATAGTTACGAAAGGTGCTAATTTTAGGTTACAGTTGTTAACACATTTTCATGATCGATTGCATAAAATCAGAACCTACCTGCCTCATTAATAACCAGTTTGTAATGCTCAGGGAAGGGTAGAGTGCGCACTAGTGTCTGCCTTTGCATTCAGAAGGCTCTTTAAAAAGACTAATGTAAAGGGGTGCTTAACTAAAATGAATTTGCTGATTTCTTACCAGGCTGACCAAATTCTTGTCAACCTAATGAGAGGCTGAAAATGTGTTGGCAAAGCCAGTCTTTTTGCAAATGTTGCTGCACAGGAAGATAATTGCACCTTTTATCATGAAAATGTGAGCTCCAGAATTCAGGGAAACAGTGCACAATTTTGCAGAAGGGAACACGGAGGTCGTTTTGTGTGCATGCTCATTAAGGAAAGGAATTGCACTGGAATGTGGGAGGGTAGAGAGTAAAAATTTGAAGCTCCTATGTCTGCAAGAAAACAGGGTAGTACATATGCCACAGTGATTTACGATGTACAGACACCATACTGAAATGATTAAAAAAATGTTAAGGATGAAAATGAGTTTTACTGAAGATCACACTCACTGGAAGTTGTCCATCAGCTCTCCCCATACAGATTAGTCAGCTATTACCCTTGAGCACGTACAGGAATGCCTGCTGGACCCACGTTCTGTTCAGGCTCTGGTTCAGCAAGACTCTTAAGTATGCATACAGGGTTAAACAAGTATTGTAATTGCTCTGAATTCTGGAGGATACTGTTTGCAAGGATGATCTGAAGTCAGTAGCCTCACCATGAGATACCTGCCTTGCCACAGGGCCCCAGCGAACAGTTCAGGTATGCGCTTTAAGGCAAGGAAACACTGCAAATCTGAGGAGGGTCTTGCAGATCCCAGTCTCCACCTGAGGCAGTTCCATTTGCTGGTCAGCAGTGAAACTGCACTGTGAGAAACGGTGCTACATCTGTGGAGAAGGAAACAACCGAGAAATGACGGTTGAAACCTGCTCAGTGATTTAGGGAACAAGAATAGAGGAAAATCTGCCTCTTATGCAGATGCAGATATAACAGGACAACACATGGGTTGTACAATCATATATTTGTAAACACTTCTCATTTTGGAAGAGTATTTTAAGGTGCTTATAAGAAGTCACTCCGATGCTGGGAAGTAATCATGGTCTCCTGGGCTTCCTTTTTCAGCCTTTTGGTTTCAGGTGCCCATCCTGGGCCTGATCCTGAAATCCATGAGAGTTTTGGAGTGAGGCCAAGGCCTCTGTAATCCTGTATGCAGGCTGCAGGAAGCAGAAGTCCTGTGGAAATAATAGTAACATTGAGTTTAAATGATCATGTTGGGATCATTTTCAGTTAATTGATTTTTTCATTAACAAAATTGATTTATTTTTACACTGTCACGGGCTGGTAGCAGAGTGGGGTGGGACTGGACCAAAAGTGCTTGTTTTTCTCCTAGGTGTTGTATTTTCTCACCTGGATGTTCCACTACTCCCATAGAAATGCAGTACTTAACGCAACTCAAGTGTTTACACAGCACTGCTGTAAAGCAGGCAGTAAATTACTGCCTTTATGGATAGACCTGTGGGTATGTTCTGCTCACTGCCATATTAACTGAATATTAATGCAAAAAAGACATGAAGAATAGTTATACCGACTTGTTATGCTGTTAGGATAATATAAGGTTTCCTGGCTGCTGTACAGCCCCTTTCCATCCTGCATGTACTGCCCTGCATGCGTGCTCCAGTGAAGGTCCTTGTGTGTCCCACAGCAGCCTGTTCCCAGCCCAGAACACCCAGAGCCAGCTCACCCCGTTTATGGGCAGTGGTGTTATTAACCATATTATACAGAACACAATTCTTAATCCTAAAAGGCCCGGCCTTTGTTGTAGGGCCTCGATGGGCAATTCCAAGGAACCCTCACCTGATAAATCTTCTTCCTGGTTGTTAGCTTTGCTTTGATGAGGGAGTGTTTCAGGCAAATTCAGGATGAGCCACACCTTACTTCCTTACTGTGAGCAACAGGGATCGATCAACTCCTCGCTCCACTGTGCTCTGCTGTCCCTCCTCACCTGGGAGCTGAGCCAGGACCCTTGGTGCAGCTGCCTGCCCAGCTCCCAGCGCGGGTGAGGAGCAAGAGCTCAAAGAGAAATGGGGGAGAGTTGAGAGGAGCTGAACCATGGGGTGGCTTGGAGGGCACTGTTGACAGGCAGTGAAAGGAAACAGAGCGGGCACTGTGTAAACTAGTATGGAAGAGGCAGCTTTGGGTTGGAAGATGCAAAAGGAATTGCTGAGCAGAGCAAATCGCATAATAGCACCATAGCTAAAAGTAGCAGAATCAGGCTGGTAGGCTCTATTTCCAGACTGGCACACACAAATGCTTAATCTAATATTTGATAAGGCCCATAAACAGCTGGATTACTGCGATCCTGTGATCAGCCTGACAGAATCGGCCTGATTCTGACCTCACACAAGTGCAAAAGAATTTCTGACTTTGTCCCTGTACGCTGCGTGCAGGTCTTTGGGTAATAAACCACGAACACAGTTCAAGGTTATCATTTCACATTAACAAGGGCTGGCTGAGAGAGTAAAGTAACCAATTAAGAATTACAATGGGAGCCTGTTGTAGTGAAGTCATGGAATTTTCTCCATGAATCCTCTCAGTTACAGGCCTGGTCCTGCCGTCTTGACTCTGAAGGGCTTTGACATTGGGGCAGAATTGCAAGGTGCAGTCCTGTGGGAAGGGGCTCACTTACAAGTTTCACTAGTTTGCATTTAAACAACTTGCAGCTTTCATTCTCTTCTCTACAAGCAGAGTTTCACTGCAGCTGAGTTTCCCGTAAATGGGTTCCACAGAATTAATTACTGGGTCTAAAAATGATTCAGTTACCTTTTTCCTAATGTTCTGAGATTGCTTACAGGGTGTGAGTTTGAATCCATCTGGAAACTGGATATGTAGCATTGCATTTCTTCTCAAGGGAGGAATAACCAGGTTACCAGAAGAACAAGAAAATAACCTAAATTCACATTTCAATCCTGCAATGTTCTCGCTAGTGTGAGTTTTACTTTTTTTTTTTAAGGATACTCATTACAGAAATAAATTGTTTAAGCACATGTAGTTGCTGCAATTGTTTTTCCCATGCGTTAAAAATTTAAACAAATATGTTATACCTGAAGTTAAAAAACTCAATCTCAGAACTTTACAGCCATGGTAAAAATCACTGGTTAGAGATTTTGGAGCCAGGAGAGATAACTTTGATTATCTGCCTTGTCTAACATGAAACTCGGGTTGTCAGTCAGGAATTCCAGTAACTTTTGTTTAGGGCTTTGTTTGAGTTAGATTGTCCTGCTGAAATTTAACACCTGCAAAAGCAAACAAAACTTACTTACTCCTTATTTAAGCCATTATTTACTCACTGTTTCTTTGTGGTGGCATTTGAAACACAATACTTAATTGCCGCTTGAAGCACAGAAAAGAGATCGTTTCAAATACTACACATTGGCAATGGTGGGGAAAATGGCGGACATAATCTTACTTGAAACATCACCACTATTTCAAAAGTCCTTAGCACTGCACGAATGATATTGCATGCTGCATTTTAAGATAATTCCTGTACACAGGGGTTGAGGGGTTTTTTTGTTACATTCCTTTTTTTTTTTTTTTAATTAGGGTGCAGACTGAACTCTGAGACAAGCAAGAACTTTGTGCAAGAATCTGTGCTGTTATCTAAAGAATATTGTTTCTTATCTCTCTGGATTCATACAGCACGGCTAAACCCACTACAGTGATGAGTGAGCAGTTATTTCAGGTGACAGGGGTGGAGAGTATTGAGAGCAACACAGGGAAGGAGTACATTTAGATATCAGGGAAGATAATATGATAGAAAATTATTCCTTGCTGTGAGATTGCTCGCATATGGGCCAGCCTCCTAAAGGGATCAGGAGAATTCCTATCAATTTGAACACATATGGAAGAAACGCTGCGCTGCTAGAGATGGTTGCACTTGGAGAGAAATAGCATGGGTGAAGTGCTTTTGTTAGTCCCGTCCGCTTGCCTTCATGGAGCCCCTTAGCTGCAGCTCTCCAGGGTGGTCCTGAGGCATCCCCTGCACATCTGCATCATGAACACCCCATGAATCAGCCGCACATGCACACCACCCTGTTTTATTGTGGTGTCTACAGCCCTTTTGGCATTTTCCTACCTCACAGTGTGAGGCAGGTGAAGGGAAGCTAGGCCAGCGGCCAGGACTCTCAGTTTTCCGGCTCTCTGCTGCTGTCCCGCCTGGCAGACCAGCCATGGAGGGCTGGGCAGGGAGACTGCCCCGCAGGCCTGGCCTGCTGCGTCCACATGCAATGGGCTGAGCCCTTCTCGCAGGCTTTCGCCAACAGGCCTCAAAGACCAGTTTCCCAGACGGTAGGCAAGAAGCCGCTCGTGGCCCCGAGCCCAGCACCCGGACACTGAACTGAGGCCATGCCTGAGGTGACTGCGCTTCAACACGCTGTGTCAAAAACAGGCTATGTTACCCAGTATGACCTACTGGGAAGCCCTTGCTGTAATGACATCCCAAGTTCTAACAGCATTTGGCCTTAAAACTGAACTCTGCAAAAGAAGGCCATAGCTGACGTTGTACTTTCACTTCACTCTCCACCTGCCCTGGCAGGCTGACCACAGTCAGGGAGAATACCACAGGGCAACCCACTTTCTCATAGGAAAATGCCAGATGGAACAGCATAGCATGCCTTAGGGACCATCTGGTTCACCCATGTCTACAATGTGTTTCCAGCTCTTGTGCTCCTGGTCACTCTCGCATCCAGGATTGAGCCAGGGATGGCTTTTGAGATAATCCAATGCAAGTCTATGAAAGTTCTAATGGACATGCATTTGTATTGAACCACCCAAAGCAAAGGCCAAATGACATGGTTGGGAAAACCAGACAAATTTCTTAGATACAGAAACTCTGCTTCATGTCTGATTGCTGCAATGATGATGGTTTTACCACTCCAAGATAATTAAACATACTGAACAATTATCTCATGAACGAGTAGCTCCGGAGTCACCAGATCCTCACCCTCAACTGATACTAGGTGGAGGGACACAACACCCTGCTTCTGGAGTCCAGCAGCACCTCACCCTTCTCCTCCCACACTGTAAGCACTTGAAGGTCAAAACAGAGCAGTGGACAAACAAATTTGGCTCCAGAGGCGTTGCTAGCAATTGCTGAGAGGTCATGCAGATGAAACCATGGCATGGAGGGTGATCATAAGGTTACATGTTACAGATTTTTCCCCCTCATCTTACATTTGTCTTTTATTAAAAGAGACAAAAGCATTCATCACACTACCTGTAAAAGATAATCAGCTTATTAGTAAGTGAAGTACTGAGCTGAGCCGTGTTCTGCCTAGGAGCCAATCAAGTCTGCATGAACTCCTGGTTACACCTGAGGCAGCACTTTAGCTCTATTTTGAAGGCTCAAGTGGTACTCAAGTAGCACCTAGGTTCTGAGTTACCTGCTGCAAACAGGTGAAATCCACCTGCTATTTTAAAGGTAGTATAACGATGCTATTTTCCAAAGTGTTTTGAGGAGTTGCTAGCCAACACGCTACAAGACTGGGTGTTTATCTTTTGTGTCATGCGTCAGAGGTAATTACTTCACAAACTAGGTGTGTCATTGGGAAGCACTGAAAACTCCCTTTGTTTCAGGTTGCCTGCATGCCTCAGTGTGGCAGGTGAGCAGCAATCGACCCCATCCCCTTCTCCTCCAGCGAGGCCTCACAGAAGTTATTTGGTTTGGTAGCCTCTTTGTTTCTGAGTTACTGGCTTTAAAGCAGCTGGGGCTGATTAGATAAGGTGCCTGTGTATCTGCAGCCTTGACATAAAATGGATTTAGTTTGCCCTCACTGTTTAGCGGGGTTGTTGAAAACTACTTAAGGATATATGTAACCATTTGTAAATTGTGTATGAGCTGTTCGCTATGAAACACAAATAGCTTTTTCTTGTGAATGAATATTTAATTGAGGTACAGTTCCAGGTAAGCCCTTGCAAAATACCAGAGTTAAAATTCAGGTCTGGTGAAAGTAGGCAGTGTTCTGCTTTGTTTAGCAATGTCACCCTGCTCATACCTGCCTTGTATTTGGTCTTAATGTCTTTATCAGTGCCTGCCTGTTTTCGGCGTTATTGTGTTATCACAGAGCAGAGGATTTCCCAAGACATAGGTGGATTCTTGTACTTCAGAGTCCAGCTTAGTGTCTTACTCATGATATACTAAGGTCAAAATTACCCTCCTGTATCTGCAAGAGAAGTTTCCATTGCATGTTCTTTTCTAATTCAGCGCTGGGAGTTCCCTGTGCAGCTTGCACTGCCATTGGGCAGATGCAGCCTGAGCAGAGCAGACAAAACTTTTGCCTCTAATGGCGCTCAGAAATGTTCTTGTCTACAGCGGAAGCAAGTGATGCAGAGTAGGAAGGCTAATGTACAACCATGTACAATGAACAGCAACCCAAATATTACACGTATTTTCTTTCTCTTGCTATTGGATGCAGCTGTTAAGGCTAACCAGCCTCACACTACAAAATAAACCTGATCTCTAATGTTCAAAGCGGGGAGAGGCCTTGTTGCGTAGAGCTCTTAAATGAGGCTCGGCAAAATATAGGAAGATAATCTGAAAGAGACAGTCCTGAGTGGAAAAATAATAGGCTAAAGTGATATTTGGGACCTTCTAAACTTTACCTAGTAAGCTCTGCATCAAGCAATTCTTTCTGTTTCAATTAGGTAAAAAACAGAGAAGATGGCCTTTTATTTTGATAGCTGGCACCAAACTGCACAGTAATGTACAGCTTATATTACTGACTTATCTGAGGCAAGAACCATGCTAGATGTTTTATCTTGGCTCAGTATTTAACTGCAAATGGCATGATATATAGTGCATCTTCTGAAATTGAATGAGAAATACAAGTACCAGTCAATGCAAACAATTTTCAAATCTTACACTGAAAGAGCACTTGGCCATGGAGAGAACTGGGCAGGAGACAGAATCACCATTACTCAGTCGTGAGACTGGGATTTAAGGCCTTTCTAATCTTACAGGCTTGATTTGAGAATCACCAGGTGAAACTCAGCAGCTTAGTTTAGGCTGAAAGTCAAACAACATGGTCCTTCTGATCTTAACAGGTGTGAGTCAGCATCATATCACAGGAAAAGAAAATGTACTCTATATCCATTAATTGCACATTGAAATCTGCACTCTTATTTTAGCCCCAAAATTCTGAATTTTGGCACTCTTAGTTAAGTTGAAATAGCTTATACTTTGTATTTTTGAACTCTTACAGCCTCATCGTCACAGTGAGAGCAATACAAATGTCAGCAGTATATATATAATTATAAAACAACTTGGAGTAAAAAACCTCCTGTCCATAGACTGATGAATTATTTTTTCCCTCTATCAACCAGTGGGCATTTATTTTGCCTCCACCTTTCTTACTACTGCTCTAAGCACAGATCTGTGCTCCATTTGCGAAGCACATGAACTAAGTTAGTTAACATTATTTGACCTGCTGTTTTTGTCAACACTGTCTTTATATATAATCTCAAGTTTGATGTTAAAAAAAAACCAAAAACAAAACTAAAAGAGCCAGTCCTTGTAGAAGGAGTTCAGACTTGCAGGGGGTATTTGCAGTATATGGCACTCAGCTCTGCTTTTAATCAGATTTCAAATAAAAAAAAAGCACAAAGGAAGATATCAAGGTGGAATAGAGATTACTTAACAAGGGGAACTCCCTTCCTCTTTCCTTTCTTATCATACGCATTAAGATCATTATTTCATTTTAAGACGTAAAAGCTGTGTTGCCCCTAGTTTCCATTTGCTTTGAGTCTTGGACAAACATGGCTGGATTTACACATGTAGTATAATCTCCACAAATTCAGTATGTCATGAACTTCATTCGTCATTTTACACATTTTTAGACAATGCTTTGTGACATGATTGTTCTCATTCAATAGATTCAGAAAACTCTCAGTGCTTTTTCTATTTGTTTATTTTTGTTGGTAAGATCAATAATTCATTGTGGATTTCAGTTGCAGAGATGATTACAATAGATTTTCCTTCCCTGATCACATGCATGTTTAAACCTGCCTTTACTTTAAGTAATATTTTATCTATATTTTACCTATCACTGTTTTGCGTTCCCCATCCATTTTAAATAATTTCTCAGTCTCAGCATACTCAAAATGTAAATGCCAAATTACATTTTGTTTCAGTCCAAAACAAGATTTTATTGCACACTTTGTATCACTCCCTCTGAAAGTTTCCTGTGGAAGAAGAGTGAAGAATGTGTTAGGAGAGTTGTTACTAAGACGACTCTCATGGGAACCAAAGGCAAACTGTCCTTGGGACTTTTCAGAATTTTTTGCTGAGGAGAAGAAACATATTCATAATCTTCCTTCAACCTTTCCTCTCTTTTTAGGATGGGTAAGAACAATCCAGATCAAAGCCTGAATTTGCCTGCTTCTTTTTCTTTCTTACCACATTTTAAAATAACCCTTTACAAACTTCATTATATATACATTTCTTCATAACCTGGCATGTCCCCATAGGGTTCCATGATGATCAATCAGAGGGTCATGTAATCCCAAGGAACACTTGGTGGTGCAGCTAGAAAATAAAAGGAATGCAAAGATAAGGGTCTTCTAGCATGTAACCATTGGATCACTTAATGAGGTTTATTTCCAGGCTTGAACCCACCTAACCATTTGTTAGTACAAAATAAAGTTGTGGGAACCCACGCTTACTGGAAAAAAACATTAACTGAACTTGGCAGCAGCTTCTCATTTAGGAGCAACCGAAAATGAGACACATGCTTTGCACTCTTTTACCTTGTATATCCCCTTCAAAAGAAACCCAGAGAATGTCAACAGTGCTTTGTCAACAGATGCTGGTCCACTGTGACTTGAGTTCATCGGGTTTTCAGTAAGTTCAGTGTGAATAGTGGGGAAGCAGCTCTCAGTGCAGACAGAACTAGAACTCTCCAGGTCCTTGGCCATTCCTCCTGAAGTCTGACATTTCAGGAATTATAATGCCAAAATTTCAGAAACTGCAATGGGCAATAAGCTGTGTATTCAGTCATGCATAATGAAAAAGAAACATTGTCAATAATACCATAAGGTTTTTTTTCCTCCTACAGTTCTTCCAATTGACAAAGAAAATCACCCTCTTGACTGTCCCACATGAGAGCAAATCTCAGTAAATCTATACGACATGGCGCAGAATGTGGCATCCTTTAACTACTATATTGAATGTCCTTTCTTTTAACTGCTATACTAAATGCATGGTCTGTGAGTTGTCAAGAGGACAGAGTTAGCTACTATAGATTTCCAGTTAGTAAAAAAACCCCAGAGTAAAACTGCAAATGAACCAGCAGAGATGCCGCAAAACTTTTCCAGCTATGCCTTGCCAAAAGTCCTAAACCTGGATGAAGCTTTCTGCATGGAGAAAAAAGGAGGTCAAGGCTGGCTCTTTTCGAGACTATTGATTTTGCGTGAGCAACCAAGAATGGTGTTTTTAGGGCACAAGATTCCATGTTTCCCAGTTCCGGAATGGTCCGGCTTAGGAAGTTTTATGTTGACTAAAAATTGGCTGGCACCAAGCCTGTTAAGCAAAAGCCACTTCATAGCAGTAGGACTTGCTTGAGCAAATTCTGGCCAATACCTGGAATTCATAAATGTTTTACATCAAGTTGGAATGTTATTGCAGATTGAAGTAGAACGGGAAAATTACATGGGAATTCTCTTTAAAACAGGGAAGGCAGGCTCGATGAGGATGGCAACACGCAGTTTGGTTATGGCTCAGTAAGGCACAGGAGCTGTTACACAGAAGAAAACAGAAACAGGGTTCTCCAACTGACCTGCTGAACAATCAAGATCCTTTCATCACCTCCTCTGCCTTAGTAATTCCTGTAATTTTTTAGTAATGCTACCCTCTTAATAAAGCAGGTTAAGTGCTGGATCAGAGCAGATCTTAATCCTGTAACTTAAAAGCTTCATTTTGATGGGGGGTCTTATGCTTAATTGTGAGGTCTGATTGAAGACGCTGTAGTTAGGGTGGCTGTAAAAACTCTCTCTTGCTTAGCTAATACCTAAATCTAGACGTAACCAAGTTCCGTAGATTTTTCATGTGAAAATTTCCCCAGCTTCTACATCCATATCTGTTTTTTTCATATTTGTCTTTCTGCCCCAGGCTGTCTTGATGGGCGTTGATTGCTTTGTGCCCATTTCATGCCTGCTCCAATATTCCCTCACCCAGACTCCAAACGGGATTAAGTCGGTAAGCACTCTTAGATGATGCTTATCAGTATTACACATGGTGCCCATGCTCCAAACATTCGGTATGCTGACTGTCATGACACTCTTAGGAAAGCCAGAGAAGGGAGGGCTTTCATCCCCCCTCTGGAAGAGAGGGGAGCTAGGCTGGTCTGCATCAGCAAAGGATGAGTAGGCTTCTGTATAAAAGGGAAGAAGGGGCTGGCATTAGATACCTTCCCATCCTTCTGCAGGGGAGGTGGGGAGAGAAATATAAAGGAAGGAGCTCAGGGACCCAGCTATAGAAGAGAATTTCATACTGTCACAAAGACACCTTGTTACCCCACCCAACCGAGCATTTAACAAGGCACCCTGCTGTGCAGGTAAGGGGATTTGAAAACGCACCTAGCAGAAGGCAAAACCCCAAGAAGGGGGTGAAGGTCTTTAGCATATGTTCCAAGCTGGCAATTGTTCTCGTTCCTTCCACAGAAGACAATTCTGCCTGTGTAAGCTCAGTATGTTCATGCTGGTTGGTTTTGGGTGGAGTGGTGTTGAGTAAGCTGGTAGTTATGGATACCATTGAGGTATCTACCTTTCCCCATGTATTGCAGGTGATTGTGGGAGAATGGCACAAGGTTACATGCTGTGGCAAACAGGAACCTAAAGATTGTATGTTGCCACACTTAATTATTAGTCACCTAAATTCCTTTTGCCTCTAGGTCTCTGCAGTTAGGAAGCAGTGGCAAGTGTTAAAAAAAAAAAAACAAAAACAAAAAAAACCCCAGGGGTTTAAGCTTGGATATATAAGTAACATATAGAAACAAATACTTACCTGACTGATTCAAGACACTGAAGAGATTATGATGTATTAAATGAGGCATTGCTCTGACATGGAATCACTCCAGGGTGATGGTCTCCAAGCCCATTTTGAGCTATGGACAGGAAAGGATTTTGGGAGTGGAAATCTCCCAGGATGGAAATGGGCTTCCCATTAGATCTGTGCAATACCCTGTTTCTAGGGTATGCAGACACACACACTTGTTTTGACTTTTCTTTTTCCAATCAAAGCCAAAATCTGGATTTTAAGGAATGAACATATCTCCTCTCTTTCCTTTTCCATCCTCCCCCAAAAAAATCCATGAACGCCACTTAGGGTTCTGGGTGAGAGCGGCAAAAGCTGGGTTCTTACAGCACTTCTTATTTGGAACACTTGTTCCTTGTGCTTGGCATCTAGTCCAGTCCATCTCCAGTATCCTACTGAATAAGGCATGAATCCCAATATAAACTTATCGCTTAACAGAAGACCATAGAAATTTTCCTCACAAATCATATTTTGTTAATTCACCTGATCCAACTAAATCTCAGTGGAATTGTTTCATCTGGAAATGGAGGCCATATCTGTTTCCCAAATACGTTTGATGCCACGGCCCTTTTCTTAGAAGCTGTTCAGCTTAGACTATTTCTTCTCACCTGCCGTTGCAAGCTGCCGCCCCCATGGCTCCATTTTGATGGTAAAGCCTCCTCTAATCCCTGAGGATCATGCAACAGGAAAAGAATATAACCGTGAATTCTCTCAGCCCCCGACTCGGCTTCCCTCCCCTCTCTTCCGCAGACCTGACACAGTAACAATTCTTTTATTTTAATGTGGCACTGCCAATTGCTGCCTAGTGGACTCTGTGAGGGAAGACACCATTTGGATCTTCTCCAATGCAGGACCTGTATCGTTAGGGCTGGCCTTTTTGTTACCATCCCTTGATATTTCCCAGGGTCTCCCCTGCCCTATATATTTTCCATTTAGTAGGTTGTTATTCACCTTGTTCTATGCATCCCTGTTCTCGTTCTATGCCTCTTCTGACCAAACAGCCAGACGCTGCTTGAAGCAGGGATGCTGCAGACGGCTGCTTGGGTACAGACTGGCCGATTTCCTTAATCTTACAGTTCAGCTACGTGCCATTGCCAGCATGGCAGAAGAGCTGCATCCTATAGGCTGTTGCCCATGACTATGTAAATACAACGTGCTCTTGCGACCAGCCAAGCGAGGAGATGCTGTAGGAGGCCAGCAGCTCTGGCAGACACTTTGTCTGCAGGAGCATGTTCCTTCATGGATGAAGAGGGAGAAGGAACAAGGGGCAGGACACAGACTTTGTCGTCTTGCTGTGCCTATAAATTGTTAGGCTACTTGCATGATCTTTTTTGGTCTTGATGAAAGATCAGTGCCAACTGAAGTATATTCTTTGCTTTCTAGTTTCTGAGCTTAGATGGATTTTCAAACTTTTCCCTCTTGCTGCTGTTGCTGAAAATGTGCCTTAACACACAAAACAATCCTGCATTAAGTAATCACATCTCCTGTCTTTGGACTTCAAGAAACACACAAATTATTACAGACTAGCAATAAAAGACAAGAAGCACCAGAGACCATCGCTACAAGAAGCAGTAACTCATTCCCTGTTCCCGGGCGCCTGGGCAGTGAGCCCATGCACGGCGGCCCTCCCTCAGACTCCTCTCCTTCCCCTAAACCAGGCACCTTCCCCGAGCCATCCACCGACTCGAGAAACGCCGTCCCTGCCGAGCCGCACCAGGCGGGGCCCTGCCCGCTGGGCACCACTGGGCCCCCGGCGCAGCTGGCGGCGGCAGGTGCGGGCGTGGCGGTGGGGCTCGGCGGGGCTTGCCCCGGCAGCCATGTTGTGGTGGGCAGGGAGGCAGGGCTCAGCACCGGGCGTGAGGGTCTCCCCACGGACGGGAGGCACGGAGGAGAGGCGAAACAAGGAGGCCTCTCCACGGCTGTGCCCGGCGGGTTATCGGGACAGCACCGCCCCCGCCCACCGGCACCTGTTGCTCGACGGTTCGTGGGCGGCCCCGCCTGTTCTTTACCCTGTGGGGGCTGAGGGGCGGCTGGAGGCTCCGGACCTGGGTTCTCCCTGTGTTCCGGGGGCGTCGAAGCGAGACCGGCAGGGGTGGCTGGGTAAGGCCGGTCCCGCGCTCGGAAAGCGCCGGCGGCGGTGAGTCACCGATGCGGCCCCACCTGCGTACTTAACCGCCGCCGGGCGGCCGGCGCCGCACTCGTGGGCTGTACTGCCGCTGCGGCCGGGAGCGGCTCCTTCCTCCCTCCCTCCCTCCCTCCTCCTCCTCACAGGGCGCTCGACTGAGGCGACGCAGCCGCTGCATGAACGTTTGTCTTGGGAGCAGGAGAAGCACCAGCAGCCCTCAAAATGCCGAAGCCGGTAAGTGGGGCACGGGGGATATGGGTGGGCGCTCTGTGGCGCTGTACTGGGGCCGTTAGGAGCTGCCCGAGCTCGGGCGCCTGACGGGGCGGTAACCTCCCGGTGCGGCGGCGTGGGCTTTTCCCGGGGCCCTGCCGCCTCTGCACTGGAAGGGCTGAACCGAAGTCCCCGCCGCGGCCCGAGCTCCCCGTGGCAGGACGGGGCTTTTCGGTTCGGACACTCGCAGAAGTTCTCCGCGGTACGAGGAGGGAGCTGCGGGCACCCCTCGGTTCGCACAGGCGCTCCAGAACCAAATAAGCGGCTACTTTAAGCAGGAGGAATAACTAGAGCGGCCGGGCGGTTTAAGACGTTGCATGCGCCCTCCGGAGCGGCGCTGGAGCTGTAACGGACGGGCGGCGGTGGGCGCGGGCCGCCGGCAGGACAGAGACGGCTCTGGGGAGCTGGAGGGGCGCCTCGCCTTCCCCCGCCCGGCGGGACGCCGCTCCCCCGCCCCGCCGCCGCGGGGAGAGGAGGAAGGAGCCTCGGGAGCCGCGCTTGAGAGAGATCAAACGGTGGATTACTCCGTCTTCTGCTGTGCCTCCGTCCTAGAAACGTACAGACCTCCCGAGCAGCTCTTAAATGAAGAAGTTTTATGACACTCCCACTTAACGAGAGATGGCAAAACTGTACTGGCTTCCATTTAGTGTATGGCCTACGTATTTATCTACAGGACGCGTGTATTTCTCTGTAAACATATAAGAAACTTTTTTCCCCCTTGCTTTGTGATCTGAAAATTAAATGGCAGGGACTCTTAATGCAGTTTTCCACAGTAGTCTTTAACAGTCGTTATCAAAAACCTGTTTCTTCCTTTTGTATCTTTTTTTTTAATTGAACAAACTTGGCTTTTCCATCCCTCCTTTTTTTCTTGACAACCCCACCCCGATTTTCTAGTGGGTTTTTTTCTTGTTTTGTTTTAAAATCTGCTACTATTCTGCTAGTTAGAAACAACAGTTGCCTTGAGAAACTAACTGCCTAATGCAAAGCTTTGAGCAGTCATTGGAGCAGCCGCACTTTTGAACTCTGAGGAGCATAATCAGAACAGATTGTTGTTGCTATCTATTTTCAATAGAGGCAATATTTCTTAAAATGCAGTGCAGTGAAAGACTTATGTGGGTATTAGTTACACCCTGTGAAATGGGAGTAAACAAGCTTATCTTTATGGTAATAAGCAATTGATGTTTGACCACCATAACATAAAAGTTACTTGCATTTTTTTCTTTTAGAAAAAAAAAATTGCTAACTTATGTTGCAGTTTCTGTAAACCTACAAAAAACGTGCTTGATCATTTTTAAGAACTGCTAAATCTTCAGTCTCCCTGGGTGTGTTTCATCAGTAGGAGGTGATATATTACTGCATATAAAAAACGTATACTGAAAGGGTCCAAGTGGGAGAGAAAATACATAATTTACAAAGCATGGATATAAAAGATTGTGTGTGAATAATCTCTCTCTGCCTTATTAGCCATTTGCTAATTGCAGAGTGCTTTCTTGAAATATCCTGGTCAGAATAATCTGAAATCCTGGTTTAGGATTAAGTCATACTGGAATCCATGGATAGGTGTGGAGAAACTCTTTAATCTCTTAAAAAAAAAAAAAACCAAAACCAACCAGCCATCTTCATCCTTTTACCTGGCATGGTTATGTTCATATTCCCTCATAGATAGTGATTTTTGTTTGTTTCTTGGCTGACTAGCCAGTGAATAACAAAGGTGGATGATATAAACCACCTTCCACTGGGGGAGGACAGTTACACTCTAATAATTTCTGAGGTGTGACCTACTGGCTGGGATTTATGGACAAGACTCTGTGTCTTGTCCATAACTTTTTAAAGCAATTTTTTTAATCTACTGTTCAGTAGGGCTAACTGCCACCTTACTGTAAAGAGAAAAGAGCAGTTTTGCAGAGGTTATTTTAATAAAAACATGCTGTTTGGTCTGACTGCTTTAGACTGAGACTGGATTTGGATGCTTCCCAGCTGAGCTCATTTGGTCTTAATACAACTAAACAGGATTCCTGTCGGTTTGCAGAGAGCAGGGGGAGAGGATTTAAAGCTGGCTGTCACTCCAGTGGCAGAACTGTGCTCAGGATGAACATGACAGCAGCCTTTGGCATGCCTGAGGAATGATAGTGCGAACTCGGGACGCACAGGGAGGCAGTTTTACTTTCTGATGGATACTAAATATTTATTATCTATGCTTGTTTGCATGTGTCTGCATGGCGTAAGCGTATATGATGTTGCTTGGCAGACTTCAGGCTGTTGTGGGTGAAGTTTGACGAACTGGTTATCAGTTGTCATCTTGTTACTTGTAAACAAAAGCAAAATTTTGGCACTGCTGCTCCCTCCACCCCACCTCAAAATCCAGTAAGTTAAACCTTTATATGAAGCTTTTGTTATAACAAAAATACGTAAGCACACACAAAGCTTACAGATAGTGTTTGGAATTTATTCTCTCACAATAAACAAATAGTAAGTCCATTCACACTAGAATGTTAGTGATCTCATATTTTAATTGAGTACCAAAGTGAAGTGCTAGCAAGCCAACAGTATTCCATATTTTGTGGTAACATTTACTCACAATTAGTTGGATCTGATGCATATCTACCATGCTTAAAATAAATTTTAATAAGACTGGAAAATAATTCTGGAATATATTTGTTAATATAGGCAAGTGTTAAATTATAATTTAACACAGATGTTCTGCCATGTGTAACAGTTAAAGTAACAAAATCTCTCTGAGGTAAGCTATAAATACATAACTTATTGTATGCAGTGCATAAGAGTTTATGGCTGGGAGTTCCTCAACAGTTCAGATATGTAATTTCCATCTAGTTTATACTGAGGTTCATTAGGTTTCACCAGTGGTGAATTATTATGTAAGGAAATGTCAGAGATGTCATCTTGTCCAAATCTTGCTGTGTTATCTGAAAGCAAGTGAAATGCTAAATAAACTTAATTGCTCAGCCTTGCATCTTTTCATTACTGGGGTGTCTGTGTTACTCCTAGATGCATGTTACTAGTTGATTCCTGTTTGACTCATTGAGTGGATAGTGTTTTAGCTGAATTATATTCTTTTGCAAAACAAACCAATCTAATAAATTGTGGCTAGAACAGCATGGCTGTGGGCTAATGAACATTATCTACATAAGAAGGAAACGTGATCTCTTGTCTATAGACCTGTTAATTTGATCTGACCTACCAGCATTCTTTGTTACTTTATTGAAGGTGGATTATTTTTTTGGTTTGTTTTTTTGTTCCTGGGGGGGGGGGGGGGATTAAAGCTTAACAAGAAATGAAGTCAGCTTTGCAGTAGAGCATTTGATGTAGTGTCATGCAAGAACTTTTAACACTTGTGTGCATGTGTATACAACCATGTAAAGAGAGGAAAGCAGTAAATGCAGTCTAACAGCTTCTGGTGCTAAAGAGAATACAAGTGAATAATATCGAGGCACCATTTTTTTAATACCTTTACTAATGGCCTACTAATGTAGTCAGAAAGCTGAGCATACTAATGAAATCTGCTAATGCCTGCTGTTGAGGGAAGGGTGTTATTGAGGCAGAGGGCCACCATATAAAGGGGATTGAAGGACTGTGGTAATAAGTATTACTATTACAGTAGTTAAACTTGGAGGGGTGGGAGAAGAAGGTCCCTCACTCTGTAGGGTAGAAGGACATGGATTAATCGGTGGTAAGATGACTGTCGTCCATATCATCTGCAATGCACAGGGCTTCTCTAACAGATAGTATGAATAGAAGGAGGTAGTGAGATCTTTCCTTGAATATAGGTTGCACTTATCTGTGTCCAGGAGAGACAAATTCAAATAGAATCAATAGAGAAGGGTTATGGGATGACTAGAGGCATAAAGCCATCTCACGATACGAGAGTACCTGGCCAGTTTAGCCTGGTAGAATTAAATGGGTTGCCTCTTCCTTCACCTGTATAAAATGTAAGGGATTTAAGTACCAGGAACTGCTTTAAGCAGAACTTGTGGTTTAAGATACTTTTAAACATTAGAGCAGTTCAGTGCGTGTGGTGGGGTTTTTTGTGGGTGGGTGGGTTTCCCCCTTGTTGGTCTTAAGAGACTATTCCAAGACTTAACATCCCTTAAGATAAAGTTTGACAAGGACACAATTTAATGCTGCTGCCTGTAGGAGTGGAAAACTGGAACTGATGATTCAAAAGGTTTTTTCCCAGCCCTGTGTTGTTAATAATGTGCTGGTGTGTGCTAGGCATTTAGTGGTTAGACAAGTGCTCTGTACCTGTTTGATGTTGAATAGACATGAATTCTGAAAAGAAGAACTTGAAGACAGCATGCAAGTATTCTGCCAAACTTCTAGCTGTCTGTGAAGAGATTATGGCATTAAAATTCAACAAATTTATGATAAGCCAGCCCAAAAAGGTGCAAGTGTAGTGACAGGAATTTATTCTAAATACAAATAATTAATAATCATTCCCAGATCTTTCCAATTTATTCTTCACTGTGTATCTTCTAACTAAACATAGCAGTTTTATCTCCAGGTTCTTCACAGCAGATTGCTATGACTGGACTGAAATAAAAATAATTTTTTCATATCCTTAAGTGCTCATAATTAAGTAAAATACTCTTAGCATATGGATACCTATAAATTTAGTCAGGAATAAAATCTTATCCTTTCTTTCTAAGCACCAGTTGCAGTACCTCAGATGATATGATGTATGGTGTACTAGATACCAGGAGGTATATACTCTGGTGCAAAATGGAAATGTAAGGAAGCCTCCATTTCCCAAATATGAGAGCTCCCACTCATAGCTGCAAAAGTAAGGTGGAGGATTCTATTATTAGTAAATTTAGGGAGTAGTTCAGAGATGACTGAAGTTGTAAGAGAATGAGCTCACAATTATGCCAAAACCCTGAATTACTGCATGAGCTGAGTAAGCATTTCCGAGGGCAGTTTGTTCTGGGATGTTAGCTGCTTCAGAGAAATCAGGGGTGTCAACTGTTATGTTAGTCACTACTTAAAGAATTTCTTAGCCTTCTTAAAGGGCAGAGGAGGGGGAGATAAGCCTTCCTGTTCTCCTTCCCTCCACCCACATAAACATCTTCCTCTGTCCACAAAAAAAAAAAAAAAAGCAAGCTGTGGTATGTCAGGACTTCTTGAGAATAAGACTTCTTGATGACCACTGAAGATTCCCGCATCAGTGTCATTCTTCTTTGGCACTCTGCGTCCAAAGAGCTTTACGTGCACTGTAAATCCCATAATCACTCAATTGACCTTGAAGGAAGGCAATGCTGCCTGCAATCACTGAACCACACTGCACGCTGTGTTAGGTAATGTATTTTAGCTGTGTTCTGTGCTTCCTTTGAAGCCTGGTTTCAGCATTAGATAACATTTAGCCTGTGAGCTGAGAAGTACAGCTTTTTGCAGAAGCAACTGAAGTCTCTGGCTTTTACTGAGCAGTGTGTGGGACTCTTTTTCCCTAGAAAAGGGAGAAAATTTTTGCTGCGTGAGGCTGGAAACAAGGCGTAGCTCAGTGTAACAGCTAACCATATTGCCTCCGTGTTGCTCACTTTTTCAGATCCAGATATTGTTTCTAGTTCCTACTTCATAGTGGGGAAAAATTGCCTGCCTTCTCTGCATCTGCTCTCATCTTTGAGGGAGCATGAGTAGCAGTTGTGCTCAGCTGGCACTAATGGGCACCTGGTACTATCAGCTCTCCATTAAAACAAAAATCCTGAGTCTAAGAATTCAAATGCAGGAGGCTCATCTTCTAATTGAGTAAGCAAGAGAAACTGTTGCTTGATGACCAAGGACTTGTGTTTGGCTACCTACTGTGTAGGCTCAGTGGAGGAGGTGCTGGCACCGCTACGCAAAGTCTGTAGCCTTCTGCTAGCTTTGAGAAGGGAGTATGGAATTGCTGTGTTTGAGAGAGGGTTATTGTGCACTTGCTTCTCCTTCCCACTTTCATGAGCGAGTGCTCTAGCAATTGCATAAAACTCAGAGGCATCGTTATTGTCATCTCTTCCTCTCTTGATTTTTGCATGAAAATGTCCATGTTTGCTGTGGTTGTTCTAACCTCAGTGTGGAATGTGTGAGAGGAGCTCCTCTGGGGATGCAGGTGGATGGACATCCAGTTGATGGATCTTGAGCAGGCTTGTAAAATGGGTCTAGAGCTGCTCAGCTGTGCTGAGACACCACTGTTCTGCAGATGCATAGAGCAGATCTGTGAGCTGCCTGCTGCCTGAAGAAGTAGAGATTAAAGAATCTCATGTTTGTATTGGGATGCCTTAATTTAGCTTGTGTAGCCCAGTAGAGGACTTCAAAGTCTGTGCTGTAGGATCTGGGCTTCAGAGTTCTTTGTGGGCGCTAGTTATTCTTTAACATCCAGCTGAATACGCTTTAATTGTGAAAGCTTAGCTTGCTTAACTTTTTGTGTTTGTAGAGATAAGTGATTATAGAAAGTTCCTGGTGCACAACGTACGTGTTGTGAATTGATGGGTGGATGCGCGTAGTTGATATTTGGTGATCTCAGTGTAAGAATAGCTTTCCCCTTTGAAAACTGCTACAGCTGTGCAGGCAAACTTTTGAAAGTTACTTTTTCTGCCCCCGCTGTGCTCTGGGTACATTTTGGGAATCACTGGTGCATATTTGTGTGCCATCACAGTTCTATAGTGAAGGGCCTGTGAAGAGTTTCATCTCAGAAGCCCTCAAGCTGTTTTAGGGGTCAGGAAAGGGTGTTTTGCCAATCCTTCCAATCACTTTTCCTGTATGATCTATAGCTTCTCAAGAGCAATCTCTTTGTGCTTGGGTGACATTCCAGGACTTGCAATGACCTACCTTTATCTGGGAGCAAATAGTACCTGTTGCATACTGTTTGAAGTACCGTGTTGGGAAGTGTAACCATTGTAGTGTGTTGGACGTAGATCAGGTTATCAAGCTATCAGAGGTGATCACATCACATAATCCCACTCATAAATTTCACAAATGCCATATAGTATGTTCCACTGAAGTCCATGAGGTAAAATGAAAAAGCCTAACTATGGAACAGGTAAAGCAGAAGGGTGGGGTATTGAATCAATAAATCCCTCTTTGACAAATGCAGAATGAACGTACATCATCACTGGGCCTTGTGTGACTTGGTACACTGCTATTTCTCCTTAAGTAAATGGAGTTCATGTTCCTTCTGCACTTTGACTTCTGTAAGAACATTGCTGGCCTTGCTAGGGCAGGCAGAAAGCCCCTATAGCCTAATAGTATACCTCTGATGTTGGCCAAAAGCTGATGCCTGAGGAAGAGTATTTCAAAGATACGCACCATTGCTTTCCTCTGAGCTGCTGAGGTATTGGGGGCTGAAAGTTCCTATATAATGAGTTACTAAATGGACTTCTGTGAACTTGTCCAGTCTCCCCTTGAGACCATGTGAACTCCAGCATCCACAGTATGCTTTAACAAAGGCTGTCCTAGATAACCTTCACGTTGTTTGGAAAGTTATCTACAAAACTCCTTGCTACAGCAGTATTTGAAAAGCTTTTTTCTTGTTCAGTGTATTGACGCCCTGTAGTTACTCTATTCATAGAGCAGCGAACACGTGGTCCTTGTCCACTCTGTTCATGTAACTCATTTATATGCTTTTACGTCCTAGCCTCAGTTAATTTTCCTTCCAAACTGGGAAGTCCTAACTAGCTTAGTTGGTCCTCTCGTGGAAATTTCTGTGTCTTTGGACATCCTTGAGCTTCTTCCAATTCACATTTGATGAAAATACTGCTTTGCAACTTGTAATGTCTCCATCTGTGAAGAGTTGAGAACATTTCTTCAACAGTTGGTTCTTGGTCCCTTTAAACTCAGGGCATAATCCTGTGAGAGAGTAAGTCATGGGCTTTCCTTGTGTTCACACAGCCCACCCTGCTCCAGCATAATGTGCCGTTCCTCCACCTCAGAAGAGTAATCGTCATACGTTGTGCTGGTACTGTTCACGCAGGATCTATTGAAAGTGTTGAGAGCTGTGTGCTGACAGGCTCTGTTGTTGCCTGGTCTCCATGTGAATATGTCAGACTTTTGACTCTTGAGAATGGCTCTGGGTTTTCCATGCACATTGCTCTCGAGAACCGATGCCTCTGCATAAGCATTGGAATAAAAGGAACCAGTATTGGTGCTCGGATTCAGGGAAAGCTCTGTGGCTATTATATCTTTTATTTAGATTATTTACGCCTTCAGACCCTGCCCCTGTTGTGACTTGGTACTGTGAAGTCCATAAATTGTTGCATGCCTGTCACTTCCAAATGAAGCAGCCAAGCAGAGGTATGAATTGGTGTTTGTGTTCTGGATCAAGACTGTAAGATACTCAGTTATTTTTTTATTTTCCCTTGTGGGGATTGCAGAAGGATCATAATACTTTATGTAGCTAACTCACATAAATATTGGAGATGTTAAATTGTTTAAAAGACTTGGAAATGATAATGAAACTTTTGATCTTAAACCTCTATATTGTCTGTGCTTGGCCCCATGCTGATGTTTCTGATGGAACACCACAAAAGATGGTCTGATTCATTCTAGACTCTGAGGGAATTCTTGACATAAAGCTGATTTGAGGATTGGTTGTGGGGCTTTCTTTAAAGTTCATGTGTAAAGCCTTAGTCTTGCAACTTCATTATGTTTAATTAGATGCAGCAGCTGTCATGATAAAACTGTCTGTGTATGAAGGAGTTGGATCCAGTGGCCCGTAGCTTCCCTCTGTATTTATCCTTTAGGTACAAAGGACCTATTGTTGCTGTGGTCTGTGATCCTAAATCCGTCCTAACATCTGTTGAGGGCAAATGGCTCATCCAAGCAGTGGTGCTGTTGCTGGCTGCATGTTCCTTCTTTAAAGAACAGACTGCTGCTTGTACATAGATATTCTGACAATGCTGATGGAGTACTAGAGAGTCTTTGTAGTGAATGTTAATGTATTTCAACAGAACACCATAAACCCTCCTGCCACTTCTTAGCCTTGTCTGTGTTCAGAGTAAACCGTTCCTACAGCCTTCAGAGAAAGTAAGAACAAGTGTTTTGCATGAAAAACATCTGGGCTCCCTAAGTGTACGGGGCTTTGTTTAAGGGCAATATCCTGGCACCTTTCAGGCTTAAGCTGCATAAGCTGCATTGCTTTATGTCTTGTCAGAATGTAGGGCTGTCCCTAGGGAATTTTAGATTTTTAAAAAATTGGATTTTAAAATTTTAAAAAGACTTCTGTCTCAATTTTGTAACTTCTTCCTAACTCGAGACAGAATGATGCAGTTTGCTTGTTAGAAAAGAGTTGGGAGAAACTTTGGTGGAGAAAGATTTTTTTTTTTTTTAATTATTATTTTATTTTTAAATTATTTTTTTAATATTGTTTTCCTCAGGGAAGAGTACTTGTTTGGTTTTACTGTTTCACTGAGCAGCTAATGTTAAATGTACAGAGCTGAGCAGAGGTGGAGAATGCTGGAAGTCTGGTTGAAGTCTAGTCATTTGGGAACCAGGTCCATCAGAGATGCAGGGTCATGCATGCTTGCCACACCTGCATGAAACCTCCATGCTCTTCTGGCATGCAGAGTCTTACTGCTTTCCCTAAGATAAAGAACTGAATTACATAGCTATGATTGCTTCTCAGCTTTTCATGCAGATGCCTGCTATGCAGTTGTTATCCTTACAGAAGACATATCAGGCTTTGGTTAAGGAAACTGAGATAGGTGCGTAATTTATTATGGCATCTTCTTCTGCACTAAAATAAACAAAAAAGTTTGAATTTATATTCTAGAAATATCTTCATGTTTAATTTTAAGGAAGGTTTCATGCTATCTCACAAAAAGTCAAGTGTCCTGGCCACAAAACCAAACTCAATGGGTTGGCTTTCTTGTGATCGCTTTGTGTATGCTGGTGGGGAGGGGGAAGTTTATTCTGAAAATTCAGCCTGCTTTGCTAAAACTGGAATTTCTGGATGACTCCCCAGATCTGGGTATTCAAGGTTTTCCTGCCCATGTGAGCCACCCCCTCTTTATTCAAAAGAGTCTCTAGCTTTCACATTTCACTTCAAAATTATTCCTGGCTTCCGCTCAAAGTACTTTTTCTCTCTTCAGAAAAACTTCCACAGAAGTTGTTATAAGGCTTTTTCACCTTACATGAGAGCGGCAAATACCTGGGCTTCTTGAGTAAACTTCAGAAATTTCAGTTGAGTATAGCTGATACAGTTATTGCTCCTTACATACTGAGGATTACTACCAAAAAAAAATACAGTTCTACAAGCTGTTGCATTAAAGTTGACTAGTAGTTAGGGCTAACAATTGTGCTGGACAATTTTAAAGTAACAACCAGCTTTCTAGATTATTATATACAACCGTATTTACCCTCAGTGGTATTTCCCCTCTCATGGGAAGGTGAGCAAGGAACAAAGACCAGCTTATTCAACTCTAATTTTACCTGTTGCAAATGCAGCAGTACCTAACTCTGCTTCATGGACTCGGAGGAATTCCAGTGGAACGTGACTTAATGTTCCCATTTATTTGCAATGAGGAAGCAGTGTTTAACACAATGAGATTTGAAATGGAATGCGTCCTTCAGTTCGCAGTCAGGTCTTTTTGAATTAACACGGTATGCTGAGAAACTGGGTCGGTTAAATCCGTGCACTGAGCTTGCCTTGTCAGTCAAGCAGATGCCAATGAGGCTATCCCTGCTTCATTTTTTGGGAAGTGACAAGGGCTGTTTTCTCCCTTGTTAGCAAACTGTGTGCTTTGCAGTGTGGGAGGGAATGCTCAGGACTATTTTGCGGTGCTGCTGCTGCCCGCTCTGAAACGCTAAGTGTTGGGCAGGTAGTGCAGAAAGGATTCTGGCATGGGAGCAGGGGAGGAGCGTGTGGATCATACCGAAAGGCTTTCTTCAGTGTTGTGCTGTACATCTTTCCCACTCTCATAGGAATCAGATTCTCCTTCCCACAGAAAAGAAATTGCAGGTTTGTCATTTGCCTTCTCATTTTAGCTTCTTGGAGATGCTTTAAATCATACACTGGGAAGGACTTTAACCTATGGTGTCTGAAGGCTGCATGGAAGCATTTATATAGTATCCCAATATCTTACCACTCTAGCAATTACTGTTTCTTTTCCTGTTACCCAGCCTGCAAAATAAGAGGAGTTTTCTGGTGTTTTCCTCCTTGTGGGTTTAAAATTGCTTTCTTCTTTATAAACACTTCATGTTTCAGACAACTCCCCTTTGGAAGAGATCAGTGCCATGCTAACAAATCAACTCCAATTTGAAACAGAAAAAAACAAACCCAAAAACCAAAAAACCCACAGCCAACCCAAAAACACCTGACCTGCAGTTTAGTGCAGACTTTCCTTCATTAACTTGTTCCCTTCCAAAAGAAACATTCAAATTTGGGTGACAGCATTCCAACTGGCAAGTCACCAGGCAAGCCCAACAGAATAGTCACCTTCTGTAATCCTTCCGGTGACAAATACACTCAAGAATGTAATTTTTCCTTCCATGCAACAGGATCACACCAGGAAATGTGGTGTTTTTCTGGGGATTATAATAGACCACATCCTTGTCTACAGACCTGCTGTAGCCCATTGTTTGCAAGCCTGTAATTTGTTCATCTCTTTGCCTCTTGTCCATTCTCACCTCTCCAAGTATAACACCTGTATCTATTTCTCAGACCTACCAAGATCTTTGAGTTCTAGCCCAGTCCTCCTGAACAGCTTTTTAGTTTCTTGACTGGAGCTGCATGTGAACTTGTAAGTGCGCTCTGCCTTCTCGGGGTTGTGAGATTACTTAACTGCATTCTCTTACTCCCTCCTCGCCACCACACACATCCCCCTTTCAAGCCCTTGGCCTGCCATGAAATGGTCAGAATGTGTCCCTACAGTTGCCTCCAGCAAGATGAAGGTGCTGAGTCCAACTAGGAGGGAGGTTGTGCTTTGGCAATCCTGCAGCAGTGAATAGAATTGATCGTTGGCATGATATTCATGACATTGTTTCCTGCTTTGACAGAAAGCATGGAGAATTTAGGTGCACAATTTATCATTCAGTTGTCATTTCACATGGCTCAGATTTGTTGTATACCTAGTCTATGTCATATGGGACATACCAAATACGTTACTAGGTGAGGTCTGATCCATCAGGCAGGTTATTCTGTCAGAGAAGAAACAGAACTGGCTGCAAATGCTGTGTTCTTGACATGGAATCGTGGAATATCTCAAGTTGGAAGGGACCCATAAGGATCATCAAGTCCAGCTCCTTGCCAGACTACTTAAAACTAAACTATGTGACTAAGATGTACATGTTAGTGTTTATAAGTACTAAAGAATAAAATAATAAACTGAACTAATATCTCTCCAGTTTCTTAGGTTATTCAAGCTACTTACCCGCCCAGAGTTGTCCTTTCGCCTCCACAGTCTCAGAACCACTAGCTGTTAACTTCAGTAATTTGCAGAGGACAGAAATGTGGACACTGAAGTGTTAGCAGGCCAGCTCTGAGCTCTCGACCCTCTAGCGTTTTTCCCCTAATCGAAGTTGAAAATTTTCCCAAAAGAGTTTCCAGGAGCTGGGACTACAGTTAGCACAATATCTTTCTTATTGTTGGGCCTGGAACCAACGAACACTAATGCAGGGAAGTTAGAAGAATAGAGAACAGTTTCAGTGCCCTTCTGATGCTGCCATGTGAAATTGCTTTTCCTCTTACCGGATACCTAGTCACTACATGTCTACGAACAGGTCTGGTTGCTAAGGTTGAAATGAGGTTACTTTGTCTATGCAGATGCATTGCAACTCAGGACAAAAAGCTTGTCTGTTGTTTATTACAAGTACGATAGTAGTTACTGCTTGTGTGGTGGAAGAGAAGACCTGCAGAAGTGAGGATGCAAGCTTAGTACTGCTGCTTTCTTAATACTACTGTTGTCTCTTATTTGTTGTTAAGACTGCCATATTCCTTTAGCACAAGCATGTCCATGTGCTATACGGTCAGTTTGCGTACATGTAAGAAACCTTAACAGGCCCGCATGGTGTTTTTCACAGTATGTGCTGTGCAGGTGCAGCACTTAAAAAAACTCATATCCCGTATGCTATGTGGTTGATCTGCTTGCCTGGGCTTTCCAGACATCCAGTGACTGAAGAAAGAAGGCATGCCTGTCTAGGTTTCTCCATTATCATAGCACTAATTGCCACCCCTAGCATTTGCACTTGTACACCTGCTATTTAAGACTCTGGTCTTTATCCCTCCTCTGAAAGAGGAAGAAAACATTCCTGAGCATTGTCTGAGGCATTTAGAGCTGCATAATGATAGTGATATGCAACACGTTAAGTACTGGTTTGTCTTGTGTATATGGGTAAAAGTTGGTATTTACTGTCCTTTATCTTATGGATTCACTGGAAATAAATTGTATGGTATTTTAAATGACTTGCACAACTTTATGGTTTCACTGAACTATTTTATTATGCAATTGAACTTAAGGGGCATTGTATTTCATGCATCGGGATGCAAAATATCCATGGTGGCTTACTGTGTGTGAGGGCTGTGGGCTTTTTCCTGTTCTACCTGATGTTTTATAGTGGAACATTTAAATATCAGAAGGTGGATGGTCAACTTCAAAGATACCACATTGCCCGTAACCAGAGACAGATTCTGGACCAACAGACTGTAGCTCAAGAGTCAGACTTTAGAGGGGAAAAAAACACCTGTGCGTGCACAGTGTCCAACACACCTGGAAACTGTGTTTATGAGAGGAAGGGACTGAAGAGGCAGTTGTCTTCAGTTCCTGTCTACGTCTTGGATCTTACACAGAGATGAGCTGGTTGGCAATGTGTTGCCTCCTTAAGAGACAATGTTTCCTGAATGTTTTTCAAATGGCACTTTAATTTTCCAAGTTAGGTACTGTATGGTGCACTCTGAAAGGCTGCAGTGTCCCATGGAGTGGTCTACTGACTCAGCATTAGAAGAGATGTTCTCTTAACAAAAAAACCAAAAAAAGTAAGAATAAATGCAGGACTTGAGGGCACTGCTAATGCGAGGAAGATTCCATTCTAACTACTGTAACTTCTAGTGCAAGAACTTTCCATAGTGTTATGATTATTTAAACTATATTGTGAAGTTCTTTTCAGTTCCATCTTGCATTTTACTTCCACTCTCTTGTCCCAGTTGGAAATGTAGGTAACATGTTGCAGTCCACCCTGAACAGTCTGAAGTCGTGGAATTAATGTTCAGTCATTCAGTGTAGTAAGATCATCAGTTTCTGTTGTCTCTTGTAATTCATGGAGCTTTTTTTCCTTTTAATGCAAATGGCATTGCCTTTTCAACAGTATGTTTTTTTCCACTCTGGATCAAATTTGTTAGTAATTTTATGCATCCTAAGGGGATGATGAAAACCTCATGTTCTATAATGTTTTTATACACAGAAGCAAACCTTGTAAGGCCCTACTTGTCATTAATTGAAAGTATGTTAGTCTCAGATATAAAAGTATAATCATAAAGTGTTACAGCATCAGCCTATTGAGAAGGAAGTTACATCTTCCTGTCTAGGATTTTTAGCATGCTATGTGCATTTAAAAACTCTTATTTCATGTGTAACAGCCATGTGCTCTACTCCCCCCTCCAAGCACCTGTGTTCTGAAACAATTAAAAACTGCTTTCTTTTTTGTTATGGATTTGATAGGGATCCTACAAATGACCTGTCTTGCCTACACAGGGTAAGCAGGACTTCACTTGAGAAAGTTGTCCTGTGTCTTGCTCTTCTTGTTGCTGATAGAAATTAGGCTGAGTTGTTCCCTCATTTCCTCTCCAACAATATCTTGAATTGGTTAGGACCTTGGGTTTTGATTTAATCGTCTTGGTGCTGTGGAGAGTGTGGTCTGAGCTGAATGCCAAGCTTATGTTCTCTCAGCCTAACAGACATCAAGGTTTCTTCAGACTGTCTAAACCAGGGTTTCAAGTGGGTTAAGCTCTGTTTGCCTGCTTCCCTGCCAGCTTCTCTGTGGCTAAAAGCTTGTGTGGAGTGCTCGTAGGACATCTGTTTAGAAACACTGTTAAAACCATTATTCTCCTCTTGAAATCAAGGCTAAGGTTTGGAGACAAGCAGCAAGAGGACTTAATATGGCAGGAAGATGGTCATCAACCCATTGAAGTAACAACTGCGTGAGGCCCTGTCTCTTCTTGCTCTGCTGTCCTGTGTCTGGCAGTGTGTCTGAGGGCACACCTGCAGGTCCTTCAGCCCTTTGAGAACACAGAAATTAACCTTTACCACATGCCCCAAGTGTCCTTGAAAGCTTTTGGGTAACCAAGCCATCATGTTCCTGCATGCTTATGGCTTTAAATGGTTGAAGTGGAAAGCAGATGTCTTCAATTCTTGCTCTTCAATCATTGTTAAAAGATGTAGCAGGTAGATGGCTTTAGCACTCAGTAGCTCACTATGTAGCTGATCCTTTAGGAAGGGAACTGAATCCAGAAGGGTCTTTTAGGGTTGAAGTGATACAGAGTATTCCCCTAGACTAGGGAGTTCACTTTTTTTTTTAAACTGGCAAATAGCTGCTAAGAAGATAGAGTAACAGAGGAGCATACTATTACTGACTGGAATTCCGTGCTTAGCCAACATTCTGCAGGTTTTCTGGTAAGAAGTGGGAAGCACAGCCTTTCCGCTTCTTTAGCTTGTAAAGTGATACTTATTTTACACCCACTGTGGTGTTTCAGGCAGAAGTACAAATAACTTGCACAATACAAAACTGTGGATTATGAGCGTATGTTTTCTTGAAGGGGCTAGAAAGGGATTACAATATGATTAGGGATTTATTGTTGAGAGGAATTAAGCCACAGGAGCTTTTTAAGGTCGCATCTTCAAATTGCAGTCTTGCTGTTCCTGAGAATTTGGTATCTGAGTTTCCTCTCCCTTGCTACACTGGAAACACTATTTGGGAAACCTTTGGTTCTTAAGGCAGAGGAAGAAAGCCTTAAACATACTTCATGCTTCATTATGAATCCCAAATGTTACAGCTGGGAAAAGGAGCTCTTGAGAAAGGCTTTCTTGCTTGTTCTTTCCTATTGCTTTTAGAGGAATTTAAAAAAAAAAAATCCTAATTTAAAGGACACTGCTTTAGAAATACAGCTTGAGAGTGACAGGGCACCTAAGCAGTCATCTTCTGTGGTTCAGTCCTGGGGTTCCATGACCGGGAAACTGCCTGCAGTCATCTTTCTATGGGAGGGTCCTCTGTCATCTAGGAGAGAGCAGGAGAAAGAAACAACTATAAAGGCTAAAAGACAGTTGATGCCTTCATGTCTCACTAAAAAAGGAATGCCAAAATTTCTTATATATTTGACTAAAACTAGCTGAGGCAAATTGTTTTATTCACAGTTCTGTGTTAACTGTAGCATTATTTTACCTGACATTTATCCTAGAGTTTAAATATACGTGATTAAGTGGATGGAAACTGCTGCAGTGTCAATGTTTTATAGTGAGCAATTCTATTCCTCTTCTGCCCCTTCCTCTCCTTTCTTTAACTGTGCCTCTGCGCTGGGCACTGGTGCTGCAGCTGTAGCAGGCTCTCCTGGTCTGATAGCTCTGGCTTTCTGTAAGGTGACATTTATAAAATGTTGGGAAAATGTCATGAAATCTTATCTGTGTGTAGCTTACCTGTTGTCTGGCCTTGTATTTACATGCCCATTTTTTCTTCTCTTTCCTTTAAAATACCAAGCTACAAATCTAACTCGGTAGTAGAACTATACTATGCAATCATCCCAGTTTGGTTTTTTTTTTTTTTTAATTTGTTTTGGGGTAGTTGGGTTTTTTTGAGACCTAGTATAATATTGCCAGCAATGTAGTCTCCTGTAGTCAGAGCAGTTGGGGATAATCCTTTCCTGATTTCCCATTTTGCTGGTCCTTATGTGATTCCCTGCAAGCTTGGATGCTGCTTCTATCTCTAGATTAACTGCTAATTAGACTTTTTCTAGTCATTAAACACTCTTGCCTTCTGCATACAATACTAACCTCTGTTTTGCAGTCTACTTCTGCCATGGTAGTAAATCTGGTTATGTTGTTTCTTCACTAACAGCAATAATGAACTCTTGCCCTGTAGTATCATTCAGTACCTATAACTGCTGGTTTTATGTGCTGAGTAGATTTTTATGAGGGGAAGAATGACCGTTTATCGGGTTAACACTGATTGCTTTGGAAGAATAATCTGCAGCCTTTTGCCTTTTAAACCTCAGATTAATTCCAGCTCTAATATAAATGGAAGTTAAATTATAAGTCTTAAATTTAATTTAGTCATTAGGGCCTTTCGTAATCCAAGGGATGGCCTGCAGGCAGCTATGCTGCACCCTCGCAGGAGCCCTTATTCCAAGGGGTTTTACACCTGGAAACACTCAACTCTAAAATGCCCTCTCATTTAACCAGAAGATCAGTCCTATCCTGTGTTGAGTAGGAAAACCTGCAGAACAATCTGGATAAGACAGCAAAGTCAGTGCCCCAATTAAGTTTGCTGGAGTGATAACACAAATCCAATTAGGGTTTAAGTGTGTATATTATAGAGGTTATGGTAGTGCATCAAAGCGTGGAGACTGTATTGTACATAAAGTACACTGAGAAATAGCTTTCAATAAGTCTTAAACAATACTTTTTGTTTTTCTCCTTAGATCAATGTTCGAGTTGTTACTATGGATGCAGAGCTGGAGTTTGCCATCCAGCCAAACACTACAGGCAAACAGCTGTTTGACCAGGTCAGTGAAGGGTTGGTATGGGCTCTTGTTGCTTAAGCTTGGAGTACATTTCAGACTATAGTGTTTTCTTAAGACTGGATTCCAAACCTACCTTTCTTTCTTCTCTCCACCTCCTAATCAAAGGGCCCTACTCCAAACTAAGTTCTCTAAATTCCATCACAGTAAAAGAAAAAAAATATCCTTGCAGGTATGTTATGTTCCAATGAAACCTGTCTTCCTAGCAGTGCTGGATGATGAAGTGTCATGAGGTATCTAAAACATCTAGACAGCATAGGTGGTGTGTAAAAATGCACCTCTTGCTTTGAAATACAGCTTAGCTCTTATTTCTTAAATTCTAAAGTTGAAATGTTGTCTCTCTGCATAAAACTCTCCAGAATCAGGTCTTCAGATGGCTGACGAAGGTGTAGGCATAGCTGCATTCATTCAGAAGCTGAGTTGGAGGTAGCCACTTGCCACGGGTGTTTGACTTTGCCAAACTACTGGAAAACCAGAAAAGTTTGTGATCGCCATGCAGCAACTATAACAACACGCCTTGTAAGAAGCCACTGTGCAGCAGGATGGAGCAGAGACTTGTCCAGCCTGCCTCCTGGGGTTCCAAGGGAAGTGGAGGACATGAGTAGCCAAGATTCTCCTCCTTTACTGTTATTCTTCCTGCTATTGTGTTAACAATATACAGGTCTGTTTGGAGATGGACCTACAAAGGTCAGGTAAAGACAACTAAAATAAACAAAGAGCACTTTGTAAAACTTTATTATTCTTTTCTTAAGTAGCTTGCTCTTAAAAACCGAAGTAAGGCCTAGATTTCAGCAGTAAAGTTTAACTCTTCTGGAATATATTTTAAAAAAAAAAAATTGCTTCTAGATATTCCTGCTGGAACCCTGAAAACTAAGACTTTTGATCTATGTAGACTTCATTTACACATATTAAGCTGTTTACGAAGTGTTACAGCAATTCCTTTGCACTTCTCCCCTTGTCCCCTGCTAGCCTTCACAGCAAAGGGTGGTTGACCTTTAACTCAAGTAGGCAGAACTGGCTGAACAGTGTTCATTCCTGGTAAGTTTTTGTTGGTGCAATTTCTCATTTCAGTGAGTTAGCTAAACTTGGTAGGCTGAACAGTGTTCATTCCTGGTAAGTTTTTGTTGGTGCAATTTCTCATTTCAGTGAGTTAGCTAAACTTGGTAGGCCTTATGGCAACTGTGCAGATTTCCAGTGAAAAGTTCTTTCAAAAAATCCCCCAAAACCAAACCAAAACTAACCAAACCCCAAACAACTGAAAAAAACATTTAGTGGGTTCTTGGAGGGAGTGAAAGGACAAAATTATAATCGCTGCAGAACTTCACAGTACAAAATAGAGTACTACAAATTGTGTTTAGCATTAAATGTAACTTTAATTCCTTTTGATTATTACTGATGTGGGATAAACATCAAGCATTCATTCATTGACTGGAAATATGGTGAAGTGCATAGGAAACCTACATTTTTATGGAACCAGCATTTAGTGTTTGACCTTCCATTCACTGCTGACCACCCTTGCATGAGGGTAACTTCTTCCCCCAGCCCCTACCATGTTAATCTGAAACAGAGAACTCTGGTTTCATCTCTGAGGGTACAAAAATCCAAATAACTAAAAGCCGGGTTTTTAAAAGCAATGCCTTAGATCAGGCAGTGTAAGTGCATCCTATGTTCCTTATGACAAGGATTCAGTAAGGACACCACCCACCCCCCCACACCGCCCATATATTCACTAATGTTTATTTTGTTAAGAGTCAGGCTCATCTCTGTGGCAGAAGAGAAACTACTTTCTTGACCTCCAGCTGAGAAGCACAAAATCCCGAGAACGTGGAAAAAGGCAGGATGCTTCAGATCCAAGATACTTCTAGCTTGCTATCTAGGTAGTTCTGGACTTCTGAGGACTGCTTGTTGCAGCACTTATTGCACTATTGGGCTAGACTATCACCTCATAAAGATTTGCTCCTTACATCCTATGGCAGTGATTGGAAATTCTTATCCATAGTCCATGCCTTGTTGGAGTGTGCATCCGCGCATCAAGGGAAGGCTGAGGTAGAAGTGTGCAACACAAAACCAAGGTAGGTGAAGGCTGTGTGTTTAGCTGCAAGCTGTTCTGGCATCCTCTCGTCACTTCTGCCGTGCAAGCCTTTTACTAGGCTCTTACCTTGGATGGAGTTTACGCTCAGATAAAGCCTATGGAGAGAACAGGTTTTCGTAGGTATGGGGAGTGGCCCAGATTGAACTGCGGAACCACTGTGGGGGGGAAAGGCTGTTGAAACAAGCTATTTTTGAAAGCCACAAGACAATTTCTTGGCCTGGCTGTCAGCTATCAAAAGTAGTCTGACACTGCTCTTGTGCTTTAGGCTTCGCTAGCATAAGTGTATCCTGCACGTAAGGTGGGTTATAGCTCCCTTTTATAGAACGGGGAAAATAATGGAAGCCTGTGAACATTGAGTTCAACTCCACTCCAGCCAGACCTGCACAGAGTTTATGCTGCAGTGGTCCGAGGTGTCCCGAAAACCAGCGCGGTGGGCTCTGCAGCTGGCCGCAGTACCTCCCAGGCGGTCGTGTGCCATCCTGGCCACAAGGAAAAGAGATTCAAGTGGAGGAGAGTGTGCCACTGGCCATTTCTGGGAGTGGATGCGTTTCCGGGTGGAATGGGCAGACTTAAGATTTGCTGCTTCGTGCATTTGAGGAGGGTGAGGAGAGGTGTCTCCCATCTTGAATATAATGTCTCTGTTCTTAGTTCTTCCTTGTTTTGCTGTGGAGGGAGTTTATAAGCCATTTGCCAGAATATAGATTAAAATATTCATGTCTTTGTTCTTTGTATTGGAACCCAAACGGTCAAATTGTGAAATTTAGCTTAATACTTTCTCCTTCCTTGCCTTTAGGTTTTGGGAAGAATAGGGGTCATAGCTTCTGCAAGCATTCTAACTTGATTTATAAAGAAGTGTACTTTTTCTGTTGTAAGAGCCATCCAGAGATAATGACCTGATAACTGCTTGATTTATGCAGCTCTTTATTTTTAACAAAGTTGCAACACTTTTTTTGTGCAACAGGAAGTACCACACTCAACGTACCCGTTTTTCTGCTAGATTGGGTAAAGCTCAGTTCTGACCCTTTTAAAAATACATCTAACTGTCAGAAAACTTGGCTGTTCTGTGGTGAAACAAGCCACTTTGGGGTAGGAGGGGAAGAGGACTTTTAGTCAAGTAAAGGCTGAAGTGTTTTCAGACCCCAGCTCTCTTTTTAAAAGTTGTGGGGTTCAGAGTTTTTTGTTTGTTGGGTTTTGGTTATTTTTTTAACATAAATTCTAGTTTTTTATAACTAGTTACTTATGGCCCTGCTGAAGTAGAATATATAAACTGTAGCCTACTGAATACAGCCTATAGTGTCTAGCCATGAAGCTATCCCATTTCCTCAACTAGTAGGCACTGGCTTCTTTATCCTTAAAAATTGTATTTGCTTAGTGACACTTCTCATACTACTATGCAATTTTCTTGGTCTGCTTATATCACTAAACTTTATAGATTGCCTGTTATTCAACAGTGTCACACAAAAAATAATTCTCAGAGTGCTAATCAGGATGGTGCATTTTTCCCTATCTCCCTTACTAACCCCAGGAAGCTCTGGCTTCCAGCTACAGACTGCTGGTTTTCGCTCACTGGTAAGAAAATTTAAGGGAAACTACAGCAAAAGCTAATTACGTATCCAAAAACCCTTGTCTCTCTCAAGTCTGCTGTCCAGCCAGAGTGTCTCCAGCAATACTATAAATGGGGAGGGGTGAAACAGATCCTTGGTTGAGATCTTAAACTTGTTGGAACATGTCCAAACAGGACTATTTTCACCAGTAAGCGTGCCATCCAGTCAACAGATGGTGTTTCTGGATCTTTCATCTGGTTAGCATTTGCAATATATGAAATTAAATTTGTCCTAATGTTGGGCCATCAATATGTTTTGTCCTTCAAAACCAGGCAATGTGTAAATTCAAAAAAAGAATACCCTTGACTGAGAATACTTGCAGCTTGTTTTAATTCTCAAAAACCGCACAGGGAGCTTACTGCAGCAGCTGCGTGAGGCATCCCTCAGTTGCTTCCTCCAGCCAAATAATCTTTGGTGACTGGCAGACAAGAACTCTTGAGCCATTAGTACTGCTAACTAGTTGTGGTTAGTGCTAACACCATTACAGACCATCTCACTGTAAGCTTTGGTGAGAGAAGTAACTTGCCTGCTTCACCAAGTATAGTTTTAAGAAGGGCCAGTAGATACAAGCAAGCAGAAGCCCCACCTGCTGCACGTACCAATCTAGTGGTTGGTGGCCTGTCACTTGCCCTGTTTGTCTCTCCTGGTTTCCCCAGAATCGTCTTCTCCTAGGAACTGGGTGGGACAAGTAGCTTAGCCTATGTCATAGTTGGTATCTACTATGGCAGCTATAGTGTATCTTTGTCTACAAAATGAAATTAAGAGATGCCAGAGGAGTAGGCTTAGGCTGTTGCCTGCACCCACAGGTGATGCAGGACTTGAGAGGATACCTGGACCTCAAGTGAACTGTTACCTACAATAACTTTTTTTGACCTTTCTGTTGCAGGTGGTTAAAACCATAGGTTTGCGAGAAGTGTGGTACTTTGGTCTTCAGTATGTGGACAACAAAGGATTCCAGACTTGGCTGAAGCTTGATAAAAAGGTAACGGACTTCTGGCTAATTGTTGACCAAAAGATAAAGCTTACACGATTCCTGATGTGTTATTGGCTGCAACTTTATAAATCTTGTACCAGTTGTTGATTGTTCCTTAATTCTCATAACTCCAGGATTATTTTTAGAGAAAACTTTGTGACCTCCATGGGAACTGTTTGGGTGAGGTGTGGCATGGTAGAAGTTTGCCCTTTCCCTCTGTGTGAATTGTAGAAAGCTTTATAGCATTTGTCAGATGTACAGCAGCAGCTTGATACTTTGGGTAGAAGCAGCTATTCTTACTGTGTCTGGAGGAACATCTTGGCTGGTGATGGTTTTAATCTCTGCTTGTGCAGGATCAGTTGCACTAATCAGAAAGAAAGGTCTCTTCAAGGCTGGGCAGTTATAACAGAGCGTAGGTGCCTCTGATGTGCTCTTGTTTGTGGACTTGCAATTCTTCTGAGGGTATGAACGTTTTTTCTGGATTGGGCAGCCAGCAACATACTTGTTTAATGAGAAGGGGCTGTTCTCTGTCAAATGCATACAATACTGCATGGATTTGCCATCTGATACAGCACGGTAAATCATTTTCCAGTGACCAAGGTTTGCTGTGCAAGCAGAATTTTACTTGCTCAGTTTGAAAACACAACGCGTCTCCCCTTTGTTCTCATACCAGTAAGCTGCCAGGATTAAGGAATGCCAGTAATGAGTTGCCAGTCACTTGCCTCTTAAGGCAAATGCCCAAAATCCCTTTTTCTGTGTAAAAGAAATTTATTCTTCTGTCTGCAACCCTGCTCAGTTGTGTTGTTGCCTCTGTCCTCAGGTTTCTGCTCAAGAAATCAGAAAGGAGAATCCCCTCCAGTTCAAATTCCGTGCCAAGTTCTTCCCAGAGGATGTGTCTGAAGAGCTGATCCAGGACATCACACAGAAGCTCTTCTTCCTGCAGGTGAAGGAAGGGATCCTCAGCGATGAGATCTACTGTCCTCCTGAAACAGCAGTACTACTTGGCTCCTATGCTGTGCAGGCCAAATTTGGAGATTACAACAAAGATGTGCACAAGCCTGGATACCTCAATTCAGAGCGCCTGATCCCCCAAAGGTGAAGGAGTTGGTTGATGTAGTCTCCCATTTTTTCAGTGGTTTTTTTGTTTGTTTTTTTAAAGGCAGGAATGTGCATTCTAGTTAAATACAAAGAGTTTCACTGAGAGCATGATTATTTTTTTTAGTTGAACTGTATGCATTTGGGGTTTTTTCCTTCTTTTATTTCTGTCAGAGGATGTTTTTGTGCTGTCTCCTTGGGTTGCTAGGGAGAGGAAGTATACTTTTGAATTCAGCTTTTTTTTTACCAAACATTGCTACCATGCTGGTAACTGGCAGCATGAATGTCTCCTCTTTAAGAAGAAAAGAGCAACCTTCGGTCATGAATGTGTCATCCCTGGAGAAGATTGGGTTGTATGTCCTTAATCCTAATGTACAGTCCTAAAAATCCTGTATCTGGAAAGTGAGTCTTGAGGCTACGTAGTCCATCCCCGCACAGGATAAGTGTATGTTATCAGACAAATGCCTTCTGTTTACACTTCCTGATGACACTCTGCACAATGCCTAGCTCCAAGAATGACACCAACTTTTGCTTTGCTTTAACTCTCTGGTGTTTGCAGCATGTATGTGATTCTCCTGCAGTGTTCTGCTTATTCATCTCATGTCCCTGGTCACTGACCAGAGATGGCTTTGCAGAGGATTTTTGTTCATTCTGAATTACTCTGCTTCACAGAATACGTCTTTGGGCTGAGTAGGATCTTCCTCTTGATTTCAGTAAGGCTTCATGGGTGGGACTGATTTTTCAGTAAGACTATCGCAAAGGTCAGCATCAATGGAACACAAAGACTAATCTTGCTAATCTCTCTTTATTTGTGTAGGGTGATGGACCAGCATAAACTCTCCAGAGACCAGTGGGAAGAACGGATCCAGGTGTGGCATGCTGAGCACAGTGGCATGCTCAAGTAAGTGTTTTGTATTGGTCCCTAGGCTGGTCACTTTGATTACCTTTTGATTATGCTGGTTGATTACCTTAAGCTTGCAGTTCTACAACATGCTTTTGAAATAAACTCCAGGAGTCGCCTGTGTGGGGAAACTCTTGGTGTATATTTTCTAGTCCAACATTGAATCACATGGTAAAACTCAACAGGATTTTCACACTTGTGCTGAGAACAGGATGGCTTCCTGAAAATCCTGGACCTAGGCACAGTGTATCAGTGATGACTTTGGGGGTGGGAGGGGGGAAGTACAGGTGTGCATCTAACCTTAAGTCCATTGAAGCATTTACATTGGCAGATGGGGAAAGCACAGGTACTGAACCTTGAGACAAAGATGAATGAATACTGAGAGAGATGAATGTTGGTGATTTTCTGTCCAGAAATACTAGAGCTTTGTAAATGGGAATAGTCTGTGTTTATACGTGTAATATCGTTACCTCCTGAAGTGAATCCCAAATGCTGAATGTTCAGTTTTAACTCGTTTGATGTCTTGGTGTAGGAAAAGTTACTTGTTTCTTTTGAGGACCTTGTGCTTTCTGAGACAGATAAATGAGAAGCTAACATCTGCTCTCCTCCTTGTCTCAACCAGAGAGAATGCCATGCTGGAATACCTGAAGATTGCTCAAGACCTGGAGATGTATGGAATCAACTACTTTGAAATCAAGAATAAGAAAGGAACTGACCTTTGGCTGGGGGTTGATGCCTTGGGGCTCAACATCTATGAAAAGGATGATAAGTAAGACTTTTTTTTTTTTTTTCCCCCACCTCTGATCTCCCAGAGTGAGGACTGGTATGGGAGCCAAGGGACGTTTCTCATTTACAGGATCAGGGCAAAGTTTAGAACTTGCTCATGTTCCAGTTTTGGATCAGTAGGTGAAGCTGTGCTAGGAAATGAGCTTTCACATCCTTTATGCTTTTATGACTTTCCTGACCTTTGTAGCCTGCCCTGCTAATGCTACCTACTGTATAGAGAGGGATGTCAGTTGGACGATGCCATCTGTTAAATTGTGCGCAGTTGTAGAGCTGAACCCTGAACTTAAAGAGTTCACCAAGCTTTTACTTGACTCAGGTTGCCAGGTATGCCAGCAGCGGATGCAATGCCAGAACCTAGGTACGCTAACGTATCTGCAGAGTGTTTGGACATCTAAGGCCGTTCCTATACTGACGTTAATGATAGATGTGTGTACAACTGCCTGGTTTTGAAAAAGACAGATTATGGGGTGGACACGAAACCAAAGCTGGATAATACCCAGAACCCAGAGAGGCGTTAACCTATATAGTTACCGTGAACGAGGAATGAAATGAGGTCTTGCTGAGGTATGCATAGTTTTAATCAGCCCTTCTGGTAAAGGCAGAGCCATTATTAATTGGATAGTAGGTGGGAAATGATAGACTACATCTATAAATAAACATAAAGGGAAGGTGAGAACAGCTGTGTCTAGGCCTGCTAATCTCTTCTAATACTCCACAATAGAAGGATTGAAGGGGAGTTAAAATAGATTTATTTTTTTTTATGAAGGGTTGCTGTCTAGACTGCTTTTTTCTTTTTTTTTTTTTCCTCCTACGTCCCAAGTCTTGGTTTCATGTCACGAATCCATAACAGACTATCATTGTAATACAGAGGGGATTTCACCTGTTCTACATCTTTGCCTCCAAAAGGCTTTGAATGCAACCCAAATATTAATTGAAACTCTCTGAAGCTTCTGTTAAGATGGCAAGGAGAAATGCAGTCTTTTCTGCAATGCTAATATATGCTGTCACCCAGAAAACAAGGAGTGTCACTTGAAAGAAAAGTAGTTTCGCTCATGTAGTACTTTAGTCTTGAATGACTAGTCTTGCTATGTAACCATGGTCACATAAACAGGTTTTTCGAGCTGCAGAAGCAGACAGAATATAGCCGTTGACTGTAAAGAGTGATCAAGAGCGTTTGCAAAACAAATACAGTGCTGGAATAAACTGCTTGTTTCTGCTGTAACTCTTGCTACTATGTAATTAAGTCTTTTGAGCAGATATGGGGACTAGAAGAATAGTAATGTGTACCTCGCCTCTGGTTTGTACGTGCAAAGTTTGGGGACTGGGACAAAGGTGAAAAAGCAAAGATTTCATTGTTGAAGTTGAACCTGAGGAAAATGAGCGTGCTATAGGTGTGCAAGCCTCCATACTGCAGTGTACGTTGGTGTCCCGCTTTTAGGTATTTTCAAGCTTTTTATTTTCTGCATTAAAGAGGAGAATCTGCAATAGAACTTATTAATAAGTGAATTATTTTAGTTGTCAATCATACTGTATTATCTAGGGTTGAAACACTTAAGTTGATATGACAGAGGCTGGAATAATTAATCTTAGTCTAATCAAATGATTTCCTTTACAGTTCTTACTTCGTGTTACACACACATACTGTTGCATAATCTTGCAGTTGAGTTAAGGAATGGTATGTTCTGAAGGGGATGTATTTTATTCTTGATGTCTGATTTTAAATGAAGCGAGTTGTGTGTTTTTTGGTTTTTTTTATGCTTGGGCCCAGCAAAATCATACTATGTAGTAGCTTTCCATCTCTGTGACAATGAGTCCAATTCCTCCAAAATTGCCAGCTTTTTTCATAACCAATGAGCTCCATAGAAAGGATTCTTACAGAGTTCCAGTGGTTCGCCATGACGATAGATGTTTCTCTAAGTCCTAAACATTAAATACTTGTGTCTTGAAACCATCTGCTAGAAATAATTGTCAGCACTTCGGTGTGTTTTGGAAATGTACCTTGGGAGGGGTTAGATAATAACAAGAAGATTGCTTGTTGGTGTTACCACTTATGTGACACAATTCTTAATTGTTAACTGCTATCTCTAGAGAATATACCCTCCCTTGATAAGAGAAGAATAAAATAATAATAATGTGATATTAAACATAAAAATTGAAATATTTGGTTGGGGAGGAATTAAAGGAATTATTTACAGTCAAATGTGGAATTCCTTGTACTATTAGAACTTGCTGCAGAGCTGGGCAGGTATGTAAGTGTGAAGTACTGGAATGGCTCGGAAACATTTGATCTCATGAATAACTTGATGCTTTTTATATGCAAGACTCTGGAGAAATTAAAGCAGAGGAGAATCTCAACTGGTTAGTGAAGCTTAAAGAAGTAATTTTAAGCCAACAGACCTGAACTCCTAAGCGATGAGGAAGAGCTAGGAGTGTGAATCTTGCCCTTTGCTTTCTCAGGGCGCTTTCCAGTAGGAAAGTGCCACGTGGTACGGCTCGTTGCTCAACCGTCTAAAGTTCTGCTTGCTGACTAGTGGGATGGGCCGAAAGAGCAGATTGCATGGAAGGAAAGAACAGGGCTCTTTGTTACTAGCCTTGCCTTTAACCTAGGGGAGGAAACAAAAGACAAGAAATCTGCTTCTACCAATTGTGTTTGTGCCTGCCCAGCACTTCAGAAGTGAAGGCGGCATGGAGGTAACTGGGCTAGCTGTAACGCAGCAGGGTAGACCTCTCTGTGGGTGCTGGAAGGTGTGGAGAGCAGCTGAGTTACTTTGGCTTATGCCTCCCATGATGTACAAGAAGCCTCCTGGAAGCACAGCACATACACCTAAAGTCTGCATGCTGCAGATTTTAGGCCCTGATTTGAAAGAAATGAACTTACAGCAGGTGTTTGGTAAAGCTCAGTATGTGGCTTCGGTAGAGACCATCCCTATTGCATAGCCAAAGGTCAGCAGGGTGGCTGACCAAAATGAGAAAAGACTCTGTAAGGCAGGTGACTGGGCTCTTTCCCTACTCTCTGTGGGATTTTGGTTCGACTACTGTCTTCTCTCTATTTCAGAGCTGTGTGAAGTGTTGCATCCCACTGAGTCTGTGTTAGAAGGGGCGGGGCGGGGGGGGAATTGTTCATTGCAGCATCTCTTTAAAATATATCTCTTTCTCTTTCCAGACTGACTCCAAAGATTGGGTTCCCATGGAGCGAAATCAGAAACATTTCTTTCAATGACAAGAAGTTTGTTATAAAGCCTATTGACAAGAAGGCACCAGTAAGTATATCTAGCACAGATTCCTGGATACCGCATATGAACAACTAATACTGTTTCATTTCAGAATAAAGTGGTCTTTGGAGATGAGAAAGCTGCAGATGTTCTTGATGCAAAATGAGCCTTAGGGTGTATTTAGAGCTGTCTGGTTTTCTGTCCAGCATAAATAAAGGGCTTCTGGTGCTATCTAACATGGAGAAAGACAAGGATTTTACAACTGCAGTGTCTTCCCACCCCACCCCACCACCCCCCCCCGCAAACTAGGTAGCCTTATGCTTAAATCTGAGGTTCTTTGCTAGTTCTGTGAGTCTTCTGTGTGACCAGATTATACTGAGACTAGTCCTCTCCCTATTTCTTTCAGTGCATGGAAGGTGGTGGGTAACTTTGTTGTTGATTTCTGTGGGAGTTTTTTAATAAACATTCAAATACTCCTGCAAAACCACATGGATACACACGGCTTCCCATCTTAATGCTCACTTCCACATTACTGAAAGAGTAAAAGCCAATTAACGACCATGGTGTTCAGTGACCTTCTTGAATACAGGGGTAAATGGCAAGGATATGATTTCTGTGGAGAACTGAAACGTAGCTACCTGTGAATGTTGCTTTTCAATACTTACATACATGTTTTCAGAGTTATTTTAGTGAAGAATTAGCAACTAACTTTGACCTGTTGAGAGCAGAAAGTGGAATTAACTGGTATATGTGGATCTCATTCTGTCAGTCTTGTGAAACTTTTGAACAGTTGAGAAAGGCCTTCTCTTCTTCTCTTCCCCCACCCCAGTGCTTGGCCTTGGTGGGTAAGCACAGCCCTGAGAAGTAATCAGCAGTTTGGCTTTGGCAAAAGGTGATGGCTTATCTCTCTAAGGGAAAAAGATCTTCCCAGTGGTTTAAAGGACACTAACACATAGTGTGCTGCAGGGCTTTTCTCCAGATTAACAACCTGGAGTTTAGGGGGAGAGGAGCTTCTTTTTGTCATGCTGTTAGTGAAAACCAACAAAACTCCACAGAGAGAGAAAGCTGGTTGGTCAGGCATGCTTTTCTCAAGAGTCTCTTGGATTTGCTGTACACATTACAAAATGATTAATCTCCTGTTTATGGATTACAGCTTTCCATCCACTCCCCATCAGTAAATCTGACTGAGTTTGAAATGGGAGACTTGCAAGAGGCTGATACAGAAAAATGTTAATATTGAAAAACTCAGTTATGTTTCCTCCCTCTGTCTCAATTGTCCTTTTCCCTCTGGGTGGTGTTATGTTTAAAGCTATGCCTGACAGAAGTGTTCATCTGGACACTAATTCTGAGCATTGAGGAAGCTGTCTGGATCTTTTCATACACTTGTGTCTCCTTTTAAAAAAGCAAGTATTACAACTAAAGCAAAATATGCAGTCCACCCAAGATGTGGGTTGGAAGCTCCCCTTTCATTTAGAGGGTTCTCCCTGTCAGTGTTTAAATGGACACCAATGTAATGGTCACCATTGTAACACCAATGTAACAGAGTCCTGTGGCACCTTGCCCAGAATAAACTTTTTAATTTTTAGGGCTGTCTGCCCACATACTCCAACATCTTCAGCACATTATCTTTCAAATATCAAGCTGCTATGCCCCCAGTTGTGTGAGACCAGGGGGAAGCTGGGGGCGAGGAAAGGGTATGTATGGGAATTCTTCTGTGTTCTTACGTGAATGTTCTGACCCTTGGTTATGGCCGTAAATGACAAACACAACCGTCGTCCGTGGCCTCAGTATTTACTTCCATGTAGGTGAACCTTGCCTCAAGATAGGACCTGCTCATCACAATGTACATAAACTGTTTGTTTTTAAAATTACTCATCAGAAGAAAGAGGTTGGATGGATGGCTTACAGGCATGGTGAGCAGTATCAGACCTGTGCAGCTCAGAATGGCTCTGGCAGGGCTTAGTGGGGAGCGCAACGCACCGCGCTGACCATGTCTCTTCCAGTCAGAATATGAATTAGGAAAACGCAGTGAAGAAAACAAGTCTTTGCCAGCATGTCCATGCAAAAGCGTAGAGCCTCTGTGTAGCCCTTCTCAGTTCCAGCTCTTGCTGACAGTAAGGCAATCCATAGGAGAGCCATTCTAAGGAGTGGGTACTGGTTTTTGCTGGTAATGTGGCAGCTTGTCCACTGCCTGTATCACCATCCACACAGTACACAAAAAAAAGGCACAAAGATGCAGAGTTTGTTCCCTGTGTAAGTTCAGACTGCATTGTAAACATGTATGTTTGTGAACTCAGAAAAATCATCAGGCAGGTAATGAACTTGGCCTTCTGCATCCCTTTCTGAGCAGACTTACTTCTAGAAGATCCAGTCTGGTGTATAGTTTCTGTAAAAGCCTGGTTATAACACGGATAATAAGAAACGTGGGGCTGTTCCTTTTGCAGAACCAGAAATTTTAGAATATCTTGTGTTTTGTTACTGCCTGCAACCCAATATTCAAAATAACCCATATGTTTAGCAGTTCAAAAAAAAAAAAAAAGGCACCTTTCATTTGACACTCTTGTAACAGCATAGGTCAACCTAACTAGGAAATGCCATGGAGAGGAAAGAATGATATTGGAAGGCATTTCTTCTCTTTCTCTGAATAAACACAGATGGTGTCTTGAATATTGATTCAAATAGGTCAGGCAGTTCTACAAAGTTACTTTAATTGTCTGCAATACATTTTTAGTTTCATGCTTTATCTTTCAGTCACAAAACCATGCAAACTTAGAAACTAATTACTTGATACTAGAGGTCTATGAGTTGCCCAGATGGTTGCCTGCCAACCCAGAATTTTCTGCAATGTTTCCAAACTCCACAGAGTCTCCTATAAATGGAGATATTTGAGATTTCTAGAAAAAGTATCTTTTAGAGAAAACTAACAGAGTAACTTGTCAGGTCTATGTAGACTTGAAATGGATAATATAAATAACAATTGTTTTGGCTTTAGATGATATCAGCAGTCCCTGCCGCTATATTAAATCGCTCATGGCAAGATGATCTGCATGCAGCTAGCTGGCAGAAGAGAAAGCCTGCTTGAAAAAACTGACTGTGCGGTATCTCTCTTCCAGGACTTTGTGTTTTACGCCCCTCGTCTGAGAATTAACAAGAGGATCCTGCAGCTCTGCATGGGCAACCATGAACTGTATATGCGGCGCAGGAAGCCCGACACCATTGAGGTGCAACAGATGAAAGCCCAGGCCCGGGAGGAGAAGCACCAGAAAGAACTGGAAAGGTGAGCTGCTTGAGTATGGAGAGCAGGGAAGATGAGCCATCCCACGTTCGTAAGGCCTCTGTGTGACCCTGGAGCGCTGGCTTACGGGGTTGGACTTGGGATGTCCTGCAGTGGGGCCATAAGCATTAACTCTTTCGGCTCGGACCTGTGGCCGCGTAGTCCGCTGTCCTGTTTGCGGTCTTAAGAGCTGCGAGGAAGCGTGCAAGTAAAGGCGCAGTGGGCTCTTGCATGGTGGCACACACCTAGAGAGGGCTTCTCCTGGCTCTTGAGTGTTGGGACCTGATTTATGTGTTGGACCGTGGGATGGTTGGGAGTATGGGAGAAACCTTCACAGGGAGCATGTGTGTACACTGCGAAGAGAGAAGAGGGGACGGGGAGACCTCTTACAGGCAAGGAAAAAGGATTAGTGATTCCACCGGCTGCAGGTTGCTTATGAGTCAAGAAATCTTGTTGCTTTTCTCCTGTATTTGTGGCTTGTTTGTCTTCATTCCCTCAGTGCTCTTATTTTTACTCCTCCTTGACTCTCCTTAAGACAGACGTAACAAACTTAAATCTCCTCTGCTGTGCAGTACAGAATCCTGGTTTTCTCTCTCTGCATCTAGTAGCTATTTAGTGTTCTAAATTACTGTGGCAGGCAACAAAAATACAAATGTTTTTATGAAATGGGGTATCCAAAACTGAGCAAAAATTCTGATGTGATGAAGGAACAGGCTGTATGTATTTCTGTCTTCTGGCTCTTGCTTTGTGGCAGTCACTTCTTATTGAGCTGCCTGGAGAGATGCCTGGCCAACTTTCTTGCCTTGCTGTAGCTTAGGTCTGAAAGCGAGCTTCAAGCATGAAATCTGTTTCTAACAGGAAACAACTAGAAAATGAAAAGAAGAAGAGGGAGACAATTGAGAGGGAGAAAGAGCAAATGTTGAGGGAGAAGGAGGAGCTGCTGGTGAGGCTACAAGAGTATGAGGTGAAGACTCAGAAAGCAGAGAAAGGTAAAGTACTCAGACTGGCTGACCAGATCACGTGTATTGCGCTCCATGGAAGGCTTATGTGGGTTGCTGCCTACGCCTCGCCTAAATCTAGTGACACTGGGATCCTTTGGCAAGGCTTACTAATATGTACCTATACGGATAAATACACAAATGTGCTCAAGCTGCTGAGGTCATCCAAGGCATAAAAGTGGCATAAAAATCTGCTGATTGCATTTGGGAATTGAAGGTCACATGAACTCTGTTTTCTTCTGTTGCCAAGAGGGGTTTAGTAGTATAGCCTCTTCCAGCAGTGAGTAACAGAGTTCAGCTCTCGAGTACTTTTGACTTAATTCCTGACAGAAAAAGTACTTTGGGAACAAGTCTTTCCAGTGAAATGGAAGCTTCTGTTTCAATACGCAGATGAGCAGATTAGAAACAGCAACATCTGGTCCTTGCAGGAAACTGTCAGTTATGGGCAGCAGAATCATGTCAGTGCCACAGACTTCAGTGCAAATATCTTGCAGAAGATTCAATTATAATGTGCAGTTGACTACCTCTGAATTCAGTTACTTGATGTATTATGCAAATAATGACTCTGAGGTGCACAGTGAGGGGGTATTGCAAGCTGGAATCAAGTGCTTGTCATGACTTCTGCAGTTACCTAAGAGACTGTATGTAGTCTCTTCACTTTAGGCTTGTGCACTAACCACATTGATCTGTGTTTTTCCAGAGCTCTCAGATCAGATCCAAAGAGCCATTCAGCTGGAGGAAGAAAGGAGACGAGCCCAGGTGGAAGCAGAACGCTTGGAAGCTGATCGCTTGGCTGCTCTGCAGGCCAAGGAAGAGCTGGAGAGACAAACTCTGGACCAGATAAAGAGCCAAGAACAGCTGGTAAGACCCAGTCATTTTGAGGACAGGATACAGGCGTGTTACTGCACCCTCTAAGTAAGGCAAAGCCTTGTTCTCCGGGGAAAACCAGAGTGCAATGAAGTAGCAGGCCATGTGACAGCATCATTGTGGCACTGGTTTCTATCATGAGCAATCTACTTTTTGTTCCTAATTTTCTATTCAGTCTTTATTACAGTGGAGTGTAACACTTGGGTCTTTTCTCAGTCAACAGTGTTTCGTTGTTGTGTTGGGTTTTTGTTTGTTTTGGTTTTTTAAGAGTCCTTATAATTCCAGTTTTATTATTCAACAGGCTACAGAGCTTGCAGAGTATACAGCCAAGATTGCACTTCTTGAAGAGGCAAGGAGGCGTAAAGAGAGCGAGGTCGAAGAGTGGCAAATCAGAGTGAGTATCTGGGGTTTGCAAAGTTGAAGTTCTACACTTGAGCAGAGCATGCCGCAGTGCTTAGCCCGGTATGACTTCTCTAAACATGTGGAGGCAAACATCTGTACACCAGCAGAGAAGGGCAGACTTGTGATGAACATGCAATATGCCTGCAAAACATCTTTCTTCCAACAAGCCTTCTGTCAAAATTCAAAATGGAAGCCTGTGTGTAAGAACTTAAAAATGTGCTTATCATCTTGGAGCCATGGAGGGGAACAGGCACATGTATAAATGATGCATTTAATCCATGATGTAATGTCTGAAAACATCAAGAGAAGATGCTGCAGATGCGCTGCAGGTACCAGTCTTGAGGAGTGTGTGCTGTTGTTAGTGGCTTCCTGTTACCTGGGTCGGGAGAGCTGAATAATTTGATGAACTAAACGCAAAAATAAACTACACAAGGCTTGGAGTGCCTGGTGCTCCTGGTGCTCTGCAGCTAGTGCTGCAGACCACATGGGAGGGCAGAACTACAGAAGCAGCAAGGAAGCTGACTGCCTAGTGTGTGATGGCATTAAAAATGCCAACTCAGGAATCTTGTGCAACCCATACTTACAGCCTACAGCTCTTCAGATGGAGAACAGGATGAAGATAACTGTAATGTCCCACAGCACTATTTTTCCTAGGCTGTGTTTTATTGGAAGAAGATTCTTTGTTAAGATCCCCTGCGCATTACACAGTGGATGATGATAGCATCACTAGCAAAAAAAAAAAGACATTCTGCGTAAGACTGTAACAGTACTGTCAGCTGCAGAGATTTAATTCCCTCTTTTTTTTGCTTTTCATAGTAGATTGACAAAACTGGGAAGATAAGCATCGAAGTGTTCATTAAGCTGGTTTAAAGCAAGAAATGCATTAAAATATTTTTCATTCTTTTCCCAAAGGCCAGGGAAGCCCAGGAGGATCTGGTAAAGACAAAGGAGGAGCTACACCTTGTAATGACTGCTCCGCCTCCACCTCCACCACCTGTCTATGAGCCAGTGAACTACCATGTCCAGGATCACCTGCAAGATGAAGGATCAGAGTACTCTGCCTACAGTGCAGAGTTCTCTAGTGAGGGGATCAGGAATGACCGCAATGAGGAGAAACGCGTTACTGAAGCAGAGAAGAATGAACGTGTACAGAGGCAGCTGAGGGTAAGGCAATGTTTGGAGGAGGCAGAGTAACTGAAACAATCATTCCTGGAAAATACGTTGTTTAACCACTTGATTAAGTACACAAAGCACAATAGTTTCTTTTAATTTACAGTTCCTATAGGGAGTGTGAATTAAAGACAAGATATATAAAGACTACTTCATTGCTCAGGCTTTGAGATCACTTACATCTTCCATAGTGTTTATGGAAAGCATATGTTCTATCCATGTCACTGATCTATCCAGCCATCCAACAACTGTCAACTCTCACCAAAGATCACTACTGTCATGAGCTGCCAGCTTCTCGTGTGTAATCTGTATTTAACATCCTTTATATCGCAGGCACTGACAGATGAGCTGGCCCAGGCTAGAGATGAAAATAAGAAGACCCACAATGATATTATCCACTCAGAGAACATGCGACAGGGACGTGATAAGTACAAGACGCTGCGGCAGATCCGGCAAGGCAACACCAAGCAGAGAATTGATGAGTTTGAGGCGATGTAATGACATTTGTAACAAGAAGGCAGGACTGTGGGAAAGGCAGATCTTAATGCTGTGTTCTTGTTTTGGGTTTTTTTTGTCGTGGATTTTTTGTTTGGGTTTGTTTGGGGTTTTTTTCTGAGGAGGGGTCACTGTATGACATTTAACAAAAGTTCTCTAAATCCAGAGGTGTTTGGATCTCCCTTTTATTCCATACCTTCTATTAAATTTGGTATAGTTACAGACTCATCGTACCACTGATCCTGGTAACTTGCTCATGCCTTTGCTTAGTGCCAAAAGGCCTTATGTCACATTTCTCTTTAAGCAAGACAAATTTTAATAGGATGTGCTTCTAGTTGAAGACATGTCTCGTGCAGGTGCTGGATTCAGCTTGGTCTAAAAATAAGCAACTGTGGGTGAATTTTGTGCCATATGTCTTTGTATTATTAGAGTTGAGACGACGGGTTGTAGAACTCTGGATTTGTGAGCATATGTATCTGTGTGTACACACATGCACATGCGTCTGCACACCCTGTTCTTTTCCTTGGTCTTGATGCCCATGTTCTTCCCACCACCCCCACGCACACCCCCCTGCACCAAAAAACTGACACCACCTCAGAACTCCTTTGTGCAGAAATTAGGCTTTTTCTGGTTGCTGTTCTCAACTGGAGAAGTTCTGCAGTGATGGCTCAGAAGTGTGGCACAGGGACACTGACACCCTCCTCACGTAACAACTAGGCAAATACTCCCTTGGAATCTAATACACCATTGTGTTTGCATTCCAGCTTCACTACTGATCAGTTATAGTGTAGTATTTATATATATATAAACCATGCAATACATGGATTGCAATACTAGTTTAAAGGGAAATAGTTTTGCTCTGTATATTTTGTTACTTTTCAGATTTAATAAGACTTGCATCTGTAAAAATGCCTAAATGACACTGTAGTCTGACACAGTGCAGCTGATTATTTGCTATAAAGCATTATTTGTAAAGATCATTTTTTTAGTTAATGAGAACTATATGTACACGATCCAATATATACAATTTTACTGCACCTATTTTTCTAACAAATTTTCTAATTTTTTTAAATGTTTGATTTAAAGTTTCAGACTCCAAAGATGAAGGGACTGCTTGTTTATATCACAGTTGTATTCTCTCTACTAGAGAGCATTTCTGTGACCATTCCTTCCCCACTAATCTCCCCCTTTCCTTGAAAATCTGTTAGAAAGTGAGATACAGTATGTTGTCAGCTCGTCTCTTCCATTCACAACATCTATGCTGCTTTATACTTGAGTTGAATCTTGTGTGGGTTTTTTATTTGCAGCAGTAAACATCTAAATAAAAGATCTGCAAAGTAACAAAGGACTTGGAGTCAAGTGTTTCTTGCGTGGGGTGTATTTTGTGTAAGGTGTTGCTACTGTTCTTTTAGTGCCTGAGCTTAGCATATGAATCTCTGTGTCTTTAACTCTTAAGTTGTTAAAAGCCACATTGACCTGGAAAGGAAGCAAGGAGAATACTTGCTGTAATGAGGAGGTGTGACCATTTTCACCTGAGTCCTAGGGAAGAAGTATATAGCAGCAGCACTAGTTAGAGTTGTATAGGTAGTTTCTGCTGACTAACACTAGGTCTGAGGCGAAGTGAAGTGATACAGTAGTAAAAACTGCATTTCTGCCAGTTCTCATGAATAAATGATAAGTTTAGCTAAACTCTTCTGTGCTGTACACCATATGGAGCAGACTTATTAATGCTGTCTGGCAGCTGATAAGAACAAGGAACTTCCTCTAACCACACTTATTCCATTAGGTGTTGTCCCACACCCCTGCTGAGGGAGAATTTATACAGTTACCTGGTTTTAAGCACCACGATACAGCACACATTTGAGAGGCATGTGGCCACAGGCCAAAACTTTTTAGGGTCATGCAAAGTAACGCTGGCAGTGTAGAGAATTCTGAAGCACAAAGGTGTTAGCATCACCATCTGCAGCAAGCAGGTGAAGAGAAACTAGTCTTCAATTCTCTCCAAACATGTATGAAACATCAACATTAAGAAAGGTATATGATTTCATTCTAATGTAACAGGTTTTTTTTCCTATGAAGTATTCCTATCTGGGATTAAATTAATTAGTTCTGCTGTGCCCAGAAATGGAAATATCATCTGGCTACTGTTGCCTTGTCAGCATAATGCATTTCAAACTTTGTCACTTGTGAAGAAACCATACTAACTTTAAACTCCAGCTGGAGACCCAGATAACAAAGCCTTAACTTTTGGAGAAATAAAACCTTCAGAACATCACATACTTTCAAATGCATAACTTTATTCCCCAAAAGGTGGAGTAGGTACTGTAATAGCATACCTTTCCTCAGACCTGAAAGGCATGTGCCACTTGAATTTAAAACATCACATATAAGGGAGGAAAAATTGTTGTGCAGTAATCTCTCATGATTTAAAGTTTTCCTTATTTGAATGCAGTACAAGCGTAAAGTCCACCCACATGTTTGGGCTGTGGAGCACTTCCTGCCATTGGAGCACTGACTGAGAAAGAAGGTCTGTACAGTCAAGCGATTCCTCTGCAAGAAAGCAAAAGGAAAGGTCACAGTTGTTTTTCACTCAGCCTTACTCAACTGACTAGGTAACAACCAACCTGCTTCTCCCACTTCTATAGCAGTTTCAGCTGCTTTGTAGTACCTAAGGCATTAATGGCAACAAAATGTAGTTACACTTCTGAAGCATTATTTAGATCCTGTTAAACTAGGATTGTTCCCCCTCAGCTTGCAGCAGAGAAAAATTTTTTGGTTGTATGACATAGAGGAGCAAGTGTGCATCCTAAAAAAGAGCAGAATGGCACAAAGCCACCTGCTTCAGTTCATTTCCAGTGACTTTAACACATTACAGAATGGTAGGGGTTGGAAGGGACCTCTGGAGATCATCTAGTCCAGGCTAGACTAGGCTTAGGGCTTGGACAGTCATCTTCACTCAGCAGCAGGTAGTTTCTGCTCTACAGAAAGGAAGGTGCTGGGTAGGACAATCAAAAGAAGTTCATGAGGAAGCCTGCAATGAGTTATTACTAGGGATGATACGCCTCTAAAGTGCATGTTGATACCATAACAAAGTGACTGAGCCTCAGTCTTTTAGAGCCTTTCACCTCAAATACTGAAACCAAAGCACTTGCTCTCTGGGAAGACAGGAGTCTCTCGACTCCATTGGGCAGTCTTCAAGTGACAATGCTTCCCTGCTCAATGACCAGTTAACCAGGGCCGATTCAGTGAGCAGAGGGTTTCTCAGGAATTTCTCAGCCTTGAGAAAGAGAGCTCACTCCTGTTAGAAAAGAGCCCAAAACTCAGACATGCAATAGCCCCTTCTGAGCAAGTTTCACCTTCTGTATCTCCCATTGATTGGCTTGATTTGTGGATGTAAAATAATAAGCACAATTATAAATAAGGTTGGACTCTACTAGATCATTGGTTCCTGTGCTTCCTTTTGATGAGACAGTATTTGAAATTAGCTAATTCATAGAAAACAACTCAAGGAACAAGTCTTAAAAAAAAAAATAAAATACAGAGCTCTAGCTGAGTTAACTCTACCCAACTTTTCTGTGCCTGTCTTCTGCATGGCCAGGCTCTGACCCTAAAAGTTACCACACTCACAAATGGCTTTCCTGAGAATTCCTACGGACAACCTTGAGCTTCTGCACAGACCTGAACTAAATAAAGCACATGCATCATTTCTTGCAGGATCACAGCTCAAGTTGCTTAGGACAGGGGCTGAGGCTGTATGTGTAGGCACATGACAGCAGGTAATAAATAGCACAGTGTAAATATTATTATTTATAAAGTAAACTAAGTGAACTTTTCCCCAAATTACCTTCATTTTTAGTGAGAAAGAACATACTTGCACCAAGCTTGGCTCCTCCTAGGAACTGATCGCTTGAGCTGAAAGTTGACTGCTCCCAGACAGTCAAGTGTAGACATGATTGCTGTAGCTGAGCTGGGGTAACACCATCAAAGACAAACAAGTGTTTCCACTGGGGACAGGCTTCTTTCTTCAGGACAGGAGACTTTCGCTTTACCTCTGCTTGGTCTGGAAGGATAAGGCAACTTCCCAAAAACAATGAGAGTTCAGCAAGGTTACTGATTTCTCAACGAGAAAACAGAACAGTTGCAATAATCAACTAGGGCCCTTTGGTTTGCCTTGAATAGTGAAAATGTTCAGCTCAAGTGCAAAGTAGAACATGGTGCTAGTGTGTTTATTTTGGGACTTGCTCCTTTTCCTGTCTGCCTTCAATGTGGGTGCAAGTAGGCTCTTCTGGTCTGCTTTTCCTTTGCTGTCTCTGACTGCTGAAGGAGTCTGTACTCCCCATTCAGTTGAAACTTGCCTTTCAGTAGATAAAACGCTCACCCACTTCACTGAAGATAGGTGCTATAGCAGGTGAAATGGCTTTCCGAGATAATGTGAGTGTACCCCAGTATCATACTTCCAATGCATCTGATGCCTGACAGTAAGAAAGTACAATAATCCTGCATACAAGCTACTCAGTGCTTTGAAGAAAAATTTAGTCCCTCCTCTTTTAAAAATGTCTAGAATGAAGAGGCTAAAAGTTTCCTGTTCAATGTAGCCAAAGCTCTATTTAATTCTGCAAAGCCACAGATGAAAACAGGAATGAAAATACCCTCTTGATTTGCACTTTTTTTTTTTTTTCCTCTCCTAATATCTAAAAGCAGATACTTAAACTAGTGAACTCCAAATTTTAATGACATCAGTAAATTCTGAAGTTCCATTCAGGACTGAAAGAGCAAATAGAACTCGTCACCACCCTGCTGAGTGCCACTGTTGTGCAGACACCCAAATGTCACCATTACAAGAAAGTCTGACTAAGAGTGTGGACAATGCCACTTTCACGTGCCAGTCTCTTGATGAAAATGTTAACACACATTTGCACAGAATGTGTCTGACATTTTCTATTTGAAGTGTTAGGTCTCATACATACCCTTTAACAAATGAGTTTGGCATTCCAACAGATCTCAGCATGGGCAAGTTCTTGGCCCCAAATATCATAACCTGAAGCTGGCAGTTGGGAACTCCTTGGTCTTTTTTTCCTGAAACAGAAGCATTTATCACATGAAATAACCAGTTAGCTCAGCTTAAGATGCTGCTATAAGCAAGTAGGAAAATGTCTAGGTGGTACTACTTAGATAAAGTCTCATAGTGCTGCATTAGGATCATTTGAAAGATTTTTAACCTGCTTGTACAGTGTGTGATTCACACACACAAAAAATGCAAGCAATGAGTAGCAGGTTGCTTTGTGATTCCTGTTCCAAACATGGAGCTTTCTGTTGTATTTGTGAAAAGTAAGCACAGGGCAGTACCCACAGAAGCATTCCTCTGAAACAAAGCCAGAAGTAGGAGAAACAGCCAAACTCACGGTGTGATACCGCTCCTCTGTTACAGCTCTAGTTATACAGCAGAGACCCAATACACAGGCATGCATAGGGAGGAAAAATGGAAGAAAGTAAGTTGGTAACTTTAGGGTCATTTGGAAAAGAAAAGGGAAGAAAAATTAACCTAACAGCTAATTAGATCTTCCTATTGACTTCTACCTGTTGCTATGGTCCTGAACACAGAGAGCATTACTAGAGCTCTGAACCTCTATATACCTCACCATGACCTAGAGAGGTAAGGAAAATGAGGTTGTCCTATCCCTCCCCCCCCAAAGTGTTTACTTTACCCCACCAGCAGGTGCTTGCTCTGACACACTACAGCAATACTTAATATACCTTACAAGTCCTTCATTACCAAAAACTAAATCCTGACTTCACATTTTGAACCTAACATCTTCCAAGTGAAACAACAATCTCTCTAAAATGAAGCCACTGGAGGAAGCCAAGGTACCCTCGCAGCCATCTCCCTTACACCTTTTCCCTAAATTGGCAGGCTCTACCTCGGGCAGTAAAATAGCTGCATCACCTCCAGAATAAGGTCTACTTGCAACACCACAACAGAAACAAGCTTGCCAAACAGGTGGATGCATCATACTGCTGCCATTATATTATACAGCCTTTGCTGGCATTAAAAAGAACAAAAAGATGAAGTTGGCAAATGTTTGGATTTTAGTTAATGTAAAATATAATACACCATAAACTGCCATTTGCAATAGCTGCTATAAACCCCATACAGGAATATTATATAGACACATTGTCAGTCCTTCATTAATCTCAATTCTTTTTTAGCCAAGGGATTCAGGTATGCTGAAACATTTTATACCTTCAAACTGGAAATTTTTATACTGGGCTGGTACTGACAGTCTTGCAGACACGAGGAGTTCGCCACTGTACTGGATAAGATCATCTTCAGGCTTTTCAAGCTGAAGAAAGGGACACAGAGAAATCTGCATTACTGCAATCATTCTATTCCACATCTTTCTCACAGCTTATTTATGTTTGCAATGTGTCTTACTAATGGGCTGGATTGACAGCATTTTTCCCTCAATGATCTCAGAAGGGTGATCTTTTCCATAGCTTTCCCTACACCTTGCTCTTAAGATACAACTAAGCACAAAAACTAAGAATCACCTTGGGTTTGAGCTGGTACCAGTTGAACAACTGCATCGAGTTCTCTTCAAAATTCCACGCTGCCAGTGGAATCACCACTTCCCCCAAAAACACCCTGTATTTGAGTGCTCCTGCATGCCACACAGAGATCTGAAGCTGCCGACTTCTCAGCTGGGAGTATTCAATCTTGTACTAGAAAGATAAACAGCATTTACAAAGTGATACACAGGATGAATGCAGGCCCATGCTCATAACCTGCTCAAAGGAAGCCCAGCCACAGCATGGCTGAAGGCATCTGGATGCAGACAGAACCATGTTGTCTCAACATGCTTTGCAATCTGCATATTACCCCACTACTTACACGCTAAATAATGCTCATCCAAATACGAAACAACATTCCAGGAATACCTTGACCTGCCTTGCTAAAGATTTTGATTGTTAATGCAGAACTTTAAATAATTCTTTACCATTTTTGCTGTGGTTTTCTTTTTGGTTTGGGTTTTTTTTTTTAATATATATTTCTGGTTTAGACATCCAGCAGAATTTGGCTGCTCTGGAGGCCAGTTCAAGATAAGACACCTAATGAAGGTGCTAAAACTTCCATTCTGGTCAGTGGATATCTACTCAAGGCAGTCAGTAGGGGCAAGGAAGTAATTCAGCAGACCACTAATTAAAGCCCTGGTCCGCTCCCAAACCATAGTTAGAGCCATTTGAGACATTGTTGGGTATCTAATATACCCACAAGACTGGCAAACATGATACCCAGCCTACTGGTGACCTGCACCCAGCTGAACCGAAAGCTGGAGGCAATGGCATGGATGAGGAACATCGATATACACATTTAGGCTGCTGAATCACAAGCTGGGTGTAGGCTCTGGGGCTAATCACCCTGGGCTCCAGTGATTCTCAAGAGCATTGACACACCTCTCACACATGCAGCTGCCTAAATGCAGGTGCCTTAATTTGCAGCTGAATCCCACTGAGTTGGATCTCAATGTCATGATGTAGTTTACCTGCACTAGCACTATGCTCTTTTGACCATTTCTGCTGCCCTGGATAAACTAATAATTAAACTAATTTAAATGATTTCTAACTAAAATACCTTTAGTGTTCATGCAGCGAGCTCAGGCATGGCTCTCACTCTCCTTTTATCAGTTCTGCTTGACTCTGCATTGAAAAGGGACTATAAAATTAGGTCCAATTATTCCAACTTCAGGCTCTTTTTCTCCCAACTTAAACCCTATATACAGAATTTGGGCTATACGAGAATTACACACATTACATAATTCTCTTTTTGTGGCTATTGAACTTTAACAAATGTCTTTTCAAACATTTTGCCTGTTTCACTCACCAGAAATTCTTGATGTTCATACACACCAAGAGATGAGGGTAACACTGAAACTTTTGTGTAGTTTAAGGAAGAATAAAACAAGTTTGTCACTCCATTAACTTTGTTTCATATCTCTTCCAAGATAACATGTTACAGAAGAACTCATCATCTTATGTACTAATGCAGCTCGCTGATGCACACAAAAAATGGGTTTGTAGTGACCTGAGTACAAAACTGGAGCTGGGAACAACCAAACTAACCCAGCCTCTCCCAGCTGGCAGCACTCAGCTTCAGCTTCATGTTTCATTAAGTGTCTCTGAAGTGAGAATAATGGCTCCTATTTTCTACACACAGTTCTTACAAGGATGCAAGAAGTAATATTGCAAGGCATTAAGGAATTAAAATCATTAACTACTGTTCTCTGGTGGGATTATTAGTGTTTAAAATTAGACACTACAAAAAGATGGCCTAGCATCAGTTGCACAGAGAAGAGGAAGCAGACAATGTTTTAGAGGTGGTGGAATTCAGTTAGCATTCAGCTAACTGCAGAGACACACTCCCAGTGGCACTGACAAAAGGGGTATCGGTTAAAAGGAATACTTGTGTGAAATACTAACTGCTCTGCACTACACCCAGTTCCTGAATGTACAAAAAAAAAAGGTGTCTATGGAAGACACTTTGCTTTTGCCACAAGGTAACTCAGAACAACACTGGAATTCTTTAAAAGTGTTTCCACAGCCAAAGGCAGACTCTTCTAATGGTTTGCCATTGACTATTGTAACTCCAAAAGCATTTCCTTTTATTTGGACTCAAAACCATAATTTTTTAAATTATTCTTGTAAGTGACTCCTAGATTTGCCCCATTAGGATGATTCTGAACTTGCAGGATTGATTGTATATTACAAAAGGAGACATTACCATGGAAAAGCGCACTTAGCGGCACACAATTGTAAATGGTACCTTCAAAGTCTCATCGAATTCTGGATCCACTGTGCTCTTTTTGACAACTGTCTTCCGCTTACTCCGAGGAGATTTATCAGGAAGTAAATAAACCTTAACATACCTTGTAGATAGAGAGAAGGATATATGAAAAGTGACCAGGGTGGGGGGGAATCAATACAACTAAGATGAAAAATTGTTAGATGAGAGGAGGGTTTTTTCTTAATTCTTAAACAATTTTATTGACTTTGTAATTTTCCAAGCAATAAAATGGCAAGTTGTGGTTTATATATTTTCTAAACAAAAGCAGACAGACTATAAGGGCCCCTGTATATCATTGAGCTAGTGTGTTTCAATTTTATTCTAATTGGGAAAAGATTAGGATCTGAATAGGAATCATTTGTTTTCATACTCTCGGCCTCTGATAAAATAGCCACCAAGGAAGTCACCTTGTCAGTTGTAGTGACAGTTGTATGATGAAAACAGACAGCATATTATATGCTCAAAAAAAAAAAAAATCAACTCAATCAACTTTAGGATCATTGCTGCTTGTTCGTGAAGAAAATATCTCATCTTTACAACACAAAGTACCATGTAGCAAAAAAAAAGGTGTAATCATACAAATAATACATCATAATTCATCACTTTTACAAATGCTAATTGTTATAGTAGCCATTAGAGTGAAAGTGGCAGATTGTCTGAAGTGCTCAAAATTGCCTTAACATTGATGCAAGGAAGACCAGTAAAAAAAATTTCTGGAAGCTGAGTTGCAATATCAAGCACCAATGATTCCTATCCAAAGTTTCTCATCTGTAGGTCACATGAACTTTAATACTTAAATACCCCCTTAATATGAGTTCAGTGGGCTGTTTTTTTGTTATGGCTTCAAAACTAAAGAGTCTTAGGAATAGAGCGTGCTTGCTCATAGATTGGCATGGAAAGGAGTCATTGTTAATATAATACTAAATATTTTAAACCTGTACTTGTATATATTTCATATATTATGATTTAAATCAATTTTAAAACAGCCTCTTGATTAACTTACCAGTAAATAAAATCAGCTATCTCATACCATCAGTGCAGAACTTGCACATCTTCCCTATTCCTTCCAAACTTATCTGTAGGTAAAACTGCTGTTTAAAATATTCAGGTACTAGAAGTTTTAGCCTCCTGCTCTATCACCCCAGATCAATTTAATTAAAAAGTAGCCAGTCAGACTTCAAACCAGTCAACAAGCTAAATAATTCAACACGTTTAAAACATCAGTTAAAAGTCTGCTTTTCAGCAAGTGTGTTAAGTGAGTACACTGCCTGTACTGTTTCTGTTGGCTTGGAAACCAACAGAAATATATAAGTATATACCAACAGAGAACATAACGTTCACTACACAGCACTTCCCACATTGTCTTTCAGGCTTCCTGCAACTGTTTGCCTGAATTAATTACCGGGGACTTAAAGAACCTTGACCCACTTCTGAAGTGCTCCCAAGCACTGCCCTGCTTCATAAGCTGCTGTTCCAGCAAGGCTCCTTTCATCACCAAGCTGGTCTTTATGAACATCCTCTGCAAGATGCACAAAACCCATGTTCCTTCTGAGTGAAGGTGACTGCAACTCCACAATTCTAATGTGGTCACTCCAGTGCTCAAACACAGTGTGACAGCAGGGGCAAGAACAGGTAGTTAGGTATTCTACCTGGTGATTTTCTATGAATGGTTGCTGCACTGTCAGAAAGGATCGTTTAGTAATAAACAGACAAATCACCAAGGCTTAACTATCCAACCAAAAATTTCTATGGCATATTTTATCCACAGAAGTAGGTATTTCTTCCTCTCACAATAATACATAATTATTAAACAGCTTTAGATTCTAAAAATGCATTGCAGTATCTGGAATTTCTGTTCTTATGTCAGAAGATGGAAGCACAGAAGTAGCATAGCAATCACCCAGTGACCCACCGTGAGTCAGCAGATGAATTAGGAACATGACATCTCATGTTTTAGCCACTTTGTATTAATTTTGTGGACACAACTAAGAACTAAAATCTGAACAGCTGTTCTCGAGATCAACATATTCTCATCAGCAACATAGATACCCAACCTGCTCACAGGCAGGGAAAGAGACAATTACTAGCAGAAAATGGTCAGAATGGAATAAGCGCTGGTATGAAACCTGCATGTCTTACAGTGTGCATATGTAAAAAGGGCTGGTATATATGTTGGATGTTCTGAAAGTGCTAATATGGCATACCATCATATATCAATCAATTTCAATCACAACATACATGAATATTTTAAAGCCAGAATATTTTCCTTATTTTTTTCTTCTTCTCCACAAAATACTTACGGGTTGCACTTCTTCTTCTTCTCTTCTCCGTAAGACAGATTCTTGCATCCCTTGATGCAAATTTCTAAGATACAAGCTTTGAAGATGTATCTTATGGCAAACTCTATTTCTCCCGTGACGTTAGCCTTGCCAAAATTGCCAGACTCAGTGCAAGTGCTGTTAAGACTAAATAAACTGCCCTAAGAAAAGACAAATGTTTGGGAAAAGCAGCTTCAGATTAAACAGGATAAAACATTTATTTCTCTCAAAGGTCAATATCTTTACAGACTTGACTGTAGAGCTCCTGCAAATCACAAAGATTTAAGGTAACCTGTACAAAACATTCTGTTGCTTCCATAACAGCCCTGAAAATTATGACCGTAATTGCAACTCTGCTGCTTTGCCTTTTTCTCTTCAGTAAGCTCTCTAGGCTAAGCAAATGCTTTATTAGGTAACTTTTAGATCTAGAAATTGCCCCCAAATAAAACTGCTATGTGAGAAAAATAGGATAAGTGTCTGAAAGGAAGAGAGTGAAAAATCTCTGAAATCTAAGAACATACAAAACATTGAACTAGACTGCTTTTAATACACAGTTCATAGTACAATACACTGCTGAGATGTTACGTTCTATCATGTATTAAAGGAAACAAAAGTGGCCTTGCACATCCAGTAAATAGTCTACAAGATGCTCCAATTCCATATAAAAATGACATACTCCATGCTGCAGCAGACCATTCAGGAAAGATTAAAATACGAAGACATCCAGTTGTCCTATGTTGGCGCATAAAGAAGGTGTTTCCTCACTCGCCTAAGGGGCAAAGGTTTGGATGCTGTCCATCCACATATATAAACAGCATTTGTGTCTAGCATTTACAGAGGCCATGAAACTGCAATGAAGGAGGAAACTATAATCCTTTCTGTGGCCCAGCACAGACATGTAATTTATGGTGCTAACTAGCCTTCACTGTAACAAATTATCAATTCAATCAAAATAGTTTGGTCTCCATTCATTTATAATGATATTCTTTAAGGTGAGTCCTAGAAACTTTTTACATATGTCACGAAGACACAATTGTTGTGATTAATCTCACAGCAACATTGCCCTAGATTGCTAGGATATCTGTGTTAGGTCACTCCTCCCTCCGAAAATAAACACCAACCCACATAGGACTGGTTAACCAAGGAGTTCTGCGTTGCACAACCCGGCAGCTGAGAGTGCAGAGTAGTGTTTACAAGATCCTGTATCTCTTCCATGCAGATGCTCTTTTTTGTTTGTGCAGCTTGCCAAATATTCATTTTAAAATTCACACCAACAGCTTAATTGCATTAATGAAGCTATCTACTCTGCGTTGTAAGCTCTAAGTAACATACAAACCTGACAAAGGAAGTGTCAGAGTGCTTACTGAGGAAGGTCACAAGAAGTGTTAGGACTGGTTTTACCTGATGCTTGTTGCATCAGGTATTCTTGCTCTCTCCATAAGATGTGTATCAGTGTAATCAATCTCCCATGCAGCTTTGTTCAGCTCTGCTCTTTCACTCACTGACATATTTTTATTCATCTGACCAGAACATGCTTATTTTCCATCAAAATCCTTCATGACAAAGGAATGCAAACAGATTTTTTTCTTAGATCACATGTCCTAAAAAAAGTTATGCAAAAGCCCCTAATATTTATTCGACAGAACCTCTTATTTATTTAGAGAGGCTGAATAGGTGTTCTGATTAATGATGTTTGGACTGAATATCACTACATATGTCTCCCACTTGATTAGGAGTCACATACATTCAATGGAGAAATCACTCTTCTTTTTGGTTCAGTAAAAAGGGATTTAGCAATGACTTCATGTATTGCACTCCTGCTGGCATGACTGGAAGCAATGCCATCTGATATTTTGGAAGATACATTTTCATGGAGCAGTCATCAACATCCAACACTTACCTATAAGGGGAAGTTTAATGGAACTTGACTTTCCCCTTTATAAGATAGTAGAAAATATTTCAGTTTTAAGCCTGGGCTGTCTATAGCCCAGTTCAAATGGTTGTCATTAGAATCACAAATATCATCCAAAACTGTTATCCATTTGTCAGTTTAACACCTTAGACTCCACAATGCAGTGAACTATGAGAGCGTGCCAAGGTCCTTATGTGTGTTTATACTCCTCAGCAAAGTGAGCAGGCTGGTTGAATTTTGATCCCCTAAAAGTCATTTGAGTTCCCTTCTTTACACCATCAGTCATGGATTCTTTGGATACTTCACCCTGCTTAACCGCATCACTAATACATAGAAATTAGCTTCCACAGTTAATCATAGAGGCTTTAAAGCATGTGCTAAATTCATTCACAACTGGCTTCCTTCTCTCTCATTTACAGTATTCAAAATGCCATCCATCAGAGGATGATTCAATGCCATCCCCTAAGCCTATGAACTGCTCCCCTGGTTTCCGTCACCATCAGCTTCCTCTTCATTCACTGACATTCTGGCATTTGAATTTCCACTGACATTTCCATTACCACAGTTCTTGCAGAATAACAAAACCCTTCTCTTAAATGAAGTTTTAAGAGAAAAAGCTAGCTACTAGGTTTGAAAGAACCACGATCCCAACCCTAATATAAAATGGGAAGAATGTTAGTTGCATTCGCAAAATTCAGAAGAAGCTGATCTATTATTCATTATTAATGGATATATCTATCTATGGGTTTGATTTGGCTTATGCTGCAAAAAGCTCACACTGTTACTATGAGGACTATGCAAAGGCAGGCAGTCTCAACAGACACGAACTCAAGTAAAATTCTTCCTTCATTTTGTAATATAACCCCAAATACACCAACATTTTGCACAAGATCTTAGCTTTTTTTATCTGTCCCCATTAGGCACCTGTTCTGTTGTGCTTCACCCTCTAACTTACATATTTTCTGCCATCACAGAAAACTGCATCACTTGTAGGACTGGTTGTTATATCTTCTTCCTCACTGCAATTCCTTTTGGTCAGAATTTCACTGTCATTTGGGGCCCCACTGATGAGCTGCTGAAGACTGGGTGTACTTTTCATCTGTAAGAAAATCAGCAAGTCTTTCTTAAATTAAAAAAAAAATAATTTAAAAAAATGCCCTGATTCCTTCAGGAATGCTAGCAGAAGAAAATTCAGTAAATAGCTACAGTTCACGCTGCCCAATGTCACACAGGTGGCACACTTTCAAACACAATGTAGTAACTTAATTTAAATGTTGATTTACAACTCTCTCATCCCAGCTAGTAGTACATTCATTATATTAATAATTTCCTAAAATCAACATACCACCACCTAATCTAAGGATCACTACCACAGCAGTTACTAACAACAGTCTACTAATAACACACTAAAAGTAGCAATACACTAATAAAGGCCTTATTAGCCTTTAAAAAAACAGTAATTTTGGAGGAAAAAAATTATCTTGCCTGCAGGAAATTAAAAACAGTATTTTGTAATATGCATGACACATGCCTATGTCTACCTATGCAAGAATGAATGTAAGCTGAAAGAGACTTGAAAATAGAAACAGACTCAAAAGTTCTTATTTAGCTTTGATTATAGAAAAAGTTTAAATTTCTTTCTGAGGTGTTCTTGACTTCGCTTTGACTAAGTCCATTCACCTTTCCAATCTTCCCCTTAAAATCCTGACAATTTTTGGAAAAATTAAGATATACAGTAGCAAAACTCCTTGAGACTTACCTTCAACAATCTCTGTTACCAGGAACAACAGTTAATAGAATGAAGTACCAAAAGACTAATACATATGGCTAGAAATATGCTGAAAATAGATTTTAGCTCATTCTGGCATACCACTGGCCCTGGATAATACAATCTATTGAAAGTATGTTCACAGTTCAACGGGTAGGAAAAGAGTGAGGTAAGAAATTTTACATGGTTAGGATCTAAGAAAATAATTTCTTAAAAAAAATTGTATAACGGGGATTACCTGAAAAACTAGAAAGACTATAGTGTGACTGAATCAACAAAAAGGATTGGGACTTATTTGCATAAAAGAAACCAGTAATACATATTTAACAAACCTGGAAACCCCTCCTGCACAATCAGCAGAAACCCCTAAAGAATGAGGACAACAGAAGAGATAATATATTGAGATTACCTCTTAGAAAACAGGATGTGCAAAATCCAAACCAGTATGCTGTAGTTATAACACACAGAAATTGTTATATGTAATAACTGCCCTACCTTAAGAATAGATGTAAGAATTCATTAAGTTCTCTTGTGAGAAGGACACAGACAGAAATCCATTCAGAATATAGTCTCAAAAAAACCCCAAACAAACCCAAAGCATCATATTTCTCAGCAGAGAAATTGTCTTCTGCTTTATAGAAACCTGAAACATCACCAATTTCACTTACTAACCAAAACAACTTACTACACACTGAATTTTAGCTTCTACTTGGATCAGAAAGAATTCTCTGTTGTGTTAAACAGAACATAAGTGATTGACAAGGTAAAACTTGTGCTACCAGTGCTAAACTTAGCATCAGGTCACATAAGCAAGATTCCCACCTAGCCCAGCTCTAATGCCTGCAGCAGCATGCATCCGCTGTCACAGGAGGGGTAACCCACAGCTACTGACGCACCACAAACAGCTTCCAAAGCTTGTGCATGTCTGCTTGTTCCCCCAATGAAGCAGGTATAATTGCAGTTCCTTTCATGAACTTAGAGATTCTGATAGTGAGAGGCCCCAGAAAACACTATTCAATTAACTTCCTAAATCCAGATTTTACATTGGCTGGTAATTCTTGCCATTGGATTATTTTTCACTATTACTTAAGTTAAATATAATCTCTTTCAACTTTAATCTGAAGGAATCAAGCTCCGAACATATCACAAATTTGCAAAACTTAGGTAAGAAACAGATAGTGCTCTTGAGACTGAAGTGGTGCCCCAGTCTTATACCCTGCACATTCAAAATGGCAGAGTTACAGCTATTATTTCCCAGTCATTCCTAGGAGAAAAATGCACACTTTCTAGGGGAAAAAAATACTGTTTCGATTCATTCTCCGAAAATGAAAGTTCATTCTGGGGTGGAAGTCACAACAAGTAAGAATTTCTACATTGTATTTTGTTACAAATTTGAGTAATTAGTTGTTTTGCAAGTGTAATTTAAAACAGGTTCTGTCCTTAAACTTACGTCATAGTTCTAGTAAGGATGTAAACAGCTACCCTTATTAAAGGAAAACAAAGATGGAAAAGAAAAAAATACATTGAAGAATAATGCAATAGTGCCATTGACAGAGATTAAAAATAAATTTTAAAATCACAGTAAAGCTACAAAAAGCCATCATATAAGTGCAGGGACAGACAAGTAAAATTTCCTTCAATATTAAAAAAAACCTAAGTGGCAAAGACAACATTCACAAGAAACAAAAAGATCAACAGTAATTCTAGAAAAACTGAAATTCTAGCTTAAATATAGTCTAACTGGTTTGAGTGAAACAAAAGCTGCCTGACTCAGAGAAACAGTGCTCTGACACACAAACAACATTGAAATCCATCTTTCAAAATCTGTAATGCAAAGGTTGGACATAAATTAACTTCTAGTTTAAGTTAATATTATCTCCAACTCCGATGTTTTTCAATGCCTTAAAAGACCAGTGCTCCGCCAGTGGAATAAAGTAACACTGAAGTGCGGTTTGCCATAATGAAAGCAGCACTCGGGTAGTTAATAATTGTTGCCAATTTTGTTTATAATATAATCACATACAAAAATACCAGAACTAATTTCACAGAGTTCACAAACCTTACTGGGCCAATTCAAACCACTAGTCCATGCGGTTTGACATCCTGTCTCTTCCATTTATGAACACCTAACACTTCAGAGGAAAGTGAAAAGTGTGCACCAAGGGAGCCATGAGTAATATTTGCCATGAGGTCTGGCCCAAAGCAAAAGTTTTTCTCAGCATCTAATTCAGGCACTTAGCAGACCACATTTGCCTCATTCAGATGAACAAGGCAATTCAGTAAGTACCCAGTATGTGGAAAACTGAGTATGGACAAAGTTCAGTCACTTGAAAGCATACAAAAAGTCTTCAGTGTAACTTTAAAGCAGCTATGTGACATCATCTTCAGCCCTGCACAATTTGTGGAAAAACAGATGACTGGATTTTTCTCAAACTTCTCAAAAAACCACTGAAAGCTACAGACTGTAACCAAAGCAAAAGAAAAAGGGAAGTTGCCCAACAACTAAAAGCAGTCAATGTTTTCTCCTTGCCAAATTAAAAAGTGCTCAGGAAGTGTCAGGATGGGGTTTGGATGATCATAGCTTGGCCCTGTTCAGCAGCAAGAGGGGCACTAGGACAAGAGACAGAGCACCTCCCTGCAGCCCAACAATCACACAGAGCAGACATCAATCAGCCTCAAGAGAGTCTGTGAGCACCTGAGAGCAACACGACCCATCCTCTCCCTCCCTATGTGAGGGTCTTTGTAAATTCTCAGTCAAACATTTCAGCTCTGGGCTGAGATCAAGTGTGCAGACTCAGTCAAAAACCTTGTGAAGAATCAGAGTTCTGGTCACGGTCAGTGATCAGCTAAGCCCTGCTTGTATAATAAAAGTAAAATTCCACTGTGTAAGTCATTACTCTTACAAATATATTCCATTCCTGAAAAAGCCCTCACAGTTAGAGACTGTGTATAATAATATGGATACCCTGCTTGTAATGTTGATGGCAGTGTCAGACTGGCTCCTTCTTTGCTTCCTTCTTTCCACATTCTGCCCATAATCTGTGGTTAGGAGACGTCCATCAGCCATATCATTCTGGGACTTAGAGATTTCTGAAGTGAAAATAAAGAGAGAAGTCACTATAACAAACATTGCAAGCAATCCTGTAGATTTATAAGCTAATTCTGTAGCATTCAGACTTTCACCCTGCAATTTTAGTATTGATCTCCTAAGAGTAAGAAACAGATGGGAAGGTAAGTGCTCGTCCCATTTTGTATAATTATATTTTGCCTACCTAAATCTTTCCTGCTGTTTCAACTGGAAATTATACTCCTGGCTTCCTATCATTATAGCTGCTGCAAGGAATTGTTGTATGCTGTCAAATACAGTTTCTTTGCAGAAGTAGTACGTTCCCTATATATAGTTTGATTTGTAAAGCAGCTTCGTTTGGTTCAGGATAAAAGCAAGATCATTATAACAACATAAAGCGACATGACAATGGAAATTAGAAAGCAGAGCATATTGGAAAATATTTAGAAATTTATCCAAGATATGGATGAAAGGAAAGATATTACATACTCTGGTCCCAAACCACATATAATTTTAAGAACCTGAGTAGCCCGCATTGACTCCAGTAATGTTACTCATATGGATAAGCTTATGTCCATACTTAAGTACCTTATTGAATTAGCACTTCAATAACATCTAGTTAATTGTCAAATAAATCTATATGACAATTGGACATTTAGTGCACCACTTTTTGCTTCTTATTCCTCAGGGTACAGTCAGTACTTCACTTAAAGGGAAGGGCAGCGCTCATCCATGATTTCTGAAGTTGAAAACTAGCAGGCTTAGCAGCAGACACTTTGTTGTAAAACCCAGATAATCTCTCATGAAGAATTAATAACTTAAGTGGCACACAAAATAGCTATCATATGTTTAATTCATATAGAAGAAATAAATATTTCTCTCACAACATAAGCCTCTGTAGAGGAACCTCAGACAGCAGACAATATGTCATGATGCTATTCAAAACCAACAGCACTCTTAAGTGTGATTTTTAAAGCCACTTTGGGTTAGTTTTGTTCTTAGCAGCAATTAGTCCTCAGATGTTTACTGTACTCTGTGTACACCATTAAGGCATCATATGACATAGTCACAGGCAGGCTCAATTAAGTCATCTCTGATTGTAAATGAAGACAGGTTTTTAAAATACATGGTGAAATCAGAGATCATAAAAGAGACTGGAGTGAGAGATCTAATGGAGTAGATACAATCTGAGTAGCTTGACCAGCAGCAGAAGCAGAAACACAACCTTGCCTCACACTCTTCCAAAATGAACAGGTTACAGAACAGGTTACTGTGAGAAAAAAAAAAAATGATTGTTCATTTTTCATATCTATTCCTCCTTTGGCTTCTCTACCCAAACGGTCAGTAAGACAGACAGTATCTCCAGTGCCAAGGGCACTGCAAATAAAGCTACATTTTATTTTACATTTTGCACTGCAAATAAAACTACAACCAGCAACTCATTTTACATTCACCAAATGGCAACCACTGGACTATAACCTCCTGTTGTTGCCAAACCACTCTGAAACAGGAGGTAACAGCATAAAGAGCAGACTGTACAACAGTGGCACTGTGCTGCATGCACTAATCCTTTGTTCCCGCTGCTCTCAGACATGCACGCACGCTGGCTCCAGTGATACAATCAGAGGTATAACGACGTTCTCCAGGTTTATTTACTGCAATACACAAGAGCTGGGTGTATTAAATACCTCCGCAAACCAGGACATTTTTGTCTAGATAAGATATGTACTAACTTTAGACACTCGTGACCGAAAGCATTTATCACCACAGTACCAGGTTTCATTAAGAGACCATATTGTCTGAAAGATCTGTTTTCTTAAGTCAAGAAGCCCAAGTCTTTCTCTCTATAAGACTTCCTATACTTTTTAATTATTGACTTCAGTGATTGCAACACACTGTTATTTTCTTATAAATTAAAAGGTTCTACCTTAACTGAGGATGATAGCACCTGAGTGGGGTTTCACATACAGCTGAACTGAGCTAACAACTTGCTGCCACCCCCCTCTGTAAGCAGTGGTTTTCCCTCCACAATCCCTGGCTCCATGTGGGCCAGTACCCTCTGTTGTGCAGGCTCCAACATATATACCCTACCTTGAGCCTATTTAACTCACTAAACCAGCAGAAAAGTACCTATGTGGTTTGTCCGGGTTAATGTTCTGCCCTTTTATTTAGCTAAATCAATCTCCACAGGGGTCCAGAAACACTGGTGCTATTTCAAGTTAAGCAATGGCAGCATAAGGACAGAAACAGAGAGAGAAAAGATGGGGGGGGCAGTAGGGCCTTCCTGCTTGCTGCAGTCTCGACAGTCTTTACCAGTAAATGTGAGATACAATCAGGCTTCAAACTAACAGAAAGCAGAATAAACTACTTTACATCCAATTCTGTGCTGCCTCGGCTATCTTCTTCCGGTAACAAAGTATCCTACACCACCCTACGCTACACTTCTGTTCAGGAGGGACAGCCATTGTGTCTCTGCATATCTTTAATATGTGTTCACACAGACACAACATTAAATTTGTGTAGTTAAAGGACAGCAGACCTTTAGGATGGGTGGAAGAAGTTAGAGGAAAGACCAAATGAGAGCTAAGACAAGAGTTAGGGAGAAAGGCAGAAAGACATTAAAGCCAAATTTATCCAGGTCTCATCTCACATTTACGGTTGTCCAAGACGAAGCTAGTAAGAAAACACTAAGGTTCATTCAAATACATGCAAATCTGCAAGCCTCTGTAATCTTCATACAGGTTCAGAAGTTGTTTTCTTCTGGTCACTGATGCCTTTAATTTGTTCTTCACAAAGGCTGGCTGTCCCCCATGTAGTTAGCCTTAGAGGTGCATACACAGTCTGCACCCTAACGAACAGCAGGCAACATAAGTGAATGGAAGGAACCAAAAGTATCAGAATGAAAGAAGAATTGTTAGGGCTGTCTGGCTCTTACAAGTATGCGCTGAAAAAAACCCACACAACCAGACAGACTGAGAAAGAGGAAGGAAGTCCTCTTGAAAACTGCCAGTGAATTAAAATATTAAACTCTACTGCCATTATGTGATAGATTCTTTGACAGGGTCAGCTGGGGTTCAGTCAGATAGGTAACATGAAGATCACTACAGTAGATAGTGGTTATTCCTCTGTGCTAACATGAGTTAAATATACTGAACACCCAGTAAACTTAAAAATAACATTTATACAGTCTTTTCACAGTTTTACAAGAAATGCATTCTGGGTTGGTATCATCAGCTTGTTAAACAACTAGCAGAATACTGAAGGAGAATTAGACTTACTGTATTATTTTTCAGGTTGGCTCAGTCTTGGCATTAGTCATTTCAGCCATTACTCCATAACCTTTTTTTTTAATAACTATTTTTTAGCCAACGATTTGGCCAAAAAATTGAAACATTTGAGTATGTTACTCTAGAATGACAAAGCAGTGAAAGCTACTTACTTTTTATATGTGTTGTGAGAGACAAAAACAAGTTTTCCACAGATTTATTAAAACTTTTAGATTGACTGAGTTCCTGCAAATGGGAGATGCCAAGAGTAAGAAAACACAAGATATTCGCTGTTTTAAAGTTTCCGTGCTTAGATATCTACAGACCACATAACAATCAGATGGTAAGGCTGCAGCCCTTTGCTTACTTCTGCAGACAAATACATCTGAAGACACATGTTGACATGGCTGAAAACTGTCACACTAACGTATGAAGATGGTAAATAATCTTTTCAGTTCCACAGTCTTTGATATGTAAGTGGAACTCCTCGTAGGAAGATCACACAGCAGTTTCATAAATACAACTAATTACATCATCGATTTGCTGTAATGTCTTTCATACTTCAAATAGGAAAGTCCCATCTATTACAGATGCTCCTATGCCTCCAAATCAAAGAGTTTTCATCAAACTCCAGGCAAGCATGTGTTAGAATGTTTAGAGAATTACAATGGGCTTCAAAACCAGGGCCTGAGGACCCAGTCCAAAATGAACTGAATAGTAATTTAGTGTGATTTCAATGAGTTCTGAACTATGTCCTACTATTCTGTCCACTAGAAACTGTCATGCAAAGGCAAACATCAAATTCACTGTTTTTCACTCAGTAATGAAAGGAACACATGGAATGATCACTTTATAAATGACTACTATCATAGGATCATGGGATCCTTCAGGCTGGAGGGTAGCTCAGGAGATCTCAGTCCAGCCTTCCTGTAGTGAGGCACCAAAAACCAGGTGCAGTATTGTACTACCAAGTAGAGTGGTTAATCACGTCCATCAAAACCTGAAAACTAATTGAAAACGTCCCTCATGATAGCCTCTGACCTTTCTCTCCTGCTACTAATGCAGCATAAAAAATTACAAAGGAACACAAGGCAGCATTTATATTGCAGTATGATGTGAGAACAGTTGCTGTTTACTGCGTTTCTGTGGCTGGCCTTTGCATATGAATGACATCCTAAGAGGTACATGTACACGTATACGTATATTTTGCAGAGACGTACATTTACCGTCACGTTGCTTCCTGCTGTGGATTCTGTGAAAGGAGGTGGAGTTGGAGGTACAACAGAAATTTTACTAGAAATTTAAGAGACAATAAACAGTGCAACAATTAATGGATAAATAAATAACATTCATGCATGTATCTTTATTATCTGTCTTTCCTGCAATCTAAAGATCTGGGTTGAGATCATGTGTCTTTAAGAGTTGCAGCGCAGGTTTACTGCCTCTTTATAAGAATTAGGACTACCATCCTACCTTCTCAATCTTGGGCTGCTCTAGGCAGAATTATTAATTTAAACCAATCAGGAAGATCTAATTTAGGATACGCTTCCTAGACTTCTATATGGTTGGCAGCGTTACAATCTGTGTCCCAAGTGTTAAAACACAATTCCTGTGTAACACACCCCATCTCTGTTTCAGAGATGTTTTCAGAAAACAGTCATCTTTATTTACAATACTAAAAGGATCCTTCCTTGCCTGGGCCCAGAGCAGTCAGAGCCCCTCTAGAGCACTCCGGCCATTTCATCTGTTGTAAATAGCCCGGTCTGTGAAAAAAAATCTGTTATCTGACTGACTCTTAACATGGCACAATCACAGACCCTAAAGGCAGCTGGTGAACTTCCTTTTGACTCTCTTTTACCACATTTAAGTAAAAGCAAGTCCTTATGCAGCCCTGGTTAGAATCATATCTAGCTAACTCTAAGTTTCTGTCTTATGCATCTATGCCTAGCCAGATAATGATCATAAAATTGAGGCCAGCTCTTTGTATCTTATTTTACCTTTTTTTTTTTTTTTTTAAGGAAGAGGGTTTCTTTTATACAATATAGTTTAAGTAGACTGTTATTTCATTATATATCACTGGTAATAACTTAAGTATGGTCATACTTAGGCCTCAAGTCAAAGTATTTATTCACTGAATAAATCCAGCTGGATTTTTTACTTAAGTTTGGTAAGTGGATGCATCTTACTGAATGCGGAGCTTCTTGTCTACTATTTATTCTAAAGCTATCACATCAGCAATATCTCCCATTGAGCAAATAATGATGCTATTGCTGTTATACCTAGAAAATAATTTTCATCTCTCATTATTTAAAAGCAGTGTGTAACTTTGAAAGATAATGGTGTAAAAACCTATGCAAGAAATATGAGCAGATATAACAAAAATAACGCACATCCCTTCATTTCAAGTAAATAAGAAACTATTACTCTAAACATAGTACTCTCTTTTGTACTTGAGACCCTTTCTATTGATGGCCGAGAGAGAAAAGTGGCAATTTTTCTATGCTTTTTTCATTTGTACTCCAAAAGTATATTGAAATTTGGTTTTAATAATAAAAAATACAAACTGCTGACTGGTTTATAAGATACAATATATCCCCTACACAAATTCCCAGTGCCCTAGGACCATTTCTCCTTTTATGACTCTTACCTCAGTTTCTGATAAGATTTCAAGAGCTTTGCACCAACTGTTTCATGTCTGCCTGTGAAGGAAGAAAAAAAAAAACCAAAAACCAAACAAACACCCAAAGGTCATTTTGTAACAACAGCAGTTACTAACACCTGTATAATACTTTTTAAAATCAGTGCCTTTCAGGATCTGGCCTGTATTTACAGAAGCTCCTGCACATGCAAGTCAGGAGTGAAATCAACCCTCACCTGACATATCAGCATACATGCCAAGCAACACGCAAGTTTCTCTTGTATCACAAACTCTATCATGACTTCACCTTCACCTCTCACAGGTGACACATTCAGACCAGCTCTTCACAAATGCTAAGGACAATCATGTATGGATGTGAACAGGCCCATTCCTACAGGTTGCCAAATGCTCTTTGCTGCCTGAGGTCCAGGAGGCAGTTAGTGCATGGGCCCAGCGCACTAAAGCACACTTCAACCATAAAACTCAAACACTGCGGAAGGCTTGAAAAACGCATACAAGAGTAAGCACATGGTCATCTCTTGCATCTTATGAAAAATTCTTTTCCATTTTCCTACTAGAGACCTGAACAATCATGAAAACACATGACTAGCTCACAAACATGAGCAGACCCCTTCACTAAGGCCATCCCTGTGGGGAAATAGCAACCATGTCACGTTCCTCAGGTGAGCAGCCACATGATGTAAAGAACACCAAGGAGCAAGCGCTCCATCAGGCACAAACAATGAAGACTTACAAAAAGGCAGTTTGTTCCTGAGTAATCGCAAACAGAAAGAAGGGCTAAATGCATGTAACAAATGCCCAACTAACAATATCTGCAGTGCCTTTAATCACTAATCATTCCTAATACAGAAAGCAGCATGTAATCTATGCTTTGCTGAAAATTAATTATAATGTATTACTTATATGTAAGTAGCAGACCTTGGTGGTGGTAGAAATAATAACTTATTGATGTTACAAATTTCAGTCAGAACTCCAGACTTAATGCTCTGTTATTAATAAGCAATATCCGGTATCTTAATTTATTGCAGCATTAAATGATTTCTTAAATTTTAATATTTATTAGTCAGTAAAGGCAATATACCACTTTTATGAAAATACGATTTTTATGCAAATACGATTTTTATTCTTTAGGTAGAAGCTACACAAAATGCATAAAAACCATACTTATATAACTTTTTTTTTTTTACTCTGCAACATGAGAAAACTTCACTGTAACATGTAATTCTTCAGTTAAACTTATTTTACAGTGAATACTTCACTTGTGTTATATTTTCAAACCAAAAGAGGGCACTGTCTCCCTAGGCTTGAAGAATACATAACTACAAGTTATGCTTAACCCCTTCAACTATATCAGTTGGTCTAATCAAAAGGAACTAAAAAAACCATATTTCTTCCTGCAAGCTTATCTTCTGAATATCCTTAGACCTTTGTGTGTTCAACAGTATTACTAATAGACTAACTAAGCAAAATGCGTCAAGCACCCACAAAGCTTTGATAACGCAAGGTGAGAACTCATTTCTTTTACTGGAAAGAGGGACAGTCAGTACCTTGCAATACCAGATTCTGTGTCTGAGAACAACATAGCATTTTCCAATAACTGTGAGAGATTGTTAAAAATACCAGCTTTACACTCGCTGAAAAGAATATGAGGGAAAATTATTAACAATGGTTATGGAATACAACTGTGCTTTAAAAGATCAGTCAACTAATACTTTAAAATCAGAAGTTCTGCTAGCTAGAATGGAATTCAGTGACATCTTTCAAATTCTAAATGAATTATTTCAGCAGGAACTGTAGCTCAGTTTCTTAATATGCTACCTCCTGTCTTTCTTGACTACTTACAACCCAAAATTTGCCTGATTACGTTCTTCCATATAAATTTCTTTCTATTCAAGTTTCCCAAGAGATATTTAAGGTCCAGTGCTTTCCTTTTTACCAGCTATCCTTAAATCTAGACACAATGCAGATACTGGAAATGAAACTGTAACGTTTAGCTACAGTCAGGCACAAAGCAAAATAGTTCCCTATCTGAAGTGGCGCTTCAAGGGAAAGAGGAAGGAAATCCTTGCCACCTCATTAGTCATTGTAGGTGAAAATGGAGACTAACAGCCGCTTGGTTGGTGAAACACATTCCCCATAGGGCAATCCATCCACATCCTCTGTAATTTCTTTTAGGGCTTTCTATTTTTAATTGCACTGAAAAGACTGAACACAAGGCAATGGCACAGCTGGCTGAAAGTAAATAAACAGTAAGTGTTTAACTCTCTGTTGATTTATAGCTGTACATGGGGGGGTTTATTCCATTCTGTCATTTCTTTAATCTTTAGAACTTTCTCAGTGAAAACAATTGAAGTTTTAACTTTGACAAACAATGGATGCAGGATCATTTCCTTCCTACACATATATTTTAACATTTCTATATTTATTTCATGTCACTGTATTTCTCAGAAGCCTTACACGCTCATTAATTCAAATTGATATGTCCAGCAATTTCCCTATTCTTATTACTCAAGACAAAATAAATTATAATTTTAAATGCATTCTGCTAGTTTGTGTTCATATTTTATTTAGTGCATAAACAGATGCACTGCATGATAATTCTGACAAATCTCTCACCAAGTTGAAGAAACATTAAATGCAGTGGCAGACTACATTCTGTGTTTCACTTAGGTGAGGACTACACATTGCTGGAACAGACCATAAACCATCCTGTAATTACCTTCACCTGGATATTTCTTTGCTCGTTCCTCAAAGAACCATTCACCAGCCTTTACTTTCACATCTCTGAAAAACAAGCAAAAGACATTTGAATAAACAATTTCCAAAGTGTGTTTCTTCAAATGTTGGATAACCATTTAACAATCCAACAATCCTTCTTAATCCTACCATAAAACTAGAATTTCATGATTGCTCACTCCATTGACTGATTTTTCCTGTGGGCCTGCAAACAAAGGATGCAGATTTGACTCTGGCCTTTTGTTGTCTCCAACTGACTTAGATGAAGTCTGCAATCTGAACTCACACATTATTACAGAGACAAAAAGATTTGTAACTGAGGAGAGGATTCTCTGGAGTTTCCAGGTTCCCAATTCTCATCTAAATGTCTTACTAATTTTTAGGCCATATACATTATCTCTGTTCCTTGTGGATTTTCTGATGTTTATTATAGGATGAAGTCCTACTGCAAAAATGTCCTCAGTGCAGGCACCACTGAACTTTCTTCTCTGCCCAGTAGTCCATTTTTCTTCTATGAAATTAATCCCCTTACTACCACTCCCTCTGCCAAAATTGCTTGAAATTGGCAACAATATACGGATAGTAAATTCACATAGAGCTTGCCTCCTTAAGAAAGCAAAAATCTCTAAACACGAAAGTTTTAGTGATATCCACCAAAGCCCAGGCAACAAAATCCTTGGGCCTACCATTTCACACCTCATCTTACTCTATGTTATAATAGACGAACTATAGATAGAATGCTGTTTGTTCTTTCTGTGGCTTGTTTTTAAGGCATTTGCGGCTTACCAGTATCTGAAGGGGGCCTACAGGAAAGATGGTGAGGGACTGTTTATCAAGGAGTGTAGTGACAGGACAAGGGGTAATGGGTTTAAGCTGAAGGAGGGTCGATTTAGATTAGATGTTAGAAAGAAATTCTTTACTGTTAGAGTGGTGAGGCACTGGAACAGGTTGCCCAAAGAGGTTGTGGATGCCCCGTCCCTGGAAGTGTTTAAGACCAGGTTGGATGAGGCTTTGGGCAACATGGTCTAATAGAGGGTGCCCCTGCCCATGGCAGCAGGGGGGTTGGAACTAGATGATCTTTAAGGTCCCTTCCAACCCAAACCATTCTATGATTCTATGATTTTAGGCATTTGAAATATAACTTTGTAAGTAGCAATGCAGAATATTCAAGAAATTACTACCTGTGTAGATTGATCTTGATGATCAGAGGGCTGGAGCACCTCTCCTCTGAGGAGAGGCTGAGAGAGTTGGGCTTGTTCAGCCTGGAGAAGAGAAGGCTCCAGGGAGACCTTAGAGCAGCCTTCTGGTACCTGAAGGGGGCCTACAGGAAAGCTGAGAGGGACTGTTTACAAGGGCATGTAGTGATAGGACAAGGGGTACTGGGTCTAAAGTAAAAGAGAGTAGATTTAGATTAGATATTAGGAAAAAATTCTTCACTGTGAGGGTGGTGAGGCGCTGGAACAGGTTGCCCAGAAAGGTTGTGGATGCCCCATCCCTGGAAGGGTTCAAGGCCAGGTTGGATGGGGCTTTGGGCAACCTGATCTAGTGGAGGGTGTCCCTGCCCATGGCAGGGAGGTTGGAACTAGATGATCTTTCAGGTCCCTTCCAACTCAAGCCATTCTATGACTCTATGATTGTACTATTTATTTTCACGCCTAACCATAGATCCTTGTGCATAACTGAACACAAATGAGTTCAAATATTAGGTTAAAATAACTTTCAGACAGGATACTTATTTACTTTGGATGGAGATCTATTAACTAATAAATGTCTGAGATCTCTGGCTGCACTAGATCTTCAAGGCTCTGCATTGGTAGTGCCTCGAGTCTCATCTCCAGCCTTGCCTTTATGTTCTTGCCACTACCCACAGTTATCTTCCCAGAGTTTAATCTCCAGTTCTGCAGAGGCTCATGTGATAACTAGACCACTCACAGGATGAAAACAGATCTGGAAATAACCTCCTTTTTTTTTTTTTTTTTTTTAGCCTAAAGAGTGTATTAAGGTAAGCTATGACCAAAAGTGACATCACCAAGGTAAATAAAAGGCACTGAGTAGCATTTACCACACTGCTGCACTCTCTACCCTTCTTGAGATGTGCAGCCTTGATGTAAAGCTCACTGAAGGCAACAGAAGAAGTCTGATTGATTTTAATGGACCTTGCATCGTGACTAAGCAAGATCAAATGTGCCGTCTCTTTGCTATAAAAAGAATTTCAATGACAGCTGAAGAATTTCTCTATATTAGCAAGACAAAAAAAGTAATTTCCTCAAGGAAAAGAAAAATGTCTTTTCATTCATTTAAATAGTGCCTTCCTGGTTTTACCATTAAATATCTGGACAAGCTTATGAAATAATTAAGGGTGCACAGCACTATACAAGGTAGCTTAACAACTAGCTACTCTCTATAAGGGATTTCCATTGTGGCCACCACATAACTGGAAACCAATTTAAAAGAAGAGGAAGTGGAGGGACGTATCTAGAGGAGGATATGGAAAGTTAACTTTTTAACCTTTGCTTTTACTGCATATAGCGTGAAGAACAGATAGAGAAATATATGCACCAAAATCTAGTAACTGCTTTGTATCAAATATAGATGGAGCTAATCTGCATAATTTATGTATAAATTGCAAAATAAACCAAGGATTCAGAGAACATCTTTTTTAGTGATATAGTCTCTTCCAAACTATAGAAAATTATTTCCACCTACTAGTAGAAATTCATTTAGCTTAAGACCAATACCTTGCCTTACATTTCCCAGGCATTATTTAAATCTCATTTTGGCATCTTAAGAGGGAATGAAGTAGTGCATTAATCTTGTGTTGGCATAAAGTAAAATTTCATCCAAATCCTCACCCTTTGTGCAGGGATATATATTACCAAACACAGCTGTTGATTCCTTTCCAAAACTATCTTTCTTTGCCTACCTAACATTACTTTTCATCAAAGGTGGAAATATAGCTAAACCATTTGGTTTAGAAAGATTCTGATTAGTAGAATGGACTAGGATGGAGTACTTTGATATAGAAAATATACCAATACAGTAAAAGAAAGATTGTTTCCTGTTTCCTGGAAAACAAAACCAAGGTGACATAGTAAAAGAAAAAACAACTAATTCAAAGTAAACAAATTTGGATTTCTGACCACATTTAAACAATTCCTGATAATGTTATTAATGCTTTTTGCTTTTTAAATTTATAGAAAACATGACTAAGTTATTCATCAATCCAGGTTCCTCACTTCTGTAGTATGAGGCAAAAAAATAATTATTAGGAAATTGTCAAGAAATTGGCTATACTACACCAAAACACAGCACCTTCAGCAACTTGTTATGATGCCCTGGTTCAGAATTGAGTCAGGGAAGGAGTTCTATCTTCAGTTCGGAAACTAACTGTTCCTATCCTTTGCCATTATCATCTTTGTCACACTACTTCTGGCCTACCCTGAGGATCCATTTTGCTCAATATAGGAATGGAAATCCTGACCACATGAAGTATAACACAAAATTCCCATCAATTTCATTGCTACCAGGACTTCATCCAACATTTTCATTCCACCAAAGGCTTTTCTTTTTTTTCATTAATTGTTTAAAGCAACAGACACATACAAAACCAGTGTGCATCCACTGGATAACCAGCTTAAAGCAGCACTTATCCAAACCAGTAAAATTTCTTACCCATGAGCGTAGCAAACAGTGCATTTCCAAACACAGGGATTCAGGCAGATACGGCATTCAGAGCATACTCGATGACTGCACCCATTGCATACTGCACCTCTGTTCATCAATAACCCAAGTGATTTCTGACAGCGAGCGCAAGATCTCTCCTGGTATTCATGGCCTACATTTCTTGCCCCCTTCCACCGAAGCTGCTGCAGCTGCAGTTTCAGTTTCCTAATCACCCAGGTTAAAAAAAAAAAAAAAAAAAAAAATTAAAAAGACCAAAACCCCCATTCACGCTTAGGGCAGGCCACTGAAATTGTGTATGCAAGTGATTATGTATTCACATACAAAGACTGAGACTAAATGGTGGTCTCTTTCATTTGATGATATTTTTTTATCATATTTATCCAAGAATCAAATATTCTATCAAGTAAAAATAATCATAACAAATATATCATCTAAAAGTTAAATAAAAAACACATCAGACCAAAATATTGAAGCCTCTCCCTTTCATTAACTTTGTTTCCATCACATGTACCAATAATCAAGATCTATGGTTTTGTTAGCTACATAATCAGTCAGGGATTTTCTGACCAATTCAGACTTTATTTATAACCCTTTATTTATTTTTCACAATCATTTAATATGTCCAGTAATACTTACATAAATGTCTGCTGTAAACAAAGTTTAAATTTCAACATTTAAGAGACTAAAAATTTCTAACTTAGCAACACAAGTACCCTGCTTTACATGGGAATGCAATGTGACAAAGCAGGGTACAAGCTGTAGGGAAATATTTGCTCTGTCCCTGATATAAAGCTAATAAAATGCTGTAGTATTATCCCTTATCCTTCACAACTGAAATACTTGCATAGTATGAAATAATTAAATAGAATCTTTTTTCTAACCAATGACACGTATTGGCATTAGTAACAACCTCCAAGACAGTGTGGTGCGCTTGCTACCTCTTGTACGTGAGAAGGGATGGTGGTGGATTCAGCACAATGAGCAGGTATCTAATCATTCTTAACTGCAGTTTGTCACAACATAAGTTAAATAAGCCAGCCAAAGATCTGAATATGTTCTGTGTTACCAGGGCTATATAGGCTTACATAGGAGGATGATAGTAATGCCATAAAGCCTTCATAGGAAAAATACAGGCAGCAGCTGAACTTTCTATTTAAGGCTAGAATTAAAATTCATCAAGTAGATTATTCACTGAATAGTATTTGCTCATCTTTACTGTAGAGTAGTGAATAGTAAGAGTAAATCCAAGAGGCTCTGGATAACCCTTAGTTTTCCCAAAGAATAAAAAGGCATTAGCTAACAAGAAGTTTTTTAAAAAAAAAAAAAAAGAAAAAAAAAGATACATTTGGAAGGACGGCAAAGAGGAAGAACTTCTGAGAAAAAAGGAACAGAAATACAGGAATAGAGGAACTACAGATACCTTATTCTTTCCTCCTCTGTTTTTCTCACCATCTGGTCACGGTACAGGACTTCCAGGACAGCCTCTCGTTCCAATTCCTTCAAGAAGTTTAGATTAAATTCACTGGCCATTTTCGCCAAACTTCACTTATTTTGTAGATTCCCGTCCTATGGTTCTACTAGATCCAGAATGATGGATACAACTTTATGAAGTCTAATGTGGTCTGAGTGTTTACTAAGTGCCTGCGCTCTTACTTGATTGGTGCTACGTTTCACTGTGTCATACCCGTGAAGAGAAAAATAACCGTGTCTGTCTTCACACAAGTCATCATTTAAGAGTCTCTGCTACCCAGGGAATATGAACAGTTAGCAAGGTCACAACAGGCTTGTCTTTTTAACATGAAAGAACTTGTTCTTTTCTTTGTTTTGCTGAGAGTGGTTGAGAGCTTGCAGCAAGGTCCCCCAGATAGGGCTTTAACTCTCACGAGACAGAGGGACAATTCACCAAGAGATGGTGTAAAGGAGCGGGGGGGAATGGTTTTTTTTTTTTTATTTGGTCTTGCAGATGTGGGATTTCTGGGCCTAGGGGGAAAAAAGAATACATGTTATTATCTCTTCTCCTTACCTCTTCAAGACATTTCAAATAGTATGTGAAGACCACATTTTGCTATACTCAGACCTTTCATGCATTAATTCAGATACAGCAGAGGTTTTAAGACAATTCTGTTCTTCAGACAGTGGCACCATATTGTCCATTAACACTCAGCCACGTACCTTCACATTTTTGTACAGTCAACATTAAACAACCAATAAAGAAGCTTAGGTTAGTTCTGAACACAGGCCTACAGGCCCCATGACTGAAAAAGTCGTACTGGTTGAGACAAAAATGCCCCTTTCTGATCTCATCTTACTGAAAAGACAAAACATTACAAGCCTAAGAGGAAAGGGGGAAAGACACCCTCTGAGAGTCACTTCTACAGATTACCTACGTCTGTTAAGTCTAGATAAGCAATTTAATACCCAATAATGCTATTATCTTTGTTAATACACACAAACACGAAAGAGATAATATATTATTTCAAGCTCAGTGCGCTAACAATTTTGACCACAAACTGATGATGTTAATGTACAAATATGAGAAGCATAAAATTAAAACAGAATCACAACTGTATTTGGGATATACTCTGTGACCTTCACTTTTGTAAAACTCCCACTAAAATAGAAAATAATTTTAATATATTTTGCAGTGACATAGAGAAATAAAATGATTATTCAATCCAATTCAGCTTACACACCATATTCAGTTTTAATACTACTGTCTAGGATGTATTACAAGAAATGTAAGAGTGTTCCACTGATGGTACACCAAATATTAAAGACGTGTACATGAAAATTGGTTAAGTGTTTCAAACTTAATCTGAACTAAATACATACAGTCAGGCTCTAGGCAGTAGGTCTAGACACTGGGACTGGATAAAGCTTTCCCAGAGCAGTTACTGATGCTTCACTGATGGACCTCAGCTGAGAATCTGACCAACTGTCTGCATTGCTGGATCATTATTTTAAAAATACTGTGAGTTTTAAGTTTAAAAAAAAAAGGCAAAAAAACCCCTTCAGATATATAGTGACAATGGATTTTTGTCAGTGCAGGGAATTACTTTACATACAGCTTGCCCCAATTAAGTTACTTAATTTCCCACAAAAAAGCAGGTGGTGATAATTTGTATTTATAAACAGTATTTATTTTGTTCTTTTACATTTTTTGTGAAACGCTTCAATAGACATCAAAAGGACAAAGCATTTCACAGAAGCAATGTTAACAAAGAAAAAAAAAATTGGTTTCCTGTGGAAACAAAAAAGAGAGAGATAGGCATAATCATATTTTATTTCCTTACCAACTGCAATTTCACAGGAAATTACTCAGTTGAAACCTAAAAAGCCTGAGCAATTTTTTAGCACAATATATGTCATTTTCAAAGGCCCCTGCATGCTTCACCTGCTTTCATTTTTTACCTCCAGATACCTCCCAGGATTGATGAGCATGTTTAGAGCCTTCAACTCCACTTAAGTCAATACAATCTGGAGGAGCAGTCAGCACAAACTCGGGGACCTCTGCACTATACAGGATACCAAAACACCCATTACAGCATAAGTTATGCTTTCTATAAACTCCAAGGATTTCCAAAGGCTAGCATATCTACATCATCAGAAAATCCTGCTGAAGCATCAGTAAACGCTAGCAAATTCATGATAGTCATTATTAGGTAGATCCAATAAAATCGCTCTAGTGATATTAAAGAAAATATATAAATGTCTTATAAAGCTATTAAGAACGTACCACTGTAAAACAGTTACTAAGAGCAACACCTGCAGTTAAGCAAGCACAGAAATAGTTCCTATTTGATATCTTCTTCAAATTCTTTAAAAAAGGACCACCTCCCTTCTTCACAGAAGAGCACAAAGTTTTCCATATTTCAAGCCTGTTTTGGGAACTGAATTTCGGATGACATCTTAGTGCATGAAAAATATTGGGGGCATACAGAATCTGAGAGAGGCTTTTTTTTTTTTTTTTAATTATGATTTCAGCTATTCAAGTTTGCACAAATTTAAATGGTGTGAGGGAAGGAACATCTTAGATCCTCCCCTTGTTTCCACCTTGTCTTGCTTGCAGCTATACCCCCCCAGGAGACACAGGTTCTGCCCCAGCCAGGGCAGGATTCTTCAACTTGTCAGTGATACAGCAAAGACCATCATCCAAATCAGTTGGTCTATTGCTACGTTTCATATCCTATTCGTATAAATCATAAGCATTTAATTTAATGCCAGCAGTAGACCTCTACAAGGGCTAGGATGGAAAGATTAACAATCTCCTGGCACCAAACAACAGAACAAATATAGTGCAGAGCGAAGTGCCAGGGGCCCTACGTCCTACTGTATCTGCACTATGCAGAGAGACAAAAAGCCCCCGTGACTCTTTCATCGCTGGGCGAGATCATCACGTGCTGCACAGAATAAAGGTTAAAATCCATCATGTAGCCAGAAACTCTATCAATATTGCACCTCGACATTCCTACAGTTGTTTGGGTTTTTTTAAAATCTTCATAAAGATTTAAGCTCAGATGATTGTCGTGTTCTGTCAATTTTTCTTGCACATTCAAAGATAACTCAAAATCTAGTTTAATTATGAGGTAGCTTTAAGAAAAAATAAAGTACTACATCCTCCAAAATGGGGGATAATCTTTGCGTCCCACAACAGACTCGAACTTGTAATCATTTCACAGAGGTGTTCAAATTGGTCTGAAAAGCTCTCTACCATTGTAAAAGAAGAGCCTTTCTAACACCAAAACTGTTTGCATTAGATTGCTTTTTCCTGTTGAAGAGGGTCATTACTGAAAACACCACTTCTTTATTACTGCCAAAAACCTAATCTTAACCTTCACAGATGCCCTCTTTTCACGTTTACCCATCGAATCCAGCTAGCTAGCTGTTTTACACCATCAGCTAACCTCAAAGCCAACCATCTTCTATGTAAAACCAAAAGCAACAGCAACGTCTTTAGTAAATACCATGATCCCTTTTCAGCACAAAGCTTACAAAATATTTTGTTCAAGCATTATTTTAAATTATGTATTTAAAATAATCCAGTGTCAGGCACCTTGGAGAAGGATCAGTAGCTTTTTGAAAATATCATGTAAAGTCTCAAAGCCATCGTAAAGGAGATAGGATGACCAACGTGGTCACGTTTTAGGAGACATAGTGTAATCTCAGAAGACCAGGCTTTTTTATTTTCTATCAGGCTAAAACAGTTACGTAACTAAACATCAATCAAAAGGCCTACCTAGGACAAGATTAAGTATGCAAAAGGTAGGTTATTTTTTAAGTTTTTGAACTTAGAAATGCCCGAGTTAGCAAGCTACTTTTTCTGAAAGCAATTTTGCACGTAATGTATTATTGATCTCCTTTCAGATTCTTAAGCATTAGCAAAATAGTGACAATTAAATAAGTATAAATAAACTGATCTTCTAAAGCCACAGCCTTCATTGACTTGAGATAATTGGATAACTTCATCCACTAACTCAGAAGATGGATGTAATGCATCAGTAGCTAGGACACAGATTAAGAAGGTTCAGAGTAAAAATGATCACAAAGGCTCCTGGAATTTATGGCTACTTTATTCGGCAGAGGCCAATCACATAAATTTATTCTTAATTAAGAAAATTACAGGTGTTACTTTATACTACCTGGCTGCAACAGTTTAATTTTTACATCCTTGCATACACACATGCAAATTTTTTATAACTTCTTTCATAATATTTTACCGAAGTTATATCTGGTGATTTTAATAACATCCTATCCCAGCACTTGAAGCAAAAAACCCAACAACAAACAAACAAAAAAAACCCCCCAAAAACCCAACAAAACTTTTTAAAGTTCCAGTTGTGGTCTTTCCATGAAATCTTTGCAGTCTAAAAAACACTGTTCCAGTAAGTTAAAATGCATCCCCCCCTGTGCAATATCATACAAACACATTAAAAAGATGTCCTTACCTTTTCAGCAGCCATCAAACAAAGATGTGTGGAAGTAAACTGCTTTTAAGAGATGAGTAGCACTCTTATTATTTATTTATCTTTCCTTAAAGAAAGCTGGTGGCTGTTCTCCACCCTCCTTCCTTCGGGCACCAAAATTAGACTGATGTATGTACAGAGGAGCATCCCCGAAACAGCTAAAAGCAAACGCACTCAAAGAAGAGCTCTAGCATTACAACAGCATTTGCCAAGTCGCTGATTTTGTTACCAGCAACAGCAACTAGCAAAGAGAAGTTATTCATTTTTCTAAGGTTAAAAAAAGACTCAACACAAGAAACTATACAAGCTGACTGATATCAGCAAAATACGCTCAGTCTCCTGCTTCACACACAGGAAGAGAAGTGGCTTCAAGTTCTACATGATTTCTTTTTCTGATACTATAGATGTGAAAATACTACTAACCTCAGTCTCCCTAGGACTTGCACAGAAAACACCGCTTGTATCGTAAACAGTTATTTCCTGGAAACAAAATGTTTTCTATTCATGTCTGAATGACAAAGCAATTAGTATAGATAAAAGTTCAATATAATTCATTTTTTTAATGCATCTACAAAAAGAAGAAAATTATTTTACCTCCTAACTGGAAATCTGATATCAGATAATGATTAGAAATTAAAATATTTGGATTGGATATCCCAATTCTATTACAGAACCAAGTATGAGTAATGAAGTTCAAAATTACATCCAAATTATTTCAAAGCCTGGAAAAGAAGAGAGGCTGTTCTTGCAGGTCAATCTCCTTTCTTGGTCCTGGCTCTACCAGATAAACTGCATGTACAATGCAGAAGCCCTTCTTGGTGTTTTAAGAAATATTATTTTTAGTTAAAATTAAACAAAGCATTGCAATCCTATTCACATAGCAAAATTAATCAGCCTGCAATTTTATAACCTCATGAAGTTAAAGAGGCTCAAACACTTCCATCTGTGTATGGCAAGTTCAATTACTTTCTTCAACTGTATCACTGAAGAGAAAGCAACTGTTAGTGTGGGACAGAGCTAAGCCCAACAAATAATATTTGGGTTTAATTTCAGGCAAAACTTTAACCAAATAAAAGACAGAAAAAGCCTGAGGATTGTAACTGCCCACAGCAACAGATCTGCAGCATCACAAAGCCAGGCTGAGGAATGTTAACCTTACTGCCAACTTTCCCCTAATATTTAAACAAAACCTGAACTGTCACAATTTTATCTCATTGTATTTTCCCCTCTCACCCCTGGACATGGAAAACTGCTGCATTATTTTATACACGCTAAGAATATAACCACGTTACAGCCTTTTATTCTTTTGTCTAAAAATCACCACTTGTTCAGCATTCCCATAGGCCTCACTTTTTTGGTCTCTGCTTTCTGCTCAAGAGGGAGCAGCAAGCACAGTGCTCAGAGGAGAGGGGCTGAGGGTGAGCTCAGCAGCCAGCTGCAGTCCTGCCATATCCCAGCAGGGCAGGCAGAGCGGGTGCTGCCTACAGGGCACTCCAACAGTCCTAAAGTGAGGTGTCTGGTCAAGATCATCTTCTTCAGGAGAAGCAGGAGGCAGGGCCAGACACAGGACTGGAGACAAGGCGAAAATGTAGAGCCAAGGTCTGCAGAAGACACAGGCCTGGAGGAGAGGGCACAGGGGTGGAGGCCACAGCTGAGCTGATCCAGGCAGCTGGGGCCTGTCCACACCCTTGGGGCCCTGAGGCTGTAACTCACTCATGACCTTTTTGAAATACAACGCCTAAAACTGGACACGGCATTCTTTGTGAGGCCTTACTGCCCACAGTACAATAGAAATGCTGCTTCCGACATCCTGCAAGCTATACTTTCATTTACATGTCCCAGTACAACATCTCTTTTTTTAACAATAACATCGTATGACAGACTGAGGTAAATCATACCTAACATGCTCCCCTACTCTTGTCTATGGAACGGCTACCGAGTGAGCTGGTCCTGCCCTGTCTGCATTTACAGAGCTGGTTATTCCTGCCTCAGTAAAGGCCTTTGCGCTTGCCCCCAGTAAGTTATTTTCTCCTCTAGGATCCACCTCTGTTCAGGCACGCCCACTGAACACGAACGGCAAGCTATCTGGCTTAAAAACACAACCGTGGCGAGCAGCCTTCTTTCAGCCCCAGGCTTTAGGTTTGACAATGTGATGGCGGTCCCCACCACCCAGCCAAGCGGCATCTCCCAGCCCAGATCCCGGCCAGGCACCGCCGCGCTGTCACTATGGAAACCCCGCCATCTTGCGGGGCGCCGGGTAGGCCGGGCCCCGTAGCGACAGCCGACACAGCCACCGCGACGCTCCCGCGTTGCTACGCGCCCGAACAGCGGAGAGCGTATTGCGCAGGCGTAAAGAGAGCAGCGGGGTGAGGGGGCAGGAGTGCGCAGGCGCACTGTTAGCCGTTCGGCCAGGGAAGCACCGGGCTGCAGTGAACCCAAGCAGAGACGGGCGTGGGCGTAGAGCGCCGAGCGGCTTCGGTGGTCGGGCCCGCCGCCCGCGGGCAGCACTGCGCAAGTGCCTCGGGCGCTGTAGCCTGATACGGGCGGGGGTGCGGAGCCGGAGGCGCAGGCGCACCGCGAGCAGCGGCCAGCGCGTGGGGCGCGGTGGTGAGGGGGCGGTGCCGGGGTGTCGGTTGCGGCGTGAGGGGCTTCGCCGGGAAAATGGACGACTTCCAGTCAGCGGAGGAGGTAACGCACTGGGGTGAGGGGCAGGGGGTGGGCAGCTTCGGGGCTGCCCTGGCTTCTCCTTTCGGGAGGCTGCGGGCCGGCGGAGGGTCTCAGGCGATAGCTGTCCGCCTCGGACCTCACCCCTCACTCTCCCTCGGACGAGCCCGGGGTCGCTGGGAGCCCCTCGCCCCCCATCGCGCGGGATGGCGCTGGGCGCTGGTGGTGTCTGTGAGCTGCGCGTCCCGGGCAACGGCTGGAGGCAGGCCCAGCCTTTGTTCCTGCCACCCGGGCGGGCCGGAGCCGCCCTGGAGCTCGCCGTCCCTCTGGCGGCGTGAAAAGATCTGGTTACCGGCCATGCCGGTGGGCCAGCTCCTTGTCTGCGTTTCGGGTGTTCGCTGGGCTCCTCTTCCCTGGCGTCGACCCACGCGTGCTTCTTTCCCGAAAGTTGCCGCTGCAAATCACTCGGAGAAAATGCTCGAGGAGCGTCATGGTGTCTGGCTTCACCACCAGCAGGCTGAAGCAGTGTGCTGCGGTAGAGAAGGTTTGCTGGTCCGGTTTAGGTCAGCGTGAGGAGGACTTGGATAAGCTAATTGTGAGGGGATGAAGAGTTCAGGCAGATAGCCTGCATGTTACAGGCGCACTAATGAGACAGCTGTGCCATTATACTCCACTAACCAAGCTACAAAGTCGGATAAATCAAGGGTCTTTATCATGCTAAATGACGACCCAGCAAGTGTTGCTCTTGCAGAGGGACAGTTTTTCTGAGCTGTAACAATTTGCTGCATTGTTCTTAAACAGCTGCATTCTCACTTGGTTAAACAATAGCAAAGCAGTATTAGGGGTGAAGGTGTGTCAGGCTTGTGCTATTCTAAAGGCCTTGTCCCGATTGCTGGGCCTGGCCTGTGTTATACAGTTACAGATATTAAAAAAAAAAATTAACATACTCGAACATAATTCTTATAGCTGTTTTCAAAAATGTCCTCAGAATTACTAAAAAAAAAAACAACCCCCACAGCTTTGCAGTTTGCATTCGTTGTCTGGGAGCACCCCTTTTAAAGAAGGTATTGGGAACATCACATCTGCTTTCCTTGTGCCAGAGGGGTAGCACAGGGAAATCATAGAGCTTCTGATTTTTTTTCCCTTTATTTTTTTAATACAAAAATGTTTATATCATCTTACTAAAAGATGGACTAGTAGTGTTGTATTATTTGGCAGCTTAGTTATACTACATAAATCACAACGTTGGATATGGGAACTTTATGTTCTGTTTTGTCATGTATCTAAACCCATATATGCTCTCATCCCCAAAAAGGGAAAAATTTGAGAAGTAACAGCAACTCTAGAACCAAATTCTCAAATCTATCTATGGCTCTTTCCCACTTGTTTCAGTACAAATTAGATTCTAGATACCTTCGAGAACTTGGGTTGAATTTAATTCAGTTAATCTTGGTGAACTGTGTGCTCACTCAAAGGCATTTCTGAGCAGATTTCTAGACTTTGTGAAGAAAAAACTGTATAGTTTATCAGCTTGCCTGATGGCATGCTTCACGTCTGTCGGCACGTCTGGCATGTGTATTCTTAACTTACGCTCTATAGGAAAGAATAATTTGATAATTGTAGCTCTTACTTGGTTAAATACAGTCATGCACCTTAGACTGTTAGTACCCATAAAATTTAATACCATGAAAACAAATGAGGCATATTAAAATTAAATTAAAGTCAAGAAGCTGAAAATAAAAGCCAGTGTGCCACAGCACATAAAAGCTTTTAAAAGTGTTGAAGTGTGTGAGCAAGTTGGTGCCTCTGAATAGTTACAGAAAAAGCATTGCCTGCATGTCTCCTGAGGTGTGCTGTTTCTTCTGTCATGGAGAACACTCAGCCTCTCACATGTTTATGAATGTCATGTCATTGAAGCTGACTTGACTTCACCTTCTGACCAAAAGTTTATGAAGTTGAAATTTTCCTGAGCAGGTGTAACTACGTCATGCCTGCACACCTGAATTACGCTGTTATTTGTGATTGCCAGCTGGAAAATCTGACAGACCTCCCAGTGAAAATTCAGTCAACATATGCTTATTAGGTTAATTTTGAAATCCTTATTCAGTCTTCTGAAATTAGTTTGCTGTTATGTGCCTTTTGTCTGATTCCTTTCTTCTGGTTTGTGAGGTGCGGCTGTGAGATACGAGGAATAAAACTGCCTGCGTGCAAGCAGCCAGCGCGTGGCTCACTGCCGCGCTGTGCAGGATCCTGCCTCTTAGGGCTCCCTGAGCTGCTGGGGGTGGTGGGCTGCCCCTGGCAGTGGTGGCATCTTGTTTTAATCACCTTACATGGAAGGCAGCAATAGCTGAGGGACTGAAACAGGAAAACATACTAACTGTACAAGTAAACAGGTAGTAGTTTTAAGATTAATAAAATGTTGGGGCCTTCTCTGTCCCCATTCCGTGTGTTTACTCCTGGAGCCTGAGAGAAGGCTGTAGGTCGTGGGAAGTTCAGTGAGCTAGAGTGAACCAAAACTGCCCTTTGGTTTCCAAGGGGCAGTTTTCTTCTCATCCCCAGCTGAAATTGTCATGATGGCTTTTCATTGAGCTGTGAATTGGTGTTTTGTCCACATCAGTGCCCTGGAGATGTCGGTTTCATTTAACTGTAAGCTGTGTCTGCACACTAAGGTTATCTCTGTAACCCTACTGTGGATTGTGGACATTAATGCTTACTGTAAAATGAGAATATATATGTACAGAACTGCTATACATATTATTTTAAAATTCTTTCAAGTTAAAATTTGAAAACTTTATCTCAGAAGGCCAGCCAATATTAGATCATGTTACTTTTCATTACTTTGCTAGGAATGTTAACTTGGCTGGGTTCAGGGAGCCTGAGTACGTATGAGCCAATAAAGAAGACCCGGTATCTTCTGACTTGCAGGAAATCTGACAAGCATGAACTAAGCTTCTATTGCATGTTCTTAACAAAGCTTGAACTCTGTAAACAGAAGAATGTGTTCACTGATTATTTAAAATTCTACTTTTTTTGTAGACTTCCTTTGTTGTTGATGAAGTTAGTAGCATCATTAAAGAGGTAAACTAACACTTTCATTTCGTTGGTGTGAAAGTATAGTATGTTGTATGCTGTGTGCTGAAAGGCATTCAAGAAGATCTGAAATGTAATAGATTTCTAGATAGGTTGCTATCAAAGTGTAGATAATTGTTAACCAATGTACGTACTTTAAGTGGAAATGATACCTAGCTTTAGTTGTGATATGTATTACAAATCCAAAAGATAATTAAATTAATTTCATATGCTTCGCTCTGGTTGCAGTGTATCCCTATTAGAATCCTTTAGAATTTCTAGGGGGGTGTTTTATGTTAAACTCTATAGAGATAGATTTTTATGTTTCAGTAATATACAGGGTTTTTTATAGGCTGTCTGCATATTCATGTTACTGTGTTCTTTTGAGATGTTTTTCCTCCAAAATGAGTTCATATTTGTTTGAAATGATTGAACTATTCTTGTTGCTAAGAAACATTAATTTCCTGTCTAGAAAATTTACAGAGGGATTTGGGTTTTGTGTCCAAAATTCCTCTTGTAGACTAATGCAATCTTTTTCTTGTTGGAAAACAGCTGTTTTGGTCAGACTCTGTAAATTGAATACACATGTTTTCCTGTCTCATCTGAATCTGAAATAATTTTGTGGTGATTTTTTTATACAATTTCTGTGAGGAAAAATACATCAATGAAAACCATGCAGCTTTAACATACTTTTATTTGTATCTTAAAGGGGAAACTATCCTCATAGCAAAATGGATTATTTGGCTGAAGGCTTCTGCTCTATTAATAACTAGCAACTAAATGGGTCTTTTGGTTTTATTTGGAGTTTTGTTTCCCAAAAATGATTCTGCTGAAAAAATCTGAAGTTCATTTCTGTAGAAGAATATGTGTGAATGAGCCATTCTTGTGTGCATTGTTTTAGTCTCTACAGGACTGCTTAAATGCAAGACCCTTTTCATAACTCTGGCTTTGGGACATTGGGATATGAATTACAAATAATCAAAATATCACAAAATGAAGAGAGGATGGAATCTATGATAATTTCCCCTGTGCCTGGCTCTGACCTGCAAGGTCTTTAATAATTGAAAACACTTCTGACAAGCAGGATTTAGGATTTTTTCTGTGGGTATGGGGTCTCATCTTTAGTGCTCCCTGTTGGAATGGGTTAATGGGTGCCTTGTAGATTGACAGCGGTGCAGCTTTTTTATGTGTTTGTTGCCAATAGGCCATAGAAAGCGCGATAGGCGGCAATGCCTACCAGCACAGCAAAGTGAACCAGTGGACAACAAGTGTGGTGGAACAAACACTAAGCCAACTCACAAAGCTGGGGAAGCCTTTCAAGTATATCGGTGAGCTCAACTTTCTCTCTTCTGTTAAAGCTGGTACAGTCAAGTGCACTGATGGCTAGGGCGTGGGGGAAGATCTTAGCAAGAACCATGTCTATAAATTACTCATAAGCATGTATATATGCATGTACTATGCAAAGCAAAAGTGTAGCTAAATGTTAATTAATATTAGCCATAAATTAATAAAAGCTTCTCTGCTGATTAACAGTGACCTGTGTGATTATGCAAAAGAACGGTGCCGGGCTACATACAGCAAGCTCTTGCTTCTGGGACAACTCCAGTGATGGTAAGGAGCACAGCCGTTGGATTTTTCAGCTAGCAACTTTAATGTTAGTCCCCTGAAGACCAGGCAGCATACTTTTTTTTCCTCCAAGCACTATAGTTTTGGAGTAATAGCATGCAGTTTGGTGTTTTTTCCATTTGGCTGTCATGCTAACTCTTCTATGCATGAAATGCTTAGCTGTTGTGAAAGCTTCATTCTTAAGATTCTTAATGTAAACAATTAGAAACATGCATATAAGGGTATGCATTTAATCACTGTAGCTTGCTTCTGTCTCTGAAATCCTTTTTTGTATTTGTAGGAACCTGCACTGTGAGATGGGAGAATAAGACTATGTACTGTATTGTCAGTGCCTTCGGACTTGCAATATAATGGCCTTGGAATCATTCATCCTTCTCTTTTCTACTCCAGCACTTGATTCCATCTCTACTCAAACTGTGAATACACTGAACAACTTCTGGTTTTAATATACTTTTAAAGTAACTTTTTTCAAACATAGAAATGTGAAAATGTGTTGGTTTATGTTTTATGTTTGTATTTAGTGTTGTACCAGTGTTGCCATACTGTCTTAACACTTCAAGAACTTCTCTTCAAGGTGCTAATACTGAAATCTGCTGCAGTGTAAACAGTTTCTCTAGATTTCTTTTTTTTAAGACCAATATAAATGAGACACCGACTTTCACACTTTGTACTCTTGGTTTGCATTAAATTATTGAAATTCATAACCATTGGTGTGACTCATTTAACTCTTTTGTTTTTTAAAAAAAAAGTTCCAAATCTTTTAATTCTCCTCAAAGTAGTTGAGGTACATACCAGAATACAAAGCACTTCCATAATTTTGCCAAGGTCACTACAAAATTGCAAGAAAATGAGATTATGTTTATCAGAAAGTAACTTGGCTGCATTTTTGGGACCTGTTTAATCTGATTGTATTGTATTTAGGGCATGGAACAATAACAGAAAAAAGTATTTTCATTGAACAAAGACAGGTAGGAAGTTTTTCACATTCTGGAAGTGCTCAGCAAGCTGTACACAGGTAATCATTCACTGCTGCAGCCAATACATGTGTTAAGTGGGTCTTGAACTTACCTGCTACCTTCTACATTGATTTTGCTGATAGTGAGTGCGATGAGTTCTGATAGTTGGTGAAACATGATTCTTTCTGAAAGGGAGGAAAAAACTGCCTCAAGGCAACTTGACTGAATAACACGTGATCAAGTCTCTTGCCTCCTAGAGTAAAGTTGCAGAGGAATAACAAGTAAAACAAGTTTTCAGCATAGGCTTGGATAAGGTTTGTCAGCTAATTAAAAATGGGAGCATGCTATGAATTTCAGACTACCTAGTGAAGTTGAAAGAATTACTTACAAAGGAAGTATGGGAGAGTGTTCCTGGGCTAGAATCAGTCTGAGTGACCTGCATTTGCTTATATGTAGGAAGCCCTGTCAAATGTTTTCAGACTCGGGTTATCACTAAAGCTGTTTCGAATGAGATGACTGCTGATACAACAGTACATTTCTGTGATCTGGAAAAACATAATACTGAAAAATTGACAGGAAAGGACTTGTTTTTCATAGTGCTAGGTGCACAGGAATAACTCTGGGATAGCTCTACTGAGCATATCCAGAGTGTAGAAACCCAGTGCTAGGCAAGGCTTCAATCCTCTTCCTTCCTATGCACTTTTGCTGTCAGTAGGGCAACAAAGCTGCCTTCTCAGCAGGTTTGGGCTTGGTATATTTGAGACTTTTAATATAGCTGTAAGGCTTATCTATTTCTGCTAGCATACCAGTTTCAAAGCATCTCTGTAAACACAACTGCTTTGTCACAAGCCACTACTTTATTCTAGCATATGTCCTAGTGGGTGCTACAGGGCTATACTGAGTGTATATACCTTATACCGAGGAGCATATACCTTGTATTTCTGGAGCAGAGAGAGTTTTAGCATGGTTTTGACTAGAAACAATGCTGAGTACTGTGTCAGAAATGATACGCCACCTGTAAAAAGAAAATATTAAAACAAGATAGATTGAATAACTGCCTGAAATAGTTGTCAGGGTGAGAGAAACTTGTCATCAAGAGAATAAATCTTTGATCTCTGAATTGCTAAGGGAATTTTCAGTCTGGATGGTTGGATATTTTAGCTCCTTTCCATCAGCGTGCCAGAATAATGCTGGTAGTGTAATACCTACTCAGCTGTTCATTTACAGCTAAAATAGTTCTGTGCACTTTTGAGTCAGTATTTAGTTCTAGAAACACTTGGCTGCTTGGTAAAGCCATTAAAACATTCCTTGTCCTTTGTTCATGTTAATAGCAAATTTGTTGGGGTTTTTTTTGCTGTTTGTTGGTTCATGCATGTGCTGATCTGCAGAAAAAAAAAAGTTTGAGATGCTTGTCACTGTAAAAGCTGTACGAGAGAGGAAAAAAAAAAAAAACAAAAACCCAAACCCTGTTGCATTAAAACAGAAGTTGTGCTACAGAAAGGCAGATACAGTTTTATAGGTTGTTTTACGTGTGAGCAATAACCAATGCTTCCAATGCAAGTTTTAGGACTACAGAAGGAGGTTTGGGGTTTTTTGGGTGTTGGTTCTCTCCCACCCTGAGTTAAGATAGCACTTTTCTATAAAATACTATAGACATTGCATATTACAGTCTCGATGTTGTTTAGGTACTGATTTTTTTTTTTTAAATGTGAATTATCTTCAAACACCTTAGTTTTAATCAATCACCTTTGTCAAAGACTACTGGCCAGCTCATCTTAGTGTCAAAGCAAAGCATTAGGGTGACAAGATGCAGAGTCCTTGCTCTAGGTGATTAATTGGCTGTAAAAAAAAAAAAAAAACATAAACAGTGGGCTGGTGTAGTCAGGAAGGTAATTAGAAAGGCAGTCACTGTTTCCTGTCTCTCTAGCTTACTGCTGTGGCTCTTCATGTGATTGCAGCTATAGAAATCAAGGCATGTCAACCCTGATCTGGAGGAGGGGAGGAGGAAAGGGGAAGTGGGGCAGCATCATTTACTGTAAGTAAGTACCACAACTGAGCATGACCTGTCTTCCACCATTAGCTAGTGTAACTGAAACCTAAAGGCAATGGCTTCAGAATTAACTGCTGCTGGTAAGTGAGCATGGCCACCTCTGATGTTAAAGCAGGAATAAGTTAAGTATCCATTTGTGCAGAGATGTTTACAGCCCTTTTATTCAGCACACAATGAGATTTCAGTCTCTCCTTGAGTTTATACAAGGAATGGCATCACCCCAAGTGATCACTTTTGCAGTCTACCAGCTATGAGGTGACTCTTGGAAGATCATTTAGGTTGGAAAAGACATTAAAGATTACTGAGTCCAACCGTTAACCTAGCACTGCCAAGTCCACCACTAAACCATGTCCCTAAGCACCACATCTACACGTCTCTTAAATACCTCCAGGAATGGCGATGCAACCGCTTCTCTGGGCAGCCTGTTCCAGTGCTTGACAGTCCTTTCGGTGAAGAAATTTTTCCTAATATCCAATCTAAACCTCCCCTGGCACAATTTGAGGCCACTTCCTCTCATCCTATTGCTTGTTACTTGGGAGAAGACACCACCACCCACCTGACTACACCAGTTGTAGAGACCAGTAAGGTCTCTCAGCCTCCTCTCCAGACTAAACAACCCCAGTTCCCTCAGATACAGATCTATAAGGAGGAGATGAATGACAGCAGCATCTTCACCCTCTCTAAAGCTTTATTACTGGCCAGTGAGTTGAAGGTGGGGCCGCCCTTCCTGGGTATGCTGAGCAGATGCATCCCTTGCAGGGTAAGTAGGAGAACTTACAGCCCTGCTGGCAGAGGCATCTGATAGCAGCTAACACAAGCACACGTTGGCAGAAGGTAGCTGGCACCAGCGTTCACCAGGGAAAGTTTCACTGCCAGCACGACCACAGTAAGCCTTTGCAAAGCTACTGTCAAGCCATTTGAGAATGCCACTTCCTCTATTAGCAACCTGTCCTTCCACCTTCAAGCCCAGGCATGGTAATTAAAAAAAAACCCAAAAAACACAACAACTAACAAAACCAAAAGCCAACCCAAAACACCACTCCCTGGTTAATGTGTGCACTGACACAGTCTCCTGGATCCCATCCTTATGCAATTAACCAAGTTGAAATATGCCCAAGAAAATACATGTAAACTGAAAATGTCTGAGTTATGAAAGTGGTACAGTTAGTTATTCACTAGAAAGAAAATAAAACCAAGATACAATATAAAGATATAAAACTTTATTATGAACATATTTAACAATGCTTATGCATATGAAGTCTTCCAAGAAACTCAATACCCAACTTTTGCTTCAAGTAAAATATTACTTTTTCCTTCATATTCCATATTAGCATGAAGTTTTCCAACATGAATGGATAATTTGCTGTCATTAACACAACTAGACACACAGAATATTTAACACATGTCCTCATGCACACTTTCTCAAAGCAGCATTTAATTACAGCTTCTCATTAAACAGAGCATTTATCTTACACATTTTTATACCATTTTGGTACACAATTTTTCCATATTTTCATTTTACATATTTACAAACTTCTAAAAAAAGTTTTACAGTAATGCAAAGGTTATTACTGGCATAAGCAAAAGGAAATGGGGGGAAAAATTAGGTGCATATGGATACAAAGTTGTCTTTTGGCTCAGAGAAAGACAACAGATCGAAGTCTTTCCCAGCTGGAACCACCCTCCCCTTTTCCCCAGAGTTAGTGCCAGGGGTCTGTTGCACTGGCTGCTCCTCACTGGTGTTAAACTTTATGCTTCCTGTTCTTTGCCAGTCCTAGGAAAGTTCCCAACCAATTCCAACGCCAATGGTATTTTTAAAGCAAATGCTACAGAAAATGGTTGCCGTGAATGGCTCACACTCAGTGAGTATTGATTTCTTAAAAGTTCCTCTTGATCATTGTGTCCATGGAAGTCTTGCAGTCATTTAATAGACAGCATCTCCTTTAGAGCAGGAACACTGTATGCTGTGGGACCTTTTTGCATACTCAGTTCCACTAGTGATGGGAATATGTAATTACTTTAGCTGTAATGAAAGGAAAGCCAGGCTGGTTTCTTATCCAGATCTCATCTGTTTCACCCTTAGGTTACAATACTTTACTCAGAGATGAATTTATGACGCCTACTCCCAAGCTGTTGACAATCCATAGCATCTCTGGTTTTCCAGTTGTGGAAATAAGAGGAGGGAAATTGAGATTTCTTGCTAGCAAAACTATTTCCTCATCTCCTTCACTGCTTTTGCCTTTTTACTGTATATTTAATTTGATGCAACAGTGCTTCAACCAAGCTTACCATTACACTCTAGCACTTCTGAAATACAAAACTATTTTGCATGGCAAACATTGCTTAAATATAATCTCTAAAAATTAACAAGGAAACTGCTTTCTCACTATTTTCATAGTGAGATACTTATTTGAAGTACACATTTCCTATTCTCAGCTTTCCCATTTCCACTTTGAATGTAGTGATGTAGAAAAGTTAATGCAAACAAAATGGCAAGTGAAATGGGCTGAGAACATCTTAGGAGAAAAATCATAATCTCAGATGAAAAATATTTTCTTTAGTTAATGAAATTCCAAAGCATGACAGCGTATTTCAGGGTTAACTGTAACAACCAGTTCAGACTGTGGTAAGAAACATTAGTATAATTTGCATATTGGTCAAATCAAACATTTTATCTCTACAGAACAATTTAGAACAGAATTAAACAATATCAGAGCCAAAAAGATCTGAATACATAAGGATCATGTAAATACCAATTTTTGAAGTCCTAATTCCTGTAGCCACTGTTACTCCAATGAAAGTCAAAAGGATTTGGGGTATGCAAATGATGCCTACTTGGCTCCCAAGTCTGACTCTGCAAATTCGAACAGCTGTAAGCCTCAAGGGAGTCATCTGGGGAATAGTAAAAATGAGAATGGGCTCTCCTCTTTTAGGATACAGAGATCATCTCCCATACTTGTTAAAGTCTAAAAGGAAGTGCTGAATGTACAGCACGTTCACTGGGTAAAAAAAACCACCAACAACTTGAAATACTTCTTTAATGTTTTCCTTTATGTTCTTCCAAACTGACACCAATTAATTAAGAAATTAAAGGGAAAAAAGCTTTCCTCTTTACCCCAGCAATTTCCTTGCTGTAGCCAGACAATAGTGCTTTGGCTTATAACAAATAAATGATCCCTGGTACAGAAAGTTTTAAATGTCAAATACCCTCAAAAAAATTCACAGCTCTACATAATTTTAGAAAGTTTTCTCTCTCTCACACACACACACACAGAGTATCTTATCACACTTGTCTTTAGCAGAGCTCCAATTTAATCTGAACTATTCTATGTCACCAAGGATGAAATCGCATGAAGCAGTTCCTTTGGTCCTCTCTAAGCACACTGCTATCCTGTGAATTCTCCCCTTCATGATCCTGAACAGCTATCAGGAGCTCATGGGAATGGGCTAGAACGCTGATGTACCAAAGCAGAACAAATCCACTTTTTCCCCAATACGGTTCAGCAAGTCTGGTAGGACTTCATTGCACTCTTCTGCTTAAAATAGCTCAGTGATGAGTACAATTCCCTAGTGTACACCAGCACCATTTTCTAATACATTAACAGTGCTTCTGAGAGTCTTTTCTACAGCAGCAGAGCAGAGAAATTTTACAAGAGTAAGTCACAGTTATGAATCCATGAAAAAAAAAAAAAAGATACTTTTAGACAGGTCAAGTACCTGAAAACAAAAGTAGTTAGAAACAAACAGCATCCACTTAAATAAAGAACTGAACAACGGTGTAGGAGAAAACCAACTTTTAAATAGAGAAGCAGCAGCATTGTACTAGGAATACTTAATTCCTGTATAACTCCGTTCCAGCACAGACTGGAATACAGATAATCACAAAATGTACTAGTTAAAGTTCTGATCAGTACAGGTGGCAACTGTGGTATGACAAAGTTGAACTATACACAGAATATGCTCAAAAGCTAAATCTCATGCAAGTTCAATACATGAGCAACCACAATTGTTCCTAGGATATAGATTAACTATCTCTTAATACAATTTAAGGAAAAGTTCTGATGTAGAAAAAGCCTCTAAAAATGAAATGTTTGGAAATTTGAAATTAATTTGCTATGAAACTTTCAAACCATATTCTCTGTAAGTGTAACAATCTCCTCCGGCACACAAAAACCGCAGAAAGAAGAGTATTGGCTTCTTTCTGAGATTTGTTGCTGCCTAAGTATTTCCATTTGAAAGGGTTACTTAAAAAAACAAAACAAAACAAAACACTTCTGCTGTGGTGGTAAAGTGTGTTATGAAACATGTTATACAAATAATTTTGCACCACTGAGGCTATTTTGGCTCACTAGAACTTGACTATTTGCACATATCTTGCACCTACAAATCTGGCAAAGTCATTTAAATGAATTTTTAAAATGGTCTTAAGTCTATATCGCTTTTTTGAAGGAAGAATGGAAAGCTTCTGTTTTCTTGCATTTTTTTTTTTTTTAAAAAAAAAGAGAGAAAACCCTAAACCACTTCATTCCCTGCCTCCAGCTCAAAAGACTAAGGTAGGAAACTGAAAGGGAAATGAGGCACTTCGTACAGCAGTGGACAATATACAAAGGAACTAACACAAATGCAACAGATGCTGTACATAATCCTCAAAAAAACCCCAAAACCCAAACAAGCAGCAAAGAAGCAATTTTAAAATCAGCATATAATCAGCAATACTTCTAAATGGAAATAGACTTAAAGATTTTAGTCCACAGACATCCTGCTATCAGGCATTTTATAAGACATGTAAAAATTTTGGTTTCTTAGGTTTTTACCACAACCTTTTCAAGCATTCTTTTTTTCAGTTTTAACTTTGTAAACAGAAACAGAAGCAGGATGTCCTTCCTGGGAGTAGGTGTTCAGATGACAGCAAACTGTAAGGAAGCCAAGGAAGTTGTCCATCTAGGAAAACTTCAGAACTGGTTTAATTCCAGCTGAACAAGTCTGTCCACATCAAAATCAATCGCTGTCTGATTCCTCTTTATACTTGGCTCTAATAGCTTGGCCATTCTGAAGTGGCATTTCTTCATAGTCACTCCTGTGAAACAGATACTTGTAAAAAATTCTGAACACGATGTTCAGATAGGAAGCCCAAAACAAGCAGGAAAGTTCTAAATTACCCAAATAACAATTTGATGCCTCAATGTAAGAAGCTGGTATCTATTTTCCTTCCTTGTTGGAGATAGGAACAATATATATGACTTCTCTCCAGAGGATGATGCATAAATAAAAGTTATTCCAGCATCTAAAAGCCACTCTTCACAAGGATTACTATAGTAGCAAGCTGGTACTACCACTACTCATCTAACTAAACAAAGGCAAGTTATCTCAAAGAACGCACACAGCCAGTCTAGCACAAACTTGTTCAGATTACTGCAGTATTAACTCCATCCTCACTGTTCCAGCCACTGCAGTGTCCTTGGTAAGAGATGAAAACATCAAGAGCATATAATGAGTTTGTTCAGTGTCTAGCACAGACACACCTGATTGGGATGGGGTTTAAGAGCTACTAGAATTCTCATATCACATAGCTCACACAAGTCCAGGAAGTTTTGCTAGATTTGATTATTCTTACTTCAGTAAGTGATGGACACTTAAGAAGAGCCATTCTCCTTCCCTGAAGCATTTGTATAGGAGCTGCCTCTTTGCTAACTCCACCTGACTCCTGCAATCCTTTCTGATTTAAAAGGAAATCCTTTCCTTTCACATCTCTTGCGGCCTTCACTCCATGACCTGCCAGCATCCTGATACTTACTCACCTGTTTGTATCAGTGCCATGGCAATCCCTTTTAGAAACCAAAAAAAAAAAAAAGAAAAACAAAATAACATGCAATCTCATTCCATTTCTGTTTCAGAATAAGGTTATGTTTCTGTTCTTTAGGCAGAATACTTTCACTAACAACCTACAAAGCCTTCACTTATTTAACTTATTTAATGAATATGGAAAAGAACGTCACAAAAATAACACACAAAAGTAACTCTCCATAGGTATTTTATAATCTTACCCATAAATCACATCATCATCTGAATCATTCAGCATAGAAAAAGCAGGATTGTCTTTCAACTGTGATTCTGGAAAACACCAATATGCGTTAATTTAGCGCATTAAATATAGAAATGTGGCTGTACTTCTAAGCCAACACCGAAGCAACAGACTTGACAACTTCCACGGCAGTCACAACTACAATTCAACACAACATTTCTTGCATAATTGTGCTGCTTAGCTGCAGTTCATAATTATTTGCAAGTAAAATTCAATCCAGCAATTTGCCATAAACATCTTTTTCCTGGCAGCTTTTTACTTTCTGCCTTCCATAAACTAATACTTCTTGCAACCCAATAGGAAGTTTTTAACTTTATCCTCAGCCAGCCATTTCTCTTGTCTTTCTCAATGGAAAAATAGCATTTTTCTGTAACAGTTCCATCCATGTCTAAAAAGTTTAGAGGAAGGACCAGCTCCACTATTTAGTGCCTTCCCCCTGCATTCCCTCAGTATGCAGGGTATGATTGGACAAGGTGCTAGATAATCTCACCTGGGCTCCCTTTCCCATGAAAGGTTGGACAAGATGGTCTTTCCAGGTCCCTTCCAACATGGGCTGTTCTATAGTTCTATACTTTTAACTCCATGCCTGAAGTGGAGTATGCCCTCAGTATAAATATTTATTTTACAGAATCTTTATCTGTTAGAGAGGGATAATGCTTTATAATCACCACGTGAGACAGATTACATCCCTCTGCATAGGAATGCAAAAACAGAAGTGTCACCGATTCAATCCTTTCTATCCTTTTACATGAGCTCTGTGCAGCCCTCTCCCCATAGCAAGTTCCCCAAAATTCCCCCATGTCAGAGATCAGCGTCCCTCCTACTTTTCCAACAGTGTGTTACCTATTTCAGAGTCCAGTTTGCCAGCGTGACAATATATTAACCTTATTGTTAGAACAAAGTACAAATGAGGTATTGTTGCTCATTAAGGATTGTCTGTGAGTCAGTGCAAAAGTTAGTACATTATATGCACACATCATATTGACTATAAGCTTGAATTAAGTGCATAAGAATTCAAGTCTAGCTAATTAGTTGTAAACCTTTTATGCGTTTCTTCCTCTTGCCAATACTAATTTGCTCAGGAGCAGTGCAGCTTCTGCTTATGTTAACCCAAAGCAAATTGAAACAGTAATGAGACAACCAAAATTTAAAGATGTTCCAGAGTTCTACTAATATACCAGTTCTTGTCAAGTTTGCCAGACAATTGCTTACACTTACCATATAGTGCATTCTTTGAGGGGGAATACACGAAGGCTAATGTGTAGAGATAAAAGTTCAATAAACCATAAAATGATAAGAATTCTGCTGGTAGTAAGTGTCAAGGATATTGCTTAATCTAGTGCCATACATTATTAACTTTGGAAACAAGACCCAAACCACACATAAGCTGTTTCAATGGAAAGAATGTTTACCTTACTGAAGTTTGAGAACATAAATGGCTAAACAAAATTGCATGTTTTAAATTCAATGGCAACTAACGTACTCAAGCTATTTAAAGGTAAAGCTGCCACACAAGGCAAAGCTTTAACACAACTAACATTTGCTGAGATAAGGTCTACTCTTGAGTGGTGGAGTGCATGACAAATTGAACAGTTCCACCTTCAATGGTAAAAGAAAGCTGAGTAAGGGGGGTGTTCAGGTGGGGTGATTTTGTTTATTTTTTTAAAAGTTCTTCCTTGACACAGCAATTGAGAAGGAGAGAGAAAGGGCTATCTGTAGACAGAACTCTGAGGATGGCTTCTTGCCATCATTCTGGGAAAATACTAACGTATTGTTTTCTACTAGCTCCCCACATATCTAAGCTTATCAGTAACCAGAGCAGTTGCAATCACACAGGCACTTTCAGAAAGTAGAATGAACTAGGATCTCATGGTTCAGGTCCAGAAATATAGTTTGTAATCCTGTTGCCAACAGACATCAGAAATAGTCTCTCTCAAGTCACTTAAATTCTCTGCTACGACCTCTTCCACATGTAGATTTGCACCAATACACAAATGCATTTTCAGTGCCTTCTAAACTATTAATTTCTCAAATATTTTGGTATGCCCCATGCCAACTGATAGGTAATAGAGCAAACTGAATTCATGCAGCAAATATAGCCAAATTTGCCACAATAAGTTGTCAAAATTACTTTTATCTAGGCCTTCATTTCTTTTGAAGACTATCAAGTGCAGTTGTGATTTACATGATATAAACAAACTAGACTGAAATTGTCGCAGCTAATCATCTTTACAAAGAGCCAGTAAAAAATGCTGACATGAAACCTCGATCAAAATGGACTGAACTTCAAAACACCACCTAGAAGTCAAAGGTCTCAGTCCTTAGGTACATCATTTTTAAGTATCTTCGGCATGAAAACAGATTAACGTTCCTAGTTGAGCATTATCACAACATAAGGATATAATTCTGATAATGAGTCGACAGCTCAGCAACAAAGTTGTCCTGTAGAACTTGTGCTCCAAAGCGTAGGTAGAGTATAACAATGCTGTGGAAAAAAATTAAAGCATATAGGGGTACTGTGTCTTTAAACAGCAAAATTGAAATGGTAGCTTGATAGAAGAGTATATGAGAAAATAATTATGTTAACATGCTGACCATTTATTTTAAGACATATTTGTTTTCTTAGTTCTAAATTAAGAATGATTCTTTTGTGATTAAAAGTCAGCAGTCAATTGAGTAAACTGGAAAAAAACCCCCATGGTCTATTTCCCTCAGATTTCATCCGCTACAGACAATACAAGAGTCAACAGTAATTTGAAATAACTGATTGGAGTGGGGGAGACAGATATTAACAACAACCTAAGAAACTAATTCTAAACTTCTGCTTTGACTAAGTGAAGCATACAAAACGCCAAAAGAAGTGAATGGTGCACTGCAGAGCACTCAGCAGTACAGAAAACATCTCTGCTAAGTGAACCTCTGAATCTTGCAGTGTGGTAATAGAAATAATATAAAGTTAGCTCTAAAAGCCTCAAGAAGCGTTAAAATATAAGAAACACTTGCCGTAACAATCACATCAAAAGACATTCCTCAGTTTCACTGACATTTTCATCAACAAAATGTATTCAAAGCCCTGAAAAAAAGTTTCTAAAAGTTACAGTACTGAGAAATGTACTTTGAAAAGCCTTACCTAATGACAAGCACTACAAAGGTTAATGCAGTCAAGAATTTTAACCTGAGATCTGAAAAAGATTGAGAAAAGTTGTTATTAGCAAACTTACACCTACATCTAGGAGAAGCAAGCCTGTTTGGGGAAGAATCAAAAGAAATATTCCTTACCCACATAAGGCATGTTACGAAGTTCTGAGCATGCCCTCACTATCAGGAACAAAAGGTAGAGAATGTATGTGGTTGCCACCACAAGGAAGAAGATTTTCATTCCCTATAAGGAGAGTGTTAGTTTTGATTATTTAATGAGATTTGGTCTATTCCTTCTTCCTTCAATAGAAATCATGATTTCCCAAAGCACAACATAGAATGGTCCATTTATTCAGGGATATTAGGCTCATGAAAGGAAGTACAAAATGAGGATGGCTATACATCAAGGTAGGATTTGGGGGAATGCAAAGAAAGGATGTTTAATAGAAGTCATCATTTTGTTCACTGAGTTCACAGTGAGCTGAATCTCAACGATTTTCTAAAAACAGAGCTCCTGAGAACAACACAAGGACCGATATAAATCAGATCTCCCTTTACAACAAGAAAGTCTGAAATTTACTACGACAGAACATCTTGGCAGGAGTAAAAATGTACAAAACTGACTTAAGAGGCTTCAAAAAATTTCCTTCAATCCCAACAGTCATGAGTTTGTGATTAAACTTGTGGTGTTGAGTCTCCAGATTTGCAAGACAGTTTACTGTTCGCATTAGGATGGAGCTCAATATGGCCTACGCATGAGCTAAGGCAAAATTAAAAGTACCCAAGTCAGAATAAAACTGTCTGACCAGCATTTGCTATTTTCTAAATTGCATTATAGATTTTAATAGAACAAACCCCACCTCCTTGTATTGCCTAACTCTACCTGACAATTTAATAGCAAGAAAACATTTCTGACTTACCTGGAAATTACCTGTGTCAACCCTGTATTGATATGTAGGATCATGTACTTCATTAACACTAGAAAAGATTCAAAATGAAAAAGTGGTACTTAAACCATTACAAAAGACAAGGTCAAAAAGCCATACTGACCAAGAAACCCACTAACAAAGAACAGGTTTAAAGTTACTATAGTAACTTTATAACTAAAGGGTTTGGCTGTATAAATTAGTGCAATGCCATTGATTCCAATGGAGTTATGACAATTTACATTACATGACATCCTCCTTCCCAAACCCAATTTTCAAGGAATATGGAGGATTTCAGTTGTGAGCATGTCTAATCTGCCCACTTACAAGATTATACATTTTCTAAAAATGTAAATTCCTACAAGCCTTCAGGATATGGTGTTTAAATTTTATCCTTGGTGATAAAAATTACACTTAAGAAATAACTGTGCCCTTCCCTCACAGCAGTTCTGCTGATAGGGCATTAGCACGAGCATTTCCTGCAACTGCACTGCTTGCAACAATGTACAACGGCATGGAGAAGATTAGAAGGTATCTTCCTTCTGAGAAATAAAATAAGACAAACACTGGAGACTAAAATGGATTAGAAACTGCAAACGTACCAAAACTGAGAAAGTTTTCTGGGCGAGGAATAGTGACACCTTTACATTACCACAAGAAATTGGAAAAAAAGAGAGAAACGCTGAACCAAGCAAAAGAACAGAGTTTTGAGGAGAGATAGCATAGCTTGACTGAACAGTGTCAATGTCAATTGTGCAGGTTGAACAGTTGAGAAAATTTGTTCAAACTGTGTAATAGTTAACTACAGAGAAACTGTTGCTTCAAATACTAAAAGCTAATTGGGACATAGCACTAGAGGGAGTATTGTAGGGAGCTGTAACATATTGACGAAGTAGTGATTTCTAGATCTCACTCTGATTTATAAAATTATATACTACTAGATTGTCCATGGGGAATTCTGTTTTCAAATCAGTCACAAACAGAAACATATAAGAATTTGAACTCCATTCCTATATCACAATCAGAGCATTAAGAATCAGATATCAGTAATTATAAACAATCTTCTCATTCTTGAATACTCTCAGCTTGTTACTTTTGCACTAAATTTTAAATTACTTACGTTTGCCATATTCCCAATGTAACAGAGGCCAGCCACAATAGTCCAACAATAAAGAATTTGGGAAGATAGAAGGTTAAGCACTTCCTTTCCCCCTGTTGAGAAATCAATAGTGTGGTGAAGGAGCAAGCCCATGTTTGAGATTTCATTCATATTTGACAGAGTGAAATAACTATCATCTTTGTTTCACTCAACATAAACTATAATAAGAGACTTGCCTTCTGTACTGTTAACCTGCATAGGTGATTACAGAAGACATAAAATTGTATCATTATTTGTGTTAATAAGATGCAGTAGATTTGGAGCATCTTATTTATAAGGTCCCACTTATTTCATGGATACTGCAACTATAGGAATATGCTCCAGAATTCATATGTATCTTATGAAGTATTTTAAGGTGGTTTAAAAAACAATCAACCACCATATACAACAACAAAACCCTTCAAGCAAGAACAAAGCATAATGGCATCATAATTCTGAAGACTGTCTTGCAATAGTTTAAGAGTTGACTGTCCCATCTATCTCATTGAGGCATGGTAGCCTCAAGACAATCTACCACAAATCATTTTAACTCCAAAGCTTCATGTGTCACATTGTACTTCAAGAATAAAATTAATGTTTGGGTTTTTTTAAAACTGTGGTTTCATTTTTGTCACCTTTTGAGAGAACTGGAAAAAACTAGTACTGTTTTCTCAGTAGAAGATAATGTTACACCCTTACCTGTACTCTTATACCATGGTAGACGCAAAGCCAGAACAACAACAGTGCACACAGAAACAGCGACTGGAATATATCATCCAGCATTCCAGGAAACCAGCTGTTCACCAGAAAAGAAAGCGGGAAAAATGGATCTGTAACAAAATAAGGAAAAAAAAGTTAAACAGAGGGGGAAAGTATAGTCTTTTGCATTATGAAAAGTAAAGCTGAATGTATTTTCAGAGGAACAAAATCCCCTAGATTTTTCAAATTACACAAGAAAATGAAATTGAAGTGTGCTGTATCTTAAAGTAATTTACAAAGAAAATTGTGCCTCCAGCAGCAATCCTCTGTGCTGTAGAAATATTCTGAAATGGTTGCCAACATTTCTAGAAGATTTCAGGTTTTATTAAACTTTCTACTAAACCACTGGTCTTGGCTATGACCTAAAAAATTATCACAGAATGTCTGAAGGCAAATATTCTTTTGGTACTGCTAGACAGTGCTAGAATTTGATGTGGTTTACTGGACTAAAAGTAACCTCCATTTTTAACTAAAGCGCAAGTATCTGAAAAATGAAGAAGTAGGACTTAGCACACAAACACAGAAATTGCATTTACATGTTGCTATATGAAAGGTTCAGTATAGCTGCAGCCACCTATTTCAATCAGAGCTTTAAACAAATAGAGTTGACTTTCACGTGACTGAAAAGAATGAAATCCACCTACTCATTATGCCTTTGAATTTGCTACACTTTAAAAGGGTTGTTGTTTGGTTTTTTTGTTTTTAATTGGTTTTTGAAGCCTTATAAACAGCTGCTTATAAGTTCAAGGCTAAATTCCATTGTGCCTTCTCTCTCTTTTTTCTTTTTTTTTTTTTTCCTAAAAATTCCAGGATAAAAGTACCATTGTAAAGTAGCAGGAGGGGAAGGAGGATGGACATCCATTTCTGTTCAATACCCCAGTCTCTCATGGAGAATTTCCGCAGGGAATGTGCAAACAGACACTATAAAACAACAATAAAAATTTGTAAGGAAGGAATACAGCCTTAATGATTCTACCAGAGTAAAGAGAGAACACAGCACATTGCAAAGGCTACTTCACAAGGTCTTTGCCACTGAGAACATTGTAAAATGGGAGCCAAATCTCATAGCTTCTACTTCTGCTTCAAGTTTGCTGCTGGCTTACCCCAATGCAAATTACTTAATCTCTCAAGCGAACTGAGGAGGAAACCAGTTAGTACTGCGTAAAACAACAATATATGAAAAAATGTTGCCTAATTACTGGTCACGCACTACCAACAACTTCCACTTAAACTCAATTTAAAAAAAACCAAAACCAGATTCCATATTACATTCACAGTTACCTGCTAAGTGACATCGTCTATATAAGAAAAACGCTATGCAAGTGTTCAGTGCTTTAGTGTCCTTACTTTGAAAATTCTGCATTTTAGATTTTATGGTTTTTTTTCTCCAAACACTTCTTTTCTAGGGGCCAAACCAGTTTGGAGGGGAGAGATAATCTAAAATGTAGCACAATGTAGGTTCTAAAGGACCTCTGGAGGTCATCTGGCCCATCCTCACACTCAAGGCAGTAACAACATTAAAGTTAGATCAAGGCCATATTCAGCTGAATTTTGCTCATTTTCAGAGACAGAGAGCCCACACTCTGGGCATCCTGTTCCAGTGTCTGAGCCTACCTGCCACTACAAAAAAATACATTTTCTAGCATCTAATCACAATTTCCTTTGTTTAAGCAACATTCTTTCTGTTCAATTCAAAATCAGAGTTTAGAAAAACAAGTTTTCCCATTTATCCTATTTTCTTAATGTCCCTTCAATACCACTTGTAAAAACATAAAAGCAGCAACTAAATAAATATTTTTAAAATGTTTTTTTACACTCAATCATCGATATCTCAACTCAGCTGCCTGGGGTTAAGTTACTAAATACAGCACTACAGAGCAGTGTTATCAGCTGCCTACATAGTAAATTCCAGAAAAACTGAAACAAAATCTTACCGTGACCATAAAAGTAAGAACTACAAAGACAAATCGGAACCATATTTCCACTTGTGAAAAAGTTGGATTGTAGGTCTTCCACTACAAGAAAACAGAAGAAAAATAGCCCAGCGAACAATGTTTTGACAGGGTACATATGACAATAATTAGCACTTTCTGCAGATACTGAAAAGTTCTCTGGCTTTTCAAAATTTAAAGGTATAACCAAATTCTACCATGTCACCATGGAAAGACAAAGATAAATTCATACCCATAGTACTGGCTGATGAAAAGATAACCAGAGCAGCATAATAGCCTTGCTTCTCTTTTACCCTGCCACTTTGTAACATACTCAGCATGCTGTTACATGTTAAAGCACTTCCCAGGACAAAAAGGATATTCTTCAGTGATTTCATTTGCACTTTCATTCAAAGTTTGAATGCCAATAATTCAGTAAATCCAGTATGATGTTCTTTATTACCATAGTCGGATGCATAAATTGATTATGAAGAGGTTGATAAGGTACAGGCATGCTTCCTGTAATGGGTCTGTTTTCTTAAAGCTTATTCTCTTGTTTCAGAAGTGAAAAAAAAAGAAAATCAAGGTAAGAATAAATGAGCTAACCACAAATAAAGAACTTTTTTAACAGGTTAAGGAGGAAAAGCTCCTTCTCTAATTATTAGAAGGGCACAAATATTAATTATAACATGTCAGCTTGCATAAACTCTGCTCTGTTGACAATTTATCTCATATGTGGCATGCTTTTATTTTGAAGACACTTTTGAAATGTAAACTGCCTGGTACAACATATGCTCTGCCTATCTGAACAAGAAGCTTTACCTTTCAGTGTATTAAATCTGTCAATCTCTGTATCATCATTTTAAACCATAAATGTAGAATGAAAATTATACGTAGAAAATCCTATCATACAAAAGGCAATCTATTATTTCAACTGATATCACCATAAACCATCGTAATAATGAAATAAATCGACGATTTCAGTTGTTGCAGGAAAGCAGGGGTTTGGGTTTGGGTTTTTTGGTTTTTGCACACAGGTCTGCCTCAAAGGCAGCCTGCAAAGCAAGATAATAAACTGTATGACTATAAATGCTCCAACACTTTGTCCTGTTTGAAATCTGGAAGTAAGCAAAGTGTTTGTGAGTTTGGGGGTTTTTTTCCCCTTAGAGCTTATTTTTAATTATATGCTTTATGCACTACATTATATACTAAATGAACTTCCTGAATATTAATATTTGTAATAACTACTTTTCCTTTACAGTAAAATTTTTGCTTGTTACCTGCTCTGACATACCAAATGTTGCATACAGGTAGAATATACCATAGTAACCTGTATTTTAAATTTGGTTTAGTTCCATTTTCTCCCAATGCAAGGTTTCTAAATTTCTTTCTGGAGCCAATCAGCACACACTGGTGATGTAACTGTTTTATAAGCAATCTTTAGCACTATGAACCAAGCTAGTTATTTCACTAGGGATTATTTTAGTGAATTATTTTATTAGCCTGCTTATTTTAGCCGAATAAACATTTTTCTCTTCCTTGTAAGCACAGTAAAAAAAAAAAATCTTCATTTTTCTTTGAGTTTGTTAAATCTTTCTAGCCCATGCTTTTGTAAAGTCTGGAAAAATCTTGCTAATTCAGATACACCTACTGGAAAGGCTGAAAAAGATACCATGCTTTAGAGAGGCAACATCTCTATAAGCAAATGCAGAAAACTGGATGTTCTAGTCTAGCTTGCCTACTGTTAAAAATATCTCCCAGGAATTAGACTAAATTTGTCTGTCCCAAAGAACAGTATTAGCAGTTTTGAAAGAAAAATATTTCCTTATAGAGTTAAAAAAACCAGTCTAGACTCTTATTAACAGCAAATGCTGTAAGAGTTCTCACCTTAGTAGTGACAGAAAAATAAATTATGATGCATCTTTATGTTTATCTTCAAAAATGAAATAACTTTTATTACAGTTAAAGCAGATTTCTACAGCATTAGTAATTAAAGAGATTTCTTTTGCAGCATAAAACTTTATACTTACTGTGAAAGTAATATTCTGGATGGTGTATGTTAACTTATTTAGATCTTCAAAGCTAACAAATATGTTGTACTGAGTGTAGTTCAAGTAGCCAAGGTGAGCAACAATGATTTCACTGCATTTCTGTGAACACATACAGTGAAGAATAGTATGTAAAAGCCTTCAATTTATTCCAGAATATGCACTGTTAGTATAGGTTGGAGAATTTGTTTCTAAATGGTCAGATATTGATGATATTTATTATATGCCTTACCAATCTTGATCCATCAGAATAAGACTTAAACAAGACCAACAGATGAAGAATTTCTTGAAAGATACCGGACAAAGCAGAAGAAACTGATAGTCATTCAGCAGGATCAGTCAGGACCAATAATCAAGGCTAGCTTTTAGTTAAGCTGGTGAAAGCAACTGCTTGCAGCACCAGAAAGGATCCGAATAACTCTGTCAGTCAAGCTCTAGGTCATCGGATTGTGAGATGGGGCTATCTTGTACTAGCTCATTTCTAAAAGTTAACAGGAAGAAAGAGAAAACCCAAGCATATTGCTCTCTTGGCTGTGTGTAATTAAATCTAATGGAACACTGTTCATTAATTTCTGCAGATTTCATATATACGTGTTTATATATATAAAACCCCCCATTTTATTAACCCTATATGCTTATCACAAAAAACTTCAGCTATGCCTTTCCTAAAGGACTTGCATCTGGAGATGTTTTGAATGTCTCTAAGCTTAAAAATTTCAGGGAAATTACACTAGAAACTCAAAACCTTAAACGTTTTTTCACAGGTGGCAAAAAATTTGGCTTTTTCAGAACACAGATGCCAGCTGATTTCAACCAGACTCTCTGCTAGGTGTTGGAGGAGAATTTTTCTCTCCTCTGGAGCCCTATATCCAATCTTCTACCACAATATCCCTTTCTTCAGTACTGCTAAAATCTGTTTAGGTGACTAAGCAAGGCACACAGCTTTGCTGGCAGAAAGCTACTCTTAACAAGAAACAGGGGTCTTGAAGGGGTAACAGACACAAGTCACAAAAGCGACCAGAAAAAGGATAGGTAGGTCTCTTGGTCAGCATTACTAGCTAGGTTGCAATCATAAATAAAACCATACTCTACAGCCTTTCCTAAGATGTGCTTAACACATATATTCTTCTCATTTGCAACTGCAACATAACATGCACACAAAAAGAAAGAAAATGTACTGCATCAGGGTTTTAAGCAGGCACATACTTGTGCACAACTGAGTAATCTTGTCCGATTATGAACTTGATTATTAACATATGGTGTGCTTCCATCCTTCACCACTCCAAGTACTTTGACCGTCATAGTAACATTCTTTTTGAGGGATACTGTAATTAAAAGAGAAAACATTAAGCTATTGCTACATACAGAAATGAAATCTCAAATAGAGTTCCAAATATAGTTTACAACATGTATGATATTCAAAGATTACTCAAAGTTTTTCAGTTATACATTACTAGAGTAGGGGTCCAACACATTAAGAAAAAAACCCCAAAACTTTTTATTTATACACTTAGGCTGTAAGTCACAGATGCCTGTACTGTACCTTGACAGATTAACAATTACTAATACAGTATTTCTCACATATTTACAGGGAAGTTTTATTGAAAAATCAGTATCACTACACATCTAATTCTCCCCAAAATGAAGGAAGAGAGACACAGATTCTCTAGATACTACTGCTTTCAGAGAAATAACAAACAACTTATCCCATATACCTGTTGCTTCCAGTTCTCAAGATCAGGGCTGTCTATGTCTTTACTCAGGGCAGGGGATGGAGGGGGAGAAAATGTATCAGAGGAAAAACCCACCAACCATAGTCAGAAAGCAACAGATTCGTGTATGTAACAGATTAAAGATATAATATACAGATTGCTATAGCAGTTTCCTGAGAATTAGGTTAAGATTCTCACCATCGTGCTGATCCAACTCAACTACGCAGGTCAGCCACAGCTGCTGATTGTAAGTAGACAGAGGTGGCGAACTTAAATTAAATGGCTTCAGCTGTAAAAAACCCCACAAGGTTAGCACCAGCTGTTATTCTGTTACATGATACATCTGTAGTTACAATGATGAAAGGCATGTTAATTATGTTTGTGACAATGGTTTTGGGAATAGATTTAATATGTGCTATTCTGTGGACAGAAGCAGCTCAAATATGTCTTCCAGAGAAGTAGCTTTAACAGTACACGTATTTTGCACAGCACTGAAGTAAGGAAAGATACGACTACTTAACATAAAAGCAGCAGCAATAAACCAAAAAGTTCAGACATGAAAAATAAAATCCTGAGACCTAGACCAAAAATAAAAAGTAATTTCTAGCACTTTACATCAAAAGTCAGATTTGTGACTTTTGCTACACAGTTTTAAACCTGTTCACCTATAATTATGAAAGCAACAACTATTTTCCACTAGGTTTTCTAAAAATCCCACATTCATTTCAAAAGCATGGAAGATATCATTAACAGATAAAGCCTACATGCAGGAAAGCTTCTCTTATTTCATATAAAAAGACGATTTTTTTAAAAAGAAATCCACCTCTAATACCATACCAATCCAAACATATATAGGTAACAGACCAAAAAAATAGACGTTCCAGTGTATTTAAAGAAAAATTATTTTAAAAAAGTCAAAACAAAACAACAAAACTTTGGGGGTTTTTTTTAGCACTTTCACAAAATTTACTTTAGATATTAGGTTTACAGGAAAGAGCTAGACAGAAGTAAAAATGCAAGAACTGAGAACCAAAATATGAAAGCTTTCAAGAAAAATGTGAAAGTTCATGTTAGGAAGCCAGATCCCATGTCTTCATCACGTGACAGTGAACAATTAAGAAGAAAAAGAAATACTACTTCCCAGCTGGCAGAAAGGAAGATCACATGAAGGATATCATTAGTTGCCACTGAGAACATTGTTTTTCAGTTTATGTTCTCAATTTCTACTTCTGGACCCCCTACAAGAATCTCCAACATGAACTCACCAGGGAATCCTATCAACACTCAAGTGTTACTTCACCAGAAATTACAGTGCAGAAACATCACAGAATTCTCTACCTTACCTGCTCACAAAAGTAAGAGACTAGAAATTGTTGCTGGGCCACTCATGAAATAATACATTGAATTGCATGTTCAGTTTCAAACTGGAAAGCACCATGTGGCCACAAAGTTTTCTAGTAAAAATCTAAATACTTAAAATAATTGGGGGGAAAGAGGGGAATGTTTAACATTAATGACATCAAATAAAATCATTCATGTAATCCAATGATATTTATTAACTCTTACCTTTAGGCTGTTATTTAAGTCAGTTCTTGCTACAGAAGTTTCAATTACATTAGGACCTACACAATATATAAGAAGGAAGAAAGAAAACATTGAAGTATGCGTATTACTGATAAGTATGACATAAATATAGGATTTCAAAAGACTGTACAAAATACCTCCCTGCAAAGCAGGTAAATAGTATCCCACTTTTCAGATGTTTAAGCTGAAGGGTGAATCACTTGGACATTTCAGTATCATTCATAAACTTGGCCTGAATGTTCCTTTAAGCCTATCTGCCATATTATTTCTAGGCATGATTAAATAGGAAGTAAACTATAAATCAAGAACTCCATGTCAGAAGCCCTGCATGTGTACTCTAAATTACTACAACAAACCACACAGTATTTTTCCCAAGCTAAGCTGTACACTGCAGTCATGAAAGTACTCAGCTACAAAAAAAACTAGCCAAGAACCTGTGGCACTGTTGTTACAGCAACATGAAGCTCAACAAGGGCTGCAAAAAACACATGAAAACCCAGCATATTTAATTGCACTATAAAGTATCTATAGCCAAACTGTTACCACTACCTGATTTACACAGAGCAGAGTGTCCACAATGCATTGCACTCAATGCCTGGGTACCATCCCATTGTATTTGAGTGCATGATGCTAATGCCTTCTTATGTAAGTGTAATGCACTTGCTTGTACAATCACTTTGACAGTACTTTCTGGCTAGTGCTGGATTTTCATTGCATTGGTCTGTTCAAGCCAAGATACCCACGTTTGTTTAGGAACAGTTCTCAGTCTACTCAGATTAGGCCCCTCCTTTTCTATAGAAATCTAGGGCTATAATATATTATGTATATCATCACATAAACAAACATAATTGCATAAGAGTTCTATAAACAATTTCTCCTAAAACAGACAATCCTTTTAATCAATGGAGTTTCATGTCCAGTTGTAGTGGGAGATGTTCAGCTCACTACCAGGCTTTTTATGCAACCATTCCTCTAATCATTCTGGATACAGACACACACACACTTAACATGTACTGATCAACTGCATCCACCCACTCACACCCTACTTCTAGTTCTGTAGCCAGTAAATGGGAAGTAATAAAATCATAATTTATGTTAGAACAGACCTCCAGAGGCCTCTTGTTTAATTAGATCAGGTTGCTCAGGGCTATGTCCAGTCAAGTCTTGAACATCTTTAAGGACAGAGACTCCCACAACCTCCCTGGGCAGCCTGTTCCAGTATTTAACCATCCTTATAGTTAGAAAAATTTCCTAGTATCTAACTGGAATTTCTTGTGTTCCAGCTTGTGTCTGCTGCTTCTCACCCTATCATCATGCACCTCAGAGGAATCTAGCCCCATCTTCTGTGGATCCTCTGATAAGGTTGTTGTAGACAGTGGTATGGTTTCCCCTTAGCCTTCTTAGGTATGCAAGAGCATGTGGTACTGGGGAGAAGTACATACACAAAAGTACGTACTCATGCATGCATATGTACATACATTAAAGGACTAAACCAGAACAATGAAAGGGAAGAGTAGGAAAAGGTCTGTGTCTATATATCGGGGTGTGAACAAACAGAGAGATGTACAGCAGGTAGGGACGTAGACAGGACATATATGTGTGTATTTGGGTCGCTCTAGAGACTTCCCAGTCACAGTAAGATTTCTCTGTCCAAATGGTCTCCCCTCTTACGTATTTGGTCTGGCAATTTAATGTAATTTGTTAATCCTCAAAATATGCTGTTTCAACCACAAACTTAGTATTTAAAAAATTATGCAAGAAAAGCAGTTTTTCACAAAGACCGTGAACTTCAAAGTTACTACAGAAAAACAATGGAAAAGAAGGAAGTTTATAAAATAGGAACATGAGATCATTCTGTGCAAGAAGTATTTTAGGTTAGCTGTCATGACAGCTCTGAACACTACTTGGGTTTCTATAACCACTCTAATTACAATATTAACCATTTTACAGACTTTAAATGGAAAAATGAAGAATTTCACCCATCATGCTCAAAGCTTCATATCAGAATTACAGTTCAACTTCACTAACAGCTACCCCGTATAAAGTCAGTTCTGCATCGCTGACTTTTCAGTTCTCAAGAACATATAAACAGGGCAGATTTTTGGAAGGCATTTTTGTTTTGAAAAGCATAATTCAATTTCAGTAAATGCTCACAGTTGATAAGTCATCATATTTCAGAATTAAGTCTTAACAAAAATAATAGAATGAGCCTTTTAAAAAAGGTGGGGTTTTTTTACCAGAAGGTATGAACCAATATTGGGGCAGAGAGATCATAGTCCCAGTTTTTAAGAGCAGCAATCCAAAAAAAAAAAAAAAAAAAAAAAATTCTACTGCTATAACTGCTGCTCCTCTAGCAAGCAATATATTAATGCTTTTTAAAGCAACTGATCAAAACAACACTGTGGTAATATTATTAAAAAATGGTGATTAAATTACATTGTTATTGTTTTGCTTTTAGTCTTGCTCAGTTAACAGAATCACATCTGAAAGCAAAGAACCACCCTGAGGTGGTGAACAGGAAAACTGCACAGGTACAGAAAATGATCTCTGCACCTTATATTTTCCTTGCACTTGTCTCACCCCAACGATGATACAGATCCATTGGGAAAAGGGAAAGAGAGTGTAACTTGGGGAAAAAAACAAGTCTGTGTCTGTCTTGGGTTACAAGAACTGAAGAGCAACAGCCACCTCAGATTAAACTGTCTTGTTTTCTCAGATGAGAAGCAAGACATCTGCTAGGCTTCCCAAACTGCAGATAGAGATGCTGAGTATGGGCAATGGCATATTCAAGTAGCACAGAAAATATGGATGCATCTCCCACTTTTTCATTTACTTAGTGGGTTTGGTGAGTTTTGCTCAGACTGCACCCTTTAATGAGAGCGCACTCTATTGTTAGTGCCCCTCCCTCTATTCACAAGAAGCAAGGAGCTGTCAACAAAAGCTGCAAAAAACATCACAGTAAGTGTTCAGTGGGTCTCCTCCCAAGCTAAACAGCATTCTTTTAAAAATAATTAAGCTATAATAATGTACTGTGTTCACGCTTTGTCAACAAAACTACCCAGCAAACCAATCTTACAGGGACAAGAATCCCGCAGCCATGCCAGTTCCTGAAGGGGATCACAGGTGAGTCCTGGGATCCCAGCAGGGTACAGATGACCAAGCATTGCTTACAGCAGCCAAGTCCCCTGGACCAAAGGCAACCACATCATCAGATCACTCTGCATGCAGACGCAGCACAACACACCAACACAGCTCTGTTTCAGGTTCTGCTACCAATTTAGAATGAAATGCTCAGTTTTCTCTTCCAGGAGCACTGTTTTTTACCTAGTCTTACGTAAAACAACTTTCTTGCATTTCTTGCAACTGGGCAGTATAAATACACAACTACAAATACGGTTCACTTTTTAAGCCAAATAGCAAAATGACACTAAATTAAGTAATGCCAAGTTTTTTTCATTTATCATTCATATAACATGCATTTTTGTAAATGTATTTATATGGTATTTTAGTGGCCAAATAATGCCATTCAGCATCCTTAGGCAAGTCACAGGAATATCAGCGGTTAACCTTTATGAACTGGAAGTCTGACCTTAGGCTGCTACAATAAATCAAATAGCAGGAAAGAAGGTTTTATTTCACAGGCAAATTTTATTATATAATACTGTTTTGCAGAATGTACCGCCTACAAGGCATGGATGGGCACAAAAAGCCCAAAAAGCTGCCTCCAATTAACCCCTCCTTCTTTCCAAGGCAGGCAGGAGTAGATGAGTCCCAGGCCTGGACATCCCATGTCATTCTAAAGGAAGCGAAGGACAGGGCAGAGGTAGCAACAACCCTACAGACAGGTCAAGAGGTGTCAGAGAGTGGCACAGGAGAACATGCTGGGTGACATGGAAATAAGCAGTAAAGTGAGGGGAAGTGGTAATGTCCCTAAATAATTCTTACATAGGGGCGAGTTGCTTAATGAGTACAAGTTCCTCCCTCTCCCTGTCTGTCACTTCTGTGTTGACAAAGCTATCCTGACAGCAGAGTATTAGCTTATGAACACTACAGTGACAGCACGCTAACTTCTTTTTTGAGTACGTTTTAGACCCACAAGATCTCTCTGGCATGAAATACACAGGGCTCCCACGCTTTCCATCTGCTTAATGACACTCTGCATCTTTGCAGACTAGACTTCCACAAATCTCTCTGATCTCCAGGATAAGTAACCAGGCACTAAGTGCTTAGCCTCCCAGATCACTTCATGACTCCCACAAAGGTCTTTGAAATGAAAGACCTAATCTCATATATGCTCGACAACAGAAGGTCATATTTTTACATTACTAAAATATTTTATATTTCTGTGTCATTTATCACCGAAACATTTAGAAGGCTTTACAAACAGTTATCAATTTCCTCATAGGAAATCAAGTATTAGCACCACCATTTTACAGACTGAAATACAAAGAAGAAAATTAACATAGCAGTCTGCTGAAAAATTATGTTACAAGGAAGTTGGTTTTGTTTTACTTCACTGATTCCCCTGCAAAGCAGTTGCAAATACCAAATTTGTGTGGGTAGTACTCCTATTAAAAAATGAGATGGAAGAAACACTTCCCCCTACCTGTCAAAAGTAATGCTTCCTCAGACATCTCAGGAGCAGTAAGCTCATTAGCATTTAAATACCTCTGTAAATACTAACAGGTTTAGACAAAGCATACAAGAACTGTAATCTTTTAAAAAGACAACATCCTTACCTGCTATTCCTATGAAGACTGTCAGACCAAAACAGACAAAGAATACTACAAAGACCAGAACAAAATGCCGTTTGGACAGTGTATATAATCGCATTGGTGCCAGCCTACAAGAAGCAAAAGAAAGCACAGAATTAACTGTTGGTCATATTTCTAAAGGGGGAAAAAAGACCACATTCATTCCTCCACAAAGAAAACTAAACCAAACCCTGAGGTAACATGTAACACTAAGAAAAAAAAAAATCAATGCTGCTTTATAGAGCAAGGATAACTACTAGGAATTTTTAGACATCTGTATGTGCACGCACATCCGTGCCCCAAAATGTATAAATTTTGCCCATTCTTTTTATGCTAAGGTTTTCTATTGTCCTAAGACTTGAGCAAGAGAAAGCATTTCTTAGAGGGAGAAAAAGTTACATTTTTTAGTTCATATGTTAATAATTTAAACATCCAAGATACCATGTCTCCTGCAATGGCAGCTTAACCTAAAGGGATTGACATCGCTAACAACTCAGTTACCTGCACAGGATCTTGATGAGTTTTCTACACTCTGTATATATGCTTCATCCCTGCAGGATCATCCCTAACAAGGAGTACCACAGAACTCCAGATCTGCTAGATGTACATGCTCAGGCTCTGTATTCTTGTCTGAGCTCCACCAAAGCTTGGGAAACAGAAACCTGAACTTAAGTTTATTATTAGACACTTAAATACAGATACACATAAAAGCAATGACGTCTTCCATGACTGTTTGGTGGTTATAATTAGGTTAAAGACAAAACAGAGGGGAAAAAGGTACTGAAAGGACCAATTGCATTCTCTTAGAAACAGGTAATTTCCAGTTCTGTTAGCTTAAGGGAAATATGATCAGAGAATTAATCCTATATAACTTATCCCTCCTCTATCTTCCTTTTTGTTAAATGCATAGATCAAAAAAGGACAAATTCACCATGTTTCAAAATACAGTCAACACTTTGAGTTATGCCTGAACACAGCCATCATATAGCTGATTTTCTACTGCTGTTCCAGTAGGTATGATCATAGAAAGCTGTACAGTTCATATGGGAAAGCTGTAGGATTGGGGGTGGTGGAGGGTCATGGTGTTTTCCAATAAAGATGTATGAGCACCATCATGGAAAGAAATGAAAGTGTAAGATTTTAATGACAATGCTCCATTTCAGCTTGGAATAAAAAACTTCTTTTCACCAGCTGAATGGTGCTCTTACTGGCTCACTACATTAATGAAGAAATGCAGAAAAGGCGACGGAATCCTTTCCATAAGCTCAGTCTGAATTCTGGGACCAGACACCCCATGACTGCAGCCCTTAAAAAGCAAGGCAAACAATTAACTTTAAACCAAGAAGAATTTAATAATAAGCTCTATTTTCTTTAAGAATCACTGCATTCTCTCCAAACAAGGCACTACAAAAATAATTACATTATTCCTTTACTGTAAAGTTTGAAAGATCAAAATCTTAATTTAACTCAAAAAGGAGGTGGAAAAGGGAGGAAAACCCCACAGAAGTAATGAGAACTGCAAGCAAGTAACTGTAAATGTTACAAGTTTGCACAAACTGGCTGTACAGGACTCCAGACATAGGGCCTGCAAACACAGTGTAACTTGCCTTGCCACACACCATCAAGCAGAGCAAAAACCTAAGTCTAAGTCAGAATAGATAACTGTACAAGCAAAAAAAAGTAAATCGTACATGAAATTATCACAATCATAAACTGGAACAGATCAGATCTCTGGCACAGAGATCATCGCACAGAAGTCTCACAGACAAGTATGATTTTAAGTTGACTTTGAAAAATGCCAATTAATAGAGACATTTCAAACCAGAACTTGTCTGCACAGCTTTTGCAGGGATATAGCTACAGTATTTTCCTTAAATCAATGTCTTAACACCTCAGCCTTCATGGACTTAAACCACTTTAAAGCTATTACATCTGTACTAGTACTAAAATAACTAACTAAGGTGCGCTTTCCTATCTGTTCCAAGGGCTTCTTCAGTTCCACAGATGACCTGGTATTCCTTGTCTGCCTAAGAACACAATGTATGGGATATTATCTCGAGATATCAAAATACTAACCTTAACAAGAAAATCCTCAATATATAAAAATGTTACATAAAAGGTTGATATGTCTAAATTAACTATAAGGGTTCAAGTGGATACCAAGTGCTTCCTGGAAGACCACACACTGAGGATCACAGAATATGCAGAAACTAGGTCCGGATGGAAAAGTCCATGGGTCAAGAACAGCTGACAACTGGAAGAGTATCATATATATGCAATCACGTATGCTTGTGCATTTCTTAACAACTTACATCTGGGCATCCACTTAACAGCTACAGCCTGATGCAGGATAGTTCTGACTTGCTATGCATATTCTTGGTTCTTTTGATGAGGTTCCTAATTTCCAAGTATTTGCAGACATTTCAAAATGCATAACATGAACATGAAAAGCAGCTTCATCTCCACAGTCCTTACAGGAAAGTCACCAGAGTTCACCACCCAGCCAACACTCACAGCATTACAGCTATCAGCAATTATCACCTTGGTTTACTCATATGCCACAGCACAGATGCGCTTGCAAGCTTTCGACAAAATATGTTCCAGACATTGGCTCATCCTTTATTCCAACTCCTCTCCAGGTGGTGCAACACCTAGTAGTCAAAATGGGTAGGCATACACCTACCTAAGAAGTCACGCACTTAACAAAGAGAGGAGACCAGAGAGAGTAAAGACACACTCTGTTTTCCCTTATTCTTTCATACTGGTACTCCTGAAGTCTCATTTAAGCCACTGACTGTATGTGCTACTTTACAGGTCAGTAAGGCAACATGGACACTTTTTGTAACAGCAAATGTAAGAACTTGGCCAAACTTTAACTACGTTTATCATGACAGCAAACAACAATTTATAGCATTCCTTTCGAATGATGTATTCTTCATTGTCCCTCACTGCAATAACAGAATTTCCTTGTGTGAAGGAAACACTTAAACACGTCTCATTTCAACCTATCACTGGCTGACATACAAAGCAGATAAAATGATCTTCCCATATGTTCACTGTTTAACATCTGCCTTTTGGAAAGAGATTATATAAAATTTATGAATATACATAAGTGGAAGTTGATGATCCCCCACTAACAGCTTCTTTCTTACATCTGAAATAAAGAATAAAATGTTTGAAAGGCATTTATGGGAAAAGCAAAAAAGGTTCCTCACTCTGGAAGCACCTGTTCAAATGAGTAAAGAACTGTGCTTTGCTTTCCCGGTGGAAGATGCTTTAATCAGCCTAGCCAAGGCAATTTGAAGCTCAAGACTAGCCATCCAAGCATCTGCAGATTTTTCAGGCAGCTTTTACCACCTGTACTAAGTTTTATCCTAACTCAGACAGAAACTAAACATTTTACAATTAAATTTGAAACTAACTACAAAGGAACAGAAAGCACTGAGATACACACAGAGAAATATTAGACTTAGACATCTCAAATAGCAGTCAGTAAAAACTAAACTGCACTAATGCAATCTGTGATAGAGCGAGCTATGGAAACGCACACTCATAACAACTGCAATCTTTCAGTAGCCATTCATATGAGAGATGTAAAGGTAGGTTAAATCTTGCTCTTTCAGTAAAGTTTTGACTCAAATGGTTAAGCAAAATGTTTCTCAGGCTATTCCTCATCTTCAAATCACTTCTCATGCCTGCACAACACCATCTTTACTAAAGATCATCATGAAAACCAGAGCCTTTTATGCAATAGTTTTCACTTAAGTCTCTCACTTTACAGATGGGAAAGCTTTGACAAAACTGGGATTAAGCAGTAGGGAGCACAGAGTTGATATTAAAATCAGAAATAACTCACTTTTATGCACAGCAGTTTTTCTGACATACTAACCTCAACATCTCTGTCTCCAAGTACTCTTTTCTATTTTAGGCTCACTCCTAAACAAAACCATCAAAACCGCTTTGATTTAAATGATTAAATATACTACCTACATTCATAGCACTGGGTCTATCTGTACGCACTGCACTTTCTCATGGTTTAAAGACATCGCTTGCTTCAGTGTCCCTCAGAAGACCTTGAATTTCTTCTTGCAGATGTATTCCACAATGGTTAATAGCTAATGAGGCAGCACATGACTACATAGAAAGATGCATACAATTAATATTAAAGAGTACTACATAGTACTGTTATAGGACAACTGACAGCTAACCATGACTACGCTAAACAGTTCACGTGCAACAAGGTGGGTTCGGCTTTTTTCAGTATCTTGTTTGTTGTATTCATTGAAGTCTGAATAATTAGTCACGACTATAGCTCTATCCATGCAAAGACATATCCGGGAAAACAAGTTTTTCTTTTTCCTTAACAGACACAATCGGGGGGGGGGGGGGCGGTATTCACCACAGAAGAGGAAAACCAGCATTCCTCTAAAGAAGCGGGCAGTCACCCTCAGGTTTCTGACGGTGAACCATAGCCTCAGGAACATTAATTTAACCATTTAACCCTCGGTGATCTTATTTCCTTCATGAGGATTAACGCGTATAAACTTGATGACGAGATTCGAGTCTTTACAGGGGAAAAGCTTCAATTACCGCACCGACCAGAGGAAGATGTATCTTCTCCCGGACCCAGCCCCAAGCAAACCAGCACGTCCCGGTGCCGGCAGCGCCGGGTCGGTGCGTTGCCCCCCGCCCCCGAGACCTAGCGGACCGCGCCGGCGGCCGGGGCGGTGGCAGCCGCGGGGCACCGGGACCCTCCGCCGGGCTCCCCGTCGGCCGCTGAACGGCCGCTCCTGCCGCCAGCGCCCGAGCGCAGACCCGCGAGCCGCCCACCCCGCCGAGCACCCAACACGCGCAAAGGGTCCTCGCCGCCAAGCCCCAACTCCGCCGCGGCCTCGCGCCCCTCCCGCCCCCGGCGCGCGAGCGGCGACCACCCCGCTCCTCCCCCGCTCACTACTCACGGCTCCATCCCGGCGCCGCATGCGCAGTCGAGGCACCTCCTCCCCCTCGCCCGGGAGCTGCCGCCGCTGCCGTGGCACAATCGCGAGCGGTACCTCGCGGCGGCTTCCGCGTACGTCACTCGGCCGCCACGCGGCTCGGAAGACGTCACGACAGCCCCCGCTGCTCCTCAGCCGCGGGGCCGAAGGGCGATGCTGCTGGCAGGGGGCGGCGGCGCTACGGCGAGCCGGAGGGGACAGTGGCCTGCGGTCTGCGGCTCGCTCCCGACTGCGCGGGTCCTGCGGGCGGGAGGGAGCGGCTGGCGGCCCCGGCTTTGAGCAGGCACGGCGGTCGAGGCCCGGCCTGCAGCCTGAGGGGCAAACCGCCGTCTCCCGCGCGGTACCGCAAGCTGCAACCGCCGCTTTTCCAGAGTGGGAGCCGCCGGGTTGGGCAACGGGCGTAGTCACGGGCCGCCAACCCGCCCAGGCAGCCCCGACGGCCGCCCGGGGCCGCGGGAGGCAGAGCCTCCTCGGGAAGGCAGTTCAAATCGGGCGCTCAGCTTCGGCGCTTCGAAGCGTCACCTTCGCTTTGGTGAACAGGCCTTGAGCGCAAGCGTACGGCTTGTCCTTCCCTGCTGAACGCTGGGCGTTCAACATACGTCATTCTACGGGGGCGACAGCAGGGGTTTCCCCATTTCCAGCGCCCTTTTTCAGCTTCTATTGTAGTAGTAGCAACCACATTCATTGGAGGGAAATTTAAGCTTATAAACAGAAAATACATAAGATGGAGAAGTGGTTCTGAATCCAATTTAAGCCTGTCCGTTTTAGGCCTAGGGACTGACGTGAGACGTATCCACGCCAAACACGTGCGTGTTTAGTGCCCATTAGAGACAGCCTCCCAGTCTGCAAATGATTTTTTCCCCGGCCTGATCAAATGGCAATGGCTTTTTCAGTGGAATGAAAATGCCATCGCTGCAGTCACCTGCATGCAGCTTCGTGGTATTCAAGGGCTGTGATTAATGTATCATGTTCACAGAGAATTCAGTCAGCTCACAAGCTCCAGAAATTAAATCCTAGGAGTAAGCTATTACTTCAAACGCACTACTTAATAATAATCTCCAGATCGCACCTCACGCTATTTTATTCTTGCACAAATGTTGAGATGAAGATGGATTTTGTTCTGCTTTCCTATTAAATGTCCTGAGACTGGGCAACAAAGATTGTCAACCAATCCATTGGGTAGGAATGGTGAAAACCAGGCAGTTTTAGGGATTTTGCCAAGTTATATTTTTTATTCGTTTTTGATAACTCTAATATTTGCTTATAGAAAGCCAGCACTGCAGTTACTTAAACATGTGGGGATACCTGGTGTCTAGTCTAGGATAAAATTCAGAGTAACTTCCTGGCTTTGGTCTTTATCATATACATAAGGTAGAGCCATCCTGGGATGACCCCAGAAATGTTTACTAGATCAGTCAATATATATGATTTAACAATTATCTCTTCAACAATCAAATACTTCCATTAAAAGCTTACTTAGATGGTGAGATGGTTTCATTGCAGTTACATCTTAAAGGTACTTAACATTAATAATATTATTCCTTTCATTCAATTGCCCTATGGGTAATATATGTCATTACTGGTGACCTGTGGGACCCAGTATGTCTCTTGTGTAACACCACTAAACCCAAAAGAAACATGCTGGGAATTAATTCAGTATTTTATACTGATATTTATCCCATCAGTCAGATCAGTGATTTATAGCGCTGATGATTATTTAGTAATCTCATAAAAAGGCTGTCTTGAGAAGTGCATAATACCAAGTGATGAAGGAAAGGCATTTAGAAATTTTCGATCAACAAAAATCCCTGCGGTAGGGCAGATAATAAAGCTTTGAGTAATCAGGACAACCTAACAAACCATATGTGCTCAGAACAAGGTAGTGCGGCTAAGCCACAATTTGAAGTCATTAGGTCACAGGTGACTATGACATGCAGTGTGTAGCTTTCAGCACACTTCAGGCTTCTCCAACAAGTTCTCCCTGGCCAGAAAATGATGGAATAATGCTTACAGCAACTGCAACCATTTCCAGTGTTCTGGGAAGCGCAGTTGCAGAGTTACAACTGCTGCCATTTATGTGCGTGCATCTGAGCTGTTTGGATGATTGCTCCAATCCCTCCAGCACTCCGGTGTCTGACTAACATGAATGAATTTATTCTCCTCAAAACAAAACTACATTCTTCTCATGAAACAGGTAGGAAACTGAAGCATGGAGAGACAGCCTTGCCAAAACTTGGAGAACAGCGTGGGTCGCAGAGCTTGAAATCCAGCTCACTTCAGTTAGCCATGGGACCACATTTCTCTTTGCCATCTACCAACTTCCAAAGGGTTGTGAGTAGATCGTAAACACCTATGTTGCACCCTGTAAGTTTTGTGAAAATAATGGTATTGAGTTTACAAACTAAACACTTAGAAGGGAGGCACTGTGAAACCCCTCTCCCTCTGCAAGCACAGAGTCAGATTTTTGCTAGCACATATGTTTGTGCAGTAGAGTGGTGAATCAAATAATGGAAATTATCTGAGTTAAAAGCCACTCAGGAAAAAAAAAAAACAAACACCAAAAACCAAAACAATGATGTTCTGCTGGATTGGTTGCTCAGTCACTGTGCAGCTACAGGAATATTTGTGGGCAGATGAGGAAGAGAACAGAAATGTGTGACTAGGGAAAGGAGATCAAGGATGGCTTCCTCCAGCCGCAGAGCCAACTTATGGCAGCTTAAAGCAATCCTGAAGCTACAGTGTTAGTCTTCTCCTCCTGCTGTTGCAAGCCTTCTAGCCCTGGCTGTGTACTTCACACTGGGGTCATTCAGGTTCTTCCCCCAAATGCCAGGACCCAGCGGTGAGGTCTGGAAGAACAAGAGAGGTACCAGCTGTGGCTTGAAGCAGCCACTGAAGATCCTGCCCAGGTCTAGGCTGGAAGCAGCGTGAACCTTCAGGGAATTTGACTGCAATTCTCCAGCAAGGTCTTGCCGACCCCTTGGCTTCTCACAGACTTGGACTTTGAGCACTTGGGAAAGATTTTAAGAAGGTGGGAAGAAGTGTATCCTTATCATAACAGCCCTCTCTGGCAGAATTCAAGTTTCTTCTCTGAAGCACACAGGCACTAGAGTTTCTCTAAAGAAAAAGGAACATCTTCTCTTTATTGCTAAGTTGAATTATGTGCTGTTCTCTGGTCTTTTTGCCAAAGGAGCAGAACCACTGTGAATTAACTTTTCCCACATATTCTGAAGATTAGCTATGTTTTAATGAACTGCAAACACTAATAGGAGATGTTGAGAAATTAAGAATATCAGTATCATCTATAGTTACCTCTTCTGTTACCCATATAAGCAACATCAAGCATTAAAGCTGTAAGTTGAATAATACATTTCACAATGTCCTATGTATAGTCTTTTCTTTTTGATGTACAAAATGTCATATTATTGCATGATAGGAGTTTAAAATGTATTCCTTATTTAAAGCAGGGCGGATTGTAGGTCATTTATCTTATCTCCGGGTATTATTACTAAATTCAGTGTCGACATCGTGCTTCCCTGTATGAGCTGATTGGCCAGTGGGATATGTTCATTAACCTATACATTGATTTTTCAAGAATACTGAGCTGTTACTTATAGTTATGCAACTCTGATGTCAGACCACAATTTGGCCCACCCTCCTGCTTTCTCCTCTGTATCAGGTAGGCACTTTGGTTGGTTGCTTTCCTATCAAAATGTTTTCAGCATGCTGAACTCCTCAATGTTAGCTAGGGGATAGAGTTATGAAACTCCCACTGAAATAACTGTCAGCTGATTGTGATTGTGAGGTCTTCTGGTAAGCTTTGCGTATGTCGCTGACGACAAGTCGAAGAGATAAAAATGTAGATGGTTCAGTACCATCGGTACTAAGCTCTTTTCGTACCAAGAGTTTGCTTAAAATTGCCTAGTGCAGTGGATGGAGGCATCGGCTGCCAGCCCTCCATCAGTTCTCCCTGCGCCTAGTGCTGGGGGAGGAAGGAACATATTGGAGTGGGAGGGAGAGACACTGGAGAGCAAACTGTTCATTCAAGTGGCTTGTTTGGAGGTTTTTCAGGTGTATAAATTAGAGTAATCCCAAAGTTGCTGTAATAAATTAAGTGCAGTCACTTTGTGGCAGTCCCCAGGACTGATGGGACAGCATAAAACTTTTCCTTTCTTCTGCCTTCTCTGAGCTTATCTACTGCACCAAGTGTCTCCTGGTGTACCGCAGATTGATCTTAGCCGTACTAAGTCCAGACCAACCTTGTATTTGGGTTACCAATGAGGTTATTTAATATCGTGCCCATTGGTCTGTAAATATACAGCCTCTTTTATCAACCCAGACAGATGGCGTTAATCAGCATGCTGAGCCATGGCTAACCCTGCCCTCTCCATCCTCTCCCAGATGGCTGGGTAAACTAGCACTTGCTCGTGGGGAAATACACCACGAGGCACAATTTAGAGATTATTCCGGGCTATTGGCAGAAACAAACTCGCTAACATAGACACCCCTTCATCCCTATAGTGTGGATGAGTGCCCTGGGGCTCTGCGGAGTGAGGATAGCATAGCTTGAGATGGCTGAGGAGCCTCCCACCATTAGTTGTCACCCTGCCCAAAGAACAGGCTATTCACAGACAGCTGCTGAACCACATGTTCAAGAGCACCATGCTTTAAAGGAAACCATTGCCAAAAGACATCACTAAACTGGGACGGCCTCACAGCTGAATTGGAAATGACTCAGCCATCCATGCAAGCGAGAGCACAGTCACTTGGGATAACAGCTTCATCAGCCAGCGCTGAGCTAGGTCGTCCCTTGCACTGAATCCCTTGTCACTGAGAACGAGCACATACCAACACAGCGTACAACGAGCACTCCTGAGTCAAGAAAAGCAATTCCCCTGCCAGCCACAAAGGGACTTGATGTTTTTCCATTTCTGTATCAGCTCTGCCCCAAAGCTTTCCGGTTTTGAGTTTCCCTGTTGGCACTCTGAGAAAGATGTCCCTACAGAAATCAAGAGTGAGACTGCAGCAGCGAATTTTAATTTTTTTTTTTTCTAGCAAGTATTGATTACTTGCCAACTCATGCCCCTGCCCCCCCTTCCCTACCACTTAATGGACTGGTCCGCTCCCTTTCCAAAGAGGCGTTGGAAACCACCAGCTGATGGTCAAATGGCTTTGCTCAAGTGGGAGGGGAGAGTTAGGGCTGGCAGTGGTTGACAGCTGCACATTTGTGAATACAGTGTGTGAGAGGGAAAAAACATGTTTTTATATGGTTTTACCATCTCTTAATTTTGTCAGTCTGGTATATTATTTGCTTTTAGTAACCAGATTATTTTAGAGAACCTCCCTGATTTGAAGTAAAGACAAGCCACACTGCATTTCCTCAGTCAAATTTCCAAAACTCCTTCGGCCATCAGAGCAGTTAGTATCTCCATTACATCTCTGAGTGTGCTCATTTATAACCTGATCAAAGGTACTGAATAAAATAGAAAGAGGATGAAATACGTAATTCTCCTTCCCACAGGTGAGAGTTGGCTGTAAGAAGAATGCATGATAGCATCAAGAAATAGCAACGGACACTCTCCTCCTTACCAGGAATCTGAAAAGCAGGTGCCATTGCTACACCCGTCAATGATGCTAAAGGGAAACACCAGAACAGCAGGTATGCAGTGATAGTAAACTTATTCTATGCTAGGTCACTTAGGTTAAGGTCTTGGGAATGCAGAGAAGTACTAGCATGATTTCTAAGTCACGAAATGTTATTTCCTTGCCAAGAACCCAATATTACTCCACTTCATTCTAGATGACTTGCAGCTGATACCTCTTGGGGTACTCTCACTGAAGAAAGGGCAGTCTAGCCCTAACTCAAGCTCATTTCATTCGGTGGCGTAGTGTCTTCTCTTTTCAATACAGAAAGTCCCTCCATACACACTTTTAGTCATAAAAATGAGCTAATGACAATTTACCGTGGAGAGCTCAGGTTTCTTCTGGAAACACAGCTGAACAAATGCCTCTCCCAGGACCTCTTATTTGTTAGTCCAAAGCCCATGTCTCCCCTCTTTCTCCATTCTAGTGCCTATACTCATTATCGCAACACCGGATGCACACAGGTACCTTGCCACCACTCCTTATCACCTCCCATGGCTTCTCACACTATGCCCAGGTACAAGAAGCCGCTGTTTTGACAGGCAGGATGGTGGTTGTGTGAAACTCTGCCAAGCTGTCAGGCAGCGTTTCCAAACTCTGTGACTCTCTGTAGTCTTTGCTATTGTGAACAATGAGACAAATTCAGTGTAATGGAGCACATTCCCCTTCATTGGGGAAAACAAACACAGCATACTGAACTCAAATGATGTAAGCAGGAGAACTGGGGCACTGCGCACAGACAGGAGTATCTATACTCAGATTCATAGTAAAATAGAGCTGGAAGAGACCTCACAAGGTACCTTATCTTTCCTTCTGTCTCAGGAGAGTCTGCCAGATCTACATCTTTCTTAGTATGCATTTGTCAAAAGTTTTTAAAGAACTCCAGTGATGGAGATGGTACAGTCTCCCTGGATAATCCTTTCTATAGTGTTTTACCATCCATCCCACTCAGAAGTTTTTTCTTAATGTCTAGTATGAACTTAAGTTATTCTGCAGCATGTCCAAATGAGCATGAAGTTTCTCTTTACAGAAACTCCTATTCCCCCAACTTAGATGTTTCTTCTTTTGGGTAAGTTACCCAAATTTTCCTCACAGCTATATTTTCTAGGCCTTTGTTTGTCCATGTCCCTGTCCTTAGGCTCTCTTCCACTGGCAGGCCCTTGAAGTGTGGTGCCCAGACCCGGACACAGCTCCAGCTGAGGTCTGGAGTGGTCACTAAATTAGATGGTTTAATTCTCACATCTTGTGACCTGTGCTTCTGTTGTACACCCCAAATTGCTTTTACCTTTGTCATGTGAATAAGACAATGCCATTGTTGAAAGAGGTTATTTTATAAAGCATTAGAATTCCCATACTCTTTTTTACAAAAATGGTATATAACTGTTCATTCCCCAACCTGTATTTGTGTGGCTGAATAGCGTTCATTTTCTGTGTAGTTCCTGGCATTTGTTTCTCCTGATTTTCATTCTACTTTTTCAGACCCTTTCTCCAATCCAAAAATTATTTTAATTTATAGCCCCATCCTCCAACACCTTTGGAGTCCTTCCTACCCTTGTGTAATCTCAAAACATTAATGCTCTCCAGCCATCACTGGTCACTTATGGAAAGAGAAGACGGGCCCAGGCACAGAAGAAACACGGGTGTAGCCTGCTCAGTACATCTGTCCCTTTTGACCTCAACCTTTGCCAACCACTCTGATTTCCTAGCCGGTTTTGTAACTATTCCGGGATTGTTTCACGGCTGCTTTAGCCCACATTCCCCTAGCTTGCTTCCCTAGACCGTGGGAAAGGCGCAGCACAGAGGAACGCAAATGGAAATAGCTTTTATCACCGATATAAGGAAATTAATACGTGAGGGTAGAAGCAGTTGGACCTTCTGCCCAGAGGCGCTGCCAGACCACGTCCCCCCGGGCAGAGCAGACCAGACCGCCCCATCCGCCGCGGCGGGGCCCCCGCCGCTCCCCGCTGCTGCACGCCCGGGACTGCGGGGCCTGAAGATGGCTCCCGGGCTGGGGCGGCTGCTCCCGGGTGCACGGCACGAAACGGTGCCGGGGGTCGTCGCATGAAGCCCGGCCCCAGATTTCCCTCTGCCGGTCCCAGCCCAACCCCTCCGCTCGCCCCGTGAAGACGGCCTGGTCCCCTCCGGAGTCCCGACCGAGCGCCGCGGAGGCCACCCCGGACAAGCCGGGCGGAGCCCCGGCGGGCGGGCAGGGCCCTGGGTCCCGGGGGAGAGGCACGCCCGCGCCCGTACCGGTAGTAACGGTCATCCTTGTAGGGGGTGAGGTCCTCCTTGATCTCCCGGTAGGTCTCCCGCATCCGCCTGCAGAAGCGCTTGACCTCGCCGCACAGCGGGCTCCCGAAGGCGGCGAAATCCGCCTCCATGCCGCCCCGCGCCGCCTCAGGCCCCGCGCTCCGCCATGGCGCCCCGCCAGAGCCCGCCCGGCGCTGCGCGGCCGCGGGGCGGGGGCGGCGCAGGAGCCGCAGCAGCGGCAGCAGCGGCGGCGGCGGCAGGGGCGGGCCCTGGGCGGACGGCCCGCGCCCGCGGGGGCGGCGGGAGCCGCTTCAGCACCACGGAGAGGGGCGGCCGGTGCCCGCCGCCGCGGCCCGGGGGAGGCCGCCGCCCCCGCCCCGCGGGCCTTCCTGCGGGAAAGGGTGCGGGAGCAGGCGGGAGGCCCGGGGGCTCTGGCTCAACCTCCCCCGGCAGCGGATGCCGGGCAGCCGGGTCTCCCCTGGGCCAGGCTCCCGCCCGGCCCGGCGCTCCCTGGGGAAGCAAGCAAAGACCTCGCATTACCTCTGCTGGAAACAGCGGGTTTTTAAAAATAAAATTGGTTTGTTCTGAAAAACTTACCAGCTCTATTTAAAATTAATGTCCTGATTTTTATTGTCACTTTTACCCAATCTGAACGAGGCTGATTTGCACCACCAAAAAAAGGCCTAACATATGCGTAAAAGAAATCTTATGCTAAATCCACTTTTCATGGTCACAATGTCATAAATGGTCCAACATTAAGAATGAAGCTGTTTGGATTTTCAGAGTGGCTTCCGCTGAGCTCCAGTCAATTTTCAGAGTGCCATGTTAGCTTCATTTGCATTAAACTTCTCTTCAAAAAGAAATTCACATTTAAATCCTGTTTTAAATTATTCTATCAATTCAAACCTTAATAATTTCCATGAATTAATGGCCATCATAGTATCCATATTAAATATGAAAATACATTACCATTGATATGTCGTAATGGTTTCTAGAGAGTACAAATACAGAAGTCTGCTATACTGCCCCTCCCATGTAAATATCTTTCTTGTTCACGTTTAGGAATTTGGGCTAGGTTATTTCCCAGCCTTGCCCTTAGTCTGTATTTTATCACACACTAAGACTAAACACTTTTACTTAAAAGCCCACTTCGATGTCTCACCGCTACGTGGTGACAAGAGGTTATTCCCAGTGGTGCAAAGGGACAATAGGTCTCCCCCGGCAGGTGGGAGAGAGGAAGGATCACCTTCAACTGAGAATTTCTGTTTCCTAACTCTGAAAGTTTCCAAGCCTGAGAAGACATAGCAGCACGATAAAAGCCGCACGCACGCTTAGGCTGGAGACCAGAAGGTTTCTAACAACCACAGGACTGTTGCTCTGGAGCAGTCTCCAAAGAGGAGCAAAGAGCGCAGCCAGCGTTAGGGTAGAGCTTGACCAGCTTCTGAACGGCTACTTTGAAACCTCAGGACAGGCTCAGTAGGTCCCTCGCACTTCTGTGACTGGCGTAGTCAGGTAGAATTTTCCTGGAAATATTCATTTCAGGGTAAATGTTTCATTTGTGATTAAGATTTAGCCATGTTTTCCCTCAAAGCAAGAATTAAAATTCTTTGTTATGTGTGATGAATGTGCTGCTTCCAGCTCTCAGGCTCAGAGGTAGGAATTATCAATGGGATCTTTAAATATTTACCGAAAGGAGGAAATAAATCATTTAGGCTTCAGCCGAGTAAAAACACATTCACTGCTGGGAGTTATGCAATTACTGTAGCAAAGTAATAAAAAATAGGCTCAAAGATTAAAAACTGATTACCATTTAATTACTCACAGCTAAGTGACCTCTATTGCATTTATTTATTTTTTTTTTAAAACCCAAAACCCAATCAGGATTTGCTTGAGGGCCCAAAGCAGCACCATTAGAGAGATGCAATCTAGTTTCCTTCCTGCTGGGCTGAACATTATCCAGACCGGCTTCAAACTGTGCCAGTCCCCTACACCTCGACTGCTGCGGGAGGAAATCACAGCCCCTGTGGAAGGCTGACAGGTTACTCGCACAGAGAAGGTGTCAGCACTGACCATGTACTAAACCACCAACTTCTGCTATCAAAAAACCCCCCAGCCATTGTTTCAACTAACAACTACCAAACATTACAGAATTAAAATTAACAGGTGTGTGAATAGTTAAGTTTGCACTGTGTGAAGACTCAAGCTAATTGTGTATTCCCATTGCGGTCCCTATTAAACTCTCAAAGACTCTGAGAAGGTAAGGAAATAATTTTGAGTCTCCAGAGGTCAACACATCGATAAAACAAGCAGTGCACAGAGTCGTATGCATGCACCTGTGTGAAAATCAAATGTTTTCAGTGTATAGCCTCCTCTGCCCGGGAAATGACCAGACACTGACAGCGTGCAGAGCTGCACCAGCCGTGCCTTCTGCAGCCAGCACCCGAGGGCTACCGACACTGATGCTCTGTGAAGCCCAGCCACCTCAAAGTGACTTTGGGAAAATGATACTATAGTTACAAGTCTGGCCTGCTGCCTTTTTAAAAAGTGCAGCCCTTGCTACCCAGTAGCAGTTCCCAAGTAACGTTTTTAAGAAGAATTAGCTGCCATCTAAATGTTTTCATCAAAGGAATTTTAGGTTTTCTTTTTTTTTTTAATTAGAAAAATATTAGACCAAACTTTTAATATTAAACAGGCACTCCTATTAAAACTACCACTCTATTTTTCTTTTGTCAAAAGTTAATGAACGGAACATTTCTATTAGCTGTTCGCTTACCCCTGGCCCTGCAGATGCCTACAGGTCACACCTACTTTTATCGGTTGTCCTGCTTTCCTGTCCAGTGCAGTCACGGTGCAGATTGGGCTGGCACAGAAAAACGTTTAGTTCTGCAGGAAGCACGACTTCAGTAAAAGCAAAGAGAGGCCAAGGTTTTGACAGCTTTGCAAAAAAGATGCAAGAGTAACCAACAATTTACCTGCACTGGGCCCCTGCACTATGACTTGCCCTGTTCATTTCAGGGCACCCTAGCTCATCTATCCAAGCACAGCACCTTCTATGCCAACTTTGTTTTGCTGCTTTTCACAGCACCTAATAAAAGAGAGGCAGCATCAAACCGTGTCAAAGAACAAACCAATCTAAAGTAATACTCAGAGTCCTATAAATCTCAGTTAGAATTTAAGCATCTGGGACTCAATTCATCCCCCGAGTGCTTCTGGACTTCATGAGGGAGAGAAAAGCCCCAAGAGTCTAAGACCAAGACGTGATCAAACTCAACATCTGTTCAATGCGCTCATCATATCACGTCACAGGGACAGAGTTTATTTTGAGGGTGGAGCTTAACAGAAGTCCCTCACATAATTTTTCTTCCTGATTCTCCCCCTGTGTATAGTTAGCCTTTTACAGCATCAGCCACATGTATTAAATTGTGATAGTAGCTAAATAGAAAGCTTGGCAATCCACATAAAAGCCCCAGGATTATTACTCTGCGTCTTCCAGAAACAACAGCAGCTGGTGCTGAGAAGTTAAGGGAATAAACACTGCCAGCTCAAGTCCCTCTTTTTTCAGCAAAGGAACAAAACCCACAAACAAGCAGAAGTCCAGCTGCTCAGCAAATACCTTCTCCTTCAACACTGTTTTGAGCCGGAGAAAGGCAGTAGTGGCAGCTGCTGGCTGAAAAGAGTAACTGCCTTCTTCCTTCCCAGTGGAGTTAAGGACTGCCGCATCAGAGGGCACAGAAACAAGCCCACATCTGTACTGACTCAACAAAGATAAGAGAGTCCGTGCTGCTGTTATACAGCTGCAAATATGCCTCTAAATCATGCTGCATACAGGAGTTGTCACTGAGTATCCCCAAATTGCATGAGTAGAAACTGTGCTGAGCGCCACAGAAACCTCAGGACTTTGGTCCACCCTGCCCTCTTCTTCAGTGCCGCCTTGATTCTGGAAAACAAAAACCCCTGTCTTGCCTCAGGCCGTCATGGCTTGATTGTCCCCTCTCGACAGAAAACTACTTCGTCACAGCTAACCAATTATGTGATGACAACTGCTGCCACGCAGCCCTTGCTGCACATGCAGAGGGTCACAGCGGTGTCCTGGGGACAGAAAGGTTGGGGGAGCTCAGCAGGAGCGCAGCGCTCACCGTGAAGCAAGGCTTCTCATTTATTTGAAGAGGTGACACAGAGACATCAGCTGGGACAGCCCCTGACAGATCATCCATAACAAATCATCTCTGAGCTGACAGGGGCTTTGGAGCCACAGCTGCTCTTGTCATCGCCGGGAGGAATAAAGCTCTACACAGCTGGCTGCAGCTGGCAGCCCTGACCCTCACAGCGGCAGCAAGAAAGACTCATCACTCTCTTTTTCCTTTGGAGATGAATCTTCCCTGAATCTATCCTGCTTTGAAGAGATGTGAAGACAAGAAAAAAAATAAGATTTATAGTATCTTTTGATCAAAATTTAAGAAGAATCTCTTGCAAGGTGATTTCAAGGATAACAAAGAGGAAATCCTAATCACACCTGATTCACCCTCTTGTGTATCTCTTGGCATGCCTGGGTTGCTCTTTCCTCAACTGTCATGTAGAAAGCAATGGGAAGACTGAAATGGCCTAACTGGGAGCATGACTAGATTGCCCGTCCTATTGATAAATTAACATTTTAATATGGTGTTTCAGCGTGATTACTGGCTTTCAGATGTCAACTGTACTCAGAATAATAACTATCAGTGGCATATATTAGCTTAAATATCCCACTTGTATTAAAAGGAATACTTGTAAGGGAAATAAAACCTCAACAGCTTGTGGCATCTAGATAACAACTAGTGAAGACTTAAGAGTAGCTGCTTATTTTTAATTGCTGCTTACTTTTTGTATTTTGGTTACCTTAGTCAATGAAGTAGATCACAGAATCACAGAACGGTGGGGGTTGGAAGGGATGTCTGGAGATCATCTAATCCAACCCCCCCCGCCCCCCCGCTAAAACAGGATCACCTACAGCAGGTTACACAGGAATCATCACCATCTTTACTTTCCAGTTCTCACTCAGCATATTGCTGTGAGTGTACTTTAGAGAAAATTTTAAACACAATGTTGTAGTGGGTTGGCCCTGGGTCTCTGCCACTCCTTCCTCCTCACACTCTTTCCCTGCTCCAGTGTGAGGTCCCTCCCTCCAAAAACTTCTCCAATGTGGGTCCTTCCCATGGGCTGCAGTTCTTCACGAACTGCTCCAGCGTGGGTCCCTTCCACGGGGTGCAGACCTTCAGGAGCAAACTGCTCCAGTGTGGGTCCCCCACGGGGTTACAAGTTCTGCCAGCAAACCTGCTCCAGCCTGGGCTCCTCTCTCCACAGGGCCACAGGTCCTGCCAGGAGCCTGCTCCAGCATGGGTTTCCCAAGGGGTCACAGCCTCCTTTGGGCATCCACCTGCACCTGCACCAACTCCACAGGCTGCAGGTGGATATCTGCTCCACCATCATCCTCCATGGGCTGCAGGGGGACAGCCTGCCTCACCATGGTCTTCTCCAGGGGCTACAGGGGAATCTCTGCTCCAGCGCCTGATCTCTCCCCCTACTTCTTCACTGACCTGGGTGTCTGCAGAGTTGTTCCTCTCACATATTCTCACTCCTCTCTCCAGCTGCAAATAGCTGTTGCACAGTTTTTCCCCTCCCTTCTTGAATACGTTATCCCAGAGGCGCTACCACCGTCACTGATTGGCTTGGCCTTGGCCAGCAGCGGGTCCACCTTGGAGCCAGCTGACGCTGGCTCTGTCAGACACAGGGGAAGCTTCTAGCAGCTTCTCACAGAAGCCACCCCTGAAGCCCCCCAGCACACACACACACTTAAGGAAATCATCTTTTCTTCACCTTTCCCAGGCTCATCTTCATCCAAGCACCTCTCCTCCCCAATCCCCTGATTATCACTGCAAGTTACATCAAGTCTCTTCAGTGCGGCAATGGGTGGCAGTGGGGTGCAATCAGGACACAGAGGTTTCTGTCTGCTGCTCCCTCCTTCTCACACTTTTCCTATGTGGGTCCTCCACAGGCTGCTGTCTCTTTTGGGGTGTACCTGCTCCAGCATGGAGGCTGCAGTACCTCCAGGGGGTCATACGTGCTCCGGGGTGTGTGCGCATGTGTGCATATGTCCTCCATGGGCTGCACAGTCCCTTGGTGGTGGTGGGGTGCCTGCCCCACCATGGACCACCTCCTCCTCTGACCTTGATGTTCCCCTGCTGTTTCTCATTCTTTTTGTCACCAACTTTCTGTCTCCATCCTTTTTAAAATATGTTTCCACAGAGGCACCACCAGCTTTGCTGATGGGTTCAGCTGTGTCCTGCGCTGGGTCCATTTTCGAGCTGGCCGAAACCATCTGTGTCTGACATGAGGCAGCCCCGGCCTCTTCCCACAGAGGCCACCCCTGCAGCACGTCCCCTCTCCCCCCCGGCATCAGCACCTGGTATGTCATTATGCAGATAGAATACTTCATAATACTTTTCCATTATTCATAATACTTCTGTTTCTGCGCTGTTTTCTGTACATCTCAAGGGAAGCAATTAAAACTAACATGGAAGTAGTGAAAAGTGCCAGACATTTTGGAAAACTTACCTCCTTTTAGAAGCAGCTTATTGCCTACACAAACAGTCACACATTAATTAATGGCAGGAACCTTTAGGGACTGCTAGATCTAACTAGAAACATGCAGTATCACCAGGGTCTTATTCTGTGCTTGGGAATCTCCTTTCTCTAGCCAGTCATTTCTGGTCTGAACCACAAAGTTGAATACCCAGTTATAAATATCACATGACTTTTTTTTTTCAAAGTAATAGAAAAACTTAGACAATATAGGTTTTGCAGCACATGTTTGCAGCCCACTCGAGTGAGTTAGCTTTTGCTTGCACAAACCAACAAAAGTGCCTCCTACTCAGCCATTTAGGACTACAGCTAATTTGCAGGACTCAGGCATATTTCTAAGCTCCTGGGCCTGGGCACATGAGCTCACGAAAGACAGGGACTCCTCATCCACAGGCCGTCACTTCTCCTCCTCATGTAGGAAAGCAAGAAACCTGGGTGTGCAGACGGTGAAGGAGCAGGAGTGTCCTCCAGCCAGGTCATCATCTGGCTGATGGGGGCCCCAAGACCTTGACAAATGCTGATCTGTGCCTCTGGAGGGGCCAATTCGCCTTTGGTCATTGTGTGTTTCACACATTTACCTCAAAATCTATCCAAATGCATTTAACTGAAGCAGTCTTGATTGGAACACTTCACAGGATGGAGAATCCATGACTTCTTTGAGCTTGTTTCAGTGTTAATAATTTTCATCATTAAATGTGTCTTGCTTCTTTTTATACTTGGCTTCAGCCCCTGGTCTCCCAATCATTAGTGCTTGTTGTGCCTTTCCCTGCTAAATTAAAGTGCCTTTCAATACTGGTATTTTAGTTAAGTTTTTTTAAGATAGCGAGAATTATTTAATTATGCTCTTCTCTGAAATAAGCTAAACAGACAAATCTCTTGCTGTGAGGCATTTTCTTCATTTTTTGAACTTCATAGACTCTCCCTTCTTCCGAGGCAGTTTAAAAGCCTGGACAGCAGAAGCAAACCCAGTATTTTACCAGGTGAAATCACTTCCCTCCTTCCACTGCCCTGCTTACCAACCTGAGGACTGTACCAGCTCCTTTTGCAAGATCTCAGGATTGTTAGCATATCGCATTGAGATGCTTGTCCGCTCTGACCTGTGCCTCCAACTCAGACCTGCAGCTTTTGGAGTTAAATTGCTCATTTTGAAGATAAGTTCACATTCCTTGCTCCTAAATGCATAACTTTGCATTTGCCTATATTAAAAATGCATTTTGTCCGTAATGTTTCACTGCCTTGTCCTTAGTGCTACTTGCTTTTCTGGCTGTTTTGTGCCATGTCCAGATTTGACCAACCACAGTCCTGTATTTGCTTTTAAGTCCTGTTTACTGTCAGATCTAGTACCCACCTCTGAAAAATCCTATCAGAAACACGCCGCTCAGTGATGATTTCATGTCACAGGCTACTTTGTAACATCTCTCAGTTCATTTGTAATCCATTTAAAGCACACCTCGTTCACACTCGTTATTGCTAATTTCTTTATTGGAACCCCAGGCAGTATTTAATCAAATGCCTTGTGAATGAAATTTTATCTACAAATTGAGGTAATAACCTCAAATAACGGTGTCAAAGGACGCAGCGGGGTAAGGTCTCTTTTTTCTCCATAATAATGCATCACCTAAAATTACTTTCTCATGGTTTACGTCCTTATATTCCAGTTTTTAACTGACTCCTATATCATCCCTTTTTATTCTTTTGCCTGCTGCTGGAGTCAGCATGGCTGGCCTGCTACCTACTTCCTTTTTTCAAATATTGTTAGGTAAGCATTTTCTCAGGTTCCTGAAATTTCTCAGACTACATAAAATTCATTAAAAATGCACACCAGCTGGCTGGAATTCTCTTCAGCCTGCTCTATACCAGGCTTGACGACAAGCTAGCCAAGTCTTTTTGAAAAAAGAGTGAAACAGGATGAACTGACACAGGTCAATTCTGGTTAATACTGCAAGTCATCAACTATACTGCTGAGGAACAAATTTGATTTTGTACTTTAACTTTGTACTTAATTTACCCGTCTATTTTAGCAGAAAAGGAAGGAAGGTGTTAGGTGTGCTCAAGTCTAGCAATAAGTTCTCTAACAGTAAGTAGTATGTGATACCATCTTGCATCGCTCAGGGTGACAAAGTATAGCTAGCAGACTCCCACGTTTCTTCTTAAAGTTAGCTCATGTACTTTGGAGAGAGATATTTTTCTTTAGAGCTAAAATTGCAGCACTGGCTCTGGAGCTTGGAATCTCTTGACACACTGCCTAATGCCTCCATGTACCTTTTGCATCCTTGTGTGAGAAAGGAATTTCTTTAGAAGCATTTTATTTCGGGGCTGTGCAGTAAGTTTCAAGCTATAGTAGGATTCCATCCAGTTATTGCTGTCCACAAGAGAGAGCTGAGAATCACTAAAATTGGGATCAGTCACAGCTTAAACTAAGTCCACCTCCTGGGTACTGCTCATTGCATCTGTGCTATGAGCAACTGGCCACAACATAGCTGGCTTTTTCACATCTCTGCACTGCTCTCAAGACTCAAATTCTTTGATGATTCAAGCTGTCTCTCCTGGCTGCCTGTAGGTGTGCTGTCTGGTCCCTCAGGAAATTACAATGAATATTCCTCCTGCTAGTTTGCTCAAATCCACTGCTTTGCAGTCCCAGGTGATTTCTGTTGCAGCAAGAAATCTGTGTTTCACGTTGACCTTATTTTTGTGAAATACCATACAACACTGCTGCAGTCTGCAGCTCCCTGATCTCCTCCGGCTTTCCAAAGATTATATTTGGTCCTTTTAGCTGCAATCTGTATGTTCATTCATCACCTGCTCCATAGGAAAGTCCCCCTCCCGGTGAATTCATGCAGGCATGATGAAATGGTGTGAGCCATCCTGCCTTCCTATTCCTATTGCAGGTGCACCTCCGGAATTGGTGTTTGCTCTCTCTTCATTCTTGACGCACTGTTATGAAAAGCCCCCGCCCTCCCAACACACCGTTACCATCACTGATAGATCAAGTTCCTTTGAGGCTTGCTAGCATGCTGCACCACACACTAGGAAACCAGTGTTTTGTTGAAGTTGGTTTTATTTTGATTTTTTTTTCTTCTTTTTAATGGCTTGATTAATATATCAAGGGAAATAACAACATGGCAATAAAAGGGAAGCTATTAGAACACCGATGAGCTGAAATGATGGCTTATTCAACCAGTCTGAGTCAGGCACAGATAACCGTTGTCACAGGGCTTCTCTGTGTCACTGCATTAGAAAAGTCATTGTCAGGAACCTCCTGGGAGGAAAATCCAGTTAATTTGGTGAGCTTGCTGTGTATAAAGCTCCTGGGAGTAGCATTCAGCTCATGGAGTCAATGAACCAAGGTCAGAAAATTCAGCTACTGGTGTCATTTGAAGTAGCAAAGTTTAATAATGCTTTTTGAAGCCATCGGTGTTGCCAGACTTTGTTCAGATCCTACACCCTGGTAGGTAGCTTCAAAGTGATGATTAAGCTTTCAACAATGGTGCCTTGCCTGTTGGTGACATCTTTTTGCACTGTAACATTTAAGCTTTACATGTTTATCAGCCAAAAATTGATTATTAATACAATAAGAATTATATACATTCATTGTTTAAAAGCATCATAAACAGACAACATAATATATTCCCTTAGCATGTTAATATACTATAAAACACTTTTATAAGAGTCTATTTCAAACAAAATAATTCACATCCATGTCTTACAAATCTTCAGCAAAACTACCTTACTTGGTATCTTTCTTCATCTTTAATCTTCTGGTAGGTAGAGCTTTGCAGTTTGCACTTTGTTCAAGCAAAGGCATTTCTGATTTGGACACGTGCATGGACAGAGGAGGACACACCCGATAATAAATGTGAAAGGCAGCTGCGGTGGTGATGATCCAAACATCCGCTCCATGTCCAGATTCTTCTGTGTATCAGTTGTTTAGCCACAGCTCGCAGCACTGAGCAAAAGAGGTTTGCACTGCAGCGACTGCCTCCAAATTCCAGTGTGCCTGTACATGGTGCAAACAGACATAGCGTATAACCCAAAGGCAGCCGGGACTGACTTCATTCATGTTGGAAGAAAGGCTAACAAAAGAAAGTTATTGACACCGACTATTGCCCATCACAGGATTTTATGTCACCTATGTTTCAAAGATGTCTGTTGAAGTCACCAGTGTTTGGAGCTACACCTGCTTGAGTTTTCCATCTCCCAACTTTCCCTCACCTATAAAAGCACCAGCAGTGTTAACATCCCAAATAAAACACACAGGCTTGTCACAGCTCCACCAACACCAACCTCAGGGGAGCATTCGGCTTCATGGGTGCCTGTGAATCTTGCGTTCTGACCATCTGATATTCTGGGGGCAAGGTATAAAATTGCTGCATCCAAGGCTGAGCTCAAGAATAGTCATGTCTTCAGGGGTAACTGTGGGTGATTTGTACCCATCACTTGAGGCACAGACTGCATGCAAAAAAGCCCATCAGCTTTTCCTAAGAGAATATAGCAAGTTTTTTTCAAGACACTCATTAGCTCAGGGACTCATTTATCATATGGAGAATTTATCACGTAAACGTACTCTCTTCTGCCACGAATTTGATGAGGCCTGAGTTGCTGATTGGATTAAAAACCTTTCTCCGTTGCTACACAGTTCTGTTCTTGAAATGAATACTTGCTTTGGGTCCTCTGTTGCCTCTCTCTGTCATCTGTTGGAAATACCAAACATAACATAAATTCTGCAGCTTCTGTATCATTTGGTAGTGCTAATGACCTGGTGAAGTTAATGCCTAGTTAACGCTGTTCATTCTTTGGATTAAATTCATTCTGTAGTAACAGAGAAAACGACGATCTCAGTAGGAGTCATACTTGTAACCCATCCAATGTTGCCTGTGCCCAGGGAATACGCAGGGACTCCTTTGGCTCTCTGTGTTGCACAACAATTACTATTTGTCCTAACAAATCCCTCCAACATCCCTTCCTAAGCACTTTCCAACTCCATTCTTTCTGTTGGTACTTGAAAACATCTTAAATTTCTACTCAGACATCTAGTCATAATGTTTCTGTGCAGGTGAATCACTTCTAAACCAATTCCTCCTGATATTATCATATGCTTCTTCCCTAACTTTACATACTTTACTTGGTTATCAACAACATCAAATTGGCCAAGCAGTTAACAGACTGACAGCATCTGCCTCATTAGCACTGACTGCATTTATCTCATGCTCTCAAACTTTCCAAACGAAGCTTCAATACCCACCTGGTAATTTAAAGTCCTATGTACTTACAGGTCTTCACGAGTTATCTTGAAATTAATGAGTTAAATCATGGCTGTCAGTTGTTTTGTATGATTACTAACTCATTCATGTAATTGCCACCTAACTCAACTATTTTGAGAGTAAATTTCATTGTACATCCTGTTCTTTGAATCTCTTCAGCTGATTACTTCTCAATTGCCTGCTACACTAAGATTCTTCCAAAAGAACACAGAGATCCAAAGACACTTGACGTCATCAGTTGTGTGTAAAAGTCTACTCAAAACCATTTTAAACATCTGTTCTTTTGATTAAATTGTTTTCAACTTTGTCTCTTGCATTGAGTAATCTACACATAGCAGATTAACAGAAAAACTTTGGGAACATGATAAATATCACTTTATCTTCATGAATTCCATGGTTTGGGCTTTCAGACCTGACCTCCAGCTTAGGACAGCTGCATTTCTTGGATCTTTTCTTCCTTGGCTTGCTTGTAACTTCACAGATGCAAGCAATCTTGCTACCAGGTCGTTCATCATTATTATCTTTGGATAAATATTTTCCTAATGGATGTAAATGGCTCTTAGTATGCCACATTTTCTATTTCAGAATATTTAATTTTAGATCATAATTCTCACCATCTTCTATAATTTTATTTTGATTCTCTTCACGTTTAATATTCACACAGTAACGATTTCTGCAAAAAAACCCCCACGTTTCCACAGCCACCATCTTTCTAGTGATGATGGCACGGATGACCATGACTGTAGATATTGCATTGAGAAATCTGAATACAAGTGATTTACACTACTGCATCAGCTCATGAGTTTCGTCCTTACTTCTTCTGAAATAAGGTACATTCTGTCTCATATGCTGTTGATCCACTCCTGACAGCTTCACTGACTTCCCCGAGGCCTCTCCTTTCTCAATTGCTATTGCCTTGCTCTTTGGACAGCTTTTTCATCACAAACGTACTGCAGTCCTTCCGATGATACTCGGTGTGATGCATTTTACTCTCACTCAAGTTTTCCATGATCTCCAGAAGTGGAATCTAATTCTGGATTCTGGCAGCTCTCTGAAGGATGCTCTCTCAGTTTATGGCCTGAGAGGACACTTCATCGGCATCTGGAACTCCTGAAGTTCATAGCAGAACTTCCAGTGTGAATTATACATATGCCACAGTTTTTAGAAACATGTCCACTCTTTTTTTCACATTCACTGATATGTTCTGTTGATCAGACACAATTCACATCTGCTAAAACCTGTATATTTTACAAACGGCAGATAAAATTTTTAGTAATATACCAATAGGAATACTAGCAGTGGATTTCTCAACAAAACTGGAATCTTGGGTTTAGTGACTCTCTAAGCCATACAAATAAGCTTGTCAAAATGAATGTTTGCCACCTCAGATAATACTAGCTACCATGCCAGCTCAAGGAGAAAAATCTAATGGTATGTTCATAGACCTGATGAAAAGAAGGATGCTTCCCTCATTAGAAAGCATCATAAAATGAGAGAGAGAAGTCAAATCACAGTTAGGTGACTTCTGAAGATGAGACTCTGCATTTGGCTGCCTCCACATGAGGCAATTAGAAGACTCCATGAAGTTTAAATCATCTTGAGTATCCTCCCTTTGCTATAACTGCCTCATATAGACTCTTCTCCAAAATAAACATCCTTTCAGATGACAAGAAAGTAACAAAGTCCTAAATGGCTTTGAAAGGAAAAGGAAGAAATTAATCACACCAAAACTGTGGAACAAAGAGAACAAAGATACTCTTGTTTTAAGAGAGAGGACTATCACCACAGAGTGCAATGAGAAAGGAGAACAAAGAAATGTTACTTACTGTAGTTCAAATCTAACTTTCCTCTTTATCCATGAGGAAGTGAGAAATGGAAGAAAACATGGAAGAGTTGGACAAGATAAAAATATCAGGAGATGCAACAAAGCAAAACATTCCTCCAGATGAACAGGCTTCCCTTTGATCAAACACAAAAAGATCTGAAATGTGTCTGTTTTAAAGAGAAAATGAGAATATGCAATACACAACTATAATGGATGAGGAGCAAGATGAAAGGTCTGAGATGAATCTCAATTGGTATAAAGCGCTCCAGTTTTGTGGGTTTTTTCTAATCTTGTACAATTCTCTCACAGCCAGGTAATTACTTAGCCCTGGAGTATATCCCATTAAGATTGCATAATGAAAGCTAGGCTGCTGTTGAAAAAATGAGCACTAAGTAAAGACTGCTATTTTATTATTGATAGTTATTTTGGTAGTAATGCCAATAAAAAATGGAATATACCGTTGACCAGAGAACATCGACAACAATAACCTGTCTTGGTGAAAAAGCTCATGATCTAGCCAGGAGTTATTAAATCATATATACAATATTAACTATAAGTATAGCTGCTGTAGTCCCAGTTTCTTTTTAAAAAGCTCCTGCTTAAATATTGTTCCCTCACTGCACATGTCTGCACATGACCTTCTGACCTCTAAACCAGGCAGCATAAATACAGGGCACTGGGCACAAATAGCTCTTGTATTCATCTAAATCATAAAAAGAAGATGGCACTATTACCAACAACAACTACAATCACATATAAAAAAAGAACAAGTAAATACTACTAATCCCTGTACGAGGCAAGAAAATTATCACAGGAATCTTTCCAGGCTATTTTCCTAAAGTGTCACTTTTTTATTTGTTTACTGCAGCCCCTGTTAACTGATAATTTTTGCATTTCCAGGCAGGCATGTCTCAGTAGTCATCTCCCCCAAACAAGCCACCTCCCCAGATCTGTTTGCCTCCTTTCATGCCTCCTCTCTCTCAAGAGCCAGTTACAGCTTCAGTGTTCTCATTTAGTCTCATTTATCTACCAGCATGTACAGAAAGTTTATTTACAAACTGCAAGTGACTACATGTGCTAAATTTAGCTAGTTGCACCCAGCAGAGAGGGGCCTTCTGAAAACGATCTTCCGGAACAACAAACCAAACCGCATTAGCTGAGTTCCTTGAGCAAAGAAGATACAGACTGTTACCATGACTGAATCAATTACCAGCGCTGTGGCTGGTAGAAACACCCAAATTAACACTAACAAAGGGCAGGGGAGCAGATAACTATATTTTAAGTCAACATCCAACAAAAAGAAGGAAAACCCTGAAAACTGCTGGAACCTCGATCTAAAAGGAAACTGCATGAATCAGCTTTGTTCACGTGGCCAGTGAAACACTGAAACCAGCCAAAGCAAAAAGCAAAAAAGCACAAGGCCGAAGCAGAGTGCCATGAGAGAAGCTATATTGCTGTTCCATTTCTCTGTCTCCAAATTTAACAAATAATTTCATAATTTCTGCATTTTAGGAGAATTGGCATTTTGACTGTAAAATTGTCTAAAGCCAAGGGAGATTTCACGAGTGCTGGCAGACCCCCAGCACTCATTCCCTGAGCCACGCTGATGCTGGAAGAGGACTTTCCACAGCTGCCGTGCAAAGCATTCAGGCACCACGCTGGGAATCCTCCCCCTTCTCCTCATTCCCAGAGGCTGATACTCCAGGTTTAAGGGTTTTTTTTAGAAATGCTGGTGTACGAATGGTGACACTGGTACACAGTGAGAATCCAGTTGAGCCCGGTGTTGTGTCTCCCTACAATAGCCATTTGCAGATTCCTCAGGAAGAGCAAGAACAGAGCAAAATCATATGGTATTTCCCCTACTATTCTCCCAGCCTCTGACTATTTTCAGCTCAGGGAACTTTCTGCCCGTTGTAGTTTGTTTAGAGTCCCAATGTGCTTTTCCAGTCTCGCTTGAATTCTTGTAAACTTACTGTACCACAGCATCCTTTGGCAAAGCAGGCTGCTATTCACCTCCTTGAAGAACCACCACCTTTTGTGTGATAGCCTGCCTCACTATTATTTCATTTTATAGCTTATTTTCATTTTATGTTGTTTAGAGACAACAGACAATCCCTACCCACCTTTCTGCATTACTCCTGTTTTTGCTGGCTCTCTAGCAATCCCTTTAAGTTATCTCTTTTTCCAGGCTGAAGAGTCCTAGCCTTTGCAGTTATTCCTCATGTAGAAGTTGATTTATGCCTTGATCTTCCTTGTTGCCCTGCTGTGAATCTTCACTAGATCTATCTACCTTATCTAAGACAAGGGGACTGGTACCGCAGAGTATGCAAAGCGTGGTGACTGACAGTTTTATACAGTGACCCTGTATTTTCTGCTTTGCTGTCGATTCTTTTCCTAAACATTACTAATATTTTATTTCTTTCAACTGCTGCTGAGCACTAACCTGATGTTTTCAGAGAGCAATCTATCAAACCCTCAGAGGTCTCTTCTGAGTAGTAGACATCACTTTGGAGGCCATTACCGCAAACGTGAAGTTAGAACTATTACTTCCCCATGCATATCATTTTACATTTACCTATACTGACTTTCACCTGCCATTTTATTGCCAAGTTTCATAAAGACTTTCTGAGATTCTTGTCAATTTACCATTGCCTTTGCTATTTTAAATAACTTCCTATCATCAGTAAACTTTGTAGCTCAAACTCTTTTCAAGGCCACCCATGAATATGGTGAACAGGTAAGGATCCAGCACAGATCCCTGCAAAACTCCACCGGTAACCTGGCTCCATTATGAGGATCCATGCCAGGATTCCCTCATTTGTGCCACGGCTAGGATGTTTATTATGCAAGGTAAGCTACTTTACTGCTTTTTTTCATTTCCTCAACCCCTAGAATACTTATTTTCGTTAAAAACCAGAGAATGAACACTGGCCATCACAGCATTTTATTCTGTTATTGAAGATGACAGGACAGAGGAGTCTCTCATGGTAAATGGTAAAGTTTCCAGTATATCAATGACAAAATGAGAAGTACCACAAACCCCAAAGGCAATTTCCTTAAAAAAGAAAGCAAGCAGAGGGGAAATAGCGTAAGACCCGGCTGATATCCAGGCAGGTAGGAACATTATTACCATGAAAACTTTGCCATCCATCCTCCCATATGAATGACACAAAGTATGATAGGCTGGTACACGCATCAGGTTCAGTGGAACTTGTGGATACAGTTATTGAAAAGAGAAAGCATAATGGCATCTGGCTATCTGTTATCCAGGTTGTTCCAGGGCAGGTTTGTCATCTGCTTTAAAAGTATTTAAGGTGCTTGACAAGATGCAGAATGCAACAAAAACAAGTCAGGAATTTTCTAGTCTGCAAAATTTTATTAAGCAACAGCTGGACAACTCTTACAACTCCAAATCATCAAGGAAAAACAGGGCAATCAGTCCATCTCTCAATCATGTAGACAGTAAAGAATTTGGACAAACCACATTTTTATAGGGAAACCAACAATGCTTTCTAGGCACCTCCTGGAAAATCTATCACACAAGATACATAAAAGGAGAGGCAGATCAGGGTAGTTTTTAAGTACAATGGAATCCAGGTAAACCATGGTATACTGAGGAGAAAAAAAAAAAGAAAACTTGAGATTCCCCAAAATATATTTAAAAATAGTATAGGTATGTAAAAGTACACAAATTGTGTACCAAATTTTCAAAAGCCTTAAGAAAAACATGCTGGGCTTGCTAGCTTAAGAATGCATGCACCTGCATGACTATATGCTCATTAAATTTAAAAAAAAAAAAAATCCAAAATCATGTTCAAAGTTATAGTACCAAAATAATGCATTTATAAACAAATGCAACTCCCCTTCTTTTTCAGGAAACACTACAGTGCCTTTTCAATCAAATGCATCCCCATGCTATTCCACAACACCATATATTTTATCTACAATAAACAACGAGATCTTGAACAGACATACCCTTCCCCAAACGCACAACACACAAAAAGAAAAAGAAGCAGTGAATGCGAAATCATGAAACCAAAGGCAACCAAAGGCAAAACATGTATCAAGCAAACAAAAGAAACAAAGGGAAAATTAGGAAAGTGCTGAACAAACAGCTTGAAACAACACAGGTAGGAATTACAAGTTCAGCACTATTCCAATGAAATACTTGAAACTCAGGTGTCTCCACATTGTTCAGAAATGTTTCTCTTTTAATATTACTTTAACCGTAATCGTATCTTAAACCATCTACTTGGCCAGTAAGATAAACATTCCACAAATAGATAACATTTGTCAGGATTCAGAATTGCTGAATCAGTTCATATTTTAAAATTTGTAATAATGTAAATTGGAGGACAAGGATTAAGTATAAAGTGGCAGGCTTTAACATCATACCATCTAATTTTTTCATTGAACGCTCTGGATAGGGTGTTTTCATTTATTTAAGTCTCACAAAACCACGTTGTTTTGATCCTGCAGTCAGCTCTGGGTCAGCAAACCTGTGCACTTGCATAGTGCTCCACAACAATCAATTTGCCTTGAAGCACAAATTTCTAATTATAGATTCATTTGCAAAATCACAAGTTGAAGGGTGAAGTTTTTAATTTTCTTAGCAAGAATTGCTTCACTGAATCCTATTTCATTCTTTTAATCGGTTAATTGTTTTTGTCTTAAAAACTTAATTTTCTGGATGCAGCAACAATCAAACTGCCCAAAGAAATTATCTCCTGATACGTCTTCAGAGATATCACGCAACATGCAAAGCTGAGTCTTTTAATCTTAAAACTTCTCTGCAGGAATTTTAAAGAAGAAAATTAAATAAATACAAAGATAAAATAATTCACATAGCCCCATGTTCGCAAGTAATAATTAATCTTACTCCTCAAGAATGGTGTATGTAAATTCCAATCCTGCAAAGAAGACCCGTGGTGCCTACCTGCAGACTACTCCTGAGGGTAGCAGGACTCTAAATTGGTATTTGCTGATGGAGGATTGTGCTTGCCTTGAAGGTGAAGGGACTTGAAAATGAAAAAATTTGTCTACCAGAATGTTTCCATTTTTGTCAGCAGCATAACATTTGCTCTCTTATACTGGGAAAACTGTTATGCCAATCTCTAAATAACATAAACAGCTTGCTCTCCTGTGATGGAATCCTAGAAACAGAAATAAAAGGCAAAAATCCGAATGACTACTCTGTGGCCAGGATTTTACTTCTAGCATTCTTCAGGGGGGTTATATGGAACTGTCAATATAGTTGTTGGCTAAGGCTTTACAATTTTCTTAAGTGGACATATGGGTCATATCAGTCATTCTTACTTCATAATCACACAGTAATGGGAAAGTACATTTTGGGATGGATTCTACTCTCTTATCTATCTTGGTGTAACCATATAGTGAGGCTAGAAGTTGGCCTTCTGTCAGCATGTCATGCATGTGACTCATCTGTTACCAACCTCCAAGTCAGATTTACTGGTCTGGAATGGTTTGGGCTCTGCAGAAATGTGCAGTTTCCAAACTGTTGCTCTTGGAAATGCACTCTTAAACACCAGTGAAAACTTACTCTGTCTTCTCTCCCCTTTTTCCTCAATCGAATCAGTTTTTGCACGTATTTTTGCACGTCTTCATATGAGGATTTAAACTGTTTCTGACAGGTAACAGGGCACCAAGATAACATAGGATGACACGCACCAGGCTGCAAAAAGCAAATGCGCAGAAATTGTCTGAGGCAACAATCAGGCAAGCTCTGAAATCTGTTTGGAATTTCTGAGAGGACACTAAAAAGACACATCAAGGAAAGCCTGGACCTATGGGAAGTCTAGGCTCAAGGCTTCAGCAAAGTCAGATATCTTTGTCTGACACCTGTACATCTTCATGCATCTTCATAAAAACAACAGAATAAAACTGGAGAGAGAAATGTGGAACTGTTTTACTTGTGGTTGCATCACAGAAAGTTTATCTAACTGAGATGAACCTGTGTACAGATTTACTGTCATACAACCAATATTCAGGCAGCCCATGGCACATGTTACTGCCACCTCTGGAACTGAGTGCAAAATTATTAACATGATAATTCCTTTTTTCCCTCTATCACTCCCCTCCTCATAGATTCTTACGGCGTTGCAGAAACATGATATTCTCACTGTGTCAAGCTAAAATTTGCCACTCCATGCATGGTGCACTTCATACCAGATTTTAAGTATAAATTTTTAACTCTGTTAGGAGCTATATTTTGAGGATATCAGCCATATTTTTTCAAAAGAATCAGGTTCTCTGTTGCATCCCTTTGCAACTCCAGTGGAGCAGATTCTGACTTCAAGCAGCCACCATGGCTACCGGCTGGCATTGGGGCCTTCTCTGCCCAAAGCTGCTGCAGCCCAAACCCTGCGGAAGCCCCACGCTGCTGTTGGAGCAGACCTAGGAGGAGGAGTGGGAGGGCGCTGCTCCACCAGGTCTCCGACAGAGCGTCTTGAAGAGGCAAAGCTGCTGCAGGCAGCATCAGGGCTCAGCTCCATCAGCTCTGTGCAGCGCTAGCTCAGATATCAGAAGCACTATGGCTGTGTTGGAATCAGCTGAGCCCAGTTGAAGAAGGAGTGTCATTAGTCTGAGCAGAGGCAAATTTACTGCTACACTATTTCCTGTGCCTCAGCTAGCTTATTCCAAGCTAGTTTGCGTATCTCTGCATAGCACTGAATGATGCCGTTGCCAAACCCTACTAAACTATGCAATGCGCTTCTTACAAACTGAGCTTGTATCGTTATACCTTCTTTTACCATGTAACCCACCTTATTTTATATCTCAAGTAAAAGCACTGTACTAAGAAGGTGGAAAGAAAATCAAGCCTTATATTTTTAAAACCACTCCCAACTGAAATACATAGTTTGAAACACAGGAGGAAAACAGTGGAGAAGGACACATTTCTGTAGGTCCCAAAGAAGTCATCTACACTCTTTGTAGTCTACACAGTCCTCCACAGCAAACCCACTGCATTCAGCTGCCAAAAAACTTTTTTTGCCTGCCTGCATTATGGATTTTGCACACTATCCAGCAAAAACAGGTCTTCCTATATGCATTTTTAACTTCTTGCAGCAAAATGTACTGCTAGCAAACAATTACTTACAAAGATGCTCTAAATATAAATAAGAAAGTGTGTATAACTCACTGATACATAGTAATAAAATATTCCCTAAATCACTTATTACATTATGCAAGATAAATAATTTGTCTTTTGGACATTAACAGGAAATCTGCATTAAATTATCTTTAAAAAACCACTCAAAACTCCCTCAAAAAAAACCCACAAAACAACAAAAACCCCATAACCCCCCCAGACTGTCACAATTATTGCACAACTAAAAAAAAAAAAAAAGCTTTGGAGAAAACATATTTAATAACTGGAAATTACTGTATGTATAAAAGAACTAGTTATTTCTGAACACTTTGCTACATTCTTCCTAGAAGAACTCAGTTATCTACAGAAAATCTGGGTTTTACTAATGAAATACAAAATGTAACACCTATCTTTTGGCTGAATGCAATAGCAATCTTCAGGATTTAAGTGACTGTTTTTTTTGGGGGGGGGTGTGCTTTTAAAGTTGTTTCCTATATTGTACCTCAATGAAAAATAAAAGAACTGTTACTTTCACTTGTTCTTTGTGTAATTTAGGATCCAGTTGCACACTCAGACATTTACATAATTCCTACTCCTTTCAGTGAAATTCTATATATTTGAGAGTATTTTCTCTAACCTAGGTATTCTCTATGCCATTAAAATCCTCAATTAAAGGGCTCTGTTAAATCATTTTCAAAAAGATAAAAGGTTATCTTATCCCATAGCATTTTCTGACAAGTAAATGGAAAGGATGCTGGAAATTGCATTTATTTTCCTAATTTTTGATAGTTATTCCTTGTGCTTTGCTGGGGCAGAAAACAGGTCGCTTCTATGCCCAGGCTCTTTGTAAGTGCCACCAGAAGGATGCAATCATGACTTGGGCCAATGAAATCAAATTACTAACTCTGCTACTTGTTGTATCAGGTTTCATTTCTTGGTTCTCCATCTCCATAAAACTGCTGATAATTGGAAAAATTTGGCAATGAACCAAGTGAAGAGGAATACTGTTCCCTGGAAGGTTAAAAAACCTGCACACAGAAGTCCTTCTATTTAGATTAGATTTTGCTCAGACAAAAACATTCCTGCTGTTTCCACGTAATAAGAATTTTGGCTTAGAACTAGAGGTGATGTTCCTTCCAGCTGAAGGTATCTAACACGTGACTGAGCAACCCTTCCCTCAGCAAGCAAGCAAGGGTATGTTTCTCCTCTTATGGTGGTCAGTGTGTGCCTGTGATACTCTAATTCGGGTATGACTGGTTAGCAAAGACTTTAGGGCAGGTGAGGACTCTCAGCAGCCAACTTTCCTCCTTGTGTATTGGAATCAGTGGACTGAGCATTCAATCTACTCTTTGTACAGTGTATAATAATATAGACAAAGGGCTTAATAGTGCTTCCTCCACAAAAACCCAAGGGAAGCATTTCCATTGATTTTAAAAGGAAAAGAACCAAATCCATTTTGGATCCTCTGTTCCACACACATTATGCATACAGGCACTCCAACTGCTGAATAAATCATGCATGTGAGAAAGAATACAAATGGGTCCAGACAACTGATGGAAATTCAACAATTAATTAATTAAAACAAACAACAGTCTGCTAGATGCCAAGGGGAATGTTGTGCCTGACCACTCCCACACACAAGCAGAAGCTGCTGAGATCTGGGATAATACAGGCACGGTACCATTTACTTCCCTCTTCCTTCCTTCCTACCTCTGCTTCCTCTCTCCAAGGAAACCATCTTGCAGGTGATTGTTCCTGGACTCACCCTGCAGGACATTACCTGTGGATGACCTGCCTCATCATCTCTCTCAGCAACTCTCTGAAACTCTTCTCTGACTGGTACTATTCCCTCTGTGCTGTACAGCTCTAGAAGCCTCAGAAGAGCAGAAGTTACAAGCTCACTGTAACTTCTACTACAGCAGGGCCCTGTCTTACGCAATGTGTTCCTCTAGAACGAATTAAATGCAACACGCATCTGCCCTACCATTGGGATTTAAGAAAAGCAAAGAGAGAAAATCACACCTATTCATCTTAAGTTATACTGAGTTTTTCAAGTAAGAAGTTAAACTGTGGATAAAAGACAAAGACAAAGCAGCCATTGACACTTCAGCTAACATATCTTTCTCAGTGTGCCTTTCATTTCAAAAGAGTAATTTCTGAAGGAAATCTGCAATTATGTTTTGTAATCTAATGTGCAAGTAATTATGTGAATAGTTGTGGGTTTTGTGTATTACTGGGGAAACTACTTCCATATAAAAACATGTTCTGTAGCAAAATGCAGGTGAGGAGGAAAGAGAGAAAGCAAATAAATATGTGCACAGCACACGGACAACACAGAAACTCTTCTGTGCAAGCAACCCTTCTGAAATGCTCAACAGGTCTGCAGGTCCACCAGAAAGAACTGCAGACAGAGAGTCATGCTATGGTTATTAAGCTTTCCTCTAAAACGCTGCATGTAAACTTTGGCTCCCCGCTCTTATCTGGAGCATTACATTCTCAAACCACAGTCACAAAGACTACTCAAGTGGCAAGGTGATAAAAGGGATGATTCTGTCCAATTTTTCCTTCCTCTTTCAACTCATTTGTTCTCCAGCCAGCCATGATGTTGTTTCCTATAACAAAATTGCTTTCCCAATGAAATTGCTTCTTGTAATGACTTGCTACACTTCTGTCTTCTTCCTAATTCAAGCACTGATAGACTGTTGTAGAACCTGGTTCATGATTGCTAAGAAGACTGAATACACTAGGCCTTCTCATTTGCTTGAAAGACTTTGTTTATAAAGTGTTAACGCATTTAAATGAGGAGCATGTACAGGCATGGCCTCAGAGGTACATCTGGTCACACTGTCCCTCTCCCAACTACAGGCTAAATCGGAGAATACTGCTGATCATTATGAGCAAAGAAGCAACGCTCATGATTATTTCCTCCCCTATTTTCTGTCACCTACTGAAAGATGTTTATCCCCAACAGCAAAAGAAGCAATGCTCATAATTATTTCCTCCTCTATCTTCTGTCACCTACTGAAAGATGTTTATCCCCAATAACACCACACAAAACAAGCAGACATACAGTGGGTTTTTAAACCACCCATTGGTAACAATTGTTTCTCTTCTGAATAATACATCATTATTTATAAATTAAACATTGACCTACATAAGCCTCCTTGGAACTTGTGGTGCTCGGTTATTATCAGAGATCAGAGAAGAAACATGTGTCTTCAAGTATTATAGCTTCTTTTTTTTCTTTTTTTGCTGCTATCACTGATGTTGTAGTTGTGGTAGTAGTAGTAGTACAAACTGGACCAGAAAAAAAGTTATGTTCCCTGTTTTAAAAAGAACAGCATGATATAAGGCAGTCTATCAAAAAGAGCAGTCTTTTTTAATCCCCCTATGAGCTTACATCAGCTACTGTAGCAAACACGGCAGAACCACCACAACAAGCCAAAAGCCACACTTCTCCACGTAACACTGAATGGCTCTCAACCCTTTGCTCTTTCTGAGACCCAGCACAATGCTTAAAAAGAAAGAAAAAAAAAAAACACCTGAAAACAAACAAACAAACAAAACGGAAAACAGCCCCCCACCCTCCACCCCACGACTGATTAGAGTTAATGCCCTTCTGTTGGGCACCAAGAGAGACTTTTCCAGTTTTACTGCCACCTTCGCTCCCAGGCACCTCTGCACACCAAAAGCAGGCTGCCCTGACATTTTCCGGTTATGAGAAGGTTAATATTTTCCTTTCTCCAGTCTCTGCTTGTTCATTTGAGGCGTTGAGTCACATTAGCCAGAGCAACAGCAAAGGCTTGCACTGCAGAAAATGGATACTGAAAGTCCAAAATGTAAGCATTGCCATCAATCCTTCCAAACTGCATCACCTGGGAAGCGGGGGAAGAGGAGAAGGGAAGGAAAAAGATAACAAGGTCAAAAAAAGTGAACCATAGAAAAGAACCAGAGAAGAATAAAAGCAAAAGCTTTTGCTCATTTGTAAGAACACCTCACCTCCTGAGCTAATATGAATGGGGCTACTCACAGAATGGGGCATGACGCCAAAGAAAAGTAAGAGCACTGTACTACTAGTCTGTATAGAGTATTTGACTGCAATACTTGACTCTGTAGAGTAAATTCATCTTTAAAACATGCTAGACTGTATACAGCATTGGTGTTAAGTAGATTGTCACCACTTACTTCAGCAGATGTGGGTTACACCAGTGTCATGCTACCTGCAGGAAAATACCATTCTCTCCCTTGGAGAGATCCTATCATCAGATTTTGTTTTCAAAGAAAGGAGCTTTCAGGGAAGGGGAATAAGCGATCTCCTCACTCTAGCACTTCATAGCCGGTAAGCGGTATATTCTTGGCAGTTCTGTTTTCCTTTGCATAAACTTCACTAGCTCATAATTACACCAAGAATGAATTAGCAAAGGGGCAGTGGAAGCTGTCTGAAATGTAAAGCAAGGCTAGTCAGGTTGTTCATTGTTCTTCCGCAGGGAATATCTGAAGTTCGGCCTATTACTACTGCTTTTTCATTCGCTTTATCAGAAGCCCAGGTCATATTTCCTCTATATTAAAGATGCTTGAGCCCAGGTCATATTTGCTCTATAGTAAAGATGCTTGAGCTAGAATGGAGGCTGTTTGTGCAAGCTGAGTTTGTTCCCCCACCACGAAAACCTAGGGCCAGGTGATTTTGCACAGCTGTCCACGGACACATATCCACAGCCATTTAACTAAAGAAGAAAGGGATATAAATGGCTCTGATCACTGCCTTTGTAATGAGCTGCTGTTACACACAAACAAAACCGAGAGACTACCGTTGGTCATGCATGTTAGATATTTAACTCCCAAGTTAGATCAGAGGAGTTGAGAGCCTTGATATTTTTAAGAAATCAAAAGTGACTTACAGAGATGGGACAACTGGATAAGGAAATAAATATCTGTCTCCTGAATCTCAGTCCAGTGTCCTGATTGGTATCACTTAATAGCCTGGGTATAAGTAACATCCCACTCAGGCCAAGGTAAGAGAGCCTAAAATTAAACATTCTGATTTTCTGAACTATCCACAGATCCCTCTATCCACAGATGGTTCAGAAGTGGCCCAGGAGCGCTTTGTTCTGGGGAGGGTCAGTGCCTCCCTCCTCTAGCATTAAGAACCAGCCCCCAAGGCCTGGTAACTCACGAGGGAAAATTTTGGCATGGAGGGAACCTAACTGCCCGTCCATCGTCTCTGCCTTAGCTATCTGCTGACTGGCTGACCTTTGTGAGCATTGCAATAAGGGAACAGTGGCCATTCAGCTAGCTGCTGTCCACGACCACCGCTGGCAAATGCAGCTACCATTGGGGAGATCTGCTGTGTTCATTACAAAACCCATCTACCTTTATCAGTGAGAGTCTGAGACTAAAGGAGGCACTTATTCCCGTGCCCAACTGGAGTAAGGCCAAACATACTTTGTACATTTATTTTACAACTGAACTTCGCCCTCCATTCTGAGTCTATACCTTTGATGGCTAGTTTTTATCAACCACGTGGCAAAGCTTTTTTTCATGGAGCAGCTAACACAAGTGGGAAGCACTCAGCTGCATGAGAAGCAGAGCTTATTTCTGGCACAGCTTTCCCACCTCCCGTTCCCCACCCTGACCTGCATGTGCCATCCTCTCCTACCTGTCGTCCTTCCAGCTCGATCTGGAAGTTTTTTGCTGACTCCTGTGTCACTCGGCCTCCAAAGTCCAGCTGGTAGACTTGCGTCGCCTCGTTCCACAGTGGCTGCTTGTTGGCCATCACGTACACAAAGCCCTGGCTCCCCAGCCTCCCGTCCTCCTTCTCACTTGCCTTCCGGCACTTGAATTCATCCAGCTCATTGGCTGTCCTCAAACTCCTTTTGGTTTTCCAACCCTTTTTGCTGCCCTGGCTCTGGTTCATCAGTTCATCCCCACTGATAAAAAGCTCTGGCTCGCTCTCTGAACTGTCCTGAAACTCGTTAGTCTTGTTTAGCTTCTTGGACTTCAGCTGGTCTTTCTGGCTTTTGACTTTCTTTTTCTCCCTCCCCAGCCGAGGGCTGGATATTAACGAATTGAAGTCGGTCAGCGTCCTTGCCTCCTTTTTGACCTTGCCCTCAGTGATCGCCTGCACATTTCCTTCCTCAGCTCGACTGTCCAGGCGCTTCCGGCTCTTCTTGCCGAATTTGTCCGTCCTTTGAGGAACAGGGCTTTCCGTCAAGGAGAGCACCTCCTGGAAGGTGTCCGCCGTCTCCACCATTACCTCTGTGCCCACGTGGCCCTGTAGCTCAGCCGGCGGGGGAGACATCACTGGCTTCTCCACCATGAGGAGAGGCTTGGGGGGCAACGTGCCCTGGGGGTTCTGTATGGGTGGGCAGGCGCTGTAGGAGCTCCATGGGTGCAAGGCGATCGGTGGCAGCTGTAAACTAGAGCAGGCGCTACTTCCTGGGTACATGGGTGGCAAGGGGCAATAGGAGAGATTGGATGGATAACCTGGCTGAAGCACAACTGTGGGCTCCTGCTGTGCAAACTGCGTTGGGGCCAGAGCTTCTTTGGGGGAGCAGGGGGGTTGCATTCCCTGAAGGGGAGGGGCACTGTAGCTTCCTGGGTAAGGTACTCCAACCCCATAACTCGTCTGGAAAGTGGCAGTGGGACTGGTTGGAGACTTGGGGGAAACAAACGGCACTCGAGACATATCCAGATGTTGAGCTTGACCAATGATGAGAGGACTAGGTTTTAGAGGGTTGGGCACTGCATTCTGAGATGTCCTTTCCTGAGGAACCCATATCTCTTCGCTCACCATAGGGTCCCACTGGTACGGTGGTGGCCGTTTTACACCGAGGGCAGCCTCTGTCAAGGACATGGGTACGTGTCGTATTGGTTTCTCCACTGGGCAGTGCTGAGAAAGGGCCTCATCCTCCGTGAAAGCCGAGTTGATATAATCCGCTCGGTCACGGGAGTTGTCAGGAGGGCTCAGCAAGCTGTAGGAGGACTGGGAGGTCAGAGGCGAAGTACTGACGGAGTGAGCGATGACAGAGCTGTGCTGGGAGCCACTCCCCGTGCTCAGATCAGGTCTCATCCCACCAATACTGGAAGTGCTGCTACTAGGGTTGGCACTAGTGATGTTGCCCACACCACCAGCAGTCGTGCTGCTGCCGCCACCGCTGCTGCATTGGCTGCAGGTGTACAAGGCGGTGGGTACTCTCTGCTGGTACTGTGCCGTCACAACACTGCTCTTGGCTTTCGGGGGAAGTTGCAAGGTGGCTCTCTGACCGTCCACCAGCTGAGCCATTTTCAGGGCTGCCTCTCTGCTGTTCCTCCGCAGAGTCGCATGAATGATACTGCTGTCCAGCCTCTGCGCGATGCTTCTGCCCTGGGACAGCTGGCTGGCGATGTCAGGGTAGGGCGGTGGGTCCCCAGTTGGGATGGAGTAACGGGGGACTGTGAGCCGGTTCAGGGTGGCACTGGCACAGGGCTGCTGCATCTTCTTCTCAGCGGCGGTGATGCGCAAGGTGGCGGAGCTGCCAGGCCCCGGCAGGGTGTAAGTGCTCTGGGCGCAGAGCATCCTGGTGCGAGGCCGGCATACCTCCTCCACGTTCCCGCTACTGTCAAATGTCGTTATCCGCTCGTACCCCAGGGGCGTCTGGTAGTGCCCCGCTGGGTAGAGGGAGAACTCCCCCTTTTTCAGGCAGAGGTCGAGGGGCGGCTGTGGGGGTCCAGGCGGGGGTGGTGGGGCGGTGGTCGGCGCGGCAGGGATGGTGCCAGGGTAGGGTGGCGGGGGATTCATCTTGTTCAGCTGCAGCTCCTGGGTGGCCCCAAAGACAACGGCATCCCCTTCCACCAGCTGCGGCCCTGGCCTCGGGGCCTTGGCCTTTGGCGGGGGCTCGTGCTCGCGGTCACCGTGGTCCCGCAGGTCGGCCAGGGCAATGGCGGGGGGGGCAGGGGGCGGCGGGGCAAGGATGGGGGGCGCAGGGGCAGGGCGGCCCAGCTCCCCCCCAGCCAGCGCCCCCGCCCCAGGGCCGGGAAAGCGGCCTGGGGCCCCTGGAAAGGGTCCCGCCCCCTCGCCCCCTGCTTCTGCCGGCGGATTGGCCAGTACGTCCAGCTGCACGTTCTGATTGGCCAGCAGTGACTGGACCAGGCCGATGCTCTGTGTGGGTGACATGGCCTGGGCCGAGCTGTGGATGGGGGCGATGGGGATGTTGACGGTGCACGGCGGGCTGCTGGCAGGGGCTCCGGGGGCGCCCGGCACTGCAACAAACAACACAGACTGTCACCCACTGCCCCGGCCTCCTCTGCCCCAGGGACCCCTCGCACGTGACAGCGGTGACGAGGCCTGTGCTGTGGGGCCGCCCCAGGCCTGGCTCAGAGGCGCGAGGGGCCTCGAGCCTTTGCTGACTGCAGTGGTCAGGCAGGTGGTTGGGTAACAGGCACTAAAATAAGGAATTTTCCTGAACCAGCATTTCACAGGTTTTCTTCAGCGTTTGTTGAAGACATGTGAGTCACTAAAAAATGTTTAATGGGAAAATTTCATGGCAGAGTTGACAACCTTCAGAAACTGGGGGAAGTTGCTTTTAAAGCTAGTTGGAAGAAAAAAACACTACACATCTTTTGTACTTTGTCTTTCCACTTTACTTTTGACTTTTTAAACTACCTGCTATCTTTATATACTTGCTTAAGGACTCTGCCACATTTGTATGGACTGCTATCAGATCCCCAAATCAATGGATCAGACCTTTGTTTGAACAAGTAAGCCAGCCTGTTTCCACTGATTCCCATTGCACAATATCTATTTGTAACAGCTGTTGATCAACTGTAAAGTAAATTCTTGGGAGTGATGCTTCAGATGTAAAGTTCAGAGCTCGCTTTCAGTCTACACTATGATTCCCATGGACTTCCACAGAGTGAAGCATTTACCTGATGTATATGAATTACTATTCACTCATCAGCAAATTTTAACTACTCCTACTCAAATTGAGAAAAGTTTTGCTGAATCAGGAGTTGCTTTAATTTTCAGGGAATTTTGGGGGGATAATAAATAAATCAACAAACAGTAGAAGAGAAAATCCACTCACAGACCCATGGCTGCTGCCACCTCTTTGCCCCTAGTCCTAGGACCACTAACATGGCTTCCTGACTTCCTCGAGGGCTGCTGCTGGCCTGGGCTGACTCCCTTTAGAGCCAGTCAGGTGTCATTGTGCCATGTTGGACCAAGCTTCAAGGAGGAAGATGAAATGATGCTTCTCAAGCCTGCCCTGATCTGATGGCAATTATAAGAGCTTTGACTTAAACATTTGATGACTATTGTAATTAAAAAAAAAAAAAAAAAAAAGGCAAGCAGTGGAAGAGAAGAAAAAGAAAGTGGAAGACCTGCACTGAAGGCACCATATAAATATTTAGTATAATGTACCCAGACTCAATGAGCTTCAGAAAACAGGAGAATACAGAAAACAGTTGGGAAAAGGGAAGTAATATTAGCCCTTGAGTATAGCGGGTGACAAAGCAACCAATAACACAAAAAAGAAGGAAGAGGAAACAGAGAAAGCAGAATACGATGGAATGAAATACAGATAAAACTTACAAAAGTTCTTTGAAGAATGTTTGCAAGGAAAAGATGTGAGGAAATAGTTGAAGCCAGAAAGATTCAAGAAGTGAGTACTGTCATCAGGGCAACTTCAGCATCAATGTTTGGACAGGTTGGAATCAGAAAAGTGAAAAGAAGCAAATGAATATAGGAAAAATTTCCCATATAGGGTGGTGAAGAAAGGACAGTGAGGCTAGAAGCAATTCTGGTGATTTTGAGCAGGAGCGTGGAGCTTGCTCCAATTGCTTGCAATTCCTATTGCAAAAAGTGGTGAGAGTGATTCCAACAGGAACTACCACTGAAAAGCTGGAGCAAGGCAGGGAAATGAGGACACTGGAACCAAGTACAGGTGCAGAAGTCAAGACAAGAAGGAACATAATAATGAGGGAAAAGAGTAAATACTATATAAACAAAAAAGAAGACAAGAATCTTGCAGATTCTTTATTAGTTTTCCTGTATAAAACACACAGAAAATGATAAGCGATTTGCATCAGTAGGTTTATGGCAGGAAAAAGACTAGAATGATCCTGAAGTAGTATCCAGGATCATTTAAGTGTGCTAAATTCTGGGGACAACTGAGATTAGCAAGACCAGATCATGCAAGAGATGCATGAGTCAGGATTCCTCCAGCCGCTGCCAAATTCCTAATTAATTTCTAATTAAAATGCAACTCATCTACCTATGATTACATTTTCCATAGCATTAGGCTTTTATCAGCATCAGTCATGAATGTGGTAGGTGTACAGATAGGTTTATGGCTATGCTGAGAAATTTTTATGGTAGTTCTGTTTGTTCCTTTAGAAGAAGGCCGATAGCTAAACTTAACTGCCCCTAAGGCAGTGTGGTTCTGTGCTTGGGTGGCAGGCCACACTTTCATCCTAATGCCTGCAGGTCAGCAATTTATCCTCCAGACCTTGAGGTTTGTTAGCTTGGCTTGAGCAACCCAGAATGCTGCTGTCGTGCGTATTAAGTGCCTTATCAAATAAAATCTCATTCGTCATGGTGTTGCTTAATATCTCAAAGTGTTTAAATCCAATGGTTTTATTTTCATTTTTCCAATGTTTTTTTAATTGATTTGTTTGCATCATTTGCAAGTTAAATCAATTCACTGTCCATTTGCCTTTCCGAATCTTTACTGACTACATTAAAAAGCACCTGTCCCAAGAATACTTCACTATTAACATTCCACTGCCCAAGAGCAGCTTTCTACTGTTTTTTAAATCTATCATGCAATCATTTACACTGCAATATTTTTCCTTTATATGCAGGCTTTAAGAAAGGATATCCCCCAAAGTGTTTTTGAAGTAGCCTCCATTTGCTAAGTCAGAAATGAATTTTCAGAAGAAACTAGAAAGAAAAAAGTGGACAAAAAGAGGAAGGCTGTTATGGAAGACAGGGCAGTACAATTCTTTTAGTAGCTCTCTCAAAGAGCTGTAACAGACCTCTCTAACAATATGTAGAGAGTTTTCCCTATATTTATGTGGTGTTCACCAACCTTGCAATTCTGAGTACCATTTCAGCTCTTTTAATAATATAAAAGGAATTGGTATTGCAGATCTAATACAATTTTCAGGAAGGGATGTGAAAACTTTATATTAACTTTTTTTTCCTATTTTATTTTTGTATTACTTTCTGTCAGCTTGGACCATGTTTCATAACAGAAAATGCTGAGTGCTTCCTATACATATGTATACAATCATCAATGTGTCTATTATTTTCTTCAGATCCTACAGCTGAATATTATGTAGACATAAATTAGGCAAGCCAAGCCCCAAATCACGAAAGAATGGGCTTCATTTTAAGCACACAGGTATTTCTTTAGAAGTCCAGAGGACTACTCCGATGCTTGGGTCAGACACAAGCTTTGGTGCTTTCAGCAGTCAAAATCTTGGTCTGAAATAATGGGAGTATTTCCATTTATTTCAATAGACTCTAGCACAAGTCTTTAATTGCTTTGCAGCACTCACACTCCTTCCTCTTAAAAGGGTACTGGCAAGATGGTCACACCTGTAGTTCCAAAAAACCATGACCTGGCAAAAGGAATCCCTCACTGATGTGAAAATTCTGAAAATGTATTAATTTATCTTCTTGTCTATTATTTGATAATTTTATTGGCATGATGATTTTTTTTTTTGATTGGAGGAGGTCCTGAGTACTTCCAGTCCTCTTACCTGCCACAGTCACATCACCTGCACCCAAGACTTCCCTGCACTGCTTGAATCTGTTGCTGCCTTACATCTCAGTGAAATGAGAAATTCCTCCTGATCCTCCTTGTTTATAGACTACTTTACTCTTTTAGCCTCTCTGTGAGACTTGATATTGATAAAAATCCAAATGGACATTTAACACTTCTCAAAGGGTGACTGAGTTTTACGGGAACCTGCCCTCCAGCCCAAGCTCCTAACAGCAAACTGTGCTTTGCTGCCATCAGGTCACAAGAATGACCCATTTGGGCTTGCTTCCAACACGTTACAATTCTGTCCTACAAAGATACAGAATGCAAGGCTTCGGCCTACAGAGAATTCTTAGCGAACTAAATAGAAGATGATTAATTTTCCAATGAACTTGAAACTTAGCAGCTCTATGTGGATTATTTTCCACATATTTTAGAAAACAATGTCCACTATACATATTAGCCTTATTCTAATTCAGTTCTACAGGACCCCATCAGACTAAGGGATTCTGATTTGTGTTCACCAGAGGGGGTTAGTGACACAAGTGATCTGTCCTCCAGCTAGCTTAACCCATAACATGGCAGACCTCCAGCTCCTCCTTACCTGGTAAATCATCTTCGTCTTCACTGAAAACATTTGGATTAAAGACAGGCAGGTTAATGTAGTCCATTGAAATCTTTCGCACTTCTGGGAGATATATTGTCATCTGCCTGGGCTGAAGATGTAGCAAACTGGTTTTATATATTACTGGAGAAAGAGTATAAAAATAAATAAATAAATAAATAAAATCTGTTACACAAAGAGCATCTAAAGCTAAGAAAGAATCAATTCAAAGCAGACAGAAGGGCTATGACTGTTTTTCTTTAATGTATTAATGAACAAATGCATATATGGGCCATTCTTAGCCAAATCACTATGTAACACTTTGCATAAACAGGATAAAAGAGATTGTTACTTTCAGCTATTTCTCTTTAAATAGAAGCAGCATCTCTGTAGTTAAATAATCTGTAGAAATAATTAATTAGTTCATCTTGTATTCACATCTATTTTTATGGAAGGAAAATAATTTTTCCATTCTACTTCTGGAACTCTTCACCACAGGATGCTACTGACTTACATGAATTTAGGGGAAAAGTGGAAAGCTCTCAGGAAGGAAATCTGTTGAGGGTTACTACATACAAAGAAACCCCTCTGGGCTCAGGAAGTCCCTGGGACTCAAACCATTGGAGACTGGGAGAACACCTGAAGGAAGTATCTCTACATACTTACTCTACAGTTATATCCTTCTCTACATACCTGTCACTGACAATGAGAAGATTAGAATGACCTCTGGTCTGACCCAGCAGGGTCATTCTTACACTATTTTTTGACAATCACTGCAAATGCAGATGTCAGAAAGTCATAAATTACTTGGAAAAAAAAAAGTGGCTGGAACAAACCTGAGGGTTTCCATAACACTTTATTAGTTGAAGGCACCATTGCCCTGTAGTAGTAGCGCTGGTTGTCCCCAGGGTGACAACATACTGAGAGGACAACCTTTGCCTGGAGGCTGGGCCAGAGCAAGTCCTCTCTCCAGTAGCTGGGACTCCCTTTCTTATCTTAGACTGATCAATATAGCCACAAAAGAGATCTATTTAACTAATTGTGCATCCAGGGCATCATTATGTAGTCCTTACCTAACTATCTAATGCAACACAGGAAAAAAAAAAGTTTTCCAAAGAGCTCGTAAAAAACCTCTTATACTTTGCGTTAATATTTCAATTCAGGGCTCAGTTCTGCTAGGTGGTGCCCTGTTCTTTACTTAGCCTTCGTCCTTTCAACAGGAATATACAGGGAGAATTGACCTACCCAGAAAAAGGTCAGGAGACAAGACAACTGCTACTTTTAATGAAGGCTACCAATTTACTGATGCTCCAGCAAGAGAGCTATGCACTGACTCGAAGAATCTTGAGCATGATGCTGTAAGAACTTTTTTAGCATTATTTTGGTATAATTAGTGGCTAAAGGACTATAAAAATCTAAGTCTTAAAAATATTTCTATTACATTAACTTAAACCCTGTGATTTTTATAGTCTTCTTGCAAAAATTTTCTTTATTCATTTGGGTTTTGTTCAAATAAACTGTGAAAAATAAAGGTCTGGGCTTGACCATCTTTTTACTACAGCTGAGACTTTTGACATTTTATTCATCTTCTCATTATTGTATTTATAGATTTTAGTATCTTTTAGTTACAGTGAATTCTGTAAAATCTAATTCCTACTGTCCACAGAAAATAAGTGTTTTGTCGAAAAAGACTTTTGATCACTTAAAAAGAATCACATCACATAAGTTTGTTGTTTGTTAGAAATAGTTTGACATACAAAAAAATCAATAGAGTTTACTTTTACCTGCACCAAGGTTAGTTGGTAGGAAAGCAGCCAAACCCACAATTTTAAATTTGGTTCCCCAGATATTAGATGTGACCTGAGCAAGGTAGTTGTGCTGCAAAGCAAAAACAAGATAATTTTCACCTAATAAAATCTGTTTGAAGCTCTAATAAAAAACTGCAGAGCCATCAAGCTATTGCAAGTGATAATACAATTTCAGCTTCTCTTGTTTTTATGTTATTGAAACAGCCTAATGTGCCTATGTAGCAAGTGTTATACCCAGCCATTAAGAAGTCTCATTTTGATATCTGAACACCATCAGAAATGATGTATCCAGCAGGTGATTAAAGCTGCTGAAGAACTGAACAACATGATGGCTGCATAGTGGGAATTGGGTCTGTTTTCAGATGCTTGCTTCTCCTGCACAACAAAAGCATGGCTACTCTGTATTTCAGAAAGTAGTACACGTTGCCCTTTGGTTACGAATCACTTCATAGAACAATAAATAAGACAGAAATAATTACTCATAATGACAAGCATATTTTTCCTGGAGCTTCCAAAGCAGCTCCAAACCACCGCTTCCATGGTGATCAAATTATGGGTTTGAAAGACCAAGCGATTTTCTCAAAGGCCAAGTGTTATGCTGTCAATCTCGGTAGCAGGATCTAAGCCTCTGGTCTTCTGCCCTATTCAAAGGACTTTTGGTACTATCTACCGCTGCTGTGTAACTCATCTAGAATGTTTCACTATAAAGGAAGAAGTACAATGACAGAGCAGAATGAAACAACTGAATAGAAACAAAACAAAATTAAAAGAACGCTGGCTGGTATTAATAAAATATGTAACCCAGACAGTTCTCCAGCTCTGTAAGTTTCATTTACCCCCAGGCCATGAACACCACAAAGAGCACAAAGTGCTAATTCCTTGCCTTCCTTCTAATTAAGGCTGTTCCATGTTAATTATGAAACAGAGAACATGTGGCCCTCCGAAGCAAGCATTCCCTTATCTCTGCAATTCCTAGCAAAGCAGAGAACTATGGTGGCATTAAGACAGCTCTGAGAAACTGCTGAAGCATTTTCATGTACACTTTCAAACAGCCAATAACATCACCTAGAATAAAGCCTCTCACATGGATTCGTATTGACAGAAGTTAGTGGTGCCAGGATTTATCAAACGACACCTAATATTCCATTGACACTTTCGAACCTGGAAGATGCAATTCTTTACTTGTTTCATGTCGTTACTGTAATTAAATGAAATTTTTTTATGGATAATCATTGGATCTATATCACAACTTGTTGCCTCTGGAAGGAGGTGCACCTGGACTTAGGTCTGGTATCAATGTGCACAATACCTGAGTAATATCTTCTAAAGGAAACTCTCTTCGGGTTAGGCTTGGCGAACCAATAGAAGGTTTCCTTATTGGTAACCTTGGCGATCTTGAGATCTCCTGTGCAGCTCGTGACATCTTTGGAGATTTGCGAGCTTCTATATTGATTCTGCATATAAAGCAATAATTAGATTCATCAACAGGCATGCAAAAATGCACAAAATTCACATCTTTGAATGTAAAGATGTAATGAAGACAACTGGTATGGTATCCTCTAAGTGACTAATGAAGACTGTAGAGTCTACAGAATGGAAAGTTATGGGTCAAATTTAAAGATATATAAGGCCTGACACGCTCGCAGTAACTCAGACTGGATGCTTTCTGATTCATTTAACAAAGCTTACAGCAGTTCTGCCAGATACAATATATCCTCCGCTAATCCATAAAAAGCTGTAGGGCCGAGCTATTTCGCCTATGAAGACTCTGAGCAAAGCCTCAAGAAATGGAAACAGGACACCACAGCTGGCAGATCTCCACATCAGTACAGCAAACCAAGGCTCCACAAACTTCATCAGTGCTCTTACACTAAGACAAAAGTTATTCCTACCTCCTACTATACAAAGAGGGTCAGGAATAAGACATCAAGCACCTGAAAAAGCTCACTTGGTAGAAAAAGTAACGAACAAAAGTTAAATTTCAAAAGTACACTCTTAGAAAAGAAAGGACGCAAGACAGTTGTTCTTCCTGAGCCATTTCGGTTTTAGGCTCAGGAACTGATGGTTCTTCTGTCAAGTACTACTAAACTAAACCTTCAGTATTTCACACATTATGTTTACATATAAAGGCATGTGTTTGCTTTGCCTCATACTAGGACAAGCTCATAATATAAGCTCTTTGGAAAAGTGTCAGCTGTAGCTAGAAGGCATCGGGGCATCAATTCTGTAACATGAAGCTGGCAGACAAATGTTAGTGCCTATGAGAAGCATCACAGACATCAGTGAGGCTCTGTGCAGGTGGAGGGTTCTGTCTACCTACATAATGAATATAATGAAGACCTGGCAGGAAAGCAACCAGACGAATACCTCAGAAGGGTATTTTGCATATCGTTACAGAAGCTCGTCAACCCAGTGTTTAGGAGGATCTGTTTGCTGAGGCTCCCTTGCAAAGTCACCACAGCAGCAGTGCCACCTATGCATGGACTTATGAATTTGAAAATACCCTTGAGGAAATAACGGCTTTAACTAGACCAGGGACCCTAAGCACAGAGGAGGTAAAAACACAGATCGTCTGAAGGACAAAATATATTCCACAGTGGCAAGAGTTTATATGTGGCAGAGGCAGTGGCGGGAGAGTTTATAAAATCATTCTTTGAGACTGCTCAGGGAGAAGCGGTGCTGTATTGTTTCCCAGCACCTTTCGCCCCAGAACCTTCCCCAAAGTCCACCTCAACACCAATGTCTCAGATCACTCCAGAATGGCACACTGCAGAGGACCCCACTCCTCCAGAAGAATCCTATCTGCCCAAAGGAGTTTGTTTTTAGTTTTATGAGGTGTCAAGACAGTGTTTAAAAAAAAAAGACAAGAAAAAAGAAGAAAACCTGGGGAAGAAGAAGAAGAAACATCCAAGAAATGATTACCTGGGGAGTTTGGGTGATTTGCTAGCTCGACTGATTTTGGGAGATTTCTTTGCTGCCCAGTCATCACTCAGTTCGATATCACTGGAGTCCGAGCAGTTGCAGCTGTCAATCACAGTGGAAATCAAGCTGTTTCCATAGATTTCATCTATCAAGACAGGCCCCACAAAATGTAAGTACTGCTTCAGAAAACTGATATAAATTACAACTATCAGTCATCAGCAGCATAAATCCCATCCACAGGCAGCAGTGGAGATAAAACTATGCCGAGATTATTAACTATTCTTCACCTTGCCTAGTATAAACTCCAAATTTCCAATGGTTCAAACTCAAGTGAACATGATTCAGAGGGGTGAGTAGCATTCAACTGACTTCAAAATTGAGACTAAAGAGTATTTCCTGCTAATTAGCAATCTATTCCCCCCTATTCAAAATACAAGAAGTTCCCTTTTGTAAAACAGAAGACAGCATAGTATAATTTCAGAAGCTTGAGCCTAGGTCAGACTAAAGATTTTTTTCACATCAGAAAAAAAAAGCAGATGCCAACTTCCATGTTGCATATATAGATTTTGTTTAACTCTTCAGGATATAATATCTAAAATCTTTCTAAATCGTTTTTTATACAGAGCAACAATTCAATTCTACCTGCTTTTCCATCTGTTTTAGGATCCATGATGACAAACTCTGGCCGCAACTTGCTGATACGACGTCCTTTCAGGATAGGCACCAGTCCCCCAAGGTATTCCAGGTACAGAGTGTAACATGGACCACCAACCTCTGGGTCGTCTTCTGTTCGCTTCATTGTGCAGTGAAGCCGTTCATTACCAGCTGTTGGGTAGCTGACAAAATCTCTCATATTGTTTGGGTCTGGGATAGGAGGCTTAATTAAATGAAGGAAGGAAAGAGAAAGTTTCCTATAGGTTATTGGATTTTTTTTTCTGTGGTGACTTAATCCCAACACAACTAACTGAATTTGAACCCAACTCTAACATGGCAGGTCAAGATTAGTACAGGCGACTGTGTAAGTTATGCAGGACCCACATGCAAGACAGAGTGGCTGTGTGTTATTTATTTAGGTCAAAAGCAGCTGTAAACAGAAAACTAAAACTAGTTACACCAAAGAAGAAGGTTGGACCTGTGAACAGAGCACTGAATTAGACAACAAACCTGTATTCAAGTCCCAGTTCTATCAAAACCTTCTCTTTTAACTTAGGTAACGTGGTCAAGTCTAAATCTTAGAGTATCTTGTCTCTTGCTGGCCCTCCACGTGAACTTGGCCACTCAGGTTCCCATTCCTGGTTAGTATTGGTACATGCTATGCCACTATGCTACAGTGCTGTCAGCTCTGGAAGAAGCTTGTACTTCTTATATCACTTCCAAGCACACGACCCATCTTTGCTGAGGGCCTATTTACGTGCAATGCGTAGAAATATGAGTACAAAGCTCAGGGTAGGTTACTTTGCCCTGCTTGCCAGCACATTGTATTAGCCCATGAAAAGCTCAGTCCTAAAACAGTTGGACTGCTTTTGTCTAGGACAATATAGCCTGTATGACACAAATACTACTAATGGGTATAAGTCAACACAGTTTCTTTCAAAATGAAAGTACAAGGAAAAAAATACGGGGAAAAAGGAGACTCCTTAACCTGGCAAGATGGATATGGGCTGAGTGATCTATAATGTAGTCCTCAAGCTGGAGGGGGAAGAGGAATGTATGCAGGGAAGAGGGTGCCTTGCCAGGCACTGGAGGCATGGCTGACAACACAGGCGGGAGTAGGTGGCTGGGGGAGAGCCAGGGTAAAGTATACAGCAGTGCTGAGGCGGCTCCAGAAACACCAGAACTCCAGACTGCAGAAACAGCAGGGGCACGTGGCTTCTGGGAACCCTGCTTCGGCCGCTCAGCTAGGCAGCCCCGCAACTGCTCCCCATCCCGGCATCCCCTCAAGGAGCTGAGAGGATTGTTGGCAATGACATCCTCCTGTACTGTCTCTGCCCCTCTGATCCCCGTCATGGCTCCCAGTTTTCCTACAACCAGCTGCTGCCTTCATCCCATTCCCTCCCCTCCCATCTCTTCCCTAACAGCCAAGCATCACTGATGCTCTAGAGAGCTGCAGGGGTGGCTCTGGGACAACATGGAAAGCATCTCGGGGAGAAGTACGCATGCTAGAAAGAACTGAGAACGACTGGTCTGTTGGATGCTCTGCATCTCCAATGCATCTCTGCATTGGAGATCGAGGAGTTATGGTTACAGCAAGGCATTTATTCTTCTCCAGCAAGTAAAATGTTGCACAGTCGCACAAATTGCCCTGATTAGCAGTACCCAAATGGAACTGTGCTGAAGCATTATTTTATAGGCATAATTTGTTCTCACTGAAGCTGGGCCAACTCCACTGATTTCAAATTGGTTATTCTAGCTCTGCATTGTTTTAACAAGGACCTAAACTGTCTTGAGAGAATGCTGTAACACACACACACAAAATATGTAACACAAAAATATATGTTTGAATGTACGGCATTTACCAGTTAATGCTCTAGTTTATAGGCTGTGATAAAGAGTTCGGAAATCCTGAGATGTGACTGAGGGCAAAACCATGAAACAAAGGGTTTGAGCAGATGGCTCTGCTAGTGGTACAGGAAAAAGCATAATATCTGGTTCGTTTTTCCATAGCACTGTTGGAGCAGTAAGGTTAGCAGAACTCACTGTCAGTAGAAAAACCTGGGCAGCCACAGGTCTTCAGTATAACTTTCCTGGCAGTATAAGGACTCATGTAACAAGAAGGGAGGCAATACTTTTACCACTGTGAATCTCTCCTATAACTGTGACACAGTATTACCATCAGCGTGAGCTTCTTCAGAAGTCTTTGTCCATCACCAGAATATTTTACCTTTAGGATGTCCTTGGAAAGGCCATCCCCATGGAATAAGGCAGATCAGCATGTGCAAGCCTTCTTTTCGCATTTGAATAGGCACCAAATGGATCAGTGGGCTCTTTAAGAGGACAGGAATGACCCTTAATCAAGCTTTTAAAATGATAATTATGATAAACATAACATCTTAACATTTATCCATTGTCACTGAGGAGCACCATGGGGGGCTGTGGAAATCGAGCAACCCTTTCCTCTTCCTCACACACACCCACATTTCTTTCATTTTACCTTGATTGTTGGTATAAAGGCAGTGGTGAGGTACGAGCAGAGCCGAGGGGGCAGGGTCAGTTTGCTGATATCCTTGTCATCCCGCAGACAGCTAGCGATGGTCTGCTGGCACAGCAGCTGCAGACTGGAGACCCTGTGCTCAACTCTGACAACGTATAATGCAGGTCCGGAAGCCATCAGAAGGCGCGAATCCCTGTGACCCCAACAGATAGAGATGATGGGACGCTGCATGGAGAGGAAAAGGATATAACTTTAACAGAGCATATACTTTCTCCAAGATAGTTGCACAGCAAGTGATCACATGAATTCAGCACTGATCATGTTACCCTAAGCCTTCCTGAAACTTAAAAGTGCACACTATTTGCCACAAAAAAGCAGGAGAATGTAAATATCTGAAAATACAGGTAACAGTGGTTGATGTCTATACAGTGCTTTTTGCTCACAAGGCTTAAAGCTCTTCACACAAGGAATTGTCTACCAAATTCGTTACCTAGATAGGATAAGCGACACAGTCACACAGTGTTAAAAAGCAGGATCTTCTGATGCCCTAACCAGATGATTTCTTCAGTCATCTAATCAATTCTCATCCACTGGTAACAGCTCACATTTTACAACTGAAAAGTTACGTTATATGCCCAGAGACACTTAGTAAACTAGTGGACAAAATCCAGTTGGGTTTCTGGTCTTGCACTGAGTCTTCTGCTGCAGTGTCTCTTTTGGCTGATTCCCAGAGGAAGTGAACTGTGAAAGAGTACCAGGAACAAAATGGAGAATGGCCTTTTGTCTTCTGCTTGTCTACACTCAGAAATGTCTAAAATCACGACAGTAAAACCAGAAAGAGTCAGGGGCGACTGGTACTAAGTGTCAGAACGCAGAGCAGAATAACAATAAACTACTCAAACGCTGCTTTGGACATTATTCCCTGCTGCATGAACATTAAGAGTTCATGTCAGAATACTGAGTTGTGCTTGCAAGGAGCTCTCTCAACTTTCTTCCTAAACTCCATCTTTTTCATGTAAAGCACCAGTCAGTTGTGACCTCTTATAGCCCTATCACTATTACTTTTGCTCTTCATGAGCGTGAGCTGCATCCACCTGTCATCTCTTGCTTTATCTGTTATAAAACATCTGAATTTGCACATGTACACATACTGTATGGAATTTCAATCCCATAGCTGCTATGTCAGTACAAATAAACAACACGGAGGAAGGAAAAAACTATCGCTCCATGAAGAATACTGTGCAGCAGGCTGCAATCAGTGAACTGCAAAAGGTTTACTCCTTCCTGTGAAGGGCTCCCTTCTTTTCATAATCTGTGACACTCCAAAGTTTAAGTGAACATGTTTTTCATCTAAATTGAACTGTATTTACTGAAAGGTCAGGGTCTCTTTGGAATATCTTTGCTCTTCACAAGATGCAGCAAACAAGAATTAACTATACAGAAGATAAGAATCAAGGCACCATCAGTAGTAACTTTTATCCAGTCCTCTCTAGTAATATGGTACCCAGACACCTGGGTTCAGTCAGCCCAGAAGTTACTAATCTAGCCTGGGGAAAAAAGCTTTCCCTTCAGTTACAAATTCAATATGCTTAAAGGTGAGAAGCTGGGACAAGATGTTTTTATGTGAATGTTATAAAGCAAAATGCAGCTGCACAGCACTGTATCAATGTCTATCATCAAGATAAAGGGTTGGATGAAACAGCTTTTTCTGAGAAAAGATCATCCCTGCTACGACATCTTATCCTAGATTTAAATTTCAAAGAAAATATTGGTTTTAAAGTGGGAGGGATGAAGAGGCTTCATTTTCATTACATCTAGGCAACACCACACATACACACACACTTCCATGGAGGCACAAACCTTCAGGCTGACTGATATGCAAACAGAAAGCAGCAACATGTGACCTTGTGATTTTCACAGTAATTGCTAAAGGCATTTTGTAGTGGAGAACTTCAAAAGAATTGAGAAATCCTTTGTGTACCATCAATAATTATTACATGGCTTTTCATAACCGTAATCTGTGGGACAGCGCTTTAAATTTGATGAGAGATCACATCAAGTATCCCTTACTGATTGGTATTTTCGTGATTGGAGAGTGTGGCTCAGCAGTAAGGAGGCAGTTCAAGCTGCTTGCAAACTAAATGCGATTGAAAAGGCACTGACACAAGTTAGGTACCTGCCACATCTACCTGATGAAAGGCACCAGTAGAAGCCGTCCTGATTTCCCCAAGGGCTGAAAGCCAGCATGGGCAGAACTATCTACCTGAGTGTTACCGTGGGATCCAAACCACAACCTTCTGTTCACCTTGCATCAGCTGAAGCTTACCTATAAATACAGTGAAGTAACAAACAAGTATGTGACTTAGACACAAATGTTTATTTATTGGATAGAGTTTAATGCCAGAAGAGAAGTCTAATATCCCATCTATCATAATCCAACACAGCACACCCAGACAGCCCTACCACAAAGTCTAGTACTGCAGCAATTATAACCCAATATATCACACCCTGTTCATCCAAACAGAGTCAAATGAAACCACTGCTCTCCTCAGGTTACTGCTGCCTGCAGAGAACAGCTGAGATGCAGATAGCACCAGTGCAAGAACCTTTGCAATCTTAAACATATTCCCAAGGAACAGGTTTTCCAGAAGCTTTGAAATGCTGGGTGGGACCTCTGGCAACACAGCACTGTGGAGCTGGGGAAGAGCAGAAAGTCAGAAGTCAAAAGGCATTGCCTCACTGCATGATTTCACCACAGTTTCCCAGCAGGCAACCATAGTTCAGCCATCTTCTAAACTTCTGAATGTCTGATTCCCTTATCTTCTGTTTATGTATTTTTATGTTAACAATATGTGAGTGGGTGCATGTTTAAATACACAGGCGCACACACACAATACCTACAAGTGTGGTACTGTTTGTAAATCACGACATTTCTACTCCTACAGCGGCACATTTAGTCTCCCCACACACCTCACATGTTTTAGCCTAAATATTTTCAATCTCATGGAAGAGCACTTCTAGCACACCAGTTTGCCTTTGCTTACTGATTCACCAGACACACCTTGTCTATGGAATGGTCAGTCCCTCACTACTCCTCAACCCTAATATCCAGCAACACTTCATTTATGGTGAAGGGCTAAGATTTAAGATGAAGTTCAGGGAAAATTAGTCTGCCATTACAAGTTTCGAGAAATAAAAGATCACCCAAATGCCAGCTCTGACCTGACCTTTAAATGTACTGCTCCAATAATATTTTTCAGTAACTACACTTCCCACTCTTTCCCTTGATGGACAAGGGATATGAATCAATTACTGCAGCAAGTCAGAGATGGCTACAGCTTTCCTTCCAACCTCTGCTCAGAAAAAACAATTGAACTTCAACATCCAATGCGAAAGTATTGCTCCTCATAAAGCATCCACTTATTTGCATTGTTTAAGTAAAAAAAAGAAGGAAAAAAGTTGTTGATACCCATATTGCACTTGTTAGAAAATGAACAAGCAAATTACAGCACAGAAGAATTTTATTTTCGCTGTCTGCACATATATTTTTTTTTCTGCTAGGAACATGTAAATGCAGCTACAAGTGTAACGTCTAATGGGAATTTCTAATCTCACTTTGCATATGAAAATCCCATCAGCACAAACTGTAAATACCTGAACGAATTCCAGGGTATAAATACAAACATGTAGGGGAAAAAAAAAATCGTGGAAACCCCCTTGAACTTCTACACATGGGTAGGATTCAGCTCTACGACAATTACAAATTAGAAATATTCGGCTAAAGGACAAAAAAATGAGATGTTTGATCAGGAGAAATATTGACTGAAAACACATCTCAAAAAGTGGCCCACAAGGAGCTCTTCTGCCACTTTTTTCAGAGTAGGCTTGCAAGTCAGCTACACCTACTCAAATCTGTACCCCGAGCTGGGATGTCAGCTCCCCATAGAAAAGCACGTGGGAATGGATACTCCTGCTCAAGCTCTGTGGTTGCTTCTTCTAAGTTACTCAACTGTCTCTCTTACTGGACACAACATAATTTATATACCTCTCATCACTTGTACGCAGCTCGGTCAATGAAAACACTGTTCAAGCTGATTCTTGCTGCCTGTCTTGAGCTCAGAAATCCTGAGCCCTGGGGCCTGCCGGCTGCTTCCACTAATCCCTTGTCTGCTGGCACTGGGAGCCCCATTGGTAATGAAATAAAAATGGTATTCCAGGGCAGAAAGCCCAGCAACAAGTGAGATTTTTTTTCTCAGGAGAAAGAATCCAACTACAAAATAGTATCTAGTGAATGGTATGTGTAAGTAAAACTCTGACGTATGTTGCCTGTTTGCTCTCACTTTAGACTGCTGATGTGGAGACACACATTTTTCCCTCTGCTTTTCTCAGAGAGAAGCTGGAAGGTGCAACGGCTGCAGTGCCCACCTGGCTTTTGTGAATTGTGTGTGCACATCTCTGTACCGCCACAGCATTCATGGGTGGCTGCTGGAAAGTAATGTGACTTCTTCATTCTTCTGTTCTCCATATTTACAGCGGGAATAATATTAACTACTAAGAATTGACGGTGATAAAAGCAATAAAGTCTATGAAGTGGTCAGAAATTACACTGCTGTGGCCTTATATGATTTTTCATGTAGCAAACTTGTATTTGATTTGCAGACGTTTCTTACATCCTCTCTGTTTCTAGAGTAATTATTTTTAAGATTTCAATACAACAGTGAGACTCCACTTTAGCAGAATGAGTCTTTGCTTAGACAAGTGTCTCCATATTCCAGTCCTGATCATAGGCCATTTCTGCAGCAGTGAGAGACGACCTTACAGCCTCTATGGAAAATATCAAGATCCTTAGTGATATCCCAAAGAATGTTTCACCAGCTTGTTCTGATCTGTTGCTCTTGCTTCTCTTTCTGTAAGGAAAAACGCTCTTCTTAAAGCTTTGTTGTCATCCAATAACAACTAAATAGGATTAATTTCAGACAATATAAACGAAAGGTAACGTTAATTCAGAAGCAACAAGCCTGAACGTTCTATATGAAATAAATGAAGACGAAGTAAGCAAGGTCAGCTCAGCTGGGTAACATAAAAGGCAGTCTTTTCTCTCAAAGCCTTCTGATCTGAATTTAACCTAAAATTGCACCCTCCTTCTCAGACTTCAGTAAAATAGCTTTTACACAACTACCAGGCTTCTGCAGGACCACATTATCTGAAATTATCCATTCAGATGCCAGGACATTTCCAGCAGAGAAACAGCCCATGAAAGGCTGTGAAGGCTGCTGCTGACAGCAGCAGGTTTAAAGCAAGTGGGTCTTCTTCTCAAAGACTCCTGGAAACCTCTCCCATAAAGATTTGGCCTTTGGTACACCACTTTGAATTAGGTTTTAAAAATATTACACTGATAAAAATGCGATTTGCAATTACAGTTTTTCTGCATCTAATCTCATTGCCTATACAACCAATTCTGGAACATGTGGGGCTCAGTTGACTCTTACCCTCCTTCTTCATTGTACTTGAGGTTTAATCTGTTCTCACATCAGTTACACAGTGGTATAAAACCATAAGCTAATGTAAATTTACTGTAGAATTATAGGTGTACAGATGAGATCAGCATCAGGGTTTCTAAATCCACGTTCTTGTTCCCTTGGTCCTCTCTGGGACATATAAAAAAGAAAAGTATAAAAAGTGAAGAAGGAACCAAAATATGAGCCACAACTTTGAACCATTAGACAGAAACATTTCACAGGTTTGTTAAAAGTCGGCAGTTAGATAATTTTGAAGTGATCCTGTAGGAGACTCCTCTGTTTAAACTTCAAATGGGAAGATATGAAGCAGCTGTATCCACTCAGAAGTGACAAGTTAGTTGATATAACAAAGACCTGTCTGCACATCAGATGAGAAATTCTGAAGTGACAGAACTGGGTTGCAGCATTTCCGGTAAATAATTTTAGCAAAACTGTAAAACAGTCTTGAATGAGTTTATTATTCTTATCTCTGCTTGATGCGATGGAAAGGTTGTGAGGATTTAACAAATAATGTAAGAAATTAACATTCTTCTAATAAAAGAATTATGATCAGCAGGGCAGCCTGCTGTTGTAATTACATTTTTAAATGTTGAAAAAGCATGCCCATGAAAAAACTGCCAGCTAAAAGAACTGGGCATGTTTTTGGTACATCACGTTGGTGTTTGTGCACACAAAGGCAAGTGTAGTAAAACCCAAGTTTTACAGAAATTGATAGTATATTTTTGAATAGTTATCAGCTGATGAACAGCCTCCAAGATATACTTTTTGTATAAAGTACCAGTAGTGACTCTTTGGAATCACAGTATGGACCCAGTTTTCAGAGTACTGCTTCCAATACGATAAAAGTCTGGTGTGACTTTCTAAAGTCTCTTCTGAAATTTTTTCATCATTCTTTCAAGGTTCAAACTAGTTTGATTCTGTGTAGCATAAGTTCACTATTTGTCCAACCCTTACTGGTGCTTTTTCAGCACTTGCCACTATATTCTGCAAATATATTCTTGCAGCATGCCAGGGTGGCAGGCTGGAGCCCCAGAGCAGGGAACAAGAGAGACTGTTACACTACGCTAACTCTACCACTCTATTGACGAACGTTATTTTTCATGCAAAGCTACTCCGTTCACTTGGATACTCCTAAACAAGAGTGATTTCCTGATCTTATAGTCAGCAAACAAGGTTTAGGAAAAATAAAAATCCTGCACTGAAGGCAAGAAGGTAAGAGAGTCAATCAAATGAGACAGAGGATGCCAAAACCATATTAAAGCTGGAGGAGAAGGTGGCATTTAAAACGCCTTGAAGGGATCCATGACAACAGATCATCCAGATGAGCAACCTGCAGTACCCAAATCTATTCTACCTTTGGGTTTGCAGTGACTTTATGTTAGGTAACATTCCAACCAAGTTGCATATAAATCCTATGTCAGTTTTAGACTGAGTTTTGTTCTAAACAATAAAATCTCTTATTTCCTGAATATCCTATCAAAGACAGGGCAGACAAACAGCAGAAACAAAACCAGTTCAGTATATTTTACTGATAAAATTTTCAGATGTCTGCTTTATCAAAGAATTGGGACAGAGTACCACATGGAAACTCAGTTTTGCACCTCTAATGCACTATGTTCTATGTCTGTTGCTGCTTTACTTTTTTGACCTTCATAGTCAGAACAACGTTCATTTAGAATTAACGTGCTTTTCCAGTCGCACTTTCGCTTGCTTCAGAAAAAAACAGTTTTAGCAGAAGAGTTCGATATGAGGAAATTTTTTTTTTTCAATTCTTTTCTTCAGTGATGAATTTTATAAAATCCCATTACAAGGATGACTGTCATGGTACAAAAAACTAATTAATTTACTCTGATGAATTTGTCATCAGACAAATTACCAGGACCACTGACTCACTCTGTCATCTTTGCATATACATGTTTGGAGCAGAGGCGCAGAATAACAAAAGTTACTAGCAATTTTTTTTGCCACAGCGTTTTTTATCTGGTTTTGTTAGTAAACCAAATACTTAGGAATGTTCTAGCATACCTGTTACTTAGCTGCTAATACCACTAGACCGGCATTCAAATACATAGAAGCATAGTCCACATGAGCAGATACAGGTGTCCTTCTCAAAGACCCCTCACTTCCTCCTGCAGCTGAGTAAATCTGAATTTAAATGTACTAAATAAAGAGAATACACACTGACTAATAAAGAGATGAGGGGTGACTCTAATTTTAGGCAGGTTTACACATACATTTTTTTAAATAAACAAATCTATCAGTTTGAATAGTTATTTTTATCCTGGTTTCCCAAGGAAATGAGACTCCATGATTGTGCTATGAAGTGGTGGTTGCCATCTTCCGACACACACCACCTCCTCCCCGTCCTTCACTTCCAACCTGGCTTACAACTTCCGAAGCTGCTGGCTTTTCATCTGAAGTTGACAACAGGGGAAGAAATCTCCGTGATACTAAAATGCTGCAATTTCAGTGAAAATTAGCAGCTGGAAAGAGCAGAGAGGCTCATGTTAGTATTTTCACTATGAGAAATACTGCAGCATCAACTTGACAGTTACTTGTTCTGCATGACCTGTCGGTTGCCCTATAAGTACTCGTATAATGGCAGAATAATTAGCCCTTGCGACAGCCTCGCTATGTGCTTTCTCCCAGCTGATTAAGAGGAGAAAGGAGAAGAGCTGAAAATATGAAAAGAAGTTGATGGGATATAGGAGAGCTAGAGGAAATGAAGGCATCTGAGGTGACTGGGAACAAAGTGAGGGAGACAGCAGTAACAGATAAGCAGGCACACACGCACACCTAAAGGCAACCTGACCCCATCAGTTCCACTGCTCAAACCACAGCTTGACTTCACAGCTTGAGCCCAGAGTGTTATACTGGCTCAACGGCCAACGTGGACATACAGTGCTCCGGTATGGAAGTCACAGAACGAGCTCTGCTTTTTACCTGGTCTGGGAATAAGCAACACTGGTATAAGTATGTTTTCTCCATAACTGATCCGGAGAGGAAAGGGCTATGTTTCAGACAATAAAGTGGTGTGTACGGGTAAGTCCTTTAGGTACCTAAATCAGTGTTAGATGTCACTGTACATATTTAGGTTGGCTTTAGAGCGTATTATTTCATACATTACAAAACTAAAGAATTCTATCTAAATTAGAGCGCCAACGTTAATAAGCACAGGTTAATGCTAAATATAAGCAAACACAAAAGCTTAGCAGCTGGTTTACTACGTCATCCTTTTGTATCCATCCCCGATTAGGGTACTGAAAAAGAAATTATAATAAATGGTATTGTCATTAAACATAATTAAGTAAATATATCTATAGCATTTTCCTTCACTTTTTGACTTGAAAGCTATTACAAATTAATTAAGTTTCACTAGTAACAGTCAGAAATCAGAACAGCATCATCCCTATTCTGCAGAAAACTAAATAAACTGTAGAGTGACATTCAGCTGGGTTCTGAAATACCATCAAAGACCAAGGAAACATGTTGTGCTCCTAAGCAGTGCACAGACCATGTGTTGACATTTATTTGTCAAGTAACACGACCAAGGTTACAGTGAAAGTCTGTACAGAAAGTGGGAATAGAAACAAGACTTTCTGATTCATCCTTCTCCATCTGATGCCATAAGAGTAAAATATTGCATCAGATCCACTGATTGTACATTAGCAAATTACAGCAATAACAAACAGAGAATAATCTTGTGGTTATGATACCGGACTTGGAATATTTTTATCCAGTTCTTGGCTCTGATACAACACCAAGCAAGTTCCCTAGTTTTTTCTCCTCAGTCACTTATCCATAAACCAACAGAATCTCATTTTTCTGTCTTGTCCATTCATGGCCCAATAGTTTTGGGAAACAGACTGTTTCTCACTATGTATTTGCACAATACCTAGCACAGTGGGCCTTACAATCAGATGCACTCTTGGATGTCTACCTTAATGCAAACAATAGTTATTTACAGTGCATTTTTATCTATATCGTATTTTAGAATGTGTTCAGGATGTTTTGCAACCCTTTTCACACTGCAGGTCTATACCAGTGAGCTAATGTGGGAAAAACGTGTCAGCAAAGCATTAAGAACTGACTTAAAAAATACCTCCTACCTGCACAGGTGTCTCCAGAGTGTAGATATGTTCCCCGCGCACATTGTAGAACTTGACGAGCGCGCTTTTCAATAGGGAACCATTGCCGAGGTCAACTAGCTGGCTTTGCTTCTCCATGCCTGCTACTGCAAGTAGGTCTCCTTGGGTACACCACTGTACCACCACATCTGAAATCACAAAGACAGTTTGCAATAATCACTGACTAGAATCAGCAGGAACAGCGTTTCCAGATGCTGCAAAGTGACGTGAACAGCTAAATAAATCACGCTCTCAGAAATTACCTACGTACCTAGAAACCCAAATCCATTCATTGAAATAGTAGCAAATATGCCGCATATGCACTTCCGAGAATAACTCTATTCTGTAAATTGCAAAAAATGTGTAAAACCCATTCATTTTTCTCTCTCTGTGGTGAGTCTAGAATGTAATCAGTGGTTGCTCCTAAGTACCTAAGGACAAGAATTTATTAGAGATGCTAAAACTGATGTGGAAGATCCTACGCATATCTATGGGGTAAGTGGAATCAAGTTAATACACAGATAAATAATCTCATTAAGAGAGCAGCAAAGAGTATTTGCCTGGAAAGGCCCCACAGTGCAAAAAAGCAGCATATTTAGCAATGCCTCATGTTCTCACTGGCTCTGAATATAACTTTCAGCATAACTCAAACTAGAGTTATAGTTTAGTATAGCATCAAACTAGAGACACTTTCAGATTTTTGTCCATAAATATATATGGCCTCCATGTCATAGCTTTTCTTTTGACACCTTACTTGTGACAATTTACTCATCTGTCTAGCAGGAATTTGCCAGAAGCACACAGGGATTGCTTAGTCTCTCATATATGTGGATATGAATATACAAACCAGTTACTTCTCCTACAGGCACCTCAAGATGAGGAACACCCACGGCTTAATTTTAGGAGGGTAATTTCAAACCCTTATATACTCCCGGCTCTTTGACATACTGCAACAAGAGCACTAAAACAGTATTTTGCATTTCTGCTTGTGTTTCAGAGGCAGATTTGCATGTGCAAGGAATACTGAGCTAGTCTTTAAACCTTTTTACTCTTAAACCGGAGGTGAAAGGCACCTATTTTGTGCTGAGACAAAGTGAAGGTCAAGACAAAACTTTTGTGCTCTGGGATGCTCAATCTGCCAAGAACCTTTTGAAGACATTTGTGGGTGAGAAGCTGTCTTCAAATGAAGAAGCAGGAGAGAAATGAGAGTTGGCAGGAAGGATCTCAAAATTGTTTCAAGTTGTCAACTTGTCATTTTCAGGGACTTTTATGTGCAATTTAAAATGGTTTTGTAGTATTTCATCTTTCTGATATTTCTCATGGGAATTATGCTTCTGTACATATCAGAGGCAAGACACGTGTTCCTCAAGATAATTTTTCCACAGCTAGGCATTGTATGCCTCTTTTTTTCTCTCAGTCCTCAGCTCTTTAAGTCATCTACAGTGGGATTTAATTCATCTTTCTCAGAAAGTATAATTATAGGCAGGTTAGAAACCAACGAGGCATGCTGATCAACTCCATTTTTGGTAACTGGCTTAACTACACAATTACCAGAGTGAGAAAAAAATCTCTTTTGGATGCATGTCTTCAGGTAAGACTTTCAGTACATCCCCATACCAAGAGGAAGAGGAGTGATTACTGCATCCAGCAGTTTTCTCTCTCTCAAAACTCCTAGAATTAGGCTGTGGCAAAGGCAGTGAAGGGCTGGACATGAGCTGCGGCATCTCCCCGGGACAGTGCAGCTTACAGCATGTTGCACTGCCAACAGGGCTTTGAACGACTATCGAACCTTGACGTATAACAGCTCAACTGATAACTAGGTCTCAGTGCAAGCACAGAGATTAGAAATCAGATGGAGGTTTCATCCATCCCTCAAAACTACGCCAGCCACTACAGGCATGTATATCAGCAAAACTTGAATAGATAGCACTCAAAATGCCTAATAGCTCTGTGGGTAGTAGTTGTAGCTAACTAGCACAACTAGTAGATGCAGTTCAGCAGTTCTGCAGGTAGCAGTGTACTGAGAAACACAAAGTTAAAAAGTGTAAAAAAAGAAAGGATACAACTGCACAATTCAAGACCTCCACTAGAACAGATAAAACTTCCAGGAATATTCAAGCTAGATGAAAAGAACAACTTGTATTTGGGTAATCAAATTCTCATCCAACAGCAAATGTTTTTCTGCATCAATTTAATATGAATACTCCCAGTAAAATGACAGCTCTGCAAAGCTAGTAGAACAGCAAAAAATATCGGTAATGCTTGTAATAGTTTTATAGTTGCCTGCTTTAAAAATACATTGAGTAGCCTACAGCAGTCTGTATAGACAAGGGCATCTGCTGCAGAGACCCCAAAGCAACACTTAGAGATTTCAAACAGAAACACTTGAATTAAGACTTGCACACAATACTGAAGACCGTCCACTCTCAGCAGAATACCAAGCGGCTGAAGAGAATGGGGACCGTGAGCCGGGTGGTTTTGCACATTCTTGCATGTGGTAACAACCAGTAAAATTACAGTCACTAGAAAAAAAATTTGATACGAAAATGTTTACATCTATATGGCAGCTATATGCAAAATACTTTGCACTGTACAACATGTAGCTTCGAAATAAGAGACAGCGATATCCCAATCACTTTTCTCTCTGTGTCTCATACACACTCCCAATCCAGCAAAATGTTGCACATTCTTCTACTGATGTCAATGATGTAATCCAGTTTACAATTCATAAACAATATTTCTACTGTAGCTTGCACATTAATATTTTGCTAGAGGAGGGGGACATAGTTAAGGGATCTTTTTTCCATTAGTGAAAGTCAATGGGGAAAGAGAAATAGGACAGACATCCTCAGCAAGATGGAGCCCTGCAACTCTAGACAGAGAGTAAGATGGAGTTTGTGTCTCCTACCATTTCCAGCTGAAAGCTAGACTAGGTGACAACTCTAGACTACTTCCTATCCTATTTACTATAATTCTGTAGAGATGCTGGGCATGACCCTTGGTGGATATCACAAGAGCTTCTCTAAACTGGTTCCAGTTTCCCAGACTTTAGGCATCCTTTCGGCTGAAGAAGTTTTCTGGATCATAGGGTTGCCCCAGGATGCTACATTTTGCCAGCCACGTGCTTCTTGTGTTGGCACAGATGGAAGCAGGAGTGGAAAAGAAACCTCAAAGATGATTTTTTAACCTCTTAAGACTACCCTGCACAGTGAATCACCCAAAAACTATTGGGCTGGTGTTAGGGCAACTTTTCACCAAAAATATCCCACTGTTACACAACATCTAAGATTCTGCTCTAACATATTTTTTTTTCCATCTAATATAAAACTAATTTACCTATGGAGATGAAAAAGAATCAATGGAACTGACATTTAAATATGTGCTTATGTGCCGTAGTGAAATAAAACTTCTCTCGAGGCAAAGTACTGTAAATCGTACTGAGAGTGCTGGCAAAGTAAGGGACTTTTTGCAAGGTAAGAACAGTAAACGCTTCAATGTGAATTAAAGATTTTATATGGTATACTGATCTTGCAAACATTCATGCACATCACTTAGCAAGATGTACAGTAATTAATCAGTGGAATTTTCCTTTTCTCAGAATAACTTGCCTCTTGATAAATACTAATTCTAGCAAGTTTCCAAATTTGTGGGACTCAAAGCAGCAGTGCTATTCGTACCTGGCTACCAAAAGCATGGGAGGACACCGTGTGTATTAAAAGTGCAAAGGAAGTCTTACGTAGCAGGGGCATTCACACAAAGAAACATAAACAGATTAGCACATTCAGCTGAAGAACTGTGAATAGATCAGTTTGCTCTACAACGCTGCCATAAAACACAATCTCAAAAACTGAAAGATATTTCAAACCCAAAAGCTCTATCAGCCAAGCGCTGCTGTTCCCCAGCAGGTGTCACTGCTGGAAATGGCAATAACGGTGGCCGAGTGCTTCTGGGTTAGGAGAGACAACCGCAAAAACATAACCTATACACACATCACCAAAAATACAAGAAAAACAGAGCATAGGAAGGAGGTGAAATGGCTTCCTTTTGTACCTTTCAACCCTGAGCGGATGATAGTAGGAGACAAGTCGTCATAATTGTTCATTAAACTGATGTCTCCCGACGTGAAGCTGACAGTAAGTAGTGGCTTGGTGTTCTGCACTGGGACTGGATACGCAGCTGGTCCATCTGCAAAAACAAGGTTCTGGAGTGAGCAAAAGGCAAACAACCAGAAGTAATTACATCCAGGCTGAAATACACTGTACTTCAGCCCACCGCCATCAGGAGTGGTTCCAAGCCTTCAACTCTATCTGCTGATTTCTGCGACATCTATGGGCAAAAGCAAAGTAGGTTTAGCTAATTAGTTTGACTGCTTTTGTGAAACCCCAATGTTTTTACTTTTTGAATTTTTACTGTAGCATATCCAAAGTGATTTATGGATATACTGTTTTGTTATACAGTGGTGGTTTTCAATCTGTCTCTATTGTCAACTCCCCAAAGTGTCCACAAATCAAAAACTAGCGCTTTGGAAGGCTTCCTTGGGACCCAAGTTCAAAACCAGTGTAATAACCAAATATAATCACATGAAAAGCTATTTGTTAGATACACTTTTTGCTTGGGCAAGTGCTGGGGACTCCTCCTGAAGTCACTTCGATTATAAGAACTTCTAAGAGAACATACTGACCTTTCACAAATTACTGCATTCTAAATGTTAAGAGCTAGGCAGCAGCATGAAGAGTTACCTGCCATCCTGCCTAACAGGATCCAATGCACTTAAAGGTATAGATGAGCCCAAATGGAACACTTGGCTTTAAAATCCACTTCTGCAAAGTCTCTGCTCCTCTGGGCTTGTTTTTGAAATTCCCTTGTTCAAATACTTAATGACCAATATCACCATCTGTAGTACTCGCTGTTTAACGCTTTTTTAATTACCAGTTCTGGCAGGAGATGCCACTGGCCCCTGATAAAGTGCCTCTCAAGGCCCAGCCAGCATCTTTGCAGTCAACAAAAATGGCAGAGCCAGTTAAGAGTGGTATTGCTTCCTGAATTTGTAAAAAAGCTGATCAATAAGCACTTTGGAGAAAGACATCTAGTAATTAGCATCTCTGTGTGTATATGATTTGGTAAGAAAAACCCATCGAACTTCCAGTCCTTCCTACACATCTGTGTGAGTCAAAGGCTTGTCACCTTTGAGAGGTTTATGCTGCATCTGCTCTAAAGAAAACACATCGTGTTTGGGTAATCATTAAAATAGGCTTGTAGGCTTGTAACAAGTCCACCCACCCCCTGATTGACTCAGAAAAAGCTAGTGCATTTGGATCACTTAAGTTCTCATCTGTGTGCTCTGCATCTTCACCATCTTCCAACTGGAGCCACAGTATTTTAAAAAAGCAATGAAAAACCAATATAATTTTGTTCCTTTTCTTGCTTTAGAAGCTTGCTAGGAAATTTGAAGTTTGTTTCTGTTCTTCTAAGGTAAGAAATCTCACCCAGTACCAAAAGTGAGGCATGAAAGCCAAAACAAAACTCAGTTTTAAAAGATGCTAACATTTTACCAGATAATCACATTATCTTCTAACACTGTTTGTTAAACACACATGCTTATTATATTGACATATATACACATGATTCTGGAAAAGGTAGATTTTCGGTCTGAATCCAAATTAGAGTTAAAACTGCAAAAATTCTCAATTCAGGGGTTCAGGTCTGAGATGCAAATTCAGAATTATTTCTAGCTATTTTTTCTAGCTAATTTAAATTTTTCATTGTAGAGTCACTGTTATATTAATTTACTTCTTCATTTAGTTCAGACTTTATACACAGGAACACAGAAACAGCTTACCTAGATCTTATAGACTAGTCAACAGCAGCATTAACAAGAAGTATTAGCATGACTTGAATAAGAAGGATGGGGCTGACTGTGCATGGATACCGAGGCCTTCTAGGTCCTGGTTACTGATCATTTCCAAAGAGTTTAAAACCAAAACATTTCATCCAATGAGTTATATTTATACTTAAGGGGAGGGAAGGATTTCTTCCTGACCCTCAAACTTGCTAAGTGCTCTGAAGCATGGCAATTAGTAATTCCGACAGCTCCAGTCACCCTTCTTCTACTCTGTGTAACTGCAAGAAATATTTTCATTTCCAATCCTTCTATGGAATTTATTGAGCTCTTTATGTCAGGACTATCAAGGATGGGACTATAACGATGAGCATGATCTCTGTTTCATAGGATTTCTTTAAAATTAAAAATGTAGTACTTTCTCCTAGTGTCTACTACTGGTGTATTTTCACATGAACCTATATATTAACACATTAACTTCTGTGACTGCACTCTGACCACCTCCATGCATGTGAACCATTGCAATACCTCACATCTGCTCATCAGTGAAACCTGATATGTCCCCATCAAGCATTTTTCACTCACCCTCACTGAAAACTTTGAGCTTTGTGGCATTATCTCATTTGTGCAAACAGATGAGGTATGACTTGCAGCAAGCAACGCAGCCAGCGAGGCTGGTGGGAGAGCAAGGAACTCTCCTGTACCAGCCCTCTGCTCCATCCCCCATGCTACCTCCACAGGAACACACCATCTTTTGGCCTCCATCAGCGTGAACCTGTGGCCATCCTGCTGTTTTAGTACAGCATGACAACTCCCTGGCATTCGAGATGTCTTCATGAGCACCTGCAAAGCTGAAACAGAAGGATGTGCACACAAAACTACCTTGCGGTGGGGAATAGTCATCGGAGTCCGTGTCGCTCTCGCTGCTGTCCTCCACCAGGAAGCTGGGGTAGTTCCAGGACATGCTGAGGATGCCATCTGACTCGTGAAGGAGCACATGGGCCAGCATTCGGCCATGGCAGTCCATGACAATAACCTGTCCATCAGCAGTGCCAAACAGTACCTGAAAATAACAGAACAGCCCTCAGTCCCATCAAACATCAGCCACTGGACCCTCTTTCAAAGGTATCTTGTAATTAACTAGCTAAGCTGGAAATTAATTGAAAGCAAAGCAGTCAGGGCTGTGAAATGGTGCCACCATAGGACACCACAACCGAATATGTATATAAGGAACGAAGTCAAAACAGCAGGGTCTAGAGGTGGGTTCCTAAAATCTGTGAGCAAGTAATGCTTCACGGTGGGGTGCATTTTGTTCAGTTTAATATGAGCCATTGCACTTTATCTGAACTAGGCCATTACTACCACCAAAGTGAGCTGTCAGAATGGCTACCACAGACTCTGCAATATTCTCGGATTATACAGAAACCTCTAAAATTTCTGGCAGAAACCATTGTATGCATCAGTCATAACAATATCAAAAGGCACAGCTGACAGAAAAGAGATCCTAGCAGAGATTTCAAACAGCTTGTGAGAAATAGAAAGCTGAATAGAGGAGGACAGTTGATGAGCTGAGAGAAGGTGGGAGAATGTCTTCCAAAAACAGAGGCAAAACACAATATGATCAATCAACTGGAAGTAGATCATTTATAGCCCAAGAGGAAGGCAGTATGTTACACATTCAGGAAGAGATGAAGAGGAGCTTCTACCCACCATTTCAAATACAAAATGGATAACACAAGGTTTTTTTTCTTGCCCCTAAACTACTCCATAGCCAATGTGTGCTGACTGGAACCTAAAATTTCTCTTTCATAATTATTTTTTGTCTTGAGGCTTTAAGCAAGTTAAGATCTTGCATATTTGATGAATTTTAGAAAAACATCAGGAAACAAGGATTAATCCACAAAACGATAAATGCATTAGCCAAGGCTGCTGCTACCACGTAATTCCATACAAGGTAAATATGTTTTCAAGCAAGTTCAAAGGCACTCATCAACTGGAAAACTAGCCAGCATTAAAAATGAAGCTAAAAGGAAAGGAAGGGCAAATATCATACTTGTCCTTCAGTCTACCAACTATTTCTGGTGCTTGTAAATTTAAGATTCTAACAATTATATGCTCAGATCAAAAATTCATCTAGCCTTGTATCTTATCTCTCACAGTGGTCAAGTGTTTGGGGAAGAGTAAGAGAACAGGATGCACTGAGAAGGCACCTCCCATGCACAGTCATGTACTTTCAGGCAAAAAAACACTCCTTCTTCTTTGAATATTGATAATTTGAAACCTTTACCTCTTAACACTAAAAGAAATATAGAATAATTGTTCCCTACTTACATTCTCTACATTGGTCACAATTTTATAGGCCTCTATTATATAATCTCTTAGTCATCTCTTTTCCAAGCTGAAGGATCATAGCCTACTTAGAATCTCCCTGTACAGTTGTTGTTCAAAGCCTCCAATCACCCTTGTTGACCTCTGTTGTCAGAGGTCTTCCTTTCTAACCTTCCTTCTGAGATGTCGTGCCAGACTTGCAGCATTCAAACTGTGTATTATATCACACTTATACAATAGTGCTCACCTAAGAAGCCATTGTCACGGTTGCACTTGCGAAAGTTTCAGAAAGGAGGCATAGCTTCAAAGATAAGAAGTACTCGATATTTTTCTATGATCAAGGTGATGATCAGAAACACAGAAGGTTGTAAACTAGAATAGCAGTTTAACAGAGGAACTGCAGTGAAGTCATTAAAATCTTAAGAAAATCAATGGAGCTACTTCACATTAACAGAAGCAATGAAAAAACCGGTATCTGGCCTCCTTAACTATAATCACTATATTTTACAAATATTTTTATGCTAAACATCTGCTGGTTAACAGTGGCGAAAGTTTGCTACAAGCTTCAGATTACTATTCTTCGATATAAAAGCAAGAACTCGAGCTTTGTTCATCTCACAACTCCCTTCCCTTTTGGCCCTTTATTCTACTCTTCTCCCACTTGTACCATCCCATTTCCTTTCACACTGTTCATTATGTCAACTGTTTTTACGTGCGTAATCAATGCACAACCATTTTCACTCTGCTTTCAGAACGTAACCATTCTCGTTCAGATCTCTACAAAACAAACTTCTACCAAGCCAAAATCCTACTGGTTGTCATTGCTAGCTTCTCAGACCACTTTCAACCTACTCTATAGATTAGTTTTTTACCAGTCTCCTAGGAGTTTTATAACTGCAAAACACCCAGAGAGAGGAGGTGAAACTCTCTATTGTTTCTGAAAATGGCAATATAAGAGTTCTGCCTCCTAAAATCCTGTAGAAACACTTTATAATTGGGTAGGAATAAAATGTTGGGACTCGTCACCTGGAGTTCAGTCTCATCTCAATCTAAAGCTAATTCTTTCAAGCAGCACTGCCCCAATTCATGTAAAATTACAAGGTCCCACAGTAATTTCCAGTTCCGATCAGAACAGCTGCATGTGGGCATCTTAATTCTTGCACTGGAACCTGAGAGAGCTCTTTAGCAACCTAGAAATGTCAGAGGGCACTCTTCATCTCTTTAGCCAGGCTATAGGTTTCAAGAAGCAGCTTTAAGTTTCGGGGTTATTGTAGTAATACAACCTTTAAGATGAAAGCATTTATCACGCTGATAGTCCTGCCGGTTGAACTCCTGCTGAAGCTGTAAAAATGTCTAATGGTGTTATCATCCATAACACTACTCAAGTTATAAATGCCACGCTCAAGTTACTTATGTCAGATGAATAAAACTCTCTTGACCTTCAGAAAAAAGGTTGAGCCACAGGGTACGCCTGAAGGATTCAATGGAGAAATTAAAAGGTTGTATTTCAGATGCGTAAATTCATATTTTTCTAGAAGGTCTGAGGGAATGTTGGAAAAATGTAATGAACAAGTTAGTTACTGCAGTTTGTTAACCTTTCAATACAAAAACTAAACGATAATAATAGTAATTAAAAAAAAATCCCAAGTACTTATTCTGAAGTGGTTCTTTGGCCCCTTGTTCTTCACTTGTCTCATCTCCTCTCCTTTCATACTGTTCAACTGTTTGTACATGCATTACCACTGGTAGAATTGCATTTGTAGAATTAGGCATTATATGATAATAAAATACCTAAAATACCCAATACATTTAAAGTGTGAGTCAGTTACACAACATAAATACATTATTTCTTTACAAAACATATTAAAAGTAATGAATCCTGCACTATAGTGAAACTGTGGCTGATTAAAGGTCATACAAATGCAGAGCAGTCTTCAACGGTGCCCTGATGCTGTATGCTTTGAAGGGAAAACTGTGATAAAGAGCACTGGGATAATTCACACAGTTTTCTAAACGCATCAAGAGCTGAAAGTTGGGTTCAGTCTTGAAATATGTGTCTGGGTTCTTCACGAAATCCAAGCTTGTGGCGATTCCTAATTATTATAACAAATCCAAATACTGGAAAAACACCTTTCTCTGAAATCCGCAGACCTCTAAACCTCTGTGGCAACTTGTGACGAATTTTAGAAGCTAGTTTTGGTAAATAAAAAGGTTTTTCATCTAAAGGTTTTTCAACTAAAAATAGTTTTAAAACTATTATCCATGAAACTATCATTCAAGATTGCAATCCCCTTAACTGCCCAAGATTTCAAAGACTCTTCAATTAGCAGTCTGAAATACACCAATTCCTAAAAGACATGGTAATCAAAAGATGGGGTATTCTGCTCTGAAGCATTCGTCTCATGCAGAGATGAATATCAGAACAGTCAAGAGCTAAAAAATTCAGTCCAAGAGGAACAACTCGAACCTGTTCAGTGACTTTGCTATGTGCTGATCTGTTGTGCTGAACTGCCACTACTCCTGTAAGGTCCGTAGTGATGCCGTAATGTGTCTGGACCAGATACAGTACTAGCAGAAAATGGTTTGGCAGCACCGAGATCAACAGAGCTACAATGGAGTGACCAAAGACCCGCTGCACTGAAGGTCCAGCTCAGGAGGCCCACTACTTTGTAAGAGAACTATAATTTACGAACAGTGATGTTAGTTTTGCACAAAACACATTTTCTTGCTGTTTAATTTGGTTTAATGTAAGTAAATTGAACTCATCAACAGTAAGAATGTTCAAGCCTTATGCTAATTTGAATATACTAGCCCAGCAGGAAAGGAGGAGATCCTGCCATCTCACCATAACTGATTATATACAGTAGCTGAGAAAATGAAATTGTTATGATTTATAGACTTAAGTGAAGCTGTGCTGATTCACATCTGCAGGGAACCTAGCCACTGTCCATTCCTGCACCTTTGCCTGTCCTCATTGTCAAAGAAGCTTTCCAGAATTACAGCCACTTTGATTTTTATAGTAACCGAGGATAATCCAATCCCAGCAATAATGTATTCAATAACTTGATGTATATATGAGGTGTAAACCCAGAATTATTTCCAATTTCAGGTTTTGGTTGTACAAACTGAACGGTCAATACTTTTACAGAAAAGTATTGATTAAATATGATGCTCCCTTCATGACATTTAGTACTAACACTGAAGGTTTCTAATGTTGCTGGTTAAACAAAACTCACAGAAAATCTGATCAATGTATTTTCGGAACATGGGCTGTCATTCTGTATCAGGGCAAAAACCTTTGACTGAAGCTCAAGTTGAGGTATTAGAAGCTGGACTTGCTATAGCTACTGGAAGAACTATAAAGCCATTGGAAGCTACTTCAGGACAGCACTTCTAATGTGATGCTAGAAGGCTGGAAAAGGAACATTTGCTTTACTCCTGTTGGCCCAGGATTTTTAAAACAACCTCTTTTTACAAAGAATGTACATCTGACAACTGAGGGAAGTAAAACAACTCACAGACTCTGCTAATTAAAACAGCATTGAAAATCAATCTAGTAAACCCCATCCTAGTATAATTTATTTAAAACCCAGAATTTTCACAGGAAGTCAGAACTTGCCTTGTAGGACTATGTAAGGTGCATTAACAGATTGCATTTAAATTCCTGGATACACTGAAATGTTCTGAAAATTAATGTCATCTGTCATGAAACCTCAGGTGCTTAATCTTCCCTGAGCTGTTGCCAGTAACTCCACTGAGCAATTTTTTGCGTTATATCTCCTCCTTCTCCCATAGGATAGGTGGCAGGTGGAAGGACACAGTGACCACACAAAGTTTTTCCAGGAAGTGACTGATCACACTAGAAAGGCAAAGGGTTAAAGGTGTCATAGAAGTTGCTTACTGGACCAGTCCCTGAAACTGAGCTCTACTGGACATGAAATACTCAGGCCTTCTACAGCCCTAAGTCATGCAAATAACTGTATGTAGCCTGTAAATGTTACTATCTCACAATAGTAACTATTTTAAACAGCAGTAAGTATTTTAAACTAAAAAAAAATCACTTTCAATGACACATGCAAAGATACCTGAGGGACTAGTGAGTCATGATCTCCCTCTGGAAGAAACATCGTACCTAGGTCTTTTCAGACCAGTTTGCAGGTGTTTTGTGATTCCAAGTTCAATTTTTGCTTTAAACAGTTGCAAGGTGCAGATGTAAATGTTATTTGCACATTTCTTGAATATTCCTAAATCCTTTTCTAAATGTATTGCAGAAAAATAGTACTGCCCTTCAAGCCTCAGGACAGAGACGTGATTATTTCTGCTAGCAGCTAAATTAGTTCGCGTGCAAGATCCTTCATAATTTTTGCATGTGCCAGTTGGACAGAGGGACTTGCTGCATTTCAAACTAATCTCTTGCAGTATCCCCTTTTAATTTCCTCAGACTCAGTGAGGAGTCTCTTAACAGTGAAGTAGTAGCCCAGGGCAGAAAACCATGAATGATCTCACAAAAACTTACGCTTTTGGTTTTTAACATTCTCCAGGGATGTACTTCCAAAGTTTGAAGGATTCCTCTACCCACTTTGCAAACATTGCTCTTTCAGCATTTTGTTTTGCTCTTTGCTTCGTGGTACCTTTTCCGTGTGGCACACACGTCTGCTGAAACCTTGCTGTTGTTGTACCAGGCAGTATGAAGGCTGCCACTGACAGCTTACCCTGCGTGCCTCTGCAGCTGCATCTGCAGCCGCCTCGTCCAACGTTCTGGTTCACTGACATTCCCCTTTTCAAAGTTGAGACCTGTCTTTACGCATTTTCCTTCAGCCTCCTGCCTCATCTCCCTCCAAAGGAAAAAGTTAGCACTGCACCTCAGAAATGACATTCTGAAAAAATGCTAATAAGGCCAACCGCGTTTGCATTGTCAGAAGCTGCTGGGCAGTTCAAGGAAGCTGCATTAGTTCTGTTTGCCCTGATTTACCCATCTGGACAAACATTAGCAGTCATGACAGGAACAACTTCACAGTTGTCACCATAATGCCATCATAATAATAGAGATAAATCTATTTTGCTGATCCAAAATTAACTGAACTACAAACTGATTAATATACAAAATGATAGATCAAACTTTTATTTATGCAGGTAGGCTTAGTAACATAGGAAATACTTGGAAAATTATTACCTTTAAATATTTTCATTCATTAGCTGAACAAAAAAATGTCAGTCTTGCAAAGGCTGATTAGAACATTTTGCAGTCCATTTAGCTGTGGTATTAGAATTTGCTTTCCTTGTGCTCTTCTTGTTTACTGTTTCTCCATCAGAAAGCAGGAGACAGTGCAGCAGCCACGTCTTAGCATACATTAAGAAGTAAAAGTTTCTTTTTTCTCAGTGTGGTATTTCTGGCTTTCCTTTTTACCTCAAAATGCAGAGAGAGAGAGAGAACCAGAGAAAGGGAGACAGCTGCTCTCTTGCTGAATACTTTTTATTTCCATTAAAAATTCAACCACTGCAAAATGATTTCTTGAACTGACACAAAATGAGACATCACCACAATTCACACACAAGCTCGGGGGGAAAGCACTAGTTTTTTTTCTTTGAGTGCCTTTATGTCTGAAAAAACTGAGAAGAATTTTTGTTTCCTTCGGACATGAGGAGTTAGCAGCCCCACACATGGATGATACACCACGAGATCATCCAGCTAACTGCACACACACAGAGCAGTGAAATTCTCACTGGAGACCATTAATGCTTTCAAAAGCACTGGTTTAGTTGCCTACTTCAGGCTTGTTCCTTCTCTCTCTTACAAAGTCCATAGGGTCTACATAACTATTATGAAGCCCTCAGATGAGAAAACAAAGTAAATACACTGGAGATCTTGGTGACAAATCCATTCAATAAATCCTGAAATACTAAAACCTGGGGATTCAAACCACACTGACTTTCTCTCTAAAATAGGATAACATAGCTGAATTGCTGTAAATGAGATGCAGCCTTGCACGCCGTTTCAGGAGTCAAAAATGTAAGTAGTCTCAAAACCAGAATTTCAAGCTATACAACTACTCTGGACATGTGGGGATGGAAGCAATCGTCCAGGCAAAGATAATGTAATTTGAAAGCATTCTGGTAAGTCACAGAAAGACTGATTATTATATGCTCCTGAAATTATACCTGGACTAATTCTGACTTGTGTATTTCCAGGGACAGACATTTCTATATTCTTTCTTTACTTTTGAGACATTTTTCAAGAAAGCATCCTATAACAATTAGATTTTTAAGTGAAAACAGTTGCCCTTCTATATAATGTTTACTGAATTAACAATATGCCTCAGTTTACGTTAGACGTGGAAAAGAGTTGTGTGTTTTTTTTAAACTTGTGTCAGGTTTCAAACCACATTCAAAGTAGTATGCAAAATGAACAAAAAGCCAGCAGCTGGAACACCTTCTGCAGAACATCTTCTGTAGCTTTCAACATGGACAGGACTCCGAGCCTGGACCACTGAGCTCCCACAGCAGAAGTACTCTGGAACGCTTTTCAAGCAGCACCATTTTCTGATTTCTCATTAAACTCTGCCAGGAAAGTGCACACAGGTCTACAAAAACACATTCTTCACATATATCCAATTATATATAGCAACAAAAACAACTCTTTGGTACTGTTAGGTGGGAAAATGCCGTTAGTTTTACCAACAACCACTCAATCATACAAAAAAGTCAACTGATATACTTGGCAGTCTCCTGCATTGTTCCCAAGGCAGGCTTTAGTTATTTCCTGCCAGATATGTTGACTGCTGAAGCTAAAATTTCCTTCAGAGTTTTTAGAAGTCCGAGAGTTTCTGCTGGGGTTTTGTGGTTTGTTTTTTTCCCTAATTGAAAATGGTATTACTTAGCAACAAGGATCGCACACTCAACCAGTGAAAATGCAATACAAAGCAGTTTAGAAGCAACATCCTTGCTGTTTTGAATTTCATAATACAAACCCAAGAAGACCTTGGGTTAAGCTATATGCTAATGGAAGCCAGCCCCTCAACTTCTGCATTCTCCTTCTAGGTCTTGGGTGCTGGCAGAGAGTCACTCTCAGTGTGGTCAGGAAATACGTAGAATGAGTAAGGTCAAGTATAACCGAGTCAACATGGAGATAGGCTGAGTAATAAACTGTTACCAAAATGAGGCGCTGAAGAAGAATGACTACCCTCCTAAAAGCGAGGAAAGCAGGGAAGGATTAATCCCTATTCAGCTGATGCAGTCGCCAACAATCCCTCAGTGTCTGAACACAGACAAGAAACTGGCTCCTGAACAAAGAGCAGAGAGCTCAAGTTGAATCCACACAGGATGAAACACTGATGGGAAAGGTTTTGGAGAATAAAGAGATACTGCTCCCACTTTCCATTGGCACACACTCTCTTTTTGTCAAATCAATGAAAAGACCATGTGATATCACTTTCCAAAAATACCACCTTTCATCTCCAGTTTACTATGAAACTTGGTCTTGCTTTCCCCAACCAGACCTAGTGGAGAAATCCACAAATCTCCTCCTCCAGATGCAATCACTCTAATCCTCCTTCCCTGCACCAAGGTTTCAGACTATTCACAGGCTTGAACACATCTGACCCAAGTTCAAGACCCCATTGGGCTCTTGGTGGTCTTACTAAGTTCCAAAAAATCGATGGATGAAGTCCCAGTCGTAATAAAGTTTACATTAACCACTCTGGCAGCTACATTTCTTCTGAACTGAAAAGACCACAAAGCTCTGGATGAACCAAAGGGGTCCTGCGGTCAAAGCGTTCTTAGCCAAGTGGCTCTGGCAATGGAATAACACAGACTGTTTCTGAAAAAAGCTGTAAACCTCTCATAGTTTGGAGAGTTTTTGCTCTGTAAGAATTACACTTCCACTCACATGCCCCCTCCTGACCAACTCACAATCTGAATGAACAAATTAAAGCAATTTTCCTACTTTACATATGACTTCTCCTTAGAAATAGAGCAACTTCTTGCAAAAGGTGCCATTTTTCCCCTCAACTGCCTAAAAAGTAGCGTATGTGCTGCTACTTTGCACAGGTTCACTGCAAATCCTCGTTTTTACTATTTGCCCCTACAGCTGAAGCATAACACAGTGCTTTGCAGAAACACAGTTTCAAATAAGTACTCCCTGTCCCAAAGAACTAAAGACTTCAGGCTATATGAGCATATCTTTCTGTACAAGTGTCAGCAAGGTGAAAGGAGAGGCAAATGACTTTTTTCCTGGCACTTCCCACACAGAGACCGGTCATGTTTCTTTTCACGCTCATCTTTACTTTGCTGAATCAAACACTGATGGTCCAAAAATGTAAAACAGTACCGGGTATAAAAATGCTAAGTGGACACATTAACTGAATAGCACAACAAGTCTTCAGCTCTCCCTTCACCTCTGGTTTGTCACTGCCATTGACATCCTTCCTTTCCCAAGGGAGGGGAAGATGTGGTAGAGTACACAGAGCTTAACAAACCCCAGATTCTGGTCAACTAAAATAAGAATATTGTGCCCTATCCGAGTGTGTTGGGTTTGAGTGGCAAGGTTTTGGTAGCGGGGGGGCTACAGGGGTGGCTTCTGTGAGAAGCTGCTAGAAGCTCCCCCTGTGTCTGATAGAGCCAATGCCAGCCGGCTCCAAGACGGGCCCGCCGCTGGCCAAGGCCAAGCCAGTCAGCGCCTCTGTGATAACATATTTAAGAAGAAGAAAAATACTTAGAGGGAGAGAGTTTTTGCAGCCAGAGAGAGGAGTGAGAAGATGTAAGAAACTCTGCAGACACCAAGGTCAGTGCAGATGGAGGGGGAGGAGGAGCTCCAGGCGCCGGAGCAGAGATCCCCCTGCAGCCCCTGGTGAAGGCCATGGTGAAGCAGGCCGTCCCCCTGCAGCCCATGGAGGAAGGATGAGGGGGTGTAGAGATTCCACCTGCAGCCCGTGGAGGACCCCACGCCGGAGCAGGTGGAGGCACCTGAAGGAGGCTGTGGCCCGTGGGAAGCCCACGCTGGAGCAAGTTCCAGGCCGGACCGGTGGACCCGTGAAGAGGGGAGCCCACGCCAGAGAAGGTTTGCTGGCAGGACTTGTGACCCCGTGGGGGACCCCACGCTGGAGCAGTTTGCTCCTGAAGGTCTGCACCCCATGAGAGGGACTCCATGCTGGAGCAGGGGAACGATGAGAGGAGTCCTCCCCCTGAGGAGGAAGAAGCGGCAGAAACACCGTGAGATGAACTGACCGTAACCCCCACTCCCCGTCTCCCTGTGCCGCTGAGGGGGGGAAGGTTGAAGCCGGGAGTGAAGTTGAGCCCGGGAAGATGGGAGGGGTGGGGGGAAGTGTTTTAAGAGTTGATTTTATTTTCTCATTCCTCTACTCTGTTTTGCCTAGTAATAAATTAGATGAATTCCCTCTCTAAGTTTGGTCTGTTTTGCTCGTGACGATAATTAGTGAGTGATCTCTCCCTGTCCTTATCTCGACCCACAAGCATTTCGTTATGCCTTTTCTCCCCTGTTTGGTGAATGAGGGGAGTGAGAGAGCGGCTCTGGTGGGCACCTGGCCCCCAGCCAGGCTCAACCCACCACAGCGAGTTTCATGTCGGATCAAGGTAAAGAGTTACAAGACACACTGTTGAGGGTGATCTGCACATCCTAGTACACTGTGTAACCAAGAAGATGCAGAAATCCACTCAGCCATTCATTTTTTGCAGTAACAAACATCAAATACCTTGTCTACAAGGATGAGCAAAACATTAAAACAGTTGTATTCCTCCTTTCAGACAGAGTCATTAAGGGAAAAAATTATTTGCAAGAGTCATCTGAAACAGTGTTGACATGAAACACTGCAGGAGCTACTGAGCTACTGAGAAAACATGAGCCATGATGTTGTCAGCACATAAACATCCCCCATGTTACCGCCCTCATGACTAGAACAAATAGCACCATCTCGTCAGCTCTCTCAGTGTCTTGCCACTACAGGCTGGATGAAGAGCATCAAGGGAAAGATTTGGCGAGGCACAGATGAAGCGAGTGGGAAGACGAAAGCACATTGAAGCATCACCTTGTTGCTCTGCTCCTTCAATCACCCGCTCAGTAACTGTGAAGTACTGACTAGGGCTTCTGGCAGGAAAATCCTTGCCTGGAATAAACCCACAGAGAGATGCCACAGCTCCTGAAGCTGTGGATGAACCTTAGAGACTCCAGGGAGAACATCCTTGTTCTCCACCCTCCCCAAAACTCAAGGAAAAGCCTATAAAGTCCTCAGCTGAGCACTGAAACCCATGGTGTAGCTGCTCATTGCTAGGGAGAAAAGGAGAGCACAATGTATCAAGCTATTTGATTCTTCCTTCCTTCTTTTTGGAAGCCGTATTCTCAACAGAATGATGCATGAAAACCTACTTAAGATAAAAAGGCAACGGAAAGACAATGCTAATAAAACTATGCATAGACATCAGGAAAAAAGAAAAAAAAGAAAAAAGAAAGAAATCTATTATTTTGGAAATAGCTGCATAATGCAGCTTTAAAACAGCCTAATAAAAATACACGGGAGAAAGAAAGGCTAACTAGCATTTAAAATTCACATTACTTTTTCACACAAAATCTGTCTGTCACTATTATGTGGCATCATAAAAATCAAGTCACCAAGCAAAGAACAAAAACAAAGTGTTACTGGCTTCCAGCATGTATAAGTATATAAAACAAGAATACAAAATCTCCACAAAAAGATTTAAATATTTTAAGTATATATAAAAACCTCACATATTTTGTCTATAAAAGGATGCGACAGGATAGTAAACATTCACAGAACCCTCAGCACAAGTGAGCAGAAATCATTAATTTTAATAGCAAGTCTGCCACAAAAGTTGAAATGTTTCTAAAAATAGTCCAAAACATTAAAGACAGTTAAGCTGTGGTGGGTGTTGTTTATCTGTTTGTTTTATATAACATGTGGATTTATCTTAAAAGACAAATGAAGTCTCCTCCCTCTGTCCCCTTTTTGCATTTTAATGGTACTGCTCGATTACGCAGCATGCAAAGTTAAACCCCTTATATGCGATTTAACCATTGTCTGGAGTCCTTGTGGCTTGAATAAACTGCCTAGTTAATTAATGACACTTCTTCAATGCTATAAAAAGCCTCTAGCCATTTTTCCCAGTAATCTGAGTAATTCATCCATCAATGAAAATAAATCTTTCAGTTCTTCCTCAAAGACTGTATCTTACAGTGCAATTCTGAGTGGCCCTAGTCATTGTAAACATCGATGTAAGGTCATTTGATAGTCTCTGCACCCAGAATTGATGGGGAAAAGATGCATTTTTACATGTTAAGACACAAAAATACAGAAATTCCCTGGCATTTTAAAGGCCCCTTCACATGAACCTCTAAAGATCCTTAACAGGAACAAGAAGTGTTCTAATAAAGACCAAAATAATTGCTTACACTTTCAAATTTTACAGACTGTAATTTTTCTCATTTTGTCCTTCCTTCCCTTCATTCATAATAATTAAAGTAAATATTTGCCTTCCCTATACTGCCCCAGTTGCCAGTTTGTAGCTCCCTTTCATCATTCTGTCAACTCATTAGAAGGCTGTTTTCAAGAGGTTTTTTCCACCACACGGCTAGATGTCTGAGCATAATTAAACTTGATCAGAGCGACTCCTGCAATAGCAAGGACTGCCTGAATCAGATGTGCACTACAGCACCTGATTAAAACCATAATGGTAGAGTAAACAGAAGCACAAACTCCTCATTCCAGAGCAGCAGGGAAAAAAAGACGTGAGAAGATGACAGCATGGCCCAAACAGATGCAACATTTTCAAAGACTTATAAATTCCTTATTTCTAAGACATGTTCTGGAAGCTAGGTAAGGCTAGCTTCTAGGTATCCCTACTTTCACCTTAGCAGTTGTTTAAAACAACTATTTCCCTGAAAAGGTGGTAGCAACTGCAAATCATAGTCCACAGATAAAAATGGGACGATCGAAAAGCAGACTATACTTTAATGGATTTATTAGTTAAATAAATATGCCGGGGACCAAAGCCACACCAAAACAAAGGAGCCTGAGAGCCAAGTTCATGAAATGCCTGGTGCCACCAGTAACCATTTGACAGTGCTTCTTGTTAATTAGGTCCTACCTCCTCGTGAGAATTGTGCCGTAGCTCCTACCTCACGGCAGCCACTTGGCACAACACAGCGCCAATCCTTTCAGGGACATGTAAGACACCAAATGCTTTATTAGCACACAGATCCCTCCCGACTACTCTGCTGGACCCAAAAGGTAGCACGCATCCCCTCCTTCATGTGAAGCTCCTTTCTGCATCCTGGGCTCCATCCTGAAGCACTGCAGGCAGGGTGAAGGAGGTGAAGCCTGCCCCTGCATCGTGCCTGTCAGGGAAAAAAGATGCTAAAGCATCTGTGGTTGCTATGGGAGTAGGGATGGCGAGCACCGGGAGCTAACAGCGTAGAAATTGTCTTCCTGCATAGCTACTGCAAACTAGAAAAGATTTTAAAAAACCCAACATACAGACCTCCTGCACCCACTCTGTGTTTTGAGACAAATCGGTTTCATCTGCTACTGGTCTCTCAGGTTTTCTTCCAGTGTCTCCAAAGACCGTGCGGTGCACATGGTATCTGTTCCTAACACTGTGCTTTTTTCTTCCACCAAGAGCAGAATTTTGTATGATCGGACACAGAACAGGCTGAAACTTGGGGCCTGTACTTACACATTCTTAGTACTAACGCATGTTGTGTTGTGATGGGACCACATACAATAGTTAATGTTGTACCCACTAGGTTGCAAATCAAATCAGCTAACTGCTTGTATACCTATTTTCAAAGTCAACAGGAGGAAGTGTGCTGGCAAAGTTCACACGTACCTCTTGTCTGTCATGTCCTGGCCAAAGACAATCCTGGTCAGTCCCTGAATTTTCACAAATAAAAGCTTACAACAGGAAAGAGGATGGGGGGAAAACAGGAATGGGCTCTTACAGCTGTCAAAAAAGTCTAATAATTTACACCAGCTGAGATGCAGGGAATAAATATATAGATTAATAGCACCTCTTGGGATAATCAGGAATTAAAATATATTCATTCATTTTCATCACGGCTTCCCTCTACTGGAGAGTGATTTCCTTCTGATTACCTTCTCACACGCAGAAGCAGCAACAGAAACAACCCTAGTGAAGTCCAGGGAATTACACTATATTGCTATAAACGAGGATAATCAGACCCCTCTACAGTTCTCGTTCAGTTCTCTGACACTGCCTTTCTCACATCATGAACAGAGATAAACCTCTTTAATAGGTAAAATCTAGGAGAAAGAGAGGGAGAGGATGGCCTGAGGGCAGCAGAAATTGATAGGAAAACGTCACTAGGTGCTGAGCAAGCACACAGCAGAGGAGATGAAGTGCTGGAAAGATATTTTATATGACTTGTGGGCTTAGGAAAAATCCTCAATTACTTATTGACTTTGCTTCTATAATTATAAATAAACCCTTTGGCTAGATGAGCCAGAAGAAATTCAAGTTTTTCTCACTTGGGAAGTCATTCAATCTACTTGGTATGTACACTCCCTCTTTGCAAACAAGAGTGGTACGACACCACAGAACTGTCTCAAGGCAGGGTATTCTCCAGTATTTCAAATTTACTTTTCTTTTCAAATTTACTTTTCATCCCTACATAAGTCCTCTCACCAGAAATTACTCCACACGACCCTGAGGAAGTAGGCTCTACTGCAGCCTCTTGTAGCCTTGAAAAAAATATTTAAAAAACGAGAAAGGAAGGTTACACTCCTGAGCGATCCCATCTGTCTGAATTTAACTCAAGTGTGGCACTCTGCTCGAGATACAGAGGACCCAGTCCTGCAAAGTCCTCCTATGGTGTGTATTTGCTTATTATCCTCAAGAGGCCATTGGTATAATGGGGCTCTGTGCCTTGGCCAGACATGTGCTCTGGTTATAGTGTACAAGAGCAGGAAACAACTAAATGAGGTCTACAGAAACACAATGGAAGAAAAAATTAACTTCTAGTTCTCTGCAATACAAATGCAGAATGACAGTCAAAAGGCCTATGTATTGAATTAGCTGAAGAAGCCCATAGCTCCACGTCCAGACTCAAGACGTGGGTGTGAACCATAGTAAAAATCTGCCAATGACTTTCATGAGATGATCATAGAATGGTTTGGGTTGGAAGGGACCTTAAAGACCATCCAGTTCCAACCCCCCTGCCCATGGGCAGGGACACCCTCCACTAGATCAGGTTGCCCAAAGCCCCATCCAACCTGGCCTTGAACCCTGCCAGGGAAGGGGGCATCCACAGCTTCTCTGGGCAACCTGTTCCAGTGCCTCACCACTCTCACAGTAAAGAATTTCTTCCTAACATCTAATCTAAATCGACCCTCCTTCAGCTTAAAGCCCTTGTCCTATCACTACATGCCACTGTAAACAGTCCCTCTCACCTTTCCTGTAGGCCCCTTTCAGGTACTGGCAGGCTGCAATAAGGTCTCCCTGGAGCCTTCTCTTCTCCAGGCTGAACAACCCCAGCTCTCTCAGCCTGTCCTCATGGGAGAGGTGCTCCAGCCCTCTGATCATATTCGTGGCCCTCCTCTGGACTTGCTCCAACAGATCCATGTCCTTATGTTGGGGGTCCCAGAGCTGGACGCAGTACTCCAGGTGGGGTCTCACCAGAGCAAAGTAGAGGGGGAGAATCACCCCCCTCGACCTGCTGGTCACGCTTGTTTTGATGCAGCCCAGGCTATGGTTGGCTTTCTGGACTGCAAGTGCACATTGCTGGCTCATGTTAAACTTCTCATCCAACACTCCCAAGTCCTGCCCAGCCTATAGTCGTGCTTGGGATTGCCCTGACCCATGCGCAGGACCTTGCACTTGGCCTTGTTGAACTTCATGCAGTTCGCACAGGTCCACCTCTCAAGCCCATCAAGGTCCCTGTGGGTGGCATCCCTTCCCTCCAGCATGTTGACTGCACCACACAGCTTGGTGTCATTGACAAACTTGCTGAGGGTGCACTTGATGCCACTTTCCACGTTGCCGACAAAGATGTTAAACAGTGCCAGTCACAAAGATGTTAAACAGTGCTGGTCTGACGCATCATCTGACGACATATACTGAGAAAGTGCTGCAGTCAACTAGATTGTATCAACTGTCCTATGACTCACAGTAAGTTTGTCCCCAACACACAAGGAGAGCTCAAGAAATCCTTAAGAACAACAGAGCCACAAGAATAATTACACCATTCTCTTCCTAAAAGAAAATGCAGCACAGTTGCATCTAGTATTAATAAAATCAGCCAATAACTTCCTCAGGTCAAAGCACGTACCAAATCAGTTAAAAGACAGAAATATATATGCTCATCTTCTGCAAGACTGTACCCTGGCCATCTTTCCAGCTCTCATCCCATCTCTATGCTCTCGAAAGGCTTTGGGAAGCATTAACCACGGAGTTTCAACCACAGGTGGCATGAGCCACTACTTCAGGTGCTTTAGTTAGAAGCCCGCGTCAAGCACAGAAAGGACATAAAACTGGAGGCCATACACGCTCTGTAGCTCCAACCATTTCTTGCCTCCAACAGAAAGATGGTGGTAGGAAATTACTCTCCTCTTGCAGAGCTGCTACAGAGCCATGGTGAGGAGTGACAGAGGTGATAGCCAACTGGTGTTGAACAGACAGGAGAAAAGATGGAAAATGAGTCTTGAAGAAAAGAGGAGGATGCATGCAGCAGAGGACTGAGGGAGAAGGTTAAGAGAACTGAAGAATGAGATGACCAGACAGGCTGTATTGAGCAAATTTTTATCAGGACAATAGAAAACTGATACTTAACAATACATCCCCCTTGGAAATTTAACTCTCCAAGTTAATTGTGTTAAAGGTCATGGGACCATGGAGCGTAATGTTTTCCAGGAATACTTTCATTAGCAATCTTCATGGTGCCAGAGGGATGACGAAAAGAATAGTATGAATTATAAATTTAAATTTTGACATTTATCTTTGACTCACTGTACAGACAAACAGATTACATTAGGCAATAGGGAAGATGCTGAAGCTACTCTAGACTAGAACAATATTTTGTTCTCATTTGCACAGACAGAAATCAGGAGAGAAATTAGATAAGGAGATAAGCTAGTAAGGGTATCCATTTCCGTATGTGCTTATTTGTGTGTAATATATACGATGTCCTTTCCCCTCCAATTTTCTATTTTTAGTTTGAACTGAGCATAGTCTCTTGCCTAGAACCTCAGTGAATCATATTTCCTTGTGCCTCCAAGGACAAAAACGTCTAAATACATATTATAAGATTGCTTCCTTCCACCAGCTCTGGAGAGGAGTACAAATATCCATCATCACTCAACACGCACACCCCATAGTTAGGAGAACAGTGCAGTGCAACAGCGAGCTCATGGCTGGTTTTGGTCTCTATTTCAGTGAGTTTCTCAAGCAAGTGACTTTCACCCAGATGGAATTGGCCATTATGTTCAAATGTGCTTATCTGGACACTGAACAAGTGTTTGTTTTCTGGAATAAGCACTTATGGAGCATCCAGATTAGAAAGTACAAACATTGGCTAAATTGAAGGCAGTCAGTCGCCCCGAATTAAACACTCAAGTGAAGATATTTCCAAATACAGCAGCAACAACTGAGTATCACACAAATGGGGTAGCCTCATGTTTAAAACATAGGAATGAGAGCTATTAGATCTTAGTTTCCCCTCCTACTTCTGCAGCTTGTCTTCTCCCCTTGATCTTCAGTAAATTATTTATTGTCAAGACTTACATTTCCCCAGATTAAAAAAGAGGCAGTTAGACTCTCTGGCTTTAAAGAGCCGTGCTGCAATAATTAATTCATTATTCTTTGCAGAGCACTCTAAAATTATTAGATGCTGCTGCAGAAATGCATATTATTAGTGGTATTATATTCCACTAGCAATTCCCAAAATAACTGTATCTTGTATGGATTTATAGTATTCTAAATTAAAGTCAGTGGTACCTTGAGCATTGAACCAGTACCTTTTCATGGCGGTGTAAAATGAAGGAAGGTAAAGAATCCAGTTGTGATCACAACACAGTTTCTCTTTGCCCTGTTCTACACCCATCATTTCTTTCAGTATTATATGAGACAGACATTAACCATAATGACAGCAAGCATGTAGAATGAAAGACCGTTCTAGTAAGATCAACACTGGATGGCAAAGGGCCTTTGTAAATTCTGCGAATGAAACCTATGGGCTAGCTCAAGACCTGCTATAAATGGTGGTGTGACTGATATCATATGCTTCATTAGAAAAACAGTAACGAAGAATTTTTAAACTGGCTTTTTCAAAGCTCAGCAAGTTTTGGACTCAACGGTTGGAAAAATGGCCTTCTTTTAAATTATGTTGTTTGCATAAGGCTGAGAGGTCTCTCTGATGCTCTATCAATTGGATCCATTTGCTCATGTGAAGGGAAACATAACCACCTCTGTCACTGGAACTGCTTTGGCTGCAAGTGCAGACTGGACAGTTGTATAGAGAAATGAACAGTCAGATGTTTACTAGTCCAGGCTCTATCTCTGCTCAAATGCATTTTCAAGATAGCTGTATCAACAAATTAGGGGTATAATTACAGTTTCCTGTCTCGAACAACAAACTTTGACTAAGACTGCATGTGAATCAGTGTGAACTTGGTACATTATCATATTTGCCTAATGAGAATGACAGGACAAATTAAATTTTCGTTATCTGTGGGAGCACCAGTTTTGAGGGAAACTATTGTTACAAAGTGACCATTTTATTTAACGACTTTTTAAGAGGTGTATTCTATAGCATATCGAAGCAATACAATTAATACCTCTAAAAGCCCCATTACCTGTTGGTCATCTGGAGTCCATATGCCACAGGTGATCTGACTCTCCAAGTTTATTTCTGAAGACCAGTGTCTTTGTCCACTGACTGAACCAACCAGCACAAATCCATCTCTGTAGGAGATAAGTGCTTGAGTCCCATCATGGCTCCATGTAAAGTCGCTTACCTTAACATACCAAAGACAAGAAAACAGATATATGGGCCACGCAGCAATTTTTTCTTGTTTTAATAACAACTAGCACTGCACGGAATTAGACAGGGCAACTGTTAGCCCAGTTGTAACTCTGATGTCACGGCTATTGGATACAGCAACTGTCCTTGCCAAGTGTCTTTGTGACACTTCTTGCATGTTCCTTTCAGTAAAGAAATGTTCCATTTTCTCCTGTGCTTTTCAAAAGATATAAAGGACCATTCATTGTCCTCTTCATTTGGCCTCTCAGGACTTGATCACTCTCAACTGCAGAGAAAACAAGCATACCAACCTGTGCCCCCCGATCATTCACAAGCTCCACAGACCATCTGCCTTCATATTGTATCCACACAAATATTCCTCCATCTGCATCGCAGGTTGCTAATTTCTGGAATGGTTCGTTCCATCTCACCAGCACAACCTTAAAAGATTACAAACAAAAACAGCATTACCAAAACTGCATGTTGTGCTAACAACTATTTAACAAGAACCAGTTAAACAATACTGCAAAATAAACATCACCACATTTAAATCCTGAAGATGTACAAAACAGCAATTTTCAGCACAGCATTAGGCGCCTCTCTAGAGCAGCTGGAATCGTTTTGTCATGGCTGTCAGGAAATGCACAATCTCTCACCATCAGGCATTTTTGGAAGGTATTGCATGCTTTCAAGAAAAACATACTGTACACTGGATTTCATTACAGAAGCGGCAAATGGGAGGCCCTGTACAGAACATCCAACACCCTTTCAAATGATTTCCCACACCATAACCTCAGACTCTCAGACTCTACGTCAAATCGTCACCTCTTGCTGACTTCAAATGAAGTTGCATGCATCAGCATCAGACTGAATTTGAATACTCATATCAATAGTGACATGAACAAAATCTGAGCATCCCAAATTATTAAACGATAGAAGTTTCATAGAAAAGTTGCTTTGCTACTACCTGCAGAAGGAATACAAAGCCGTTTTAGGCTCTTCTCTCCGCATTACAGCTATCTGGGCTTTTCTGGAGAATCTAATCAAGTCTAAACCTACCAAATTGCTCTCTCATTTCTAATTAATATGAATTTAACAAATACAGTATCTCTTAAGACCTCAGTAAAGAACTGAAAAAAACATGTTATCCTAGTGCTTGAAGTAGAAATTAGCTGTAAAACCATTTACCTTCTGTTAGTGACTTTTTCTTAAAAACTTTTTTCCAAATTAGTTTTATTTCAAAAACATGCAGATATACAAGACGCTCATGTTCATACACAAGGAGATTCCCCCCAGTTACTTTACTGAGACTCAGCATATGCAAACAAAGAAAACATATTTTAAATAGTCAATCAGTAGAGTGTTATTTTACTACTAAATGGGCATCCAGCTCTAATGATGTTTTTTCATAAATCTAAATAGATAATCAATCATCTAAAAGAGACAGAAAGAAATTTTCCTGAAATATATTTTGCTGTTTACAGAGATGGACTGATGCTCCTAAAGATACTAGTCCTAAGATGAGCTCTGACTAGACAGACCCACCACATTCACAATGAAGTCAGCAGTCATTTTCAGAATTAGGATATAAACACGCATACCTGAAACCTAAACTTGACAGCTGGAGAAGGATGATCTTACGCTTATTTAGTGAGCGCTACATTTATTCAGAGTGTCAAGGGTCAGAACCCCAGAACGTGTACATGAGTGGAGCTCACCAGTCCGAAGCATCAACCCTTGAACAATTAAACAACTGTTTCTTCATGCATACGTGAAGATTCTGGGGAGAAGTGAGTATGACAAACCACCTCTCTGATGTTAAGCAGCTAAGAAGAATCCCATTGAGATTTTGCAGAAAAACACTTGCTTCTGCTTGATTATAACCTTGCAGCTGCACTCCAAGTCACAAGTCCTGTCTCCAGTCAGGTGAATTGTATCATGCCACTAGATGGATTATATCACACATCGCTTTTTTTTTTTTGGACGAGCAGTAAATAAAATATTCCAATATACTAATACAAGCAGCTGTACTTTGGTAGAAGCTTCACTCTGTCCTTTTCATCTACGCAAGACCAGCACAGATTTTTCAAAATTTTGTTTTCTATTTCATGTAACTCCATGCACAAAACCATCATTTCATCCTTCCTTAGGCAAAACACAATGAGGTAACTGTACTTGCCAGTAATGTCTAACAGTATTACAAAAGAAGTGAAGAAACCCCCATATGTATCACAAGGATAACACAGAAAAATCTTCACCCCAGCCTTTAAGGTTGGGAGCTGCTAAGGCTAAGGATGCCTATTAATAGGGTGGAAGGTACTTATCACCACTGAAAATCAGGCCTTTAATGCTTAGACAGCACCCATGTTGGACATTTCATAGATCAGACAGAATATATTGCTGGAGAAAATTCAGGAGCAAAAGATAAAACTAATAGTTCAAGTACCATGTTTTTTAACTAACACCATCAAAGGTGCTGCTATCTATCTTAAAATTGCCCTGTTTTGTCTGACAAAGATTTGAGACGAGCGTACGATTTTATAGATTCAACATACAAGCTGACTTAATGATACAAATTATTGGCCAAGTGACAAGTTGCCTTGAAGTCATTTGTCTCTTTTCTATTTTAAATAGGAATCTTGTTAAAACTTGAAGATACCTTTTCATTCAAATTTTGTACAAAATGGCCTTTCTTTGGATTTGATAAAACATCCAAGGATATATTTGAATGTAAACAAAGTTAACCAGAGCATCCCTCTCTCCATCCCAATTAGATACAAATTAGTAACTTCCAAAATAAACTTACTGCTTCACAGTCACAAATGAAAATGAGACAATGATTTTATATGCCTTCTGATTACATGCTTAGAAGGAAGCAAATTTGTAATTTGAAAATTCAACTTCAAACACAGAGTAAATGTTATCATTTTATGAGGTCATTTTAGAAGATGCTTCCATCATTTACATTTAACAACCGACTACAGGTGCGGATTCCACAGCTGCTTTGAATATTTCCAATTTATTTTTTTTTAATTTTTCATAACACACTGAAGCAGAGATAAAGAAAGAAAGAAGTATTACCCTAAGAATTAAAATGACTTTTGGCTTTTATGTTGGCTAAAATGCAAAGCATATGAAAACATACCCCATTGATAGCACACTTAAATAACGCATAAGCTTGAATTACCTCTCTGCAAAGAGGAATTTTATTGCTAACCCATAAACGCAAAGATATCATTGCTTTCACTAACAGCTTCAACTCACAGGGGACCCATTTTTACTTCTGCTTCCTACTTAGCATCTTCACACAGGTACTGAAGGACTAAACTGTTTTATCTTGCATTGAAAGCGCAAAAATGTTGGTGTGCCAAAGAAAGTAATCTGTGGAGTATTTGTGGTCCACACAGCCTTTGTATATTGCCTAATTATTTGGCTGGCTTGTTGTTTGTGGTTTTTTTAAATACTATAAAAATCACAAATCGTGTTTGCTTTACTCTAGAAAAAATTTGTATCACAGACATTAATCAGCTTCTAAGCTGGTATCTCATATAGGAAATGATCTCCCATGAATAAAACTTCAAGAAACTCGTGGACTAATACATTAAGTACAATGTAAAGGCCAACGTATCGCCGCCAAACAGGATGCTCTCCATTAAGTTCAATGAGCTTTTGAATCAGGGTCTTATGTTTTCTTTTTTATGCAATGCATAATGGTGAAAACTTTGTTTCAAAAGTGGAACATTCAGCAGCTTCAATAGCTCTGTTTTAACTGTCAACTTGATTTTCAGAAATTAAATTTAATTAATCCTAAAGGTGCTAGACACTCTCCCCAAGAACTGACTGCAGTACTATAATGCTGCAAACACAGCAGAATCAGCAAAAAATAAAACCTTTAAAAATTATTTTCATCACTGTCCTGGGTTCAGCTGGGATAGAGTTAATTTTCTTCCTAGCCATTGGCATAGTGCTGTGGTTTGGATTTGGGATGAGAATAATGTTGATACCACACTGATGTTTTCAGTTGATGCCAAGCAGTCAAGGACTTCTCAGCTTCTCACACTGCCCTGCCAACAAGAAGGTTGGGGGTGCCCAAGGAGCTGGGAGGGGACACAGCCAGGACAGCTGACCCCAACTGGCCACAGGCATATTCCATACCATATGATGTCATGCTCTGTATATAACTGAGGGGTGGGCTGGGAGACAGTTGGCTCAAGAACTAGCTGAGCATCGGCTTCGGATGGTAACTGTGCTGTGCATCACTTGTTTTGTATGTTCAATAACAATCATCATCATCATCACCACCACCACCGCCTTTTCCTGTCCTGTTAAACTGTATTTATCTCAACCCACAAGTTTTAACCTTTTTTTTTCCACCCCTTTTCACCTCTCTCCCCCATCCCACTGTGGGGGGAGCGAGCAAACGGCTGTGTGGTTGTTTTAGCTGCCTGCTGGGTTAAACCACAACAATCACAAACTAGGGATATGTGAGGATTTGTTATTCTCAACATTAAAAAACTTCTTTATGTATAAAATTAAAAGGGAAAATACTGTTAACTTACAGTTGGGAGATGAACCCGTGCATTCACTTCCATTACTACAGTCTAATCAAGAATGAAATAATAGATAACATTTCTCCATTAAAAATGTTCTGTAAACATAAATTATAGGTTATGAACCTCAGTTACTTCCCCGTACTTCTCATCTTCACAGATGCTCCATTTGGAAAAGGCCTTGTCTTGTGGCAAAGGAAATATCTGTATTACTCTAATTGAAAAAAACAACAATTTTTTTTTAAAAAAGATTACTTAATTATGCTTCAAAATTTCCATTTTCATTCACTCTAATGCTTTTTGCTCCACTACTGCAAATAACAAAACAAAGTCCAATCAGTGTCTGGACCGGAAGATCATCAAGTTTCTTAGAAAGACACTGCCACAGAAAGACCATCATGCAGCTGGCAATGTTATTATTTATTAAAATCTTAGACAGGAAATTTTGAGTAACTGCAATTTTTGGAGTAGCACATATGTGATTTATAGTAAATGTGACCTCTTCCCAACAGAAACCAGGTTTGGTGATTTAAATTCAATACATGCTATTGACACTTTTATTAATTTTTTCACATTTTCTAACACAATACAAGACTGCTAAAATCCAAAGCATTCTAAGAGCTTTTGCTATTTCTAATTTCATTACAGTTTTCGAAAGAGATGACTGAAAATATGATACTAATCAATCTTCCAACAGCAGAAGTACTTCATCTAGAATACTATACAACAGTCATTACTGAAATCTTATCTCTGTAGTCCCTAAAACACATGGTACCTAAGTGCTAGAGAGGCAAAGGACAAACGTCTAGAAAAAAAACCCAAACCAGTGAATATCTAGGGCAATTAGTTCCTTGAGTTCCTTACCAAATTTAGATAGATTTTATTACTGAAAGGAAACTATGCTATGCTGTAGTGAGTCACAGTGAGTAATGTTTTTTTATCTCCGATCTTCCATCCATTTTACTGGGGAGCAGGCATATTCTCTGAAGACAGAGGTCTTCTCCAGCATTCATGTTCACATACGCTATGGAGATCTGCTTGCAGACAGACTATGGCAGCAATAAAAAGTAGAGAATGGTTGACGACAAATATTTGATTACAGCACAATTTGCTACACCTGGAAAGCCACATTCCTTTATCTGAAACTACAAGTGAACTGGGCATCTTTGCAGGGTGCACAGGATTTAATGCATTATAACTCCCATTGAGCGTATACAACACAATATTCTACGCAATTGCCGGCCTCCTCCCGCCCCAATAAATCATGCTACATTTTTGATGCTATTGAAAGTGCTGACATGAATCCATCTTCCAAGGAGCCATGGCAAAAGACCTAACTATTCCTAGGACAGAAATAAAAAAACTAATAAAGGAGATAAGGCTATTGCCTACAGTAGCAGAGTACAGGACTCAGTCGGTCTGAAGGCTTCTTCCGATCTTGTGCTTTTAGGAAAGTACTTAAGTTTTTAAAGGAACATATAAGGGTTGAAACAAAGCATGGGAAAAGGGGACTGGAAAATCTACCTAGGATCACTGAGCATCACCTATTTGCTGTATCAAGCGATGCTATTGTGCAATCCCCTAATAAGTAGCTTGACCTTCACTCATGGTTATGAGTACAGAGAAATACATGCATATAGTGCATATAGTATGTGCAACACATGGGCACACATTATGGTTGATTAATGGCAACAAAGATGAAGAGATGTGTAAGTACATTTATCAAAGAAAAAAGATGAGCGTACAGTGGGGAACAGAAAAGAAACAGAAAAGAGATCAGAGAAACCAGTAACAACCTTTACTTGCTAATACAGTTCAGTGTCTCTACATAATATACAGACATAGATATATACATATAATATGTATGTACATTACATACCTATAACATGAGTGTGCGCATGTACACACATCCCTATTAAATCCTTGAGGAAAGTCTGCCAACTTTGTACATTTTTTGACTTGAAGTTAGTTAACTAAAGCAGATTTTTATAAGGAAAATGTAATTATAAGAGACGACAGGGGCCCAGAATAAGCAGTAGGGTTGCAGTTAAGAAGCTGTTGTTTCTCACTATACTTTACCTATAACCAATGCTTGATTCTAAATGGTTCTGCGTACATTTAGTTCAATGAAACGTGAAGTTTAACTATTTTTTTAAATATTAGTATTTTAAAAATAAAGGCTATTCAAGTTTCTCTCTCCTAATTTCTCATGATGCAAACAGATTGTTTGCAACTGTAATTTTCATCTTCGCTTATGACCTTCATTTCTTGCCATGACAATAATGCCATGATAATTCTCTCCATTCAAACTAATTCAATAACGCAGACAAAGAGCATCACATAAGTATTCTTCCTACTAATAACACTAGACAAAAAAAATCAGCAGGTATGGTAGACAGCTAGTTCACCTCTCCTGGGCTGGCACACTCATCTTCCTGTCCTACTTGTCTTAGATTGCATTCTCTAATGATACAGTCCCTGTCTCTCCCACACCCGCGGAGCTTTGACTTTTTGTTTCCAGAGACATTACACCCGGGGTGGAAGTGCTTCGTTTGCATACGGAGCTGTCAGTTTCCAAGGTACGATACCCATCAAGGAAACATTATTAAGAAGAAGCTACTGCTATTAATAACAAAAATTGCGCTGCAGCTAAAGAATGGCAAATTTATAATAGTGTCTACATTTCTTGAGAAAAACTGTCAACTTGCAACAGGGGCTGCATGTTACACAGTGGGTAAAGGAACGGTGAACGAATTCGTGGAGACAGAAAACACCATCCAAATTCTGTTTGTTTAGTCTACATAATAAGAAAATGAACTCTCTTCCTGTAAGGACTGGAATGGCCTCCAGCTATCTCAGGGATGGATGTCCTTTAATGAACCTTAGCCCTGCTGCGGGAGAAGCCGCGGTCACTGGTGACACGCACCCACGGCACGGCAGCTGCTCACAGCCCCGGAGGGGTTCGGCTGCTGCTGCTGCGGGCAGCGCCTTCCACGGCCGCTCGTACATTAGAGGTCTGCCGCTTTATCCCAGGACCCTACTTTTTCCCTCAAAAAAAGTGTATTACTCTGCCAGCAGCTGCCATCTTGTTTTTTCTGCTCTTTGACAAGGAGCTTCAATTTCTATAAATACTATTTAAATAAATGTAACAACATTCTTGTGAGAGACCATATGAAAGCTACTAACTACAGGGTTTTACTAACTACGGGGTTTTAAAACACAAGAAGAAAATCCAGACCAGATTTGAATAGCCTTTTCTTTTTTTTTTTTTAACTGGAAATCTGATTTCATTGTGTAACATCAATACGCTAAGCATGAGATCTGTGTCAGCTGGGGCCCTAACCTTGTGCTAACTGAAATCAGAGGTAAGGCTGGGCCAGTGAGAAGGTGCTGACCTTACCGGACCTGAAAGGTCCAATTCTGTGTTGGGTTTGTGTGGCAAGGTTTTGGCCGTGGGGGGGCTACAGGGGTGGCTTCTGTGAGAAGCTGCTAGAAGCTCCCCCTGTGTCTGATAGAGCCAATGCCAGCCGGCTCTAAGATGGACCCGCCGCTGGCCAAGGCCAAGCCAGTCAGCGCCTCTGTGATAACATATTTAAGAAGAAGAAAAATACTTAGAGGGAGAGAGTTTTTGCAGCCAGAGAGAGGAGTGAGAAGATGTAAGAAACTCTGCAGACACCAAGGTCAGTGCAGATGGAGGAGGAGGAGGAGCTCCAGGCGCCGGAGCAGAGATCCCCCTGCAGCCCCTGGTGAAGACCATGGTGAGGCAGGCTGTCCCCCTGCAGCCCATGGAGGAAGGATGAGGGGGTGTAGCGATTCCACCTGCAGCCCGTGGAGGACCCCATGCTGGAGCAGGTGGAGGCACCTGAAGGAGGCTGTGGCCCATGGGAAGCCCATGCTGGAGCAAGCTCCTGGCAGGACCTGTGGACCCGTGAAGAGGGGAGCCCACGCCAGGGCAGGTTTGCTGGCAGGACTTGTGACCCCGTGGGGGACCCACACTGGAGCAGCCTGCTCCTGAAGGTCTGCACCACGTGGAAGAGACTCACATTGGAGAAGTTTGTGAAGGACTGTCTCCCATGAGAGGGACTCCATGCTGGAGCAGGGGAACGATGAGAGGAGTCCTCCCCCTGAGGATGAAGAAGCAGCAGAAACAACATGTGATGAACTGACCCATAACCCCCATTCCCCATCCCCCTGTGCCGCTGCGGGGGGCAGAGGTTGAAGCCGGGAGTGAAGTTGAGCCCGGGAAGATGGGAGGGGTGGGGGGAGGTGTTTTAAGATTTGATTTTATTTCTCATTCCTCTACTCTGTTTTGCTTAGTAATAAATTCGATGGATTTCCTAAGTTCAGTCTGTTTTGCTCGTGACGATAATTAGTGAGTGACCTCTCCCTGTCCTTATCTCGACCCATAAGCTTTTTGTTATACTTTGTCTCCCTTGTCTAGTGAAGGAGGGGAGCGATAGAGTGGCTCTGGTGGGCACCTGGTCCCCAGCCAGGGTCAACCCACCACACTTCTTCTGACCATAGACTTCCCTTCGGCTTTCATGTGAAAATCTACTCCAAAGCAACTACATCCCTAACTCAAACACCTCAGGTAAGGTCTAAAGTTAAGTACAATGTAGCGATACATTAGAAGCTCTGTGCCATTTTGTTCAACATCTTATGAATTTTGTTCAGTGTTCTCATTTTTCTCCCCTTTCTCCTTGGCATTTGTTTTCATAACGCTCAGAGCAGGCACCAGGCTGATAACGACTCCAGTCATCTGCTCAGCTGCAGAAAGAGCAAAGGCCAGGTAGGAGCAGTGCAGTTTACCAGCAAAAACCCTCTGAGTGAGCGCAGTGGACATAACCATTCACCCAGCACTCCCTCGCTCTCCGTGTGAGTGGATGGTACCCTCTGCAAGTAATAATGCGGTTGCTCACCCACTGGGAAGAGCGTTGATGCTCCCTAGCAAGTTTTGCCTATTTGCTTTGCAGGCGAATGCCACACATGCCTATTTTTAAAAGGTATCTTGAGGTTGGCATCCAACCCACCACATATACCTATTTTTGAAAGGTATCATACAGTTGGCATCCAATCCCCAATGGAAGGCAGTCCAACCTTTAAAAGCTCTAGGGGATGATTTTGACAAATAGGTAACTACAAGAAAAACTTGTTTTGATAGCTACTTTGAGGAGGGACTGTACTTAGTGTGAGTAAGATGATGTCTTAAAAATACCTAGACTGTCAACATCTCACTGAATACATTTAGGAGCCTTGATAGTAAACTGCCAAGATGAGAACTCAGAAAGGTTCTAAAGCTTTATAAATCTCTCCACATTCCTTAAGTCATGCACTTCATTTTAAGAAACACACTCCCAAAGTCTATTAATCCCAAGGATTTGCCATGTTACCACTTTACGTGTTCACAGAACACAAACATGCCATCTGATCACCTACCTTAGAGGAAAGCATCCCCAATACTCCTCAAAGGTACCAAAGATGAAGTGTTATGCTCCTACAAATGAAGTGGTTCCCAGGGCCAGTTCCAAAGGAATTACCCTTTTCACTTTGGGATCACCATGTTTAACAGTGCCTTTAAAGAACTACAGTTGTAGGGGACATTTAAAAAAAACCCCAAACAACAGACATTAGCTCTATCCAAGGCATATCCCATAAATGTGTTTGGGCACCTAAAGATCTTTGACGGGTCACTTCTCAGAACTGGAAATTGCATGCGAGAAACAGACACGACAGACGATATAAACCTTACGTGGATGACAAGATGTTGGTATCTGGCTACCAGTTCTCATTTGAATAAGTTTCTTAACTATTCCTTCAAAGGCTAGTAAAGAAAATAGTTGGGTATAACCTGAAGGAAAATACTTAAGGCATGAAAAGAGTAAAGGCCTGAAGTCAATCACCCATATGCACGAGAGATCTGCACACTATGTTCTTGGAAGGGAAATGGGTGGAGGTCCGCTCATCTCCCATCGCACAGCCAGTGGAGTGACAGTGATAAGGAGTATGGTCTGCTTTTGACTCCTTTACCTTCACAAAGAACTTCCAAAAGCTCTTTCACAGAAAAGATAACTGTTTCCACAGAGAACTCTACAAAAGAGTTATGCCATGCTCACTTCCAGTGAGGGAAACTCATTTATAGCATGTACTTTACTACCTCTGTCTCTTATCAATGGTCTTCCTGTCCTTAACCATTCCTGCAAGATCCTTCTGTTTAATTGCCCACATATACTTCCTAGAAGTGCAGAGGCAAGCCCAAGTTCACTAAAAATAAATCAAAACTGAATGTTGATAAGGATGAGCAAAAGATAAAATAGCACTTCCATCGCCTTCCTTTATAGGAAGAAAGATTTTGCTTTGTTCTAGTTGCCGTAGAGATAAAAACACCATATAAAGAAAGGAGAGAGCACTATTCTATCTAAAGATGAACAACCGTTTTACCTTAAGACCAAAATACCCACAGCAAAATAGTTCCCACTCTCTAGCAAATCACTGATGAACACCATTAGGAAAGGTCCGTTGCTGTTAAAAATAAGACACATGCAATAACTGTGCAAAGTTGGCAGTTCATTGAGTTGGAGCATCTACGGTCAAATATTTTCCCACAAGAAAAAAAGCACCAGATTTAAAATTCTCTGATATTTAGCCTACATTAAATTAAAAGTACATGAGCCTAATGCTCATTTCACTAAGGTCTGACAGAATTGTATTACAGATGGTATAAATCAGGACCATTTTACAACCTTCACCTTTACATTCACTTTTTGGGCTGTGTATAAGAAGCTCAGTGTAAATGAACCTCTAGCTTTAAAAAGAAGAATAACACTCACTGACATCCACTTATGCATCATCACCATATACGAATTCAGAGACCACACACATCTTTGTTAGAGGTTCCAAGGAGAGGAGGGGAAAAAACAACAAAAACACCCCACATAAGACAGATTCAAAATTCTTTCTTTTTTCCCTGGCTAGAAATACAGAAAAATATTTGATGCAGAGACACAGACACTCTGTAGCAGAGCCTATTGCTTTTATTCTGTCTCTTCTTTTTAAAAATATGCAATTAAGGACAAAATGCTGTTTGGAACCATGTATTATACCCAAAATGATGGATCACCAAATAATTAAAAAAAACCCCAAAAACCAGAGGAGATAGGATAACAATAAAGATTATTGAAAACCATTTCTACTCAAAATGAACCACCTCTGCTCTGCTTTCTCAACAGCAGCTACTTAGGAATTCCCATAGTATCTTTCTACCTTGTAAATGCTATCTTGTTTGGGAATACCCCCAGGCTAATGAATTGCTGGAAAAAGTCAGTGAAGTGACTATGACAGAGGGACACTCTCTTATACTTGATCTTCCCAGTTTGGCCATTAAAAATTCCTGACAAAGTGTTCATATAATAGTGAAATATAATTTTATTGCTTTACATGTATATATGCATGCACAATAATATTATTCAAGGCAAAAAACCCCACTTGTACTACTAGAAAACTTTAAAGGAAATTCATAAAAATGTAATTTTTTTTTTTTTCTTAATAGAACTGTGTTAGTTAACACAGAGAAAGGACATAACACAAGTTCTTCACCTTCTGGAGTCTATTCTGAGAAGTGTCAGAAAAATAATGGTGTCTCATGACCACATACTGAGGATCTGCCCATATCAAATATACTAAGTCTGTCTGTATCAAATATACTAAGGTAATATAATTTTTTTTGCTCATCAGACATTCAAACTCATACAGCATGGCAACTAATATTTTTCCAGGTTTCTGAATATCATCATTAGCATTTGTGGTAGAGATTTTATAATCAGAAGCCAGCCAATGACTCTCTTGATGGTTTTACAGGGTAGACTATAACTTAGCTTGCACCTGCTTAGCTGAAATGACTGTAACAGTCCTCCAAACAAGCCTTATATGGGACCTGACTGCAGTGTACGCTTTGTGCAAGTCCTCTCCATGGAGACGAACTCCACCCTTTAAGAACTGCACTAAAAACTTAGGTTTTGTCAGCAATGTACACAGAAAAGACCTTAAAATTCAGAGACAAGTGTCAAAAAGTGTTGTCTAAGCGTGATTATTTCTGACAGCTACAATACTTCAACCTTATTTTTTTTTTTTTTTCAAACACAAGGAAGTAAAAATAATCCAAACTTGAGTAAGAGCACTGATCAGCACTTCAAATCTATTAACACTTCCCAGGTGATAATAGCTGTGCACTAATCTAATTAAGGTGAGTTATAAGGCAGACTGGAGACAAATGGTATAGCTGGGCATTTCACTGCTGAAGTGGGACTACTTTACTATTCCCAATTCCCAAAGAAATACTCAACTATCGTTATCCTGATCATCAAGTCCAACCATAAGACCTCTATGTGAGTTACACGCAATTGTAGAACATTTCGGGCCATCTGAGGAATATCGGTGACCGTAAATTAGTCATGGAAACTGAGAACAGAAAACGTTTGCATAATCTTCATTGGACTGCCTGGACTGTCTTTGCATGACCCACAGAGACTGTGCATCCCTGACCCTTTTGTGAGAATGATGAAATTCCACCACATTACTTTGCAAAGGTAGGACGCCCGCTTTAGCTTCCACCATGAGGCCACCACCTGAACCCTCCTCGCCTGCCGGCTGCCCCTGAGTGGGTTCAGCTAGTGGCATTTGGGGCAGCTACTGAGGCGACTGTATAATTGCCGAGATGGACATAGAAAACACAATGGAAAATGAAATAGTGTCTACTTCCAAGGCAAACGATGCCAGGGAGGGACCGGGCAGTAAAACAGGGATTGCAGAAAGGGCAGAAGAGCCACTCAGCACCTGCACCTCTCGGGACAGAAAGGTACAAAAAGGAGAATCTAAATTAACAATATAAATAACTAAAAATTACAATATTTACATGCAAAACATCCAGTTTAGTGTATTACAATAAATAAGACAACAGATACCTAGCAAGAATTACTCTGTTACCATATATTACCCCCCATGCAGGCTCTGATTCAGGCTTGAGACACACTGGCCCACCTAATTTGCAACTGATACAATACAAACTTCTGACAATGTGAACACTAGCTAAAGAAATGCCATACTCTAAAAATGCCAAATAGCAGATTTTGAAAATGTCATCCTTGTTTTTGGCTGGCCTGCAGTTCTGCACAGACTGTATTCAGAGCAAACCCCTGTAAGCAGTTTTATCTTAATTTCTTATTTCTTCATGAAATAAAAACTGTACCATGATACGGTTGGCCAAGTGACCAATAATTTTACTTGTTTGACTTCCCAGAGAAGACAGGGGAGCTATAAATAAGGAGTTCAATCAGCTACTCGGATACAAGGATTGCAACAGGCAAAGTGGACAACCCCGGAAAGCACAAATCACTGCTATTCCTTTTTACTGCTGTGGCATAAATAAGCCTCAACCAGAAGGGACCCTCATGTTGTTGGAACTGCAGTTTATGAACAAGGACAGTCCTTGAAGTTTCTAGCCTTGCAGACAAAGCAAAAAGCAGGCTAGGAAAGCACTGCAGGGAAGGCCAGCTCTACAGAACTGTAAAATGACTGTCTTTGCTCAAAGCACTCGAGGGGGCTGAACTACAGGTTGGGAATGCAATCCCTGGGCAGCCTAAAGGGATGTAAGGGTCACCGTGAGATTACCATATTGTTGGCCATAAGGGTGATAGGAAACACACACCTGACTGTCTAGGACAATACTTGACCTCATCTAATGCAAATATTAACAAAGATACTGGTTACCTCAGGTGCAGAACGCAGTTTTCAAGGACCTGAGCTAAAGCTGACTTGCTTATCGGAAACCAAAACCCACCAATATTCAACTTTTAACAACCCAGCCAGTATATGAACCACAGACTAGAGATGAAAGTTGTCTGATCTGTATCCAAGAGCCTGAGCCAGCTAGCTTTTAAGCACTGCATCACTGGAAAGTAATTTTTATAGTTTAGATAGTTGATCCTTCAGTTCACTCAAAAAAGAGAGGAAAAGCAGTAAGAGCAACACACATTTCTGCTCTTTTTTCCCCAGTAAAATTCTTAAGAAAGTTTCACCAGGCAAAATAAGCAGATGTTTTCTATCCCAAGTCACTCGCTTGCTGATGAGCATCTGGAATATGACCGAGACAAAAACTGAGTGAAGGAATGAACTGTATTTAGGCAAGTCTGTCTGTGTACTGCCTCTACGTTATCTAGATACCATTTCCCTCTCTCCTGTCATATGAAAGCCTCAATGCAGACAGCTCTTCTTTCAGGTTTACAGAAAATGAGAACTAATCTGGCTAGGCACAGCAAAGAAGCAGAGACAGGTGACTATCAAATTTTTCCAAAAGTGAAAAACCTCCTAAATTAAAAATGAAACTGTATCTCAAATCAAAGGTTACAGTATTTAAGCAATGTATTTTGACTGGACAATTTCTACATCTCTGTCAAACACCCTTAAAGAGCTGGAGAGTTACCAACCTGAAAACAAGTTTGAAGCAGTAAGTTTACATGAGAGCCGGTGCTACCCCACCTAAGAGCCCGTCCATGTCTGTGCTACCAAGCCTTCCATACCAAGCCGTTGCAGCTTTCCTCCCACCACAAAGCATTCTTCCTACTCTCCAGGCCAGCACACTCTCCATGTTTAAGTCTCCTATCTCTATGTTTTAGATACTTCCAGAGAAGGACTCTAGACCGTGTACACAAGTAGCAGTGTAAACTCATTCTCCCTGCCCTCAATTCTGCATTTTACTTATAAACATTGTTTTGGGGTTTTTTATTATTTATTCATCTGCATCATTTCTGATGCTTTTGTTTGTGGGGAAAAAAAAGGCCCCCATCTTTATATTAAGTAGAAGAATTAGGCAATAAGACAAGATTCTGCAAGAAATTGTGGAACAAACATCACTGTAGTATTTAAAACTGTAAATATACAACATGGATTTAACATAGGTGTTGTTAAAGAAACACTGCCATAATCCAAGAGGTTGCCCACAAGTGCTACAGGCTGTGTTTTCTGACTGCCACGGTTCTATGAAGTTCAATTTCAAAAGCAGAAAACACTGCCACTGGACATCCCCTTAGCAAGCAGCAATGATGTTACTTCAGACTGGGCCGAAGAAAATATTTGTCTTCATTCTATGCACAATCTTGGTGTCTTTTCTTTATGATACTTAACAGATTTTAAAGTAATTTAAACTCTTTTAAGAATGTTAAAAAAAAGGTAATTGAAGTTTTGAGATATTAAAGGCAAATAATAACCCAAACAAATGCAAGTGGAGTCATGCAAGTCCAACGAGTACTGGAATGAAATGAAAAATCAAGGAACAAAAGACTTTATTAAATATTACCGTAAGTAACAGGATGATATTCAGGAAACTGTATTTTAGGTTAAATATAAAGTAAAGCTTTCAGCAATGAAAGAAATTGTTGAACAGTCTTTAAAAAAAAAAAGCTGAATGAAGCCAATCTTTGGAAAGACTTCACACAAATTTTCACATAGCATTAGATGGTATATTGCAGGGACTTTTTTTTTTTTTTTAGTGTTAACTGACTACACATGGTGTCCTGGTTTCAGCTGAGAGGGTTGATTTTCTTCATAGTAGCTAGTGTGGGGATATGTTTTGGATTTGTGCTGGAGACAGTGTTGATAATAGAGAGATGTTTTTGTTCTATGGACTTATTGTTGAGCAGTGTTTACACGGGGCCAAGGCCTTTTCTGCTTCTTGCACTGCCCTGCCAGCAGGATGGCTGGGGGTGCACAAGGAGTTGGGAGGGGACACAGACAGGACAAGTGACCCAAACTGACCAAAGGGATATTCCATACCATATGATGTCATGCTCAGTTTATAAGGAGCTTGGGGGAAGAGAGAGGGGAGAGGCAGCGGCGTTCGGAGCGATGGCGTTTGACTTCCCAAGTCACCGTTACGCGTGACAGAGCCCTGCTTTCCTGGAGATGGCTGAACACCTGCCTGCCCATGGGAAGTGGGGAATGAATTCCTTGCTTTGCTTTGCTTGTGCATGCGGCTTTTGCTTTACCTATTAAACTGTCTTTATCTCAACCAACAAGTTTTCTCACTTTAACTTTTCCAATTCTCTCCCCCATCCCGATGGGGGGGAGTGAGCGAGCGGCTGCGTGGGGCTCAGCTGCCGGCTGGGGTAAAACCACGACACGTGGTTATTGCAGTTCAGTGGTTCTGTTTTTAAAACACTATTTTCTTATTCATTAACTGCAATTTCAGAAACAGAATTGTGTTTTATTAATAAACACAACAATAAATCATTTTCATTTTCTAATTTTTTTATAGAACAGTATCACTTTAAAGCTCACTTGAGTGCTGAAGTGTCACACATATATGGAATAAAGGCATATTATTTCAGTACGATAAGCAGGTGATAGAAAGATATAGTCCTATTCTATGCATGAGGGTGAAGGGGAATGATCTGTGTCTTTATACGGCTATGATTAAATCACAATTTTTGTGTCTATCTATAAGCTGGGGGTATAGGTGATGGCTGCCTAGACGGTCTGCCAGCTATTTTCATGTCTGCATGCAGATCTGCAAGTAATCAGTCATTCCAGTAAGTTTTGCTCTGTGTGTGCTCTTGTTACCCTTTGAAATGTTAGTCTGCTAGCATTCTCGGAGTACAACGTCCTCCTAAAGAACAGCAGATGGAGCGAAACAGTCCAGGAGTCATTCACTTTTTCAGAAACCTTCAGTAACAAAGTGGTGATATCACTAGCATGATGATCAAACAGCTCCATTTGGAAATTGTTCATATTACTAAGTAGCTAGTGATCTTGGGGTGGGGTAGGGGGTAGGGAGCTAATTGTATGAGGTGGTCCAGAGTGGATCATATCATAACACAGAAATCGGTGTTATGATATGATCTCTCCAAAAAAAGGGAGATGGAAGGTTAGGGGGACAGATCAACAACATGGAGTCAGAAATGGGACCCAAGATCCAACAAAGAGTAATTTTTACCACACAAAATCCTCTAGGGAGTACCAAAGAGTACTCTGCGGAGAACTCAAGGATACTACATGGACCATCAAGTACCACAATGCTTAGACACAGGAGTGAAGGAGCCCCGGTGAACTGACTCACGACCAAGCTCAGCTAGCACAGGACCGGAGATGAAGCTGAGCTGAGAAGGCTCCATCCAGCTAAGCATCCCTGAACAGCAGAGCACAGGGATCCCACAGCTGGAGCTCTCAGCCACCAGCTGCCTCTGCCATCCCCTGTCCCAGAGCCTCAGCTGGAAGGTGGACACGTGGCTCATGGCAATCACTGCTTCGTCCTGCTCTGTGGTCCAACTGCACAGCCCACCAGCCAGAAGTTTTTCAGTAAACTTCCATGTCGGCATCAACCGCATCCTTGCAGTTATATCCCGCTTTGCTACCATTACTATATGGTAACTCCTTCAAAGTATGTTTCTGCAGAACATTGTTGTACCCTATTATGCCCATGGTATCCATGATGCCGACACCTGCCCACTGCTTTGTATGAGCCATGGCAGAGGCATGCTGACTGGCCTGCAACCGCACTCCCAATCCTCCTGACACTGTGTGTGCCACCAAATCTCAAACTTGGACTCTGAAAAATGATTTTGCTCTTAACACGCCGTTTGCCAAAGCTGACACTTTTGCTGAGGGTAAGGAGCACGAGTCGGGGAGTCCTGGGCAGGGTCTCTCAGCAGAGAGCGAGAGAGTGCAGAAGAGGCAGCTACTGAGCCACCCCCGGTGCCCAGCCTGACTACCAGTCTCACATGATCCTGAAATATTAGATTTATCAGTACTAAAAATAAAACCATGTGATGCAGACTCATGCACTGTAGAGTCTGTTGTTATGCAGTGAAACCACGATAGCTCAGATACTGTAACTATGAGCCAGTCATCTAGAGTTAATAGTTTTATTTGCATTCGTGATCCAGCTAGTTAACACTATTTTAACAGAAATCGTGCCAGCCTATTTAGTTTTTCTAAAATTCTGTTATTATTACTGCATAGGCATACGCACAATTTATTATCTATTGATTTCCTAAAACTCTCAAGTAGGGCGGGAGTTTTTTCCATACCATTTTACTGATTCCAATCAGTAGGTTTGTGTTATGCTTGCCATTTGAAGGCCAAGTATCACCATTTTCCACTAACATTTTGGAATTACCTTATCTTCTGGCAATTAAGCAGAAATTAGTTTCTTCTCCTTTTTCTTTTGCATATATAGCTTTCCCTTCTCCAGAGGGTTTGATTTCAAAAGTGCTTTCAAAGATCTATCTCATATCTTTAAGATCTGCAGACAACATCATTAATTACTGTTTTGCGGTTTTTTTTGAATTATCCTAAAATATGTCACCTAAAAAGAGGCACAACTCAGAATAGCTATACACCAGCACTAAGATGAATGTGCGTGTAAGACTGCAAGTACAATTCCTGAGGAGATTACTAAAATAGTAAAATGGCAGGACTACATGAACTGACTATCTTGATGTCTGGCAAGTGTCAGAGTCAAATTCGTTTAGGGACAAATATAATTTAATACAATTAAAAACTTAACAAAAATGATGAACTGCTCATCACCATGTATTCATATACATATCACATACATATCCCATACTCACATGCATATCAATAAAAACCATGCATAATGGAACTGCACCAAGGAGATGTGCTTTTGCAGGCAAACAAAAAAAATTTTCCTTAGTTTAGGTTTACCTATTTACTTTAACAGTTTAACTGAAGACATCAGGTAAAGACAACAGTTGCTTATGTCATGCCTTTGAGTCACTGTAAGCAAAACGAACTTCAGAACACTAGTGCAGAAAGTGCTCTTGCTTTAAGGGCATTTTAAAGAGATTAAGATCTTTTACTCATACATGTAATGCACATACGACCAAAAGAAAGCAACTCAACACCTTCTACACGAATTTACAATCACATCAGTTCCTGACCTTATTACATCTCTGGAATCCCATACCTGCACACTTCGGTTTAGCCACAGACCTTGGTCACTTCAAGAGATGCCGGGAACCACCCTTACTGTCCCCCAGGCTACTCTGTTCAGCCAGTGCCTGAAAACAGACCGCTCTGAATTCAGGCATCACTCACACAGAATGCTCTTTAGGATGTTACTGAGAATCAGAACTAATTTCACATCTTTTATACAAATATTATATCAATTACACCACTAAAGTCTTACCTAACGCTTTATGTTAGGAAGGAAGAACAACCAGCAAAAGAACAGAAAGATATCCCTGGTAGCTAGAGATTGTTTTAAAAACTCAAGTGTGAGGCTTAATAGCCCCTTCAAAATTTGTCAGCATGGATTATGGCAGCTGTAAATATTTCTGATATCCATTAAAAGAACCTTTTAAAAACCTTGTTAAATTCTTCAGCCTAACAATTTACTGCCATAGTGACTTTCATAACTTAATCACAGATCTAAACAAGAATTCCCTTTTATCAGTTTTGGAATTTGCAACCTTCTGATTCCTTTAAATATCCACTTACTTCAGTGCTTTAACACAAGGAAAACAGAAACTACCCCAACCTACCTTCTCTGTTACCATTTACTGGTTTATACAGTTTTAGCACATCTCTCTTCTGACTCATCTGCTTTCTAAGGTAAACAGTCACAGTTTTCTTCAACCACTCTCCACAACCAAGATTTCCCTGTTCCTTTTTCAGCTTCATCTCATGTTCCCAGAACTCCCACTAACTCTCGAATGCTATTTTGAGGTGAGATGAGGGCGTTCTTGATATATCAGCTTTCACTTTTGGTAACATTCTCCATGCTATTCTTTATTACTTTTCCTATTCTCAATGGTATGTTTTCAAAATTACTGGGATTTTTTCTTTTACTACTCTATTTTTCAAGTCCGCTGCATACTGAGAAAGAGCTTGCTCTTCTCAGGTCCAGGTTTTCCCTAAATGGAGGTCTCCAAGGAGGGGTAGGACTGACAGCCTCATAGCTCTCCATGCTCAGGGATCGAACACCAGTTAAAGAATTCCCAATTCTGCCTTTCGGCAGGGCTAGCAGGGCAGGCACAATCCCACACCAGTGCTGTTTCATGCCTGTAAGAATGAAACAGCCCCCACCAGTTTAAAGGAGGGATTTATCAACGTACCACTGTTAGAAGGTATGTTGCTTCTGTCTCCAATACAGGTTTTGAGTCATATGCCAGCAAATTGACTCTCATCTTAGTAGTACCGTGCCTCTTAATAACCATCTGCAAAGGACAACAAAACTTTCTAAAAGCTTTCATCACTTAAATCAAATGATTTTCCATCTGCTAAAACACTTTCCTCCCCTTCAGTTCGGCACGACATCATTTTCTTCTGTGCAGTCTTGATGGCTGCAATCTATAAATTGTGACCTGTTGATGACTATTATTTCAGCTAATTTATCGACTACTAGTATAAGCTTACTGGGCTGTAATTCTCCAGATGCTTCCTACAGCCTTCTAATACATTTAGTTCCACATTCTTATTATGTCTTTATTTCTAGTAAGACTGTACATATTTTGTCTAACACCTCAGCCACCTCATACTTGTGCTCTTTCAACAAATCTGGATGCATATCTGCAGTGAGGACTGGTACTAATAAATAATTTAACATCTCTGCAATATTCTACTTTCCTGAATTGCTCCCTTTGCGCATGGCAGGCCCACCAGTTGTCTCACCCACTTCCAGCTTCTCATCCACTGAAAGCACACTCTGTTCTTTGGTCCTATTCCCTGAGCTGTGTGTTCCACACATTTCAGTCTTTTGGGGTCCATTTTTACATGCTGTAGGATTACCTTATGGGCTTACTTTCCTTTAAGAGTCCTACAGCCGAGCACCTTCTGAAGACAGCGGTCTTCTCTCCAGGCAAGGTACGCACAAAAGACCATCCGGTTACTGAATCCCGGCTGCTGGATCTCAGGACAGAGGCACTGCTCGGGATCTGCTGCCGATGGGGGAACTGCCAAGCCTCTCCCTTCCCTGCTTCTCTCGCTTGCAGGACTACAGGGAAAAAAAGCTCTTGGCACACGGGCTTGTGTAAGGGATCGCTTTTACTGTAACTTTCTCCCTGTTTGTTACATCTCAAAACACATCGGAAGGTAACAATGTAATCTCATTTATAGTTTAACACACAAAAAAATTCAAGCACTTTTCTGCACTCATCAAAAGTATAATCACAAATATTAACAGTTCGAAAGACAAAAAGACAAAAAACTTTAATATTTTCAAGTTAAATTCATAAATTTTGGGTCTGAGACATGACTTTCGAAAGCTTGTGTAAAGAAGCATTATAGACCTTAACTAAGAAACGCAAGACAACTAATGAGGCAATAGGATAGATTTGGGCTGTTACACTGTCTCTTACTTTTGCCCTACTCATCACGTTTATATAGTGTCTATATGTACGACACTCCAAACATGAGACGTGTCCCCTTGTGGCCTCTAGCAGCCACAGGTGAAGAACAAGTAGAGTATGTTAAAAGTACATGTAAAAAAAAAAAAAAGCCCATGTTGTTTGATCCTTTCGTCATTGATAAGCATAATATGCCTTTATGTTCCACATTACCTAGGCTGAACAAGTATTTATTAGGCTACTCTGTAAGCAAGCTCAAAATAAATGACATTTTACTTGCTTTAACAATACAGGGCTTGTAACCTGATTTGACAGTTGCACTACGCGATACTGCGGTTTCCCAAACAACAAGGCTGTAACTCTGTGTTGGGTTTGTGTGGCAAGGTTTTGGTAGCGGGGGGGCTACAGGGGTGGCTTCTGTGAGAAGCTGCTAGAAGCTCCCCCTGTGCCTGATAGAGCCAATGCCAGCCGCCTCCAAGACGGGCCCGCCCCTGGCCAAGGCCAAGCCAGTCAGCGCCTCTGTGATAACATATTTAAGAAGAAAAAAAAACACTTGGAGAGAGAGAGCTTTTTGCAGCCAGAGAGAGGAGTGAGAAGATGTAAGAAACTCTGCAGACACCAAGGTCAGTGCAGAAGGAGGGGGAGGAGGTGCTCCAGACACCAGAGCAGAGATCCCCCTGCAGCCCCTGGTGAAGGCCATGGTGAAGCAGGCTGTCCCCCTGCAGCCCATGGAGGAAGGATGAGGGGGTGTAGAGATTCCACCTGCAGCCCGTGGAGGACCCCACGCCGGAGCAGGTGGAGGCACCTGAAGGAGGCTGTGGCCCATGGGAAGCCCACGCTGGAGCAAGTTCCAGGCCGGACCGGTGGACCCGTGAAGAGGGGAGCCCACACCAGGGCAGGTTTGCTGGCAGGACTTGTGACCCCGTGGGGGACCCATGCTGGAGCAGTCTGCTCCTGAAGGTCTGCACCCCGTGACAGGGACTCCATGCTGGAGCAGGGGAACGATGAGAGGAGTCCTCCCCCTGAGGATGAAGCAGCGGCAGAAACAACATGTGATGAACTGACCGTAACCCCCACTCCCCATCCCCCTGTGCCGCTGAGGGGGAGGAAGGTTGAAGCCGGGAGTGAAGTTGAGCCCAGGAAGATGGGAGGGGTGGGGGGAGGTGTTTTAAGAGTTGATTTTATTTTCTCATTCCTCTACTCTGTTTTGCCTAGTAATAAATTAGATGAATTCCCTCTCTAAGTTCGGTCTGTTTTGCTCATGACAACAATTAGTGAGTGATCTCTCCCTGTCCTTATCTCGACCCACAAGCATTTCGTTATGCCTTTTCTCCCCTGTTTGGTGAATGAGGGGAGTGAGAGAGCGGCTCTGGTGGGCACCTGGCCTCCAGCCAGGGTCAACCCACCACAAACTCTTACAGTAATTCTTACCGTAGTACTAAACAGAATGAACGTGGTTCAGCTGTAAGCGAAACGAGGCATGCGTGAAATGGTATGAATTGATGCACACTTCCAACAAGAAGTTAGGACTGCAGAGTAGTGTCAGTGCAGTGTTTTGGCTCTACACGAGCACTCCCAGGTCAGTTGAGTCAGACCTGCCAAGTGCCATGCTTTGTAGGAGACTCAGGAAGAGCTGCTGTATACGTTGTCTTCAGCGGGCAAAGCTCCCATCTCAGCTGCTTGCTCCCACGCCTGGTTCCCATCTTACTGTTCCTTCTTTTGTATTCCCATGCAATTGAGTGAGCGGCAACACGGTAAATCAGATCACAGAAATAATCTCTAGCAATGATCCAAGTGTTGCTGAACTACAGTGCAGGAAAATAAACCTCTTCAACAATTTCTGATACCAAAAGGCTGCCCATGAAACTGCATTCATGCCCCTTGGGTACCACTGCGGTGAAAGAAACAGGCTGGCAGCACAGTGGGGCATGTTCATCTGATGGTGATGGCCTCGCATGCCCAACACAGCTCCACTCCTACATGTGTTTTGTCTGGCTCGTTGAACTCCAGACCTGAAGAAAGGCTACAGTCCTGCAGAGCTCCAAAACCTGGGTGCCTTCTGGGGGAGCTTTCAGCACGCCTCATTCCCAGCCAAGAGGAAGCCTGTTGTCAATGCACGACCCACTATGTGGAGCACCCAGCACTGGGAACACAAAACCCGAGATGTCTGCCAGTTTGCTTTTACAGCCCAGTAACCTTGACAAAATCTAAACACAGAGGTCATCTCTGGCCATTAAAGCCTATTCAAAGCAGCAGGAAGACATCTATGAGTTAAAATAAGATGATCTGCTGTTCTCATCATGAGGCTGGCACATGCCTCAAGACTGTGCTTTGCTTCCTAACTATAATTTGAGAAAATATTCAGATCATGAGTGAGACTGTTGAATTTTGGGGGATTTTAGCACTTCTATTTTGGGTGCAAAATTATTGGCATCTTGCCCTAAACTGGCATCACAGTCAAAAACAGAATTAATGATTGAAAGGTTTATTTTTCTTTATTCCACAGTACTTTTTCCATCTCCCACACTCACTATAAATAATGCACAACTCTCATGTGAAGTGAATTAAAAAAGGTTGAAGGCCAGAAATATATACTCCACAAACAGGTCCTAAAAAAACTTTCTTTTTGGGCAGCTAAGTGTTCCAGGCTAACTTACCCACCCACTCAGCATGTACCCAAATCTAGAGGATATGATAATTCATCCACAGTAAAGAGATTTTCTTCCAAATTGGTTTTCTGTGAGCTAAATCCATGCTGCTCTAAGACTCAAGCTGTGCATACTCTCACTATTCAACAAGGCTCTCATTTCAGACTCATCCCTGCTTATAAAGCATCAAGCATTTGAAGTCTACATAATAATTTTGACCATTTCTGGTGAATCTCTGAGTCCAGAACCTGACTCTCTGGATGTGGGATATAAGTAATTCCCATTTTTTTCACAGAGAGTTATTGCCGTCCAGCAAAATGAGAACAGAGCTCCACAAATAAGGATAAAATTGACAAAAATTTTTTTTTTTTAGTCTTAAAGATCTGCTATTTAATGTACAGTCACTACACTAAGGGGTCAGCAATGCTATTCCTAAGAAAAGAAAGGAAGAGTAAAAGACTTCCATAGAGCACAGATTAAGATTACTTCATTAACCTTCTTGGTATTTTCTTCCTCTTGCTAAAACAAATTCATAGCAATAAAATAATCTTTTACAATTACATTTTCTCTTCCTGAAGCACACATTGCCTAGACTTTGGTGCCCACTTTATACCACCACTGCGTGACATGTTGTTCACTAGTCAAGGTATCTCATGACTGGTAATGGCAGAGTTACAGGCAACGCAACACTCCTGCGACAATGCACTGGAGTGTCACTAGAAGTATTTATTCTAGGACAGACGTTCTCAACTTGGGAGTCATGAATAGCATTCAGGAATTACAACCGCCCTCTCTTTTCTCAAAATAGATGAAAGGAGGTGATCCAAAGAAAATGTTTTTGTAATGAGAGGTCAGTGCACAAAGACGACCGTTCTACAGTGCTGGACTGAACAATGTGGAGTGGCTTAGAGACTGTTTTCAACCTGCAGTGCATCAAGGCAAGTATTATGACAATAGATAAATATGACAAAAGCAAGCACCTCAACTTGCCAGGGAAATTTTAAAAACTCCTCAGCATAACTGCAGGCACATCATAAGAAATGCTGTCAGCCACAGAGCCAGGCTTATAAGGAAGAACTGCATCATACGGCACATAGACAACAGCTCTCTCAAAGTAATACAACACTACCTGGAAACGCAATGTAAAATGTGATTTACTCAATATGTTTCAAATATAATGTTTTGTGGAACTTTCTTTTCCCTGAAAAAGTTCAGCATCTGTACCTTTTCACCCAGATTTGAGACAAAAGAATGTCAAAATACTTTTATCCAACTCTTGGCTTGTGTTACCTTATGACGACAAGTTACAGAAGAGGAGCTATGACAGAAACAACCAAAGAAAGAGGTTGAAAGGAATACTGCAGTTGAGCCTCTGAAGTTCACAAGCACTTGGCTCTTCAAAACCAGCTGAATTGGGCTCATTCCTGAAAAGAAAATCTAAGAGCTTTAATCTGCTCTCATATTGACTTCCCAGCAGAGTTGGGAGGTTTGGTTGAGGACCAAACTTGCAATAGCTTCTGGGAGCAAAACAGCAGCATGGATACCGGGCTGCAGAGCCAGCCTACAGCCTGCTGGCTTCCAGCGAGCTCACTCTCACAAACATTAAACCTCAAGAACAAAAACAACAATTAAAAAAAGCAGGAAAGAAGGAAAGATCTTAATCTAATTGGAGAGGTGGTGTTACAGCAAGAGCTTGAAAGAATTAACTCTGCACTTTCCTCAGCCAGCTGCCTTTTGAGCCTGACTACTTTCACAGACTCCTGTAGATGAGACAATGCACTAATTTCTACTTCAAAAACTAGCAGTAAATGAGACATTTTCTTGATGTCTGTGACACATGATAGCATCTTCTCCTCTAGCAATAAGACACCAAAAACTTTCTGGCCTGAGCACGCTACTCAATGACAATTTTGACAGAATGATAAGGGTCAGAGATAGTCCTAAGAATTGTACTAAATGTAGCACACAAACCACTGAGATGCAATTGCTTCTCAATGCTAGATACCTATGACAGATTCTCATTCGAATTAAAGTCCAAATTCATAGATAGAGATATACACCGTAAACCAGCATGTGAGCCATCTCTGGCACAGCACTGAGGCACTCCCTCTGCTTGAAGAGAGCTGCAAATAGTAAGAGTAAGAATAAACATGAAATAAAAAAAGCTACCTCGTTCAAATGAAGGGCAGTTGTATAAAGTTCTTAAAACATTCACGTAACAAAGTATGAAAATAAATGTGCTATTCTGCAGTTTCTCCCTTTCTAGCCCCATCACGTTTCCGTGGTGTTATCTGATCATGCAGCCCACAAGACTGTAGCACAAGCAGCATTATCACACCAGCTACCAAACGAGCACTCAGCACCGGGGCCCAAGTCACTCACAATTACTTAATAAAGCCAGATTCTTCAAAATTATTTCATATAAACTGAGTGTCATTAGGGAGGCCTGTATGTCTTTGAAATGACTCTACAAAGTTTGAGTCAGGCCAGCTGCAGACACAGATGCATCCAGTGCTGGCTGAGCAGTGGTCTGGATAATAGACAGAAAGCTGTCCCTGTTACACCGTACCTATCATCTCCAGCAGTTCCTTTCTTTCTTCTCAATTTCTGCCCTACCACAGTCACACAATGATCCAAAGAGAAAGAAGAAACAGTCACCAGTCAGATAGAAAGAAACTGTCATTAATAACACGACCAGCATCTCTCAGCTCTTGTGTGAACTGTGGCATTCAGAGAGCTCAATGGCTCCTACAGAGAGTGGTTAGAAATCATTATCCCCAAATTATTGATGGGGAAGATAAAGCACATTAAGGTGAATAACTAGTCCAAGATCATACAGCCTGTGAGCGGTAGACTTGGGATTAAAACCTGCGCATCTGGAGTGCCAAACCACTAGTGGTGGGTCCAACAGGGTGGTCAGTTCCTACATTAACTGTACCGGGAGAGTGAGGAAGATGGACACTGCTGAAGGGCAGGGGAGAACAAACACTGACCTTTAAATGTCACCAACTGGATAACGTGGTGGTAATTCTCCTTTGCTACTTTCAGGCTGTTGTACGTTATATGGGGTCAAAAGAACCACCTAAATTCTCCCATTTTTATAACACTGAACACCTGATCTTCCTACCTTAATGGCACTTACATGTCGATCTGCCACACGAACTAACAGAGCAACCCGTAATGTTAACAGCCTGCTGTCCCCCGGGACCTCCACCTCTACCCACTGCTGGGAGATTTTACTGGTGGGCTTTGCAGGTATTTGCTGACAAGAGACTCATGAATACAGGGTTTATCACAGCTATGGCAGGCCATGGTGTTTAGTACTGTTATATTCTGCCTTTACACACTGTGCTTAAACTTCCTTAGCCCTTTTCTATACAAACTGTCCTTGTCCCCATCCTATTTCTTCTCCACCACCAGATCCTTGTCCAATCTTGTTCTAGTCTCCCTTCCTCCACTTCCCCATGTCCTTGTGAAGAACCATCCCTCAACCATTTCTTCCATTTTCCCCCCTCCCAGTTCCCACTCCCAACCTCCCCAGTGGGCTTTCCATTTTGAACTCCCCTTCAGCTATGCCTTGCCTCGTCTTCCACTCTTTTTTCCCAAATCCTCTTCTCTCCCATCACCACAGCTCTTCCTTGTGAATGGTTCCTCTGCTCTCCTCTCCCACCCATTCCTGCTTTCACTTTGTCCACGGCACTTTCATCTTGCCTGTGCTCCCTGTTTTCCCTATTTCCACCATCAGGTCAGTTGTCTCAACACAGAAGCAGCCAAGGCAGAAACAGTCCAACCTCATCCCTGTAGCATCAGGCACCACCGCACTGAGCCGCATGGTGGGATGGATGCATGTATAATTGGTCCAGCACAAGGAGAGATGGGAAGATACTCAATAAAGAATAAATCTCCAAAGATCTAACTGCTAAAATTTAAAATACCTCTCTCAGATTTCAAGGAGTTATAAACTGTTCAAATAACAGGCTTGGGGAATACAGAAATCCCTATCCCACAATACAGAGATAAGAGAAGTATTCAAAGAAAAAAAACCCAAACCCTATCATCCTGAGCTAGATAAACAACTTATAAAAATTTCAGCCCAAGCGGTTCCAGCTGACAAACTTGTAGGCACTGTAAAACACAGCCTCCTAACGAGAGGTGTCAGCCAACCTTGGTAACAGGCAGGGCTTTTACCTAAGAGAGTGCCTTGCTGCTTTACCCAGGACGCTAAGACATAATTCCCCTCCCAGCAAAAGCTACTCTGTTAACCCCACCTGTACTTACTCCAAGGAGCTTTAAAGGACACGTCTGCTGTGCCCTCTCCTCTCTGTGATTCATACACTACCTAAAAACTTCATGTATGCTTTGCTCCTGAAATACTTCCTCTGCACAAAAAGTTCACAATATGGGTTTTCCAAGCTAAATGCAATTGCACCAAAATAGGTATCTGTGTATTCTATTCAGTGAAGTTTCCATAGCAGTATCAGCATCTGGTTTACATACTATTACTGTAAAACTGTTTGTCTGTAGACACATTAATTTTAAAACTGTCTAACAGTAAAAGCTTTTGAAATTGAAATTACTTAGCTTTGCCTTCCAGATAGACTAACAACCAGATCTTGAGAAGAGGAGGAGAAAGAAGAGGCAAGGACCCCTCTCTGCTGGTGAAAGTTTGGTGGAGAGAAAGAAACGCTTTTGAAAAACCAGTATAATGATCCCAATGCAGGTTAAGTATTTGATGCAGTTACATCATCTACTGTATTGACAAGTTCTTTTTCTAGACTGTGTTCCTGCTGAGTGCTAAAAAAAAAATCAGAGTCTTCGAATCCTGCTGACATTCTTCCCCAGCAGTTCCCCTCTAGTAAGCAGCCAATGTAAAAATACCGTATACCAAAATAATTCAAGAAAACTATGTTCTCAAGTGAGAACTCAGTAACTACACACATGAAAAAACCTACCCTGTGCAGTCCCAGCTTTCACTTACAGACTGTCACATACATCTAAGTACATGGTCGATTTACTCTACATGCTTTATTTTCAGACAAAAGCATTTCAGCTGAAGACAACCATTTGAAATGGAGATAAAATCTTTAGTAAACAGTATTTCTGTGATTACCTACATTAAATCCACAGCATGACCTGCGTGTGCAAAGCCCACTTGGCCAATTATTTTAAATAATGTGAAAACAGTGAAATCACAGATTTTCAGGAAGATGTATGGTTTAATTATAATTTCTATTAGTCCAACTGAAATCTCCAATCAGCAAATGCAGTTTCAGTAACAGAAGCATATCAAAGATGTCTCCTCAACTGGTGAACACTGTCATATTCCTGCTGTAAATCAGCTAAAAATATACAAGCTTTACTAAAAATATATTGCTTGGATTTGCACACACATATGCAAAGATGTTTGCTTCACTTCAAGTAATTTTTTTTCCATCAAGAATAATCCATTTAACTAATCAACATCTGAATTACTCTAAGGAACACTTCATTCAGTGTAAAACTAAATATAAAAAGAGAGCAAAAAGTAATTAAAGGAGGACATTATTAAGCTGTTGATTTATTCTTTGCCTTTTGCTAGCAGAAGTATTAAGTAGCTTCCAGCATTCACTGGTTGTAGATCAAAAATAAAAGCTATGCCAAATAATGCAAAGAGTTCTAAATTTACCAGTTTGGTGCAAGTGAATTACTTTTAAAAACATTATTTCAGAAGGGTCTTTCTGCTGTTAAATTATAGCCTGTGTTTTGCTCTCAGAAACTCTCAGAAAAACTATGTACAAAGACACACCAATGAAGTTAGTAGAGGGGCTTGGGATTTACACCATGTAAATAAAACCAATGCTGGATTCCTCCTTTCCAAAACTAAGCAAATAACCATATGGGTGCTTTTATTGCTGAGCTATTTATTGAGGCATTGGCAGTCATTCATTCAACAGCACGCCTAAAAAATGAACAAACAAATCCAGCGATCAATCAAGCGAGGAGAGGTTGTGGATGCCCCATCCCTGGCAGTGTTCAAGGCCAGGCTGGATGGGGCTTTAGGCAACCTGGTCTAGTGGAGGGTGTCCCTGCCCATGGCAGGGGGGTTGGAACTGGGTGGTCTTTGAGGTCCCTTCCAACCCAAACCATTCTGTGATTCAGTATGTTTTTTCCAGATACCAAAAATGTACACTGTGCAATACTGCCCTGTTCAATAAGTCAGAGCACTGGCATTACTATAGCACAGCCCACAATCAAGTTCACAGGGGGGAAAACTTTCTGACCTGAAGAAGCCCTGCTTGACTTCCAGCATTACTGTTAGAAACACATTAACACCTCCTGAGGGAGGAGCAAGACCAGCAGCTGCTTTCCCTCACCCACACCCACTCCCTCACCACACTGGTTTTGAGCAAAAGAGCAAACACTCATTCGGCAAAGGTGCAGAACTACGAGGCGTGCAGGTATTTTCTTTCAAGCTAGCGACAAATGACAAGATAAAGATGGGGAGCATACCCAAACACTACCACGTAATGCTGTCATCCAAACATCTAAGAAACATCAGGAGATGGGACTTTTCTAAAAGTTGCTACAGATAGTAAATAGATGTCAAAAATAAATCTGGTATTATGCGTGTAACATTTCAGTCAGAATGGTTACTACAAACACTATTATATTCTAATTTAAAATCTATTTTTAAATCTCACCATCTTAAATTTAAAGACCTGTCCACACTGTGGTTTCACTGAACGATCCCATCAAAGGTTAATCTTACCCCTGAAGGATTACAGATCTATGCATGACACAGTTCACGTTTCCATAGTGTATTTATAGCTCAGGGTGGCAATACACTTCACAGACGTCTTTTTTTTTTTCCCCAATTATTATAATAGTTCCTTGCAAAGAAGGGATTATAATTAGCTCTACTTTACAAAAGTTAAGGCAATGACAAATCAAAAGATTTGTACAAGATTAAAAATAGTAATATGAGAATTATTCCCTTCAAAGTGCAAAGGGCAAACCTACTGAATTCAATCATGCAGCTATGCAAAGATACCAGATTTTTCAGGTAATGTCTCCTATGAGGCCCCTGGAAACCACCTGTGGAGTTCTAACAGTCTTCAATCCCTAAGATAAAATCTGGTATCCTTAATTACAAAAGCTTAGTATATAAAAGTGCATTACCCGCTGCTCTGGCCATATGTTATACAATCAGAAATGATTCATCATTATATCAGAAAAGCTTCAACATCATAGACTGAAAAACTAAGCCTACAACTGGGATTGCAGCTTTTCATTGCCTTCACATGAGAAGCAAAGGGCTCAAATCTATGACTTTCAAGAAAATGAGCAAGGAAAAAAGGGTCTACAGTTTCTCTAAAGAAAAAAAAGAGTTGTGGACAGTCATCCTAAAACCCTTTTTACCCCAAAATGGTCTATGGAGAGTCACATCTAGATTCATTCAAGAGCCAGTAAGGCACATATTAATCTTGGTTTATGTGTCTGCATGAAGCTGCTGAACTGAATGCTCACAAGGTCCAGAGCATGAAAAGGCTTTAACCCAAGATTTTCATCTTTCCTTACCAGGTGAGCAGTTTACCTCTTTGATAAATTAACATTTTAGTAATAGTCTAATCGAGTACAGGAAATCATCTAACAAAAAGGCAGCCTACTGCCTTACAGGAAATCTAGCCAAAGGGATCCTGGTATTTCCAAAAAGTGAGACTATTTAACAGATCAGAAGGTATCTAAAACTGAATAACTTATGGATCAGTAATTCTCGCACAAGTCTAGGAATGAGGGAGAAGGAAAAGGAGATTTAACTACCAATGAAATATAAGCAAACAGGAGAAAATAGTTGGGGTGTAACAGCTTATATTTTCCCTTAACCCTCTTCCACTGCTACAATCTAAGACCAGAGACTTCCTTGTGAAATGGCTCCTCAGCCATGGGGACATCAACTTTTAGCAAGCTGTGAGCTACTCCATACAGGCTAGGAGGAATATCCTGATTTAACCTAACAGGCAGATAATTGCACGGTTTTCTTTCTTTTACATCACTCACATTTTTTGAGCTGTATAGTATAATATGAATGTTATACATAAAAACACATTTGCTTTTACCTTAAGCTGACTTACGGAGAATTTCAAGGCAATTCAAAGGAACCCCTGGGAAGGGAGGTAGCAGACAGCATCTCAACATGTTTTCCAGGGTAATCCAAGGCATGAGCCAGTGCAAACCTCCTTGCTGGCAACCATGATCAGACAAGCCCCATGGCATTCAAAATATCTGCATTTCCAAAGAGTGTAACAGGCAACACATTCTTGTATTAACAATAACAGCATATAAATTCTGAGGAGTGAGTCATTCCTCAGTCCATTACTTACAGACCAAACAGATTAGTCTGGATTTATGGTAAGAGTTCTTGCTCCAGCTATAAAGTATATCTCTGATATTACAATATAAATTGATATTAATGTACAATTTGAGTTTCAACAGCATGTGTATTTTCCTCACCTGTGTTCATCTACTTAACATCCATGACACTTTCTTTTATCAGTGCATATCTCTCCCACTTCTGTACTCCTGCCTCTCCTCCCCGTATATTTTTTTTCTTGCAATGATTTTGGTGATTTACTTGCTCTTCAGCACCATGTGATTAACTAGAGAATAATTTCTTTTTGTTATCTGTGCCTGTTTGAAAGCTCCAAAATAACAACCGCACTTAGAGCTGATGAATGGACCAGACAGACAGCAGTCCCTCCGCCAGGCTCCAATGGAGCGTGAACCACACGTTGGGATGCGGAGACAGGGGTCTCTGCTGAGCACAGCCCAGGAGCCCAACTTCAGAGTCATAAAGCTCTCTGGAATTAGCCACTTACAAACCCACTTTCAGGAAGTTTAAAAGAAAAATAAAAACTGCAGTCCTTTTGTTTTTCACTAAAATATTTTATTCCGTTACTCCTAAGGAATAACCCTTAGGCTCCAGCCCCATCTCTACAGGTGGGTGTACTTTTCCATATCTTCTCCGTACACAACACAGTGTACTGTTCATCTTGATATCTGGCTTTCCGGGTTGGTAAGCAAAGAACAATATACAAGAGAGAACTAAAGCTCTTACAGACTAGGAAAGGGATGAACAAAGTGAGCTTACATCTAGCTACAGGGCAGGCTTTGCTCTCTGCAGTTTGTCTCCTTTGGTTTTTAAATTAAATCCTGAACAAGAGATCCTGGAAATACTACTTGTAATACCACTGGAAAAGTAAGTGGGGTTTGAGGGCTGAGGACAAGTGGAAGAGCAGTGTCCTGCAGTTGAAAGAAGTGCTCTACCATTCTCCACTCCTCACTCTCCATTCTCTTTTTTTTCCTTCTTGAAACCGGGGCCACTCCTGCCTTTGGTTGTTAAAGGCTAGGAAGCTTGTGTTCAAAACCTAAGTTAGTGCACAACTGTATCAAATTTAAAAGGTAGATCTTACTGGCATTAAAAGCAATAAAGTCTCTGCATCTCAAAGAAGTTTTCTTTTTGTAAATTCTGATGTCACATCACTAAAAAAAGTTGATAGCCCACGGCAACTAATAAAGATCAGTTTGCTACATACTCCTCTCTTCTTATAACTGCTGAAACACTAAGTTGGGTCAATGAAAAGCTACCTTCAGCGTCCAGATTTTGCAAATTCGAGCACCTTTAAAAATGTCTATTTTTCTTAGCATTTGAAAAAGGTGAATTTCAAATAACAAGTACCACTTTGCAAGTAAAGATGCTGAAATTCAGTCATTTTCTTTGCCAGGGTCATTACAGTCGGGTACACATTCATGGAAGGTGCTCTCCCAAGTTTGGTTGCAAGTCTGAGTCAACTATCTTGATCAACTGGCTCTTTAAGATTAACATTATCTAAGTGGCCAAGTACTAAAAATCAGAGAGAGATGAAAAGAGTTAAAAGGAACAGGTGGAAAGCCACTAATGACCTTGAGAAAATGCATAGTGAAATGCATCCAGGGAAAAAGCCTTCCTGTCTGGGAAATTAGCTTAAAGGCATACAGGCAGGTGTAAAGTGGAAGTGACAGACAATAAACATACAAGATAGAATATAACATTTACAGAGCTGTAAAATTACTCACTTTGAGAGTTTTTTTATTATTACTAAACCATGCAGCCATATTACAGAACTAATTGAACTCTAAAGAATGAAATTATAATAAAAGTCAATTAGACGAACAAACTCTTCAAGCAGACAATTCAATCAGGTTACCAATAGTAGTTACGAGACAAATTTAGACCCATCTCAACATAAAAGTACACTTAATGAGGTGAATAGATGATAACTTTTCACATGCTAATTACATAGGTTTGAATTCCATGCATCATCTGTCAAGAAACACTGATGTACCTTCAGCACCTCTTCCAGCTAATGACCTAGGGGCAATCCTAACCCTAAAAGTCTTTCCTTGGCAAACCATTGTACCTAGTCATTAAGTACAGCATACCCGCACCAGTATTTGTGGAAACATGTCTAATCTTACACATGTGGGCATTATGCAGACATTGACAGGTAAAGTATACTTTCAGTTTAGAGCTTTGTCCACGAGGAATCACGATCATACACTGAAGTTGACTGCAGAGTTAGAAACAAGTCTCAGGTTTATCCTCCAAATTCAGTAACTGCAATGGACTTTCAATATATTATCTAAAAATAATTAAAAAAAAAAATTGTTCTTTCATCTCAATTAAAAATAACATCCAGTCACATGTCTCTGCTCAGGAAAGAACACTGGGAAATCTGACAAATATTACATGTTAGTTACTCCAGTGTCCCAGTTCTGATGTTCAATTCCACAGGGGTTGTACCTAATTTTTTTTACTATTTGTAAAATCTTCAAGGAAAAAGTGAATCACCTCTATGTAAACAGGGTGTGGTGAATTCTTTCCATTCCAGAGGGGATTTTTCCATATGATATTGAAAAGGTAACCAGCCGGGGGAATCCAGCATCATTTGTTACCCCTTTTATCCTATTCAGAGGTTCTCAATGAACTGCTCTTTTTAACTGAAGTCCTGTCCACAAGGCCATTTGATTTCATCAGGAATAAATGGAATGTTATATAAAAACTGCTTCATCTTTCTAAAGAGGTCTGCCTGTGGCTGCCCTGGAAGCGAACGTAGTGAATGCCATCAACAAAATAGATTAAAATATCCCACACGACAGCTTGAGAAGCAGGGCTTCAGAAAAATAATTTATGGATGACAAGATTATTGCACAAGCCTGCTGCAGCCTTATTGGTCTTTCAAAGGCTTTATGTAAAGGGTTTATGGCATAAAAAAAAATATTACTGCTCACATTATAAATAAATGACATCTCTTCATATGCAAACATTATAAATGCCTACAATTCTATGTAGTATTACAGTAATCAAAGTGAAAACATACTCCTAGTCACTAGTAATAAAACTGACCAAAGCCCATAGAGATACACGGTCGTATCTGGCTCCCAAAGGTAGTCCTTTCTGCTGACATTAGGAAAATAAAAAGCATGCAGTAAGACAGCAGAATTGACAACTGTCCACCTGATTTCTGTGACTGAATACTAGGTTTAATATCTGGAAGGACTAGCAAAGGCACCACTACATGAAAATAAACATTACTAATGACTCCAGCTCAGTACTGCACTTAACCCCAAACATAAATTGTGTTTACTGTAGTAAGACTGAAGTATGTGCTTAAATGCTTCCATGGACTGCAGACCTAAAACTCGGTTCTTCATCTCACCTCCTGTCCTGTATTCAGTATTTTATACCATATACTATGCTATTTGGACTCAGAGAAGTTGTGGAGTCACAATTCTTGGAGACACTCAAAACCTGACTGGACACCGTCTGGTCTGCTCCAGCTGACACTGCTCTGGGCACAGGGGTTGGACTAGACAATCTCCAGAGGTCCCTTTAAACCTCCATCATTCTGTGATTCTGTATAGTTAGAGATTGGGTAAACTCAGGACAATGAGGCTTTATCCCATTCAAATATTGCTGTTACAGTGGAGGAGGAGTTTGGTCATTTGGGGGTTTTTGTTTGTTTTGTTTTTTCAGAAATATAAATGGACACAAAGAAAACCACTATGGCCACTCTGTCCCACTGTAAGCATATACATAATTACGCATTTCATCTTCATGCACAAAAATATCAAGTGGTTTGATTTTAGCATGGTTAACATTATTTGGTGGGGTTCTTTTTCACTGTTAAAATATCCCACGCATTTTTATATCAGAACTGCCAAGCCTTCCATACCACTATAAAAGACATACCTATATATGAGCACCAGACACTGAAAAGGTCTGAAAAGTGAAGATAACATTATTTTAAATGTATAAAACTCTTCATTATTTATTTCTGATAAGCCGCAGTTAAATACAAACTATACAATATTCTAGAGAAAATGCTTCTTTGTTAACGTTTCAGGCAATTTCTACTTTTCATGAAAGTTTGAAAGAGTGGCAATTACACAGTTCCCTACTGCAATCACTAAGTACAGGGAGTACAAACAGGATTATGTATCTCTAAAAACATTCTTAAATATATTGGAAGGAGAGGACTGTTAAACATCTTTTACAATGGGGTACTTCAGAATATATACATTAAAAAGCGATACTCTGCTCTCTTCTCTCTTACATTATATTCAAAAGAAAGGTCCAGCTCAGGTCAATAGCTTGCTCAGAACAAGCCTAGTTACAGAACAGTTACAGCCTTGGTCACAGCTGTGTTACCAAACCCCCCAACGTAGATGCATCTGTAGAAGCTATCACAGTTTTAACCAAACACTTTGTGAGACAAGATGACAAAGCTCACTCCAAACATACACAACATTAAGGTGTTAACATGACCCAAAGGGCACCATAGCACCACTTCTCCTCTTTCTTCCAATTCCTGATGTGTAAGATCGGGAAGCCAAAGAGGCAGAAGGGCACTTTTGACCTCATGCTGCCCTAACCTCTTCTCCTCCTCTCCTCATATACATACCAGTCACACAACACCAGTGCATCAACCACCTATACCCATCATATGAATTATTCAGGGGGTCTTGCCAACTCGTGCATGCCAATGTCAAGCTTGTAACTTCAGTGGCTGTGCACAGTCCACGCTAGCAACAGATTCCTATAGCAGTGTCCTAATATGGTCACATTCCTCATTCTAAATTTAATGTTATAAAGCCAAAACATCTAAACCTTAACAGAAATCTTAAAAAATACATATTTTTCAAACCTCTGTTGCAAGATGAAATTTTTAGCAATATTGTTCCTAGTCAGACTCTCAGTTCCCAGGGTCCATTATGCCCCCTTACATCTGAATGACACTGCTGAGCCTGTCTGACTGTGGGCTACTCCTGAAAGGAACGGTTCCTGTCCAGCCTCTTCTCCTAGCACTCACATAACCCCTACTTTGGGGGCTAAGCTGGCAAGAAACTATGAGAAATAAAAAATAAAATAAATAAATAGAGAGAAAACAACTGGGAGAGGAGCCTTCTTTTTTGGAAGTAACCAGTCTCTAGGTTGACATCACTGTACTGTAGACCGTATCTTGTCTTGTAGTCATGATGTCATCACCAGTCTTGCCTACATCTCTTCAATCAGGCCTTGGAATTACATGGCTGGAATATAAATATTTAAGGATTATAGAACTACGTATCTACCTCTTAAAATGAATTTTCCTGAAAGCATTTTCTAACCAATTACTTAATCCTGGATGTATGGGGTTTTTTGTCATACTTTGTTCTCAAGCTTTTTATTTCAACATTCACATATACTAGTGAAGATCCATCACAGGTTAAATTTAGGCAAGAAAATCAGTTGGGGGAGATGTGTAATAGTGATATAATTATGGGCTAAACTACAGTTGATATATCAAGCTCATAATAATAGACAATCCATATCTAAGCTCAGTAATACAATATTTGAAAGATGCCCCAAGGCCTAGAGTATAGAAGATATGACTGAATGTTTACAGTGGTCCTTTCTAAGCTCAAATGTCTGTGCCCCTCTGGCCACAAAACAGCCCGAGAGAAAATACAATCTTACATTCGCAGTTCCAGCCTGGTGACTTCATGGCCTTAGAGAGGGCGGAGGGAAGTTGTGTTGAATACAGAACTGTCACAGCTCATGTTCCCAGCCCACCGATGCAACCGTCTTCACCACCAGCAAGCCTCTACCATCAGCTGCCCTGCAGAGCTGGCTTCCTCAGTCACACTGCTGCCTAGAGGTAACTGTCAGGGGAGCATAAGGTACCAGCTGAAAGGTACCGCTTCTGCTGCCACCCTGCTTGTCAGGCTTTCCAGGAGAGAAAAGGAAAAAGTAATAAAAAACTCCCTCAACCTTTGGTCATTAAGGCAATGCTAAAACAACTCTTTTGCTCAACTTTCACTTGGGTGAAACCACTGACTGCTATGTGGAAAATTGCAGTCATGGACAATGTGGTACCAATTCTTCATTTTCAAAACCTTTAAAGCAGCTGCTAACGTACTCAATCAACTCCTCTAATACATTTGGTTTGTACTGCACCTAAGCTGACCATTTTTATTACTGGGAATATCCTTGTCACATCCATCCCCTAATTAGCTTTGGGCTCCTCATTCCCTCCTACGATTACTTACTAGCAGCACTGATTTCTACAGTTGCTCTGGAGACATTTTGCACAACATCTATGGCTGTGTGATCTGACAAAATTTCCTCAGCTACCCTTTCAGTCACAGTCTGTGGATGTTTCGACACTTCCAGAACTTTTTATTAAAAGCTATCCCCCTTTGCTACCACAATCACAGAATGGCTGAGGTGGGAAGGGATGCCTGGACATAGTCTAGTCCAACCCACTGCTCAGAGCAGGGAACGCAGGGCTGCATCCACTTGGGTTTCGAGTCTCTGCAAGGATGGAGACTTCACGGCCTCTCTGGGCAACGTTACAGCATTTGACCACCCAAATGACAATGGAAACACAAAATTGTGCTGCAGCATCCAGAGGGCTAACTTCGTAGTGAGCAGGCATGGTATGCACTGATGGCAGAGTTATTAAACACCAGTAGGTGGATACGTTCATTAAAAATGTTATTCCAAGCCTTGATGGACTCCCAATACCCTGGATGCACTGCGTTGCTTTTTATGTGCCACGCATTTCACCCTGCAAATAGTTCAGCATATTTTAGCTTTAAGCTGCTGATGTCTCACTGAAATAAAAGCTACACATAGTGTTTCCAGGAGCTTATTATCTTCCTGCATATCATCTTCTTGTTAGCATCATTCCTAAACTATTTTTCATTCCTACCAAAAATCTTTACATGCTATAGAAAAGCATAATACAGGAAAATGTTGATGGATATCCAGCCTTTTTATCCAAACCATGTTTTTTTGTTATGCTATCAAACAGCAGATATTAACTAGTTTCTATTTTCAGTTCTAAATTTGGAAGGCTGGAAAGAATATAAATATATTTGGTTTTACCTTTGCTGCTGCTCATCATTATGGTGAGGCATATTGCTATTTGCCAAGAGGCAAAGGAAAGATTAAATTAAGTGGGAGATAAGTCACACAAATGGAAGAGATAATAGACTGTGAAGGGCACTAGCCAAAAAAACTATATACATAGCATGCCTTCTTCCTCCAAGACACTTTTTTCAGATGACCTTTCTCAATTTTATACCAAGTCCTACAGATCAATAACCACTTTTAATATAAAGCAATCTGCAAAACATGGGGTCTATATAGAAAGCATAATTTCTAGAGATTGACTATTACAAGTACCGCATGGGAAATTAAAAAAATTCTACTCATTAAACAGATTAAGCATGGTTAAAAGCAAAAAAGGTTGACTACAACTTTAAGCTAATGTATAATAATGCAAGGATTAGGAAATGCCAAGCCCTTAAAATTGCTTATCTTATCAATTGCCTAATTACTTATTTTTAGTATTCTGTGCCACAAGACAAAATAATATTGTTCAATGCACCCAGAAAATATTGCAAATAATCTCTTTCTCAAAATTTCATTTCAGGACATCAGATTCAATTTATAAAAGTTACATAAATTAAAAAAAAAAATTCCCAACTAAAAGAAAGGAATGTGGAGAACGTGCCTTTGGAATGACAGGACCGAGCGTGCACGCCACTTTCTCCTGGATGCTCTGTGCACAGGTACTACAGCATTCCTGCCCAATGTGGCAAAAAGTGCCCGGAGGCATGCTGCCGGCCCCAGTCAAAGTCAGTCTAGAGCTGTAAACGTAGGAACTTTTCTCTCTTATCCCGTACCACTCAAAATGTATCCTGTGCAAGGCAAAGGAACCAAAGAACAAAAAAGTATGAAATGTAGTATGCATCCTCCGTTTTTGTTTTCTTTCATTTTTTCTTACTACTGAAAAATACAGAGCTGTTCTTTCATGGCACAATGGGTAATCATGACAGCAGAGAAACCACTAAAAACCCCGAGTCTACCTAATTTTAGGTATGGACAGAATGCAATATAAAGACCACACAACCAGGTGTGTAGATGTACTTAGGTACACTTCTGTGCCACCAAATTTCAAAATTACAAACTCCAGTCTAGACTGAAAGCGCGCGGCACTGGAACTCAGTCAACAGAGGCCACACTTCAGATAACTGAATAGAGCAGTACAGCTCCTGCAAGATTCAAATATGCAAATAACTATTTGCAGGTTTGGCTGAAATCTTAGCCTCTAAGGCAGTCGTCTTTTTTTTTTTTTATCCTGCTCTTTCTTTCCCTTGGTTTTCTGCAGAAAAAATCCCATATCCAAGTCATGAAAAAAAAATCCTTCCACCAAAATATTTCCATTCATCTAGGTAATGTTTATTCACAGGTAATCAATGATGTTTAGTAGCAAAAACGCAGACATTTACCACTTGATTTTCTAGGCACTGAAATTTTCTAGCAAATGAAAGTCTTTGTATGATTAAAGTCATATAGGACCATTAACCTCAGTAACGGTAGATTCAGCGCTTCGCTCTCCCCACGCAGACAGCTTGGCTTTTTCAAATGTAGATTTTTTTCAGATAATCCCCAACACGTACTTCATGATTTAGCTACACAGCACTAACCTGTGTGTATCTGCCTGGATTGATTCCAAGAATGTTTTTCATCCCTTACTCTTCCATATATTAACAAATCTTAAGGACAAAATTCAGGAAGAAAGATAGTACATTTGCATACAAATGAGCAGTATTATAATCCAGTAGCTTTGTTCTCTGTCTCCTCTGCATAATTCAGATGCTATTTTTATTTCTGCAGCTGATTATCTCTGTCTTTCAAATAAGCAAATATACCAAAGGTCTTCCCAGGTGCTTGCCTAACTGATTCTATCCACTGGACAATTGATATTTTAGCTCAGCTGGAGATTGTGTCTTTAAAAGTAAGAAATGAGGCTGGTAATGAAGTGAAACAAAATTTGAATTGCAAATTTATGAATTGTGGATTATAAGAAAGGGCTAATAATCAGAAAATGAAATATTTACTAACATGTTTTGTCTCAGCAGGCACTAACCATAGTTAGTATTTCAAGATTTGTCTACAACACCACAATTACGGGGTGGAGGGAGAGTATCTATATCTATACCTATATCTATCTACAAGTACAAATTTCAAGTTCTGATCTTCCTGGTACTGCAGAAATACCATCTACCATTCTTACATGTTGTTAGGCTTTCCAAGGAAATCAAAGAGTCAGCCACAGTTACATAGGAATAATACCTTATATACTAACATCAGCAAATGCAATACTTGCACAAAATAAAGAACTCGGAGGTAAGCCTAGATATAAATTAAATTAAAACCAGGTTACTAAAATGCTGAAAATCTTGCTTTAAATCATTCCTGAGTCCCAAGGGATCTTAGTGCAAAAACTCTCTCACATACTGTAAAAGCTCCCTGAAATCTCAGGCATCATTCAAAATTTTGCCTATTTATCTGTTTAAGGATTAATGGCCACGGCATCTTCCCCCACTCTTTCTAAATTATCAGGGACTGGTGATTTTTGCTCTGTAGCAGAAAATTTCACTAAGAGCAGTACCACAAAGGGACAGCCACGTCCCAGTGCACCTGAAGGACCAGGGATGCAATCTGCCCTTAGAAAGATGAAGGTCCCTTTCTTTCAGAACAACCTCCGTAAGGGAAAAAATATGCCACACAGAGAGGCTTTGCTAATCAGCCTATAAGGCTTTCTTTTTGTTCTCTGGCTATAAACTAGGGGGAAAAAACTGAAAGAAAAAAAACCAGTTCTATGTTTTTTCATTAATCAGCCTAATCTGAACTGGAATACAATACTATTATTCACAGTCACAAGTTTCTGATCAGTAAAGAGCATTACAAAAGACTAGTAGTTCATGCATTTTAACTATGTATTTCTGAGCTTAGAAGAAAGCCAAATGCATGAAATTTAACACTAACTCCAGAACTTTTAACATTTGGGGTTTCTCACTTTAATGCCAGGGTGTATTGTTCCCAATCTTCACAACATTTCTGTAAATTCACCTCAACGAATTGCGTACATTCTGAACATGAATTCCATCTTAATGAGGGCTTACACTGGGAATATACGGTTGAAAAATTAACTGCCTCATAAATTTAACTTCTGTTCTGGTGAGTTCATATGATAACAATTTCCTGATTAAAGCCTTCAGCAGTCTGCTAGGTCTTATGCTAAGCACCAACCTCAAGAGCTCTCTTACTTGTCTTAAGGTAAGGATAAACAGGGAATGGAGCTTATTATTTCTGCCACTACTTATGACAGTGCTCTGAAGCTTCGGCTGAGATGAGGATCCCACAGTGCCAGATTTTGTGCAAATACACTGTAATAAAGAGTCCCAGAACTTTAAAATCTACATACAAACAAAAGGATGTTAAAAGGGAATTAATAATACTAACATTTTACAAAGGGAAAACCAAACCAGAAAAAGATTAAATGACTGGCCAAAACAGTCACTTACAAAAGACTGAACAGTTGGAGCTGGCACCGAATCACCATCTATTGCTTACTACATGAGGAGAAGCCTTCTTGGCCATAAAGGAGCAAGCTTTCAAAATGACCAAAAAAACCCACAAATCTTTTATTCATACGTAAACCCACCTGCAAATGAAAAGAGCGGAAATAATTCACTACCAGGAAATGACTGAGAAAACATCTCATCTAATCACCAAAAGAAAGATTAAGATCAAGACCGGAGAAAGCAAAGTCTCTCCATTCCCTAAGCCAAACCTGCTCGGCTGAGCTCAGCAGCTCAGATGAGAGCATGTAAAACAACAGGCGTTTACTCTGAACCTTGTATTTACCATAGCCATTGAATAACCAATACCTAATGTGTATTGTTGTGGGGTTTTTTTTTTGTTTTAGAAGAACTCCTCAGCCAGCTATTTTGCTGCCACATCTCAGAAATTATGCCACTGGCCTTAAGACAGCCCTAATGGATGGGAGCCTAGATCGGATGCAGAGGAACTGGTGAGAGCACAACTCCCTCCTTTCCCCTTAAGATCATCTTAGCTTTCATGTCCAAGACCAGCATTAGTAAACAACTTCAGTCACTAAGAGTAAGTTCAAGGAGCTAACACAAATTACCTAATATTTGCTGCAGGCTAATAGCACGTACGCAGAAAATGACTGTAAGTTGGAGCGACTCTTTTATCTTCCCTAATCGGCTCTTGTGTCAAGCCTGTGCAAACGCTCGCTACCTTGCACCATTTAGGGAATGCCGCCCCAGCCCAGTAACCGGCTCAAGGAAAGAGATCGCTGCAAGTATCTTCAAAATGAGGTCACCTGTGGGATTAAAGCCTATTATTGTCTGTTACCAGTGCAATCCTAACCCTTTAACACCTACTCAGGTTGATTCTTCATCATTAGCCTGGATTGACATTTTTTTTAAATTTCAGTTTCTCTAAATATAACACAGAGTAGAAAACATAATTATTTTCTTATTTTTCAGAACCTTTCAGTTTGATATATGTGAAATGGGCATAGCTCTTTAAAGCTGCAAATCTCCTGACATACCTTTCTGTGCTTATGTGCTACAACTCTACTGAACAGCTTTTAAGCCTTGTTAACAAACGCCTTACTGCCTGTCAATCAGGATTTAAACATTTTGCCAGGAATCTACAATATCATAGGCATCAGGTAGTGACTTTAGCACTCAATATGGGTTGGCACTTCTCCTGTCTAGGCTATTTGAGGTCTTTTTACTTTTGAGGACCAACTATTATCACAAGTGATAACTCCAAGCTGGAGTTTGAAAGCTCCCAGAGTAAATGCAAGCAGACCAGGTATTCTGTAGTACAGAAGAGGGGAAACCCTACTATTTCGTTGTGTAATTAAAGACTTGTTCCTGATGCCTGCGCATAAAGTAGAGAACTCGTGCCACACAGCCAAATTTAATTCAGGAATTTTGTGACATTTGTGCACTATTTCATCTGCCATAGTGTTCTTTCACAATTTTAAAAACATATTGTACCCACTCATTTCAACACTAGAACAGGTGCAACATGCCAAGCAACAGCCTAGTACAATCTCATTTTAGATAAAAAGAAAGTATTTCATGAGTGAGAAGACAGCTTACCAGCACAGATGCTTTCAACTTCAATACAGCAAACCATTTGGGCATTGGACTGTCCTCCCAGTTAGAATAAAAGGTATCAAGACACAAAAGAGAAGCTCATTCCAGAGCTTCTTCCTCAGTAGTAATAAAATTAGTGACAATTGCCATCTGTCATTAATAAGCTGTGTGCAATAAAAGATCATATAATAATACAGCAACATTTCTTTTATTACTAGCTCATCTTCCTGAAGAAAAAACCCTACAAGACAACAATTATGACACAGAATAATTTTTACAGACATACATCTTTCACAAATTCATTATTTATTTTAAAGCTAAAGCCATGACTGATTCTACTGTAATCAGAAGATAATTTTCATAGTTCCCAGTGGGCTCAAGATTTGACAAAAAATTTGTGGTTCACCCTCAAACTCCTGGAGAGCTGACAAACTTTGTGTGCTTCTGAAGTCAATTTTTATGCTTTGCTTGGGCACTGTGTGTCAAGAAAGGTAGAAAAAATAATGCAATTCTTTCTCTTATCCGTGGCAACTGTCACCGCACAGGCTGTGCAGAAGTGGCCTGTTTAGCACAGTCCAAAAGGAGACATGTGGACAGTTAACCTGATTTACAGATGTACTAAGCAGCCTTCAATCTAAGTGGCTTCACTCGATGTTGCTCCAGTTTTTCTGAGAGCAAGATCTGTCTTTCTCAGAGCCTGCCTGCACGGGACTGCAGGAGCTGGGACTGCAACAGAGACGCACTCTAAGCCCAATGCTCAACTCCAATGCCACTCTTCTGCCTGAATACGAACCAGCGGTGACAGGCTCTGAAGTAAGTCCCATCCCAACGCTAGAATGAGAAAGAAAAAAGAACCACGACCAATCCATAAGAGACAGTAATTGCATAGATATGCTGTCAAGTTAACACTCCAAAATTAATAACTTATTTTACACTATTAAAATGCATAGTAGTACTGTTCCCTACAGGCAGAATACAAATCAAGTTTAAGTAGGATGAGCAAAAACTAAATAGATTTTCACTGAGCTCCTCACAAATGAGTTCATTGCTTAGATTTAATTATTTATTTTCTTCCTTTAGGAAGTGCCCTAAAACCTAAAAATATCGTAGGCAACAATCTCTGTACCTGTTCTGGGCTCTAAAAAATAGGCAATGTACAAACCAAACCAACCAGCCAAGTCATCCATGTGTATACTTCCAAGAACAGCCATTACGCAGACAAGTTTCTTCTTTTTCATAATGCAACCTGAATGCATTAATTTTCTAGGAACTTAGGATAATCTAAGTGATTTTCACACTGTATGTTTAAAGGTATAACTCGGCTGCATTGCACTTGCATTTTCATCTCTCCACAGTCCATATACAAGCCAAAAAATAACAGCATGTGTTGAGATGTCTTCTCACATTAAGGACTGATTTGGGGCACTTCTGGTAGCAATTCAGCAATCGCATTAAACACTACTTCAATTTCCCTTTCCCCAAAGGAAAATACTGAAATAATTGAATTTGTGAAATTTCTACGGTCTTTCATTAGAACAATGACAGACACTTAAAAAGACTTCTGACAGTCTGAGAAAGACAATACTGGGAGAGGAGCATCTGGTTATCTGAGCACACAGTTATGAGCAGACTGCCTTCAGGTCCCATTAAGTTTTACCAATTAATCAGTCTCAAGTAGCCCTCTCCATTTCTCTTGACAGCAACATGCGAGAGAGTTAGTATTTCAGTAGTACTTTGAAGCAATTTACAGATTATCAATAATGTTGCCACTTGATATTTACTCAGAGGTAAGAAAAAATATTGCAAGGGCTTATAATTTTTCATTTTCTCAATGAAACAGAAACTTGCGACATCTGAGGCAAAAGGAATGTACTTTTTTCAACTGCAAGAGAAGATTTTTATCCAATACAAGTTGTGTGACCAATTTTCAAGTTACTGAATTCTGCACTGAGCTTGGTATTACAGTTTGTGACATACTGGTGGCCAGACTAGATGATGCACTGGTTCCCTGTTTCCTTGGGCTCTTACAAAATTTGAAGAGTTTCATTCTTCTAAATCACAATGTAGACACTGACATGAGGATTAAAAGAACTTTTCAACATTGTTTACATTGACATGCTGGAAATAAATACTAGTACCAAATTTATTTTGTTTTATTGTAAATGAAATAATTCTGCAGAGTACATCTACATTCTTTCTCTAGGAGATCACATAAGTCTGTTGACTTCAGTAGCTTTCAATCTTTCATTTTTAAGTAAGATTGCTCAAATAATTTCTCTAACGATTGCAAAAAAAGCAGAGTTGCTGATTTGTTTGTTCCCTAATGGATTCCTAGAAAAGAGCCTTCAAAAGGAAAGCTCTACAAATAATGACAGAATTGAAGACACCAGCCATCACAGATCTACGAAGAAAATTAAAATGACCTAATGTTAAAATAAGTCTATTAACCACCAAAAAGCTTGGTCTCTTAACTAGAAGTTATTGCAGCTTTGAGATATCAACAAAAAAAAAAATTTAACTTTTGAAACAACTGAGCAGAGGCTTCCAAAGCCATGGAAAATGTGACTACCAAAAGACAACTCAGATGAAAAACAAGCTACTTTTCTCCAGCGAGCTAAAGAAAGCAAAGCATTATAAATAGGCCATAACAAAAATAGATTCTGCCTGTAAAAAGAAACACCCAGTCCTAGGCATGAGCAGATCTATTTACTCACTACTGGAAATTCCTGGAAGACAGCTGCTGAAAAGAAAGTTCATTCCCTGCTCCGGTGCGAACACTACTTCTCAACACCATCAAATGGGAGGAGGGACAAAGAGAAAAGGGGTCTTGCTGGATATTTTCTTTATTATTATTATTATCATCATTGTTTTTATTACTATCATGAGAGCTTCTGCCTCTGCTCTGTTCTTCCATCTCATTTCCTTCACCACACTCGAACACCGCTGCAATTGCAGGGCAGCCAGAGCCAGCGTCCTGCATGCTCCCCCATCAAATCAAAGCACTTAACTACACAGTGCTTGCTACCAGACTTCCCAAGTGAAGCTCCTGCTGTTAACAGCTTCTGCTAATGGACATTACTATTATCACCAATTTTTTTTTCCCAAGTAAACATATGTTAGATTCCCCAGAAACATTTCTTTTTCTACTGATGGAAGCAATCTAATCCTGACTGACTAGTTTCACTTGCAGTTAACTTCTTGAATCTTTTCTATTTATGAACCAATACAGGATCCACAATTGGATGGTTTCAGTTTTAAAAACTGCAGACGGCACCTTTTCCTATAAATGCTGAAATTCAAATAGGCTAACTAAATAGTAAGCAAGTTCTTGCTTAATCCAATGGAAAGCTGAATTTTCTTCCCTTGATTTGTTAAAATATTTAAGAAGAATTTCAGCTTTCACAGTATTTTATTTCTTTCAGAGAGACTACAAAGGTAAAAATCTGGTTTCTCAGACAGCAAAAGCAATCGCCTTTTCATAAGCTTACACATTATTCTTATTAGAGTAGTATTTCAAGTTGCTCCACAGAAATAAAATTTATCTTGTAGCATGCAGCAAGACAGGCAGCTGAACTGCAGGTGGATTTGCATCCATCAGTTACAGTGATATGGGGAGGTCGTATAAGAAGCAAAATCCAGTATCTTGAAAAACAATAACTTCTGTATCAAAGCAAAGATGCAATCTAAATTTTATTAAGGTTCACAGTCACAGAAGGCTCAAGAGTTATGTAAATCTCTGACACAGAGAATGAGATACAATATATTCGATTACTGCTGCATCACATATGAGGGAACTAAAATAGCACTTCGTATTAAGGGTTTGTTTGTTTTAAATTAAGAAAAAGATACTTATGGCAATTCAGAAAAAATAAATAAATATTAAAATTTAGATTTAGACAGTGGGAAACAATTTGAAGGCTTGAACACTCTCAGAAAAAAAGAAAAAATAAAAAAGGGAATGCATCAGTTTAGGAAACCAGCATAACAAAGAGTCATTAAGTGATTCAGAGAAAAATGATTAAAAATTCAGCTTTATTCTCAGCTAATCCATCTATCCCAAGCAACACAAGCTGAAGAAAATAAAGGGAAATTACAGGGAGAATGGAACTGGAGCACAAATTCATGCAAGTAAATAAATGAAGACTAGCAGTCCAAAGATATAACAACACTTTGCACTTATATAGGATTTTTCACATTCAAAACATTGTGAAAACATTAACCAACTAAAATCAAAAGATACTATGGCATTAAAAAACCCAAATTGCAATTCAGCTCAAACTACACTGATAGTTAAAAATGCAAGTCATAGAATGAAGTTCAAAGAAACAGACACAAAATTTCCTTCAACTGGAAGTTACTTTCCTCCGTTTCAAGCCAAAGCTCATAGAAAATTCAGTAAGGTCAGCCAATTAGCTTGTATCTGTCTTGGATCATACAGCCTATTCTGTCTCTTTGAAAGTAGGCTTTTCCACTACAGTCCTCTCCAAAGTACTTTACCTGGTTTAACTTTGCGTGCCTACAATGATTCTGTCCCTCAGTAAAACTTCAATCAATTTTTTTTTCATATCTCTTATGAAAAGCAAATACTGTTCTCCCCAGCCTGCAGCTCAGACTGAGGGTTTGATTTTAAAATAGTATTTCTTTCTAATGTGAGTCATCTTAAATGCCAGTGCTTTACATTTTAGTATCAATGCCATCATCATTTTAGATCAAGCACTGACGCTGACACATTTACACATGAAGCCCTGCCAAATAATCCAATTTGAATGGCAATTAATCTCTCATTAATTTCACACTTCTACTTTAAAAAAATAATTTCTTGGGCACAAGTCTCTAGATCTCACCCAAGAATATGTTAGTAAGCATCCCAGTGAGTCATAAACACCAAATACCTACTCAGCGCTGCTAACAAGACCCCACCCAAGGTTGTTTCTGAATATCATCCTTCACAAGAAGATAAGTTTAATCAACAGTGGTATGCAAAACCTCCATTTTACAGCTACAGGAGACAGAGCCCCAAATTCACACTGTGGTCTGAAGTTTCCCTTCTGTCCTCTCTTATCACTGAAACATAACAATTTTAAACATTTATTTGGTTGGAAAGCTCATTTTAATATCTGAAGGTGAATGTTTCTTTTTACAAGTGTCAACTACATTGGCTGAGCTGTTTACATTATGCAAATGAGAATAAAATATTCCTTTTTATAAAGAAAAGTTTTTGGGGTTTTTTTGGGGGTTTTTTTTTTTTTTCAGAATCACAGAAGGGTTGAGGTTGGAAGGGACTTCTGGAGGCCATCTGGTCCAACCCTCTGCTCAAGCAGGTCACTTAGAGCCCAGGACTGCATCCAGATGGCCTTTGAGTATTTCCAAGGATGGAGGCTCCACAACTTCTCTAGGCAACCTGTCCCAGTGCTTGGTCACTCTCACAGTGAAAAAGTGTTTCCTGATATTTAGAGGGAACTCCTTATGTTTCAGTTTGTGCCAACTGCCTGTGGTCCTGTCACTGGGCACCATTCGGCTCTCTACTCAGAAAAGAAGACAAATCAGACTTCACAAGGACTTAAAGGATGATGAAGACACGTGCTTTTGACATTTTAAAGAAAACTTAAGTAATAATTAATTCTGCAAGAACCTCACTTATGTTAATGTCTGCATTCCCCTCCTAAATTTCTGTTTTTCCATTTCCCAATACAATGGCTCATTAATAGATTTTAGCCCTTTAACTACTATTACGAACTGGGTTTTTTTCTGTTCTTTACAAATCTGTGTCTTATGGGAATTTTATTCCTTTGTACGTTTGCTCTAGTTTGTAGGTGCCTGTGTCCTTCACCTACTCTTTGCATTTTAATATCTTCTCAAGGGAATATGCTCATTAAGTTGCATTATTTCCATATATTTATTTTACTCCAATCAACAACATAGATATTAGACATTTAGTATCTTCTTTACTAAAGTTTTAAAAAATATGCACCATTTTCAAGGTGGACAAATATTACTGTATTAAGTGATCTGCTAGCTGAAATTAGAGCAAAGTAAGCTTATCATGAAACACAAGTGTGTTGTTCTCATGCCACTGCATGCAACGTGATCAGAGCTGGGAAGGTGGACACCTCTAATAAGACCCACAAGTCTTCCCCTCAACATACGAGATTTTTCTGAGAAAGGCATTCACAAAAATTAGTTGCCGGAAAACAGATCGATACTTCAGCATTACTCTGGAGCAAGCTTAGCAAAATAAGACATATCTATTACGTGGTCAAGAGAGACGAATCAAGTCTACTGCCCACATAAACACATTTTTAAATGCTTACATTTTAAAACAAATAAAGATTATCTTATTTCTCACGGCAAAAGTGTAAGATGAGGGTAACTGATTAAACTAAACCCCTAAATACACAACGGCTATAGATGCCAAAAAGAAGAATCTCCCAACATGTCAAACACACTTATTTCCAGTAACTTGGTAAGCAAGCAGCTGCTCTGAATTGCCAACCCTATAACAAAAAAAAAAAACCAAAAACCCTTGACCTTCTTGCCAACAGGTAAACTAAACAGCTACACTTCTGTTTAGCTTCCAGGCTTGATACAGTTTAAAAAGGTTTCTCCAAGGTGTGTAGGACGGGCTTCCTGAGCACAGGCACATACCTCTGCACCACAAAATCCAGTTCAGAATTCAGGTCCCAGGGACAGGATGGAGGAATGAGCAGGACTCTCAGCCTGCGGCCTGCTCGCTTTGTGCTGCTCTTCCCTAACTCTCCTACATGGCAAAGCAACCTCTGTTCCTTTACTAGCTTCCCTGCGGACCCTTCAGAGCATGAGCAAAGGTACAAGCATGACAGCAGCTCTTCTGCCTACTCCCCCCTCGCGTGAAACCCCCCCGCAGTGAGTGGCTGAGGGAGACCCCAGGAGCAGGGCCAGGGCCACAATGGCGGCTGGTGCCCCAGAGAGGACACAGCACATGAAGGCTGTGCACCTCCAAAAGAGAAACATGGCTTGCAGGAAAAGAAAACCCCACAAACAAACCACAAAACCAAAAAACCAACAGATTTAGGACAAGCTTCTGTGAAGATGTGGTCACAGCCAAGCAAGCCAGCAGCTCTCCGTGGTAATCTTGTCAAACCAAGCTCTGTTTTCTCCCATGAGCCAAGAGATCTCCCTTTCAGGTCCCATCTGTACATACAATGCTCCAGGTCTGCCAATGTGATTTTGACAGACTGACTGACATAGCTTTTGAAGCTGTTCAATGTCTTTTATCCACATGCGTGCATGTTGAAAGCAGCCAGCCTTCACTTGGAAAAAAAACCCAACAAAAACGTACCATCATTCATCGCCACTGTTTTGACAAATAATACACGGAACAAAGAAGCAGGAATTGTACTGGGAGTCCATGTCAGCTCCTCTACCCATCACCGGTTAAAACGTCCCCCACTAGGCCTTCTTTCAAAGAAACACATCAGCTCTAACTACAACAAGTGGTAACTGTCATTACTCTGCTAGCCATCATTCGCAACTGTAAGGGGTTGGGGAGACAGGGAAAATAGAAACCAGCATTTCTATTATGTGTAGTTCTCATCCCTCTAGTCTCAAAATGCATATAAGGCAACTTGAAAACACAGTGAGAACAGGAAAAAAAAAAGATGATTCAAATGTATGGATAGATTACATTTTGTATGAGCAACAGACCAGCACTATTCAAATCAGGGAAATAAATTACTATAAAGGCATATCATATCAGTCTATTAAATCAGGAGTGGCACGGAGTAAACAGGTAACAACTGTTACTGCTTTTTTCAGTGCAGAAAATAAAGATCATCGAAGGAAATCAGAAGGATGGAGATACAAACAAAAGAAGAACGTACTTTTTCCACACACTCATAGGTAAATTGTGCAATTGACTATACAGGACAGGTCAACATTTTACACAGATGCAAAAAGCAATTAGGCAAATTCACAGAAGAAAGCTGTACAGACACCAAGTCTGTGTACCTGGGCCAGCAAGCTCCTGAGCTGCAGACTCCTAGAGAGTGAGGATCTGTACAGGAAAGTACAACTATGAACTTACAGGTGCTTAAACTCTTTCCTATGTGTCAGCTACTGGTCCCTTCCAGAGACAGGACACTGTGCCATCTGGACATTTGATCTGATACTCTATGGATGCTCTTAACCACTGCGGACAAAGCCTTTAACATGTAAAACTTCGTGCTCTCCTGTCTCAAACGGGTGACACACAGCTACAAATTAATTCTAAAAATTCCAGTGCCACCTTTTCTCTCTCTACCTCTGGTAAAGTTTGCTCTGTATTTCTTTTTCACTCCTTTTCTCAAAAGGTCAATATTTGAAGTTTTAACTATCTCTTTTGTTCTCTTCACATCCAAACGTTCAATTGTATAATTAAGTAAAAATTCTGACAAAGGACACCTTAAGAACACTGAGCAGCATATCTGTAAGTAAGCCAATATAACAACACAGGCAGCTTCACATGCATCTGTTTCTATAACATATCTCAGCACAGAGCCTTATCAGACCAAATGCCTCAAATCACAGTTGCAATGAACACCTCAAGATCTTGCAGGACTCCTTAGATTGTATTACCACCAGGAAGTGCAAGTAGAAATCTCTGGCCTAGATTAGTCTATCATTAAGCAATGGGAATCAAGTTGGCATTCCAGAAAGTAGGACTGAGCCATTTCAGAAATATATATGAGGTTTGGAGCTGATGTAATTAAGAGGAGTCAGATCAGCAAGACAGAGAGACACTAAGCACCAGCTAAGGCTGAAGAGTTTAATTCCATGTGAAAAAGGAAACTACTAAGAATACAGGAAAAACAGAATTTAAGTGTGGTAATGACACATGGAAAAAAAAAAAGAATAGAACACATTCCATTTTCAAACAGCCGTTTCTCTGAAGGCTCTACAGACTGGGGTGCTTTATCACAACCATAAACCCAGTACCACAACAACAGTTTTCAGAAGTCTTACAGCATACCACCAATGAAGAAGAGAAATCAAGAAATGCTAAGCAGTAGATTGCGCACAAGGGTGTAAAACAGACTATTCCGTTCATCATACTCCTTTTACCCGCACTTCTGCATATCTGGGCATAGCATCCATCTCTGGGTCCATTCAAAGCTACAATGAAGAGGATGGGGCTTCGCACTGATATGATGAGTTTGGTTTTATGAAGACAACTGCAATTTCAGTTTCAATTTGCAATGCCCCACTACTTTGTAAAGCTCCAGCCATACTGTTTATAACATCCCTTGGATAACAAATCAGCCAGGTTATGAGTCTCCAATTTATATAAGACTCCACAGGTAGGAATTTGTAGCATCTTCCTAGTTACCTGCAGATTGCTTTTGGTTACACATTTAAGACAAGACAGTAATAACTGAAACTTGTTCCAGTTAGATGACAATTATACACCTGCTCCTGATCCCGATGCACAGATTCCACAAAGGAGCTGCCCCAGCATCGGCACTGGGGATTGCAGCAGGACCACTGGCAATGGCTGAGCATAAACCTGAAAGGTCACAGCGAGCCAGATATGGGAGGTCTTATAACTGCTGCCTTTTTGCACATCTGCTCTGCCCAGTATCTCTCTGATTATCCTCCAGAACAGTCAACTTCCAGCTTGCACAAGCACCAATTTCACATAAAGAGATTCAAAAGGAATGAAGGAAGAAAGGGCAAAATATGGTAACATTATTATTAAAATATTTTTAATGAAAAATGGTGCAAGGGGGGAGGAGGGGAGAGAGGGAGAGAAAACTACAGGAATGTTACCTGAGGAAAAGCAGCAGTGGAACTAAAGATGATGATGATTTTATTTGTACCATTTAAATACCTAAATGGGCCAAGTGGAGAAAATAACCATCAATAAAAATCCAATGAAGTGGCAGCTATACAAGCAGAAGCCAAACACAGGTTGCCAAAAGGTATAGTAAAAGAGCAGCATAATGTTCAGGGTGTGTTTGTCTTGAAATTTAGAGCTGGAAGCATGGGTGGACCCTACCAAAAATGCCAAGTCACATGTCAGACTTTTCTCCTGCCCTCAATAATTCAACCTGTATGGGGACAGTAATTTGGCACAGGTGAAGGATTACTGTTCAGATTACAAACATGGCAGCAACAGAGATTTCATTAAGTGATCTTACAACAAGTAGGGTCAATTTGTGGAGAAATAATCTACTAAAAAGGGTATGCTTTAGGATAAGCTCTTGTAGTTGCCTACAGCATTGTTAGGAAAGATGAGAAGAAATCAGCAAGGCCAGTAAAATACAAAACCTCAAAAGGATGCATCGTTTCACAACTTCTAGACCTCATCCTACAAAACATTTCAGTACTTGGGTCTTCTGTGCTTAATGGGTGGATAAGGGCTCCGATACTGTAATTCCAACCAAAGAAAGCAAAGTTGTGTTTTGGACAAGTGGCTTTCTGACTCCTATCAGCATTGCCATCTCCCTCCTTCTAGCTGGTCACAGCTACATGGGCAGTTGCATGGGCATGGTTGAAACAGCCAGGCAAAACCAAACTGAGCCTGCTCCAGATCAGATCCAGGCTCAGGATGCCACATTGCACCGTGACTTCCGCCCCTGTGTAACAACTCACATTTGTGTTAATGTTTCAACACGCACTTCTTTTCTTGCCCTTTTCTGGCCAGCTTTGCTGCAAGACTTGTTTATTTCAACTGAGATATTTTTATCTATTTTGGGTCCCCTCCCTTTGCTCTTTTATCTGCTACCCATGTTTTTTTCCATTCCTTTGAGTAGCTGAGAACCAATCCCTTTGTGGGTGGTTTGCAAGAGGTCTGTTGGGTTTGTCCTCGTGCCTGATTTTTTTATTTATTTATTTTTAATCTTGCCTGGCTATGTATTTTATTTGGCAGTTTTATGTAAAGATTTGGTTTTAGTGTTTCAGATCTAATTCAGGCCATAGATGCCTCACAACAGGCAACTTAATAAATGAGTTAAAATAAATAAGGATGACATTCAAATGGTTTCACACCACACATGGGCAAGAACAGAGTTGTTGCAATAAAGGATTTCAGTGACAAATGAATTAACAGGCTCAGACAAGAAGTAAACATCCAAAGGCGCCATTATCTAATGCCTTTCATCTGAAAGGACCCTGGAGAACTTTATTATATAGCTTTATTTATAAAAGGGAGATCATAAAATAGATTAATATTCTAAAAGACCCAGCATGCTATTTGTACTAGAGTTTGTCATATACTTGTAAGTTTTAACAGCTTTGAGATGTCAGATGGTTTGGCATCCTTGTGACAGAGATTCTGCCTTGGTCTTTTCCACTCTATAGCTTTGACTCGGTCTCTTATTGCTGGGATCCTTCACTGATGAAAACCCTGCAAAACAGGGGAAGCAAACGAAGAGCTTCTGCTACAGCTGAGCTTCAGGAATAGCCTGTCTCCAGTGACAGATCACCTCCAACTACCTGAAACACAGAGTGTTACCACAGTGGACATGCAGTTGCTCTTGCAGCTGTGTAACACATAACAATTTATCAGTGCTGGTAGTAACAACACAAAGGAGAAGGGCAGCCAAATCTCATTCCTCAGCACAGTGGTGATGAAGCACCTGGGCTCCACATTTGTACCAAAGCATGGTAATGAGCATATTCTACAGCTGCTGCTCAGGTAACTTCCACCTGAGGGCCAAATTGCTTCTGGAAAGTACATGACTCTAGTGCCCCACACAAAGTCCAGTCATAGAGTCATAGAATTGTTTTGGTTGGAAAAGACCTTTAAGATCAAGTCCAACCATCAACCTAGCACTGCCAAGTCCAACTGCGAAACCATGTCCCTAAGCACCACATCTATGTATCTTTTAGATAGCCCCAGGAATGGTGACTCAACCACTTCCCTGAGCAGCCTGTTCCAGTGCTTGACAGTCCTTTCGGTGAAGAAATTTTTCCTAATATCCAATCTAAACCTCCCCTGGTGCAACTTGAAGCCATTTCCTCTTGTCCTATCGCTTGTTACTTGGGAGAAGAGACCAACACCCACCTGGCTGCAACCTCCTTTCAGGTAGCTGTAGAGAGCAATAAGGTCTCCCCTCAGCCTCCTTTTCCCCAGGCTAAACAACCCCAGTTCCCTGAGCCACTCCTCATACAACTTGTTCTCCAAAGCACACAATTTTCTGTTAAAACTTGAATAAGGGGTATCGGTTCATCCAAGTAGCAAGATTGGGCATCACTGGTCTAGATACACTGCACTCCTCATCACTACCTCTGAGCAACATGGTATAAAATGCCAGGCTGATCCCTTGGAATGACACCCACTGCTTCCAGTGACAATGACAAGAAGTGACAGGAAATTTCAAAACAGCATCCAGAGTTATTAGCTTGCTAATAACCACCCAAATGTGAATACAAATTGGTGAGCAGCCTTCCAAACACTTATGTGATTGTTGTGATTAGAGTTGTTCCAAAAATTTTCAGCTGATCAAAAATTCTCAAAAATAAGCCTCTTATTTTCAACTTAGACTGATGCTGGCTCACAGAAATGGAAAATCTATGTCTTCACTTTTATTTTAAGTATTTTCAAGGTTTCCCCTCCCTACTTATCCCAAGTAGTAAATGAAGAAAGCAGCAGATGACTTTCTTCAAGCAGAATTACAAAGGTTAAAAGGAGTGAGCAAAATGGCTTTTGAAAACTGTATTTTAAGGGAAAAAGTTCAAATACTTTCAATTTGTAAAAAAAAAAAAAAATAGAAAGTTGCCATTATTACCAGACTAGATTAATATTTTACATAATCTAACATGCTCCACTAAAACCACTGCCATCCACACAAATATTTAAAAAAGAACAACCCATCTTTTGCTATTAAGGAAAACTATGAAAGAAAAAAATCAATTTCACAAGACTGGTAGCTAAATCTATACAGACAGAAGTTACCCATGAGTGCCACAGCACAGTACGATGGAATTGTCATTGCTAAAGAACGCTTGTAAAAATAATTTGGAAAATTATCACCACATTGGACAGTGAACCCAAAAAAGCACCTTCTGCAACCACTTGGAAGTATAAAGGCATTTGAAAAGACATTTTACCCCTCTTTTAAAGCCTCCTCTATAGTTCATGCATCTTCTGTAAGGCATTTTATGGGTCTCTGCCTCATTCTGACAATATAAGGGCTTTAAAATACAGCCTTAAGGGTGACTTATTTAAGAGTTGCAACTGTTTACTCAATAAATTTGCTCCCCATGTATATTCAAAACTCACCTCTGCTGACATTCAAGATAAAAAGTTAGCATAGCAAAGAGAAAAGATTACATGTTTTTGTTGCTTTCACAACCAAAGGAATATCTTTACTCACAAATACAACAGTTCATTCCATTATACCTGCTTAAACCCGCTGGAGATACCATGTTGGACAGATGATATAGGAGATCTAACCTACATTAACCTACAAAACCTTGATTACTGGTGAGGATTAAAAGCTCAACTTGATTTTTCAGACTGCAGTGGTATTTGCAGTACTGGTAATGACACAGTAAGTTTGCTGATAAACTGTCTGCATTTCTTAAGCAATTCTGGAGTTAACTGACAATAAGAAACTTCACTCCATGTACTTTCTTTCTTCTAGCTTTCACGCCTACCCAAGGGAGTCACACTATCGTGTTTCAGATTCAATTAAATGCCTGTGATTCTCAGTTTTAATAATCACTGCAGCATATAAGTACATCACAGAATTTTTTTAGAACACTTTAAAAGTCAAGCTCAACAGGACAAGTTAGATATAACATCCCTAATGTTATCATCAACACTGAACTCAATTATTAAAACCTTCCATTAACAGGAATTGTGTTATACATTCTCTGGGCACAATCCACATCAGTACAATTGTTCTGACACTCCAACCAGGTGATTTCTAAGATGACAAACTGACTGAATCACAATGAGCTGGATGTAAAACACAACTGAAAATCCCCTTACTCTGACTGCTATGCACCTAAAGTCTCAAGTTTTGAAGTTAGCTATGCTGTCCATCAAGGAATCCCTCAAGATTAGCTAGATATATACCACAAAACCACTGCATTGGTGCCCACGTGCTGTGGGGCCAAATATTACTCATGATCAAACTCTGAAGATGAGTCATGAAAATTTATTTTAAAATAGGCTTGTAAAATCAAATCCCCAGAAGAATATCAAGATTAGAATCACAAAAGTAAATGCTTTAAGACCAAGAAATGCTGGCTACCTGTGCAGAATGATAGTATCTGAGCATTTAATGAAAATTAATTAATTCATCCTCACATTTCCAAAGATAGTAAAACGATTACTATCATCACACAGAAAATGAGAAACACATCCTGGTTATGGTAAAAAGCTCAGTTAAAAAAACCAAACCAAACCAAAACTGTCCACAGCACTTCCTGCCTCAACCCCAGGACTTCAACTTTTCTTCATGTCCTTCACTGCATACTTACTGATTTCCAAAACGAGTAATACAGAGTTTGTTAGGCAACTTTCCCTCATCCACAGGCACTGAAGGGAAGAGAATTCCAAGGACTCAAAAGAAGGTATGTGTTCAGGCAATTCAAAACTGAATCATACTATGTATGCACCAACACATTCGAAGAAATGAACTGACATGGTAAATCAACTGCAGGTAATGCTGACATTTCATAACTTCTGATAGCTTAATCTTTCTCTCTGATAGACAATGGCTGTCTGACAAATTGTTCAAGCTTTACAAAAGAAATAGGAAAAACCTACATGTTGCTCCTGACATCCACCATCAGTCCACAAAACAATGAGCAGGACTGATATCTACTATCTACATTTAACTAACAGCTATTAAAAGTTGTCATCTCTGGTTTGGATCACTCATGACAGAGGATGAAGACATGTTGACCACATCTGATAGCTGTTTATGAATCAAGGGGAATTCAGGACCTCAGAACCATTGGTCTAACCCCAGGGCCTGGCGGAAAGTCTCGTTAGAAAAACAGCAGGCAGGCTTGCCCTCTCTCTGCCTCCTATCCCTGCCATGTACTCCTGTGTCTTGCATCCAAACGGTCCCAAACTCCCACCCTACCCTTCAGGCTGCCCTGTTCCTCAGGGCCTGCTCATTCCCAATGCTACCTAAATTATGAGCTCTTTCCCTGTTCTCATGGATGCTGCTACCACTTAACATGTACTTAATTACATATTAGATCCCTACATCAAATTAGTAAACCCCTCTGCTTGAATAAATGCCAGTAAAAATAATAACGGATGCTCATCATGTAAAATGATCTGTTTTTCAACAGTACAACAGCAATATTGGAAAGCTTACCATTTCTAGAGAGTAGAAATAATGCTAACATTTCAGGTGCTACTATTGTTTGCACCAGTAATGTAAAATTAAAATTTTAACAGCAAGGTATTTCTAAAACTACTAGTAGTATGAGAAGAAACAATCTAAGAAACAAGAGTGCCTTCAGTATTAAAAAGCTTTCAAATGTCTGTCCTGAAGATTACAAATGTAAAGGCCACAAGAAACTTAAAAAGGTGCCCAAAAACATCAAGTTCAAAATCTGCTTAATTTATGTCGTCTTATTTTCAGACAGGAGATACACTTGCAACTAAACCTCTGTGTATTTCAGTACAAAAGTCTCATGCTCAGAAGCTACCTTGAAAAAATATCTCAAGCAAAGTAATAAAATGTGTAGTGCACAGCAAGAATTTTCATCTTGAGTACATATATCAAAAAGGTGTTTCTGGTTTAGTTTCAGCTATTATTGAGCCTTCACAGCACTAAAAATGGGGAACCTGTAGGAAAGAAACTGAAAGCACACGAAAAGCCATAGTAAAAGCAGGCATTATTTCCTTCAAAACAAAACAGTTGAACAGGCAAAATATGAGGACGGAAAGCTTATTCCTTCAGTTAGTAAGTGATTCATACCTATTCACAACAGATTTGAAGAATCGTTAGAAAATAAGAATATTCAAAGGTCACTATAAAAAAAGCTATGCTTCATTTAAAATAGTATTTGTTATGGTATGTCTCATCTGTTTGCACATTTACTGAGCTCCATATGAATTTTTAGCTCAATATAGTACATTTGTTTTATATTTTATGAAGGTAGCTGAAAGTAAAGCATGAAACATCAGGAGACTGTATGAGGTCCACAGACCAAATGGTTTAGTTCCTCATTAGCTTACTTTTGTGTGGAACAGAACTTTCTATGGCTGTTATTTTTTCCAACAGCTTTACTTACATGAATTTATTTTATCTGACAATATATATTAGAAATTATTTCATTTATATATATGTATCTCTCATAGAATAGTGGAGGTTGGAAGGGACCTTTAAAGATCATCTAGTCCAACCCTCCTGCAGTGAGCAGGGACATCAGGTTGCTCAGAGCCCTGTCCAGCCTGACCTTGAATGTTTCCAAGGATGGGGCATCTACCACTTCTCCAGCAACGTGTACCAGTGTTTTACCACCCTCATTGTAAAAAATTTCTTCCTTATATCTAGTCTAAATCTACTTTCTTTTAGGTTAAAGCCATTACCCCTTGTCCTATTGCTACAGGCTCTGCTAAAATATTTGTCCCCATCTTTCTTATAAGCCCCATTTAAGTGCTGAAAGGCTGCAGTAAGGTCTCCCTGGGGCCTTCTCTTCTCCACGCTGAAGAACCCCAACTCTCTCAGCCTGTCCTCATAGGAGAGGTGCTCCAGCTCTCTGATCATCTTTGTGACCCTCCTCTGGACCCGCTCCAACAGGTCCATGTCTTTCCTAAGACATATATATACACACATACATATATATGTAAAATACAACTTCTTTATATGATGCTTTCTAGTCATATGAACAAGCTGAAGTCCTTCAAGTCTTACAAACAAGTTTTGCTTATTGTCACCACCATGCAAAGCTGCAGAAAGAGCAATTAAAATAAAAATGAGATGTATGAAAATATTATATATGTACAGAAACAAAATAACAGGTATTTGCTTGAAATTGTAGTTTAGGCTCATCTGCTTTTAGAGAAGTCATCTCCCTCTCCCAGCTGAGGCATAAGGTGGCTCACTTCAGCTGTTAGCAGCAGCTCAGGACCTTTGGGATGGAGGAGCGACCTACACTGTAATTACTGACACTCGCTGCCAGCCATTAAACACAGTCATCTCCCTGGCCAGTGTAATCACAACCACATCTCACTTCTTCACTCTGAGGGAACTGAGCTGGAAGCTGGCAGAGGGAGGACAATTTTAACACATACCCAGTGACCACAGAGACTAGAACCATTATCATAATTGCCCCGATGAAGCTCCAGCTCTAGGTAGGGCCTTTAATAATACATAATAACATTGTGTCAAAGCCTAATTTGAATCTGTTTAATCAACAGAATGACTTCATGGCAGCCATAAGAATTAATAACAAGGTATAATTGGTTGCATAAGTAGTATGTATTAAAATTACAATATTCTAATCTAATTTGTTAACCTCCCTGCTGGATTTGTTTTTTCTGGAGAAAGTACTTAAAGCAGGACAAATTTTATCCTTAATAACTATTTTTAATTTGAAAGACTGCTTTAAAAGACTTCTGATTTCTTTCTAACGAGAACAACATATATATATATTCCAATACATATTTCTCAATAAACAAGTGTTGGTTTACATTTTTATAACTCACAGAAGTATTAATAGTATTCAAGAGAGCTTATGACACATAGACTTCTCTCACAAGTGGAGTGCAGACTCTGGGTTCCCTAATTAGTAATAGGACTACTAAATCTGAAGAAACCATTGAGGGTGTTATTCTGGAAACAGTAAGAATGCTGGAAATGCAATGCAATTTAAATGAAACACATAGATGATTGATGGCTTTCCATGGGAAAACAGCAATTCCTAACATCTGTGATCAATGGGGTGTCTTGTAGGCAAAAGTAGAATTGCTAAGATGATACACACAAGAAAGGATTTATCTTATGCACTGATAAACATAACTTATGCTAACGGCTCACTTTGTACAGTAAAGCAATCTGTGCCTGTAACATGAAACGTTCTTCCATTTCATACACTTTATTCAGTATTGGTACCATTTAGGTCATGAAGTATATGCCTAACTCAAGGTATTACCGGAACAAGAAGTGACAGGTACTCTCAAACTGCAGCCTTTCTTAGCCACTTAGTCCTCCGTGTACTTTTAAGACACCTTATTTCAAGGAACCACATTTTGAGCATCCATTCCCTTCAATAAATGTAATGCCCTCCACAGCAACACCACTTATTAATTAACCAAGCATTTAACATCATCACTTCTGTGCATACAGCTTCATCGTATGCTCCCAGACTACTTCTGAAGAGCAAGATATTTGTATATTACCAGGCTCAAGAAATACTTGACAGGACCACATCAGAATTAAGGGAAGGGAAAGAATAAGGAATAGGATCCCTTTTCCTTACAATAATCCTAATGTAAAGGCCTCCTTGTATCCCTTATAAACTAAGCTCTCTAGTATGCAATCAACACTCCTTTTACCAACAGCAGAGCTTCAAAAAGCTGTCTTGTATCCTCAAAACAGCCTTTTGGGATATCTTCACATGTGCACCCTTTAAAGATAAGGTCATTCCTCAATAAAGGTCCTCATTAGAGTAGCTAATTACAAGAAATTACAAACATCTCTTCATTTCTAGTATTTTGTAATTGAATAATCAAGCCTATTTGAGTCTCCTTCCTACCTTTCTTCTTTTCCACTGACATAATTCTCTGTTGTACCTCTACCTGAACAATTACCTTGATTCATTCCTTTTGGTGGAATCACATTTTCTGTGAAACTCAACTTCCTCTAGCTCTTTTCAGGTTAAAGGCTTTAGAACTGTCTCTTCCCCAGGTGGAAGAACCCTCTTTTCCATCTTACTCAGATGAGGGATTTCTTCAACAGGCTGAAACACTTCCTCTTTCTCAACTTCTCCAACATCTCTTGCAGGTCCTTATGCTTGGCTCCCTCTCCAGGACACTACTCAAGATATTAATTTCAGGAGGTCACCATATTGCCAATAATCAGCCTTCAGTTGTGTTTGCTGCTGCTGGCCATTATCCTCTCTGGAAACTGCATCTGTGGAACTGACTGCTGCCTTCTGCTGACTGAGAGTGAATGCCAGATCCCCCACATGTATGTTCAGCTTCACAAAAGTCAGTGTTATTCTCAGCTTGGACAACATTTCTGAGATTGACTCTACTCCAGCTACGCCTGTCTCTCCTGCACATATGCAGGTACATGTACACACCTGTCCTAGGTAGTGATGATCTGCTGCTGTAGATTTCTGCATAGTTCTGCCTTGCCTTTCCTTGACCAAACAGTTACTTTATCTCTGCCTGTAATTCCTCGTGAGGATTTTGACTATGCTCTTCAACTGCTTGAGTACTTGGAATATCATCTGGATTTATCCCCAGAAAAAAAATGCTCTTTGCCTCCTCTAGCACATCAGTTTGTCCCCTCATTCTAGCCAAACCTGAATGGCATCTCTCCACACGTTTGCATGTTTAGCACTTTGTGCCTGCCTTCAAGAGTTGTTTTTTTGATATTGCTCCACCAGTTTAGGTGTAAAGGATTTCACCTAGATTTACAAACAGATTTCACAGAATCACAGAATGGTTGGGGTTGGAAGGAACCCCTGGAAGGTCCAAGCTCCCTGCTCAAGCAGGGACACAGAGTTGGTTGCCAAGGACTGTGTTCCGTTTGAGTATTTCCAAGAATACTCAAAACAACCTCTCTGGGCAACCTGAGCCAGTTGCACCCTCCCGTCCGGTATTTATATACATTAATAAGATCCTCCTGATCCTTCTCTTCAGGCTGAACAGTCTCAGCTCTCTCAGCCTTTTCTCATACATGAGGTTCTCCAGTCCCTTCATCATCCTTGTGGCCTTTTGTTGAACACTCTCCAGTATGTCCAGGTCTCTCTTGTACTGGGGAGTCCTCAGACCTGGACACAGTACTCCAGGTGTGGCCTCACCAGTGCTGTGCAGAGGGGAAGGATCACCTTCCTCAACCTGCTGGTAATACTTCTAATGCAGCTGAGGACACTATTTGTATTCTTTGCTCGCTGATGTTCAACTTGGCATCCAATCGCGGGTCCTTTTCTGTAAAAATGCTTTTCCAGCTGGGTGGCCCTCAGCATACATTGGTGCCTGGTATTCTTCCTCCCCCGGTGCAGGACTTTGCACTTCTTGTTGAAGTTCCTGTCAGTCCATTTCTCCAGTCTGTCAAGGTCCCTCTGGATAGCAGCACGACCCTCTGGCTGTATCAGCCACTCCTCTCGGTTTGGTGTCAGCTGCAAACTTGCTTAGGGCAAACTCTGCCCCATCATCCAGATCATTAATGAAGATGTCAAACAGGACTGGACCCAGTATTGATCCCTGGGGTACGCCACTAGTCACTGGCCTCCAACTAGACTTTGTGCCACTGATCACCACCCTCTGGGTCCAGCCATTCAGCAGTTTTCAATCTACCTCCCTGTCTGCTTATCCAGCCTGTAAATCAACAGCTTGTCTATGAGAATCTTATGGGAGACAGTGTTGTCTGTTGTCTGTAGAGAACAGCCAAAACTGCCAAATCAGGCTCCACCAACACACATCTTCCACCAAACTGAGAACCCTGCTGTTAATCAGGGCAAGGGGTGTGAACTCCTTCCTTCCAGAGTGTCCTTTGAATAGCAGAATAAATCCACCATACTTTGCAGTTTCATTACATTCCAACCAGGCTAAACAAAGATGTATTTTCTTCGTTAGTAAAGTCATCCACGTACATTTCATTTCCTTAAAATGCAAAAAATTGAGGAATGCGAAAGGTTACTATTTTTCAATATACTAATTTGCCAAATAATTCCAGAACTGAAACATCACAATTCTGTTTTGAAAATTTAAAATCAGCACTTTTCTGAAAATTCACAAAAATTTTCTGCATTTCAACTTCATTTTCATTACTTCCTGTAACATTTTTGTTATACAAGTAGATTACTTCTCTTTAAAGAAGCTCCTAACACAAAGAGAATACTGAGAACTCCCTCAGAAGTTGACACATGCTCATAAAAGATTGCTATCAGAGCAGAGATGCTGGTTTGTCCAAGGACAAGTGCCTATAAAATTTCTTTTGTCTGTCCTACTACATTCTAGCTATACTTGACAAGCAATTACTTGGTGCTCCATGTTCAATTATACTGTGAAATGTTTATGGGTTTTAATGGTACCTTATCAGTTCAGACTATCTATAATTTGATGAATTCCTCTTGGAACTGTTTAAACCATGGCAGTGTCCTTAACGATTATTATGGCTCAGAAATGCTATCATAAAACCTGATTTCTCCACTATTCAGATGCACAGTATGTATATATGTGTACACAAGGCTTTCAGAATTACATACTGAGTTGTGACCTTCCTTATTCAGAAGGTGCTCATATTCCAAGCTTACGTATCAACTTTCAGTAGTAATCTCACCTATTCGCTACATCTATAGGTCCTCATCATTAAACCTTTGTTAAAGAAAACGCATTTATTTTCCTTGAACACCCGAATTATCATGCTGAACAATTGCTCCTCTCCAGAGCAACAGAGTATTTTTGCCCTAATTCAAAAGGCAAGAAATGTCCCTTGGGTGTATCAGCATCTTGAAATATGCATGCTGTTATCTGGCAACAATTTAACATGAAAAAAAGCTTAGGGTTCATTTCTGGTAATGGTGAGCTTGATGCCACTTCAAACTTTTTTGAGTAGGATTATCTAACAACAAAACTGTAGCCATGTGCTACAGTAGCATGGTAAAATGTAAAACCACACTGATGACCCACTTACAAATATAATTAGTTTCGTTTAAAAGCTGACAATACTGTTCTCATGCCATACATTCCTTTTTTACACAGCCTTGAGGGATGATTTTCTAGGTGCTTATAGAAACAAACCAGAAAAAGTGTAATTTAAAGTTTTCCTGAGCAGATGACTTATCCTTTGCAGGAAAAGCACTGTGTATGCATGACCTACAAAAGCAACTTTCAAGAAGCACATTCAGTGCAGCATTACCAACTCCATTATGCAACAACAGTTGTAGCACAATTGGATGGTTTGCTTTAAAGCCACATGATTGTGTAAGAACAAATATAATCCTGTACCTTAGGAAGAGGAGAGTGCACTGAGTAGCCAATCCTCCCTGAACTTGGAGGGCTCACACAGAAGTTCTGAGACAATTCAGAGAGATGGACAGACAGACAGAAAGGGCCAAGTATTTATGGAAGTAGAAGCTGAGTGTGGCTGGAAAAAACAGTATCACAAAGGAAAAATAAAAGACACGTTGAAAGTGGTCACACTTCTTAAGAGTGAACAAACTATACAGAAGGGGTACTGGTACAGTTTACGCCATACTTTGGGGTTTGCAAACAGATATTGGCACAGAAATGGGAAGTAGCAGGACAGTGATTTGTTGCTTAAGGGAAGAGGATCAATCCCTTCCAATTTCCATCTCTATTTATTTTCTTTGCTAATTCTCCTACGAGAAGGCTACGAAAAACACTTCTTGCATGCCACAGAGCATATTTAAGCTTCATCAAAAGTTTAAAAGATTGGTAAGAAAAAGTCTAACAAAGAGGTTTAAAACATATTTTGGCTCTTATAATACTCGTTTTAAGAAATTAAAGCACTCGAACACCCAGACTATGTGCAGAGCAGACAGTTCAAGAAGGTGTAGTAAGGAGCACAAAATCCCAATGTGATCGTACTTTCTGAAAATAAAACATCAGAAAAAGCGTGGCAATACTAGTCACAAGACAAACTGAACAGAGCCAGTCCAGTCAGGCACAGGACCTGTTCTCCTACAAGTCGCTTCCCAAAGAAACACTAATTCTGCCTCTGTCTGCAGCACTATTTTTCTGTAGCCATAATAGTTTAAGGACAGGGGAAGGGCATGGTTTGTAGACAGATTTAGCATTGTATCAGCTAGCAGGGTTGTAAAAACTAGGTAAGCATTCATAAATACAAGTCCTTCTTGAGAACCTTGTACACCCACAAGCTCGTCTGTCTTTTCCAATTATACTAGCTTGCTTTAACAAAAAGACAGTATTTCTGCCAACAAACCTTGTCCTGTCTTCCGTGTGCAGTGACAGAAAAGCAGGAGAGAAGATCTGCAGTACCACTGCAGTTTACATCAGTGTATGTCTTGTACCAGTGAGGCTTCTACAGCCAAAAGGCATCATTATGGTATCATTTACCTCAAGATCTCTTAAGTGTTCACCACCAGTAACAACTGTTCCAGCCACGCCTGAAGGCAACAATACAAGGTACCCATGCTGTCAAGACTCACATGCTGACTTGTTTTTTCTGTCCAGGAATCGTAATAAAAATCACATTTAAGGTTCAAAAGCTAGTTATAATTAAAACAAAGTTTTAAAAAAAAAATTCAATATTTTTTCCTCATTCTTACCAGTGACACTACAAATGAAGAAACACTACTGAAAATATTTATTTGTTTGGCATTTTAAATTTATTTCCTATGCAAGCAATAGGCTTCTGGAAAGAATCTGCTCTGCCAGAATTGCTCAGAACTTTCACATACAATCCCCAAAAGGTGGACAAAATAAATAAAAGCTTTCTTTTTAAAACAGGAAAAATTATTTATAACCTCCTTCCACTCAAGCAAAACAAACCCAAGACCTGTGCAGAGGCTTCCATAACTAATGTAGTATTTAAAAATATTCAATAAATGTTGCTTTTAAGGACTGCATTCCTTTGCAAAGCTGTAACTAAAAATAATTAATTAGACAGTCCAGCTGAGATATGTTTATATTCCTATCTACCTCTAAATCCTACGCTAAACAAAACAGGGTGGTTTTTGCAGCTGTGGTCATGCACTTAGGACACTCAAATAATGTCAAATGTAAATAAATGAGCAATTTATGTTTACAGTAAAAAACACTATGCACACTCAATAATCTATTCAGCACGTTACTTAATTCACTGCATCAGAATTTGCATATTCTTGCACTACTTTTTAATGCTTCAGTCCAGCAATTACCATACTGAATCTTATTAAATATATCAAAGATGCCTTTTTAGTTAGCACGGTGAAATAAAAAATATACACCCACAAAACAGTTTTTTAAACATTTGTAATTTGAGAAACATTAAGTGCCATAGGAACTGTTACCATCTTAATACACTAGACACAACAGAACCCATTATAGGAACTACCTCAGCGGCACCATCCAACCAATTTGATTTGCAGACATCCTGTAAACCTTTCACTGGAAGGAAAGATCCCTGTAAGGCTAATTGAAGCCCACTGAGGATAAGTTTGGTCTTTCTTTTTTTTTCTGAGTTATCTTTCACAGATCCCCTTGAAAATCTCTCCCCAGAAACCTCAGGATGGACCACAAGCTGAAAGCCAGTGTCTCTGTGGTATTATAAAAAAAACATTCAGCCTGGTATGCTTCAGAGCCTACTAGTCACACTGGGTGAAACCCTGACCTCACTGAAGGGACCAGATATTTTTCATTTAATCCTTAATTTATCACAGAAATAGTAAAGAATCATAAAAGGAATGTACTCAATTACTTTTCTAACACTGTTTCCCAGTGCAGCCAAGGAAAGTCAAGTTAGGTCAAAATCAAAGACTTCTAAATCTCACTCCAATTTCTGCACAGCATTGCATGTACACAGGCAGGGGAGGGGAAGGTATTTTAGGTCACCGCATCTCTGCTCCCTGGCTGCTAATTCACACATTGTGGTACAATGGCACATCTTCCTGGCCTCTAACCTTTCTGCCAGGCTTATGAAAGAAACCCACTGTACACCAGCCAGTTTGTTCTCCCAAACCAAGGGAAATGCTCCGAAGCCAAACTGAACTGTGCGCCTCTGCAGTCATTCACATCTGGTCCGTCCACTACCTGCCCTCACAGAGACACCTCCCCTCCCATGGTCAGAGACGCAAGGTGTTCCTACAACAGTAGCTGCACACCTGCTGCACAACACACATTTCCCCTTCCTTCTGCATCAAAGTTGCTTCTGCCTTTGATACGTGCCCATTTAAATTTTTATTTTTCGAATGCTGAGCCTTATGTAAATGAGATTCAGGACTGTAAATGCAATGCTGAAGTTAGAAAACAGATCTATCACAAAATGCAGTATTTTCACCTCTTGCCACAGAATAAATGGTTATTTTAATCCCTGTTGCTCTCCTTAGAAACAACAAAAAATGAGGTTAATTAAAATAATATGGCAGCCACTTTCTAGTTGCAAATTCTAAAAACCAACCTTGAAGCAATTGCAAAAACACAAGCGTGGCTCATGCTACAAAGCATTTCATTCTCAATTATCATTCAATGCGATGAGTCATGCAAGTCCACCACTGCAATATGTGTGTCAGTAATTCAGTCCTGGGGATTCTGATTCTTCATTGTTATTTGTTCTGATACGCTACAGGCGTGCTATTACAGTCAAAAAAGGAGCTGTCTACCAAAAGAAGGTTTCAGTCAATCTCTTCAGCAATCATAAAAACATCACAAAAATACATCACTAGCATCCACCTTCATGACCCACTTAAAAACAGTCTCACGTTCTTGCCAAAAGCACAGTGCTGCCGCATTACCTCTTCCAGATTTTCACCTTAAAACTGAAATACAATGTACTGCTCTGCCCACAGCATATTGCTAATCATCCCCCAAATGGAAAGAATTTAGCTTCTGTATTTTCACCTCTTCCACTCTGTTCATTACAGCATTTCACACTTTATAATTGGATGCATACTAACATTGAAGCAGCAATGTATGTCAGAAAAGCAATAAACTTGACTTGTCACACTAGCTTTATCCCAGAGAAAAATATGTAGAGGTATAAATCACCATTTCCAGGAATAAGACAACACAATACAACCCTAGAATTGGTCAGTGAAACACACAGGCTCTTAAAGTTAAGTCAATCACATCCCTCTGGGCACACTCTGGACAACAAATGTAGATTTAATCAGACACATATACCAGCATCTGCTTGCAAAATTAGCATTTTTCATTGTGTAAGGTGGTTCACAGAAGAGACAAGGTTGTTGTTGGCTTGCTTTTTAACATGAGAATGGAAAAACAAAACAGGTACTATGCAAACAATAGCAGTAAGCAGTGCTGTTCAACATTTTCTTTCTTTTAAAGAATCTTTCAGACAGATTTAGAAGGAAAGGTGTTTTCTAAAGAAAAAATCTTGTTGTCCATTCAGCTATATACCTTTAACAACTAACAAATTCTGTATTACAGTTTCATTCCTACCAAAATCAGTAGGATTCTCCCATAAAAGGATAACTTTCAGTAAGCCTGGTAAAGAGTGTTGTATAACACATCACCTTGTAAGGATGAACTTTCATTTACACCGAGAAGATATTCCAGGAGGAAAATCTGATAGCAGCCACAGACTCATCACAGAAAGCTAGTTGCACTGAAGCCATTTCTCTTCCTCCTTCAGTACTACACATTTTTGCCCCCACCATACCAGTTTTGTAGCAGCATACAGAGAAATGAATTGGTTGTCGCTATTCTGGTCATTCACACATGTTCTGCTACCAGGAAGATTAGTTACAGAAACACAATTCTTTATTAATGACAACCTTGATCGAGCACTTTTTAAGTGCCCAAACAAAATAAAAAGGGAAAAAAAAAATCAAACAGAACATTTTCCTTTCATTTGAGTCTCTCTCATGCCAATCACTGTTAGATGAAAGGATGCGCAAACAGCACAGTTCAACCCACACAGCGTCAATGCAGTGACCCAGAAAGAGAATCTTATGGCCAACTGAGTAAACAAAGCACAACTAGCCAAAACCAAAGGGCAGCATGCACATCAGCATCTTCTCCACTTAACTGGCATATATTTAAACCTAGTCTCACATTTCCACATCCTGCAACAAGACTTCACATTCCCATGAACAGCACTTCCTCCATTGTTTCCAAGACACATATTATGCAAAAGGAGAAAAACAGGTGCCCAAGTTCACAGAAAAGTTAAAGAAGAAAATATGGAGAAATGCAAAGTGATGACTTTATCACACATTTCAAAAATAAAATGCAATTTGCAACTGAAAATTATACTGACAACTAGAGATGGGTCAAAACAAAACGCTGGATTCAAACATCATTCTTCTCTTTAGGAAAAGGTGGCTGTAATTTTTTGAATGAACCGGATTCAAATATACACATGAATCTCTCATCTGTAAATATAAAAGTCTATATAATTTACAATACACCCACACACCTGCATATAGACAAAGCGTATGAAGGCAATTATTTAAGACTGAATTTTTATTCCCTGCTCCCCTTTTTCCTTAAAAAGAGGAATGTTATTAATCTTAACACAAGAACCAAAACCACCCACCTCTAAATCTTTGGTCAGGGGTTATGTCAAAAGGGGAACATATATTGAGTCTAATGAATATGTAGCACAAAAGACAACAAAAGCCACACTGTATCTTTGGTTTTAATTTCAGAACATACATGTCATTCCACCCACTAACCTAAGAGCAAAGCTTTGATTTGGACAGATTCTTTTCAAAGAGCACATCCAAAAGCAGCCTAACTAAAAAGCAGAAACAAACTAGGTCCTCACAGCTGTCAGAGACGCTCCGTATGCTACTGGGCATCACCTGCACTTTCCATGAAGCATTATGCAGAGAAAGAGATAGGTGCCAGGAAGATGGTAAAGCACAACTGGAATATCAGCTTTTACCAACAGATTTATCCCTTACAAAACCTTTTCCATTTGTTTTTTTTTCTGAATGATTGTAGTCGGGAAAATGCCTTGCACTCTGAAGTTACAGTAATTTACTGCAAGGCATCTTAACATTTTTCTGGGAAGTCCCACTTGCTCCTTTTTCTAACAAAATTAGAAGTTTTTCTAGAGATGACAGCTATGCCCTGCCACAGACCATTCCTTTTTGCGGCTTCTGAAAAGCCGGCACTGAGCTCCTCTCCCACTCCCCTGCCTTTCCATTAGTCTTCCACGCCAGACTTTAGTACTGTGTAAAAGCAGTCAACCATCACAACTTTTAACTACCTTTACACACACTTATTGAATTTGCCTGGAAACTGGGAAATGCTGGGGAATGAAGGAAAAAACAGGCCAAGCCAAAACCAGACCCATTCCAGAGAGAACCTCCTCACCATCAGCCTCACATGCTTGAATTTACTAGGACTCCAACAGATCTCAATCACATTTAGATTAGTCCTGAGCCTCCTTCATACCGCCCTATAAAATTTCAAGTAGAAATACTACCCTCCCACCCCCCCCACCCCCCCACCCCAAAAAAAAAGAAGAAAAAAAGATTGCTGTTGTTTCCTTTAAAGTGTAACACACATTTTGCTTACCTCACTGTTGTGGCCCCTCAAATTGAAGTTGATTCTCTGAGGGGTGTTCCGGTCCCTCCTGCAATGGCTGGAAGTAAAAGTGACGCCTACAACTCCTCTGCCATTGCCTGTTGCCAACCAGCCTTCCTCATAGTACCGCCTCCTGCACACCGGTTTCTCCTTCTCACTTTTGGGGACTCTCCCTTTCCAGGAGAGGCAGAGGATGTTGGAATCGCTGCAAAGAACAGGCCCATGTTCCACTGCTGCATACATGCTTTTTAAATATTTTATTTTTTGACATAAGAAAGTAATATGTCTAGTGCACAAAATTTAAATCAATTTTTTTTTTTTATTGATAAGACTGACCTGGGATAGATCATTGAAAGGGAGGAGGATGGGGTCAGTGTTTATAAATATCCACCAAATGCATAGTGAAAAATTCCTCTATAAAAGATGATGGCAGTTGGCTAAGAAAAAGTAACACTTAAAAAAAAATTCAGGTTCATTTTTGTTTTTGAGTCTGTAGAGTGAGGGTGCACTTATCCTTTGGAGAAACAGCTACTTCATAAGAGGCGCTCAAGAAATGTTTAAGTCATCTTTTTGCTCAACTTGATATAATCTTTATACAGCCTGAGATTCCAGTTTAGCGTAATGCAATTCCAGAGACAAAGAGTTGCAAACGTGTAGGTTTCAAGTAACTTAAGGCTTTTAAGATTTCCTCCAGTCAGATTTTCTTCAAAAGTTCAGTTGCAGAAATTTAAACACACGCACATACATATATATGTATATATGACATTCATCTTTTCCACGCTGCCCTCTGGCATATCTTCTCCATCTGATGTATTTCTGCTGCTAAAGCTGAAAGAGATTGCATAAAGGGAAAAAAAAGGCACACAAACCGTGCGAAACAACAGACCCGAACTTGTGCAGGCACTGGTGTGCCAGGCCAGTTGGGAAATCCCTCTTGGTACTGAACCACTCGTTGGACTCAAAAGTTTTTGCAATCCAAAGCCAATCCAATTTTCATTGCAGCACTTTTTTTCCACCAGAGACCCAACACAGCCTGAACTGTTTATCACGCTATCTTGCCTGCTTTCCCACTTTTTGCTGCCACACACGAATAAAAAAGAAACCCCCTCTTCATTTATAGCAGAATCAAAAACGCCTTAAAGCTTTTAGCTTTCAAAGCAGATAAGCGTTTGCCTCAGGTGAACCATGAAGTTCTCTCTCTTCTGAAACAGGCTAAAATGTCAAGCTGTTTTTCCTTTACTTTTCCCTTCTTTCTGCTACAAGGAATCACAGACTTTCCATCCTACTGTAAAAAACAAATGCCAGAATTAAAGCACATCAAATAAGCACTCTTTCAAAATCTTCTAAAATTCAAGGAAGGAAGAAATATAATCATCTAAAAAAGAAAGAGAAGCAGCATTAAAAATCTGACTTCCTGGGTTCACTAGTTCTCTAGGTATTTTCCTTGCTTGTTTGATTGGATCTTTCCTTCTTGATGCTTGTCTACAGCACAGATTCATAGTTCCAGACACAACATTTGCAGCTGTACAAGAAGGAAACATATGAAGTATTCCAATTGTTTTATTTGAATAACATTTATGAGCTCAATTAATTAGTATTTATACCACACCAAGTGTAAAGAGGAAAAAGGAGAGGGAGAAAGAATATGCAAGTTTGATGACCTGGTTAACTCAAGAAGGATGACGAGGTTTGCTCAGTTCAATGTCCAGACTTGTCCCATAGTTCCTCAACTTATTTACTTCCAGTCATCATTATTCAATGTATGGTCACGATTTATTAGTCCATTCACAATCTATTGAGCCCGAAGCAGAACGTGCCAAAGACCATACATTATTCCTCTGTGATAACAAAATCAGTTTCCTCTACTGTCTGTATTCTTCTGTTTCCCTTGCAACTATTGATTTAGATTGTGGAGGTATTTATTAGGCTTTTTCTGTGCAGAGGGTGTTTTTTCTTCCTCTTCTTGCAAACTTTTTTCACCCGTGAAGACCATGTGGAAAGTTGAACACTACTGGCAGGTGTCTTTCCATGGGTTACTGATTCCTGTGCTGTAAAGGTGCTCCATCCGGTTTTCAAATTAATTTTCATCAATTGCAAAGCTTGCAGGAATATGCAAGAGTAAGTCTATGTGATGACAAAAACATGTGCGTTTTCATGTACATGCAGTGCACACACCAGCTCACTCAATCTGGTACTCAGAGCTGCATCTGCCTTTTCAGTTTAGCTGTGGTAATCTTGTAAGACGCCTGTCATTCAAAGCTTGAAATCCCTGGATTCTTCCAACTCTGCAAAATAGAGCACATATACACAGAGAAAAAAAGTGAATAAAATAAGCCACAAAACAACTTAAAGATGCAAGGACTACTGTTACAGTAATCAAAGCATTATGATTAAGGATTTTATATTTGAATCCTATAAAATATTTATATTATATATAGATACTTGCAATATTCAGACACACATCTACGTATTTCACACACACACAAATACGAACTACAAAATTTTCTTTTTTCACTTCCAAAGTTCCCAAAACTTTTCAGAATTGACACATATAACTAATGAAATGTATCCTGGAAGGATACATTAGGGGGAAAAAAAAGGAACTTTCTTTTGGCCGCAGTCACTGGAGCAAACTCTTAGACAAAGATTCCACAACTTTGGAGTGAGGGTAGGGAAGGGAGGTCTCGGTGACAGAGCAGACACAGAGTTAGACCCCAAGGCACATGAACAGAATCACAGAAAGGCTGAGGTTGGAAAGGACCTCTGGCATTACCTGGTCCAACCACCCTGCTGAGGCAGAGCCACCCAGAGCCAGTTGCCCAGGACTGTATCGAGGCAGCTTCTGAATCTCTCCGAGGATGGAGACTCCACAACCTCTCTGAGCAACCTGTCCCAGGTCACCCTCACAGAGAAAAAGTATTTTCTGATGCTCAGAGGGAACCTCCTGTGTTTCAGTTTGTGCCCATGACCTCTGGTCCTGCCACTGGGCACCACTGTAAAGAGCCTGGCTCCCTCATCTTCATTTCCTCCCATCAAACATTTATACACATTGAAAAGATCTCCCTGAGCCTTTTTTTCTCCAGGCTGAACAGTCTCAGCTCTCTCAGACTCTCCTCATATGAAAGATGCTCCAAGCCATGAAAGTACAGTGCTAAGCTTATCATTTTTAAAGGAGACCAAGAAGATTCCTCCAGGGCTTAAATTAATGCCTTAAAGAGATCTAAGGTACTCCAAAATTAAAGCTTAGAAGTTTGAATCAATACAGATGAATTTTAAAGACTACTCAAATCCTGCATAGGTCTCCATTTGAAAAAGGAGGAAAAAAAACCTACCCAAATTCACTTATATACAGAAGAATGTAAATAGAGTAGAAGAGACCAAGCAAAAGGCTGTCTAGCATATTCCAGAAGCTGTATCTGAGATGCCCACATACGCACAGTTACTGCATCTATACAGTTACTGCTAAAGAGAGTTCATTTAAATTAAGAATTGCATTCATTGCATTCATCAGAGCTGCAAAAATGGTCTTGTCTATGTTACGTACGGCACTGTACCAACCTCACATTTCAACTGAGTAACCACTTTTTTCAGTCTAGCACAGATGTACCAACTAGGATTTTTAAAAAAGAGAAAAAGATAAGAAAACAGATTTATAGATATAAAGGCAAGGTCATAAAGTAGTTTAGAACACTATTTGGCTAGCACACCTATGAGGAAGACTGTCCATGAGGTTTGGTAAGTCACTACCAGAACTTTTCAGAATTACAACTAACCAAAGATTTAAAAATAATGGCTGCTACCATTTTTTTTTTCATCATAGCATGACGAGGATATCAGAAATGTCACCTAGACTTACCAGATTTATGGTGCTTCTCAATTACAGTCCAAAGAAAGTTCATATAAAGGAAAATTCAGAAAAACTTTCAGAACATAGTGGTTTGAAGAAGAATTTCTTTCTGCGCTTATCCCATAAGCAAATTTGATTGTCAAGGATCAGTGCTATTATTTCCATACCCAAGAGGGTCCTCCTAACAAACATCTACATTCAAGAGTTGACATTTTATATTAGCGGCATGTGTATTATGATGCAATCCTTTACTAATTCTACAGAGAAACAAAAAAACCTGATTTGCTGAGAAAACAGAAGTCTCTGAAACATCAGTTAGAGCAGCATGAGTTAAGCATTAAACAGAGTTGTTTAAACTGTGCAAGAACCATGACTTTACAAGTGGATTTTAAAATACAGACTATTTTACATACAGTGGCTTTGCACAAATTCCGTATGCAATTTCTGTCCTTATTCACTGCATATAAAAGTAACAAGTTTGAGAAAAGGACTCTTCTGCATCTTGGCCAATAACCTTTTCTCACCTGAGTCCCATTTACTACCACTTTCAAGATCAGACAAACCAAAGGCTTCTCCCTCTTAAAAATATCCTAACTGCATTAGGAATGCTGGACAGGGAGAGATGAAAATCTAAAATAAGTACAAAAGGAATAAAATCAGTCATTATTCAAAACCTCTCTCTCAATACAATACACCCTATGAGAATATTTTACCTTTAAAACACTGAGGGTCAACACTTCCTTTATGCTTTATTTGTATTCAGTAGACAAGACAAAAAATACTTTTAAGACTGTAGTGTCAAACACTCAAAAGACAGGGTGAATTAAATTATATATATTATAAATTAAGATTTCATTCTTTCCATTCCCCTCTCCTTCATTTCCACCCATTGGTATTTCCTAAGAAATAACTTAAAGTGTTCAGATGCTAGTCTTCCCTCAAGAAAATCAGTAACTAATTTAGACGCACCCCCCCTTCTGCCATTACAGCAGTCCCACAGTTCTCCTTTCCACATGTTTAAAGCAAGCTTTTTGCCTTTTTCCCCCCACCGTGAAACACAAGGGTGTAATGGTTACTACCTCTATTGTAAAGCATGTGGAACAGCAGAGGATAAAAAGCATTATAGAAGAGCTAGGTGTTACTTGCACAATCTTACCACTAGTCTGAACTCAGCTTGGGCTCCCCATATAAAAAAACCTTAACCCTCCAGATGAAAGTCATCCAAACTAAAATTTCAATTGCAGATTTTTTATAATCAAACTTTATGCATTTTTTCTTTCAAAGCAGGGCAAGGGCTAATCATAGAAGTACTCTGGATTCTGAAAAAAATATTTATTTTTGCTGCTAAATTATTTCTAGCGCTAGGACACTAAGTATCAACAAATTGCAGTTACCTACTTTTACTCTCATTAAAGGGTAGCTGAAAATACCTTTGTTCTGGATTTTCCCTTTAACAAAGGGAGATGCTACTTGAACTCACCCTCTAATACTGTTTTGAGTCTAAGTCCAGTGATGTAAAATGTTTCTTAAGTACAGACACCTAGTGAGGCAAAAACATATTAGACCTGTGACACAGGAAAGAAGGATCCACAAGTATTTTATGTGATTTTGCTTTGAAAGCATAGCTCTTCTCGAATGCAAAACCAGCAACAAGTTGTTTCCACGTTATAGAAAGAAATTTAGGTATTAATTTTAAAAAATGAGCTTATTAACAGTGGCTCTCATATTTTAGCATCAATATTGAGCTCATCATTTTTATCTCCTAACTGTTTCCATTAACTTATATAAAGTATAAGTGTTAAGCCACAGTTGGACAACCAGAAAAATATTTGCTTGTTCTCATGCATTTTCATTGAGGTGTCTCTTTTGTTGACAGAAAGAAGTCATGCACAGCCAATGTACTGATACTGCAGCAAGCTCTTCAGTATTTTATGATTATTCAGAATCCCACTCCTCAAGGCTCCAGAGCAGAGTATCTGAAGGTGAGGATAAAAGAAGACTAGGAGGGGAAGGAAAGCAAGAGAAGGAAAATTCAGGTTAGTACATACTATTTCTAAATTACTATCTTTGAAAAATCAAATCAAACCAAAAAAGGACTCACAGCCTGCATTTTAAAGAGTATGACTGCCCGAACTTCTTATGGAAAAAAACATAGAGCTACAAGGTCTTTGAAAAGCCAGGCTACCAGATTTTTCAGCCTAACCAGATTTCCTTCCAGTCAAACTTGGATGAGGTCAAAGGAAACTGCACTTTTCCCTCCCTTTACAGTCTAAGGAGGGAAAAAATATACACTAGTATCCATGAAGATAACAAGATACTTGAAAAAAAAGCGAGACCACAAACATGCCTCTGTTCTGAAGGATCAAACCACAACTGGTTCTGCACAAGCTGAAGGCAGATGAGCCCACCAGCTATCAAATGGTGACTGTGGGAGTAACCTTCATGGCTACTGCTGAACACTATACTACAAAATTGGCACATTCTGTAATACAGCCACTATATTACAGGCTAAATAGTACAGTGATAAAAGCTGGCAAGATGATACATTTTGTTGTTTATTTAGTCCAACTTATAAAGTAACATACATTATTAAATAATCCTATCCAAAATGAAAGAAAATTATTTAACAAAATCAACTACTCAATTCCTAAAAGGCTGAAGTACGTACAAGAAAAGATAACTGGTTTGGAGGTAAAAGGATGTTTTTTCCATTAAAAAAGGGCAAATTGCATAGGGAGAAAATGTAATTTTTACCTGAATAAGTACTAGTTTTTCTCTTTCACTCATCTCTTCTAATTATCTTTGCTTTATTCACCTTCCATTGTGGTAAAAGTCATTGAGGTTAACACCTTTCTTTCATATTACACAATACAAAATTAATTTGGAGGATGTGACTCTAAACAAACACCAATAAGCTAACTAGCGGTTGTAAAAATGTTCTTCACTCCTAGAAAAAAAAGGAAGAGCAGAGAGGGAAAAAAAAAGCTAGAAGATGCTTGATTTTTGTTCTGTTTGTTCTTAAGTGGTTTTCTCTCCACCATGTTTGTCCTTGCATAATTCTAGAAGCTCTTCCCCTACTCGGGGACAGCTGCATGGCCTGGGCAAGACAGTTGTGCTAATCAGAGATGTAAAGAGATCTGTAACCCCAGCACAGCTGCACAGAAACAGACATGCAGCAAAGGTGTAATGCCGGGCAGTGCGATAATAACTGCCAGTCCATTAATACAGACACTGTCACGTCAGTTATATGCAGCTATATATTGTTAAGCAAATAAAACTGACAGAAAATGTATTTGTTGGCATACTGAGAGAAGTGAAGCTTGTATTAGTGGCTGTTCAGCAGACATTCACTGTGAATATTGACAAAATTTATTTCTATGCAATACTCTGACAAACTTACAACCATCTCCTCCACCAAATTACACTCTCAGAGAAGTGAAAATAAAAACCAGTAGTAGCTGGTTGGCATTTCTGATGTGCTGAATGACCCTCCTGGGCTCTTGTAATAGAGGAGAATGCAATATATGTATGTTTTATAATTTTTTTAAAATGCAAGACCTTTTTTCATGTATAGGTGTCGTGAAAAATAAGGGAAATATTTGTGTTATTTCTAGAACTATTATATATACTCCACTTTCAATGCTTGATGCTACACCATCAGATTAAATGGGAGTTAAATTTAAAAATGCAGTTAGGAAGAACAAGCAAGAAATAAATTTTAAAATGCCTTAAGGAAAAATATTTGCAAGAAAAACACTAAAGGTCCTTAAGCAAACTGTTAGAAGCTATTAATTGTGAGTAGCCAAATTTATACATATTCTCCAAAAGGTGGAGGCCTAAAGACATGAAATACAGCAAGTTGTTAAAAACCCTGCCTATGGACGAAGTGAGGTAAACAGTTATGCTCTTCACAGGGAAAAGAAGTTAGAAAAGATAAAAGCACCGCAGAACAGTCTCAGCCCCAAAACTAAGGATATTTGAGCTCAACAGAACCTACCAAAACATGCAAGAAAGAGAACACCTAACTTCAGTGTGGGTTTTTGTTTGGTTTTGGTTTGGTTTTTTTAAACACTTTCTTTAGCAACTATATACTTTAGGTGACTAAATATTATAACCACTTGTAAAAGAACTGCTGCAAGTCCCTTTTATCAGTTACTGGTCAAACATGCTCTTGGGAAATTTTTGAGTCAACTAATGCTAGATCCGTTATACTTATATGGCAGGGAAGCAAACCAGAAAAATAATTGAAGGCTAGACTTCACAATACAAAGCATTCAGCTACAAGACAAATGGAAAGTATTTCTGCTCCTGCAGCTCTGATCACTTCTTTCTCAATCTCTAGCGCAGCACACCATGCCCCTCACCTAAGCCAGGATGATCATTCAAGACACTACACTCCGAACTACATCAGAGAAACAATCCAATTAATTTCAGAAATGAAGATTCACAACAGCTTAACCAATACAAATCTGATTTGCCAGATTTAGCTGTGCTCTCAGCCTCCCTTGTGAAAAGCCATACTCCTCCAGCCTCTCCTAACACAAGCACCAGCACTCTTCCAATCATGCAGTTCAGGAAGCTGATCTTGCCAAAAACCTACCCTCCAAAAGCAGCAAGCGATCTTAAGGGAGCTTCCCTTAGTGAACTCACCATGCACATGCAGGAGCACTACTGCCAATGTAAGAAAGGGGGTGGAAGGCATGGCGCCACAGCAGCCTAGATTTCCATCGATTTCAACTGTGCTCAAAAGCTTTTTTTTTTTTTTAAGTTGAATCAATGCCAGACACAGTCCCGGCACAGCCCCACATTCAGCTGCACTGGCAAAATGAAAGTGGAGCTGTACAGCACAAGTGAGAAACAGAGGGGAGGAAGACTTGCAACTAGTATTGCCACTTGAAGGCTTTTGATGACAAATTTTGGGCACAGAGTGTTTCTGAACTCAAGGGTTTTCCTTCAGAAGGGAGGGAAGCAAAGTTTATCTCTTGAGGATGAATTTAAGATGGCTACCATGATGTCCTGGAGCCGAGGTTATCCATCAGCCATGAAATTATGCCTCATTTTCAAAGAAACTGAAGTGGGCTGAAATACTTCAGACAGATGTCAAAAGACCTGTTTCAGAAAATAAAAATGTACAAATAACACCTATCAGCCTTTTAAACAAATTCAAGATTTACACCACTGAAACAAGCATTCAAAATCTTTATACAGATTAAAAGAAATGTGAAGTGTGACCCTTCACTTACAAGCATGAATCCTCTCTCTCAAGAAAAGGCTGCAGTCCTCGCAGCACAGAGAACACTTACACAATGTACACTTCAGGGGACGTTACTGAAAAAGCGGTAACAACCGTGTCTCGTTAATGACATTCAAAGATCTTCAAGGGAGGGAGCCCAGCTCTTACCATCTCTTTTCCATTGAACCGACTGCACTGACCTTGCCTGTAATTACAGAGCAATTTCTTTCCCGTAGGAACGTTCTGCAGCCTGCAAACATCCCTCGAGCCTGCAGCAGTTCCAGTTAGTTCCTAATTATCTCCGATATCTGCCCACAGGCTCTTTGAATATTTTCTTATGAACATACACTGAAGTTTTGATATCCTCCCCCAAAATCCCAATACACCTTTGTATGTTGACACATGCACTGCAACACTGGAAACAAAAAAAGGAGGGGGAGATGACAGAAAATAACAGAAGCCACCAGTTTTTAAAATTCAGAAGAGCCTCATAAACAAGAATTATTTCTGTTGGACAGCAGGACATATTTCAGTCAGAAATCTGATAATCTCTGCAGAGCAGTTTGAGCGCGGCGTGTTGCAGCAGGGAAGGAGGCTGCGTCAGCCTGCAGGGAGGGAGCTCCTGGTGCTGCCTGCAAGCTGCATCCCAGGTGTGAAGTGGATTGTGGGTACGAGCTTCCCACTGCACAGCTCACCACAGGCTGCACTCCTACAGCTGTGAAGCAAGGCACTTCTCACACTGAAGCCCTTCAGCAAGTTGGACATTTATTTATTTAATATAAAAAGACGAGAGTTGCAGTTTTCAAAGAACTCGGGTTTCTCAGGCTTTGGGATCAAGAAGCAAACTCTAGTTTTGATTGTCCCTCAAACATGCCATAATGGAAGATTTCGGTCTGTGTTGAAGGACTCGCACCCAACTCACAACCACTGCTCAGAATTCTAGATGGAGAGGAGAGATAGTCCTGCCCTCACATAAGAGAGATGCAAAGCTAAGGAACCTGTCCCCTCTTGCTTCACGTTCCACAGTTTTTCCTCGAGGTTCTGGAAGGTTGTGCCAAGGTCTCTGGGTTAAAAGAATATAGTATCCTGACGACAGACAGACTCAGAGCAACCTTGACAAGCCACAATCACTGAACAGGCCCTTGTAAGAGTTGGGAGCTTTGAGTGAATGCTTGCAGCAAAGACTTCTGTACAGAAGTGAGTTGTTTCACTGGCAAGACTCAGAGGGCATGAGATTAGCTGCATACATATGCGCCCGGCTAACTGATGTTTCTTAGCTGCTCTGTCCGCATTAATGTGCCAAGGGTTGACTCATCACCTGCACAGACGCAGGCAAGGAGGCCAGCAAGAAGCAGGCAGCCTCTACACACAGTCATGCTCCTGTGGGTAAGCTGAAGCCAGGAAGGCAGATCTACACCTAGGTAAATTAGCACACAATCTTGTGTCTAATTATTTTTACTCTGTAGAGGTCTTCACAATGGTGAGTCTCTCTTCATCCTGGCCAGATGCTCCTGCTAGACATATGAAAGATACATAAAATATAAAATGTTGAAGTAGGGATAAGAAACAGCACTATGCTGTAGTTGCAAGCAGTTGCATTCTTCTTGCATGACAGTGTGACACTACAACCTTTCTAGTAAGAAGTCCATAATAGGTAAAAATTGTTGATTACAGAAGTATCCAGGGAAAGGCAGCTATCAAGGACTGTGTCTTCTATTTTCTTACATATGATACAAAAATACATGTTAAAATGGACTATAAATGAAAATAAACAGAAAAAGATTTTCGGAAACTCTGGAAAAGTATATTCAAGGAGCAACATGAGTTATTTTAAGTAAGAATTCCAAACATTTCACTTTAATGCTGTCAATGTAAAAAAGAGACTACTCAAATTTTGTTTAGAAAATTCATTTCTATAATCAACTAAAAATTTAGTTGAGATGCCAATTCTTCCCATTCAGCTTTATTGGTCTGCAAAGAACAAGCCTTTGAAAGGTTTAATTTTTGAAATACAATTTATTCATTTTATATTGTATTGATATATCTATTACTTAACACAGTAACATCCTAAGATAGCCAGACTTCGTGTAATTATTTTAATTCTGTACAACTACCAGATAGTGCTTGCTTCTAACTATAATCTCTATAAAGCTATGGAAAATGCTCTTCCATTGAACAAACATTCAAATTTCACCAAGAAAGTAAATAAATGTTGTAAATTCGTGGGGTTTTTAAAGTAAAAGTAATATTCTCACTACTTCCTAGCTAGTCCTATAATTATTTTTTTCCCCCAGGAAGTTATATAAATGCAGTAACTGTCAAATTTCTTGGACTCAATTATTTACCTTCCTCAACACAAAACTCTCAGTGCCTTCCAGCACCTTTACCTAAGCTATGCTTATAGGATGTTTTTTTGTAAAGCTGTTTCAGAATCTACAAAGCATGAAAATCAAAAGGGAAAATTCATCATCGCAGTTAAATCTATACCTTTTAGATAAATATTCACACAGAGCTAATGCATTCACATACGCACAAAGCTAAAGCTATCCACAACTAAACAGGAAAAAAAAAAAAAACCCAACCCACTGGTATTCTTTGTTTGGATTTTCTTCTTTCCCATTGCCAAATTTCACCGTACTGCCTTTCCCAAGGAGCACAAGGATCTTCAGATGAAGATGGTGAACTTTTCAAAACAGCCAGAGACGAGACTGACTCGACTGAAGAATGTCAGCTTTGTACATTTGCTACTTCATTTTGAAAACTTGGGAGTTGGGAAAGTAATATGATTGCATTTATTAGAAGATGTGCAATCTTCTGGCTGCTTCTGCTACATTTGACAAATATAGTTCATACTCCTGCACTCGTGCTTTGTTTATGCAAAGGTTGGGTTTTTTGGGTTGTGTTTGGGGTTTTTTTGTTTGTTTGTTCGGTTTGGTTTTGTTGTTGGTTTTTTTTTAACATAACTGTAAATTCCCTAGGATTCCATCAGAGAGAAGAGAGGCGAGAAAAGGCTCCAGGGAGACCTTATAGCAGCCTGCCAGTACCTAAAGGGGGCCTACAGGAAAGCTGGAGAGGGACTGGTTACAAGGACATGGAGTGATAGGACAAGGGGTGACGGCCTTAAGCTGAAGGAGGGTAGATTTAGATTCGCTATCAGAAAGAAATTCTTTACTGTGAGGGTGGTGAGGCACTGGAACAGGTTGCCCAGAGAAGTTGTGGATGCCCCATCCCTGGAAGGGTTCAAGGCCAGGCTGGATGGGGCTTTGGGCAACCTGGTCTAGTGGAGGGTGTCCCTGCCCATGGCAGGGGGGTTGGAACTGGATGGTCTTTAAGGTCCCTTCCAACCCAAACCATTCTGTAATTCTATGATTTTAGTCAAAAGTAACAATAAGAAAATAAAAGCAATCTGAGGTTATTTCATAAATAATATAATTTTGACCTGAAATTTTAAAGCTTACAGTCACTTTTTTCCTTCTATACCTAAAATGACTATATGTTTAGACAAACTTGGTTTAGTATAATTTTTTTTATTTATTTAATAAGTACTTCACAAAGTACCTCCACAGCTGTATAAAAGCCTAATATTTACTATATTAAGTGCTATGTCTATGTGAAGGGATGAAAAAGCAGAACAATCAGAGAAAAAAACACCTGGTAACATATAATCAACCTTGATAATTTCCTCTATAAAACTCAACATCTGTACTGCAGGTTCCTTTTCTGTATTGAAAAAGTCTGCTTGCAAACTGCTCAAGGAAAATTCTGCTGCTGCTTCTGGTAAGCAGCTTGGCAAGGTAACATCATAATCTTGCGGTGTCAGTGGTCCTCTTGAGCTTACAAAGTCTATTAAAATAAATTACATTAAAACATCTTTTTCAGGATTTCAATTCTATAGCTTAAGAGGATCAGTACATTCCAGTTTATTTTAGATTCAAGGAACATAAGACAGTATACTACATCAGTATCTAATGCTATCATGACACCTCAATACTTTCTCCATTAATTGTGTATTATGCACGGACCACACAGTAACAGGTCACTAGAAGAAAACTATATGCTTTCTTGTTATCTGTACTAGCTAGATTGCAATGAAATCAACACTTCAGCATCTGCTTGAAACAGTCATTACATTTCATCTGTAGTAAATGGATGCACAAAAAACATTACTTAGACAAAAAAGTAAAATATACAGTATTTCACAAAGCTGATACAAAGCTTCTGAAATTAACTCAAGAATGACATTTTAAGAAAATTCTAGCCCAATAACTAAAATGATATATTACTTTTCACTTACTGTTCTACTGAATGAAACAAAAACAGCTGATGAACAAAACACAACGTCAGAATACAAAAATTCTACTCCTAACTATTAAAAGAATGAAAAACCTAAATTAAATATGGGAAAATCTAGTTACTCAGTGATTCTAAAACCTCAAATAAAACCCGATACAGATGCTGACTTCACTGGATCACCAACCTACAAACTCTGTATTGGGCTGGTTGAATAAAATTTTTTAAGATATAAAACAAAAAAAGAAAAATCTGTTATACTTTGTATATAATACAAAGAATTATGTTTGCCTGAAATCATCCTATTTGTTTCTAAAAAGATATAAAACAAGACATTGCACGTAAATATCCTGTCTTGATTATAACCATAGACCATCACAGCAACAGCCGTAATACTGCCACTACTATTTCTCCTTGTGTCCATATCGTAATGTATTTCCCTCGTACAAGGGGATGTGTAATGTTTGTGCCACTGGTCAAAACAGAATATGGAAAGGCTGCTAGGATTACCTGGGAGAAGAAGGCTGAGTAGCTAACTCATAATGTTCCCAGGACGAGCATTTCAGTGCATTAATACAACTGCAAAGCCGTAAGAGAGAATAAGGAAATGGCATACACTTTTCAAAATCTGTTAAACATACTTTTAAATAACTGTAACAGGGACAGTGAATGTATAAATGTTCCACCATCATCTTGAAAAATGCAAACCCCCAAAGACACTTATCATATAGGAACAAACAATTTTACAAATTAATGCACCTGATATATTTGTAGTCTGTCAGTTATATTTTCTAAATATTCCCCACAGTGTCACTCCTACAGTAATCCATCCAAAATCTATCACTAAGAATGGGAATAAACAACATTTTACTGATGGATAACCACAAAAAACATGAAACAAATATTCCATCCTTTCCTGTCCAACCCTACTGGATGCAAAGTCATTAAGCAAGTAAAAGCCAAAAGGTCCCACACATGCATGTCATTTAAAGGGCCTGCTAACAAAACCAAATTTTCTTTCCCTTGCTCTCAAGAATGATCAAAGTATAGAACTAGGATGAAGAGCTCTCAAACTTCTTTCCTGTTTCCATCCATGTAGAGAGAGATATTCAACCCTTGGTATTCCAAGACAGCTACAAATTCTCTGCAATGCTTATCTGGTCCATTTAATTATCTTGCATATATTAATTTTTGTTATTTCTACCGGATATCAAGTAGGTAGAAGACAGTATTAACAAGATTCATGGATTTTTTTCCCCTTTAAGGGCAAAATATCATTAAAATGATAATACCAATCTATCAGATTTCTTTTTAGCTGCTTAACTACAATTAGCATCTGAAACAAAGTACTTTCTGAAGTCTTGCAATTGATGTAAGCAAAAAAGGCTAGAGCTCATACTATCACCTCATGTCTTACATTGATTAAAGCTTGAGAAGCCAAAGCTTACATCCAGAAAATGTTAAATTGATATTTCAGTTGACTTTTTATAAATGTAACTCACAAGTTTTAGTTTGCACTTGCATCTTTATAAATTTTCATTTCAGATGAAGAAATCATCTGACAGCAATATGAACAGTAAAATAAAGCAAAACACTGCTAGATTCTAGACAGATGTACTAGAGCAATGCAGAGCTGCAGGGATCTGATTATAGACAGTATCTTCTGCTGGGCAGTCTCCCACTGGGATGGGGAGCACATACAATGAGATGTTCTACAATAAAATAGTGTTTCTTATACAAAGCCTTACAGATGTTACAGGATTATTCCCTCTCAATGCTTCAACATTTTCACTTATCGAATTTTTAAGCAGAGCATAGCAAGGCATTTACAGTTTCTTAACATTCCCCATGCAATGTATTCTGTGGTTCTCGGATCTGTTGCTCTCTTTGCAATAGCCAAAAGCCAAGTACCGTACCCAGATCGGCCAGGGCTCTAATTGACTAAAAGCAAACCCAAGCCTATCTTCTGGAAGGCCACATGCAGTTGCAAACAAATTCAGGATACATGCAGGTCATCTGCTCTGCTCAATATTCGTTATTGTTTTGTTTGCTCTGAACCAGAGCTACAAATACTGATGCCTTATCAATTTTCAAAAGAAGCTTCTATAATTACATTGGTATGCCCTACAACACTACCAGGTTTCTCATAGCAACCCCTTCAATGATTCAAACAGCTAGTCCTGCTCTTACCACAAAATTAGTAATACTAGGAGAGCTTCATCATTCTTCAACAGAAGAGCTGATACGTGACTGGCAGAATTACCATTATCAATGGTAATCCAATGGCTTTACGACATCTTATCTATTGAGAAAAGAAATTTTATGGCAAAAGCAGTAAGTACATTCAGTACACAGGCAGGATTGCTTCTGTAAGATCTTTCTCACCACTTATGATGCCTTCAACACACACACACACACACACACAAAGTCTTTTTAGCAACCCTGTAAAATAGGTAAATATGAGTCCTGTTGTAACAGATGAGGAAACTGAAGGTACAGGCCTGCAAGACAAGCAAACTGTTCAAAGCAGCCTATGCCACAGAAAGACTTCCTAATCTCCACAACCCCTATGACCTACTCCAGTTTGCCTTCCTAGATCTCGTTGGCCCTCATCCCTCTGTCCACTGCTGGGTGCCTGCCTGACATCTCCTTGCAGACTGAGTTTCCTAGAACATCAGAAAATAAGTATTAAAACAGTAAGGAGTATTCTGTGGTCTTAGGGAGGTGGATCAACTCACTGAAGGGTCAGATGAGTGTCGGAGTTGAAGCAAAAGAGCAGGCAGGGCCCACAAGACTTAGGTGCAGAGACACCTTTCAGAAACAGAAAGATGTTAATGGGCTCAGCTGCACCATGGAAGTTCCCCATGGGACAGAGCTGGAGCATCCTCCTTAATACTGATGGGAAATATAGCATCAAAATAAGAAGGAAGAATTTACCATTACTGGCTTCCAGACTGTGCTACAATCCTATCACCTACTGAGTGTGGCTTATCTGACGTTTTCCTGTCCATTTCTGTCTTGCTTCAAAACTTACCTGTTTTGGATACACAGGAAAAGCCATAGCCAACATACTGCTTTTTGTTCTCTATTTGAAAATACCCATCAACATTTGGCAAAATGCATCTTGTGTGAAAATACTTCTCCTGCAGTTCACTGCAGGATAGATACTCAGGCCAGGTTAATTCAAAATTATTTACAGTAACCAAGAATAGTTACTATTTCAATCATCAAGCAAGGAAACTTGAATTAAATATATAATTTTAATTTCATTTTGCATTTCTACTCCTTTTCTGAACGAAAGCCTGTTACTAGATATTAACTGATGTTGAATTGCAAGTAAACATAGCTTATACCTCACATTTGATATCTTTTTGCTAACTGTAACACTGTAATATATTCACATTTAAGCAATTACATAATTTAAACACACATTTATCAGATTGATTATTTTTATATTTGATGTTAAAGAACGGTAAATGCGTCTTCTCATTTTCCGGACTAGATGTTCTCCAAACTGCCACGTATGCACCGCTGACACACAATACATGCATACGTTACGCTGCAAGTACACAAGGTACTCTGAAGTGGTGTAAGACCCAGCCTAGAACGTGAAGTTACCACTACCAACAGTCAAATCCAATGTTGCTGGGGAAAGCAAAAAAAAGGTTGCAATATATTAAAGGTTTACATTTTAGGATTATCTTCCCAACTTACAACTGTGTCAAGTTAACTGCTAAGGAAACTATAATTCCATCTGAACAAATTCAAGTTTTACAAGATTTAGAGATTGTTCCTAATAAAATAAAACTACACTAGATGTTCTGGATTCATATGCCTCTATTAATCAAGTTTTTCATTGAAAACTAATTTTTTTTTTTTTTTAATCAAAGGAAGCATCTTTAGCTAGTGAACTGAGGTGACTTTCTGGATACTACATCATTACATCAATATAAACAGTTTATCCAAACATCACATTTCATTTTTATTACATTTTGCAAGAGGAAAACAATCTTTTTCAGTTTCTCCTTTAAAAAAATAAATAATTGACATAAACTATACTGAAATAAACACACAATTTTCTGTCTATGCCTACTGAAGAAAAATCTGTTGCAAGCTGATCTGCCTCTTCAGCAAACTGAATCCAGTTATTTACCCAGCAATTTCCCTCATTTCAGTGATCTGATGTACTTAAAAACTTCAGCAAAAAATATTTAAGCAATACATACATTATTTACTAGCAAAGCTATTTTGTTTAAATTTGACACTTATGGTAAAGGCTAAATTTACTACAGTAGACTTAGACCAAAGGTTCCCCTAAAAAATAATATCTTTTTATACCCATTTTTAGCTACCTTGTAAATGCTCTCTAACATATTGTAGTAAAAAAAGACTTTTGGCTATTGTCAGAAACGCTCCTCCTCCATTACAGACCCATGTCTGCGCTTCCATCACAACACAAAAAGGTCCTGAATCTCAGTTTAAAAGCTAACAAGGAAGATAAGGCTGAGCTAAAAAGCCAAACTCTAAAGAAAATTGCATGAGGTACAGGCACACATTCTCTTCTAATCATTCAGCAGTGGACTGGTGATAGTCTCTAGCAGGTACTGCAGGAGAAGACATATCAAACTGTCACAGCCAGACTTTGACACATTTTGCCTGCTAAGGCCCTTTAGACATACTAGTTTTATTTCTTCAAAACTTCAGGAAAAGATAGAGTCTTCATAACTCAAATCTCAACATACACAAGCTTTCGGATGAATAAATATGGCATCAACAATGCACGTCGGGTTCGTAATAGCGGAACTATGCAGAAATTAGTATTTCTACTTCCCCCCCATTCAAAGCCATCTACGTACGCACACATGAGAAGAAAAATTGTAATGGTTATTTGCCAAACCCTGCAGTGTCATACGGCAGCAGTAGGTCAATCTTTAGAAGACGGCTCTGACCTGATCAGTGACTGATCTGCTCCCTTCCAGCTGAGACATCAGGTCATGACAAACATTATCCCAGTCACACAGCTAATGACAGAGCTGGAAGAAATCCCCTCTAAGAGGAAAGCGGAGACACAAGGAGCAAGTTGCCTTCTCGGAAAATGGGGTGAATTAAGGTCGTACTGAGAACAGGCAGGTGGTTCACATAGTAAAAAGAGCACTAGATTAACATGTGGAATTCATGCAGGTTTATTTTGAAGCATGATGCTAAACCTCTTGGGCAAAAGGCCCGAATGAGACTATGCTATCAATTTCTTGGGCTGAGGAAACAGGCCAACAGCCTGTACATACATACTACAGGGCATCATCTGCCATCCAGTAGAAGGGATGTTTAATTAGCTTAGCAGGGATATGGCGGGGAAGGGGTGGGGGGGGGGTGGGGGGGAAGAATCTCTGTCTGTCAGTCTAGGAACAGCATTTGCAAGACACTTCCACACTCAAAAAAAGAAATTACAACAAAACCTAAGTTATTGAAGCATTTTTATTAGCATGCCAATGAAAAGCTAAATCATTTGACATGAGAAATGACATGTTCATAAAATCTACTAAGCAAGACAATCCTGTCTCAATAAATTAGACATTTTAAGTTCACATAGGGAGATAGGAGTGTGTTACTAGAAAAACAATATACAATCAGCAATTAAGCAAGAGAGACATAAAATGCTGATGAAAAAATTAAGATGGCAGTGATTCCTTTCTTATTATTCCCATACAGACCCAACTGATAGACGTGTACAACAGGTGTTTGCCTTTAAAAAAAAAAACAAACAAATACAGATGGCAAACTCCTGAGAGGAGCAAGTGTGTTATCCTCATGCTAGATTCTTTCCAGACACATTTTTGGCTATTACTGTAATCATATACCATGACTGGGGCTGGGGAAACAGGACAGGACAAACAAAAATACCTCTTTGACAAGCAACATGCCTGTCTCAACCCAAAACCTGTGTACAATACCAATGCCTCCAGTTCATTTTTGTTTCTGTACGATGCAAACACTCACCAAAAAACAGCAGTGGAAAGCAGGAAGCAACCTTTCCAACTAATGAAAGCCTAGGTTCAGCAAAATACATCTTCATACACTCAAGCTATGAACACACTATGATACCCTGCTGATTTTGGGCATAAAACACAAAGAGCCAGGGCATTTGACTGAAGGATGTAATGACTATACTACATAAAATCAATTTCTATGATACTAAGGATCTAACAAGCCAATGACAACAAACATTTCTAGCTGAGAAAGCAAGCTGCTGTGTGGCAGCATTTTCAGGCTTTCCACTGACATCATGCTAAGAAAGAGGTAATTGTCCCAAGGCAGATTTAGACTTATCACTAGCATGAGGGAATGTCTTGTTTGTAATTAGTCTGATCAGTAAAGACTTCAGAATTTAAAGTAAAAAAAAAAATAAATAAATAAAAAATCATCAAACACAGAGCAAACAAACCTACTCCAGGAAAAATCTACGGTTTTGCCCACTCTGTTTGTAAACATCAGAAAAATTCTGCAGAAGATACTCCATGTGAATGGGTACTAGGACAAATAACTCACAATTTGAAGTATCATGTTTCTTAAGTCTTTGATCTTTCAAACAGTAGAGAGTACAGGACATGCCTGTATTAAGTCTGAAAACCTTGAGGTATAAGAAGAGAGATCATGGCTTTCAGAGCAGTGGCTATACATCAGTTTTTTGTCTGAATAGTGTTTTGACCAGAGTTCTGGGCCTGAAATTTTCTGAAACACTGAACAAAAGGTCTTTGGCTGTCAGTTCACAGCAAGTGTGCTGCAAAGTGCACTAGATGTCCTAATGTTGCCAAATAAGCTGTGCACTTCTGAGAGTTTTACTCAGTTTGGAAATCAGCATCTCCCACAACTTTTCCCTCCCTGCTATCACCTATTCATGCTTTAAAATAGATGGCTTTGAAACATCCTGCGAGAAAAGCGTGAAAGAGAAGGCTTGACTACTATGGTACAGGCCACCTAACAAACATCAGTCTAGAGAGCAAAAACCTTAACAGTCTCACTTTGAGGAACTATGCACAGTATTGACTGCATAGCCACAGGCGCTTGTCCTGAAAGAAAAACTCAAAAATGCAGATGGACAAGGCAAGAAACATGACAGTGTTATCATCTTTTGACAAATTTAAATCCCTGAGAGATCCCTGAATTTACTCAGCTACTCAAAGAAAGCAAGCAAACCTCTGAAGACAGAGAATAAGTCTCTCAAACAGAAAGGAAAAAAGATAGGTAAATGAGACAGAGGTGGTGAGACACCCAGAGAAGCCTCACACCACAACTTGAGAAACTTAGCAAAGAAAATTATCATGAAAGAATGCAATTTGGTTCATCGCTTTTTTCATGGCATGTTTTGTTTGTTCAGTTAAATTTCTGAATAAACGTCTGCACCAGAACACTGATAAGCCTCAAAATGAGAAGCAAGGACCTTCTTGCCTTTTCTTACCCCTCTCTGTGACCTAAGGAATTTTATCTTTGCCTCTCTGACTTGAAGTACTATTCTCTTCTTCACAAGGTCTCTACCTATACCTAGATGCAGGAAAAAAAACCAGGCCTATTAACAGTTGCCTACATGAGAGAACCAGCTTCATACCTGTATCATGAATTTAAGTCTACCAACAATAGAAAATTCCATAATTACTTTCTCTGAAAAGAACACTGCTTTAGTTTAACCTAAGCACCCAACTTCACATATAATGCAAAGGCAGTGCTGTGCAGAAGTTTAGGCTACACAACCTTAATGTTTAATTCTTGTCTTAGCAAATCTATGACATGGATAAATTGTATTTTGCATATCATATACTACACTGTTCAAACATAAATGTGGGGCATAACAGCTGAGTAAGTATTAAAGAAAATTATTATAGGGATTAGGAGTCTGTCCTCCAGAAACAATCCCAAACAGGTAGGATGAGACTTTTCAACAAAAGAGCATCCCTGCTCTAGTAAATACAGACATTGTGAAAATTAAAACTCCCACAATGTTACTCAAAAATCTGCGGCCAAAAAGCATCTCTATGGATAAATCTGAATAGCATATACATGCATTTTCTATTACACAGGAGAGAAAGAAATGCACTAAGCTGCTGAATCAACCTTTTTGTCACAAATGCACCCTTGCCAATGAATGAGCGATGCAGACTTGTCATTGCTAACTCCCAACACACCATATTCTCATTTAGCAACCCTATGGATCTGTTCTGTGACACTATTTGCTACATCTTTCAACTACTAGAGTCCTTTAGTGGATGTGTTGGAATATGTGCCCTACACACGTACCTCATCCAGGCATCATTACGTTAGCATCATTGCTGTGCCTCATGGTTTACAGACTTTAAGTAACGCTAAGAGTTCAGTTTCAAGAATCAACAAGAAAACAAGAAGTCACATAACACTATTTGTAGCTTAGCCTGTCCTATTTCAGTCCTTTCTCTTTCTGCAATTTTTTTTAGTTTAACCTTTACCTAGCCTATTCATCTTCAGTTGAGTGAACATTTGACTCATTTCCAACTGCATGATGATTGCTTTTAACATGATCCTGAACTCTGAACCTTTTATCCAGTGTTCTTGAAGTGCTCTACTAGCCTCAGTGCTCCTAAGAGAAACAGGAAAATAGCATTATTCCCATTATATTGCTCAGTAAAAGACAATTAAGCATCTCAAGGCAATACAGAAGATCACGATAGAATTGAGAGAGAATTGAGAGAGACTCCCAGTCTGCTGCTGTAGTAATCAACTAACGCGCAACAAAAAAAAAAATCCAGATGTAACTGTTAACTTAGACTGACATAGGCCTATTTAAAAAATGAAAACAACATTTCATCAGAACGCTCATCTACATGGGATTGCAGTTGATTTTTAATATGTTGTATTCATATGGCAGCAACCTCCTACAGCCTACTTCACTTTCCCAATCAGAAGACCCTGCTAGGGTAAACATCAAACAAGAGGCGGCAGAACTTCAAACACACTAGGAATTACTGGAATACCTGAGGTTATCTGACATATAAGCAGGGCTTCCCCTACACAAGCAATTCTGAAATCTGATGCAGAGGATGCATGCATTTATCTATTAGGAAGGACTGGAAAAGATGCCAAAATTCATTAGGATTTCTCAAATGAAGGTAAAACTCCAGATCATTAAAATGAAGTGAAAACAGGACAGAACCCTTTTCTAAAAATAGATCTTGCTGGGCAGCCAAGTATGTCTGCGTGCAATTGTTATTTATTTTTAAGTTGGGGCAATTTTCCAGATAGATTTTTAGACCTGCTAACATAATGAGGTGCTTTAAAACAAAACAAAAAAACCTACAGATTTCTTTCCTAACTACATTTGCTATAAAGATATAGAGGAAACAAGGAAGCAACAACAAAACACAGTCTCGCCTAGCATACCACAAAATTGCAAAATTGTAAATTTCAATGAAGGCCAAGACAATACCAACATCAACAGCCAGGAAATAGGGTCACAACTCTTAACCAGAAAGATTGGAAGAAATTGTCCTAACCATTGGGGGACAAAAAAAAACCCAAAACCAACAAACAAAAAAATACACGAAAAATACACCACACACTCCACACAAAAATACCCCCAGCCTTACCAAGGACACAAACTCAAAGAAGTCATGTACTCTTCAGTATGTTCTCCAGTGCTTTCTCCATGCAACCTGCATCACCTCAGGCCTATTCTTATCAACAGTGTTACCAGCCCACACAGAGAAGTGCTTTCAAAAATGTCATTTGGCACAATCAAAACAAACAGAACTGAGCATTGTCAGCATTTAAAGATCTTTCATTCAATGCTTCCACACTAGTCCTGCCAGTGAAGAAGGCAACACCCAAACCTTTCAAGATACTCCAAAGGACAAAAGTTATTCCAAGAGCTTCAGCAAGTCTTAGGCTCAGAAAGCAATGAGATCTTAGTCTACACACCAACAAAACAAAACAGAAATAGACACAATTGAAAACAAATAGACAGTTGCACGTCAGTATGGACACTCAGTCATCAACCATGATATTTGTCAAAACTGTGACAATGCAGCTGGAGGCGAATCAGTATGATCCAAATCCTCACAACACATCTGTCCCACTGTATCTTCCTTAACCAAAAATAGACAACTAGTAGCAAATCTACTCCTGAAGACACTGTAAAAATCATATTATCGTTTCCCATGCAAAGGTCATTTGATTATTTTAGAAGAGTTTTCATTCTCTGCTCAACATAAAGCAAATGCCGGTCATTTCTTGGTTTTCACACTCATCCTTGGATGACAAGGACACAAATTCAAATCAACAAAGTTTTCCCAGTATTTTTGGAGTTTCAGTGAGCAATGCTATGTTAAAACAAGCAAGAGCTCATTCTGTCACCACAGCGCTAGACGATTAAATCACAAATATTTTCTCTCCAAACCAACTGCAAGCCTCCTCACACCAGAAGTATTTAAACCTAACTCCAAAGGGGAAGACTGAATTAAGTAACTATCCAACCTTTGGAATATAACCTTCCTATGGCAGTGACAAAAGACTACTTTTGCATGTCATGAAAATAGGACACTATCTTTTATGAAATCTTTCAGCATTACTGGTCACTTTTAGCCCAGAACCACTAATCAGGTCATCTGCTCTCTGTATTAACAATTGCAAAACCCACCAACACAGTACTGTATTATGAGAATTTTCCATATAATCTTCTTCCTTATCTCCCAAGCTACAACATCATTCTCTAATCAGCGGTCTCTCATTTAATCCTTGGAAGAAAGAGCAATTTCCAACTCCTTATTAATAAAAAGAAGTACTTAACCTTCTGGAGATACAAGGGAGGGATTAATACTATACACGCATAGTCCTAGCACTAGTACTGAGCTGAAATTATACTTTTTTATACGGTATACTTCCCTCAATCTTATTACAGGCCCAGTGAACAGACTTTCAAATTCAAAAACTTTCTTTGCAACACTGGGAAATAACGCATATTGGATTTAATACATGTTCCACAGGGTTATTCTACTGGTAAAAAGGAAAAGAGAATGTCTCCTCAGCAGGCTGGCAAAATCTGGAAGGAATCCACCTCTGGAAGGTCTGTAATTCAGAGGAAGAGGACTTAATCACTTAATCCTATGATTTGTATTTGCTTTTAATAGAACCCCGTTGCTGCACTGAAGTTTTTGTTGTTAAGAGAAACAGATTAATTCTTGCTCATGGTGGTCTTATCACAATTTATAATAGAGCTTGCTATAGGTATCTTTAGAAGAACTTGTCCCTTCCCCCATCCTTCTAATCTTTTCTTTTTCTTTTTTATATCTTCATCTCCGCTTTGGAAAAATTGCAAATGGTTCCAAATCACATACCTGTAGCATGAGCTGGTTTAATTTTATCCCTTAATCATTCATGCAAGATAGCAGATTTTCACTGCATAGCTTCCCATATCATTATAAGATTCAAACACATTTATTTAAATCTCTCTCCCAGAATTCAACCACTTTCATTGCTTTATCTAATTAAATTCATAAAGACCTACTGGAAACGGGGGCTGTAGCCCCATTTTCTGTTCTGACAAATTTTAAAAAAAATATATAAAAAGTAAATATCTATATAGATAGATATATATATATACTGCCATAAAGGATCCTTTGCCTTAGGCACCAAACATCTTTAAAGATCTGCTAACAAATGTCAGCACTCAAGAGGAGGAATCCAAGTCAGGGAGAATTCCATATCAAACTGGAAAAGTCCTCAGTCTCCAGAGCAATCCAAGTCTAGAAAGGCAAATTAAACCTTTTTGATTTATATCACTGTTTCTTCACAGATTAAGTGAAAGTTCAAGTATTGGCCATAGGAAAGAGCCATTTCATTTATGTACTGCTCTGTTTCCAAATTATTCATGAACGTCTTACATTTTTTTGGATGACCATATGATAAAAATGAGTATATAATACCTGTCCTCTGCTACTCAACTACAGAAACTTCACACCAAAACCTGAATCAAAACTTTCTTCATTCTTATAAACAATCACAAACTTGGCAATTACTTTTCAATAGCAAGCTTTTTATGCTTGCAATGTTTCTACAGATACAATTCATATAAATGCCATGGTCTTTTGACAAAAAGATACATTGCTAAGAGCAAAACTGGCTCTAAGTAGTTCTCAGGTTCAATGTTAAGAGAAATGCAAAGCATAAACAAACTGAGCATTACTGAAAGTGAGAAGATTTTATGAAGAGTTCTTTTCTGTACTTCTCAGTAAACAGAAGAGTCTACACACAAGGCCTGACATTCCATATGTACACATCAAGCACTGAACTGCATCCATACACGTTTGGTATCGAATTTTACTAATTAAAAATATCAGGGGTTTACACCATGCAAAATGAAAGGAGTAGAAGATCAGCACAAGCTGGCAACAGCCTAACTAAAAACCGACACTCATACTTCTGTCATTCTTGTGCCACAGGATGCTCCAGATGCTAAAGCTATCAAGGGTTCAAAAAGACGTTGCATAAATTCACCACAACTATTAAAAATTATTAAATACCAAATCATCTGCCCAGAGACCCCGAAACTGCATCCTGCTAGAAGCCAGTGATAATTCCTGCAGCTATTCAGCTATTTGTACACCCTACGATACTCTTCCCTAGGCATCTGCTGTCATCCACTGTTAAAAACAAGATAATGATGTAGAAACACCTTTGGTCTGAGCTGATATACCATTCTAGGTCCGTATTTTTGTGCCTGGGAAAAAGGAAGGTAAAATATCGAAAGCTGGTTCAACACCTACACTGTTCAATTCCCTCATTTCCAAACACTATGTAGGGCACTTGTATGGCAGCCAAGATATTTATATAGTAACAGTTCTTAATATACTTACATCACTCATGAGAGCTGGGGAAGACACCACAAATATATAACTCTTCCTCCTTTTCTCTTAGCAGAATTCACTCCCCCTTTCAAGTTTTACTTAACACTTAAAATAGCTTTATGAGTAACATTTTTTATATTTTTATACAACATTAGCTGTATTATCTGCAAGAGAGATTTGTGTTAGTCGATCTCCTTTTGTGTATTTTACTCAGATTTTAGACAGGTAGATCATTGGGGTTGTGTTTTATTTTTAGTTATCTACAACTGGAAGGATTTCCCAGAAGTCATTCCATCACGCCATTTGAATAGGGAGATCTGTTTTTTATCAAGCACAGGCAGCAATAACATTGCTAGTAATGCCTGGATACCCAACAGACCAGGGTTCCCGCTGTACAAGATACTTCACCAAAACAGAATAAAAGTGATAGCACTCTCTCACAATTTAAGAATTTTGTTAGCTACAGTCTTTCTCCAACTAAAGAGCCTCCTGTGGACTGTGATCCATCACAATTACAGCTGGCAGCCAACCTTTGCTTCCCACAATAACTTTATTTGCTACTAATCTTCAGAAACACTGCTCTTCTATAGTAGTCTTTATATACATGCAGAAAGATTATTTTCTTTCACATTGTGTCCAGCATTTATGGCTCCTTTCAATGTCTTTCATCTGCTTAAATGGTGCCAGGTACCATTGGTAAAGTATTTGCAGTAATTTTCTTTAAATGGCTATGTGAATGGGTTTGGCCTTCTTCCAAATTGTACTTTGCAATTATTATTCACACTGGTGAAACAAGAGATATATGAAGATTTTATTTAGAAATCAGTTTAGCTGAAAGATATTTGCTTCAACAAATATTTAATGAGAAGAGTGTCTTCAAAGGAGAGGAATCTATTCCATCGCACGTACAAAGCGGAGGAAGAGCTGATAGGATGGATTGATATTAGTACTGCCAAGTGCTAGATATTTATATTCTAATGGAAGAGTTAATCTTCAAGTACATGCTTCGCAAAGAGTACTTTGCGCTAGACAAGGATGTTGGAGACTATTCAAACCCAGGGTACCAGGAAAGTGTATGATTACCAGCCGGGTCTGCTAGCTCTGAAAATATGCAGGAGGCAACACTCACAAATGCATCAGGACCTCTACGCTACACAAACAGCCCAGCTTTCCAAGGGGAGGTTCTCCAGACCAGCTTTGATATATTATAGCTATAAAGGATATGATGTGCAGCTGAGTAATACTAAGGTCTTTCATGGGTATAAGCACAAAGTGAAAACTATTATCACAGACCATTTAAAAGATACTGTTTTAAGTACTGTAAAATGATGTAAACAAAGGCATTAGTTAAAAATAACATGACATAGAAAGAATAGATCAAATACAAAAGCATGAATCAAAACAAGAGTCCCAAAAACAACGAACACAGAAATAAACAGAAAAACTCCTTGGAACCGGACCTCTCAGACCATTTCTTCTTGGACGTTTTTTCCAAATAATATAAATCCACACAGATCTAACTGGAATCTAGACACTAGCCTGCCAACAAGCAGGCACCGTGTTTACAGAGAGTCAACTGAAATCACTGACTACACCTGTAAGACTGCTGGCAAACATTTCATTACCGTAGGTAAGCCTTCATCCCCTTTAATAAAGGGTTTACAAGTTAAGAGCTAAGCTATATGAGCTCATGTTTCTGGATAGCATTACACTATCTGGGAATACAGTTCCCATACTATTTAGTATACCATATATTTCCCAAATTATAATCCTTCCATTATCAATTCTTTCATATATTTCCCAACTTGTATTTTATCCCTAAATGACAATGCTTTCATGTATTGTCTTGAATTAAAAAACAAACAAATAAATGGTTTTCTGTTCTATTTTGGAAAATAGCAACCCAGTAGAAGAACTTTAGAAGTTCTAAACTAAATTATTAAAATACACCAGTAATATAATTAGCGACAATCATCTGCACATCCCAACTGATAGAGGCAGCTGGAAAACAACAGTTTAAGGGTGTGCACTTCACATATCTAGCATCAGAAATTTGTTCTGCTACCAGTTGTGTTACAGAAATGGGACACTGAAGGTGACTGGAACTGGTGGTTCCAGTAAAAAAAAAAAAAGAAATGCAAGATTCTATGCCATTTCTACCAGCTCTGCAAGGTAGAAATGAAGGAAAACCAAGAAGATATGAGGATGCTGGCCATGTATAACCGTGGGGTTTTTTTTCTTCCTGATAGATACCAACAGACATCAGTACAAATCAGTACCAGCTCCCTGGTTAACTGAACCATAGACATGCACCATTACTACTTCGATCACCTTAACAGAAAATATCTTGAATCATTCTCTAACTCATCAACAAATTTGGTTAAGTATTCAACAGAGTCTCTTCTGACACTGAGAAGTTTGTGCTACTTAAAGCACAGGCTTAGCTTCCAACCTTGGTATGGAAGACACAGTATGAAATCACCTCAGGCATCATTAAACAAAATAAAAATGCTACAATAGAAAACTGTACAAAACAGAAAGGTGAATTTGGGGGGGGGTTTACTGTAAAAAAATTAAATCAAAAATCTGATTTTATTGTTAGACTTTCTTATAGTTTCTTACAGCAATCAAGGCAGACAATGATCTCTTTATGAGCACTAGATGAGAATAATTACCCTTAGATAAGAAGAGAATAATTACACAATTCCTTTGCAAGGTGCTTTGAGACCTACTAATGAAAAGCACTGTTAAAAGGTGTGTATTATAACTATGCTTAATAATTACATAAAACAAGTACAACTTTTTCTAGAGGCTAGTTACAAAAAACGTCTAATTTTATTTGAAAGTTCAACTGAAGCAATCATTTTTTTGTGATAAAAATGATTCAATGAGCTAAGGAAAGTTGCACTGCAACAGTTTTCTTGGTGTAAGCTTACAATAGAACCATTAAAATCTATTCATCAACTTACTGAAGAAAATACATTGAATACTTTAAACTGTCCATCAGGAGCTCAGTATAGTTCAAAGTCAGTAAGGTTTGTACAGAATAGTGAAATATGCCATGGGTTTTAGAATAAACATCTGTTGACTAGGTGAGAACAAATTCCAGTCTGTTGTTAGAAGTGACGTGTTGTACAAAAAAACCCCAAACCCCACATCATTCCATGAAAGTCATTCACAACAGTTATAGTTGTCAGTTTTCTAAGCTATTTTTAACCTTCGAAATATCCATCTATATATTTGCACACACACCCCTACCTACTACCTCCTTTCAGCCCCCAAGAAACTGATAATGACCTTATAAAATTCCATTGGGGGTGTGGGGGGATATGCAAGCTCTGTTTTGCTTGACATTCACATTGCCTGTGAAAAATGAGGCCCACTCATGCTAATATTCCTTGTAAGAACAATCAGGTTAGGAGCTCCTCACATGAAGCTATTTCTTGAACTAGGATTGCAGGATCAAGTTGATAGCTAGCATCCCTAGGGATCACCATGATTTTGCTATTACAGAAAAATCTGATGGTATTATTGAAATAATTTTACCAGTAATCTTGATGTAATGAGAAATCTGTTCCATTAATAAACCTCTTCTTTTAATACAAGTTAACCCTTTAAGCTTAAATAGAAATAGTTAAATATTAGTGGTACACATTCATATAACCATCTTCAAAGCTGTCAATATTGTATTACAGTAAAACACTTGCTATTTTGAGCAAGTTCTTACTATACTGCATTTTATTAAATAGATATTTTATGTTTTAAGACTTACATTTCACAAATGATTTGTAAAAACAGACATTAAGAACCAATTTTATTATTTACAGCTCCCACATGTATAGAAAATATCTGTTGCAAATACCCCTTACCTATTTAAAAACCAGTATGTTCATAGCTCATGAATCAGTAATCCTTGGACAGACAAATTTCATCCTGGCAAAGTGAAATTGCCTATGACAATAATGAGTGCAATTTTATTTTTTCAAAGAAGGCAAAGAAAAACCTTTTCTATTAAGAGTCCTTTGAGTTGTTCTTTTTTTGAAAACATGAATAACTAAAGTCATGGAAGAAAAAGGGCTCTTAAATACTAAAACATCACATTTGACTTAGGAAGCCCCTTAATCTCAAATTGCTGGAGGCCTGGCTGGTTTCCCAAAGCTGCACAGCACGCTCACCCTGTTGTTATGGTGTTTCCTAAGCATCTGCTATGTGCCACTCGCAGCAACTGCAATCTAAACTAGACGGACCTTTGATCTGACCCCATACAGCTGTTTTAATTGCATGTTTTACTGTTTAAGTCAAATTTAAGTAATGGATTGGTACACGATTCCTGCACTTTTCAGGAAACCTTCGGGAAGCCAAGGTGCTCGAACACGCATGCAGACATTTATTGCAAGGCATGAGCTGAAGACACAACACAAAAGAATGCGAAGGAGTTGCACTCGCCAGGCGAATTTTACCGTATCGCAGGGCAAATTTATAACCGCCTGCCCTCTCCCCCCACCCCACCCCCACCCCCCGGAAAGGCGGGGGCGTGAGGGGAATCTAGAAAAAAAATAAAGAAGAAAAAGAAAAAACAGGAAAAATCGCAGAGCTACAGGCAGCGCGCGGAGGGTCACAGGTGATGCCGGAGGCAGCGCCACCGCTTCCCCGCTCCGCCGCCGCCCGCGGCTCCCGGAGCGCCGGTGGCTGCCGGACCCTTCGGGAGAGGGGACTACCCCACCCCACCACCCGGCTTTGGGAGCCGCAGGTATAAGGGAAGGACCGGGCTTTCCAGCCAGTCTCCCGCACCCCGTTCCTGAGCCTGACGGGCTGAGGCAGGATAGCCGCCGGCCAGCGGCCGGTATCCCTCAGGCGCCCAGGGGAACCGCCACAGAAAGGACGCAGCGCACGGCACGGCACACAACGGATGCGCACGTCCCGGCGGCGCCCCGGGAACACACACCACACCGCTAACACCCCGTTCCAAGAACCGGACCGCTCTGCCGGCCACTGGCCTGCTTGTCCGCAGGTGCCCACCGGAACAAAAGGAAAACGGCCCCGTAGCCGCCCGCGGCCCCACACAGCGCCCGGCCCATCCCGCCCCCGGCGGCGCCCCCGCCCTGCGGCCCTGCCCCGCGCATCGCCCCCCGCACTCACCTCAGCGGGGCGCGGCGGCGGAGCGGGCGGCGGCCACTCGCACCCCCAGGTTCCCTCCCCGCGCCCGCCCCGGCCCCGCGCGCCTCCCCCTCCCTCCCTCCCTGCCCGCCCTCCCGGCTCCGTCTCTCACCGCTACCGGAGCGGCGGCGGCTGGGCCCGACTCCCCCGCCACGTGACCTTCGCCACGTGACCACCACACTTCCCCGGCCGGCTCCACCCCCGCCGTCTCTCCCGCAGCGCCGGGCGCCGCCGCGGCCGCTCGGCCGGGCTGGACGGCGAGCAGCGGAGGCGGGGGGCGTCTCAAGCCCTCCCCCGCGAGCTGCGGGTAGCCCCCGGCGCCCCTCGCAAGGCCACGGCCCTTTCGTTGGGGCCCGGCCAGCGCCATGACGGCGTGGCACTGTAACGCGACGTGATAACAGCTCACTTGACAAGGGGAAAGAGCCGTGGGGGGCTGCCGCCCTGCGTCCCCCTGAGCCCCTTACCCTCCTTGCCTTCCTCTGAAAAAGAAACCACAACATGCATTACAGAGAGCCAAGGCTGTGTATGCTCCTGGGGGTTATTTGATAACAAAGCACTCTGAGCTGATTTTTCTGTCCTACCGTCAGGGCTGAGGGAGGGAAAAGAAGTTGGTGGCAGTAGCTGAGGCATCAACGTCCCCTCCCAGCAAACCCCACGGGAGCTGGCACCACTATAGTCCTGCGTTTTGACTTATGCTAAGCGTAACCTTTGCTCCCAGAAAATAACGCTTACCAATAATGGCTCAAGGGCTGTCTTATGGGAGGGAATGCCGTTATCCTCAAACTTGGCAATTCAGGATGCAATCCAGAGATATCAACACTACAGGGCATGGGGGAGCCTCGGTAACAAGGAATTTGTGTTGCAAACTCTGAAGCTGTATTCAGGTACCACGTTCAGTGCACATTCCCTTTCTTCAAAACAGAGCAATGAAAGGCCTATACATAAAAAGTGCAAAGCACTTAGTACTTTAAGGAAACCAGGAACAAACTGTAATTATCAGCTCTAAAAAAGCCGCCTAAAGAATAGTACATGGGGAGCAAGAAATGAAAAGGCCAAATCCCCTGCTGGCTTTAGCAATACAAGCTTACTGACCATTTCAGACACTAAAAAGGTAAATATTTTTCACGTTATTCCCCAAAGCTCCATAAGGATTTTATCTTACAAACTATAGCAAGGGGCCAAACTTTGTGCCATAGACCATCTAGGTCTGTGAAAACCTGAAGTCTGAGATAATGTGTTAGAGCTAGGTATATATTACTTCTATTAATATAATTCTCATTTGGAAACATGTTGCTTTTTTACTGAAGATTTTCAGTTGCACTACACAGGCTAAACCCTTGAGCACTTCTAAAAATGGAATAACTGTCCTATAGCTAAAGTGCAATAAAAAATTATCAGGGTGTTAGGACTCCCATTTCTGGATGCGTTACAGCAGTTATCATCAACTGCTGAGCTGTGAATACCAGAGTCCCTGAATTACGTCCTAGATATCTGCAAAAGACAACCACCACCACCACCCTTAGTGGCAGGCTTGAAAACAGTTACAACCACTGTATCACTGAATTCTTGTGTTTAACTTAAGCATCTGTGCCTTAGCTCAATTTCTAACTTACAGGCAATCATAAGAATTAAGTTTAGGTAGTAGAGCAAAAAAACATCACAGGTTTCCAAAACACAACTGCAGTTTTAGCCCGGTTTGTAATCCTGTCTTCTCCACCCTGGGCACAGTGTAACAGCTTTGCCTATTCGTCTCTTCTCTCAGCTGTATTAGAAGTCTTCTGTAGCTGGGTTCATAACCACAAGAGAAAACTATGCCCGATGTTGTTCACCAGCCTCTCCAAACTACAACCATGACTCTGAGTGACACTTTGCAGGAGTCCTACCTATCCTGCACCCTACACACGTTGAGGACCGAAGAAAAATACACAGGAAGATGAACTCTCTTATCATTGCTGCAGCTCATTTTATCAACATAACACATCTATTTTCCAAACCCAAATTCACACAGATACACAAGAGTCCCTGGAACTAGAACCAGATACTTCAGGCTATGTTTAAACCTTGCAACAGGGGAGCAATTCCCCATCTTTTTCATCTGTGTCTGCGAATCAGCAAGACCTGACTCCACATCAGGGATGGATTACAGCATTCACCCGTGTGCAGAAGAGGAGCAACAGCAATCTCAAGTCAAGTCCATAATCTGAGTGACTGGAACCCAGGAGTATCCTTGCAGTTAAGACAAGGCCTCAGCTTCCAAAGTGAAAACACATTCAAAACCTCTATTATTTATAGCAATAGCACATGCTCTTTTAACTTGCCTACAGGACGCTGCTGTAAGGACAGAAAACAAAGCACAGGACTTGGTTGCCTTCCAAATGCAAGCGACATTAGCACTGCAAAGAACAAAACTGTGATTTCTGCAGGCATTACCTCCCTGGAACTGGTGAGCTGATAGTTCTCTATATACTCTATGTAAAGTCAAGGGCAGTTGTTTTTTAAAATCGCACAGTCACTTCCCAGAAGTGTTCCATGAGATAGGGGAAGCACTCTTGAAAAATCAAATGTAACCATTATTAGTAAGATCCTTTTGAATCCCTTAGTTTAACTCAAAGCTTTTTGGTTTTGTTTTTTCCAGACTTTTTTGGTAATGTAGCTCTTCATAATCTCATCGCAAAGACAGTTTAAATTAAAGATGCAGATCTAGTAAATCCAGATAACTAAGGTAGGAAAAAGAAAAACAAAAACCAGTTCTTGAGTTACCCAAGGGAAAAGTGGCCTATTTCTACAACAACAACAACCACCTCTTGCCTCTTTCAGGTATAATCATTAGCAAGTAAGCAAAATAAGTTCAACATTGGCATGCAGTTAAATCCACACTCAAGCCTCATTATTATAAAACCTTATCAACACCTTTGAGTTCAACAAACTAATATGCCTAAGTATTTGCAGGACTGAGGCCTTTGCATTGAAAGTTTGCCCTGGCTTTCTGAAAAATGCGTCATTTAACTTCTATTTAAACTGCTAACAGAAAAAAAATATTTTATTCCATTTCAGTCTAGAAGAGAGATGTAAAGAGAAATGCTGCTCATACCTCTCATTACTTTGACAATCTACAAAGGCTGGCTCCATCAGACCACGACTGCATTTTTTGTTGCTGGCCAGTGACTTTTCAGAAGAAAACTGAATACTGCATAGGTATTGCTACTCTACAATTCCTGAATTGGACTTCCCAATGTTTAGTAGAATGGATGTGGAAGCATGTCTGAGCTCAGGGTAAGATTTTGGTATAAATTTCTTAGAAACATAGGCCAAATACTGTAGAAAGTCCATTAATATTTACAGGTTTTGAGAGGACAAAATTCTCCAAATTCAGTTGCCCAACCTGAAATGTCTCTGGCTGGCAGTACTGGATGGATTTCCTCAAATGTCCTTGCCCCTCCTAGCCATAAGGAATTCTGCTATGTTTGAGCAAATACAGATTTCCATAGTGCCATCAGTGGTACTAGTCATCAGTATAAAGGCATTGAAATTTAGCCTTTTAGTTACATTGATTTCTGCTGCAAGCTGTTAAAATTAAGTCTAATTATCTGAAGATTTTAAAGGGCTCTCAACTCAACTACTTCTGCTACACAATCAACTAAGAAGCCTAAAACTCAAAATAAGGTATGTCATTATTTCGCTCCAGTTTCTCACTCCTTCAAAGAAAGGGAAGCTGAGAAATACCAAAATACCCTAAATTAAAATAAGTAGAAAAAAATTGCAAATTGTCTTTATGCATTGTAAAAAAATGAACAGTTCATCTCGCAGAACAGTACCTCACAAGACCTAAACTAGAATAGGTACTTGGGTGTTTTGTGTCACAGCAGGAAAACTGTTCTTGTAGATGCCTCCATTATTCTATCTTCCTCCTTCACCTCTATCTGAATTTCCAGCATGAATGACTGTCCCATTTTTAATGTATCAGAGAGTTTTGCATGCAAACTTGCTCACTTTTTTCACATGCAAGTCTATTCACTTGTACTTTTTCCACACACAAACTTAACTAATTTTTATTTGCTTTACACACTCTACTGATTCCAAAAGGCATTTTCCTTGATGTGAGGAACACATCAGAGAAAGGGAAAACAAGTCATCCTGCCTTGGCAGATTCCCCAAAAGAGTGAGGATTCCCCCAGTAGCTGAGGAGAACAGCCAGGCTGGCTGATGATTAACGAAACCCTCCAGTCTACTGGCTGTTCACTCCAGCTTCCTCCTGCCTCATTTTTGTTGTGGAAGCAGCTCCAACCTTCCACATATATTTTTTCCCCCCCTTCTTCAAGAAGCTTAATGTAACCTGAACAGGGAAAACAAGATATCATCCCAGGATATTGAAAGATCTTACACATTAAAGCAGTAACTTTTTTTTTTTTTTAAATTAAGTCTGCAAACCTTAGGATATGTAAGAGAAGACATTGTACCTGTACTCAAGAAAGGGAGCTGTAAGGGCAAGCTCAGAGTTATCTAGCTGGTGTGAATGGCCCATAAGGATTTGAAAAACATTTTGTAGGGAAGAACAGAGACACTTTGGTAAATGGGAAAATACACACTAAGTTAAACAGAAATGCAACTTTTGTTTTTCTTTGTCAGATAACTGATGTGGTAAACAAGGGAAATATATATATTTTTAACTTTACTTAGCATTTCAAACAGTGCAACACAAGATATTAATTAAACTGAAGAGATGAGGATTAGTACAGATGGCAAGGGATGGGAATTAATAAGGATTGCAGTGGATGGTGCTCCAAAGAAAACAGACTGAAGAGTTATTATAAATGGAGTCCCTGAACAATCAGTCATAATACTGACCTTTTAAATATTTTTGTTAGTTGACCTTAGTACAAAAACATGTGTGCTAATAAAATTTGCTGACAACACAAACTTGAGAAGCAACAGTACAGACTGGAACCAGAATATATATCATTCAGATGATCCACAGAAGCAGACTAATAGAAAATAAGATGAAATATCATAGTACAGAGTTCAAAATCATGAACTGAAGGACTTATAAATGTTCATTTCAAACTGAAGTCATCAACTGAAGAGACAGGAGGGAAAAAAAAAAATCTGTATCGGCCAGTCAACAATAGAATATCCATGAGGCATCAATCTGATGAGATCATGAAAGAAGCTAATACGCCCAGGGGAGTATCAAAGGAGTTTTCCAAGAAAGATCTGGAATATAAACACTATTTATTGCACTGGTACTGGGAAGACTTCACCTAGAATACCGAGTACAGTTGTGACCAATTACATTGGAGAGTGATAAATGGGTACAGAGAAGGGCCAGGAGAGACAGACATGGTCCTATCTATATGTTACTCTATTAAACAAACACAGTCAATTTTTTCCTATTTAATTTGCTACATCACGTTTGGCCCCCTTCTCATGCATTTAGCATTGTGAAACCCTAGTTCAAAGTGAGACCTTTGAATATGTCTACAATATAAAAAACCAATTAATATAACTTTCTCAGCAAAGCTCACATTAGAATATTAAAATAAATAACAGGTGGTGGAAAAACTTCCAAGGTCCCTAGGCTTTTCACATAAGTGCTTTAATGGCTGAGATATATCTTTTTAAGCCTAAATCTACAGAGATTCCTACCATATATATATATATATACACATTCTTCAAAACCTCTTATTTCAAAGTGTGGTCTCATGTGCAGTTCAAGTAAGAGGTCAGCGCAGCAAAGCTTAAGCCATCTTTTTTTTTTTTCCAAAATTCAATGGAAACAACATTCAAATGAAAAATAGAGTTCTAAAAAAATATGAAAGAGTAAGAGATAAGCCATCAAAATATTCAAGGTTTTAAGCACCAGAATTCTAACAACACTTTATCAGACTCCCAAATAAATATCCTCTGTACTATCACCCTCCATAGTAGAAAATACAACAGAGATTGTTGCAAAATCAGATGTTAATTCTTAAGAAATAACATAATTACAGCATGATACCTGCATTTGCTGTGGGTAGCCCTATAAAGGAACATAAACAAATATTTAAGTCCTTTTACTCCACTGAAAAAAAAACATTTCAATCTAGATTTAACAGTAGGAAAATACACTGCAAGAATATGATGAATATACTGGGTTTTTTTCATTTTTTGTGGTTTTAGCAACATATAATACAATGATAAAAAGCAGCTCTATGCACAAAGAAAAGAAAAAAAACATTTTCATGAATACCTGATTAGGGATCTCACTGATCATTTAAATCCCAGTCTTAGAAGAACACAAAATAAATTCCAGATGTAAAAGGTCTTGTTATCCTTATTAGCACCTCAATTTCTTATGTTTGTTCCCCCTTGAGAACCCCACCATCTGTTCGAGGCTTACAGTGATGCTACTCAGTGCAAGGTCTGCAAAAGCATCCCCTTCCTCCCTGAATCGTAAGAAATATTGTTGGGCCATGAAGGGTATCTTTCTCCCAATGAGGTAAGCATACTGTAGCTGCAGTGATTATATATACACACACTGCAGATACATATATATACACACACACGGGGGTTTTTTGTGTGTGTGTGTGTATATATGCAGTAGTAAGGTCACATTTGCATGAACAAACCCTTAATTGCTTTGCTAATATTTACTTTGTACATTTATTACTTTTTAATGATTTTTCTTACCAACATCTGCAAGAAATTGGAACTAATGACTTAGTGTTTGGTCTATGTTCTCAACACTTGTTACACATTTTACATATATTTAAATGGCTGCTTCATTAAAAAAAATCAATCACTTGGCACCAGAGATCATACTTAGAATGAATTGCATTCAAGACTTACTGGTGCATACACACATTCTCATACACAGTTTTATTTTTATACTTTTAAAAAGGACGAAAATTAAATCTGTACATCACCCTTTTAATTGTAGATGATACTTCATTTTTGCATTATGGTGTGTTGTCACAGACATTACAAATGTGCATGATTGTTATCATGGTGCTAGGACAAAGGACGAAAGTGCCTCTCATGTTTGAGTACAACAGTTTCTGAGACTGAAAAATCCAGACTTTGATGTTCCCTTGACCCAAGAGTGACAGCATACCCAGCTTAGGATTCTGCCCCAGATGTCCCGGGGCAAGCCTCCTGACTACTAGAAACTAAAATACCAGCACAAGTGATTCATCTCAAGCTTGAGATGAGTGGCATTCCTCAGGGGTCGGTACTGGGACCGGCACTGTTTAACATCTTTGTCAGCAACATGGACAGTGGGATCGAGTGCACCCTCTGCAAGTTTGCCGACGACATCAAGCTGTGTGGTGCAGTCGACACGCTGGAGGGAAGGGATGCCACCCAGAGGGACCTTGACAGGCTGGAGAGGTGGGCCTGTGCAAACCGCATGGGGTTCAACAAGGCCAAGCGCAAGGTCCTGCACGTGGGTCGGGGCAATCCCAAGCACAACTACAGGCTGGGCGAGGAATGGATTGAAAGCAGCCCCGAGGAGAAGGACTTGGGAGTATTGATTGATGAGAAGCTCAACATGACCCAGCAATGTGCACTCGCAGCCCAGAAAGCCAACCGTGTCCTGGGCTGCATCAAAAGAAGTGTGACCAGCAGGTCAAGGGAGGTGATCCTGCCCCCTCTACTCTGCTCTGGTGAGACCCCACCTGGAGTACTGTGTCCAGCTCTGGGGGCCCCAGTACAGGAGAGACATCGAGCTGTTGGAGCGAGTCCAGAGGAGGCCACGAAGCTGATCAGAGGGCTGGAGCACCTCTCCTATGAGGACAGGCTGAGAGAGTTGGGGTTGTTCAGCCTGGAGAAAAGAAGGCTCTGGGGAGATCTAATTGTGGCTTACCAGTACCTGAAGGGGCCTACAGGAAAGCTGGTGAGGGACTGTTTATCAGGGAGTGTAGTGACAGGACAAGGGGTAATGGGTTTAAGCTGAAGGAGGGTCAATTTAGATTAGATGTTAGAAAAATTCTTCACTGTGAGGGTGGTGAGGCACTGGAACAGGTTGCCCAGGGAGGCTGGGGATGCCCCATCCCTGGAAGTGTTTAAGACCAGGTTGGATGGGGCTTTGGGCAACGTGGTCTAATAGAGGGTGTCCCTGCCCATGGCAGCAGGGGAGTTGGAACTAGATGGTCTTTAAGGTCCCTTCCAACCCAAACCATTCTATGATTCTCTGATTGAGCAAGGATGAAATGTTGCCAATGTCTAACCACTAGCCTTAAACTTAGGCCATTGATATCAGTCTTCTCTGTTTCTATGACTTGTTTTGGTTATGATCTTCGTGTAACTGTGATGATAATAATAAAATCCACTACATGAAAGCCTCCTTCACTGTTTCAAATGGAGAGGTGTAGCGGGTTGCTTCTAGCAATTCAAACAATAGAAGTTCTTTCCAGCACCTTCACAGTTCCTTTTGTTTTGTAGTACATTTTTAAAGAGAAATGATCTAGAATAACTGCATGCTGAAAATGCAGTTTCAGCTTGGTCTACTTTTTCATACTTGTAGCAAATAACTGTAGGAACCACCTTCTGAAATACACAGACCCTCAGTATCCCTCCTTCCCACTCCCTACAGCTCCTTCTGGTTCCCGCTGTCACACAGCAGACTGGATAGGCAGAAATGGCTTTTAAAAAAAATAAAAAAGCTACTCAAAGCCAAAAGGGGAAACATTTACTAGTTCCAAGACTTCAGGTTCCCTGGTCCTCCTGACAGATTTGTTCAGATGCTTAGCTTTGCCCTCTCCTCATCCCTACTCTCCTGCTCCTCTCAAATGCTGTTTGCAGCTGCGTTTGCCCAAATGGCAACCTGGCCAGCAGCAAAAAGCTGTCATTGTCCTCTATCACACTGACCTCACCATGGCTGTGCTTGGCAACATCAACTTCAAATATCCCTTAAGAAACCAGGCCTCTTTTTTCTTAAATTTTATACTGACTTTATAACTTTCCAAAGTTAAAAGACATAATTAGTGTCAGTTTAGACCAAAAGCAAAAATCAAATGCAGGGAGCATGCTTCATATTACAGCCGAAGAGAGATTTTTCTTTCATATCTTAATTTCAAGCTGGTTGATGATACAGGCGGCTATCATTATTCCAGGGTTACTCATCACTGCTGAATCTCTAGCTTCTGGAATACCAGTATACCTAATGATATACATACCACACACATACGAAACACCTTTTACACCCAATAAAGTTGCCAATATAGGAGAATCCACATATTGAAAGGAAGCAAAACTACACTATCATTCCACGTGGAAAAGTGGTCCCATCCAGGACAGAAGCAAGGTAGAGTAATAGGCGTGACATTCAAAAAAAACCTTACTTTCCCAGTCCTTGTGATGTGTTGGCTCTGATGATAAATACAGGACCTTATGTAAACCAATTAAGTTCTAGTTAATTGGAAGTACATTTTTGGATACAAAATTAAAATTTACTGCAATCTCTAAATTTTGTCCTTATGCTCCTTGTGATCTTGTTCACTTTCAGAATTAATAGGAAATGCTAGTTACAAGCCTAACATACATTTTCCCCTCTTTCCTACCTTGTCTTTTGTCCTCCTACCACACCCCTTTAGCTTCAAAACACCAAGAACACAACCCACAAAATGCTGACAGATTGCAGAAGTTTGCTTACTCACTACTGACAGTGTATCAGCTATGCCAACTTTATAGAAACATGTAATACTTTCTTATCTGCAAGTGATCTTTTCACAGCTCCAAATGTACCCATCCTTCTGCACATCCTGTAGTTTACAACTGGACCCATCTTTCTTGTAATAGAAAAGCAAGCAACTGCATAGCTCTGACAGTTTATAGTCTATCCAGTCCATGGTCATCCAGAAATTTTGCTTGCTGTTTCTTTCCCGAGGGGCTAGTTTTATGGCTAATCAATTATCTGTCAGAGTTTTGGTGTTGGGTGGATTTTCTTTGCTGTGTTCAAGCACGTTCCTGCATGGGTATTACGAAATGGCTTTTCTTTTGGTAAAAGAAAAATATTAATCTGAAAATGAAATCTCTTCCAGGAACCTTCTATTTGCTGTTTTTACTAACACCTAGAATTGCTCAAGCACAAAAAGCTAAGAGTTAACAATAACACTCTAAAATTTTCACATTTTTAATTTGTTCACTGGACAGCAATTTTATAGGTGGTTTCTATTCTGCAGTTAATCTGCTTATTACTGCTACACAACCAGAGGAGAGAAAATTACTTTTTCGGTCTATATGAAAAATACAACCACTAATGTCTAAGGTAATAGAGGGTTTTTTTCCCCTCACATTAAAAATTAGCTGGTAGGTATTGTGGGTTTTTTGTTTGTTTGTTTAGGGAACATACTGAATTTTACCTCTATATAGGTGTAAGCCAATAAAGCTATTCACATTTGGGGGTAATGAGGGAAAAATTTTCTCTATGTTTCATTTCTATGTTCTATCAACAACACTCTAGGGATACAGATGCAGAAATCCCCAGTGCAGACTGAAATATCATAAGATTAAATAGTTCTTGCATGGTTTTTCCATACAGTATGACGCATGTGCACTGAGGAACAGGTACCTTACAATCATAGCACAAAGTGATGCATTTTGTATGATGAGGAAATAACGAGAGAAAACCTTCATAAAAGTTATGTCTGACTGTATCAACGTCTTGCTGTGATTTACACTTACTAAAAGTGATGTAACTTAGAGCAACTCCTAAAGCAGGCTAGAGGTGTGGAGCTACACAGACCTACCAGTAACATCTGAAGGGAAGACCATGTTTCAGACACATCATTTTAATGTGATGGAACTGCACCTAAGCATAGAAAGAAAACATTGAATAACTAAACATCTAAGACATTTCAGAGCTAAAGATACTACTTCCAAATCTCTTACTGAAACTATCTTTCTAGAAGGATCTTGAAGTGGAATGCACATGTCCAGCTGCAAGCACATCCAGGGAGAAAGATATTAATGCTCCAAAGTACAGTAACTTGCTGACCCACCATTGCCCATGCTGCAGCAATTTTTTAAAAAGCAGTCTAAAATACTGGTAAGAGCTCCCCTTACTGGTCTGTCTTCAAATTGTTAAGTCTTCAGTCCTGAAAATCTTTTTAATATGAAACATAGATGGGTAAAATATTACTTCTATTCCACATAAAAAAAAAAGCTCCACATCATATTTCTGTCAGAGACCTTATTTTTTAAATTTCTCATTAGTTGTTAAGCCATAAGACCAAAGATAATTACTTAGTTTAGGAAGAATTTTTCTTCCATCATTATGAACTTCACCAATTTATTGAATCCTTAATTTTGTATAGCACACATAAGCCTTGCTCAAGTCTGAATTACAAAACAAACACAGACACCCAATTCTGATTTACCAAGTAATGCTTCATTTCACAGTAACCTCCACCAGCTTTAATGGGATCATTTGTGGGATAATGAAAAAGTCAGTGTGGGAAAGGATCAGAAATTGCTGTGGAATTGGAAAATGCAAAGAAATTTATTACAAAAGCTTATTGTTTTCTTCAATGGCCCAGTACCTGGTTGGAAAACCAAAATACATCTCTCAGCCTGTGCTGGTTGATATGATTAAAGATTTGTTGATTTTTATGGGTGTGGGGTTTGGTTTTTTTTTTTTTTAAACCTTTCTTTTCCAAGCTCTACCTAGAGGCTGACTGAAATTGGACACTTTTCTTAGTTGGCATCATCACCATAAAAGTTAAAATAAGGCATTTTAATGACACTATGAAATATCATTATCTTCGGTTTACTGCAAACAATCCTGTTTACTTCAGCTCACAGTAAACAGTCCTGTTAATACATAAAATATACGTTCTCTAGTTTGTTCTTGCATACTTGGAGTGGCCCTGCAGAGTTAACTTGCGTGAGAAAAAACAGTAAAATCTGTTATGCCACATTAAAAAAAAAAGAGAAACCAAAGAGATGCTTTTGAATACACCCTACAATTCTGAAAAGACTGTACAATAGGATCTCTTCATGTACAACAGCACTTGGAGAAGTTTTTGTATAGTGCATCACACTGGCCATCTAGCTCTCAGCACTGTACTACATCGAACAAAAATATCCTATCATTTTAAGTACATTAAATTTAAAAAAAAAAAACTAAACAAATAAAACCCCCCACTCTATCATTCTTTATTCCAAATGTAGTTTAGCTACAAAGTAAAATCCACTCAGCCTGGGTTCTCTCAGGTAAAACGGTGCGATTCCCTGCAGCATTCTCTATTTTCTTTCAACAGTTTTCCTTCCTGAGTCCACATCCATTCTCTCTACTGATCATTGGTTATTTCCCCCTTTACTGCACTGGACAATTATTCCCCCTGGGCTAACTGTTGTACCAGAGAGAAGGAAAGGAGACTATGTGTTGGTAGCAAGCTAAGAAATTCATTGTAATCCCTATCTATACTAACTCCTGGTCATCATCATGCTGCCAACCTCCATGTTAAAATAAAAAACCCACTCTCTAGAATTAGCTTATCCCACAGTGTCTACAAGTATCTAAATATGTGACAGCATTTAGGCTTATTTGCTTTTGTGGTACACCATGGCCACATTACAGATTTTCTTTGAAGATCATTAATAAACAAACTTAAAAAAAATAATATGAGGCTTGAACAAAAAAACTAAGAACACCAAATAGCATCATTTTCAATAAAAATAATGAGGTGCCATACCTTATTTTAATAGGAAGCTGCATTTTCAGTTTCCACCCCTCTCATCCCATTTAACAAATTGTTTGCATCATCCAAATTCTCTTACCTTGCTTTAGAGATCTCTCTCATCCTTCTGCCAAATACGACTCTTCAGTTTCTGCATTTATGTTAACGAAAGTGGTATTTACAAGCCTGTCCAAAGTAACTACTCAATAGCAACTGCTTACATCACAAAATACAAACAAGTGAACTTGCCAGGTTTTTTTAGAACTACTAAGTATAAATAAGTAGCAAATAAAAAATGAAATTCAAATAAGTGTCCTGTAGGTAATTATTCTACCATGCTCCTCCTCCAATAGACAAGATACTTTCAGTTCAGGCCAAAAGTGAGAAGTGAAGCACCAACTCAACCCTTAGCAGTGAAAGTCCATCAAGATTACTGCTGTAATAGGAAGCAACAAGAAGTCCGTCATTCAAGCTGTATTTTTGCTGCTTAAATGTCCCTATGCTAGACACCAGCAAAAAAAGTTGAACATATTAGCTATGGACAGAAATGTTAAATTAACATATAATATTCCAAATACAGTGAAAGCTGATGTTCTCACCATATCAGCTCTATTAGCAAAACATGTATATACTGAAATAGATCTCCTTAACCTTTTATTCTCAAATGCTTCCAGCCTTTTAGAACAATTAAGAGGTTCTTAACGTTTCATTCCCTGAGCTCCACCCACTAATAATACTTCACAACTAAATGAAAGCCAGGAGAAACAGTTAACATTTACACTTGCAGATTTTAAATATCTCAAAGTGCCTTGACATTTTTAAAGCTAGTATCTACTTTTCTCCCATCTGGGCAATATAAATGCGTATGTGTGTGTGTATATATGTATACACGTATGTATTTTTAAAAGCATATAAGTTCCAGGATTCTATGCATTTAAAAAAAAAAGTTTTCTGTAGTCCAAGTTTATTCAACCCCAGAAACCCTTGGGTGTTTGTGTTTTTTAAATACATATACATACTCAAGTTCTAAGAGCTTCCTCATTGGATTTCCTTCACAGTACAACATGATTAAAGACCCTGTTTTCCCTAGAAACTACAAAGAACTCAGCTCCTTAGACCCCATAAGGAGATACCAGTTTGCTTCTTCGTATCTTTTGTTTATTCTTCCAGCATAGAATCAGTTAGGCCTGGTTAGGTTGCAGGAAGGAACTAAGTCTTGACAGGTTTAGAAGTTAAAAGCCATAAACATGTTTGCTCGAAAAAGATTGAGAGCAAAGACTGTAAGAATGCATGCCTAACTGTTTAGTTTATATAGTTTAGAACTTCTGTCCCTCTGTGTTACATGAGCCATTTATCACTGGAAATACAAGCTAAAACACAAGTAATAATAAAGCAACAATAAAGCTGCATAATTAATCAGAAGAAAAAGACAACTGCAAGAAGTTTATCATAGACTCAAAGGAAAATTACAATAGAAACGTAGCACTAGACATGCTAAATATAAGTTTAACAGGTGTAATTCTAACATGACTTTTCAAATACTGTCATTTGAAGAGAGAGAGATCATTTACCCTTCATCAAAATGGAAACAATAAACTAGGATTCCAAATAAAGTATATCAAATACTTAAATAAATTGCATTAAGCTATCATGCCATGTTAAGACTGATTATCTCTCTATTAAATGAGCATCCAATAATCTTCCATAAAATAACAGTTATGAGGTCAATGTTTGACCAATCTCAAGAAAGAGGTAAGGAACCATAAACCATTCATAAGAGAGTTCAACTTTTTATTTCAAGTGAAGATGTGTAGCTGGTCCTTGATCTAAGTGACTGGGGAAGCATCCACTTGTAAAAGAAAGATGAAAGAGCTTGAACCAAACCCCATTGTTCTATACAAAGAGAAGAGGGGGGACCAGAAACTACCTGAAGCTAAATTCCACAGGGCTATTTGCTCATCCACATATATGCAATAGGGGAGGAAGAGCTAAGCTGAAGAAAAAAAAAACGAACCAAAACAAACACCACCCCAAAAAACCAAAACCACCATTCTTCTTCGCAGGTAGAACAACCAAGTCGTATTTCCCCTTCCTGATCACATAGCTTATTATGACTAGGTAGTAGCTTCAGTGTAAAAATACAAGAGTTCTATCTAAAGGATTGGTCTACCATTTATGTTACCCCTTTAATTTGCTATTGTTGAAATGCAAGTAATCAGTTTACAATTAAAACGTGATGATCTGGGGTAATGGATTTTGTCCCCAGCCCCCCATACTCCCCCTTCCCCTAAACTCCTAGATTCTCACCACCACTCCCCAAACCCAGAACAGCACAGAAAGCATAGCCTTGATAAAAGTAGACAAGTAGTATGGGGCATCAGTTAAATGTTTTGGGGGAAAAAAAAAACCAAACCAACCACAACAAAATCTCCCACAAACTCACAGCATCTTTCATTTTGGTGTATAAATCCCATTAAGTTAAAGCAGTACCTGACCATGCCTTCACCTTATGGAGATGTTCCATCAGGCACAGACCACACTTTAACATTCTTTACATTCTATCAGTCACACTATAACCAGATTTAATCAATTCCACAGGAATGTAACATGTCAGAGGAGTTCATACAGCATTCCAATACAGAAACACTACTCTAATTTTTGGGTCATACCATCTTGCAAGATAAAAATCCTCAAGGAAAAACAGAGAGCATGCAGCAAAAATTCTTTAGGCAAGTCCTCAAGTGTATCACTTTAAGGATTTTAATAAAGATACCATAGTCTTTCAAAACGAGAAATAAAATCCAATTCAAGAGTATTTTGTCTATGAAAACAATCCATCTTCTAGAGTAGCCACTTCCACTAGAACTTACTAATCACAGTGTATCTATTAAAACAGTAACAACCCAAGCTATTGAAATTCACTATTCCAAAACTCACAGTCATCTCATTTCCCTAGTTTTTTTACTTCTGAGTAATAGGAAAAGAGTTCTGGTCCATTAACTCGCCCACTCTCTCCTGGAGGAAGTTAACCAACTCAGCTAATACAAAGACATGAGTTTCATCCAGGTCTTGTATGATGAACTTCTTTCCCAATGCATTTGACTCATCCAAGTAGAGCAGAAACTGCTTCATTGCTGGGTCACTGTAGAGACAAACACACATCTCATTGTAGTAAGAGACAGTTAAAAACAAATAAAAAACCCCACCCTTTGAAGATACTCCCGAAGGTCTTTGGGAGATTAATATTAATTTCAAGAGCTGCTCACAATTTAAAGAAAGTTTATGAAGCTTTTGAAAAAGTTTCTTTCACAATAGTAATTGTGTGGGCTACTTTAGAGATAAAAATAAACTGATAATGAAGTCTAAAGAGAAGAACTGGCTGCTTGATTGACAGAGAAGTGCCCCTATGCTGCTGTTAAAGTAGCTTAAAAAAACAACAAAAAATCCCCACCTGTCCTGGTTTCAGCTGGGATAGTTAATTTTCTTCCTAGCAGCTGGTATAGTGCTGTGTTTTGGATTTGGGATGAGAATAATGTTGATAACACACTGATGTTTTTAGTTGTTGCAAGCAGTCAAGGACTTTTCAGCTTCTCACACTGCCCTGCCAACGAGAAAGCAGGGGGTGCCCAAGAAGCTGGGAGGGGACACAGTCAGCACAGTTGACCCAAACTGCTCACAAGGATATTCCATACTACATGACATTATGCTCCCTATATACCTGGGGGAGTTGGCCAGGACGCAGCCAACTCAGGAACTAGCTGAGCATTGGTCAGCAGGTGGTGAGCAACTGTGCTGTGCATCATTTATTTCATATATTCTTTTATTATTCCCTCCTTGTCTGTCCTACTAAACTGTCTTTATCTCAAGCCACGAGTTTTACCTTTTTATTTTTGTTTCTCTCCTCCATCCCACTGTGAGAGGGGCAGTGAGAGAACGGCTGTGTGGTCGTTTTAGTTGCCTACCAGCTTAAATCATGACACCAACCAATCCTTAATAGAAATGCAAGTTCAAACTTGCCTTATCTTCAGAAATAGCACCATAAAAACGTGTTTTCTTAAAGCATATTTTTGTTTAAAGGTAACCAAAACCCAAGAGAACATAGATCTCAAAGTAGTTTAGCACAGAGGAAGACGTGGTCATGTATGAATTGTACCTTCAACTCATTGTAACTGAACAGTCTGTTCTTTTTCATGTCACCTTGTAAGTTAAATTTAAGTGTTTAGAAGTACACATTTCAGAAGCATGGAAATTATAGGTAACTGAAACAGCTGCATTATACTAAGCAGCTAGATAAAGTGGCTTCAAAATATAAGCTCTTTCATCCACTGACATTTTGAAGAATTCAGACAATATTATTCTGATACTAGTTTTTACAAAACAGGAAAAACATGCTTTTTGGTAAAACAGTATTTGATTGCAACAACTGGTGAAGAATATGTGCAAGAAATACAGAAAAATGGAATTGGGTAGCTCAGGATATTTTCAAAATTGTGGACACAGTTGTTTTGGCAACATAGTAATTCTTAAAAAGAATTAATAACATAGAAGATTAGCCAAGGCATTCTTTTAAGATTTACTATCTTTTAAATGCAGTAGGAGGACCAAGTCTCCCTTATCTGAAAGTATATATGGTGCAAAGACACACTGTGAAACCAAACCCTTCCCCTGCTCCCTACCCAGCAACTGAAAAAAGTCTTTAATAGTAGCCTCAAACCTGCAGAAACATGACTAGAATAAGGTGAGATACCAGGAGTATGTGGTTTCCACCGTTACTTCCACATCCCCTTTTGGATGAGTGCGGGGAGGTTTATTTTTTGCTTGTTTTACTCAGCTGGACCTTAGTGACTCACATTAGTAGTACCAGATGGTACGAGCTTTTGTCTTAGCTAGTATGATCAGCTGTTACAATGTTGGGCTGTACCCAGAGACTGGTTTTCACACAATCAACACACAGAGCTGTAATCAGTGCTAGCAGATGTATGTCACAGCAGAAATAATGATCTCAGTACTTCAAGATTATAATCCTGGATATGGTGTCTTCAGAAAAGGTTAGTTATTTATTGGAAGAATATGGAAAAAAAGATCTGCACAACATTTCACTATTTTATCTGTATGATTTACACATTCAGAACTGGCTTTTCCCCCCCCCCCCCCCACTCCCTGTCCATTTGCTATCTTAAACATCCTCAGAAAACTGGGGTTTAAAAAAACTTGTATCTGAAGTGTAAACAAGGGGACAGGTTTATAGTAAATCCGCATCTTCTCCTAGGATGCAATTTTGTGCCCAATCATGGGCTACCCTTATGCAAAGGTGGGGAAAAAAACAAAACCAAGCCACAGAGAGCTAGCAAAACCAACTCAAAGGTCAGTTTCCCAGGGGGCTGTTGAAACCCTCTGATGGCATAACAAAGATAGAAAATTCCCTTCCAGGGAGGATGATTAGGTTCCATGCTGATACTAAGTGGGATGTGGCCATGGAGCCCAATGAGAACATACAGATCTTTAGGTATGTGTAAAACAAACACATAGAGTGCAAAATGAAATATTTTGCTAACTGCCTGAGATCTGAGAACTTGCCTTGAGAGTCAACAATTCTGCTCTGGACATCCTTACATAATCAGTTGCAGGCCTGCAGTTTTTCCTGTGCTTCAGAAGGTTTATTAATGTGCTAACATGGAGATTTGAGAAGACAGGCTTTTTGTTACAGCACAGTTTAGGCCCTGAACTGCTCACACAGCCATTAGACATCCAGACTTCAGCTGGCTAATGTTCAGTCAGCTCAGAAGTTAGCTGCTGCAAGCTCACAGCTACATGCACCATGCAGGCACATCACAAGAGATTCCAGGTTCTTCTACTTTTGTGCAGTTATAATCTGTTAATATGCTTACAATCTAAATGTACAGCAGAAATCTTATATGTTACATAATGCTATGCAATGATCCCACAAATCCTGACTGATGCTTCTTTTTACTTCGGAGGTAACCAGTTATCTCAGTCTAGAGATTTCAGATTGCATGAAAACATATTAACTGCATGCACATGAAAAGCTTACTTGTACAAACAACAAGAATATTCAAGTATGATCTACAAACAGAGCCTTGAACAGAACTTGGAGTTGATGAAAAAAAAACAGGAAAGAAAGGATGAAAGATTATCTCATCTCTCTCTAGAATCAGTAAAGAAACACATTGTTCAGAAACAACAACAAAAAATCCCATTATTTGTAAGCAATATAAAAAACAAGAGGGAACATCTAATGGTTAAGCATTAAGTGGACAAAAATATCTTGAAAAGAAAATTAGGAATTAGGATTACCTACAATTGCCTCTCCTTTTTTCCCCAAAGGCCACAGTTTTCTTTTGTCTGCTTGTTCACATCACCCCTCCTCACAACAATTCCTTTCTTTTTTTGGTCTAGACTTAAGTTACTTAGACCAGCTCTAAAGAAATAAGTAGACTTTGACACAGCGAGAGATAGTAAGTGCTGTTACTAACCATTCAATCAGAACACCTTTCAGAACATTCACCATCTTTTCACTTCTCTTTCAAACGCTGAAAGGAAGAGGTGACAAGAACAACTCTTGCTTTGGGTTACACACGTAAACAGAGGAAATCTGAAAGAAAAAGAAACAACGCCTTGGTTGAACTCAGCGATCTTTCAAGACACCTCACCTTCCCCGGACCAGCAGCGCTGCCCCGCTATTAGGCCGAGCGGCCGGTGGCTTAGAGGCGCGCAGGGCCAGGCCGGGGTAGCAGGGCCCGCTCAGGCGTGGCACGCAGCTGTGAAAACTAAAGGCCTCTCCCCTCACCCCTGAGAGCTGTCCGGGCAGCTCTGCCCCCCCACCAGCCCCGCCAAGCTCCGCCAGCGGCTGCGGCCGACTATCGGCCCTTCTGCCGCCAGAGCCGAGCCGCGGCCTTGCGAAAGGCGGGCTAGGCGCAAGGAGACAAGCCTCAACCCACCCCTAGGATAGCCGGGAGCGGCGAAGAGACTGGGCGGCTCCCGACCGGCAGGTCCCGCCGCTCCCAGGGGCTCCGGTCCCTCCCTCCCTCTCCCCCTCCCTCTCCCTCTCCCTCTCCCTCTCCCTCTCCCTCTCTCTACCCGCCCTTCACCTCCGCCACTACCGCCGACCGCTACCCTGACAACGCAGGCACCGCACCCGTCAGCAGCAGCCACCGCCACTTTGCCCCGCGCATGCGCGGCCTTCCTCTCTCCCACCTCTGCTCGCAGCATCGCCTTCGGATTGGCTGGGCTGCCTTCAGCGTGCTGGCGTCACAGGATCGCGTGGGCGCTGGTGCCGGGTGCAAGGAGGAGAGGCGGAAGGTAGCGGTGGTATTTGCCTGGGGGGGGCGGGGGGCACGACGACACGGTGATGGCGGCCGGAGGGGGTGAGGTGGGCCCGGTGGGGGTCGGGCTCCGGGGCGGGACACGGGGGATCTCCGTCCCGCTTTCACCGTCCGCCGAGGCTTGTTTACCTCAGAGGGCTTGTGGAATGTTTTCTCAGCTTAATATTTGTTATTATTTTAATGACCTCGGCCTTGAAGTCCCTCTGGGCTCCGGGAGCTTGTCCCGCTGCGTGCCCCCCCCCCGGCCGCTTCCGGCGCTCGGCCTCGCCCTGCCGAGCAGCGCCGCCCCGCCCGGGGTCGGGGAAGCCCCGCGGGAGCCCGCGCTTGTTAAAAACCTCCAGAAACAGCAGTGGTGCCTTAGGCTTCGCCTCCAACCTGCGAGCTTCTAGAGGTAACAAATGGGGTTTTGTCCCTTTGAAAAGAGGCACAGAGTTTTCCCAGCTTTGCTCCTTGGGCATTTGGATGTTGCATTGCCTAAAGTGGTTTTTTTGGTTTATTTGTTTTTTTTTTAAACGTACCCTAGTTGCGAGGCAGCAGCGTTCCTGCCCCACGCTGGGGTTATGACAGAAACCTTGGCACCACGCAGCCTCAGCGGCATGAGCCGAGGCGGGAGCTTGTTGCAGACTGCAGAGCTTCCTGAATCAGCTGTGAAACGGTGTAAAATGGGTCCTTTTGCATTATATTTGTACATACCTAAGCATGTTTACTCTCAGACCTGAACAGAGGTTCCTGGCAGCAAAGAAACGGTACTCACTTTGGCCTTTTGTGTTTGCAGGTGCGCATTTTGAATTCAGGGAATTGTGGCGCCTGCTGTCACTGAGCTACGGGTTTATTGCAGTTGCAGACTGTGGTTAGGTAGAAGAATAAATGTGAATGCTGTGATTCTATGAATAAAGGTAGTAAAGGAACTGCCATAGATCAGACAGAGTTTGGAGGCGGAGGAAGTGTCTCCAAGGGACTGATTATTAATATCTTAAAAGTGTTTCATAGTGTCGTGTCCCCTTGAAGTGAATGGAAAAACATGATGCTAAAATGACAGAAGCCAAAAAGTTGTCTGTTGTGATGTCAGCATTGCTCCAGCACTGCCGCAGTTTTTCCAAAATCTCCCAAATGCAAGCAAGAGAACAGGGAAAATTTAGAACTTTTGGGGAAAAAGGAAAAGAGGAAAGATGTATTAATGGGAGGAAATGGAAAAGTCCCCTTGTTTAGAGAAATCGGCCACTGATTTTAAAAGCTATATAAGCTCTTTTTTTGGTCTGTAGAGATTATCTTAAAGTCAAGGAGAGTATCAGGGGCTCCCATATTTCAAGATCAGATTTGCCGATCGAGATTTACACGCATGACATTTTATCAGTTTGAGTTAACTGTCATTGTGGTGGTACAGACTTAATTTGACATTTAATAAGGATGCCTATGTTTCCAACATAATAATTTGTTAAATATATGATATATAGTGATGTGGTTTTAGATCTGTTTAAACTTAAGCTTAATTCAGTATTTCAGTCAGCATAAATGTATCAATGGAGACACTAAAATTTCACCTGTCATAAAATTATGAATTTCATGTTATTTCTGCAGTGTATGCAGCAATAGATTTTTGTGTATTTTGTGACTGTTATAGAAGTTTAATATTCTTTGTGGATTTTGGCATAATTCTTGCACTAAACATACTACATGTTCTATCTATTAAGACTTGAGATTAAGTCTTCAGCAGAAGTAACGTACAGATTTGATTGTTGTGGGTTGCCAAAGTCAATTTGTGTATTTTCCTAACTTTAGATAACTTTTTCTTATATAAATCAAATGTAAAGGCAGTAACATTTGCTAATACATAAAATGGTAAACACATGTGAGTAGTAGAAACAGGAATTGGTGCTTTTGCCAGGCCTAAATTACCTTGGTTTTCAGTGCTTGACTAATATAACTATACTTTCTTTGAACTTCATTGTGCAGTGGTTAAGACATAGCCTTGATCAGTGGGCTAAAGAGCATGGGTCCTTTGCAGTCCCCCCCGAATAGTCCCACTTGTTCAAAGAGGCAAGGTAATATCTAGAATGTGTATGGAAGTTGCAGCGTGCTTGTCTTAACTCCTTTTCCTACTGTAAAATGCATCATAAATAGGTCAGAAGAATAAATCCTTTCTTATTGTTGAAGCAGTTGGATGCTGTGTTCATGGAGACTGTCAAGAAGATTCATGCTCGTGTTGAGTTGCTTCTACATTCAGAACTTTGGTAGTTCTAAAATACCTTGCATGCATTTGTTTGTGGCTATTTGGAAAAAACATTCTATATTGCTTTGTTTGATTTCAGCATTCAGTGAACGTAGTGCAATTAGTCTGTCAGTATTCTGTGTCTTCATAGCGTTGAATTGCTAAGGACTTAATTTTAGAAAAGGTTATCCTCTTCTTCATGGCTATGGCTAGGTTTTCATTCTTTCGCATGTGTAAGGATTTTTCTAGAATGAGATGCATCCTCTATGTTTTACCCGTAAATACCTATGAGTTTCACAAACCCATGGAGTCAGAGCATTTTAGAACCAATACTTATTTTTATTAACTGTAAAGCTTTTACATTCTTGAAGTATTAGTCCAATTTGCCTTTTAAAGGAAAAAATATGTAGTAGTTCTTGGAGCCTTGTTAGTCAAAGTAAAAGACTTACTAACACAATCAATTATGAACTTTAAAAGCAGTTGTTACTGAGTTGTATTAAAGCCCGTGTCATATTGAGTAATGTCTTGATGGAGGTATAACCATATCTGGTATTTAAGGGAGAGCTACTAAGAAGTAGGAAAGGAGACTTACAAGCAGAGAAGTTAATTGGAGATACATAGTCACTAAAAACAACAGTAACCCATAATTGTTTGAAAAACTGCTTTCAGTTTTTATTGTAATTGAGATGCAGCCTATTAAATTGAAGAGTTTATAGACTTCTCTAATTAGAGCATTTTATACGGAGTGAAATGATATAAATATGGTGTATTGTGACCTTTGCTATAAAAAGACAGGAAAAAAATCTGCTATGGGTTTTCTGCTGTAATTCTGAAATCAATCATTACTTTTTCTTTTCTTTCTTTTTTTTTTTATATATACAGAATGTCAGTGGCCACTTACTGTATATTTTGCTATAGACAAATAGGAACTTCTGGTCCAGCCACAAAAACACACCTACCATGGAATGATATCAGTAAGTACAGTTCTATATGGAGGTGTTTTATGGAGGTTTTATTTGCCTAAAGTAGATGTCTGCTTCTGACCTTGCTTTGCATAGTGATATGTAAAATGACACCAGCAGATTATCTGGGATTAGAATATGAGATGAGGGGTGTGTGTCCCCAGATGCAATCTCATTAAACTGTCTTCAACTCTGTTTTGTATTTGGGGTTTTTTTTAACTTCTAGAGCCATGAAACAATTACATCCATAAAGTTTGAATAAAGTTTGCTTCTGTTGTTTCTTCCTCCTTATTTACTGATATTAGTTCTGCAGTCTTCCCTGCTTAGTCTCTGTTTGCTTTGGTGCCTTCTGTATACAAGGACAATTCTTACGATTCTAAAATTTGGTTTTGAGCATTAAAAGATAGGATATTTCCATTTCTGCTGTACAGGAGGCATTGCGTTTTTTTGCCTTTTCAACCTTCTCTGCCAGTTACTTCTTCAACATGTAGCTGCCTCTTGTCTGCATGCCAAAATTCTTATGGTCTCGCAAAGACAGAACCCGGTGGTGGTGGTTGTGGGGTAAATCTCCCAATTCACGCTGAGGAAAAGAAATTATTCATGATAGGTGAGATGTGTTCCATTGGGTTTGCTGCTACTGGTAACAGTAAGAGTTTCTCTGTGTTGAGATCCTTACATCCAGATAATCAGCTCAATTTTGTCCAGATAAAATAGCTCAAATCTGACAAGAATCCTTAGACTCAAAAAGGAAATTGTTGCAAGTGGCATGTGTTTATTTAGCTATTTGCTTTATAAATTAGATTCAGTGGAATTATTATTTAAATCTTTTTTCTTAGGGAATTTCTGCAGGACTTTTCAAAGAACATACATACTCCTATAGGTATTCATATATATTGAAAAAAATATCCACACCATGTAAGAAAAAGTTAACACGTTAAAATAATCTGGAGTTCCAAATGAATGCTAGTGATGCAGGTAGAGAAAGCTTACTGTTGATTGCTACAGCTGAGCAATGAATGTAATTGATAGGTAGCAATACTCAAAGTAAATAGCACTGATACATGTTTATCATCTTGTGTAGGAGAGCAGGAAATTCCAGTCACATAATGTTTTCTCTGTAAATTTAGATAATGATTTCCTGAAAGCCAGAAAGCAATAGAAAAATTTACAAAAGCTTACTCTTAATGGCTGAAATTCTTACTGTCTGGTTATCAACTATGTTTATATTGAGATGATGCACGCAACTTTGTTTGACATGAATTTTTAATTTTTTTCAAGGAAAAATTGCAAAGATAACTGGATCACTTATACTAGGGTAAGTTGTAACTGTTAAAACAGTTAAAATTTTAATTTACTTCTCTTCCAAAAAGTGTGACAACATGGTAGAATATAGTTTTGAAGCATATTTTCTGATAGTAATGACTTATTTTAAGTACTTCAGAGTCTTTTCTGTACTTCGCTAAATTAAAATAATCTGCAGACTATTATGTATTTGGTAAAAATCTGGAGGATTTATACCAAAATGATTGTTAAGGCATTTTTGCCATCGTAATTTTTTAAATTTATATTCATATGCAGTTTTCTTTTATTTAAAGAGGTTTTGTATTCATTACATATGAAGTCCTGTCCTTAAAGAAGTTACTGCAAATCGATACTCAAGCTATACATCAAGAAAAACTTAAATCCTATGTATACGTACGTACAACTTCTCTAAATCCAAGTGAATATCAAGGTAAGATACATAATTGTTTGGATTCTACGTACAATTCTCTAGATAAGAGATAATTATATATATGTGTGTCCATATGTATGTGTGTGTGTGTATTTCATATATATATATATATATATGAAAAAGAATGTAATAGAACTGTCTTTCTGACTTTCAGTAATCTAAAAATACTCTCTTAGGGATCACATACCAAGCGAGAAAAGAAATCCATAGAGCAGTGAGGAAAATTCTAGAAACAGAAGCTAAAATTTTCCGGAGACCTTTTAATGGTAGGTATTGAAAGCATGGGTTTGTCTATGATTATTACTTTTGAATAGTAAAACATAAGCCTTTTATAAAGTAAAACAATTTTTCTTAAAGCTTAACATGTTCTTTTGTGTTTGTGGTAATATTACTATAATTCCCTGTATTAATAAAGACTATTAGTATCTTTTCTATGTATTAAAGTCATTCCTTTTCTTAAAGTAAATGAAAGTGATGGTTAAGAAGGTATTTGAGATTATTTTTTTCCTGTTTCAGAAAATATTTGAAGCTTAAGATACAAGGTTAATATTTGATACCAGTTTTGTGTACAAAAGGTGTTTGGGGGATGAATTAGTCTCAAAATTTAATTTTAGAAAAGTATGTTACACTTTTGTCAGAATTGCCAATATTAGCTGAAAGCAGCACGATCTTTTTGTAACCGTGTGTCGCTGCTTTTTAGAGTAATTTAAAATAGGAATTTCAATTCATCTAAGAAACTGTGCTCCTGAGGCATACAATCTGTTCTCATTTAACTATCTGTTAAATGGTTATAACAACGTGTACCTCCACTGTGGTGCTATGAAATTAATTGTTCAAGGTCAGAGCCTCAAGAGTTGCTAATTATTTCCAGCTCCTGCTGGAAGCTGGCAATTCTGGTTGGTAAGTGCCAGCCAGGGTGTGTATGTGTAACATATATATGAAATATCAACTTGGTGCCACTAAAATAAATCAAAGCCATCCTATTAATTTAAGGATCAGCATTTTACTAATGCCATTCTGTCATTGTTTATTGTACTAATTTAATAGTAAAACATTGCACTCTAAATGACTGATGACTTGTATTCAAATATAAAAGAAACAGAATTTTTTTGGCTCAACAAATAGAAATGTGACTGTTAAAATGCTCATTAATAATAACTTGGGTTTTATTTGTTTCCTGGTAAAAGAACAATTCAGTACATTTGATGGAGAAGATCATGAATGTGCCTTATGGCTCCTCTTAAAGAGAAGTCAGTCAGAAGACAAAGAGGTCCGACTGCAGGCTGTACGAGACCTGGCAAACAACAGTCACTGGCATGGTAACGTATGTTCGTATAGCCTAATTCATCCCAGAAATGCGACAAAGTCTCTGTTAGCTGTTGCATGAAAAAAGGCTAGCAGCTGCAAGTAGTGTAAGTATGCTCTGAAATTTGGCCTAAAACATGGAGATTTTGTTTACTTTTCAAGCAATTCTTTTTTCCCAGTACCTTGAGACAGCATGTCTCTGTAGTGCAAGCCTCTCTGTTTTCCCCACCAGAGAATCGCAGCCACTGCCGTGGTGTGGGAGAGCAGTTCATGTTCATTAGTTCCTTAGCTTTTCTGTTGGGATGGCTAACAAATTCACCAGTTCTGGCAGAGATTTTTATAAGGCTCTGTAGGGGAGTGGGTTGAAGGCCATGGTTCAGTTAATAAAAATTGCTTAGGAGCTAATAGGTAGTAATGACAAACTAGAGGTAGAGGACTTGTATGTGCCAGCATTATTTGTAAGCCATTTTCCATCCTAGTTGTTATTATTTAGTAGTAATAAGTTCTCCCTGTTCCTCTAGCAGTGAATATCCTTGAAACCCCAAGTAAAAGGGGGAGGGGAGTGTATATGTGTGTCCTCCTTCCCCCTCCATCACTAGTCCATATAAACTAGGTGACACTTTAATTTTAACTCTCATTATTCTGGTAGTCCAGTTAGCTGAGGACCTTTCGCTCTTCCAGTGGAATTCCACACCATGGGATTTATCTTGTTTCAGATTGCCTCTATAAAATTCTAATAAATTATCCCAAGCAGTTTACATCAAAAAGCTGTGTTTGAAAAACATTTGAAAGCTGGGATGTACCAAAACTGAAGCTATGTGTAGTAATTTAGTATAACTGTTTCATGTTTGTAGGAGAGTACTAGCTGTTAGCAGGTGATCTCAGATACCCAGTACTTAGGAACCTAGTTGTTTTTTTTGTTATCTCCTTTTCTCTGTAGTGCTCATTGCTGTAGTATTTGGATGTTTTGCAAACACTAATTATTCTTCCCAACTACCTCATGAGGGAAACAGGCTTTTTTTTAACCTGATATTCCAAAACTGAGTTCAAGAAAGATTAAGACTGAAAATATGAGCTAACTTTTCACAGCTAGGACCAAATTGTTTGGCATATCTGCTGTTTTAAATACAATAATTTGCTTGTCCAAAGCACAGCTTCAGTGACTTCACTTTGCAGCTGTAAGTGATCTGAACCAAAGAAAAAAGATGGTCAATCTGTGACTGTTTGTGAAAAGTATATTTTAGATGGCTCATCAGTTTTGTTCTAGAATTGTATAACAGCAACAAGGATAAAAACTGATTTTTATAGAAAAAGTACTGATTCACTTTAAGATTACATTTTCTTTTCCCTCACTTTGCCACTTAATTTCAGTATGTAATTTTCAGTTTCTCCAGCTATAAAGTAGGTTTTGGAAAGGAAGAATAGTGACTGTTTAAGTCTGGTTCCTCTTCGGTAGGGTGACTGAAAGGCTGTCTTGTATCTTCAGTAAGGAAGGGCTACTTAAAACTGTACTGTGGTGCTACCCTGCCTTTTCTGATGTCACCTGATTTTGTGACTTCAGCAATTTTATTGAAACACAGCTTTTGTATAATGTGAAATTAGGTGTCTCTGTCTTGGCAGCGTTTGGATTTAAGGCTATGGGGTTTAATACTGTATGCAGAAAAAAAATATGCGTATGCCTATGCCTTTCAAATTTTAACTCAGGCCCAGGGGATTAAGCATGGGTTTGTAGTCCTTGTACTGCTTTCACAGTGGCAATACTGAACATTGGCTTTTGCTTGTGATCAACTTATATCTGAGGACCTTTATCAAACTGGTCTATAATGAACAATTGGTGCCCAGGTGTATTGCAGTTTAGTATAAGGCTGGTCTAACAACTGCAGTATTTGTCTTTTGGAATTTGTGATTACAAAATAAGCGCTTATTTAAGTAGGTTGCAGAGAGGTGGTTCTGTTTTCAAGTACATTAACGAAGTAGATCAGAAACTACTTTTAAAACCAAATAAAATATTTAAGGTTAGTTTTAACCCTAACAATGAAGTTCTTGTACTACAGATTATCAGTATGGTACGGTTGCCCAAACCTGTGATCAAAGGACTGCTATAGGTTTGGCTCGATCCAAAGATGTCGACCTTCGCTTTTTCCTGCCTCCCCCACCATTACCAAAAATAAAAAATGTAAGTAAATAGAAAGTAGGTATTAGATGATTTTTTGCTTGCTTGTTTGTTTTTAGTGCTTTCATTCTTGGTAACCATACTAAAGTGGAGTTCTAAAGTAAGTAATCAGTAGTAAAATTAAGATCAAAATAAAAAACTATAATATAGTGATATACCTCTGGGGTATATCTGCATTAGTGAATGGCATGATGGAAAGAAGTAAAGATGGGGGGGGGGGGGTGTGATCAATTATTGTTCTTGGACTGTATGTCCACATTACACATTTACCAGCAGTGAAGTTCGAGCCAGTTACCAGTCTGATGCATGCACTGCCTGTCTGTACCTAATAGGCAATGTGAAGCGGCCTTATATTAAGGCATCCTGGATTGCCTTGTTGATACTGACAGAACCTTTTGCGTAGAGAGCACTCTTGGAGGCCTAGTGTGGTGCTCTAAATAGTGCTGTGGCACACAGCTTTTAACCTGGACTATATGAGTAGGGAAACCATTCTGAGTGCACCATGTGACTCCCAAGTACAGATACAAGGCAGATTTGCTGCCTGGAAAAATTCCTCCAACACGTTGAATCACTAATGTAGGCATACCCGCTTTCACGAAAAATACTGCTGTCTTCTCCTTTTGACATCTTAATCTACTTATGTGTGAATTTAGAAGTTACAGAAAGTGTTTGGAGATGAGCTTTACTATTGTTATTATTAACTAAGTTAAATTAAAATTCAGTTATCACAGTACTTGTTAGATTTAATTGACTAGTATTCCAATGGAAAATTCAGTAAGTATGATTTTTTAGCTGCTGAAATGCTTGCACCTCGATACAGTAGCTGAGAGTTAATCAGATAAGCAAATATGTAACATCTGGAACAGCTTTAAGTAATCTGTCTTAAATTCCCAAATGCTTTCAGAGACTGTGAGGTGGAGACCTGGCTCTTCCCCATCCTCTTTACTTACAGTAAGATCTACCAGCCTTGTTTTCTTTATACTTAGGCCTGCTGTAGGCCCACCTCTTTATTGCCAGCTTTTGGGCACCAACAAATCCATATTGGATAGATTTGGCCTTGTTTTGGTTTTAAGTTAATTAGTAAGAGAAAGTGTGTGTGTATATATGATGGTTTGAGCAATCATGTCATATCAGCTTCTTCAATAAATAGAATTGGCACATGAAGCGTAATATAAGAGGTCTTTTGTAGTGCTAATAGAATGAATGCTGGTGAAAGTCCCTGTCCCTTAACCAGCAAAATGCTGAAAATCAGCTTTAATTGGTAGTGATATTCTCACTTTTTGGTTTCTTATCTTTGTAACATTACATGATGGTGGATCTGTATCTGTCAGTCCTGAAGTACTAAAGTATACTAGTATATGGTTGTGGATATACTTTATTTTTACAGCAATATGATTGCTGGGTGATTGAAGCTAAGACTTCCCAATCTGCTGCTTAGGAAGTTGAAGGAAATCATTGTGGCAGCAAGTGTTGCTCTGCACATCAGAGATGTCTACATCTCTGATTGTAGGAGGGATTAGAATAACTGCAAGTTCTGTGACTGTGGGCAAATAAAATTACTTTGTTGAATCTAATTTTCCTGTCACCTCTTCTGGATTATTAAATGAACATTTATATTAATATTTTGAAGATTAAAGATTAAAAGAAGTGCTGTCTGTGTTTTTTACTAGTAGTTTGTACATTCATGTTAATGGAGCAGCACCAGGAGTGAACTTTTAAGCTTCCTGTGCCAAGAACTTTTTATTTTGCCCTTCTGGACCTATTAGAATAAGATCACCAAAATATGGAGTTTAAAGCTTACTTTTCATCACTCGATTCATGGTTCTAGAATTATCAGTCTCCAAAATCTTTATAGGTGTAACTATTAAATGGAAGTTACAGAGCACTCAAATCCAGGGTTTCTATTTTATGGCCTTATTAATATGGCTGATTCCATTATTTCGGATCTTTCTGTGTTTTTGCTTCATGCTTTGAGCAGAACTAAAAGCTATTTGTGCTTACTTCTAACAGGATTATCCCATAGAAGATGAACTTCGCTTGTTGTTAGTATCTTTACCTCAGACTGGCCTTGATCCATGTGTCCAGTACTTCACATCTCTCGCTTTACGTGAAAGTAGTCAGACTCTAGCGGCACAAAGGGTGAGTTCCCCCTGCAGAACAGAACTATTTGGGTTCTTTTTTTCTGCAGAACTCAGATACAAACCTATTTCCATGTTTTTAAGCATTATGAGAGGAAGAGAAATACAGAGACTTTGTGACTGTACAACATAAGTAAAATCTCTTACGGGTGTCAGTCTCTTCTCCCAAGTAACAAGCGATAGGACAAGAGGAAATGGCCTCAGGTTGGGCCAGGTGAGGTTTAGATTGGATATTAGGAAAAATTTCTTCACTGGGAGGGTTGTCAAGCATTGGAACAGGCTGCTCAGGGAAGTGGTTGAGTCACCATCCCTGGAGGTATTTAAAAGATACGTAGATGTGGTGCCTAGGGACATGGTTTAGTGGTTGGACTTGGCAGTCTTAGGTTAATGGTTGGACTTCATGATCTTAAAGGTCTTATCCAACCAAAACGATTCTGTGATTCTATGATACAGTCTGTGTGCTTGAAAGCTTGTTTGCCTTTACTTACAAGCCTCCCATAAAGTGGATATTTCAACACTTCGTCCAGAACATTTCTTTCCCCTTGCAGGGCTCATAAAATAGTTTTTCACATTTCATCTTACCGTTGTTTGAGTGTTCTTTTACTGCTGAGATGATTAAACCTCTGTTAAGTCTTACTAGCAAACTGATAAGTTGTTAGCACACCTTAAACTCTGTTATATCACATGGAAATGCCTCCCTGTAACAGATCAATGTAGCCAAAACCAGAATTGGAATAGTGTGATGGTCTGTCTGGACTTGGAACTTAGGAATTCTTCAGCTCTGTCTGTCCAACAGCTTCCTAAGTGGCTTTAGGAATGTCATTTAAAGTGCTGTTATTGCTTAAAAATAATAATTGTAATGCCAGTGTCATCCACTCTCTCCTGTGCATTTATTAAAAAGTTGTGATTTTTTAAATTGGTGATTATTATTTTTTGAAGATGCAATAATAAAAATTACTGTCATATTTTAATAATGATGCTTGACAGGTTTTATTTAGAGATTTCAGAGTGCAGTAACTCTTTATTTCCTATGACACAATTATGTGTAATGTTTTTACACTATGGCTCCTTTATTGTTTTCACAGCCAGAGCTCTTCCTATACAAAAGGAGCTTTGGTAAGACACCACACTTGGAGGCATTTTGATAATCATACACTTCTACAAAAAGGCTCTTTATTGAGATTATGCAGGTTTTCCTACTGCATGATTGAGACAGACTGGTCTTCGGGGACTATGCTAAGTGTTGAAGACTTTTCTTCCTCCTGTTCTCTTTTTTTGCAACTATGGAAGTCTAGATGCTGTCTGATTCTTGCTTTTTTTTGCTTAAGTAAAGAGTCTTAAAAGAAGACATTCATTAACAAAATGAAAATCCTACATTTTCCCCCTTTATTGCGTGTTTAATATTTCTAGTTAAAAATAGTAGATATTTTTATCATGTACTGTTGTGTAATTTGTACATTTTGAAAAATGCATGCTTGCTTGCACTCTGTATAGCAATTTCTATAGATCATTACACACTTAACATTTTAGTTTAGAAATGCTTATTTTATGTAGCCATTTGGAATGTGGTATAATGTTTACTGATTCTCATTTCAGGGAGGCTTATGGTGTTTTGGAGGAAATGGACTTCCATATTGTGAAACATTGAGTAAAATCCCTTCAGAGACAGTGGAACTCTTTTGCTTGCAAGCTTTAGTGCAGCATTCTAAGGTAATTTGTCCTTTAAACTGTAACAGAAAAACTAAATTTATAAACATTCCTTTCTAATGCTTTCTCATGTATTGGGAAGGAGTTGCCATTTCCTTGTCTCCTGCCCCTCAACCCTCTGTAAGGATGTTCAGACACCTGAGACTGGTGTGAATTGGAAGGCATGCAAGTCATGTTATTGTTTCCAGTTGGCCCCTATAAGTTCCCCTGTAATATACCTGTATATGTCTTTCAAGAAGGGGCAGCTCTGACACAGAAAGGCAGGAGAGAATGCCTGCAGTCCAGGTGGATTTAACAAGGCTTTTCTCTGTAGGGGCCACCTCCCATGGGCACTCAAAGTCATGAGGAAACAGTGTTTCCACTCTGCAGCTTCTCAGTAAGCAAGATACTGATGATGTGAAATTCTCAGTGCAAAGTGTGTGTAGATTTGTGTGAGTTAGTGTACATCAGTTCAGAAAGCTTACAAGCGGCCTCTTCTTAAGGCTCTTAATCGAACTCTAGTGCCAGGTTTCCAGAAAGCAAAATAGCTTCATGAATTCAGTCTAATTAGAAGCCAGGATGAAATGCAAACCTTGGCTATTCACAAAGGTCCCTCCTGCAAGGGTCACTGCCTTTGGGCAGGATATTGCACAGCATGCAGCTAATGCAGTGCATCTTCCCAGGACAAGTATGTTCTTTGCAGACATGGATGAAGAATATGGAAAATTTTGTGTAACAGTGATTCTTCTTGTTGCCTGCTGCTGCTCTCTTCAGCATGCACTTAATTGCTCAGAAACCTAGAACACCGAGAAATAGCATTGCGAATACTAAATTGTTATTGGTAGTAGGGATGGATAAAGTGCAGTTTGCCAGTATTCCTTTCCTATCTTCCATATACATAGAAATTCTGACTTAGTTTAGAATTTTTTATGTTCCAGATTTTAATTTTAAACAAGTTGTTAGTACTCATTCCAAACATCTGTCTCTGTTGAAAGCCTCAGACTTGAGGACATCAGCAGTTCCATGGCTGCCACATATTTTTAAGCACTGTAGACAACATGTTCAAGTTACAAACATTTGGCCAATATCAGTAGTTGACACTGCAACTAATTAGTGCATATTCATCTGTTTGGACTAGAACTTATTGTGGCCGTTAAGATCAATAATGATAGCATGTGGTGGGTTGACCCTGGCTGGGTCAACCAGAGCCACTCTATCACTCCCCTCGTTCACTAGACAGGGGAGACAAAGTATAACAAAAAGCTTATGGGTCGAGATAAGGACAGGGAGAGATCACTCACTTGTGACTGTGTTGTCACAAGCAAAACAGACCGAACTTAGGAAATTCATCGAATTTATTACTAAGCAAAACAGAGTAGAGGAATGAGAAATAAAATCAAATCTTAAAACACCTCCCCCGACCGCTCTCATCTTCCCGGGCTCAACTTCACTCCTGGCTTCAACCTCCGCCCCCCCTCAGCGGCACAGGGGGACGGGGAATGGGGGTTACGGTCAGTTCGTCACACGTTGTTTCTGCCGCTTCTTCATCCTCAGGGGGAGGACTCCTCTCATCGTTCCCCTGCTCCAGCATGGAGTCCCTCTCATGGGAGACAGTCCTTCACGAACTTCTCCAATGTGAGTCTCTTCCACGTGGTGCAGACCTTCAGGAGCAGGCTGCTCCAGTGTGGGTCCCCCACGGGGTCACAAGTCCTGCCAGCAAACCTGCTCTGGCGTGGGCTCCTCTCTCCATGGGTCCACAGGTCCTGCCAGGAACTTGCTCCAGCGTGGGCTTCCCACAGGCCACAGCCTCCTTCAGGTGCCTCCACCTGCTCCGGCGTGGGGTCCTCCCCAGGCTGCAGGTGGAATCTCTACACCCCCTCATCCTTCCTCCCTGGGCTGCAGGGGGACGGCCTGCTTCACCATGGTCTTCACCACAGGCTGCAGGGGGATCTCTGCTCCGGTGCCTGGAGCTCCTCCTCCCCCTCCATCTGCACTGACCTTGGTGTCTGCAGAGTTTCTTACATCTTCTCACTCCTCTCTCCAGCTGCAAAAGCTCTCCCTAACTGTTTTTTTTTCTTAAATATGTTATCACAGAGGCGCTGATTGGCTTGGCCTTGGCCAGCAGCGGGTCCGTCTTGGAGGCAGCTGGCATTGGCTCTATCAGACACAGGGGAAGTTTCTAGCAGCTTCTCACAGAAGCCACCCCTGTAGCCCCCCCCGCCCCCCGCTACCAAAACCTTGCCACGCAAACCCAACACACAGCAGTACTATTTGAAAAGTAGAAATACCTCTGTATTTCAAAGAGAAGGGATTATAATGATTGCATTTTAGGTAGTGAACAGGAAGACAAGTAGCTCTGGTTGAGATAGTGCTTTAACAAATGCAGACAATTGTCCTGTTCAGACTCTGGAACTTTAGCTGAAATTTGATCATGCCGAGTGGAGAGCAATCTCATCTCCTTCAGATGTGGAGGAGAGTAGAGTGATGGTACTCAGCATCTTTCAGGTTGTAAATCCATATAAATCATGCATTTAGCATATTAAAATATTTACTTCCTCTTCAACTATGGCATAATAAGTTCTAGATTAATAAGAATTTCTATGTAATAAGGTCTCTGCATCATACTGGCTCTTTAAAATTCCCTAATCTGTGAATTAACAGCATCTCAAAGAACCTTTTACAGAACATCTACTTATTGTCATTGTATTTACTGTACAATGCTAGGTTTCTTCTCACTGTGATAAAATTGAAGCTAAAGGAGGCCTTCAGCTACTACAGAGGATATACCAGCTACGTAAAGATTCAGCAAAAATACAAAGGAACATCATTCGCATTATTGGAAATATGGCTTTGGATGAACGTCTTCATTCATCCATAGTACGTGCAGGTAAAAGGAAAGCAAATGCAAGCAGTCTCAGTGTCAAATTTCTGTGCTAAAATTTTCAGTGGATTCAGTGCTTTTGTGTAAAATGCAACGGACCATGGCAGTGGTGTGGGGTTTGTATTTGGGGAGGTGGGGAGGTGGTGTTGTTGGGTTTTTTTAATAGGAAAAAATATAGAAAATTTAGACAGTGTTGATTAAGAACTCCTGTATGCTGCCTAGCCAATATATGTCAGTGCCACAGACGTGTTCTAAGTCTGATGGATGGTGAAAATTTGGACAATTTGGACTTGGTTGATGTTCAGTTCACATTACTGGCAAAAGTCTTTTGAGTTTCCTACTCTTACAGATCATCTACCTTGTAGATTTTTTTTTTTTTAATTTGTTTTTTAATTGACTATGGTTTAGTCTCCTAAAGGAACAGACCAGCTTGCAGTCCTTACCTTCTGGAATAAAGTGAAACATACTTTCTCGCCCTCCCTTGTTTCATGTTAGGCTAGTAACTTTTGCTGAGCCTTGCTCTGATGCCCCCTTTTTAATACACCCTAAATATCAGGATCGAATTATTCCTTCTAGTTTTGTACCAAATAAATAATTCCAAATGTTTTACTAGGAAAAAAAATAAAAATAGAAAATATCAATATGCTGTTGTATACATCCAAGCTAGTGTCTGCCTCATTTTTAATCTCCCTATTGCAAAAAGGAGAAATAGCAAAGGCACAGGGAAAGATTGTGAGGGTGATTAAAAATTTGGAATAGCTGTGATAGAAAGAACAAATAACTAGACTAAGATACTTAGTTTGGAAAAAGCAACTGAAGGAGAATATGACAGAGATTTATAAAATCCTCACTGGCATAGAGAAGGCAAACAGGGAATGGTCATCTGCTGTTTCTCGTAACGCAAGACCAAAGGTTCTTGTACATTAATTTATCAAGAGGCAGAACAAATAGATGTATATTTTTTCCATACGGTGCATGACCAAACTAAAACTTGCCACAAAACATTGCGGTTGCTGATGACTTACAAAGCTTCAAAAAGTGATTAGACAAATTAATGGAAAGAAAAGTCTATAAAGCTCTACATACAGAAGCCAAGTTCATTGTAGAAAGTTGAGAGAGTGTAGTGGCAAATCAGCATTATGCACTTGCCCTTTTATTGTTCTATTCTTGTATTGCTCTGCAACTTCCATTACTGTTCACTTTTTGAGAAAGACAGCGGACTACAAAGGCCTTTGGTCTGAGCTCTAGCACCATTCTTACATTCTTATGATGACTGCTAAAACCATACATATAGAGGAAGAGATTTTAAGAGCAAAGTCAGCAGCTCCTGGGGCCAGAACTCTCAGTACAAACACAATTTTAGGCAGTAAACGGGACTCCAGAGCAGAGTGGTTGAATGCTGCTGGTCAGGAGTTGATAAAGACTTCCCTTGTGTTGCTGGGTGATGCATAAGAAGAAAGAACTGCTAAGGCTCGTTTTCTTTGCAAAAACTGCCAGCACAGGAAGAGGAAGAAAAGCAATGATGCACTGTGTAGTAGCTGTGATGTGGTGTCTGGGGGCAGAAGGATTCTGAGCACTATTTTTGACCCTTCATCTTGGCTCATTTAAGAGAAAATTATAAGAACCAGAGACCTTGCTAGTTTTAATCAGACTAGCTTGGCAGTCTTTCATTTTATTTGGGGAACTGAAAAAAGGTTTTAGGTAGAATTCTTCTTAAGGAGAACTTGCACAGTGGTCAACATCTATTCTGCTTAGAAATGTAATTTAAATACTTAATTCTTAAAATAACTGACAGTTCTCAAAGGTACTTGCATTTAAACAAAATTCACGTGTCAGTTATTTTCCTAATTCCACAGTGAACAAACTGTCTTGAATTTGTAACTTACTGGCTATACTACTAGTAATGTATTGTGCATGATTTTGAAAGTGCTCATTAGGTAAATTGTTTCTTCTTTTTTCAAATCAGCCTCCCATTGAAAATCTCTCTTCACAGTCTTCCCAGGTTTTATTTATGAACTCAGCTTTAATGTAACTGTGATTTACAGACCACTCTTGCTAAGCAGCAACAAGATTTATCAGGATTTTAAAGAAATATATGTGTGTGTGTGCGCGTATAAAAGATATTCCTTTGCATTTCTCAGTAATCTATGAACATCCTCACCCATGTCTAAGAAACTATAATTTGCACCTTAGGTAAGGTATTAAAAAGTGTCTGTTTTTTCTTAAGGTAGCTATGACTTAAAATTTCATTGAGGATGGTATTCAAAGGTTTTCTTCCTTAATTTTCTTATGCTGCTTAGCTATAAATAGTATACTATTTTTAGAATAGTGGGGACATTTTAATTCCCTAAACAGCTTTTCACACACTGGATTTTAAAATTAGAAATGATTGTACTCTTGAGCAAGCATAATTTTTTTTCACCTACCATTACTCCTGTGGGTTGTTTTCTATGTCTTTCGTATGCTTTAAGCTTCATTTTCTCTCTGGGACATTTCTCTCTTTTTTGCATCTTAGCTGCAAAATGAGACTTGAGATCTGTTCTCTCTCTAACAACTGCCCTGACCTACTGATACACTTTCTTTTTCTTCTGAGAAGGGGTTCTCCTTCAGATCGTAAATACATTGCCTCCTCACTGGTCTGGATTTTTGAATTTTGGAGGTTCCACTTATCTAGCATTGCCTTTTCTGCGGTAAAGTGGATTGAAATAATTTGCTTTGAAGTTACTATTCTTAAGTTTTAACATCTGTTTTCAGAAGTATACTTTGAAGGATGATGTTTCTGAATTCTTTTGTTTGGATGACTAATTAGATAACCTGCCACTTTATTTTCTCAATGTAGGGTGGGTTTCTGTACTTGCTGAAGTAATGAAATCTCCACATGTCATTCAGTCTTCTCATGCATCCAGAGCTTTGGCTAATCTAGACAGGGACACAGTGCAAGAAAAGTATCCAGATGGTGTTTATGTCTTACATCCGCAATATCGTAGCAGGTAAAGCAGAAGAAGGTATTGTACATGCTGTACTTTTGAGATGCTTGTTACACTGTTCGGGTACAAAACTTTGGAAGAGTTGACATCAGAGTGCTGCTGTATTGATGTCACCTGCTCCTCCTGTTCTTTGGTGGGTTGATAGGACTGAATTTAGATTCTCAAACAGGAGAACAACGGAAGTGCTCGGAGCAGTCCATAGCCATGAAAGGAGTATTACTGTGTTGCATGAAAAAATCCAAACGCAAACCGTGAGATGAATTACTGCTTTGCATGTGTTGCAACCATTTAACCTTTGCACTGGCTGTCTTGGGATACAGTGCCTTGTAATTATGCTACTGGCAGCAGCACGTGTGGGCCTAAGATGCAGGAAATTTACAGCTTCAGCTTCTTTTAATAGTGATTGCATATCTGGGACTGAAGCAGTCTCCAACATGGTATGTCACTTAGGAGCAACTATTCCCTGGGTCATTGGCGTTAGTCAGGTTACAGTGAAGATCTAATTTGATGATAAAGCTAGAACTACCAAGTTGCATTAACAGTAGGTTGAGAGAATGGTGTTTATCATTATACAAAATTATGACTTGTGATGTGGGTACTTTCCATACTTCTTTTTATATCTCTCCCTTCTGGTTATATCCTTGTTTTTTATCTTGATCTGACTGTCCTCTTTGAAATATCGTGAAATGTCATGGACTGTTGTCCATGAGGTAAGAAATCCCATATAGTGTTAAAAATAGCATTTTGGCATCCCCTAGGTTAAAAGTTCTGTGTGAATTTAATTTGCTAAAAGAATATGTACCATGCATCTCTTAAAAATTCCTTTTTCTCTGTCAGTCAGCCCATCAGAGCAGACATCCTTTTTGTTCATGGTCTTTTGGGAGCAGCATTTAAGACCTGGCGACAGCAAGACATTGACCGGCGTTTGGATGAAAAGACTTCAGAAGGGGAAGAGGACTATAGCCAGTGCTGGCCAAAGGTAAAAAGACAGTAACATCTTCACATGCGGCCACTGTTTTCTTACTAATGAGAGCTGTCCAGAGGATCTAGAATTACAGTCTGGCAGTTGCCTATTTCGAATCAAATGACTTTCAATCTATTATACAAATAGCACTTTCTAAGTTCCCGATACCTTTTCGTTAGCAAGCTGAAATTTTGGATAGGTGGTTCTTGCAAAGAAAAATCCCTGCTAAATTTAATGCTGTCAGCATCATTCTTCTGCTAATGAAAGAGGCGGCAATGGCTGCTTTCCTCATGCTCTTTTTTTTTTTTTTAATGCAATGTTATTGCTGAGAAAAAGACATACAATGATGTTTTAAAATAAGTATGCTTTCTTACATGGGTATCCAAGTACCTCAATTTTTGCAAATTGCTACTTAAATATTATTGGTAAATAAGTAATTACTGCTTCAAGCAATTCACAGTGCTATAGCCACCAAAGTATCTCTGTAAAACCTAAACTGATCAGTCCTGTTGGTAATCATAGTAATTCTTGTTTCACCCAGGAGAGGGAGCCAGGAATGCACGAGTTAGCAATCCATCTCCATCCATTGCCTACTTTGTGGCTGGGGAACAGACTAGAGTTCACCAGCCTGTAATAAAAGAATAATAGTCTAGGTGTAAGATGTGTTTGGGGATTAACTGAAGTGCAGAAATCTTGCGTGATATTGTCCCCATAGTAACATCTTTGCTCCATTGCTGATAAATTGCTTGCAAGAATTTAAGTAATTCAATTATAAACTCCTTTTGGTTTCATTTTGCTTTAATTTAGACATGGCTGGCTTCAGACTGTCCTGCCCTTAGAATCATATCTGTGGAATATGACACCCATTTGAGTGACTGGAAAGCAAAATGTCCTGTTGAGGCTTACAGGTAACAAATGAGGTGTCTGCAGTTTGGAGAGGGGGCAGGACGGAGACCTGTGAAACTGATCCTTGGGATCACGTGGTGTGAAACAGTGAATTTAATTTAACTTTTACTTTTGTACTTGAAAATCAAATTTGGAAAAACATTAGGTACAGTCACGGTATACGTGCGCTTTTTAGCCTTATGGATAAGTACTTGTGGCAACTTCGTAAATTCTTGCAGTCTGTTCTGGCATGTAAACACGGAAAAAATAAGGAAGACGTGGCTGTCAATAGGCCTATTTGAAATTAGGCGGAACAGTGACAGTAAAAACCATGTAGGTGGTCACTTCTACAAGAGAACTTTTATCCTGTGTCCATCTGGAGTAGGTATAATGAAAGAAAATTTGAAAAAGAAATAAACATATTTATTTATTTAAAGATAATGTCTTTTTCATTACAAAATGGGAAACTACATTACCTGCTACTTATGGTCACCCAAGCATAGTATTTGATTATTTTATAATTTGATATGGTTAATAAAAAATGAAAGATATTCAAGACATTTTTAACTAGCAGGAACAAAGATGTAGCGGTAGTATCACAACCTTACGATTGCTGCAAGTATAGGGGCTCATTCACTGTTTCAAATGGGAATTTTCATGTCCCTCAGCTGTCCTAAAGCCTATTGTTCAGCTGAAAAGACACATTTGAGTATCCTTTTCATATGTGTTATAATAGTAATTTCTAGCGAGAATGCTGAGCAGCAAGAGAGATGAGGTGAATTAGACTCTGCACAGTGGTTGTCCCAGTATCCTGATGTTGCCATTATCCAAGGGTCTTCTATGTTTGGTTCTTGTTAGCTGCAAGGAGTAACAATGTTGCGCTTTAAAGCTTAGATTGGGAATTGGCGTTTGTTTTGTTTTTGTTGTACCACAGATTCATTTTCAACCTTTATCCTTTCCAGGGCTCAGTCTCTTCATTTATAAATTGGAGATTATTGTACTTTTATACTATTTCAATACAAAGCATTTGGAGATTATTGTCTGGAAAGTATAATGGACATTATCTGTGATATTTTAATGTATTGGTTGATCATGCATTTAGTTATTAATTTCCTGTACATTGCTCCACATTTTGAGCATTGTTTAGCGAAGTACGTTTTTGTCAGACATCAGATATATTCTTGTTTCAGGGGATAAAGTTCACTATGCATTGATGATACTTTCATAAAATGAAAACATCATTTTGTTTCAATGTGTAAATGAAACTATCTAAAAACCCATAAAGAGATTTGTGGAACTAAAGCTAAAGGAAATGAGTAGTGAGTGAAATTAAAATAAAACTTTCTAGCAAGATCAAGAAACTGAATTTAGCGCAATTCCTGTTGTCCTTGTGAAGCCAAGCTTACAAAAGTTTTTGGCATTTGTCAATGTAGCAACAATAATTAAGCAATTAATGTTTTATGTACCTAATTCACCTTCATAAATGTGCAGCACTGAAAATTCATTCTGTTTTAACATTGCCTTTTAACCTATCATGCTTTGTCATGCTTGTGTTTGATTTTTCTTTGCAGGAAGTCTATTGCTTACAGGAGCAATGAGCTGCTCAACAAGCTCAGAGCTGCTGGGATTGGAGACAGACCTCTGGTGTGGGTATCACATAGCATGGGTGGTAAGCACATTGCCTGTTTGATATAAAGTGTTTATCTGCCGTTATACTTCAGAATAAGCTGCTAACCACGTTCAGGCTGAAATGCAATTATTCAGAATAGCTTATCTAAAAAATTTGCAAAGACCTAAAAATGCAAAATAGATTTGTACTTTCTTAATGCATTATATTCAGTAGCACATACATTTTGAAAGGATTTTTATTGTTGGGTTTTTTTATCGTGTTGATTTAAAAACACTAAATCAATGAGCGGAAATTCATACAAATGGGAATCCAGAGGCAAAATTTTCTCCATGATCAGGCATATAGTAAATGTCATTAGCAACACTTAAAGCAAACCAAAATCGGATTTGCATCATTCATTGATGTTTTATTTTAATGCCTTCTCAGGTTTTGTTTGGGGTTTTTTTCAACTTAATCTTACATATTTGACAAACTAAGGACTAATCAACTGAGGCAAGAATATGGTTAGTTGTTTCATGGATAATATAGCATGATTGTTATTTTCAGTGGTTTAAATCCCTGCATTAATTCAGTTTCCGTTGCCAGGTCTTCTAGTTAAAAAGATGCTGGTGGATGCTTCCAAGAATCCAGAAATGGATAAAATTGTAAACAACACCAGAGGAATCATATTTTATAGCGTACCTCACCATGGTTCCCAGCTGGCTGAATATTCTATAAATGCCAGATATCTTCTCTTTCCATCTGTGGAGGTTAAAGAACTCAGCAAGGGTATGCTCACTTTGCTACCATTTAACAGCGGGGATCTATGCTAATCTGTTCATGATGCTTTTTTTTATTGTGCTGTCAGGAAAAAAGCTGGATAAAAACAACAAACTCTCTTTTTATGTTTTGGGTTGCATATTGAATTACTGTAAGTAATTCTGAGTAACTGTTTCATTTGATTGCAGAGGTGAGGGGAAAATAGGGAATCAGAACAAATTTCTACAAGAGTAGTTTAGGCCATTTGGGAATGTAGTAACTCAACATGTACTGGACATTAAACTCTTCTACATAAATTCCATGATATGCTGAAATAAACAATGGTTACATATGATAGCTGGAAAAAGGGATTACAAACAAAGTGGTACTCCTTTTACTGGAGTATTAATTTTTCCAAAACATCTCTTTAGGAGTGCAGTCTTGCCAGACAAATGCTATAATCTTATGTTCAAGATAACACTGCAAAAATTATGTTGCTTTTTCTCAGATTCTCCTGCCCTTAAAGAGCTGAATGATGACTTCCTGTCTTTTGCCAAAGATAAGAAATTTTCAGTGCTGAGTTTTGCAGAAACCTTACCAACACACATAGGCAGCATGATAAAACTGCATGTTGTACCTCTGGAATCAGCAAGTAAGTCAAATAGCCATTTAATTTATTTAATTTTGTATATGTTCATGTAAGCATCAATAATGAGGAAGGATTATAAATGCTACGGTAGAAGGACCTAGAAAAAATACCTCTGTTATGTTGTGAGGGGGTTTGTTTAAACTTCTGGCTGAGTTTAAACTACAGTCGCCTTGCTGAGATCAGACACAGCTACATTTATATCTTAGAATAGCGGTTGTTTTGACTTTTCTAAATGTGAGTAACGCTTGCTTGAAAAAAGCAGGGTAGACCCTGGTCTAACGTTACATTGTTGTAGTCCTTTGCTTTGTAATTATGAGTAACTGTTGTTTATCCTTGTATAGGTAGGCTGAATAGTGTTTCAGAAGCTCCTGCAAATTCCAGCTATTTCCTCCTTTAAAAAATAAGAAAGAAAATTAGCAAACTGCTAATGGAAGGAAAAAGTCACAAAGCTGTTTTTCAATGTTAAGAGTCCTTTATCTTCCATGTCTCAGGTACTCAAGCAATAGAGTTTACCTCCTGAAGAATTTCCTCCATCTTTTTGCCTGTTGTAGGAGAAGGGAACACCAGACAGTTCTTCCCTTGCCTTGTTTATGGGTGTTTTAAGTCTGATATTTTCATGTTTTCCCTGGGCAAAACCTTCTTCTGCACTGCCCAAGGTACCTGTAAGGTACTATCGCTTTATTGAGTTTTAGATCAGGCTTTCCACCAGCTAAATCCACTGGGTTACATGCAAGGTTAGTTGCTCTGAAAAAGGCAGACTATACATCCTTGTTCTCCCGAGTCAATATTTAGCAGTACTTTTTCAGTATGTCTTCTCAACAAGCAATTGTTTGTGAAAATGTTGCTGATGCAACTTTATTGATGAGGACTGAAAAACTGGGCACTTGTTTTTTTGATTTAACAAAACAAAATGAAAAAGAGGGCTAGATAACAGAGTGCACAGATAAGTGTTGTACACTTATAATTTTGTAGCTTATTTCTCCTCTTCTAGAGGTGACACACAGTGCAGCACATGAGCTCTCTTGAAAGCCTTTAGAGGGTACGTGACGGTTCAGTGGCACACCACTCATTTTGTTCAAAGCCCAGGCTGACAAGCAGTATGCTCACTGTTTCTTACATGCATGCCTGGGCACGTGCAAGCAAACCTTCATCCTGCTTTACCGTAATTTTACATGGTTAAAGATACAGAGTTCCAAGCAAAGTGGAGGATTTCTCAGGAGGTTTAGTGAATAGATAATAAACTGGAATGTGGCAGTCACAGCATCCCAACTGGAAAGTTCACTAGTAATGACAGCTGTCAGGAAAGAGTAAATGCTGTAGTGGACCCCAAAATCAGTAGCTGAAAATGGAATACTTGTATTCTACAATTAAGCAAGGTAAATTTTTCACTTCCCCAGAAATGTGTGTAGTAATTTCTGGCATATTTCAGGTTCATTCTAGTCCCATTTTTAACTTCTACATCAAAGTATTTTTATAAGGAATATGGGCAATTAGTGGTGATCAGAATCTGGGTACCCTGGATTAAACCCTATCCCTGTTCATGTCAAGGCTTAAACTTCAGCCAGGAGTTTGCTGTCAGTCAGGTGTTGGTAAAGGAAGCTCTGATTCTTCAGAGTTGTCTGTATGGAGAAATGTATATTCCCAATAAATGTAGTAGAACTCTGACCTAATGGTTAACCAGTGTGGGTTTTGTAGCAGTGTATAGCTCTGACTACAACAGTGTGTGTTGATGCTGTTAGCACATTAAAAATAATGAAGGCAAAACAGTTAAGCTGAAGACAGGAGGAGTTGCTTTTGAGAGAGAAATTGCTGATGCGAAATATGTTTTTCAGTCTAGGTGATCTTACAGACTTTAGTAGGTTTTTTTTCTTCATCCTTTTTTTTTTTTTCTTCCTCTCCCAGACTTAGGAATTGGAGACCTTATTCCAGTGGATGTTAATCATCTAAATATTTGTAAGCCAAAGAAGAAGGATGCTTTCCTGTACCAACGTACATTGAAGTTCATTCAGGATGTTTTAGCCCAAGAACTTGGAGACTGAGTTTTTGCCATCCTTGACTGCTTATTGCCTGCATTTGGTGTAACACAGTAAGTTCTCCTAACGTTTGCTAGGAGATCTGCAGAACTGTAAAGATGCTGTCAGTAGTATCTGCTGCTAAAATAATTTTCAGTGCATCTCCAACTTAGACATCTCTCCAACTTATTTCTAAAATGTATTCAAAACAAATACAAACTGAAGTCCTGTAAACTTGGCAAAAAGAAAATGAGCATTGGCTTAGAGGGACCATGATCTGTCGACAAAATGTGTGTAAATTCTCCAGCGACTTCACTGGGAGGGGATGGGGGATTCGGCCAAAGAGAAGGTCCACTCAGTGTACAGATATCCCTCTGGAGCAACACAACTAGGCTATGGAGAATGCCCAGGATATCTTCTTTTAGCAAAAATAAAATAAAAATAAAGCTTGCTCTGGAGGTAGGTGGCCTCATTACGGTAAATATGCATCTGGGACTGAAGCCTTTTAGAGAGGATCAGAAACAACTAACTGAGGTGGTTATTTGTTGTGTCAAAAGGGAGAAGCAGCATGTGGCTGCCTCGGAGCTTTGGCTTACTGTCCATGTTAAGTGGTCTCACTGGAGCCTGAGGAAGTTTATCCAGGTGAACAAAGGTACCATTTTGGTCTAGTGGCCCAATTACAGGACTTTTTGTAACTTGCCTTTTCATTTAATAGACCACCCAGATTCGTCAGCAAATATGGCATCTGTTTTCTGCAGGAGAAAGAGATAGGTTGGTAGCTTGTCCTGGGTAGATGTGTTACTTGTTCAGAAGCTTTTTCTTGAACTGATTTAAAGAAGAGCACTGAAAATGCTCAAGTGGGGTAAGACAAATGTAGGCCCTGACAAGAAAGCTGATGCTTAGAGTTTGGAGCTCAGGTAGAGAAAAAGTAAAGCAGGGAAAAAATTCAGGTGATCATAAGTTCCCACTGGAAATGCAGAAGATCCCAGATGTTTTGGTTTTTTGAGGCCCAAGTGTATTTATTGGTGCAGATATAGAGAAAACCAGCAGTGTTGTCTTATTTGAGTTTGTGTTAAGGATACCTTAACAGTACTGATGAGAAGTAAGTATTTTTTGGGAAAAAAAATGGCAGCGCTCGGTCACTTTTTTAAAGTCTTAGATAGTTTGCAATGTAGTTAAAAGCAGCCTGGTCTAATTGTGGTCTCTTTCCTTCCTTTCTTTCCACCCCCCACTGTTTTTGAAAACAGCTGTAGGCTATGATTAGGCTATACTGCCCTAGCTGACCGTTTGTTAAATAAGGCCTGTACTGATGACAGGCTTAAGACATCTCTTAGCATCACTTCTGTGAAATGGATCTAATATTACTGGCCTTAAAATGATGGCTAGGAAAGCTACCAAAGAGATGGGATGCGCCTTGCCATTCTGCGTGGGCTTGGTGCAGGTGCCAGTGGCCGTTGCAGGCCTGCCAGGTCCTGAGTCCCCCTCAGCTGGTCTCACTTCAGAGCACTCCAGCCCAGGAGGACACTGCATCTGAAATTACACTTCTGGGAGCTGAGCCTTGACCTGCTGGAGTTGTGTACTAAAACTCCCAAGAGCAGTACGGAAAACGTACAGCACTACGCTGGCAAAAAGAACATTTTTTTCCCCCCAACGGGGATGTAGGTGAGAACACTGCATGGCAGTATTTCAGATAGAAGATGTAACAGAACTGTCCTAACTTCTAAAGAGGTTTATCCTTTTTACACTGTGATTTAAACTTCAGAGTGTAAATTTATGAGAACACTTTGTATTCACAAAGTAGAGGGAATGTGGAATTCACTGCAAATAGACAAGACTTGTCACACTAAACACGCATTCGATTATTACAAGTCTTGTATTGATTTTAATAGACTTCTTTGGCTTACAGGGATTCGTCAGATCAATGACATTATACATTAATCTCAGTAAATGCACCTATGTTTTGTTACTTTAACTGGAACTCTTGAGGCAACTTTCTCCTTTTTGTAACTGTATGTATATATGTGTAACTTTTAAAACTAATATTTTGAGGGGGGGATTGCTTTTGGTTGTTGGTGGTTGTTTGGTTTTTTTAATATAGTAATGAAATGTGTTTTCAAAAATGTACTGGATGTGCCACAAAATGTAGTAAAGGTGAATGATCTGCCAAAATGAATGCTCTGGATTGTGTTCGCTTTTGTTAAAGACCTGCATTATTTTTTAGTGATTGTCTCATGCTGGAAGAATGTAACATTTACAGAAGATGAAGGGTAAGAGACATACTACTGGAGAGCGCAGCCGGTCATCGCTGTTTTGCCAAACTGAACAGTTTTTCAGTTGTGGTTTTAGATTTTGCAGAAGTGCCCCCTAACGCATGCAGAGACATTGCTTCAAGGGCCAGAGGCTCTGTTCCATAGCATTCATGTCTGCTTCCCATTAACAACTTATGCTTTCATGCTTCCCTGGTGTCACATCAATTCAGAATAGTGCCTTCATGTAAAAGGTCTCAAAGTATGCCCTTAATCCCAGCTGCAGCTGTGGCTATCGGGTATGTGTGAATTGCCTGAGAAGGTGATATTTCATCTGCATTGTGGCATCCAAGACTATAATAGTAAAACAGGAAGGGCGGGCTAATAGGAGTTTGTCGGTCCTCTTGTACTTGTTGTCCAGCACTCTTGTATAACCGTATTGGTACTTCCTGTAGCAACAGTCATCACGTTGTTAATTGCAGTGATTACAGTAGTACAAACTGGCTTTCACTATGATTTGTGCTCCATGGTGCCAGGCAGAGCAGCTAGCTAGAAAGGAGAAATCTTCCCATCTGGTGAAAATGTCAATTGTGGACAAAAAGGAAAAAGCAAAAGTGCTGTTTTGTTGGAGTGGAAATTCTAAACAACATTTTGGTTTTGTTTCTCTTTCTGTTTGTTTCAGTGATCGCCCACGTAACAAAGCTGAATCGGGCAGTTGCTATACCAAGGAGAACCACTTACCACCCCCCACACAAATGCAGCTGAACAACCAGCATGCCTGTAGCAACTGAAAGTTGCTGTTCTACAGGGTCCTGAGCAAGTTCACATGGAGTTAGTCTCTTGCCAAAGGCTCTCACGTTAAATAAGCACACACATGCTTGTATACGTGCATCTGGTAAATCATACCTGGCTTCACAGCCAGTGTCAACAATTTTAAGATTTCCAAGTGGGTTCAGAACGTGAAAAATGTGATGGGATAACCACTCCCTACCACCCATTATATGGCCCTCAAGACTGTTGGCTGTCACCGAGAACACTGGTTTCCATCGATAATGTCTCAGTGAGAATGGGCAGCAGAGCTGAGAACAGACACTTGGCCAGGGTGCTGGGCACCAGTGTGCAAGGTAATATATTGAGACAGGAGATCCCTCATTCTTTGCCATAACCTTTTTCAGCTGGACAGGCTGTTCCTTTCCCTTGATTTGCTGCGATTGAACAGTATATGCTGTCACTGATGGTATAAACCAGCTAGCTGCTGGGATTCATACTTCAGTGGGCAGCTTGCCACGTACATAGACATAAGATATAATGCTAAAGGCCAGATACTTCTCTTATTCAAGGAGAGTAATAAAGCAGATTTTATTTGACTTGTATAAATCCACTTTAATTGGCTTTCCTGCTAACACTTTCATTAACATGTAAATTAGCTGTCCTAGAGCTGTTAATTATCTTTGCAGAAAATGTTGGATATGGCCATATAACGTACTCTTTCTTTTTTACTGCTCTTAATGTTTTATACTGAAATGTGCCCATAAATATTCACTGTATTTTTTTTTTTAAGAGGAGGATGAAGAGGCTAAGGCTCTGTGTCATCTTGTAGGGAAACAACTATCTTGCTTTGGCATTATTCGCCAGCCTGCTACCATGTTAAACTGACACTCACATAAGAAGCTTAGTACTGGGTTTTATTGGTTTGGCCTTTGAAGGTTTTGAGGAATTTTTTTTGAAGTGTCTGGCAAATGAGGGAGCAGAGGAGGATGGCATGTGCTCAGGCAGCATCCACTCTTACAGGATGTCTTATGTTCGAAATTTGGCAGCGGCAGTGAACCAGGTAGGCATTGCAAGTATGAAAATGGCTGAATTCCCAGTTTCCAAGAAGCTGAGAACAAGCCAATTAATTTTCCAATTAAACCCCCCCCCCAAACCTCTGTACTTCTTTATTTTTAATACATCTTTTCTGCAAAAGAAAATCTGAAAACAAGGGCTTTTTCGGCTTCACCAGCTGCTTAAAAAAATGCTCTCCTTCCTTTAATAATGTACATTCTTGATGCTTCTCATATCAAGTTACAATCCGTTTGTCATTTTTAACTCCTGCTTTGAACAAATGGCACCTATAGTGTAGTTTTACTGCACCGGCAAGGCAAAAGCCTGTGCGGCTACAGCAGGTAACAGGCACATTTAGCACCATGGATTATCCTCACCAAAACCTTGCGCTTGACTGCTGGCTTGCTAATAAATGAGAGATGACTTCATTAAGGAAGATCAGGTCTGCTTTTTGCTGAGCAGCAATGCACCATGAGCCAGCCCACCACAGTAAGTGACTTATAGCCTCACCTAAAATACTTGTCCTATAGGCTTTGGTGGAATACTGGCTAAACCTAAGGGAGAAGCAAAGGAGTGCTTGCCTGGAGTTTGTACAGTGGGTAATGGGGTGCGTCCCTCAGGCTGAACTACTGAAAATGGTCATCTTTGAAACCTTTTGTTTGTAAGAACCTGTGTAGAACAGATTGTGGTAGTTACTGTCTGTTAGTCTTACTCTGGGCATTGCAGCTGTAGTTATACTGGTGCATATATATTCCCCTTTCGGATGGTGGTGCCAGAATAACTGCAGCAGTCTTAACAATTCAAGATAAGGGTGCTTTATTTCAAGTTACAGAAACTGATTAATATATAAATTTCAGAGGAAAATGGTTTTCTTAACATCATTACATGTTCTTACATGTGATTTGTACCTGAAATGAAATAAAACATCTTAAGATGGATTAATAAAAAGAAATAACTTAGAATAAAGAACTTATCAAACAAGCTGTAGATAATGTTAGATTGTATATAGTCTGTACACTTCCCTCCAGGGGCAGTATCTTTATCTTTAAACATGAGAATGAAATGGAGCTTGGACAGATGATCTGTTTCCTTAAATAAAAATCTTGGTGCAGAAGATTTATTTTCATTTTGCATCATAGTTATGATTTCTATAGGAACACTAAGGGGACAAATTTTACAATTCTAAATCGGTATTTGTGTTCAAAGTATTTTTGTTTTGTTCTAAGAGAAGCAGTTTGTTGAACCCTTCTGACAGCGCGCCACTGTCTTCATCATCACTAAACGTAACCCAGTGACTGAAATCTTTCAAGCTGGGGCATGTTAATTTCTCTGGAGTATGTGCTGGAGAAGTAGCTGATGCCGCCTGTATGGAAAGAGGGCAGGAAGAATCTGTGTCCAGGTCCAAAAGACTGGTGTTCTCTGGAAGGGAGCTGGTATCTGGGAGCTGTGGATGCTGGCCACCTGCTACAGGAGGGCCCTGAAGGTTAGCCATCAATTCTGCAGCATTTGGTGCCAGCTGCTTAGTTGTGGTGTTTTCTGGGCTGGCAGAGGGCAGAGGAGCTGAGAGAGCCGACTGTGCTGGGACATGAGCATCCTGAGTCTGGGGGCAGAACCCGGGATTGTTGCTGTTGGAGTTGAACGTTAACCCACTAAAAAGCGGGTTGTTGCTGCTCTGCAGAACTTGCAGATGAAGAGCTGCAGGAGCTGACTTCTTTCTTCGTGGAGGCACCTTTGGGGCAAAGGAAGCATTCGCGAGAGGCAGCACGCTGGCCTTGGCCATGCTTGAGGCAGCTGAGGGTGGCTCCCTTTCACTGCTCCCCCTGCTCTCCTGAGGCTTCCCAGGTTGTGGTGTTCTGGGTTTAGGGACTGGAGTAATCTTGGTTGGACTAAGCACAGGTCCGGCTTCTGGACAGGGCTCTGGCAAGCCAAAAGGAGACTGAACTGTCTGTTGGTCAGATTGCTCTTCTGTAGACATGGCCTGAGAGGGAAAAAGAAGAAATATGAGAACAAAAAGGGCACCTTTTTGTGACCTCAGAGTCACTACTACTGCAAGTCTTATTGATGGCAGTACTGAGAAAAGCTGACAACACTGGAAGGAAAAAAAAAAAGCGCAGTAGGAAGAGGAGGCTTGACAGCACAGTTCCACACTACTTGCTTGGTTCTGTTCTTGTGCAGCGTGCCTTGGACCAGTGTCCTTTTACAGGGTGCTATTTGAGGACAAGGACCCTACACAGCCTGTTCGCTCCCTGTATGAGAAATACATCTCTCTCTGACCAGCTCTCTTTCATGTTAGGATTTTGCTCTGGGACAAATTAAATAAGTATCTCCTCAGAACTGTGTTATTTCTTCTCTCCGCTGACTAGTATTATTTAAGCAAGAATGCATGGGGAGGGCTAAATTAATGGAGCCATTAGCACATGCCTTTGGGTATGTTCCGATACATAAGGTTGAAGGACAATTCACTTGAAGCTAACCCAATAAATGTGTTAATGGCTCTGCCATGTCTCACTGATGCTAGGAACTGAAGCTACAAGTACAATCTAGCGTATATTCACCATTTAAAAATATATAAATAACTGGAACCCAGATCAGTCCAAGAGGGCAGGGGCTGTTTCAGATTCCTCACACTCAGTGTGACTGAATGAAAGCATTTTAATTCTTTATTACTCCCATACTATTAAAAGGTAATATACAGGCTTTTTAGTGCAGTCAAAATATTCAGTCAAAATTTCATGATGGACATATCCTGTGCCACTTCTGTCTATAGGCTTTTGTTAAGTTGCTTACATTTGATTGCATTTTTTTTTTTTTTTTAACAACAGAGGTGGATTGGGTAGAGGTTTTCAAGTACACAACTCCCATCTGAACCCACTCAGATGGAGGAAAGACTGGAAGTCTGAAACAGAGTCAAACTGAACTAGATAATATTGCTGCAGGAGATCTCATATAATGCCAAAATAGCGATTTCTCTCAGCATCTTTCAGGAGTGCCCTGGGAACGGTGACAACATAAACAAAATAACCAGCCCATTCATTGTTATTGAATGTTTAAGGAAAGGGCATGCGCTGTGCTGTCTGCTTTTTTTCTTTTGTGAATCTGCTAAGTAGAGATGGCATAAAGTCCACGATAGAGAAGGCTGAACACCTTTGCAAAGGAAGGTAAGTCAGGAGTCCTAACAATTTAGAACAGAGCTTCCTAGCAGAAGTTCTGTCAAAGGAAGACTATAGAAGGTTATATTTGTCTTTCTCTTGTACTTAAATTGCTTTCACCATTAAATAATCATTTTAGCAGCTCTAAAGGTGAAGAACTATTATCTCCATTGTACAAACCTGACTGACAGAGATTAAAACCAGAACACATACAGCTTTGTATTTTTAAGAACGTGAACTCTTAAGTAGAATCCAGAATTCCAAGTGAAAGGCTGAATCCCATTGCAAGGTGTGTGAGAAAATTAGATGTCTTTGAACAGGGGACAGAACCCAGCTGCCTCAAACCGTTACAGAGCAGATCACTTGTGACGTGGTCAAAAGTAAATACTGTGATAAAGAAGGGATGAGTTCTAAATTCTGACAAGGTTTAGGCAAACCAGAAGAAAAGTAACAAAATCTAAGAGAATAGGCTGACAAATAGAAAAGCTGAATACGGCTGAGTAAGGAACGCAAGACTATTTCCTTTCCGATCTTTCTTACATTTTTATGCCTTAGTGACTACAATACACAAAATCATTTCAGCGCCTGCTGACTAAGAACTTTAAATGACAGGACTTCATACAAACTGTTTCAACAGCCTACCCCTCTTGCCATCGTACACACTGCGTAATGGAGGTTGCATGCATTTTGCTGCACCCCTCTTACATTTTCTGCCTTGGCTCCGGTCCTTTGCAGAGGTACTGGCTTCTTCATAGCTGGAACTTTGGGTGGTGGGCGATGGGGCACAAGCGCTGGTCCTGCCTGCAACCCTTGAAATGATGCTGACTTTGTGATGCTGGGAAGAGGCTCGGCTTTGGTGAACGTTTGGTTTCTAGCTGGAGCAGGCTTTACTGCATCTTCCTGTAGTCCTGAAAAGCAAAACCAAATAGTGTCTTGGCCTGATCAGAACGTAGCTTCAAGATAATTATTTCTTTCACAATCATGTTTCCCAACACGTGCATGCCTAAGAGGCTGGCTCAGGCCAGGAAGGTAGGTTTCAGAAATACTCAGAGAGAGACCTTTGCAATCCTGTCACATTTGTAAGAGTCAGTTAGGGAAAATGCCAACCCCATGGTGCTGTGCCACCACGTGGCCAAGTGGATAAAACACCAGCTGGGAGTTCAGGAGTATGGGGCTCACGTCCTGAGTCTCCTTTTGCCCTCGTGTCCTTATCTGGATAATCAAGATAACAATACCGAGCGCATCTTGTACTTTGGGAAGAACTGTAAATGCCAAATGGTGGTAGAGCACAAGGGACTGAAAGTGATACTGACTGGACTTGGCTTCCTTACCAACACTGAGTGGAATGCTTAATGTGAATTTCAAAATTAATGGAGAGTAAATATCATTTAAAACAAATGTACAGCACTCTAAGGAACAAACATCAAGATGCCTTTATGATATTTCTAATTAAATTGGATTATTCCAAACTGCATTCACTCTATGTACAAAGGAACAGGGATGTTTTTCTCCTTAACTGAGCGCCTTGCAAACTCAGGTAACTATCTCAGAGTCACATTGCATTCTTTCTCCTTCATACAGCATCAGCAGAAAGACTACCTGCACTCCTGGAGGGTACATTCACACTGCCTAAGTTTCAATACCTATGCTAGTTTCCTGCTGTAACCTGCCTTCAAGAATCTCTCTTCTCCAGGGATTACACAGAGAGCCTGCACACAGAGCAGCCTTGTAGCTTAGCTATTCAAGGTGACGTGGCACAAGCTTCCATCTATCTATCTGGGTTACAACTATACTTGCTGTCCAAATATGAACAGAATCCAGGTTATTTCTCCCATAGCTGTGCTTGCTCTCTAGTCCCACTTGGAATAGCGAGCTTTTGCTAATAGAGTGGCAACTATCCTTTATGTAACTCTGAGCTAAAACAGGCATCAGCAGCTTAGGAAGATCCCATCTTTATCTTTTAATTTTTCAGACTAAATCTGGACATAACTAACCCAAGGTGCTCCTCGTAACAGATTATACACCAAAATATAGAACTTGAGTCATCTTGAAAAAAAAGGTCAATATTATCAAAACTGACAGAGAACACTAAATACAATCTTGCAAGAATGTGTATGGCAGCGTTCAGGTGAGCTTCTGAATAGACATGCGTACATCTGGGCTATGACGGGAAGGATGAATACACCTACAGATTTCTTTATTTAAAGATTTTTAGAAGTCAGTTAGAAAGCTGTGCTCACCTCCTTTAGCTTCCATAAGACATCTAATAGCTTCTTCTGCTTCCTCAGCTGTGGTGGTTTTGATCTGCTTGACATTGTAAGGTTTACTTATTCCAGTCCGGACTTTAGGCTTTAAAAAAAAATAAGAGAATGAGTAATCTTGAGAAAACTCTTTTGTTTTCTTGTACACCTGTAATCTTACAGCTAAGCTCACATACCTGGAAAGTTCTAGTTTCACCAGTGGCTATTTAGCAATCTATAAATACTACAGAAATGGTGGGGAGTCTTTTGGCAGATAATACATCTTTGTTACCAGCTGACAGACAGGCCGATGGCTCACTGCCATAGCTAGACCCTGAGCCATCCCTTGTTCAACACAGCAGGGTTGTCATCTAACAAAAGAGGAGTCGGAAGGTGTTTCCACATTCCACTCTTAGTCTACTCAGAGGGCTAGCAGCCTTGCTGGCAAGGGTCAAGACTTTTCCTGTAGGCTGGGTACTAGCATGGCCCATCAAAAAGGAAGTGAGAAAAGAATTAAAGCATATTATCATGGTGTTGAAAATTCAAGTTGGCACCTGTCAGAAAGCAGCACATGGAATAAACCAACAGTGCCCTGGTCTTGCACCATTCTCTTTCTTCCTCTTTGTCCTTTCTAATTCCTGGCAATTTAGTAACATTTTTCTGGTGCCGAGCAGGTCTACAGTCTAGCATTACAGCACAAGAAGTCCAGCTCAGGCATGTGATGGACTTCTTTGTACGACGGGTGCATCATGTACGTGACGCTCAAGTGTCTACGTAGATGGGGGAGATCAGGACAATGCTAAGTGGCCACGCTGAGTGGCCCAGCTCACCGGCTGCTGAGGGGCTCCAGGTAGCAGCTTTGCTGTTGCCAGGATGGAGCAGGTGGAGTGGCTTCCTGCAGAGGGGGAACCATCTGAAGGGGACTTTTTGCCTGATGTTCCAGCTGAAAGAGGAATAAAAATGGCTTTTTTGCATTCAAGAGCTGGTATAACATTTTTTCTGCAATGGAGCAAAACCAACATGCTTTGAAATTGTTTGCGATAAATAAAAGAGCCGGTGTCACCCTCTTTGCTCCTCCAGGGGCAGACATATTAGGCAAGATCTTCCTGGAGTACAATGGGGACTTTGAGTCCCTCTGCCTACGTGCCAAGAGCCAGACACTTTAATCTAGGAGGAGTGATGGGCTGAATTGTTACTGGTCTAATCTAAGGTGAAAAAAAATCTCAACACAGAATAAAATGCTGAAATCTTGAACTGTATCAGGAAGCAGTTTCTTAGTTAGTCTTGCTTTCATTTAATTAATTTAATAACCTGAGGTGAGCATTAACATTTTATTCCAGGCATAGAAACAGATACCAATGTTGTCACTTCTGTGCAACAGACTCAGAAAGGTATGGGAATAATCCCAAAGAACTCATCTTCCAGCAGTGAGTCTGACAGAACCTTTAATTTAAGACTGGAAAATATACATGGAAGAGAGACTTTTGGGCTGCAAGAAAAATGTGATGTATAGCTTGTGTCATACAGAAGGCAAAGATGATTATGCTGATCTAGCAATCAGCATTCATCCAGAAGTAGCCATAAAAACAGGAGCAGTGTAGTACTGATGGCATCTCAGGTGGGTAGAGCTTAGAGAAAGAGCATCACTTCTCCTTTGTGCCTCACTGAAAATCATAAGCCACTTTGCATTTCTTCATAAACACAAAGGAAGCAAGAATTGCTTGCAAAGCAGGAAAGGAAAAACCTGTCCAGAACAAGTATTTTGTCAAAGCTTTTTAAAAGGAAGACTACAATTAAGTCAGGAAAAAACAAACTGTACGAAAATACTCAGTGACTTTGGAAGTCAGCAGGCATTAATACTGATACTTATTTTTATTGCCACAAAGTGGCTGGTCAAATTGCTAACCTGAATGATGAGTTAGTATGAAATGCATGGGCCGTTCTATCCTCACTAAAGGCATTTTTTTGTGGAGTATTTGTCATCCTAAAGACGAACTTCTCCTGTTGCTCACTGCAGCCATAGTCAGGCTGAAACAGACTGGGAAACATGTACAAGTACCTCAACAGCCTCACATTTCAGAACAAGGTATTACTGTCTTTGTCACCCAGAAATGGCAGGCAAAGCTGTTCATCTGAGGCGAACACAACATTAAAGAGAGTTAAACTCACCAGGAGGGGGAGGCCTCTGTGGTGGCTGAAGTGGCCGAGGCCGGGTAGGAACGGAGAGAGACCTGCTTGGAGTCCGGCGGTTGCATTCCCCACCTGCCTCCAGCTCTCGCTTCAAATCAGCCAGGTCTGTATCATCTAGAGAAATTTTAGAAAGGATCTGTATTAGATAGCCACTGGGTGAGATGCACCAAATCTGGGTAGTCAGGAGAGAGGTGATTATGAATAGCAAGCCTCAACCAGATATCTCAGCAACACGACATGGCTCCTTTCATACTGTTTCGCTGTCCCTGAATGTCTCTGTGCTCCCACTCCAGGAAACATCTACCCTTTTGTCAAGCTCTTCTCTCTCTCTCCTTTTCCAGCACTTTTTTAACTGTTTGTGCTGACATAAAGACTGCCTGCATCTGATTTCAGGGTTACTAGTCACCTTGTTAGATTCTGAGCTTTTCGCAGCCAGACTTGGTGGCAACCTGCTCTCATTCAAACTGTGTTGTGGCAGCCATGAGGAGGCTAGTCATGGTCAATCCCTCCTTCCTGAACACAGGAATTCCCTCTGAGGATTAGACAACTTTCCTAGCTCAGGAGAACTGTTTTATGCCAGAGAAAAATCTGTCTGAATGGCTCACTCATCATATCTCTGTTTTCCAGCAATGTCTCCTAACAGGTACACCTGCCTGGATCTGAGAGCCCTTGGCTGCACTGTACATGACTAGGTAATTACACAGTCTTTCATCCGGTCTAAGCCTCTCTGACAGCTGGAGAGGTGAGCAGTAGGGATTGCTTTAGTCTCCCAGTCTGCTGAAGTGAGGGCTTTTGCTTCAGTTCTCTCACACCGCCATGGCTGCCCAGCCATGCAGCTATGTTCTTTGGGGCTCCAAAATCCACTGGGTTTAGTTTTGTCCCTGCGGTTTGCAGAGGATGAGGAAGGAATTGTGGCAGCAGCACTCTCTCATACTTTGGGCATTTTTTACACAAGTTCCTGTTTTTCACAAGGCTCTGCTCTGCAGGGAATACCAAGCTGCCTCACAGTTTCCTACTCCCACTCAGCAGCGGATGGCAGTCACACAGACCCTGCCTGTGATCTGCCCAACCCGCCCTCCTCCTCTCTCTGCATTTGCAATACTTCTAAGCTGCAGATATAGGCTCATCAGTGGCATCCAAGGAGTCGTGCAGGCGCCTAAAAGCACAGCTTGAAATTCTGGCAGTAACACTGAACACAAGACAAAAACCAGCCTCCACCACTCTATCCCTTCCCCTAAAAGGCTGCTGGTTTTAGGCAAAGGCTCCCTGGGACTTCAGTTTCGAGAGGCTGTGCCCTGCTCCGACCTCAGAACCACACATACACACTGCTCTGCCCGTCGCTGGTTTCCATCTGTGTCTAACACCACTTATACAATCATCATACCTTCAATTAGGAGTTACTCAGGCAGAATTGGAAGCTTATGGAGGCAGCTGAAATTGCAGAGACTTTCAAGATGGATCGAATATATCATATTTTGAGTTGTGTGAGATCACGACCCCACCTTGACCTCCTTCAAACTGTACTTTATAATCTCCATTTACTTTGTGATATTTTTTGTGGAGAAGAGTTAGTGTGGGTGAAAAGAATCACTGCAATTCTCTGTAGCTTAATGAATCATCACACAGTAGGCCAGAGGTGTTTGGAGGGCAAGGCATCCTATAATACAAAGTGATTGGCTTCACAGTATTTAATAATGACAGATTACTCCTTGGCTCAGGGTTTCTGGGTCTGGCCACACTGCACCCAGCGTATGACTCAAGGTGGGCAAGAGAGCTGTATATCACTCTGTTTGGCAAATCTGTGTAAACTTACGAATTTCATTAATCTTTTTGAACTCTACCTTTGACTCAACCTTTGAAGGTATTAAAGTTTTCGCTTTTATGTCAGAAGACAAAGCACTTCTGAGAGAGCACAGAAAGACAGCTACTGAATCACTTGCTGTCATGATGAAGTGTTTAATACATGACCCAGCCTGCCATTGCTTGGTCACTGCAGTATGTCCTGATCACACCCAATATAAGACCACCACTGGTTCAGCTAGTTCTTGCTGCAGTTTTTATCCGTATTCTCTTCACAACTTTATCTTCTCTTTACCAAGTCATTTCACAATAATGTGCAAACAAGCCAGGTGACCAGGAAAAAGGTAACGCATTTATGAAGCACTAAAAGAATGAACTTACCTGTTGTGTGAACCTCAGCTTCTTCAGAAATTAATCAAATAGGAACAAAGGAGAAACTTTAGGCTTCTTTGAAGTCATTTGAACACAACAACCTCCTGGACTGTCCAGCTTACACCTGACTGCACTGCCACAGCCATTGCTCAAAGAATGGGGCCAAGCCCGTCACTGAATCAACAGGATTCCTTTGGTTTGATTTTGCTCTGGCTTCACCAATAAGACAACAATGGATAATTTTTTGTTGTATGCTCTGGTGCCAAACAACATAAATGTATAAAAAGACTTAATTTCTCCTAACTATAAAAGGAAATCAGCATTTCTCAGCACTCCTGCCTTGCCCTGAGCTAGAGAGAAGGAGGATCTAAGCCTGCATATTTGTACTGCTGTTATGCCTGAGGGCCTCAGTTACAGTCACGAACTCAAGGGGGGTCGAGCACTGTATGAACATGTACCAAAAAGATAATCCTTATCTTTGGAGCAGCTACAGCAACAATATAAATAAACAGGGAAATACAGACAAAAGGAGAACAAACTACAAACCTTCAGGTCCTACTTTAAGAAATGTAGATAATTTACCTTTATACAGCCCTGGGTTTTGTCCAGATTTTTTTGAATGACCTATGGAGGCAAAATGTCCACAGCCCTCAGCCATATCTTCTGCTGTGTCTGCTTCTAGGTCTTGACACAAAGCATCATCTAAATAATCATCTTCATCGTCCACTATATCACCTGAATTAAAATATTAGATAACAAAGACTTAGTAAGCAAATGCATTCTCTGTCTCTCTCTACTCCCAATGAATTTAATATATGGGTTGGGCAACCCATGTGTTTCATTACAGTTTGTTTCTACACAGACAACTGTACCATACACTGGATTTGCTAACATCTATTATAACATTAAATGGACAGGATGATCTAAGCAGCACTCCTCTCTCCAGGCACAGTGCCGGGTCATGGCTTTAGTTACACTCCTCTTTTTAAGAAGTGTGGTTTCATTAGAAATGAAGATACCACTGACACTCATACTGCACCTTCTCTGTGCAACCAAAGTCAGCAAAGCAATTTCTCACAATTTAGCTTAGAAACCTGGTGCTCACCTTCCGAGTCATAGTCCAAACTTGAGAAGTCAAAATTTTCTTCCAGAAGACAGGAGTTTGCCGTGGGAGACATGGGGACAATGCTGTCCCGTTTACGAGCAATTTCCTCCTGAAGGCCCTTTAGCCAGTCCTTGGTCTTGGGCCGGATCTTCACTGTTCTGCCTCTGACCTAACACAAAGACAGACTTGTTTCCCCTTTGCCAAGCAACTTCACGAAATGAGAGCACCTGGACAGAATAAGCAAGTGCTGCCAGTCTATTGTACAACTGCTTCAGCAACTGATATAACTAAAGCTTCATTTCAGAATCTAAATGAAGAGGAAGCACTCCTCCTACCCCCATAACCAAGTTTTCAGACTGTAACAATATTCTTCAAAGACACTTAGCTTCACAGCTCAAAAGCACTGCATTTGGGAAATACTTGAGAAATAGATGAAACATGGTGTGCGAGGGTTCCATTTTTGAGTCAGTAGCTTTAAAACACACCAGAGCGTGCTACCTGCTACGATCTATAAGGAGACTCTCTGCTCAGAAAATCCCAAATATGATGGTTGATGTATATGGAAAGTATATTATTAAACAGATTAAGACAACAGCTGCTTATATGTGTTGCTCCATGACATTTGGGGTGAGATGTATCAAGCCAGCAGCTTTGGCAGCAAAATTAGTTTGGAAAGTTCACGACCCAGGTTCCCAGCACCTTCACACATTGTGTTTCACTCTGCGCGATAAATTACATCAATGAAATGAGGCAAATTAAAACATAAAACTCCAAATATGAAAGAAGAATGAGAGCTAAGTCCATTACTTTAGTGTTAAGTTTACAGTGCAGCCCCACAAACAATTTTGTGAGCATAAATGAGGGGGTTGATGAATTGTAGAGTACGTGTGTGGGAAGGAAGAGCAGGGGATGGGAAGGTAAACGCCTACTGCTAATGCTGAGTTTGCCATGGAGGCCAGTGAATCATGTTGTTCCAGTTTGGCAGAAGGAGTTTATTTGATACGCTTAAGAGAAACAAAAAATCTCCAAACCACAATCTTGAGGATGCTTTGGCAACAGCATAAAGTCACACGTAATCTCAGGAGAGCTGCTTCAAGTGCCAGAACAATAACTGAGTCCATGTATTCTGGCATGGTATCAGAGGCCAGACCCTAAGCGCTGCTTAGGAGCTCCAAGAAGTCACCTCCTGCCCTCCAGAAACTGAAATACTGCATTAAAAGCCTCAGCAGCTGTGAAAAGCTAAGGACTGCAAGCACTAAATTTCTTTAAAATAATGCTACTTGATTTAGCTAGAAACATAACTATCTCATTCTAAGGAACCACTTTTGAGAAAATTGTTATGGAAGTATTGTTATAGGTCTGAAAGAGTCTTACTTTGACACCATCTATATCCATAACACGAAGAGCTGACTTGCTATCTGCAAATGTCACCAGCATTTGACCTCCACTGATCCTAGTAAAAAAAAAACAAAGGAGAGAAATCAGTGCATTTTACTTTGCCGTTGAATAAAAAGCCTCAAAAGCAAGCACGATAGTTTTGTACAGCTATGTATTTGGGATTTAGTGGTGTTTTCCTCACAGCTCTATTTTTGGGGAGGAGGAAGTGATCTATGAATCCTAGTTGGCCTCTTCCTCTCCCTCATTCTCCCATGTGACCCCAGCACCCTGCCCTTTACTGCGTCACCCCTGAAGCAGTAGTACAAACGTCACAGCGGCTGTTGATGGGATACCAAGTCTGATATCCACGCTCCCTCTGTACTAACTTCCATGGCTCTGCATATCCCTCACCTCGGAGGACATGTGATGTTCCCAAAGCCTAGTATACCATCAAGCTGTAAAGCATTAAAAACAAAACAAAAAAACCCCACCAAACCACATTTTGTTCTTGCTCCTTTTCTTCACAAGCAAGGTGGTGCTGCTGTTCCTGCAGGACTGCTTTCAAACCCTCAACTTATATTTGATACTTCATAAAACCACACAACAACAGGCCATCAGTTTTCTCCATTAATAAATGGATCAAATAGAACATAAACAAGTTTCTGGTCTTGTTTCCCAGGTCAACTGTCAAGTCTTGGCCAGTTTTGCCAAGGACCCGCCAGCAGAAGCAATGCACAGTAATGAGGCCTGAATCTAAAGATGATGATTCATTCAAGCCTCTGCTTTATGGTGCTGTACTGAACAAAATTCTCCTCCACTCAGCCAAGAGAGCTGTTAGACTATTTCTTTAACAGGTTGATGAGAGGTAAAAGATATTCAAAACACTTGTATTCAATTTCTAATGAAGAATTCAACATGCGGTAAAAGAATTCAGCATACTACTTTCTAATACAAAATCAATTCTGTCAGGACAAAAAGGGAATTTCTGGCCTGTGTTTTTGAATAGATGACATGCCATTTCAGATCCCAAACTTACCTGACCAGAACAACAGTGCCATAATCCTCAAAGATTTGCATAAGCTCCGTACGCAAGTCCTCAGGAAAATCATTTTTCTCTTCAGGCATTGGTGATAGCAGGTTTACCACTACTGTGGCATCCAGTGGTCCCTGGAAAGATGACACTTCCTGGAAAACACTCTCACGGGCAGCTTGATTAACTTCCTGAACTTCAACTTCTACAATAGCTAACACTGGCCTGCATGAAACAAAGGAGAAATGCTTATTTAAAATTAAGATCAACATCGCCCAACAGGAAGATCAACATCACCCAACAGGAAATGCTTATATAAAATTAAAATCAATGTCAAGCAGTAGGAGAGATAATTTAGTTGTGCGAAGGACAGCATACTGTTTAAACTCTATACATCTATGATTGCTTCCACGATGTCAAATCTCACTGCAAATATTTATTTAAGCCTGCTATACCTTAGAAGGAAGTGATTATTATGTTCTACACAGAAAGAGAAGTGGAACAAATTACTTAAGGTCTCACTGCAAAAAAGCACTATGGCTGGCAATACAACCCAGAATTTCAGAGTCTGGGGGATTGTTTCATTTTTCCTGCAGTGGAAGATCATGCCTTGAGCACTGTTAATTAGCACTTCTGTCAAACCTGCAGTCTAAAAAGACCAGGATACTTCCCTCATTATCAAACAGCTGTCTCCCAAAACATATATAGATCAGCAAGGCAATATACTATTTTCTGTCAGACAAGGCCACATAAAGATGTCTTCTTCCAAAAACTAAGGACAAGGTACCCTAAGTGTATAACGTGGTTATGTAGCAAACATATGTCAGTCCATCACATTATAAGCAGCCAACACCGCAAGCTTGCTTCTTCAGCCATTTCTTACAAATTACCTCTCTGTGTTAGATCTAAATAAAATTGAGAAAGCTGTCTGAAAGAGTAAAGCTTGTCTCATCTCAGTGGATGCAATCCACATTCTCAGACTTCCACCTGCACGTACACACAGAGCAGTAACCGGGATGGCTGCTCTTCTAACTATGTCAAAATTGCTGCCTCCTACTTGCAGTAGAGCAGGCTCTGGAATACACATTACCAGAACATATGAAAGCAACAGCAGAGCTAGAAAGGAATAGTAAAGGGCAAAAAAATGTATAGGAAATGTTAACTATTTCTATAAGCACTATGAATCATAATGCATTTCCATATGTCACAAAGATACAGCTAAGCCCTTTTTCCAGCACAAACCTTGGGAAAGCAAACCTGCTGACTGTAATTAAAAAGCAGGTTTTGCAGTCAAGTTTGCTGAAATAGAAAACCAATGTACAACAGCCATGTTTCACAGATTGCATCCTCAGGGTTCTATATAATGAGTGCAGCAGTTCCACTGTGCTTTGTGGAACACAACAATGTCAAAGCCTTGACGCAGAGAAATTGATTGCAAGAGGCATGTTCCTCCATTGCTGGAGGAATACAGAACAGTCCTCGCAGGCAAGAGTGCCATGAGAAGCACAGAGCCAGCTACTGTGAGTCACTGAACGCTGCTATGAGAAGCAATATTGTAGCGTTTCCATAGGGCAGGCATGGGGTGAGACAAAGATTACGCGGAATGCAAGTGAGCTTTCAAGCTGTATTTATTACAGCATTTGTTTCAGAGAAGTGAAGCGGCGACAAGTTTAACAAAGAAAGGTCATTCATATCCCTAGAGAGAAGTTAGTGATACGGACCAACCAGACACACTGGCCTTTGTTTTTTCCTCTTCATCCCATCTCCATTTCTAAGGGAAGCCCAGAAGCCCAACACTTCACCACACTGAAGAGGTCACACCTGGCCCTACATACATGGCTTACAGCTCTTCAGTCCACATGGTCCCAACCTCCTCTTCTCCCACAGCAAGCTGAGTGAGAGTCCATCAGAGCAGCTTGTTTTGGTATGAGAGCTTTCCAAAACCAAGCAACAGAAAGCCCGCAGTTTTCTATCCCTGTTGCTGCAATTTATCGAACCCTTGCTGAGATCGCAATGCAGAGAAAACAATACAGGACCATAGATACTTGCCACCCTGGTATAAAACCCACTATGAGGGGAAAAAAAACCCCACCAAACAGATACTGAACACAGAATAAGGGTGTAATTCCTGTTACAATCAGACTCAGTCCCTCACTCTGAAGGTGTAACCTAGCAGCCCTTTCTCTGATTATTTGCTTAAGACTTTACCTGTGGTCAGATGCTTGCAGTTCCGCTCTCCCATAGTACATCAAGGCTCCGGGGGTCCAGGTGTGCCTCACTTTAGTTTCAGCATTCAGATCGCTGTCTAGAAGATTGATCTCTCCAGCTATGAAGCACAAAACATGATTTAAAACTCACTCAAAGCTAGTTTTACTAACAGTTAAAAGCTATTTTATTAGGGTGCACTTCATAGACCCTAGTAGTGGGAGGTGGGGGTCTTTTTGTTCTTGTATAAACCATTCAAAGAAGAGCTTATATCCTTAAAGATTTACAAGTTAGGGAATAGGAAAAAAATACAGAAAGGACAGGGAATACCACAGAGACAGTTGATCACTAGAATAAGACACCTGCAAAATGGTTAACCTGAATGTCACTCAGTTAATTACCTGTACAATCTGGGTTGACAGAGTCATATTAGTATTTTTCCTCCTGGCCCATTACTGAACATAGAAACCGACGCTGTACTGGCAAAATACACTGCAAATCTGAATAATACACAGGGACTGGAGAAATAATACACAAGAGATGGGAGAAAGCAAACCAATGCAAATCCAACCTCCAAACACTTCCTTTGCAATGCATCAAGGTGACAGAAAGTGCTTGAGACATTATGCTAGAGTGAGGTATTATATTGCTGTCAGTAACAGGAAAATTTTTAGGTCAGTGTTTGGGCTAATGAATAACTCTCTTTTTTGTGGAGTTGAAAATGAATTAATAAGGAATATGGCATTTCTGCCTAATCACTTGCACTGGGGCTACACTTCTCAGAAGACAAACAGTCCTCTGTCCTACAGCTGCAACAAGAAGCAAGGCAAAAGAATTAGAAAGAAAAGGCAGAATAGCCTTGCCACCAGCAATAAAGGAGAGAAACTCTGGCAACGAACTAATTAGAAAAGCTTTGCAGGGCTGGGAAGGTGGGTGAACAGAGAAGAGCTCAGTTATATACCCACGTGAGCTAGCTGTGGGAGGCCTACAAGCTCTAAAGAGAGGAACCTGCCTTGGCTCTTGCAGACCAGCTAGATAGGTCCTACGTGCTGTGTGCTCCATCATCTAAAGTCCTTGCCATGCAAAATAAGGAATATGCATGGAAAATGCTAAACCGTTTTCCTTCTCCTAAAATAAAAACAGCTAGCACAAGAGGGCTCTTTTAACCTCCTTATAATGTCTCATACAGTTTTTCTTTCCCAGATTACATATCTCTATCAATGGCCTAAGCTCCTAATTTTACTTTATTTTTCATTCCTTAAGTAAGCGTGAATATATTTTCATTAATATGTACTCTCTGATTGACCTAGCTTTGCTTTGTAGTTTTTACACTTAGTGTACTCATGGTATGACGTGGATTCCAAGCAGTTCCCAGGCAGGCATGTGAAAAATCACATCTGCAAGCACAAACCAAATTACTTCTCCAGTGATGACATTTTTAATATGAATTTGTTTGGATTTTATAAACATTGGGAAATAGATGTGCTTGCAGACACAGAATGGTTATGAAAACCATCCCTGGATACACAAAGAAATACTTTTTATTTTGTTATTGCAACTTTTGAATAAAAAGTGAAAGCAGCCCTTCTGTTGTGGTGGCCTCTTATGATCTCAAAGTACTTTATAAGCACTAATTAATGAAATCTCCCCCAACTGCAGACACTAACAGAAACATTTCAAAGCAGAAGAAATTACAGAAAAGTGCTTATACATAGACTGAGGACAACAGTTAAAACAATCTAGCTGTTACAACACGGGAACTTTATGTGGACTAATGATTCTATTGAAAAACAACAGAATCATTTCTAGATTGCTACAGCCAGATTATTTTCAGTTCCTCAGCGAGCTCCCAGCACCCTTTCACAGTCTGTAGCATGAAGCCTTTCCTCCCATGCTCAAGAAGAAAGGGGTCTCTATCTCTGCAAGTTATTCCAGTGAAGCCAAAAGAACATCTGCTTGAGTAAAGCCACTGCAATTTGACTAAGCCTACAGGACACTTCTAAAGACAGCTCTCAGCCCAGAACTCACTAACTCCCTTCCTCACCATTCACTAGATTAAATCCCCTTATGCGGGTTCTGGATGAAATCTAAAACAACTTTCAGATACAGGAGGAGGAAAGACTCTACGCACCTGTTTTTTCAAAAGGCAGTTTCTTTCTCCACCAAAGCACTCTGTCAGTCCAAGCTGGGGTTCTGCACTTATCACTTGTATCATAAGCCTCTGAGCCAACATCATATTTATATGTTGGTCCAAAATTAATAGTCCCTTCATGGAAGTCTTTAAAAATCTATGAAAAGAAATACCATGCCTTTGATTAAGCTACAGATGAGGTAGGTGCCATTGTGATGTATCAACTTTCTTGCAAACAAACAACATCCTGATTTTTAAACAAGTTACTGCATTCATGTACTACAAACAAGGCTCTGAAATTGCAACTTTTTCACTCTCTCAAGGAATTAGACCAAGAAAATGAGACACACTGCCTTACTTTTCCACTGGATTTTTGCTGTTGTAGTTGATCAAATTCCAAAAGTGTCTTCCAATCTTGACGTTTGAGAAAATAAAAGACTTCTTCATATGTTAGATCAATGCGATAGTTAAAATCACCACACCAGAAGACATAGTCATGTGAGAACACGCTCCGCCCCTGGTTAGAGGTACAGAATACTGTTAATGTTAAATCACATTCATGAAAACACCTCTTAAATGCACTGAAATGTACAGCTCAGTCTCTCTGAATTATTAAATACCGGACCTACTTGTCACATTCTATTTGTTAAAATCCATCTTCTGCTAAAATAGAATGGTTCCTTCACTGTCTTTTGCATCCTGCTGAGCTGAATTTTGTAAACAAGAGTGTCAGACTCTGAGTTCTGTTTCTTGAAGGTATGTCTAAGCTGGGACCCCAGCTTTGTATTCACCATTTGGCTATCACGGATATTAAAAAATTATGTTTGTTTCCCTAACACATTTCACACACATATATTTACATATTCTAAATATAACATAAAATGTGCTTCTGGTACCAAGGCACATTCAGCAACAAAGGTCCTGAGTAAGAATGAGCTCCAAATTTGATCTTGTGTGCACATCATAGGTTTGTAAATGTATTGAAATAAAACGTCAATGAAAATTCACTCCAATTCTAAGTTTAACATCCTATCCTCTAATCAGTCTTTTTTTTTTTTTTTTTTTTTTTCAGTTAAGCTATAAATCTCTAAAACCCAGAGATTGGGAAAGGAAATGTTCCAGAGCTGTGGCTGTCACAGCACTAGAGGGCACTCTTTATATGCATTATAGACACAAGGTACATTTTATTGTAAACGTAAAGGACATAAAATAGTTAATGAGGTATTAGAAGGAAAAACTACCATAAGCACAACTTTATGGCCATTTGGAATAGCCATTCTATGCAGGACATTCAGACTGTCAGTATTAGTTGTTCTATAAAACAACTGATTGATATGCTGCATGTGCCAAGCCTCTAAACCTTGCAAACAACAGGGAGTTAAAATGTTATGTTTTGCAAACTAAATGTCATTTTCTGCTGACTAACCAGAATACACAAACTGGTCCGTTCCCTCCCTGGTTTAGGACCCCTCCAGAGAGGTCTGAGAAAGAAAGCATTGTGGAAATTAAAGGAACCAACACTGAGGGAAGCAAAGAAGCGCTGCTATCAAATCCCATGGGTTATCTGCTGGCCTGAGGAGACAAGTGTGAAATAAAACACTAGGGTGATTGATTTGACACCATTTAGGGGAAAAGTTATTCACGCAGACCAATAGTGCCTACTTGCCACACTCTGAGAAAAGCCAGCAGTTCCTTGACAGTGACACATTCATGAGGACACAATGAAGGGAATAGAAAGTACCATATCAGTGACCAAGAACAGATATATCGTACCCGAGCAGGAGCAGCTAAAGCACTGATGTACTGAGTAGCACGGATGGTCTTTTAGGAACCCCTACTAACTAGTGCCAACAAGAGCTATCGATATCATGCTCTCCAGCTGTAACACAAAGTCACCTAGATCTTATTCATGAGGCTTTGCAAATTTGTCAGTTAAGTTGCACCATTCTGAAAGATCAACTTGCAAACTGTTCAGAGGTGAGGACTTTTCAAGCACTGCAGCAACTCTGTTTTTTGAAAGGCATAGGACTTTTGTAAAGCAAGCGCTATACTGGTGGTATCTGGTCTTCTGTGAAACACGCTTCCTTTTTTTTTTTTTTAATGTTTTCTTTACTATTTTCTTTTATGCCCATTCTCCATGGCACTGAGATGACTTCTTTGATGACCTGTCATCAAAGACAGCCTGAGCCCAGCTTTCATAATGTAAAGATATAGCCTTTATGTCCTATGTCTTTAGCATATATACACCTACACTTACCATTGGGAAGCTGAGTTTCTGTGTGATTTCTTTATAATCTTCATTCCTCTCTTTCACCTGAGTCTGCCCAGCAGTTAAGTGACTGCAGATAAAGCAGAAACTGGTACTATAGAACTGAAAACGAATGCTCACTGCCCCTTTATTTCCAGCTTTTCCTCCCATTCCTGTCTTCACGGTGTCTATTGCTACATCCCTGTATTTTAAAAAAAAAAAAAAAGGAAAGAGAAGAGAAGAGAGTAAAAGGCTGCACGGACAAACATTCAATTAACTTTGACTGCAACATAAAGGAAAAACCAGTTTACAATGCCATGTCTTCTCCCATCCAGAAAGCTTCCTGCTTTTAGGCACCATCTTTTATGCTGTGAAATCTCTTGATGATGCCCATGTACTTATGTTTCAAAACAAGTATAATACAATAGTATAGAAATAAAACTATTTGAAAGTATTTTCCTCGCCTTCTTGTCTTGCTGTATTGTTTGGAAGGGACATTATTTCTGAAATACTGGGAATTTCTATAGAATATATTTTTCAAGTTTACCTCTACCATGATTTTTGAAATAGTGACAATAACTAATTTTACTATTACGTTTCCTTTTACTTTTGAACATATGGGAATTTGCTTTTCAGACAGTGAATTTAATTAGTGTTACTATGTGTTGAAACCCAGCTTCACAGTTGATGCCAGATTTTTCAGTCAATTAAAGAGCAACAGATCATAACCTATAATTTGTTAAATTAGATGCAATAAAATCAGTGGATACTGGATACAACTATTTATACCTAATTCCTAAAATGAGTTCTGTACTGATGACAAATTGCTTAGGGCCTCCATGTTGTTAATTACATAGTATTTCAATGTCACAATTAGCATGCACTTTACTACAGAAAGATGGCTTGGCCAAACAGATCACCTGCTCGCAGGGTAATTTCTCCCAGAAAGCCAGTCTACTCTGAGAATAAAGCATGCCTGTCTGATCAGATAAGTAAATGATGAGATCATTGTTGTAACCAACCCCAGCACCATGCATGTCCTTCCCAGTGAGAAAATTTTACTTTCCAGACAGAAGTCAAGCAGATCTGGACTAGAATATTACTGGTTTTAAGCAAGGGGCAGGCAGAAAACCACTAAGTCTTATTTGAGTTATTGTCAGGCATTCACAATCTGAATAATGCAAGATGTTACAGGCTCTCTTTCTCCCCCGCTTCATTTTCTTCTCTCTTCCCCCACTCCTCATCTTTTCTATCATCTGGCTGGTTTAGGCCCAGCCGGTAGCTGGGTGCCACGCACCACTCACTCACACCTCCCCTGGCGGGCTGGGGAGGAGAACGGAAAAACAACGGCAAAGCCTCGAGGGTTGGGATAAGGGCAGTTTACTGGGACGGCAAGGGAGAGGGAAACAATCAACAACAGTACTGATAACAGATCATCGCAATGGGTGACAACAGAGAACAATTTACCGATCCGGACCGGACACTCAGACTCAGACCGTCCAGGAGCCACGCCAAACCTGCCCCTGCCCGACTAGCCCGCTTTTATGGTGAGCATGACGGCACATGGTATGGAATAGCCCCCGGCCAGCTTGGCTCACCTGTCCTGGCTCCTTGTGAAATTAACTCTGTCCTTGCCAGAACCAGGACTTTCTCCCTCTTTATTTTCCTCTCTTTTCCTGACTGCAGAAAACCACCAGAAGACATGCTCAGGGAGGCAAAAGAGGACCATCAATGTTTTCTATGAAAAGATGGGGTTTAAGCGCTCCAAAAGAAGCACATGTTAGTCTTTTCACTCTAAGGAGTTCTCTCTTCCTGCTGCCTGCCTATCCAGCTACTGACTGATATTTATCTGATTTGCATTCATGGCAAAGGTTATGTTGAGATAACCCACTGTACATTCAATTGCTTGTATTTCATCAATCCTTTCACTGCTGTATAAGCTTCAGCTATTCTCTCATTTCATTTTGCCATTCTCTAACTTCTGTCCTAATCTCTTTAATCTCTGTAAGCACAGAAGCCTTTTTTTTGCACTTCTCATCACTTCTGTTTTCCTTTCTAGACATGGGAAAAACTACATGAGCATACAGGTTAGGTTTGATTACTGTCACATAACAGGTAGCAGCACATTAGCATTAAATGATGAAACTTGGTTGCTAAAACCAAACCCTTCCCTTTTCTCTTGAGTTTCAAAGGGCTACATCCAATTCCTAGCAGTTTGACAGCAGCAACAGAGCCACTGTGCTGTTCTGCTTCTGATTTCCATTTAGACCATGCACTTCCTACTGGATTACTCAAATTTCTTGTAAACCAGGCGAAAAGTCAAAAACTGTCAGAAACACTTTTCCTCTGGACTGCTTCGTACCAGCAAAAATATGCATTTTTTTCAAACCATGTTGAAGAACAATTACTGGGAAGGCAGCAGTGCAAGACCATCAGGGTTATCTGGACTGCGTTACTCTGACCAGCCTATGGCACTTGATGTTGCACAAGCTCTGCATTGATCTTCTCAGTAGATATGAGATCAGAGGGAAGAAAGAGGCAGCTTTTGATATTTTAATCACAAAATTCAGTGGCCAATCAGTGCCCCTAACATGGAGAAGAGGACACTGTTTGAATCACTCTAGACTTTAAGGTCAGACAGATGCCCAAAGATAGTTTCGGCTAATTCATTTCCTACCATTTATACTTAGCCTACATAATTCTTGCCCAGGGCAAAGGCATTTTAATGCAGATATCCTTGTGGCTTGATAATCTTCTAGGAGCAAGAGGAGTTTGGTCAGTCTCCAGGGACATCAGTGCTAGTAAGCTGAGGACACACAGCTCTGCACCCTCCTGAGCAAGCACATAGTTCTGGTTCTTGTGACATCTGGGAGAGACAAACACTTAACGGGCCCTTATAGCTCTCAATCCTGTAAAATGTCAGGGGGCAAAATTAGGTCTCTTTTTTCCATCCCCCTTTCCACCTTTTCCACTATTCTTTTCAGGTCTCGAACCAGCCCTGTTTCCATATGGAAACACTAAGGAGAGGGTTAGAAAGTAAAACGTACCCTTCAGGCAGAGGCAGGCACTTGCCTTCACTTGGTGCTCTAAATACTCTTGGACTTGCTAGCTCAGGTCATTCCTTTTCCAGAAAGACAGCACCTGAACAAGGTGCTATACCCTGACTGCTCACCTGAAGCACGCCCAGCTTCTCAGCTGAAATGGGGGAAGATATTTGGGCTGCCTGGCCTTCGCACTACTCAAGAGGATGGACTCCAGACTACTGCTGCCTGGAAACACGTGTCTCTCCCACACTGAGCAGAGACCAGAATCCAGTTTTGCATGATTCCCACCAAGCTGAAAAATCACTCCCACCCTCTCTGGCCACACTCCAACAGCAGATGTTACCAAAGACACAGGTTGGGGGTTTTGGTTTGGGGTTTTTTTGGTTGCTTCTTTTTTTTTACCTGATGAAGGGGACGTGATATGGTCGTACAAAGATGAAAAGACAAACACCAACAAGCTGTGCTGATGTCAGCTGAATGTAGCGATGAGTCCTGGAAATAGCTTTTTGAAGCTGCTCTCCCCACATTTTTCTATTTGTTGTACTGGAACAAACATAAAATCATTTAATGGAATCAAAACAAACCACATACAGTCAATAAAATGAGCAGATTAACTGTGCCTTAGGTTTACAGACATCCCATTAGGCTGTAGAACTGGAAATGCTGTAGGATGCATGGCAGAGAAAGGTAATAGCTCCTTGTGAGCCAGCCCAGAGTTAGCAGGGTCAGTGAGCCCAGGCACACCACACAAATACAGTTATCCTGCTTCTGGACATGAGAGGGATTTTGTCTACTATGCTTAAAAAGATCCATCCTCACATGACTTTTGATACCTCCACTCACTGGGGATAACTGGAAACTGACTGTAGTAACCATAATCATAAAACCAAAAATCCATGTTAATCTCACAACTGGTAAAATTTCTTGTGCTCACAGTGAAGAGATCTTCTCCGGATCATCTCTGGCTGGGAGATGACTGGCTACCCATAGCTGTTGGCTGTTCTTAGCTTGAAAGTTTGTGGGTGGGTGCATATACCTCTGCTTCTGCAGACCTAGCTTTTTCTTATCTTCAAAGTCAGCTGATACATGCAGATACACCACCAGCCCAGCAGCCATGCTAAGCACTGCTGTAACTTGTCATTCTCAGAACAGACAACTAACTGGTCAGCCTCGTGAATCAGCATTGGACACATTATTATTCAGATTCAAAAGGACAAGTATACACAACAATCTACCGTATACGCTGATGTGCCAAGGTCCGGCTCTGCCTTTAACTCCTCCTCTAGCCACGATTTTCACAAATACAATTAGCCACAGAGACATTTCGTTCATTTTAGAATTCCCACGTGAATGCCAATTATGTTTGTAGTCACTGAGCACATTTTTCCAACATCAGACAGGGGTTTAAGGACAAGCATTAAATCAATGTCAACCATCAGAATTCTTCTATGCCAACATAAAACCTTAAGAGACTTACAAAACACGGTGTATTCTACTGTACAGAAGTTCACAGAGAAATAGCACTTTCAATACCAACCCAGTGCCATTTGTTCATGGCAAACCTATTTCCAGCTATGATTACAAGCAACAGACTTGGAAGAAAATCTTCTACGCATCTGACCATAAAAGAGAACAACTCTGGAGGCTTTCATTTGGCTGGTTCCTTTGGGGGAGAGGGTGCTCATTTTGGGTTGGTTTTTTTGTTTGTTTTGAGTTGTTGGTTGGGGTTTTTTATGGTATTTTGGTGGGGTTTTTTAACCTACCTGGCATTCACAATATTCCCTGCACTTAATTCAACCATCTCTTCAAATCCCACTGCAAATATGTCAGGAGGGCAGTTATCATCATCTGTTGGCAAGACAGAAAAGTCATACAAGAGTTACTATTTTGTTGTTTCTTGTAATGACTACTTTTCTTATTTCTGTCAGAGATCATTCCTGTAGTTCTATTTTGTGTATCCCCTGCCAAGCTATACATATTCATAGTTCCTTTAATCTAATCTCACAAAACAACCCCTGCAGTTCCTCTGAAATTTTTTCCTGCTTTTCTCCCACCAGTTGGTCTCCATCTCTCTTGCAGGAAGCAGTTCAGAACAGAGCATTATATTGTAGCAATGTTAAGATGAGAAAATATTCAATGTTCTCTCTCCCTCACCCCACTCATCACTAAAGCCACAACATCTCACTACCCACCATCTTTCACCCACTTGTCATTTTACCCCACATGCTTTTCCTTTTCTTTTTTGACACTGATTCCTGTGTAACTGAACTTACTGTCCACACACCAGTATGTCACTTCCATCTCAATACCTTTAGTAGATTTATCTACTAGTTTAATGAAACCTTCAAGTTTCTTCTTATCTTCTTTCTTCCCAGTCCTTCTTAGATCACCCACACTTAAGGTTAGGTTAGGTCACTCTAGAGCACAGTGAACATCCCTTCCCTGACCCAGGCCTGTGGATATTACCCTAGTAAAACACCAAAGATCAAATGCTCTCATATAATAGTGTGAAGCATATCTGTTGACCCATCAGGTCTGTCCATTGCCTAAAGGGATCTTCCTTTTTTTTTTTTAAAAACAAAACAAAACAAAACAAAACTGGCCAAGGTAACAGTAACATAATTCAACATGAAGACATAAATAGTAGACAACCACAGGAACCTAAATCAGATCTGCCTCAGAAAATAAGAACAGAAAGAAAAGTAAAATATGCAGCAACTGTCTGTAGACACAAAGGTGAAACTAGCATATGACAGCTAGCCTCCTTTTCTAGCTTAACACGACACACACTGTCACGTGTGTATTTTCCATTAATAATTTTGGACATTTGTCTTTGAATGCGTGCCCATTTTTGTAAGCACTGCACTGACATTACCATGAACACAGACATTTGCATGGTCATACCCTAGCTCTGCACGTAATTCAGCTCTCTTCCAGAAGCTGCTAGACCTATCATGTTATGGTTGCCTGTACCATGTAGTCCTGCTCCTCCAGTTCTCTCAGGGGAAGGCCTGGCAAGGCTAGCACATGACAGGCCCTCAACAAATTTTAATATCATGCCCATGGTCATGTGTTAGCACATCTAAACTGTTCCTGAAACAGACTGGACTAATCATTTACGTAAGCTGCTCAGAGTACAGTGGTCTGCACCTAATCACGTATCCATGCACTCAAGCACTAAGGGTTCAAACAAGACACCTTTTATAAACAGCCAAGGATTTGAGGAATGAATTGCTGAGCTTCAAGGTTAGGCACAGGACTATCCCTGTGATGCCTGCAGGAAGCTAAATGTTCTACTGTAACAATGAAAGCACAGATTTTGCCATAGTTTTGCAACCACTCAGTTTTTAAATGACAGAACATTCACTTTTCATTTTCCTCAATAAAATCTGTAGATCAATTACAATACCTGACCTTGTTCTGTAAATAGAACAAGAAATTCAGCAGCCAATTTAAGGAAGCCACAAGCACAAGAGCTTTCTATACTGCTAAAAAAAAGAAAATTGCCTTCAACAAAATAAATCTCTTTTGTCTGAAGGCTTTGATAGTAACATTTCCAGACAATCTCAGAGTCCAGATAGTACAGATATGTTTAGCTCCAGATAAAGGCCAAGGAGACATTCTGAGGGTACCTAAGCATGTAGCTCCTGCTCACAATGAAGAGCAAAGTACAGAGATACAGAAGAAGAAAATGAAATATGGGATGCAGAATAGGCAGATACAGCCCATGATGGCATGAAAGAGACCTCTGAATTCTGACCTGCTGAAGGTTCAAAGCAGTCATGTGGTTTAGACTCAGGAGTTGCTCTGACTATCAGGAGCCCTTCACACACCATTCCACTGCTGCAGGGACACAGCACAAGTCTACATGGAGCTGAATACACCCCTAAGCACTGACAGAAAATGCCCTCCAAGATACACTGCCTTTGAAAAGAACAGCTGGTCAAATCTTGCATCCCAACTCACTGTCTCTAGAGATGCCAGCAAATATTGCATACACATTTTGATTGTGAAGTCTTACCCTGAAATTCAGAAACTCCAGAGAGCTTGGGAGAATCCAGCAGCCAGTCTGTCAGCTCACTGGTACCAAGGATGTTGCTTCGAAACTGCTTCCCCCCATTCACATTCCAGGTCCCCGTGGCAACACGAACACGCTTAAAGCTTGTGAATTCAAACTGACGCTCTGACATGGCCTTCAAAATACTTGGAGTTACTGACAGAAGAGGGGAGAGAGAAAGAAGGTGCGTAAGAAAAGAATGTGCTGTAAAAGAACAGAAAGCATACAGACAGCGGTGACACAGTCACTGTGAAATAATGTCATTACCCCAGCAGCAGCAACACAAAAGCTAAGGAATAACTCCAATGGCAATAACTACAAGATAACTGGGGCTGGCATCAGCAACATCTCTTTCAGAAACCAGGAACCCTTTGAAAGCTTATGAAGGGCTGGTCACTCACTTGCAGCATACATTTTCCCGCACTTCTTCAAGTAATAAGCAAACAAATTCTTTTTTTCCCCTTTAATCTTTTCAGTTTAGCCTACAGCAATCCAGCATGTCACAAGTTATGACTTAAATTGAAGCCCTAAGAAATTTAGGGTGTGGAGGGAAAGGTGGAGAGCAGCAGACACGTATCTCACATCAGTCCAAATCTAGCGCTGTAGTGGCTCTCTAGCCTGGTCAGAACTCCTCACAGGAAACTGCTATATTCACTTACTTTTGCTAAGTATAGAAAATTAGCAGTGTGCTTTTTTTGTGTAAGCAACTGAGGTAACCTTAATCTTTACTATCTGATTTGCATTGGCAGTCAGGCATAGAGAAGCTATCTGGATTTTCCTTGCGGTCCCCATCAGGGAACAGCCCCAGGATTGAAGTGGCACTGAATGGTTCAAGTCTATCCTATTGAAATCCACTAGCTCTCTGGAGCAAACTGACCACGTAATACTGCTTGTGGGTGCAATTATCCTGTATTTTGCACACAAGTATCTTCTCAGAGAGCGCTAAGTTGGTTTACTCTAGACGGGTGCATACAAATGTGTATATGTTGTGGACTGTCGGGGCCCTGGAGTAAAGCAAGGAATGAACCAACGTAACAATATAAATGTGCCTTTAAAGATCCAAATGGCTAAAAGCATGTGCAAACTGCAGGCCAAAACCAAGGAGATAAGAACTCTGAGCTCAAGAGACTGTCTCAAGACAAACTCAGACAGGACCAGACTGGGAATATAGCCCTAAAATCCTTCCCTCTGGTCCAACTCCTCTAAGCTGTCAGAGGAGATCATCATCAAAGAGCAGACAAACATACTCAGAAGTCCAAAACAAAATAAGAGAAATAAGCACAGTGGAATTAAAACACACAGAGTTGTGCTATGGTCACTTGAAAACAGTGTTTTAAACAACAGATATGTGCAAAAGTAGCTTATTTATTGACTTTTTTCAAAAGGGTGCAATTGCTTATGTCTGACAGCTAAGAACAGACACAAAAGTGAAGGATTTACCCAGCAGTGCAGTGTGGTCCATAAGCATCTTGCCTTTGTCTGCATATTCCTCGCTGAAGAAGTCACCCATTAGCAGCAAGTTGATGGCTTCCTGCTTTACTGCATCAAAGAAATTTGACTGAATGGTGCGAGACACAGACCGGGCACCATCCTTGAGTTTCCCAACCTACATCAGACAGGAATCATCAGTACAAGTGTCACTGAAGAATAAATTGGACATCTTCCTTTACTTGTGAATAAACAGTTGTGCCATTTTTCTTTACCTTGTGCTTCCCCTCAAGGGCACGACTGCCAGTAAATACTCTGCTCAGATTATGGCCATTGAGAGTCCACATCACTTTGTAGGATTCCACAAAGCGCTCAATTATAGATTTAGAGTTCAACCCAAGGCTCTCTAATTGAGCAAGCAGGATCTGGATTAGGTGCAGAAGGAGAAAAAAACAACAACATTGTTCTTAAGTGTATTTTTGCTTTTTATCTTCAGTTTAAGTATTCCAGCCAGCACCATTCTGTATCATAGAGCTGGCAAGACAGACTTGTATAACTGAGGCTTATGCCCTCTGTCCTGTCTTTCCCATGGAACAGACAATGTATGCAGTACAGGCATCCATGAAAGGTCCTCTAACAAACTCACCTCCAGTGCAATGAAGGACTGTACACTATTAGTACGATCCAGGCAGTCCAAACAATTCATTCGAAAAGTCCCTGTCTGCAGACTTTGGTAACCAAACACAACAGGAGGGAGGAAAAAAAGATATATTTTAAAACAACATCTAATCACGAGTTGATTGAACAAGATCATCAAATGTTCAGACTGAATATACCCACCCATATTTTGATGGTGCAAGCACATTGTGCACAATGTATGCCATTAACATGCCTAATGACTTGACTACGACTGCAACACTGTACTAGCAAATCCATGCACTGGTAATTTTGCAGATTCCAAACCATGGAGATGCAGTTACGCCAAATAATCTATTTAGCACCAAGACTACACCTTGCCTCAAAATTGTATTTCAAGATGGTCATTTACACTCGTGGTCCAAACACAGCAAGAAACCTAGGAAGGCCAGGACAGGTGGTGCCTGGCTATGCTGGGACAGAGGGGCAGGGACACTCACCGTGGACTTACATTCTCGCCCTTTGTGAAGATTCCAAAGTCTTCCCAGTGCAATTTCAGCTGAGGCCTCAGTAAGTTTTCCAGTTTCTCAGTTTTCCCACCTTTTGCAAATTGGTGGTAGTCAAAGTTTATCATGGGAGTGTCTGCTGCATGGGAAGAGGCCCATAGCAGTTTCTGTTTAGATGGAGAATGAAAGAAAACAAATCCTGCTCGAGCCACAATGTAAGGATTGATACCAGCATGCTTTTATCATTACTAAACTTTGACTGTTTATCACATTTTTAATATCGAGAAGTTCATAGGGAATTTTGAAAGGTCAAACATGAAAAAAGCAACTGAAGTTCCCTATTTGTTTTCTTTCCAAAAGTAAATTGGATTGTTAGACCCCAATTTTTCTGCAGGGGAACTCAAACTGTAACTGCATAGCATACATGAGAATTGCTGCTGGCTGCAGCTTGGCTAGTGGCAGTCCTGCAGCAGTGGGCTGCTACCTCTGTGCACGAGGGTGTACAGCAACAGTGAAGCTCTGGGCAGGCTCAGGACAGACCTCTGATGGGAAGGGTGTCCAGAGCTGCTTAAGGTAAAAGAGCATAACAGTGCATGAGTGTATTTTTTAACCATTCCTGACGTGCCAAGACCTGGGAAAACAGGGCCCTAGATTTAGGTAGAGGATGCCTGGGGAGAAAGCAGAAAGAAATGATGTCCCAGGAAAGATATTAAAAAATGTCTGTGGTAAACCACAAAAGTGAAAGAAGAGGCACAAATAGCCTCATTATTTCATCTCCAATTTCCATGACCTCACACGCATTTCCGTAATCACTACAAATTTCATCAAGGTATCTGTAATAGATATGACAATAATACATCCTGCTCTCCAGGACAAAGCCAGAGAGAACTGTTGCATTAATTCTAACTATGCAAGCCTTTGTCTATTCCCTTCCCTCCTGCACATTCTCATCTCAGGAGACGGATGCTTTTCTCCACTTAGATTGTGACACAAAACTGAACAAACGATTCTTATATTACAATAAAAGTGTACATGCAGCAGTTACACCAGTATAATTGTATCAAATAAGCTATTGATCCTTCCCCGCAGAAACAAATTTAAAGGTGTTGCGTGGTGTATGGAGAGAGATGTGCAAAATATATTTCATTACTGTTACAAAAGCCAAAACATTTGGTATCTGCTTCTCTGTTGTCAACACCTCAACTTGCCTTTACAGCTGCTGGCACTAGTAATGCACTTAAGCATGACATTTACCCACTGCCTCAGTGGAAATCATTGTCAGAGTATTTGTAACTACACTACAGCCCTGCTTTTACTGTAAACATAATTACATGTATTATAGGGGATGCTTATGAGAGGAACAGCATTACTGGGAACAGTATTGATTTTTGGTCTGGTAACAGCTGATTCAGGTAACAGCTGAAGGTAAGCCGGTCATTTACAATTTTTCATTTGTTCCTGTTGAATAAATGAATGGTAGAGGTGACATTATGATCAAGGAAACCCAGCAGCAATAACTACAAGAATATTTTGAACCAACTCTGATAAGAATTATTAAGACTGCAGCAAGAATTGGGAGAAGAGGAGGGAATACAAGCAAAGGAAGATGGAGAAACAAAGAAATAAGCTAATGACAGAAGAGGAGAAAAGTTTTCATTCCTAACCATTCCCCTATTAATTACTTTATTTTTAATTCAAGTCTTTTAAAAATCAAAGTAAAAATTAACTACATATTCTTTCCAAGCATCCATTTATTAAAACGCAAAGGTAAAGAAAAAACCAAGAGGTGGTTGTTTTGAATGGGTATAAAACTTCAGTTTCCAGTACTGTCCATCTAAATTCTTTCAACTTACAGAGTGCTTTCATAATTTATTTTTTTATACAGGGATAAAGTTTAACAATTTAAACAAAACAGGTCTTTATTTAAATCAAATTAACAAATGCAAGGTCTTTATTCTAGAGATGCCTTCTTTCTCACTTAATTTCTGATTGTATGATACTGGCCAGAACACAGTCTTCAAGAACGTGAAAGTTTGATAAATTATCTATATTCACAAGAAATGTCAGTTTTGTATCCTCATACGTTATTTGAGCATTTCAGAAGTGATTATATCTTACCCTTAAATTTCAATGTTTTTGCAAAATAAACTATAAAAACTATTTTAAAGATAGGGAAAGCAAGAGATTTTAGAGGCTTAGCTGTGTCATGCAGAAATTCAGTAAGAAGCTGAAAACAGAAGCTAGGACCAGACTTCGCTTCTGTACCTTCCTTATTGCCTTGCAAGCTTTAGTCACGATCACTTTCTTTGGCCATATTCTGTACAGGGGGAGACTTTCACTTTGTCACTTTCCACTGGAGAAGCTGACAGACCTCTCCAACTCTTTTGGAGGAGAAGGAAATGGTCACACATAAAAACTGCCAAAAAACTCAAGACACTCTTTGTCTTGAGTACATTACTCCAACAGAGAGGGAAACAAATCAGAAACTCTTACTTAACTACAATTTTCATTTTGCTTAATTTCACACAGTAAACATTTTAACTCAGAACTGCTGTATTATTCTTTACCAATGATAAATACATAACACTTACTAGAGGTGTGTACTTAAACCATTCTTCATATTATTCTTAGGAAGATAAAACTCCAAAGTATCTGTGTTGGATTTCTAAAGCAACAGGCACTTAGAAGGCAGACTTCCATCAACCTCCAGCCAGATTCAGGCAGCTACTGCACTGCCGCAAATCTCACTCAGTGCCAATCTGTGGCTTCAAGTACACTTTAGTTTTACAAATCTGGCCATAAGAATACTGCACTAGAACTCAGCGCAGCTTTATTTCTACAGTGTCTGACATGCTTGCTTTCAGGTATTAGTTGTGCCTAGGGACATTTAGGGGCCAGGAAAACTTCTCTTCATACACCAGACTGTCATTTGGTGCTCAGGCAGCCAATTCCCATCGCAATCAGTGCAAGATAGCTATTTCCCATTAGAATCAGAGCAAGACAGCTTGCTTATGCTCAGTAAGCCAGGCTCAGTGCCTGGCCCCCAAGCAGTTCTGGCAATCCCATAAGGCACCTGACTGCATTGGCAACTACATACTATGACAAAGCTGACCACGATTCATTTTTGCAAATGTGAACTACTCTTAGGAGAGTTAGGGCATAAATGTGTGAAGAAATAAGCAGGAAGGCAGTGCTGGAAATTAAGCCATGAGACTATGAAGCACCATTCTCTCAGTAAGTAACATCTAGTAAAGATATAACATGATTTCTTTAGATATACTATTCATCACCTACTGGGCCAGAAGGGAAACGGAAGAACATGGAGGCTCAGGGGAAATCAGCAGTCAAAAAAAAATAATATTGCGTTTACCTTAAAAGCTCTGTCGAGCACCTCCTCCCCTCCTCTGCTTCCCAACAGGTTAACGATCACTTGTTTTCCATACTGCTCTTTCAGAAGTGTCATATGCCTACAGCAAAAGTAACCATAATAGGTACTAAACAAAACCATGTTATGTTGCCTACTACCTTTTTCAAAATACAGAAGTAGAGATCATTGTTTTTTCCATCCAGCAGAAAGTTTCAGCCACAGCGGCTACAGACATCTTCCTCAGATTCCTTGCAATCAATTATTATAGTACAAATGGTGAACTTATGCAATGAATGGGCACAGTATTTTGTACTGAACTTAAAGAAATAAGCATCTTAAGAAACAGGCCCCAGATCTTTTGTGTCACTGTTAGCTTTGATAATGCCCTTCGTATGCTCCCACTTCTTGGATCTCAGCCTGGGAGCTACATAGGAAAGACAAGAAGAGAGGAAAACATATTACACTTCAACAGGAAATGCCCAGCATCTTGCAGGGCTGAGCCTACAAAGAGTCAGCAGCAGCAATGAGGCCTAGGACTCCAGTGCCAAGGCCAGAGTGGCACAAACACACATCACAGGCAACAGGGTTCAAACATCTCTGAGGTACTGCAACACTGAGACATTCACTCTCAATTAAACAGGAGGGTTAGTAACCACAAGAACTACTGCACTGGATCAGATCAAAGATCCTTTTAGCCAAGTGGCCTGGCGCAGATTCTTCAGGAAAAACACAAAATAGGACAAGTATAAAGTGGGGAGGTTTTTTGGCACATATCCCCAGCTTCTCAAATCCTGACATTTAGGGACTCTCAAGTCAAGAGCAGACTTGCAGAGGCACCCATTCTCTCCTCAATACGTTTGTTTCAAGTTGGCATGCATCTGCTACAGGAACTGTGCTGGCTCATCAAGAAACAATTAGATCTTAAAGCCATCTTCCATCATGTACTAACAACACTGTAGTAATACTTAAGAGAAAGCTAGATAGAAATAGACAAGAAAAATAAAATACACACTCACACAAATGAAAAGCTATTACATGCTGCAAAGCAACATGCAATGGCAAGCATCAGAAAAACAGCAAGTACACACCTTCTGGCATGCATCTTTAAATCCTATAACCAGAAATAAGTCACACAGAAAACCATGGAAGAGGAGAAAACAAAGAAAAAGTTGTCAGCATGGCCTTCAAGAAACACGGCTAAATATCTTTTCTGGTGTTACTTATGTTTCTGATTCTGCAACCAGTTCTCTGTATGCCAACTGTTCCCATACATTTGCACCCCTCTGATCCCAGCATCAAGATGCTACTTCTCTGCCAGTGTTGCTTCCTTACAATAAAACTGCTGAAGCTCAAGTCACCTGTTGAGTACTGTAAGCAGAGCTCCCCGAGGATTTCTCAGGGAGAGGGGACGAAAAAGATCCACTAACAGTATTATCACTTGCTTCTCTGTGCCTTCTCGACACATTAACCTATCACATGGTTAAATGCAACATGCTAATCCACTCTAACACACTTAGAAAAGCTGTAGCAGGTTGTTAATTTCAGTGCCTTTTTCCATATAAACAGTCGCTTCTTCCTTGCCCATTTTCAAAGGATTGTCTTTTGCAGATCTGTAAGCAGAGAGATCCCTAACTTCACCTAACCTAAAGGCTTTACTGTGCACAAGGGACAGAAAGCATAGTGCAAGTTGATCCTCATGTTCATGTTTCTTGCAAGAAAGCTATTCACCAGGTGCATCAGGGGCAGAGAGAAAAGGTTCTCTGAGCTAAATGGTCTTACTGACTTGTTTCTTGCTGAGGTACTCTCAATTTCTTGGGCAGCACAAGAGGATGCTGACTAAGTTACTGTTTTCTTCTTATATAAACTCTCTCTGCTGTGGAATCCAAACCTCTAAGATGGAGCTTCAGGGATACTGGCAGGGCAAGTTATCACGGCATCAGATGACCACAAGACCATGAGTCTCAAAGGCATTTGAATTCAGTAGGATTTAAGAGCCTTAAAAGGCTGGGAGAATGTAGGCTAAGACCCTTTGGAGCAGGGACTGCTGTGGTGCATAGTCCCTTTAGATTCTAATCCCTGTTTGGGGTCTTCAGTTTTGCAAAACTGTTAACAGTCACTAATATCATGTTTGCTAACAGTTGCAGTAAATGAAATCAAGAAATTAAGAGGCCTTACCCAAAATCAACATAAACTCTGATTTGCCAAAGCCAAATCAAAACAGAAATTAATCACATGAGCTGGCACTTACAGGTTGAAAATTTCCCACAGGCCAAATTCTTCATGTCCTTTTCAGGCAAATGTTCCCACTGATATCCATGGGATTTTGCCCTTAAAGGACAGCACTTCATAGTCAGACATTCAAAGGAATCAAGCTAATGCATGGCTTTTTTTACAGTTTCCAGCTGGCAAGCAGAGTCTTAATGGTTTAAAAAGGTTTACAAGCCAGTCTTTGGGTAAAGTAGAAAAGCATCAGCATAATAGCATCATACAACACTGATCATAGAATAAGATACTGTTATTTCTGTATAGCAGCAAAACAATGAGGAGAAAAACAAATCCACAATGGAGTGGAAGCAGTGTTTACTTTTAAACTACCTGCGTTGCAGTCGTGAAGAACACATGTTCTGTGTACCTTAAGTGTAAATTCACATTTGTTGGCTCACAAAGGGTTACACATACCTTCCTTTTGCATATTACTCAGTATTTCTCAGCTTTTACAGAAACAAGCCAAGAGACCAAATTAATTCAACTACCATGGAAAACAGAAAGGAAAATGCAAAAAAAAAAAAAGTGAATAAATTAAGTAAACCCACTTAATAAGCCACACCGCCTGGGGGATTGGCCATGTCATCTGAGAGATATTTCACTAACTAAGATGTTTCACATCTCTCAGGATTTACTAGGAAGCCATAAAGTTGTGGAATTTTGGTTAAATGCCAGGCTACTGTGCTACTGCCAAAGTGGAATGAAGCTTACCTGTCAAAGGCAGGAGCATTAGCTTCCAGACCTCTGCTAAGCCTTAGATGATGAGAACCCACCTAAAATAAAATATTGGAAGGAAAAGAAAGAGAGAAATAACTTCTTAAACTGCTAGAGTCCTAAATCACTAGAGGTCTCCCTTTTTCCTTCAGAGAAAAACATCTCTTTAACAGCACCAGATACCTCTTAACAGACTCCACACACCCACACACATAATATCCTTAATACAAAAGCCACAGCTTTTATTAGACGATAACATTTACAATTACAAGTGAAAACACAATTATCATTAAGCAAAGGGATACCTACACATCTTTTTATGGCCAAACAAATCACATTCCTTTGCCAGCTTCCTCTAGCAAATATCCCACACTGCCACACACAAGTATGCTGTGTGCCCAGCATTCTTCCTGCCCTTTTCTTGGCAGAAAAGGCTGCAGTTATGCCAGTTCCATGGGTTGTGTGTCCTGAGTTCTTTCATCTTTCATTATTTACAGAAACTAAAAAGCATCACAACAGTCCTTTGAAACTATGAAGGATGAAATCCTGTGCCATCAGTCTAACAGGACTTTTAATATGGATGTCAACAACAGTAGCCTCAAGCTCCTTTTGAACACCAGCTACTGCTATTACAGTACGCAGAAGGCTTCTCTCCTCTCCAAAAACTACACTGCTTATTATTTATAGGATCATGCATTGTTTCCTGTGCTTCATCATCTTCCCTTGTTTTTCATGAGGTTGGTTTCTGAAATGCTTTCTAACACCAGTACCAGCACACTCACATCCGAGGAATAAGAGTTACGAGTATTCACTAACATAAATGAAAGCTGCATAATCTAATCCAGATTAGGCAAAAAAAAAAAGCAGACTGTGTCCCTACTAAAAAGTTGAAAATTCTGTTTAACCAGAGATGCTACCCACCAGCCAAAAATACTTGAGAAAAAGCTCTATGGCTTCGTAACATACAGAACTACAGTGCTGGATACAGCTACGCCATGGGCAGGACACATGCACAACCATAGGGGCAGACCTGCTTTATAAAAAGAAGCAAGTATTGCACTGGATGGTGTTAACAGACAACAACACAGATCCTTTAATCATCTTCCTTTTAGGCTAAATCCAGTAGTTCTGAATGGTACCTACGTGCTAGATTTAAGGACTAAAAAAAGCAGCAAATAATCTTTAAAGAATCTAAAAAAGCACTTATGTTATGTATTCTCTCTACAAACATGTATGCATATATGTGCATACTCATTCTAGTTGCTTATCCCTTAATTCAGAAAATGCAAAGAGTGCTACGGTGATTCTTATTTGAGCTTGTAACTGTATATAAACTGTAAGTCACAGGCCACATGTAACCTGCTAGGCTTGATGCAATAATCTCCTGATGAAACCCTACATCTCTGCCTTGCAGAAGATCAGATTAGGTCATCACCACCCTTTTGACTGAAATCTAGCAAACACACCATCCAGACATTATACTTTGTTTGAAGGTAACATGCTCCTTACAGAGCTCCTGGTATCCCTACATACTCCACTTTCATTGTGGAAGTCAGTATCATCAGGCCAACTGGGCGTTTCAGAAGGAACAGCTATTCCAAATCAAATCAAAAATGTTACAAAGATGTTGCTGTAAGCTTCATCTTAGGACATTAGGACACAGTCCCTTACAAATAGTTCCCTGTAGAGGCATGTTAACATATGAAAATGTTAAACTTCAGTTAACTATAGCCATTTGTCTGGTTTAGTTCTGTTTATCTAAACATGCAAAATTTCCTATAAGGTAAACCTAAAATGAAAGAGCTCAGCATTTTCATGGAATGAGCTTTGCAGCTCATTAAAAAAAAACCCTCAACAAATTTTATGTAATTTCTAAATTATAAGTAGCAAGAGAGATAAGTGAGGTAGGCTTTTTGATTATTTGTTTACCTGAAGCCCTGGTTGCTCCCAAAACAGCGGAACAGAACCTCTGATCTGCACAAAGGAAGAGATGTCATCATCCAAGTAAATTGTCTGCAAAAATAAAATAAAGGGAAGGAGTTCTGCAGTTAGATCTATCAGCCTGTGACCCCTTCATCAGGTGACAGTTTAAGACACTGAACTCAAAGGGTAAAAAAGTAAACAGTGTACCTCACTGTATCCACTTACTGCTCAGGCACTTTTCCATAGTCTCACAGGCAGTGGAACAAAGCACAACGTATTTGCTTTCATGTCATCTTAGCAGATTCAATTCACTACTCACCAGAAATAAGAGAAAATTTAAAACACCACCACTGGCAAGAAGGAAGGAATCTTTCATCCACAATGAAGATGGATTTGATCTTCTGGTGGAGACACTCAGGAAGACCAGCCATATACTCTCCCTCTGTCTCTCTCACAAAATTTAACTGTACAAAATGTCATTGCTCCTTGTGACTGATGATGGGTAATGTCAGGTGTAGGATAAGCTTACCTCTTGCTTTATTTACTATTTCTTATTTCACTGCATGTTATGCCTTGTCAGCGTCCAAATAAATCTCAGTGAAACCAGCAGTTTCGCCACTCCCACTCCAAGATACAGCGAACAGCACACGATCTGTTTCCTTTCCAGGAGGCTTATAGCGAGAGGCTCTGAACTCCCCACTTCCTTCCCCAACCAGACCTCAAACTCTCCCTTCGTATTTGTTCACTGCTAACAAGCTGATTTTGAGTCAAATCTATGCAGAGTACAAAGACTGATTTCCCCCTTTGCCTTCCCTCCTCCACCAGCCCCCGAGCAAAGCGTTACATTATATGTTAACTTAGCACAAAAGGTACTATCTTCAGATTCAGTATAACCACAGAACAACTGTGCAAAGCCCGGCTCACTCCCCTGGCCTATACTTAGCAGTGGAATCCTGGCTGTTTTCCACAGGGGATACACGATACACATCTCTCTTATCTCATGCATGACAATGAGTCTTCTGCAGCCCTGTGGAGAAATGGTATCCATACCGATCATCCAGGTAGCTGCTTCTCTAACTGCATCATATCATTTAGCACAACTGCTGCCAGCTGGCTAGTAGCTCCCAAAAGAGAAAAGAACATGATAATAGGTTACCATACAGCCTTAATGTGGTTTGTGCTTTTGGATTTGCCACTAGATGTGCTGGATGGCAGAGGGAAAGTGCCTTCATTTACCTTAACCTGTCATCTTTGTAATCACTACCAATGTACAATTTTTAGAGCTACACATGTGAAAAGATGAAGTACAGCTACACCAGAGAGGTGGGTATTTAAATATTCTGTCACCAGTTTCATCTAACTGATCTTTACAATATTTTCACAGAGCACTTATAATTATCGCCATTTCACAAAGAGGAAAGATGTAAGTGGCTTCATCAGGGACACAATGTCAGTAGTGTAAAACTGTATGTTTCGAAGTTTTTAGCCTCACACGAATGAATTAAGAACCCTTCTCTGTTGCATCTCATCCTAGCACAACCCCCTGCAAGAGAGGGGGTTGCTCAGAGAAGCTTCCTTGCAAGGCCTGCCTCACAACTTTAGAAATGTGGCTCTAAACCACTCTCTCCCAGTAAAGTTTTCTAATCATTGCCCGTACCTTGAGTGCAGGAGCTAATTACCACTGCAACACAGAGACGCACCTGTCTTTGCACTGCTGTGCTCAGAAGAGTTCGCCCTGCAGTTGGCCTACAGGAGGAGCAAGCAGGCCCACCTTCTTCCTCTTTATCATATCCTCCCTCAGGTCGTACCGCAATGAGTCAGCGAGTACTAAACACTGAATCATCTTTTCACTCACAATCACCGACCCAGTGGAGCCAATTCAAAGGTAAAGCAAATTCGTGTAGCTCCACTGATAGCCCCAGCATTATCCTGACTCATATTAAATAAGGATCAGGTCCTGAATCTATGCAAAAAAGAGTCAGGACTGGCTCACTTCAAAATTTGACATGAATCATCACCTTTGTGATGCGATGAGTTGTAATGAAACATCTAATGATGACGATCACAGACAAAGATTCATTTGAACTACACTTTGGCCACTCAAGCAGCTTGCTACAGAGGATCAGTTTTCTTTACCATCTTCTGGAACATCCTGTTTCCATAACTAACTGAAAAATCAACAGCTCAAGTATGTCTTCGACCAGCTCTTTTAAAAGTCCCAGCTGCAACTTCTCTAGACCCACTGATTAAAAGATGATGATGATGATAATAATAAAAAAAGAATTTAATACCTGCAGTTTAACATCTTCCTGAGCTACAGTTTAAATGGAAAGTATTTCATCACAGTTACAGACCATGAATATATAACCTGCCTTCTTTATGCCAAAACCAGAAGAAAAATACTGACCAAACATTTCTGCCTTTCTGCATTAACAGATGCTTCTATTTCCACTTACTAGTGATTCAACACTGTAAGAGTTAACAGATGTTTGTTATTACTACCACTTACATTTTCTGTTCACTGGTTTTCACCCATTACTACTTCTAACAGTTTTCTGCTCTACTAAGCTGTCCATTTGGAGAACTGAACAACAACAAAAAAAATTTCAAACTATTTGGGGATCATTCCTGTGATCTAAACAGGATGCCCACATCCTGATTTGATGGGCTGGGGACATCATCTGTCAGGATGAGGTCTAAACAGAACTCCCCTATGATGATAGGGCATTTTAAAGAAGCTGACATTTTTATGCACATTGCCATGTAGCTTTTAGAAATTCACATGAGGTTTTTGAACTGGGAGCATGGCCTCTCTAACATAGTCATTCACAAGAAAGTTCTCCACGTTAGCACATTATATTTTTTTTTAGTCATTCACAAGAAAGTTCTCCATGTTAGCACATTATATTATTTTTTTTTCCACTTACAGGGCTCATCATTCTATTCTCTGGAGCAATTCTGTGGTCTTTCACAATTCCCTCACCTCATTCTCGTGACCCAGATGAATCCAAAATTATTTTCTTCCAAGCTGCCAGTGAGTTGGAAAAAGACCTAGTATTTTTTTAATGAGCGAGAGAATAACATCCTTTTCTGCCAGTCATTCCTTCCTAAACAGACTGTAACCATTTCATTGAGCATTACAACTGTGTAAATCTTCCCTGATTTTCAGCAATACCCACTATCCTTCATTCACCGCTCCAAGGAACATGACCCCTGATCTTGACATCGCCTTCTACTATGTATGCCCCTTGGTATTACAATAATAGTGGCAACAGCCTTCCTACCAGCAGACTTGTTAAGGAAGAGGGTTAAAGAACCTGAGACTAAGATGACTTTCCAGTTCAGGAATGGACATAATCTTAAACAACCATATATACTATAAGAAACCTCATTTGTTAAAATCTTAAATAAGCACTGATAATACATCCAGGTTAAAATAACAATCATAAATAAAAGATTCCAACTTCATTGCTTATGCAATTCCAGCATTTATGCATGGATAGGTACAGAATGTCTTTTCTCATATTCTTTCAAGCCTTGATGATTTTTTATTCACAATATCATGTTTTCTACATGGGCATATCTATCCCATTTTTCTGTCATTCTAGTTTTGACTTTATTACCCTGTCCTCTAGTAAATCCATTTCTCCTATTCTAATGCACTACATGAAAGATGAACAGTTCTTTAAGAAAAATAAACAGCACTTTGTTTCCAGAATTTTCCTGTCCTCTGTTTCCCTTAACTCATGGACAAGAAATACATCCCAGATCACACGGGTTTTCCTCTAAAAGTTCAATAACAATCAATTACATTCGGGACAACACTTTGGCATTAGGGTTGATACATACTGCTAAATCTTTTTCTTTGGGCTTCATAAAACTATTGTGGAGCCCTATCTTTTGCCTTAGATCCAAAATGATAGCAAGTTGTTGCCTACTTGCCCCAGGGAGAATGTTCATTCCTATCAAATCCTCAGAACACTCAAGGACTACTTCATTAATCTCAAAGGGTCTGGCCCATAGAACAATCCAATTCAGTCAGTGGGACAGATTTTCAGACATGTTTCCTGCAGACAACATAATAGCAACTGGATACGTAACCCATGTGGAGGACCTCTTTGCCTTGATAATAGATTGTTTGTCCTCTGACCTCTGGTGTTAGAATTTGCCATGTTTCTCTTTCGACTTCTGCTGTCTTAAACTCTTTTTGTGGTCTCTTTCTCAGACTCCAATATCAAGGGTGATAGTACTGAAAGTTCAAGAGAACGTTTCTCAATCTTTCTCTTCCACTGCATAGGGCCAGACCTTGCCCCTGTGATCCAAGGACCTTTCCTGGTAACACAAGCTTCATGCATAGGTACTGCTAGTAAGCTTCTGAGCCAAGAAGCAAACTGGTACTGCTTCTGAGCAAGAAGCAAACATCTACAACAACCAGCTGGTGTTCTAATCCCAGTGTGCTGTTCCCATTCATCGCTTGGAATAATTTATTCACTAATCTCCATCACTCAGCTTCATTAGAAGGAAGTAATTATCCAGTCACAACTTCAAACGGCAAAATTCATTAGAGACTCAAGGGGCACAGAGACACAGTCCATAATGAAATGGATACTCACGTGGCTTGTTCTGGGATCCCCAGCTCTGCCACACAACCTATAAAGAGCATGGATAACAGATGGCCTAAACACACCTCTCTGTGAGTCCCTTTAACTCAGACCACGGGATCCAAGGATATACTTGCCAAAACAATCCTCTTTGCCCCGCCTGGGGCCATACTAGAACTCGATCCAGAAAATAAATTAACCACATGATTACATCCATTCCTCTCCTGGAGAGCTATCCAACATGGTCTAGAAGTTATTGTGAAATAGGGATCATTTTTCTTAATCCATGCCCAACATTTTTTCTTAAACTGGAAGAAAGGGAAGGTTAATCCAAATTCATGGCATTTCCTTTCAATGCCTCATCAAGGTTTCCATTTTCTTTATTGAACAGTTCCATTAAGGGGAAAACAACTGAAATCATTCATTTATCTTCAGTAAATTAGGATTGTTCCCCATAAGTCACATACTAAGATATTAAGAGTTTAGCATGACTTTCCAGAGGATAACTGGGGGAGGAGCTGAAATGTAAACACTGACAGGCATGCAAACTAAATGAAGAAAGCACGCTTGTTTCTCAATGCTATCAGCAGAATAGAATTAAAAGAATGTGATACAGTCTCAACTTCAGGGGATTACTAGGAGAGGAAAAAAGGGTGAAGGGAAACATTTAAGCTAACACTGGGAAACAGAGAGTGATTTTAAAACTACTTGAGGATTAACTGGAATATGCAAGTAGAAAAGGCTGCCATCCCATTACAAAATACTGGCAGCAAATCTGGAAGTACACATTAGAGGGATTTCAAAAAAGCCCTCTTTTCTCTTCCCTTCATACTTTGCTTTTCCTCAAGTGTTTCCTACCATTCTTTCTTCTTTTCTTTGTAAAGATGCAAGCCAAATGATCAAATATCTGAAAGATCTACTAGTAGCTTTTTTTTGAAAAGCAAAAGTAGTGAGATATTTAACTTTTCCCCCCTTTTTCTCAAACACTGTGAGTCACAGTAGTTAAGTGAGCCCACAAAAAATGACTCACTGCAGAGCTAAAATGCCACACGGCTAACTCAGTGGGAGACAAAAGCATACCATCTATGCATAAAAGAGCTGCCTGGAGATAAGACTAATTGTTTCTCCCTCTTCTAAAAACAGAAAAATGTTAGAAGTAATTCCTATAAAGGGGGGAAAAGTCCTGGCTTTTCAGAATCCTAGGGTGCTATTTATCCATGAAAGCACATAGCCAGCATGCCATTATACTGTACAGGCTGCAGCAAATGGAAACAAAATGTTATTCAGCCAAGATATTACCTCATAGGCGATTAGTCAGTAGTCTACTATGAAAGTAGGAGAGAGTTTATTCCAGGACTCTTCCTTCCTAATGGTAAGTGGATGCCAGCTTGAACTGGATCTCAGGCATCCCAGTGGTTAGCCCAACTTTGCTTTCTTAGGACATGCAGCTTGGTAAAACTAGTGTTTATCACCATTAGCAACAGCAACCTTCTTTTCTCCTTTTAAAACAAAAATCAAACAAAACCACACAATCCTATAAAACTGCAAACCCTTCTTATAATTTTCAACCTACTTGAGCCTTTCACCCTATAAGCATTTCACTCTTGCACTCTTGCTTACCCAATTGCAAAACACTCAACAGCCTTCAGTCCTCCCACTTCACAGCTGAACAGGAACAAAGCACAGCAGTTCCTGTGAAGAGCCTGATCCGGCCCCAGCTAAGGGAAGCATTAGCAACCAAGTACTGCTTTGCCACTCACCAGGAGCCAATCCTCAGGTTTTCTGCTGGGATGCAAAGACCATCTTATTTTTCATGCTAATCATTTGCAACATAATGTACTCCATGAATATAATTAAATAGAATGAGTTACTTCTGACCCCACTAGTCAGCAGGATAGCAGAAGTATTTCCCATAATTAGACAACTAAGTGCAGGGCCGCAAATGTGAGACTGGTCTGAAAGCTGACAACTCTAACATTTTCTTTCCTCTGCATTTCAGCAAGAGAACATTCTTCAAATCCTGAATAACGTACTTTGCACTAACGCTCGTGAGAAGGCACTCAACTAAAATAGCAGACTGTACCAAGTTATTACTTAAAATGGCATATATGTCCCTTCTTCTGTTCCCAAGTTCCAGGGGAAAATTCCACTTTTGGGTGAGCAGACCTATCTGCATCTCCCAATGCACTGACAGACTTTCTAGAAAGATGTAGATGCCACAGGACTTGACTTGCAGTTGCTTTGGAGCAGAGGCACAAAAGGGAATTATTAGCAGAGAATTCAGAAGCTGACATTTGAGACCCAAGCACTCACTGCAGGGAAAGAGTTTGGCATCCAACAAGCAGAATTTGTGGAAGCCTGAATACTAAGTGGAAAGCTTCCAGGCCAGTCTACTGGAAATGCAGGCAAACCAGGAAAAGAAGGGACACAAGCAAAAAACACAAGCACCCACATCCCTCGATGAGAACTCTGGGCAGAAAGTCACACGTGTAACATCGTGCATGCTTTGAGCATGTCTTGGAGATCTAACCTCATCAGCAGACTGGGGAATACCAGTCTGCAACTCCATCAGGCTTTCTGCTGAGCAATGCAGCACTATCAAATCTAAGGTAGCTCTACATGTGCCCCTATGCAGAACCAGGTGAAGAAGTTAAAGCTGTACCACCAACGCAACATCTTAGAGGACATTTTGAAAGTGCCCAAACATGGCTGGATTTTGGACAAACAGGTGCCTGAAGGCATACCTACCTCATCCAGTGGGATGACAGAAAGGACAGCACTGAGTGTGACTCGCTACACTCACATAATGCCATGAGGAAATACTGGTGCTAAAATATGGGCACTTTTGAGTTGCCACCCTCAGGAGTCAGGCACAGTCCTACAATGACACAGCTGTAACTCTTCCGGAACAAGAAATGACACAGCTAGCCTAAGTGCTACACTCACTGTGTTACGTACAGATGTCTCACCAGCCTCCTCCTATGAGCATCACCTAAGCAATCCACTTTCATTGTATGTGCACCTACATATACAGAGACATACATATACATAGAAAAACAATCTATGCTACATACACAGTTTTGTAGATCTCCCCAGAAGACACTGAAAACAACTAAATTTTAGAGCAGATCCTTGTCCTTTACCGAAAACTACTACTAGCCATTTATCTATTCTACTTATAGAGACATCCATTTCTATATGATGGTTCTGACTGCTGGTAATTACTACTTCTATTCAAAAAGGAAAAGGTGATTATACTTGAATAATAAAGCACTCATTTCAGCTGGCACAGAAGATTTCAGATTCTTCAGGGTCCATTGCTTTTTCTTCATTCTCAAGGTAGTAAGCTAAACCATGTGTAATCAAATCAACCGACACTGTTATTTTGTTTGGCTGTGTCAATCAAAGGAGCCTGCTGAATGCATTTCACCCATATATTTTGTCTGAGCATCAGCTGGAAATAAAGTTTTTGCCATGTATGCATAAAAACTGCGTCATACCACCTCTCACTGGAGAGAATCCCCCACAAAGCAAAGGGGAATATAAAGCAAGGTTTCTTTCAAAATGCGTTGCACTGGAATTTGCCTTACTCTGAGAAGATGGTGGTTTTTCTCCATTTCCTTTACTAGCCAAAGATTACATGATCCCAGTGAACACAGCTCCTTTGCTGGGCAGCTTCCTCTTAACTAGAATGAGCACTGAGAGTTCTTCACCATAGCACAGCATACACTACCTACCTCCTATAAATGTTGTCCTCACTGCTCTGCAAAAGTCCTGTGAGGCAGGAAGTTAAAAATCGCCCTCATTTTATAGCTGAAAAACTTAATGTACAAAGAAGTGATGGCTTCAATCCAATATGGCAGACAGGAGTAACTTGAAACATGAATATTTATGAGCATAAGATTTTTTTTCTGACTTCCTTAGAGCCAAAAGCAAATCTCAGCTCTAGTCTTTGCTGAAAATCACCCCCAGCATCCCTAACCAAATTCTTTTACATCAGTAGTATGCCATTGTAGTGCAAGAGACTTTCAATGGCTAGACCAGCAAATCTGGCGGTATTGACTAACAGAGATACTTAAAATGAACTAAAGAAAAATAAACTGTAGAAACCATTACTTTATAGAAAATCTTTCAAACCAGTTCTTCTCCAACATTCTATAGCATGGCAAACATGATGAATTTTAGAAAAAATATACTTCAAAGTGTATGCAGAATAAATAAAAGTGTGACATTTATTCTGGAACAGATTTGAAAACATTCTTTTGTTTAATAATGGGCCTCATGACTGACAATTCTAAGCAAGTTTCATGCAATTGAGAAACTTATTATTATACATGTTGATTATGCATGAATTAACACACAGAGTTCTCTGAATGGTTTAAAAACCCGCATCTATATCTCACTACAATATCAAATGGCCAGATTTTCAGGAAAAATTATTAGTGAAAATTGTGTGCATGGAAAATTCAGAAACAGATTGCAAAGAAATGCTTAATGGGCAAGGAAATAGATCTGTTGTGCAATAGTATTTTAAATATTCCTGGAAAAAAACACTTGCTGAACTCCTTTTATTCTTGTTGGAAACTCTGCCTCAATTGAACTTGAGTGGACTGAATTATTCAAAGCTATTGGATACATCTGCTTACCTGCTCTGTCTCAACGAAGTTAGACACATGTCCATCATCATTGACCCCTCGAATGTGAAACCGGGCACCAGCTCGCTCACAGCTGATGCGAGAGATGAGGCAGGCTTTCGCCTTCTTGTGGGAAGCATAAACAGTGCGAACATCCACTACACCACAGATCACTTTCAGCAACCAGTCAGAGCAGTTCACCTGGTAGTGTCTGAAGGGCACATGCAATAGCTGGTTCCTGAAAGGTTCAACAACATGAATGAAATAAGACAGACAGGCATGGGTGCCACCCCACAACAATCATTAATTTAAGCAATTAATGTTCTGTGATCCCTTTTCTGTTGTACCTTTACTTTATCCAAAACCAGGAAATATCAGGAAGAAATCCTTGTGAACTACTACAGTGAACAGAACATGGCAAATTTTAATAGCACAGCTCCCACCAAAGTGCTGTCCTTATATCGTGTACCTCTGTCTTATCAATTCAGACACAAATGTCACCTCTTTCAGCTCCAGAAATACATTTCTACTTAGTGAGTTGGGTTTGCATGGCAAGGTTTTAGTAGCAGGGGGGCTACAGGGGTGGCTTCTGTGAGAAGCTGCTAGAAGCTCCCCCTCTGTCTGATAGAGCCAATGCCAGCCGGCTCCAAGACGGACCCGCTGCTGGCCAAGGCCAAGCCAATCAGCGCCTCTGTGATAACATATTTAAGAAGAAGAAAAAATAGTTAGGGATAGCTTTTGCAGCTGGAGAGAGGAGTGAGAAGATGTAAGAAACTCTGCAGACACCAAGGTCAGTGCAGAAGGAGGGGGAGGAGGTGCTCCAGGCACCGGAGCAGAGATCCCCCTGCAGCCCATGGTGAAGGCCATGGTGAAGCAGGCTGTCCCCCTGCAGCCCAGGGAGGAAGGATGAGGGGGTGTAGAGATTCCACCTGCAGCCCGTGGAGGACCCCACGCTGGAGCAGTTGGAGGCACCAGAAGGAGGCTGTGGCCCGTGGGAAGCCCACGCTGGAGCAAGTTCCTGGCAGGACCTGTGGACCCATGGAGAGAGGAGCCCACGCCAGAGCAGGTTTGCTGGCAGGACCTGTGACCTCATGGGGGACCCCACGCTGGAGCAGCCTGCTCCTGAAGGTCTGCACCACGTGGGAGAGACTCATGTTGGAGAAGTTCGTGAAGGACTGTCTCCCATGAGAGGGACTCCATGCTGGAGCAGGGGAACAATGAGAGGAGTCCTCCCCCTGAGGAGGAAGCAGCAGGAGAAACAACATGTGATGAACTGACCCATAACCCCCATCCACCGTCCCCCTGTGCCGCTGAACATGGGGAGGGGGCAGAGGTTGAAGCTGGGAGTGACGTTGAGCCCGGGAAGATGGGAGGGGTGGGGGGAGGTGTTTTAAGATTTGATTTTATTTTCTCATTCCTCTACTCTGTTTTGCTTAGTAATAAATTCGATGAATTTCCTCTCTAAGTTTGGTCTGTTTTGCTCGTGACGATAATTAGTGAGTGATCTCTCCCTGTCCTTATCTTGACCCATAAGCTTTTTGTTACACTTTTTCTCCCCTGTCTAGTGAATGAGGGGAGCGATAGAGTGGCTCTGGTGGGCACCTGGCCCCCAGCCAGGGTCAACCCACCACACTTAGCAATCTTTTTGATAAATTACAGTGCTGTCAAGTTAATTAATTTTCAACCAGTATTGTCTGGACCTTAGCATACACTACAGGATGAAGAGCCATTTTAAAACCCACCAAGATTTTCAGGAAAATTTTTCCAAGCAGAAAAGTAAGTCAATACAGATATTGCAAAAAGTGCTACTAAAATTAAGAGGAATGTCTGGTTTTACCCTCTGTTTATTTTATGATCAACAACCCAAGAAACCTATCATGCCTGGTTAACAGTGATACTAGTCTCTTCTGTTATGATGGTTTTCCTCATTTCATTTTTCAAAATGTGCCCTTAGTCACAGATGAGGGCCCTTTTATGATCATTTATTGTTCAACAGCAGATCTGTACAAGAGTTATTACATCCAGCAAAACGCCTGAAGAATTGTTCTTCGAGAGTACAGCATTTCTCTGAAAAAGGTGCAAGTCATTCTTATATTTTTAAACTAAATACGTAACTGAAAAAGTACCTCTCAAACAATTTTTGATATCTCCTCCACCTCCTTCTCCCAGTTCTACTCACAGAGGAAGTCCTCACTCAGACAAATTCCAGTAGAATTTTTTTGCTGTTGCAGTTCATTTAACAGGCAGTTTGTGTTGCTTATCACTAAGGTCATCTGTAACTGGTTCACCATGTAACTAGTTATCCCATTGTTTACTTTTCTCAAGAATCTATTGTTTGGTCTGAAATCTCCCATATTGCATAATTGCCTCAAGATAAATTTTCTTTGGAACATCTTTTTGCCCTAAATGTGATGTTGTTACCATTCATTCCTGCTCTGCAACATACAGGAGAACAGAACCTCTTCAAGGGCTACTTCTAGGTTAGCCAGAAGCAGCAAAGAAGGAAAGTTCAAATACTTACCTTTCAAGAAGAAAATTTCAAAAGACAGTATAAGTAAAAGGAGTTGCTTTAAAGGTTGTTTCTTTATTAAGGACCACCTTAGGAGTTTTATCACTGGAACACAGCTTGTTTGTGCCTTGTGTCTAACCTGACATGCTTGGAGAGCTTTTTGAGAGGGATATATAATTAGCACAGCTGAAAGCAAGTTTTATATATCTCTTGTCTGAGTTAAATTCAAAACACTAGATCTTACCAGATAAAAATCACATCATAGCTAGAAAGATTATTTTGCCTGAATGTACTGCTCTCTCATGTTTATTTATCATCCATTATGAACTTTTTTGCTTATTTAATATTCACCTACTTTGGGCCACAAGAATCATCACACATTCTAGCTGCACACCCACATTTAACTCTGCCAGTTATTTTCCACCTACATCATATAACCCTCATTTATTTCCAGTACAGCTTTGCTTCCTGTGTGACTATCTTTTTGTTTAAAAAGAAAAAAATGAGGGTATAGGAATTCAAGCATTCTGCCAGAACTTGTAAAGCAAACAAAGTGAATCACATCAATGGTGAACCCACCTAGGGAAGACAAAACCCAGCATTTGTGTGTTTTCCCTTCCACTCAACCAATACTTACCATAACAAGAAATACTTTTTCTTTTGCTTTATAAGCACAAGAAAGTAAGTACAGAACAGTGTATCACAGGAGTTTCCTTCTGTGCAACACACATTTACACTGAGCTGCAAACATTAATATTGATGTTTTCAACATAAAAACTAGGGCGCATTATTGAAACATTAAACTACAGACTTTAAACACACACACTTAAGAAACAGAAGATACTTCAGCATAGATGATGGGATTTATGAACAGTTCAAGTGCGGATTTCTATTAGATAACTTTTAAAACAAATTATTAAAAAGAACTGCAGGGGAAACTATTCATGACGTATAGAGACATGTTTCTGTAGTGTGAGCAATACATAGATTCACAGAACGATTTGGGTTGGAAGGGGCCTTAAAGATCATCTAGTTCCTGTATTTCCTTCTTAAAACCACAAAATGTCCAGTTATTAGAATTGCGTTTCACTATCAGATCAATTTTAATTAAACAAAAGCTATTTGTTTAACCCAGGTTTAGCATAAATTCACTAAGGCCACATGCCCTGTAAAATGACATGGCAAAGAAACGAAAGGTGGAGTACCTGAAATGCATATGTTCATTTCCCTCTGAGAATATTTGACCAATAAGATACAGGTAGGAACAACAGAACACTTTGGTATAACATGCAGTACTAACCAGAAGAACGAGTTACCAGATTCATAGTGGTTATCACCCTGCTTCTGAGCCCGCACAGTCAGGTCAAAGTTTGAGCCTGCATTAGGCCAGGAGAAATAGAACATCCCAGAGTTCAATATTTTCTTCAAGGCAGTAACACGCTCCTCTTCCTTACTTTCTTCCTGGAGAGGACAGAAATCTGTTGCAGTAATTTTGTAAACTTCAGCATCCAGGATTTTTCCCACCGATGTACAGCCTGTCACCAGGACCAGAAAGTGCAGCCGAGTGTTACCTAGAAGGTGATAGATAGTTACAGAAGGGTTACAGGTGGACACAGGCTATGCCATTTCATGTCAGTCCTGTCATATGCAATGCCGACAGGGCTCCAGCAGAGGCCAGTATCTTTGTTTCAGAAGAAAACAAATACAACCAAGCACCTGGCCTATGTTCATTTACGAATTCCTTTTGACTGCAGGTAAGAGAGTGCAATTGCAGAATATTCCACAATACTTATACATTCCCATCCTTTGCTGCATTAGAGTGTGTTTTTCCCACTTACTTTATGAAGTGCAATGAGCTTGGTGTTAGGATACTACTCAAAAATCAAATTTTACCACCCTAGAACACACACAGTTTTCATTGAATTTGGTTGAAAGGAATGGTAAAAGACGGTCATTTATGAGATAAAGTGTACTCCTCACCATGGATTTTTCAACTGACTTCTGAATTTTAAAGATATGAAGCATTCAGATTTCTTACTGGGTGTGTTCAGCCATTCATAAAGTTTCAATATTACCAGTTCTTGAGATTTTGCTTTTTATGTCACAAAAGCGTGTACATAATTAGATGACAACCTCACATCACTAAAAAGAATTCCAGCTCTCATGGCTGTGAAGCAAAATGTGAAATCATGAAGCAGCTGAACTTCAGGGCCCCAAAACTAAGAGATAAATTTTGAAGCTTGAGAACACTGCTCTAATCAGATCTTATGCACACAGCAGGATTTCAACCTTTGCTCATTCTCTCTGAAAAGATAAAGTAATTAAGAAACAGTAGAACAACTGTTCTGAAAACACCAGTTTTGCTAGGAAGAAACTGTTAGACTCACTGAAATTGGCCTCTAATGGAGACAGTGTCATTCTATTCTCTCCAGTTAGTAAGAAAAGGTGGAAGTGAGTCAAAATTTATTGTTCTAGCATAGCAGAAACAACAGCTGACCTGTCAAGAGGAAGCTAATTAGCGAAGGGCACAGCGACAGTCTGGGACAGTAAGGTTTCAGACAGCAAAAGGAACACCTTGTAGGACCACTCTTCAACCCTCCATAGTGGCCCACTGTCTGAAAATGCAGACCAACTCTCAGGCAATGACTATTTTTTTTCTGAAACCCCAGCAGGGGAGTCCTTGCTTCCAGATCACAGGTTGGCCACAGAAACTTGAGTTAGGGGTGGTTTTCAGCAGGGCCAGAATATTTGCGTAGGCACGTGGGACTGGAATGGCAGGACAAGGTGGGAGATTAGATCTTATTCATTCTGTTCTGCTGACTCCAGTTTTGCATAAAGGCCTGTGTAGGTGGTATTTACTAAAAAGCTCTGTTCATCGTATTTCTTTCTGTAACAAGGGTATGCTGTGTTCTCCTTCTTGCTTGTTTTAAGAAGTACATTTTCTGTACTTTTTCAGATGACACCGTACTGGAGGGTTAGAAATACATAAAAACTGATAGTTCATTCCTTCTTTGCACATGAATGTGCATAGTTATAAAGGATTAGGAGTAGGAGATACATCAGTTATCACCATGGTAGTTCATACCTGACCAAATACTGTCTTGCAGCCTCCAGAAGGGGTTAGGAGGTGTTAGCTGTCTCTCAGAATAGCTAATAGCTTCTGTGACTTTGCTGAAACCATGCAAAACTGAGCAGCTCAAAGTAAACTTCACTCATGAGAATCTGGAAGTACTGTATAGAAACACTATTAATATGCCTTACTATCTGTCAGCTTCAGGCACAGAAAACCAGTAGCAACAGGCTTGGAGAGCTGGCTGGCTGGGACACTGAGACAAAGAATACTAGCACTTTCATGGGCTTCAGCAATCTTAAACTTTCCTACAGGGTTCAGGAGAGATTGAATGGGAAAGTCAACATTAAAATAACCAAAAAGAACAAAACTTTAGTAATAGTGGGCTTCTCATCTGTGGTTCTGTCCTTCGAGGAGCTTGTAAAGTGGTGAAAAATAACTGGATCTAAACAAAGCAATTCTTTAGTTTAAGAAGGCAATAAGTAGGAATAAAGCGTGACAGAAAAGCTTATCAAAACTACACAGTTTTGCCTTACCTAGAAACTTGCGGAGACTCTAGATTCTTTTTAGTATCTCCTCCACTCAACCACTCATCTCCAAAATGGAAGACACATTTACACATGCAGAGGTCCAGCATCTCTACTACCCCAAATAACTAGCTAATGAGCTCCAAAGCAGTAATCGCAGCTAAGAAGCTACTGCATTGTCCTTGAAGCATCAAGACATTGATGGCTTTCTGAAGCTGTAATACTCCTTCTTGCCACTGTGCGGTAACCCCACATGAGGGAGTTGGGGTTGTTCAGCCTGCAGAAGAGAGGGCTCTGGGAAGACCTTATTGCAATCTTTCAATATATAAAGCAGGCTTATAAGATAGGCTTTTTACCAGGGCCTGTAGTGACAGGACAAGGTGTAGTGGTTTTAAACTCAAAGAGGGTAGATTTAGATTGGCTATAACAAAGAAAGTTTTTACAATGAGGGTGGTGAGGCACTGGAACAGGTTGCCCAGAGAAGCTGTGGCTGCCCCATCCCTGGCAGTGTTCAAGGCCAGGTTGGATGGGGCTTTGAGCAACCTGGTCTAGTGGAGGGGTGGAGGGTGTCCCTGGCCATGGCAGGGGGGTTGGAACTAGATGATCTTTAAAGGTCCCTTCTGACCCAAACCATTCTATGATTCTGCATATACAGAATAAGTCTCCTTACAGTACTCCAAATTATGGAGCAGTCTTCATCCTTCATGCACTTTTCATGACACCTTTGAACAGAGGCAGGCTGGCAAAGGAGTTTAGAGTGTTATGCCTCACACTTACAGCCCAGAAAACTGGAGAAAGAGAAAAAGGAGGAATAGACAAATGTATTTAAACTATGATAAAGCTACTCTGCTTTGCTGCTTTGTCCTCCTGGACTGCTCTGTGAGCTGCGGTGGTCTTCAGATCAACTCCAGCCTCTGATTTGCTTAAATGACTCAGGATATGCTGCAAAACAGCCAGAATGCAGAAACCCTACAACAGCACAGCCCCAGCTTAACACAAATCTCTCTGACCCTGCACCTTGGAAAAAAGTCCCAAGCCCGTCCCCTGATTCACCTTCATCCCAGGTGGTATTTGGACAGTGTCCCTGGGAATCAGCTCTGGGCTATCACTGCACTGTTTGCAGGAGGAAGATCCTCACCTGATGCACATGGCACTCTTGGCAGAGAGAGCAAGCTAATCCTATCGACAGTGGTCAAGCCTGTGCCCAGCCCCATTTTTTTCACAGCACAAATGTAGCCACAGGATCCTGAGCAGACGTAGGGCTCCTGTCAGCCCTTCACCTTTAGGGCTCCTGTAAGCCCTTCACCTTTTAGAACCTCTCACAGCGAAGTTAATGCTGTTAAAAAACTACTTTGCTATTCATCTTTTAATCATGTCTCCATTAAGGTCTAAGAAATTACCCACCACTAAGATATACAGCTATACACAGTGAAACACAGCTTTCCCTGTCTTCCCTTCTTTGCCAGCAACATCAGTCTACGTATAGGAACCTCTTCTTTCAATCCCAAGTCTTTTTTCTCACACTGTCTTGACTCAGTGTCTTTCCCCTGAACCCAGGCTGCCAATGTTTTGAAACATATTGATAACTACATTGGACAAGTGTTGTTGGAAATTATAATTGCGCTACCTCCACTCATGCTTTCACTTAGGCATTTTGCCAGACTGAAAATGCTATTCCAAGGAATAAAACAAAAGCATTACATATCCATATAGTACCTAATATGGCAGAAACCTAACATTACCAGCCATAGGAAAAATGCTTCTGCTTATTTGCCAGTCACTGAAAGTCTGATTATTATTATGGATATATTAAAGCCAAAAATCAGTCAATTTACTTCTAAATTTAAGCTTTTAAAAGTCAACGTGGTTTCTTTTCTGGTACGTAAATGTCAATAAGCCATAATCTTTCCTGTTGAAAATAGCTATTTAACATGAAAACAGCTGCATCAACCACAACCCTACCTAAATGCACTGAAATTTAAGGGTAGAAATTGTTTCAATTGCTTCAATAAGGACGGATGCTGCTAGTGAAGCAAGTAATTTTTATAAAAAGCAAAATTAAAATCAACTTTCTCAATTTCTAAAAATTACAGATGCTAAGTTACTTGGTAATTGTTCATTCATTGCAAAGAAAACAACATTTTTAGCTGACAAGAATTTACTGAAAAATTCTTTTAGTTCCTAAACAATTCATTTTTATTATCTCACAAAACAATACAAGAAATTGCATTCCTGGTTTACTAAACCCACCCCCTCAAAAAAAAAAAAACCCACCACAAATATCCCGGCTCTCAACACAACATGGAATTTCCTATGGTAGGTGGATTTGTGAAGCCACGGCACAAGAAAGAGAGGATCTTTTTAAATTAAATTGGTTTTACTGAGCAAACTGAAAATATCACAACTTTAATGAAATAGATCAAGTTGAAACACCCAAACATTCCTTAAAACTAGAAGGTATTTCCCCTTAAAACAGTCAAGACTATTCCATTAATCCCTGCAACCTTAACTTTTCAAAACTGCAGCTCACTGCCATTTCCAATTTGAAATTATATTAAAAATACTGTTCCTCTTAAGTTTCCAGTGAACTAGAAACTGTTTTTATGCAAGTAGCACTTGAAGTACCAGGCTAACACCAATCACAACAAAAATACATCATATGGTCCAGTCAAATTCACCTGGCAGCAACATTAGGAAACACATTACAGGGTTACAACTTTTCAAAGGATCTAAACAGTATTCAAGGTATTTATGTTTGTTCTGTCCAGAACATCAACAGCAACACAGAAAAAAAAAAACCCTAAAGCTATGAAATGAGCAGTCACCCCTTAAGTGCAAGGGCAAATAAGTCAAGAAGCTGAGTTTTAAAATGCTGGCAGTGCATCCTCAAGATCTAAGGGAGAATTAGCACTACATCAGCTCCCTGAAGTCAGTGGCCCTGCCAGTAGTACCACTGCAGCCAGTCTACAGAGGCTCCCCGCTCTCAGGAGCTCCGTACATATCTGGAGTAAGAGACAGGCCACACTCCAGTCTTATATCTTGAAACAGGAGCCCAACAGTTCTTATCAAAAGAAGTAATTAATAGAAGTACCCTAGGCTGAAAATTTATGGTACTTTTCCCTTGATTTCATGTGCAGTAAAGTAGCAGAAAGCATGTTATATTTGGCTGACAGCTGCAAAGTGCATGATGAATGGGGTCAGCACTAAGGCCAATAAAAAGCAACCTAAAAAATGGGAAACTTTTTTCCTGTGAAGTAATCAAGGCTCCAGATCTGGCTCTTACACTTTACTTTGTACCAACAACCACAACAGCTGCAGACTTTTTATGGGACACCCTAGCTTGGAAAAGAATTTTGTTAAAAAAACCCACTTTTACAAGTAGTTTTATGTACAATCCTGCTTCACATTAGCCTTTCTAAAGTTTACACATAGATGAAAGTAATTTAGGAACATAAGAACTGCAATTGACAATCATACCTGTGGAAATGTCCCTCATTTCCTTCGGATGCAATCTGGAACGTTTTAAAGAAATCTCTGAAAAAATTTTAGAGCAAGAAGTAAAGTGTTCCTTACTGGTCGTGCTTTCTACAGCAACACATCTATGAAAAAGCAAGACCCACCTACAGCATAGAATCATAGAATAGTTTGGGTTGGAAGGGACCTTTAAAGGTCATCTAGTCCAATCTCCCTGCATTGAGCAGGGACATCTTTAAATAGATCAGGTTGCTCAGAGCCCCATCTGGCCTGACCTTGAATGTTTCCAGGGATGGAGCATCTACCACCCCTCTGGGCAACCTGTTCCAGTGTTTCACCACCCTCAGTGTAAAACATTTCTTCCTTATATCTAGTCTAAATCTACCCTCTTTCAGTTTAAAACCATTACCCTTTGTCCTATCACAACAGGTCCTGCTAAAAAGTTTGTCCCCATCTTTCTTAAAGACCCCCTTTAAGTACTGGCAGGCTGCTATATGGTCTCCCTGGAATCTTCTTTTCTCCAAGCTAAACAACCCCAACTCTCTCAGCCTGTCCTCATAGGAGAGGTGCTCCAGCCCTCTGATCATCTTCATGGCCCTCCTCTGGACTCGCTCCAGCAGCTCCATGTCCTTCTTATATTGGGTGCCCCAGAGCTGGACGCAGTACTCCAGGTGGGGTCTCACGAGAGCAGAGTAAAGGGGAAGAATCACCTCCCTTGACCTGCTAGTCACACTTCTTTTGATGCAGCTCAGGACATGGTTGGCTTTCTGCGCTGCAAGCACACATTGCTGGGTCACATCGAGCTTCTCATCCACCAACACTCCCAAGTCCTTCTTCCCAGGGCTGGTCTCAATCCATTCTGCACCCAGTCTGTACTTGTGCTTGGGATTGCCCTGATCCACACACAGGACCTTGCACTTGGCCTTGTTGAACCTCATGAGGTTCACACAGGCCCACCTCTCCAGCCTGTCAAGGTCCCTCTGGAGGGCATCTCTTCCCTCCAGTGTGTCAACCGCACCACACAGCTTGCTGTCATCTGCAAACTTGCTGAGGGTACACTCAATCCCACTGTTTATGTCATTGATGAAGATATTAAACAGTACTGGTCTCAGTATGGAGCCACTTGTCACTGATCTCCATCTGGACATTGAGCCGTTGACCACTACTCTCTGGATGCAACCATCCAACCAATTCCTCATCCAACGAACAGTCTACCCATCAAATCCATATCTCTCCAATTTAGAGAGGAGGATGTTCTGGAGGACTGTGTCAAAGTCCTTACAGAAGTCCAGATAGATGACATCTGCAGCTCTTCCCTTGTCTGCTGATGTAGTCACTCCATCATGGAAGGCCACTAGGTTGGTCAGGCAGGACCTGCCTGTGGTGAAGGCTGTCTCAAATCACCTCCATGTCCTCCATGTGTCTTAGCTTAGCTTTTAGGAGGATCTGTTCCATGAGCTTCCCTGGCACACAGGTGATGCTGACACATTGGTAGTTCCCAGGGTCCTCCTTTCTACCCTTTTTAAAAATGGGTGCAATGTTTCCCTTTTTCCAGTCACCGGGGACTTCACCTGACTACCATGACTTTTCAAGCATCATGGAGAATGGCTTGGCAACTACATCAGCCCATTCCCTCAGGACTCTGGAATGTACTTTGTCAGGTCCCATAGACTTATGTATATTCAAGTTCCTCAGGTGGTCACAAATCTCATCCTCTCTTACAGTGAAAGTACTAAAGAAAAAAAAAATCTTTCAAAGCTTATGCATCAAATTTTGATCTCAGATCAATGGGTATAAATGTTCATGCATTGTGACCAAGATCATTATTTTGCCCCATCACAGCTACAAATCACCACACTTCACTGTAAAGAACGCTTTCGAAGAAACGTAAGAAATGTTTTGCTCACGCCGATATGTGCTGAATGCCCTTTTATCAGGTTGCACAAGGGACGTAGAGGATGGCGAATACTTGGCATAGAAACAAGACAAAAATAACTTGCATCCATTTATTCAAAAGCTCTCGTGAAACCAAAAGCCTTAATCCAAGTTGAACAGGAAACACAGTTCTGGTACGTCACACCCTACAATAATAAGCTGCAGTTTCTGTATTTAACCTGTCTACATGACTCAAGGCAATTGTTTCCCCTGCAGTTTATGGAATGACTCAGAGTTGCCTGTTATGAGCTGCAGTTAAAAGGAGGGGATATACAGTTCTTATTTTGTTCTTCTTAACTGTAAATATTTCACTCAAGACTGCCTTTTCCTTTTAAAAATGAATTCGCTCCAGTCTTTGCTCTTTCTCCATTCCAACAGTCATGCCATTGCCTTATGTTCCCTCAGCCTGTTCCATCTCCGCTCCACATATACCTCCACTTCACTTTATAGTCCACTGAAAAACAATTTGCAAGGTATTTTTGCCTCTCATCTGCCTTCAAAATTAGCAAGAGAACACAGCAGAGGAGCCAATTCTAAGCAACTAGCTGAAAATCTCCAAGGAAATCTATAGCAGAGTTATGAAAAGAACCAAGATTTTCCAAACTACAGTTTTAGTCTCAAAAACACTCTTTCTCCCTCTTCTAAATACAATTATGTATTAGGAAATGTTCAAAAGAACAGGTACTTAGTTGCCCTTTTTGCCTTTGAAACTTCCTCCTTTCAACTACACAACATGCATGTACAGAGCAAGGGTATATACACAGTCAAATGAATTCAGAGTGCCTCTCCCAGTACAGCAGCTGTATTAAACTAAACAACCTATGTGGTGATGGTGTCAAAATACTACATTATATATGTACTCCTTCCTGACATCACAGCGTCTAAACCAAACGCTGCAAAGCCAGCTCTTTTAACACTTTTCTTAAGATGTATTTGCCACTGCTACATCTTCTTTGGCAGCAACATCTTGGCTGAGATACAGCTCAGAAACACTGTACAATTCATTCTGCTGCCATCCATCTCATAAAAGAAAGCAGAAGAGCTTAGTGAGTCATGTTAACAGACATAAGCACATAGAAGTGAATGTTATTACTGGTAGGAAACATTAACTTTGTGAGTCAGTTTCACATATTTCATCTACTTTCTTGTGAAAAACACGATCTACTTTGGCAGGCATACAGCGTGATTTATTTGGATTCCTGAGTAGCGATATTTACAGATTAATTAAAGTGCTCAGAGACATCTTTCATGTCTTGAAAAAAAGTCTCCCCTTCTGCTCTACAAATATACTCTTTTAATATCCCAGTGGAATGTACTCTCACAAATATTTTCAGTCAATTTAGTACTTACAGTCTGCAGGCTTCCAGTACTAAGAAAAAAAATATACTGATACTCCTGAACAAAGTCTATGTGATCACTGATGCTCAGTGAAGAGCTGGCCAATTATGCCCTTGTTTGCAGCTGCTAGAATACATTATATATTTTTTTTTTAAAGTTACATTGTACTCCTTTCTAGTGTTAATCTTTTATGTAAGCAACAGCTAAAGGGATGGAACTTACTTATATGCAAGATGGAAGATCTAACTGAGACTGTGAAAAAAACCTGGGCTACTTCTTGAATGGTGAGATAGCAGACATGCAATCATCTTTGCTTTTTTAAACATATTCAGCAGCAGAAAATGTTTGCTTACCTTTGCTTACCATTACAGCATGATCATCCTGACTTTTCACTCAATCACAGTTAGAAGTTTGCCTCCAGTAGTTAACTTTTTAATCCAATTACCAATAAATCTTTTACCAATCCCTTCCAAAGGAAGTCCTGCACCAGGACTTGTAATTTAATGCTAAAACAAGACAGAGGTGCAGTGACAAAGCTCAGAGAGAAAAAACCTCACACTTTAAGGGCACTGAAGTTAAGCAGGTGTTGTTCAAAAACAATTAAGGACACAGGAAACACAGAAATAAAAGGATGGAAGAGAATAAATAAGGCTGAGAATATTTCACACCTCATTTGAAATCATTCACCTTTTAATATCAAGACTGAAACTGGATATATTTAGTTCCTATTGCATACAAGAAACTATCCTCTCATGTAGCCTGAAGAGCTTGAATTCAATAGCTACATTCCTTTACTATTACAACAGGATTCATTAGACTCCTGTGAAGAAAAACAGGTCCAAGTGCCAAGAAAAACTAATCACAAGCCCTCCATTCTTAATTACATTAACAAATTGATACTAATCTCCATAGAAATGCCTAATTAACTCCACAAGAAACAAACAAAAAGTCCACATTCATTTGAAAATACTAGATGGGCCTACAGTTTTAAATTATGACAGAGAAATCTTTCAGAATGCAGTCACCTCTTCAGATCAATCTCAAGTCATATTACTCAAGTCATAAAATGGTAAGAGGGCTATAAAAAGACATATCTACCGGTCTAAATACATCAGTGCTCACACCACCACTGCCTTTGGCAGATTCTTTGATCCAGCATTGAGTTATATGGAAAACAGTCTTGTGATTCCTCCAAGTCAAAATTAAGGCTTACTGTAAGAAGACCATGGGAACAAGGCATATAGTGCTTTTTGGTTTAATGCACCTTTTTCATCAGTGAATTTGAAGTCTGCAGTGTAAGGTACTATTACCTTCAAATCAATGACTGCAGTTCTCTTCCTAAAACATGCTATTTCCATTAACATTCCTGTAGGCAGTGTAATAGCAAGTCCTTTGCTAAAACAAGATTCCCGAACCGTACAGAAAATTACAGCAATGACAATAAATATTCTTTACTATACTAGTTGAAGTTAAAGACCTGCTTCTGCAAATCCTTATCCATGCACATTACCCAGTTAAAGGCATTTGGGCATTATAGCAAGGACTGGAAATCTGGAGTACTGCAGTCTCAGAAAACTATGATTAATCAGTGTTTAAACATGATCCTTCAAAAAAAGGTAAGAAATCATAGCTTGCCTTGGACAAATGCGGTAGGGGAAAAAAATGGCAATTATCTTCAGGCAGCTAAGAATGACAGACAAAACAAAAGTGAGAAAAAAATCCAAAATTCTTAGACTATCATTTACTGATATGCTTTTGGCACAGCACAGAAAAAGATCTTTTCTAGACTGTACATAACCAGGTGCAATTAGCTCTCACAAGTTAAGGAACTGGACAACTTTAGCCACTTGTTGTTGTCTTTTAGCAGTCTGGGCATTTTATAATCTCAGTCATACAGATGGTCACTTACCACATTTAAGCTGAAGCTCTCCTAAGCAGCCATAAGCATCCATGAGCTTTTCATATTGTCCTTTAATCGCATCCTTTTCTTCAGGAGCTGAGAAACAAAACAAAAGGCAGCAAACCTTAGTTTTCCAGTCTTCATAAAATTTTCAGATTGCTATGGCTTACACCAACGCTTCCCGGTTGATTTCGCTCCATAAAGAAAAACGGTACAAAGGTAGGGTTAAAATGCTGTAAGAATGCAGTGATTAAAAAGTGATGGGACAAAATGCACAGCCTCTCCACACACCACCCTAGAAGAAAGAAGGGCACTCACTACCTTTCCAAACGACATGATCGTTAGTAATGTTCTTGTTCTATGGTACAGATGCCACATCAGTTTCAGAGTAAGTAAAGGAATATACAGGAACATATAAACTTTACACCGTTCTAAAATAAGAACAAAAATACTATCTGTCTGGCCATAAGCTAAAATATAACATATCTCTTCTTGATGTGCAAAAAGAGATGGTTTCTGCTTCCAGATTCTCACAGTCTAATTTCAGACAGAATTAGAATTATTTTACACAAGATAACATAATTTGATGTAGACAGAACATCAGAAGTTGATTTCAAGAGGAATTTAACCTGTATTTTAGTGAAGTAAGAATCCACTGATTAAAAACAAATAAATAAAGGGTCAGATGCTGATGTTACATTTGTGTATTTCTGCAACATCTGAGTTGAACGGGCACAGACTAAACATTTAGGTATTAAGCCAGAACACGGCCCAAGCTTGTCACTGGCTACTTTAAAGTAAAACCTGAATAAGGCTGCATTTTGTATATATTTCCCAATGAGGAATAAGGTTAGCCTTATGAATGAGGAAAACAGGCTGTGACCCTCAAATGTCCATTTACTTCTTGAACCACAGATAAAACAGCAACATGGTACTTTTAGAGGTTAGCAAATACTTTACAATCTTATGCTCCTAATAAACTTCAGCAGTTAAAAAAAATCTGAAACCTCCGAGCATATAAAGGACAAACTGAACTGCCTGCAATGGGTGACAGAACAGAAAAGAAAGCAACAGACTTCTCTTTATAAACCTCAAGAGGCAAGTAGCTCAGTGAGAAGCATGGAAAACAAATAAATATCCCATATATCGCTGACATTTTGAAGTGAAAGGAAGGACAATTCCACTCACAAAATTCCTTAGCAGAGGAAACCCCCAAAGGAAATCAAAAGATGTTTGTCTCAATTTTTGCACCCGTAACAAATAAGGAAGACTTGTTAGTTTTTTCTTAATTTTATGTTTACTCTCAGACTTTCACAACTTCTCTATTCTACTTTCTTAGAAACACTGAGTGAATCAGGAGAAACCAGTAAAATGTTGATACCACACACACCAGTGAAACAAAACAGAAGCAACAGAAAGAGGATAAAGGAATTTTATTGGGTAATGTAAACCTCTGGACAGTAACAATTTAAATATTCAGTAACAGCACCTGTAAGAGCTGAGACTCTGGAAGCTCAGTTTTCTGGTATTTCACAAAAAACTTTAGCAAAAAATAGTTGATAGACTATAACAATGTTTCATTTTTTTAAAAAAAGACTCCCTGTCAAGCCTTCCTTATATATTAAAAAAAAAAGCGGTTAAAAAAGTGATGTATCACTTTCCATGGCATCTTCACTAAGTAGAAAAGAGCAGCAACAACATACTGACTTTTTTATTAAATCTGTTCTCTGCCTTAAAAGCTTATCCTTGTTCCCTTTAAAATAAAAAGGAAAATCCATAAACAAAATTCTTGCTCCAAATATTCCACCTTTAGGAAGAAATAGAGAATGACAGAAACAGCAACATAATTCAGATCTCAGACTGATGCAGGAGCTTGCAAACTTGCAGGCTAGGCACAACCTGAAGGCATTTAAAAGGCACCTTGAAAGCACGATGATACTCTTCAAAACAGAATTACGGGCTAGAAAGCTGGCTGTTAAAGTGTCCGGTAAGAGCATGATCCAAAGTAACAGAATGTATTTCAGCATGGAAATAAGCAACATAATTCATGCCACTAACTGCAAGAAGCACCTGACACTGGCACGTACAGAAGCCACCAAAGTTTCCAAGGTCAAGCCTGCAGCATCACACGCACATCGGCTCCTGACACAGGACTTTTCCAAACACACAAATAGCTGCGTTTTGCCAGTACTGGTACAGAAACACTCCGTCATTCTGGGCAGGCCATTTGACAGAACCTTTGCCTGCACAGTAGCATCAGTCAGGGCACATCAGTACCGGCAGAGCTGCCTGGAAGGGAGTGTTGCAAGAACTCCTGAGATGCACTGCGACCACCACCATTTTTGTGGGCCAGGACAGGGGCCTCAGGCAGCAGCTCCTGTGTGCTGCACCCCCTTCCATAAGGGCCCTCGTGACTGGGGGGATTCTCCTTCATCCCTCACAGCCTCCAGCCACCACAGCGCTGTCTTGCTCCATGCCCCGCCAGAGCGCAAGCGAGGATACAAGCGTCATCCCTCCAGCACTGCGAGGTCCTGGCTGGATTCTGACACACCCAGCCAAGTTTTTTATTTTTTTGAGAGGGTGAGGGAAAAGGAATCCCCAACATCCTTTCTATGTATTGCTTTTTATAATGGTTGACTGAAGTGTGATTTTAAAAGGACATTATTGCAGAGGGCTCGAGTCAAGTTTGTACCTTATTATTAAAAGAAGTACTTATAAATCTTAAAAATTTCTTATTGAAATCCCAAATAACTGTCATCAAAACTGGTCTGAAACATCTCCTAGAGTATCTGCAAACAGTGCTAGGACACAAGAGCCAGAATCAGAAAGAGAGTGACTAGACAGAGAACAAAACTAACTGATGGGCTATTGCCTTTGCTGGATGAAGAGAGTTAAAAGGAAAAATTACTGTGAAACTCTGAAGGATTGTTGACAAACAGGGGAAATATAAACCATATCTGACAAGTTTCCACAATATTGAAAATACTGTTTTAGCAACAATATTTGACAGCTAGATGTGTCCAGAGACATAGCACTTTTCCAATTGATAACATGAAAATGATTTCCGTGTTTCTCTGTTAAATGTTCTAAAGTCAGGGGTTTTATTCTGCAACTGCTTTCATAAAAACTCTGAAATGTAGAGGCAGTGAGAGCAGTCTGCTTGAAAACCTAGGACAAGGACTGGATGTTTAACTACACCCTGTTCACGTGTAAAATCCTTCCTTTTTCAAGCCAGACAGCTTGAGATATGTACGTACATACACAGATAGTTATGTACAATACTGCTACAGAAGTTGATGAAGCTCATGATAAAGTTTTCTACTTAGAAAACAAGTATGCAAATATATAGTGCATCTCAGTGCATTTTTTTACTACTTAATAATAACTATAGGTAACTAAACACTACACATAGTAACTACCAAACTCCACTAAAGCTTCCCATTAATATTTTTTAGTAATTTTCCTTTCCACTAAGCATATAATTGAGTATCCGCCCTTCTGCAATAATTACCACAACTGTGTTGTGTTCATAACAGCTTTACAGACCTGCACACTGCATTCCTCAAGCACTTTTCTTAATATCAATTATGTAAAAGCTCCTGATGTAAATTATACATAAGGTTGGCATGTTAGCTCAAAATTTTAACCCCTGCAAAACAAGAGGCACACAATAATTCAGTGAAACTAAGCTACAATAAACTCAACTAAAAGTGACATTTCTCCAGGCGTAAAATATTTCAGAGCCAAAGAAAGCCACCATGAAAAGACATACAACTACATATACCACATGGCCTATCCAAGTGTGACTTCCTGCCTGTAAAAGCTGCAAATTCAATTAAACAGCTAGCAGGAACGAGCCAGACATACGCAGTTTCCTTTATTCAACCCTTCCTTAGGGCTGATCCCCCAAACTTCAGCAGGAACCAGTATGGCTCTCAAACATGTGGTGCATTCACTGCTTACAATTAGCTTTAGTTTTGTATTTAGGTGAATAAATATGCCATTGAGTGGGGTATGGAAATCAAACACCAATAGTTGTGTAAGAGTATTGTGAATGTATTTCCAAGCACTATACACTATCCAAAACAATGAGCCCTACAGCATGACTCCTTTTTACTCTAATGCCAGGATATTTAGTTTATATAGCTAATCTCCCTATTCTATCTGTATTCCTAAAACTTCTTGTTTAAATTTTTAAAAAATCAAATAATCCAATGACATTTTTTATGAAGTTTTCTGTAGTTTAGTAGTGTTCAAACTTTTTCCATTTGTGGATGTCTACAAAACTTTTAGTGGAAGTAATCTACATACAGAAACTGCATTCTGTAAAAAAAAAAAAAAAAAAAACCACGCAGGTAAATAATTCCCACTTCTTGGTTTTGCATCCCTCCCCCTGCAAGGCTATACCCTGATTTCACTCAGCTGCATCAGAGAACCATGCAGATATCTCCAACTGAGGCCACAGAGGAGGCACAGAACTGCTCTGCGGTGTGTACACACACCTTAATTCTATATAAGTTTGTCTCTAGTAAAGGCTTACTTCACGGATCTTTTGGTGAAAGCCTGGAGGAAAAACTTCAGCTATATTTGCAAAAACATACACTGTATCAGTTTTGAATTTCAGTATTTTCAAAACACCAGGGTCATTCAGGATCCACTGTAGCAGGTGTTGTAACATCCTTTAATAAAAGCAATTGCAGAAACAAAGTGCTTAGGAAAAAAAAAAAAATTCTGTGCACCCTTTGGCTCTGCCCTTGCAAAAAAATCTTTAGGCTGAATTTCAATAGCAGAGCACTCCTGTTGACATCATTTCACTGAAATTACCTGCTACAATAAAATTAAATAACTATATTTTCAGCACTATAGCCTTAGTTTAGTTCAGTGACTGCCTTGTGCAGTTCACTCTATCTATAAAGCATTAAAATTGTAATGTGTTAAAAGTAGGAACAGCATTTTTATCTATACCCTCTCTTGTATAAGCAAAAACTTCTAAATCAATGACAATTTTTATTCATCCATCATGATTCTAAGTTTCTTCCAAAGAATCTAATTATTGATGCTATAGTTCAGAGAATTCCTGAAGAACTGTTTCAGGCTGTCACCCATTCTTCTGGAGAAGACTGAAACTTCAGGGCTGGCAGTGGCAAAAGAAGCCTGTTGCAAAATGTGCTGTTAAATTCAAAACAGTGAGTTTTACCCTCCACCCTACGGTGACATCATGAGAAGAGGAAGAAAAACTCCCGTCTTCAAAAATATTATTTATGATAGAACAGAAAGCTTTTCTGCTTATATTACATCACTATACAGATTAAGTTAAGGGATGTGGGGTTATGTACGTAGGTTGCCTGCTGTGATTTCCGATTCCTTGATTTTTCCAAAAGTTTCTTAAGTTTCTGCTACAGCCTGAGTGTGCTTATTTTATAAATTGCTGACATCTCACACAATTAGAGATCTCCATAATACTTTCCCATTACTGATATAAAATGTGCAAATATTTTTCAGGTTAAAAGTATTAAATCTCTAGATGCAATAAGGAAATTCTGAAATACAATCAATTAAAACTAAAATTGTCATCATGATCTTTGTAATATACTGAGAGAGGAAAAAAAGTCATCCATTCACAAGACAGTATCAAATTTTTGATTTACATATGTGAAAGGGTTTATTTTAATTATGAGTTTGCCAGAGGTTTATGGCCTGTATAGACAATGCGTTTATACAACTGTGTGGGGTTTTTTAGATTTCTTTTTTTGTAAGGCCACTTCTTCTAGGATGATTCTCACTCCCTTCTGCCACTTGAACTAGGTTAAATTCAACATTTAATTTTCTTCTAGTAAAAAAGCATTATAGAAGGAATTGAACTTCCAAAAAAATGCGGATGTCATGCCTGTTCAAGGGTAGAGAGACACTTGGTGATTATGGAAAAAGAATAAAGAACAATGACTAAAATTTGCTTGCAGGCCTTCGTTGTCCATCCATGATTATTCCTTTCTACAGTTCTAGTGACAGGAGGCTGTTATTGCAAAACTGCATAAACTGTTGTACAACCTAAGTGCTTCAGGTTAAACTGCTTTTATTTAGCGTGGAAGTTCGCATAAGGCACTGTTGCATAATTCCTCCTCACCATGGGCACACAATTTTTTAAAAACTTTATTTTAGAAATGGAAAATTAGACAGAGAAACCCAAATTAACACAATCCTAGGGCTAGTATATCTGAAACCACACGTAATACAAAGCATTAACCTTCCACTACGGTTAACAACCTGAAGGCTAGTCAAACAAAACAGAATTAATGTTGTTTCTGTTACCATCCTGGCTGTGGAGCTTCCTCTTCATGATTCTTGTAAATTTACCATCACAATACCTACTGCTGATTTTCCCTCCTTTTCTGGTCCTTTGCTCCCTAAACAGAACAAACAAACTAAATAGGCTCAACTAGATAAACTAGCTCTTCCTACAATATAGGAACCAACTGAGGCAGGAAAAGACAAACCAAATGAAATAAAATGACAAAGTTATTAACATGGAGCGAGCTGGATACCAACCATGCATGACTACAGTTATCTCAGGGGGTGACATCAGACTTTCAAAAGGCATGTCAAACAGGCTTTTATACTAGCCACTATACAGATCATTATTCAAAATTCTTCTAACGTACATTTTAAAACAGACTATATAAATTCTCCAATCATTTTTAGCTATAGGAATTCAAATGGGGGATAGCAACACTGGGGAGAAAAACCTATTGTAAATTGATGATTCCCTTAATTAGTGAGATTGCAAATAATCTTTCCAACTACTTGTCATACAAATGACTTGGGGTCATTAGATCAATACTGATCTCTAAATTTTATTCATGCACATTGGCTCTAGGCAGTAGAGCTGCTTTGGAGTTCTATCAGTATAATGAAATACAGACCAAAACCCACTGGTATCAATGAAGAGTTTTAATGCAACAGGTTTTTGAATCAGGAAAAAAAAGTAAAACGCTGCTCAGTACTACCAGACTTTTCACTTTATCAGTTCATTGAAAGTTGACAGAAAAAACACTGGAAAAATGTAACACATTAATGTCCACTATTACCAATGAATTTAACAAGCAACTGAACCCCCGAAGTATCACACAACGTAAAATTCCAATAAAATAAAATAAAAAAAACCCCCACAGTGTGGCAATAACAGATCTTTATCACGACAGGTGAAAATTTATCCACTATCATGAAAATCAGCTGCCACCAGAAGACCTTTTTGGCTTTCTTCATTCATAAAATCCCCAACACATGAAAATTAGGCATTTTAGTCTAGATGTCTTGCCACCATATATCATGGAAGATTCAGCGCAGTGGGCCCGGATCCTGAGCTGACATTGTGACTGACATTGTACAAACTACAACAAACATACAGTTCTTACTACAAAGAGTTCACAGTTTAAGTCTTCCCCTTTTCCTTTGAGCTGCTTGAATGTGGACTCCTACAACATTGCGAGCAGTGGCATGATTGCAGGAACAGGTATGCACTACACGCAAAACAATTTAAGAACACCGCACAAGCACAACTTGTTCCCCTGCATTACTTTTTGCACCTTACATTCTCAGTCACCTCATTTTTCCATGTCTGCCATTGCACTAACTCATGGGTGGCAAGTATCAAAACACAAGATGAGACAATCCTGAGCACGTTTATGACTTCCACTGCCGCAGGTGAGACTCAAGCTCCTCCAGTAAGAGCCAGACAAGTAACCAGACACAATGCAAACCACAAGAGCAGGTATGGAACCACAGCAAGAAGACAGGTTTTCTTTACAGGACATAAATCTCAAGTCAGTCATCCAAAACAATCTCTGCTGTGAACTGGATGTCTACACTGGTGGTTAGCACCCCATGTAGCTCAACAGAAATTTCTTCAAGAGGTAGTGGGTCCCATCCCTTTGGCTGGACCCTCCTCTGCAGTCAGCAGGGCTCATACAAGGCTGTAAAGTCTTGCACAGTAGATGTGCCCTGTGCAGCCACCAGGCAGGTGGCCTCTCCTGCTTCTTCCACCCCAGCTGCTGGTGAGGAGGCTAAAGGCATCCAGAGCAGAGAAAGAGCCGGTCAGACATGGATCAGGCCTGGGGTCGCACAGGGAGGAGAGGCTGGCAATGGGAGGGCCGGCATGCATGGCAGGGCACCGGGGGTCACGGCCAGGGGGCAGGCCTGGAGAGCCATGCTGGAGGCCGGGACTTAAAGTGAGGTGAGTGAGTTCGCTACGGGCTCAGGTCTGCGCTCTCCCCTTCCTCTCTCTTTGTTCCTCAGGGGAAAGTGCCCCAAACCTCCTGGGCATCGGCCATCGCACCCCGGCACCCCTTCGCAGGCACCACACGAGTCCCGCAGACACCACAGAGGCACCAGGCGCGTACCCACAGACGCGCCACCTCCCCACGCCACAGCCTCCCACACACGCACCGCGCGGGAAGCCGCCCGGCCCGGCCCGCCCCGCCGCGGGGCACTTACTGAGCGCCGCCACGGTGCCGGCCTCCAGCAACAGGCAGTCCTGGCGGGTGCGCGCCTCCAGCAGGGCGCTCGGCCCCGGCTCCTGCTTCCAGAGCAGCCGCAGCCCTTTGCTCAGAGCCATGGGAGCCGCTGGTCGCAGGGAGGAAAGAGCAGAGGGTGCCGGCGAATGGGGGATGCGACCCCCAGCGCGGGTGGCGAACGAACCTCCGTCTCCTCAAGCGCACGGAACGCGGCGCTCGGGGGGCCGCCAGCAGCCCCGCACGCCCACGGGAGCTCCTCCGAGCGCGGGGTCTCCGATCCTGGCAGCCCCCCTCTCCCCGGCGGTGAGGGCGGCCAGCGAGGCGGGTAAGGAGGACGGCCGTGTCCTCTTCCCGGGAGCCGGTCACCTCAGCAGCCCTCCAAGTGCCTGTGAGGGGGCGCCCAGCGGTGAAGGGAGCGGAGAGTTTGCGGCTGCCGCTCCTCCCCGTCCCCTGCGGCCCCGCGGCACGGCTGCTGCCTCCTCCTCGGGGAGTCCCCGGCTGCGGACAGCGGGGCGGGAGCGACCTTCCCTTTTCCGCCTTTCTCTTCCCACCCACGGTTCCCTGTAAACTTTCCAGAGTTAACTTTGTCCCTCTGGCTCCCCAGCTACGGCTCCTCCTCCTCCGGAACAGGTACAAGCCGCCGGCGGGGCGCCGCTACCCGCCCTGCCCGCGGGGGAGGGGAGGAGCGGCGGCTGCGGCCGCCCGCAACGGCCGCGCCGCGTTGCCGCGCCCGGTGGGACGCTGCGGGCTGGGCCCAGCCCGGCCCGGCGGCGGCGCCGCTCCCCGCCCCCCCCATCGGCGGCGCCTCCGGGCCGCGGCGGCTGGAGGCGAAGCTCGGCGTCGAGCCCCTGGCAGCGTGGCGGGCCCACCAACGGCTCGCCGGCAGCGCTCAGCGGTCCTTCGCCGGCTCGCCGGCAGCGCTCAGCGGTCCTTCGCACTGCCGGCGCGGCCGCGCTGCGTGAAGCGAGGAGGACCGAGATAAGTGAAATGCCTCGAAGCGCCGAAATTGCTTCCTCCGCCCGCGTGGCAGGCGGAGGCTGCAGCCCGGCTTTGCCGTGGGAGAGGCTGTCCTCCTTGCCGCCTCCTGTGGGGAGCGGCCGCACGGGCTCCCCGCGCTGCCCCGGCCTGCCTCTCGGGGCAGCCGCCCTGGGCCGGCGGTGAGGTGAATCCCGCTGCCACGGCCGGGTAGCGCAGCTCCTTGCGCAGGGTGCTGCCCTCGGAGTCCACGCAGTGTTTCGGCTGTGCCTAGAAAGCGCCGTCCCGCCTGTTGTGTATCAAGCGTTTCGGGTAAAAGGCACGGTGCACGTTAGTAATTAAAAAGCAGTGTTCCCTCATATAAAAGTGCGCCTTCCCCTCCCCGATATTGCAAGACTCCCATCACAATTCCCTTTTAAGACCGGACAGGATTAAGTGCTAGTTTTTTCCAGAGTTCAGCCATAAGGAATGGATTGAGGAGGTAGGCACAGGTACACTAATGTGTTCAGATGAGAGAAAATTTGCTGTCATTTCTAGCAGAAAGTATAGTCCTCTTTCTATACAGGTAAATCAAGCACAATTCTTAATACAGCAATATTGTACTTTACATTCATATGTAGAGAAAAGTGCAAAATTCAAAATACACAAACTACCATCTGTTATTACTGTCTGTCCTGTGTCATATTAACATTGAGAACATTAGTCATCGCTGTGCTCTCCCAGGTGGAATATAGCAGTCCCTGCCCCCACTGAGAGTGATAGAAACAAACTGAAAAACAGGTACTCTTTTTCTATCACACACCTCTGTTTTATTTATTTTGTAACTAGTAAAATGAGATTAATTTTAGGTATGTTTATGGTGCCTTCTTAGATAGCATTTTGAAAGGATCTGGTAGGGAAAGTAGGATTGGTGTTTGCCTAGGGCTTTTTTTTCTCCTGATCCTAATTTTTGATACAGTATGTAGGGTGAGATAACGAGTGCTGGGTAATGTAAAAGAAATGACCCAGAAACTGTAGAAATTAAGTGACTAGGATGAAAAAAAGTGAGCACACAGCTCAAAGTTTGGGGGGTTTAGAGGATGTTAGAGTGTGAATTAACCATTCTTGATTTTAAACAGAAAAGCCATGTCTTTCTTACAGCTATTCTATGGGAATGGCAGACCAAGAATCCATTTATCTCTTTGTCATCATTCACCATGACCTTTTCCCCTAGAGAAAAGTGCATACTTGAGATGAAATACTGAAGGTATCACTTAAACAATCAGAGCTGCATAAGACAGCTGTATCACGTATGATTTTTAAAAGTTTCCCTGGATCATACACATGTATTTAAAAATAACAACAACAAAAAAACCCCACAAAAAAACCCAGTCTTTTGTGCGTGCGTGTCTTTGCCTTTGAGAAATGATTCTTCACAGTCCTCTTTAAACTCCACCATGAGAGTAAACTATCACTTGGAGGACACTGGTATGTCACTCTCTATTGCCCATGTTTGTTACTCATTAGTCATTTTTGTCATTAGTGCTTTTCGCTGCAAATTCCAAGAACACACAATTTAGGATTGTTAATAAAAAACTTACTATCAGATTTGTTGGGCAAAATACTAGAGAAAGGATTGGTGCAGCTGAAATATAGTATTTTTTTCAGCACCTCAAATCAATATGAGGAGATGAAGATGTGAGAGGAAAACAGGTGAAGGTGGAAAACTGGGAACCTTTCACAGCGTGCATGACGAATCACTGCTTCCATAGGTGGCTCTGAGTGAGTCTTTTTTAATCTGTTGCAAACAGATCTTTTCAGAGGGTTCTAGTTGCAAAAATCCCACAGCATGGAAAGATGCATTTTTAAAGGTGTGATGTTGTGATTACTGAAAAAGCAGTAAGTCGGTTAATTAGACTTTGTTTCACAGGTCAGTTACCTTAGAAACATAAAACTGAGAAAGTAACTATCAGAAAATGGTGGAGTGGTGAATAAAGCCATACCATTTGCAAACCTCCTTCACACAAAATGACATCCAAAGTGAGGGCTCAGATAGGAACCTTGCTTGATACATTAGAAGGGTATGCAAAGGTTTCCCTTGCTTTATTTTATGGCACTCAAGATCTTTACATTTAACCAAACTGACTGTGATTCAATGCATGAAAGTCGATTTTTAAGGGAAAATATTGAGATCGACATCATCTTTTAGCTGACATTTGGAATTGAGCTGTTTTGCTCTGGAGCATTTATATGTGAGTATCATGGAAAGTGGTCAGTTCCTATAGTCATTTGAGGAGTCCCTCAGGTGAACTTATTCCCTCTTCCACAGCATCTGTTATCACCCAGGCCATACACCCTCATTAACTACTCAACATTTTTTTATTTCATCCTCCTTTCTCAGTGGATTTTTCCTTTCCTTTAATATTCTGCCTTGATAGTTTCATCATATTAGTTTCTTTGCTCCTCTTCACACTCCCATGTTTGGTTCTTTTTTTCACCTCTGAGCAGTCACAGATATTTTGCATTGCTTCCTGAATGTTCCCACAGCCAAATAGTGGGAGGTGATCTCCTGCTGCCTCTGCTGCCTTCAGCTGAGAGAAGCAACAGGTCGCTGGGCTATCTCTACCATTCTGCATGCCCAGAATAGTGGGAGTATTTTCAGGGGTGGAATATCTCTTGACAGCAGTAGTGCTCCTTTGCTTTCCTTTTCTCCTTCCAACTTCTTTTCCAGCTCCTGTCTTTAGAGGAGGGGGAGGGAGATCTTTCTCTCTCCCTATCAGAAGGGGAGGAATTCTTAAGCTCTCATGTTTGCTGACTGCAGAACTATGTGAAATGCAGTTCAAACAAAATTGCAGCACTGGTATGTTAGAGGGCCAGCCTCCGTGGTAGGATACAGCCTTCAGCTACTGAAGTTTAGTTCCTGTTAACTCACCTGTGGCATAAATTGTGTTGAAGATAATGTCTGCACTGTGTTTATACAAATTTTTAAGCACAGTTCTTTTGCTATCATTAGAAATTCAGCTGTTATCTCAGCTGCAGAAATTACCTCAGTGCAGCTTCTGAACACTTCTATCTTCTTCCAAGTCATTATTCAGCTTGCTTCACATTTCCAATCCCTTCCCCTCCCCAGCCCCTTGTTTACCTCTGAAGCATGCGATGCATTATAATGACTCCTGCTCCCAGGTCTCTATAGTAATGGATGTTTACAGGGTCTGAATAACTGCCTTAATGAAAAAGAGTCCTGCATGCTGATCTTAGCAGGTGGCATTGTATGTTTGGAGATGCATCAGAAGAGGAGCAACAGGGGTGTCACAAAACAGAGTTTAGCAGAACTGGGGAGTGCAGGGTATATTGGGCTTAGCTGTCTGCTAGCTGTCTGGAAAGAGCTGTGTGAACCCCGTATCCTAGACTTTGGGGCATAGAATGGGTGAATGTCCCTGTAGTATTATTTGTCTGTCTTTATGTGCTACTGAGTGATCTTTGCCATCTGTGACTCTTGTACCAAAACCTTTGGTGATACACAGTAGAAACAAACAAAAAATATCTGTGTCCCCCAATATTATGCTACTGGAAGCAATGGTAATTTTTTTAAAGCTCTGAGACTAAATATAAGAGATTTCCTGTGATGGCATTTCCTGGAGGTTTCTGGCCACTTGCACACAGCCTCAGTGGTCACAAATTCCTCAGGAAATGTGTGTGCCCAGAAGGTGATTGAGAAGAGTTTGGTTTTTGCCTTTTATGAGAAACTTTTGACTTCAGTAAAAGTTGCACAGCTTTTCCTGCACATGACATTCAAAACAACTAGTAACTGCTGCTAATATGTAAAACCTTTTATTGTTTTCACATTTTCTAGTTAATATTAGAATAACATTTAAAGCTGAATTTGCCACAGAGAAGCATTTGAAACACTTGTAGGCTAAAGTGCTCAAAATGTTGCTCTGAGAGTAGCTGTGGGTTTTTAACGTCACCTCTTACACTCTCAGTGAAATTGAGAGAAGAGCTTTCTATTCTAGTTGGTTATGCTTGGCTTGACTGTGTAAAGAACTTTGTGTGCAAAAGACATCTGGTACTTTGTTACAGAGACAGTATGATATACTTTGAGTTAGGTCACTGTTTTTCAACAAAGTCAACAGCATTTCCTTAAAAATAACTCTGAAAAGCATGAGAAGCACAAGTGATAAATTAGTATGCTTTATTTGTGTATTTAGAGCTTGACAAAGAACATTTGACCTTGCCATGAGCGAGACGAGTGATACAGACACATCTTCTGTATTTAAGCCAGTGACAATATTTTCAACTTTCCACTCCAGTTTACAACCTTTCCTGACAAGCTCCCCTTACTCCTTGCCCCTGGGGTCTGTGATCCTTACAGCAGGAAAAAGAAACTTTTAATACTAATATTTCTGTATCAGTATTACCCTTTAACCAATTATTTGCAAGGGAGAGGGGTGAGTTAATAAAGCTGACCTGAACTTCCAGTTCAGCAGGACACTAAAACATATGCCTAACTTTATCAGTAGCCTAAATCTCAGAGCTCCTTGCTTGGGTGAGACTTCTCAAGTGAATTAACAGTGCAGGTTCAAGTGCTTAAGGTAGTTGGACTGGAAGCCAACTGCTTCAGGTTCAGACTGAGTCAGGGCCTATCTGGCCACAGGCTGTAGCTCCAGATTGGCAGAAGATTGGGCTGTGAATTCAAGCTCTGAACATGTACCAGAAGTGGCTGAGAAATGCTCTGGTGGAGTGCTAACTGTTTTATAAATGCTGCTAATGAAAAATTGTGTTTGAAGTGTTGTTGGGAGGTCAGTGGAAATTCTCACCTCCTCTGCCACTTATATTTAACTGTGTGCTTGCTAAATGAAAGAGATCTATCTGGAGAGGCAGATTGACTGCATTCACAGATACAAGCCTTTTCTTATTAGGAGGCTATTTGCAGTAACAGCAGCTGTTTTAAAGCTTAACTTTCTTCATCCCAAAACTATGTGCAGAGGAGCAGCATTAGTCAGACGGCATTTATTTAGGCAGTAATAGTGACCAGACAACCAGATAAAATCTTTATTCTTTCTTCCAGACTGACATGCTTGTGATTAATTGTAGGTATTCCTCTCACATGTTCAAGGGACTAGGAAGCCACAGTTTTCCACTGCTTCTTGCCTAATTTTCTGGAACTCCTGACAGGAAAATCAAAATGCTTAATGAAATAGAAAGTTCAAATTTAAAGTGAACAGCTTAATATCTACACAGAGAGAGATGCAGCATGCCAGTTTTTCTCAGCGAGCATAGGGCTTTTCTTATCTTCTGACAAATTGTGCACACATCAACAGTGAAAGCAGCGATTCATGATTCCCCCATATCAAGGGAGACAGTTTTCATGAGGTGAAAGAGGCCTTCCTCCTGTCCGTGAGACAGCTATGAAGAAAACTCCAGAGAGAGGCGATCCCAGATTGCCTGTTGTGGTATTTCTCCAGTATATAGTGGCTACTGTTTTCACAGACAGGGTACTGGAAGAGACTGCCTGGTGCAGCAAAGTCATTCCTAGCTTCACTCTTAAATAAGAATTAAACTAGTCTGTTGATGCTCCATATTTGTGAGAAGGAAGAACAGGATTTTTCTGGTTGTTCAGAATCTCCGAGTTTCATTGCCTGTTGAGATGTTATTGTTAGCCAGACAGAAACAGATGAATACAAGGGTGGAAAAGGCAAGAATACAACAGAAAGTTGATTATGATATAGAAGATGAACCTGAAAGCTAAATAATTAAAACAAGTAAAAACCAACCTTACAGTTTTTAGACTAACCAAGTCACACAAAAATTGGAAAAGTTGAGGAGAAAATGCAGTCAGTCAAGTCACAGCAGGGCTTCATATATATCTGGGTAATTTTCATGGTGCAGTACACTTTATTTATTGAGGAAAATGTTAACTTCTTATCCCTCTTACTATAATTAACTTGCAAATTAATTCTGTTAACACAACAATCTTTAGTTATTTTGTCCTATTGGGTAATACAGACTACACATCAGAAAATGGGAGCGTACAGAGCAGATGAGACTTATAATGATGCATTTAAAAATGAGGGGTGGGAAGAGAGGGCAAGGAGAACAGAGTTCCATGCCTAATATATAACTCTAATTAATGTTAATTTATTTAAAGCTTATTGAACTAGAGTCTCCCCTCAGTGTTCAGGCATTCAAGGGAGAATATCTTCTATGGAGTTTCAGCATGTGAGCATTAATGGGAGTTGTTTGAACACTCATAAGGATAATAAAGTGCATTAACTGTGTTTATTTTCAGTGCTAGTTATTCACAGTTATAGCATTTTCTAATAGGATTTTGTTAGTTAGATGAGCACATGTTCTGTGTTCACAGAGATGCATATATAAAAACAATGGAGACTGATAAAATAGTCTCACACTCCAATTCTGTTTCTTCTTGCACACATAACACAAAGCTAAATCAAAACTAAAGATTTTTTGTGGACAGCAGTGAATGTTGGATACAACCTGTCCATGTAAAAGTTTCAGATTTACTCAAGTTTTGAACAAAAAAAAGGAATAAAAAAAGAGAGTGTTGAATTTGGAGAGCACCACTTTAATACAATCAAATCATGACATTAATAGATTTTTAGAAGCTAAGTGCTTACCTTCAGAAACATGAATTTGTAACAGAAGCACATGAAATCACTGCTTTCCAAAAGAAAAAAGTAACTAACTTTGGAGAACGCAAGGGACAAAAGTCTATTGTTATTCTTTGACTTTTATTTCATCTTGTGTAAATGAACATATTATCAGCATTTTACTTTTTCATACTTTTCTTCAGATAGATCTCATAGGTCTTTAAAACTGTTTTAAACACAGTGTGTGGCAGGAGCAATCTGTGCCAGTGGTCTGGTGGAACACAACAGCTATCTAGCAGCGAGTATCAGCACCCTACAGCTAGTGAAAGAAGGAGCCTTATATCTCTGTGATGAGCAGGCTAATTTCTCCCAAATCTTACATATAACCCAGAACTCCATTTCTCATATTATTTTTCCATGTATCTCATATTATATTTCCATGGGAAACATTCCGTAGGTGTAAGGTTCAGGATCTATTTGCTGCATCTTCTGTAAGTTACAGACTTTCTAGCTAGTGCCTTTGGTAATTGACAACTGGTTGTATGCCAGATGCTAACCCACATAGAAAAAAGCCAGGTCTTCAGTCACCCTCTCAAAGCAACCCAAACATGTGTGGCATGCATAGATTTGCTCTTCTATTATCACATGTCAACATTTTTTCCTTTTTAGTTATTTCCAGTACAACATATGTGGTGCTTTAAAATTCAAGTTAGGCCTGTTTCTCTCATTTCATTTTATAAACAGATAATTTGTGGTATTATGTCTCCTCAGGCTTCAGAAGGCCCTGCCCATTAATTTGCACATTGTGGAGGGGTTTCAGCCAAGGAGCAAGGGGAGCAAGAGGCAGTGTAATAACACATTCATATGAAGAAAGGAGAACATATTCATTTACCTAGGAGACTGAAGGTTGGTGGGCTTTTTGAACTGTTTTCTGTAAATTTTGAAAAATCTTGTAAAAATGGCATTGGGTGATAAATCTCAGGTGTTCCTCTCCTTCTCAGCAGCTTTATGACAAGATGACTTAGACCAAATAGTTTGAAAAGACAGTGATTATGAACTAGTTCAAATCAGAACAGTTAATGGAGTTCCTCAGTACAACACCAGCCATGAACTGGAGAAGGATAAAGAAAAACTATACCAGTAAAATAGAGCAAACTGGGTAAGGAGTCAAGCTATTTCACAGCCCCGTAATTTATCGTGAATGCAGAGTCAATAACATATGTTTTTACTGAAAGGAAAGGAAGACTATAGAACAAGGTGTTATCTCTGTCAGTGCTGCTGTAAAGGAGTAGCTGACAAAATAGCACAGTGTGTGTGAATCAGGGGAACAGACCGGAAAAGAGAAAGACTGAGGAAATACCATGGTTTGAAGTTATTTGAACAACCATTTTGGTATGTTATATTATTCCTAAGGCCTATACGTATGTACAAGTAAACATAGGTTGGCTTTCATTCTGCTTGCTAGTCAGTATTTGGGTTTTGACAATTTGACTTTTTTTTTTTTTTAAGGTGTCCTGTTCTGCTTCACTAAAACAAGATTTTTGCATTGCTTTTACAAAAAGAATTGCCTGTATTTCTAACTCGTGCTGTGTCCACTGTTAACATATAAACCATTAAGGGAGTTTGAGGTTGATTAGGAATGATACATTCCCCACCAAGGGTGCAGGTGGTTTGGATTTCACTGTCTATAGCCCTCATGCAATCCCTGATAGCCCGGGGATCAGTCATGGCTTGCATAGCAAAAATGATTAGCCCACATATGTGAGTAGGCTAGTCTAGGGCTTGCTGGCCTTGCTGACTAAAAGTTGCAGGAATTAGAGCTAAACTCATTTGCAGGCTACTATCCTTTTTTTTCTCCAAATTTTTGATGCCCCTCCCCATTATCAGGGTGGAAGGGGGGGTGAGAAACCATCTTTCCCTGTAGTCTGCCTTCTATTTCTAGGGTATGTCCTTGCTTTTGGTACCAGCCACTGTTTCAGGTACCCCAGTAGTACCAGTGACCTGGGCAGGCTGGTGTGTGTGGAAAGGCTAAAATAATCTCAGCAGCTTGGTAAAGCAGGGGGATGGGGTGGAAAGGTTGCGTGTGAGTGTGGCTGGAAGAGCTCAACAAAGCTGTGGATTTGGGCGGGCAGCCAGCTCCTGGGGTGTGAGGATTACAGTGCCATGTAAAACAAACTTTGGAGGGGACAGGGAAAGCTGGAGTTCACCTCATGCAATATCTGTTTGCTGCTGTTTTCATTAGCTCCACTTCATTAGCTCTTTGGATTGACTTTGTTGCTGCCCTCATCACCAACTTCATTTTCTGTTCCTGACACTGCCATTACCCTTCCTCTTCTTTGTCCTTACCCCTCCCTTCTCCCTGCTTTGTTCTCTGATGCTTTTTGCCCAACTGGTCTTCTGATGGTTAGTTTTTGTTATTAGTGATCCTGATGCATAGGGAGAGTTACTGCTTGGTTATCCCTGCAGTCGCTTCCTGTGTCTTTAAAAGAGAGATGGGTGTAATGACAGCTTTCCTGTGCTCTTCTTACAGAGTAGCTATCTTGAATAATATTCCCTGTATACTTTGGTAGGAGTTCAGCTGAATTCTCTCTTTACTCCTTCCAGAAATTTGAAATAGACTTCATCTGGTCCTGGAGATTTATTGCAAACTGTGTGGAAGGGCCAGAACTGGTGCAGATCTTTTCCACATGGAAACACTGATGCACAGAGTTCATAGCATGCCTGAATAAAAGCAGAGATGGTCTGTGAGCTTAAAAATGCCTCTCAGAAGACAGTGTAACTAAACTCAGTTTAATCCTGGAAGCTGCCACACAGCTGCCCCGATACAGGAACAGAAGTCCTGGATGGGCCAGGATGTAACATACTGCAGAAAAACCATTATAAAATGACTATTTTTAAGCAACCTTCTGCCTTGAGAGACAGATCTATGCATGTGGACTACAGTTATTAATCTGTTTTTTTATGATCATCTGCACTTGAACTGTTGCCTAGTGCTGCCTATTAACTTAGCGGTGGCTGGAATCCCACAGGAAAAAACTGTGAGGTGTCCTGGGGCAGATTTCTAGGGCTGTTTACTCACTGTGCCAGAAGCCAGCTACACTCACACCCCTGTCCACCTTCAGGGCCATCAGCTGTCTAGCAAAGCCTCTTTGGCAAGGCACAGAGCAGGACCAATATGCTTTGTAAGATCTTAGCTGGTTCCACAACGGGGCCAGCCAAGGTGTCACTGCATCCTGGGGTTGAGGGGAAACCAGGCAGTGATGGTGCATGTATGTCTTTTCTTCATGCTGCAAAAAGGTTTATCACCACCCCTGTGTGCCACATGTGCACCTGGAGCCAGCCAGGGTTCAGCAATGGACCTGAGCCGATTGCTGCTCTCTGGCTCCACAGCAGCAAGAAACAGCCCAGAGACCACGCACAGCTCTGCAGTGCTGTCTGCGCAGCTGCAGGTGGCTGCGCAAGCTCCCTTGCGACCACCCAGTACGATGTTTACTTGTTGGTGGGGTTTTAGTTTTTTCCCTGTGACACACAATCTCCTTCAGGAAGGGCTGTTTCATTTTACTATTAAAAATTACTTAAGGCCACTAGTTATTTTTATTAGATACTAACACTAGATAATCACACTATAAACCTAGCAGCCCATTCAGAGGGGAGCTGTGTCAGACAGATCTACAAGCACAGCTTTTCTGAACTCTTCTCTTGTTCTAGGATCAGACCCTCAATGTCCTCTGAAACCACCACAGTCCCTGCAAGTTGCCTTTTTCTCACACTGTTTTTACACCACGTGCAAATAGATCCCAGCTCCTGCAGCCATCCTGGAGACTTATTTTATACTATGGCACTTTGGATAGCAGCCTTCTCTTACTGATTGTGAATTTGGTTTAAATTTTGGAAGACTCATAAATACTTGCATTGTGGTTTGTTTGTTTGGGGTTTTTTGCTGTTTCATTTCTGCCAAACATTAAGACTTTGTTTATAAGCAGCAGCTAGACTGGCACTGGTTCTTACTCCAATAAAGTTTATCTGTTGCCAAGTAAGCATAAACATGCTCATACTCAGGAAGAAGTGTTCTATACCTACCTCCTTCCCAAAGTTTTGTCTTGGGGGGGGGGGAACCCACAAACAAAAACCCTTGCTGTAAGTTTGGTAGGTGCAATTTGGAACTAGCCAGAAAAGTGTCACTACTTAAGCAGGGAAGACAAATTAAGAGTTTCCTTATTTCTCATCTGTCTTTACAGGCATAACGAGTCCTGAGCGGCGCAGTCCTTGTGAGTGCAATCAGACAGGAACCTTCTGGGACAATGTCAACCTCAGCAACCTCCATCCTAACAGCAAGCAGCCTCTTTTATATTTTGCTACTATACTGCAACAGATGCTACGTTTAACTTTTCACTTCACTTCCACCTGTTGAGTTTTTAAACAAAGTCTTTACTGACCTTAAAAATACTAGTCAACTAGTCAGGAACTAGTCAACAATTAGATAACCCCTGTATGGCCTTAATTTTTGTGGCATCTTCCCCTTTGGCAATAGTTTAATTTGGTGCCTCATTATATTATTGGATGTACCAAATTTGAAAAGAACCTGTGTCTGCCTTGGAAATAATTTGATTAAAAAAATAACAAAATATAAATAGATAAACATTGGATAAACCATGGTGCTCTGTTGTTTAGGGCTTCTGAAGGTCTGTGTTTACATTATGTCATTGGAAATTATAGTAGCAGGTTTTAAAAAAAAAAAAAAAAAAGGACAGATTCTCTGCCAGTAGATATTTCAGATTCCTAGTACAGGTGTGAGTGCTGGTAGTATTGCAAGGGGATGACAACCTGGCCAAAGCCCTCCAGACAGTTGTACAGAATGGCAAGAACATACAAGCAACGACATCCTCCTGCCGTAGCAGGAGACGTGGGGTCTCAGAGATGCCAACAAAGTGAATACAGAGCAATTTACGTTAGCTGTAGGTGTGTAATAAATTCTGATGGGTTCGGAAAGGTCTAGATGAGCAGGCAATGCCAAAGGATCACATGGGAGCAGGGAGATACTTTTCCCCCAAAATGTAAAGCAGAGAAGTAAGCATAATGATGCATTTAATCTTTTCATTTAATAGGATTAAGAGATAAACTTCTATCTAGAGTTAGAAATATTACAAAGAGTTGGTGTTTTGTGTTTGATACAGCAATATTATTTGCTAATTATTTTAACATTATTATTGTCCTAAGATAATTCATAGTCCTCTTGTATACAAAGAGCTATAAAGTACAACAGCTAGTACCTTAACTAACCTAAATCTCGTTACCTTGATGTAATTACAGATCTGAAAGAAGCCCGATAAATATTTAGCTTTTGAATTAGAAGTACCATTATGTTTAGCATCCAGTTTCATCTACAGCTGTCACTTGTTTTTTTAACAGACTGATTTTCTTCAGATATTCTGCTGTAAATGGTCACAAATAAAAAGCCTGCCTTTCAGTTTATCAAGGTCCTGTTTTCAGTCCCTTTATCCTCTCGTTTGGTACCAAAAGAATGAGAGCATACTCTTCACAGTCCCTGTTCTGTAAACTCCAGTCTGCTGTCCCACTATTTTCAAGTCTCCTATGGGTGATCAAATTCATTAGTCACTGAGGCATCATATAATTGCAGGTGGATGTGGGTGGATGCTATGACAAACCATTTAATAGGTACTTCTCGCAGGTACCAGAAATTTTACCATTGCAAACCATCAGGAGCTCTGGACTTAGGCATCAGCTGAAGGGGCTGGAGTGCTTTTCCTGCCCTAATCTCAGTGCCCTGTTTACAGGCACAACCTTTCCATCAGTCACCCCTTCATGTAAATGGGACTACACAGCCCACCGACTCCACCACACAAGCATCAGGGCCAACTTTCACTGATCCTCACAGCTTAAGCTCATCCTTTCTAGGTAGTCCAGCACAGAGGCGTTTTCATAAGAGACATACTATGTTGAAAGTGCTTAAGGGTTCCAAAATGTAGTTATTTCTGGCAGGCACCCAACAGCTAAACAAAATTAACTTAACCACTGCCTCTTCTTGCATTGCTGGTAACCTTTGGGCAAATCTTTTCAGGAAAGCCTGAAAAGGAGTTCAAAACACTAAAGGAGACATTTACCTTTTTTTTTTTTCTTCTTTCCAGAGTCATACACTTTCTCTGCCTTTCCAAGCTCTTCAGGCAATGCTCTTCCACTGCCCCAGCCAAGCTGATGACAAATGCTCTTTTTTCTGTATCCCTTGCCCCTCCCTTCCCCTCTATCAATTCTGTTGGACGGTCAAAGAACCTGCCTGGTTTCTGACCCACTTGGCAGATCAGTTTTCTCAGTTTGGTGCCTTTCTTCGCAGACTTGTCAGCCCACAGGGACTGTCTCAGCAACCTTAACTAGCACAGATGCTGCATGTTCCTATATACGTGCATACATATGTATCACTTGTCCACTATTCCTTGCTCTTAGTGAGTGTCTTTGGGAACAGGTTAATATCCAAGGTCAAATAACTAACATACAATTCAAAAGAAACCAAACCACTTAATATTTTTTTAAAGTCTCCATAATCTTTCTATATTTTCTGTTATTTTTATACTCCTCCTGTTTGTCATTATTCTGCTGAGATAATGTCTAACAAACCTCTTGGAGCTAGCAAATTAATTAAATCTTTAAAATTCTACTCTCTTATAATATTTTTAGAAAAAAATGTTTTTTGGAATAACAGAATATTTGTTTGGGGAATGACATTTCAGAAGATAAAAGATACCAGTGAAGAGTAACAATTTTAGATTTGGATCTACTGAGATTTAATTGCAACAGAAGGCAAAGCGAATTAAAAGTGACCTTGAATTGATAAATGTGTGCTAAGAAAAAATAAGGTTTTTAGCAAATAATTCTTAAAAGTGAATAGCCTTTAAAGATCCTCAGCATAAGAGGAAAACTAAGGGTAGCAAAAGTCTGCTGTTAACAGAAAATAGTATGATACACATTCTTGCTTCAGCCCTGACAGAAAAATGTGTGACTGACTTACAAAAATGTATTTAACAGGAGAATACAGCCACAGGCCAGAGTAAGGGAAGAACAGTGTTCAGTAAACATGAGAAAGCTGGTGTCAGATTGACAGGACTGGTTCAAAAACTAATCAAGTCTATCATGAAGCAAATAGTTAAGTCTGTGGATGACAAGAACCTAGAGTTCAGAAAGTTCAGCAGGAAGGCAGTAGGTGTACTAGCTGGAATCTGAAGGGAAGGCAAAAAATTATGAGAGTTTAAGAAAGCATGACCAATTAGGAAAGATTAAAAGGCCCAGAAGATTAAAAATAGACAAACATTTTTTTACCTTTATAACACACAGAAATGATGTCAGTTTAAATTCAGTATCCCAAAGTTACTAACTTGTGTCAGCAAAGATCCCAAAGTCACAACTGATGTGCAAAGAGCTAGGGGGGGAAGGCAAAAAACCAGCTAATCCAAGTTTATTGAGAAGAATCTGTGTAAACAGTCAAATATCCTCCTTTGACTGGAAGATTAGCCTAATTAAAAACAGGAGGGGATATAGAGGTGCAAACAGAAGGATTTTAGAAATAATTTTCACAAGTTTCTCACATTCAAATCTCAGAAGAAATTCAAGAGAACGTATTCTAAATATGGTGACTACTAGGTAGGCATAAAGTGAATTGAAAACTTACACTAAATTTCTATTAAATAATTGGAATAGAATAAAAGTTTTTTAAAAGCAAAAAAAAAAAAAAAAAAACCCTGCAGGAGCCCAACTAGGTCTGTGTAGCAAATACAGACAGACCCAAGCATTATAAATTGAAAATGTGGTTGGGAATTATATTTCCTTTGTGATAGATGCACAAAGCTCTACATGTAGCATTTGACTGCTGTATGGAAGTTCTGCAGCCAGGCAGGGCAACATGGGCGGCAATACCGTGAACTGATGAGCCGGCAGCATCACTCTTATTGGAAGGGTGACAAGTACAATCCTTGTTCTGACATGTATTAACAGGACTGAACGGCATGAGCAAGAAAACAGATTGATTTTATGCACCCAGGGAAGAAAGGTGACACACTTTAACATGACGAAGGACTTCCAGTATTTAAAAATTATTAGATATGTTGGTTAACTGTTCTAGTTAACAAAAATTCGAGCTTGGAGGTAGCATTTTCTATACACACAATTTACAGAAGTAATGATGTATGTAAGAGAAAGCTTTTTAAGTGACAACATGCCGATTTACTGGAAAGGGCTATGCTGGCATGTTGTGGAATCTCCAAGATTCCAAGAAAATGTGTACCTGTGACTCAGATGTCCTTTAAAATAGTAAGGGTGTAACTGATATTGCCACACTACAGGATGGGTGGATTGGTCTCCAGCTAGTCCATAGGTTTCTATCGCTGTGAGGTTGTTTTTGTTAGGGATTCTTTAGACAGAAAAAAAAGGGTTTTTTTCTGCTCAAGTGGTTACCTCTCCTGTTCTGTACTTGTTTGTATTATATCAGTTATTAGCATTAATTTTATCAGAAAAGTTATAGAAAACTATGGAAAATATGTAGAGTGGAAAAAACAACTGACTGAAGACCCACACACAACATGCCTCAGCTGGAGGCACCAGGCAAGGCAGAAGCAGCAGTAGCAGGATGCCTGCCTGGTGAGGGCTTTGCTTCCTGTGGCCGGCTGCACGCCACGAGGCCGTGGAGTGCTTTTGGCCAGTCCTGACTGGCAGTGTCTGGTGTATGTCAAACTAACCCACAGCACAAGAGAGGCATCTCTTTCTTTACAATTCTTTAGTCTGAATTATTCTGCTGCGCTAAACAAGACTAATTTTAGTAGCAGTAAAATTGACGTATACAATTTAATCAGAATTTACAGAATAAAGTGTATGTTATGGTAACAGTTTCTCAACCATTTTGCCATAGAAAACAGAAATTGCTCAGTAATGTAAAAATTTCAGTCCTTATGCAAAGTTAGGCCTCATTACAGCATTAAAGAATACTCTAAAATTAAGTAAACAGTACTCTTCCAAAAACATACCATACATTGCAACAACAAAGTCTGCTGCTGCAGTCTAACCCGTGTGGGATTAACTACAGACAAGAAATACAGGTAGCATTCCCCTTTGCATACTACGTTTTTTTTTGTTAAAAAATTAATTTAATATTTTAGCAGTAATGGAATAAGCAATTAATTATAAACTTAAACCCAACAGCTAGGGCATCTGATGTCTTTTACAAAATCACTGGGATAATGCTAGTGTTTAGCTCACCCTTGAAGAAAAGCATAAGCCAGGAACCAGTATATTTTTGATGCTCCCGAGATTAATTATTCAGCTATGACAAACAAAATTCAGGAGGGCACTGCTCAAGTCTTACTCTAACTTGTTATTCTAGTTTTATGACTGCATCTTCAGTGTGAAGATTCTTCCGTTGCTCCCAACTCACCCAACTTCACTATGCCACTATTCATGTCTAATTTAAAAAACAAATACCAAAGACAATCTAATTTCTATTCTGGGTCAACACCATGCCAACACAAAGCCAGGAATACACAGTAGCACTGTGCTCTACTACTTATTTGCAGTCAGGAGGGTTCCATCAACCACGAGCTGGACTGACCTGAATAATGAAAGCTTACAACATATGCGTAGCCTTTGCTGGTTTGCAGTCACTAGCGCTATTATACCGTTGAGTTGTGATGCCTGCTTTATGGAAGACACATGGATGCTCTCTCATTCCTCAGCTGTCCCAGTGCGAGTAAGCTGATGAAAAGCTATAAGGAGGATTTGCCTCATACTACATCACCCTGTTAAAAAAGCAACGTGATGATTTCAAAGAAAAAAATAAAATAGTCTGGTGGATATATATAAATATTTATTATCAGTTTAACTTCATTTTACTAGAAGTCTTTAAACAGTTTTTCTTTTCTGCCAAAATGTTGCATCTCTGACACAGTTGCTACTGTCATAGCTTCCCTGGACTGGGAATGCATAGCTTACACTTAGATCCCAAAACAATCTATTCATGATAAAGAACCTTCAACTTTAGTGCATACGGAGCTATTTAAAGATTGGTAAAAAGACCCCCCCCTTCCCCCTCCCAAATCAAGAGTCTGTTACAAAGAGATTTCATTACCAAAAAGTGAATATACAAATGCTAAAAAAATGCTGGCTTGAAAAAGTGATTTCAGAATTTACTGTACACATTGTAACAATTTATTATATAAGCTGCTTCTACATGCAAGCAGATCTTACATTTGGTGTAAAACATTTATACACATTCTTTACAATTTGTACATATTTAAATGGCTGTATCAAACAACACTGCGCTATGGAATTTTGGAAGCAAACAACTAAAATTGGGAGGAGAAAAAGACAAGGTTTATAAAACATGAACAAAACCCGTGACACTGAAAAGCATCTAGACTTAGGCTTAGCCTGGTTTGGTTTGGTTTCAGGTTATTCAGGCAGACCCAGATTTTCCTTCTAGCACACAAAAGTAACACCAATGCAAAACAGAATAAGGCAACTATTCAACCAACAGACTGTACCCACCACTTAGAATGGCTTATTGGTAAAATGCCTTTTTGTAAATTTTCATTTTTTTGCCAAAATGTGTATTATCTAGGCACATTTTAGCTAAACCTGCGTTTTGGCTTTCCTGCTTGCTTATGGCATGAAATGAATTACTGTAGTTGGTGCCCATTGTGAACAGGGTTGGTGGCAGCTTTTCTGTTTTGAAAAGCCCAGGCCTCAAAGGATATTTCAGTAGTATGAAAGAGGACACTGGGCCACTTGGTAAGAGGTGATGATCAAAGCACAGCGTTTGTGTGAGAACTAATGATGTTATTCAGTACTTCTGTCACCTTTTAGTTTGCATCAAAAGGCAGCAAAAAGTAAACCCAAGCCAATAGGATACCATACTACTACATGAAGACCTGAGCTTAGTTGGAATTTGGGGACTTCTACCCGTTTGGGTTAGATGTGGCAGCGGCCCCTCTGCTGAAACACTTCGAACTCTCAGAGGGGTAAAAGGGAAGCCAGCCCTGACACCAGCACCTTATGGCATAACATCGCAGGGTGTCAAAGTGCTGGTGTGGAAAACTGTTTTTCACACGTTCCCGAATGGCTCTTTCCTTGTTTGTACTTTGTCTTCTTACACAGTGCATAGCGAAAAAAAAGAGCCTGACATAAGCTCTGAGGTGTTGTGCTGCAAGTACAAGATTTAGTTAGAAGGCAAAAAAGGAAGGGAAGTATGAAGGATATTTACCAGAAGGCATAACAGGAGCAGTATGCCATGGCTGCGTATGGGAAGCCAAACTTAGAACAAAGTGTTCATTGAGGAGATTATCATGAACATTTACCAGAAACATACACGAATATAATTCCTCCTGGCTACTGAATCGCTAGAGAGCTGAATTGAATATAATGGAGTATTAATTTTCTCAAGCTTGTCTGCTTTCCCACTTGATAAAAAAAAGATATAAATTTGTAACTCTGATGTTAATTAAGAGTTTTTGGAAGAACATCTGATAGATGTAAGTCTGCATGAGGTCCATGGCAACGTATCAGTTTGATAATTTAGATCCCTACAACTGACAGCATTATCTAGCTGGTTTTATTTAAATAATGATACAAATGGGAGAGCATTCAAGATGAGAGAATATTATCTCATGATTTAGGCTGATAAAGTAAAATTTTAAATAATTCTTTTTTTCTACAACTGATTGTTGTTGTTGTTGGGAGTTTTTTGGTGTGGCTTTTTTTTTTTTTTTTGGCTGGCAAAGGCTAACAAGTTTTTATTAGCATTGCCCCCAGATAAGAAAAGCACTTCGGAGTTGTTCTTTATTGTTGACTACTCCTTCCTCTCTACATCACAGGAAAGCGGCTGAGTGCCTGCCTCAGCTTCTGTGCAATCTGAAACAAAGAAACAGAACATATTTAATATGTAGTTACTTCACGCAGAAATACGATTGCAGGCTAAGAAATTTAATGGAATGTTCCCTCATTTTCTGAAAAACTGCAGTTTTTGCTGCAGGTTTTGTGTATGTAGGACTCTCAAAGCATTCCCTTATAAAGACTTTTCTTCTCATATATACAATTTCTGCCTTGTTCATTTTGTCCTTTCACCACTCAGGCTGCATTAGAGAAAGTATTGTAGGCAGGGCTGTCATCCTGTCTGTTCAGTTATCTAGCACTGCACTATGCAGGAGGGCTACAGGAACAAAGCCAGATTTTTCATGAAATCCATTTCCTTGCTGAAACAAGGCCATGCATCAGATCAGAGCTCCTGTGCTCTCCCCGCAGCTCTTATGGTAGTCAGCACCCCACAGGTGAACATCGATCTGGTCCCTGTTCTGGGGAGAGAGGACTGGTACAACAAGACTGGTGATGCTGCAACCAGAAGAATTGGGATAGACTGGACAAGAGACTGAAAGAAGGTAGGGAGAAGCCTATGCCAAACCCTGTCACGTGTGTCGGAGAAACTGAGCAAGGTGACCTGATGGGGGACTTGAAGTTCTCATCCACTAAAGATACCGCTGAAGCCCCACTGGCACCTTTTGCTGCTGTGAAGGGGAACCAGTTGCTTATATTACTCCTTTCAGTGATAGAAGTCAGGTTCCAGCACACTCAAACTCACATGTTTTACCAGTGTATCACATTAGAAAATTTGTTCTCAGGTCTCATTTAAAAACCACTAGGAATACATGTGTAAGAACAATTTTAAATGAGAACTAAGGTTTAGGTCAAGTGCTCAGAGTTAACATATTTAAGAAGTCACCAGAACCACGCCAGTCCTCCCGCCCCACACTGTGTACATCAGGCTTAAAATCACAAAAGCTTCCCTTCGTCCTCCCATCCTGTAAGAGGGAAGCTCCATTCAAATGGTTTATTGTTGTATTCAGTGCAGCAGGTCTTACTGCACATCACAGAACTAAAATTCTTTGTAACTTTAATATTGGCATAGAAAGAAAAAATAATCACGTTGTCAACAATAATGTTTCTCAACACTAATTTTTAGGTCTAATATGACACAGTCATGTACGTAGGAACAGTACCTATAGGAAAATATTGTTTTAACTCATTCTTTGTTCTTTTATTTTTTTTTACACGTACAATTCTTAAATATCTGCTCTCTGGGAGAGGCTCATACAAAATGATGATGAAGTACTGCAAGTATTTCTTATAAAAGTAGCAGCACAGTTGTGCCAGGAAAATGGCACTGAAATACTACACCTTACCGTTTCATAAAACTGTGCCTGCTGCTCCAGATACAGACGAATGACACTGTTGTAGTCATAAATCCGGTTACTGTGGAAGTGATTCATCTCAGCTGCAATTAGACCCAGGAGGCAAATTATTTAAGAGAACCATTTGTAACTAGGAATAGTTTCACACAGTATACATTAGCTACTGTGCAACAAGTTCAGTGTCCAGCCCTGCCAGCATAGTTGCCATTCTCATGCTTCCACAACCTGTTTTACCTGCAACAGCCAAGTTATGATGGAACTGTTTGTAAAACTGGTAGTATGTCAATTACTTACTGCTAAAACACGGGCGCTTCCTGGATAAAGCCAGGCTCCTGTTACAATACTCAGGTGTACAAAGATTTGTTAAAGAATACAAGAAGGATTTTTTTCTATTGAGGTAACTGCTCTTTCCTGAAGTGTTTCCAACAGAATTTGGCTAAGACATTCAGATTTCCAAAGGTATAGCTATCAAGTTGTAAGCCACAGCTGTAAATATTTAGCTCAAAAAAAAATAATACAGCCAGTAGTCATTCTTGACTGAGCCTGTTTCAGTAGAAACCTGAGAAACAGCATTACTGAATTCGTACCACCTTTCACTACTTTCTGCATCTCTTGTCAGATCGCAGCTTATGGCTGAAATAAAAAGGTAACTATATTTTGAGATACCAATAGAGGGAGAAGAAATATTCTAGACTGTAAAAGCCATCCTAGAGGTGTCTTCCACAATTACTACTTATACAGCACAGTCCTCTTGCATCATTGTGACCAGGAAAGAGGAGGGGGTGGGGAGTTTTCTTGTTTGTTTTTAAAATCAATTTTGTGTGCTGCCCTGACTTTGTCCTGTAAAATACTGAGTACTCTTGGCTTTAAGTCAGCTAAAAAAAGATGCAACGCCCTCAGCAATGAGTGGTCCCACTGCAGTCAGTAACAGGATGCACTTAAGGGCTTCACATCCTGCAGGACTGAGCCCCAACTCCTCACTTCCCTGTTTTTTCAAGCACAGTGTGCTACATCTCATATTTACAAGCTCTCTAACCTAAAGAGGAAAGAGTTCATTCAAAGAACATCCAGGAAAAAAAATCTTATCCACAAGAACATGAATCTCAACTGGATCATGTCTGACTAAACCATGAGTCAGAAAAACACTTCTGCACGTGATGAACTGCTTCCTGCACCAGCGCCCATGTTTTTTCTTTTAGACATTATCACTTCAAAATGAAAGAATCAGTCTGGGGTGGCTGGTTGTTGTGGGTTTTTTGGTTGGGGGTTTGTTTTTTTTTTGGGGGGGGGGGGGAGGGGGAGGGGCAGGGGGAGGGTGTTGTTTGTTTTTTGCTGTAGTGGGGTTTTTTTAATAGCATTTCCAAAACATGTATCTTTTGCAATAGCAATATGAGATTTGAAAGAAAACAATGGGCAAAATAACTGCAATTTTAGGAAATTTTAGGAAAATCTAAGCAGGTCTCACACACACACACGCAAAGCCACACCTAGCTCTTATTATGATTCCTAGTAGAACAAAGATTCTCTTTCAAAGTTTGTCACTTAAGAGATGTCCTTCAGAGATCTACAACAACATTGCCATTTAGCCCAACATTTGGTTTACCTTGTAGTGCATAAGCCATGGTGCTCACACGTTTCACCATGTTCTGTTTGTCTTGTGGGGTTATTTTACTGGTTGCAACTAATTTATCACTTTCTTTCACTCTTTCTATTGCTCCCTGTAGAAACCAAATGCAGAAAGATTAAAAGATTAGTCAAATTAAAAGGTCTTTATAGTCATCTAAAATGCCACTGGCCACATTTTGAGCTTGCACACTATACACGTATATACACACACAATGACTGATTCTGCCTTCTCACATTTTCACCCAAAGTTTGTTATTTCACTCGATTGCTTTCAAGAGTCCTAACAGCTTGCAAAAAATAACTTTAAAACACAGGCATGAACACAGTCACTGGGAAATGGAGTTTGGTAAAGGCAGTAACACACAAGGATATATACAGAAAGGACAAGAGGACCAAGCTTCAAAATGCCACTGACCAACACAACAGACATCCAAAAGCCTCAGACTTCCAAATGCCTGTAAACCTTATTTGCACATCATACAAGATGAGACAACATAAATTATTTTCCAAGAGGCTACAACTCATTGCAATATATAACTTTTGATTCAGGAAAATCCTTGTGTCACACAAACAACAAGCATAAAAAGAAATGCCTCCCCCTTCACAATGTATTTGTGCCAAACAACATTCAAGAGAATCTATTTACACGTATCTTGGCAGTAGGCTTATGTTTCTAGTTTTAAAAACATTTCTTCTCCTTTTATGGTATTTTTCCCCAAGGATTCTGTGGGATGAGGGACTGTAAGTGTCCTGAAGAAAGACTACACAAATCTGATATGCGTTTATCTTTGTTGCTCTCAGAAGTATGTTCTTGTTTTATACATTTAACACTTCAAGTGGTAAAAAACCCAAATTTGTATACTTGTTTAATACTTCAAAGTTTTTAGCTTCCTGAAATATGTTAAAGCAGGCACACGAACATAAGGAAAACTCTAAGACAAAAAAAAGGCAGAATATCCACAACTAGACACAATGGCTAATTTTTTTCTTTTATTTCTTATTACAGAGAACAAAGTGATTGGTTTTTGTTCCCCCTCAAAAAAAAATTAGTCCAATTCTGGTTTTTAATATTAAAGAAACTTCTAGGCAGTGCATGATTATTTATCACATATCAGTAAGCCAGTCATGTAAGCATACACAATTTTTCCTACAATATTTGTATGGTTTAGTATCAGCTACTGTGTAAGACTCAAATACTATAAATTTACACTGCAGCTATTTACAACATTGGGACATGAAGTTAACCTGAAAAAAGGCATGAAGCTTCTAGTGCTCTCCTGCAGTAGAAAGTCATGATATTCTCAAATCTCGACACAAGTTCTGGCTCCCTCCCCTCTAAGTATTTTTAATTTTAAAAATCAACATGCCAAACTTTCAGTGTTTCTGGAAGCAGGGACCAGGCTGCTGCACAAATGCAGTGTACCATACCACCACTTTTGTTGCTGTAGATCTTCCTACTGCCCAACCCCTAGAAGGAAAGGCCCCTCACATACCTTATGAGCTCCTATGATGTCTGGGAAGCAACCAAGAAATCCCTTATATTCATGATTTGTTTCCATCAAAAAGTGAAGATCTTTCTTGGGCTAATAAACAAAGTGTAAGCATTAGTAAAAGTATTTGTGGCATATTAACATCACAGAAAAGAAACCATGATGCCAAAAGAGGGTGAGGGTAGAAAAGGGAAGGAAAGAATAGAAAAAATCCAAACCAAAAATCTTAATTGTTTGTTGCAAGTTTTTTGTATTCAAAAAGGTCTTTATTAAAATATAAGCTCTTCAGAGTAAGGCACTGAGCACCAGTGAGCAGATGCCTCTCTTCATTGTTTTACTCAACAATAGCTTATGAAGTGAAGGGGTTTGCCTTAAATTTTCACTGAAGAGGAGTTACCAGCCCTAGGTGCATCTCCTTAGTCCCTGACTTGGAAAGCTGTTTTAAGAACTTCCAGACTCAACCCTGAGATCAAGAGGATCTGCATTTTGGACACTATAAGCTTAATACATTAAACATCAGTTTATGACTTGTATGCTGACACCAATCAGGATTTACTTAAGCTAGATTTTTACTGAAGCAGGCAATTGCGTATCAAGACAGTGAAATGCAGCAAGATCTGGATCCTGTAGACATCTGGGGAATGCAGGGGGAAGGTAGAAATTCTATCCTTGATTAAATTTAATTCTTTTGTATCAGTAATGAAGACAGCTCACTGACATCTGAAAACAAAGACATTTAAAGAGGAAGTAACCATCTGGTATTTCAGAAACCAGAATGTAATCTTTCTGATCCAAGAGAAACACCTTCCCATCACATCCCCCCTAAGCTGACACATAGTAGAAAAGAAGATGAAAGTGCATTTAAAAGTAATAATAATAATAATAATAATAATAATAATAATAATAATAAATTAATTTCATTTAACTGGTCTGCAACAGTAGCAGTTATGTTTTAACAGAAAAGAAAAAAAAAAGGGAAAAGTCAGAAGTGATTCAAATAGGTGATACGTTTGTACGCACTATGCCAATGCATTCCTACTACTCCTACCTGATCTGCTACAAGACTGGCGATTTCTTCATAGGTTTTTCCTGCTTCTGTTATTGCGCCATTGAGATCAGATTCTCCTAAAAGTAAACATCAGTGTTCAAATTACAGGAGGTCAATTACAGTAAGAAACTTGCTTTGATTCAAGGCAAATTTCTAAAATAGCTTATTTGACAATAATAAATGCCTAGTCATCATTTTATAACCAGCAGTAATAAAAAAAGTTAGAAAAATATTAGTAATTTTTATAACATTAAAGAACGAAAACTGAAGATTTTGTAGAAAGTGAATGCTAAAGGGACTACACAAACACTGTTCTACCATAGTACTAGCACTATTCACTTCCACATTTTATAATTATATGTCGTTTAAATACACAGGTATTCCCCCACACTGGGCAACAGGAGGTCTACTAGAATGTGATGGAAGGGAGAATGAGGAGGGTCACACTAGAAGACAAACAAAGCTGCTGTTCCGATTTTTAATAAGTGATTTTCATACCTGATAAGCAGTAAATTCTCCAGGATAGCCTCCCAGTGATGCTAGCCCTAAGCTCCCCAACAGTCCCGGACCATAATTGTTAGAAGGTCAGAGAAGTGGAAGGAGGCCCAACTAACTTTTTTCCTTGCCAGTAAGATTTCTGATCCTTTAGAGAACTCTTGGATAATATTTTCAAGCTCTGTAAGAATGGCTGCTTTTGAAAGTGAGTTTCTAACTTTCATCATCATATGAAATAAATCAAAGGGCCCCATAAACTACACTTAAAAATACAGACATCACCACAATCTTAAGCTATACACCACCACAAGCGCTCATAACAGTGTTTTACTAGCAGGACACGGCTATGTGGGACAAAGATGGAAACAAGCCTTACATTCTTGGGTTTTTTCATGCCACTTCACCTTCCCAAAACACCACAGGTTTTTTTTCCATCCTTGTTAGCTTGTCCAAAGCATGTAGTCAACAGTGTGGAAAGCAAATTGAGGTAGAGAAAGGGGAAGGTATAATTTGCAGGTATCAAATACTAGTTTAAGAAAAAATGATTTTTCTCATCGTTTCAGACATGTCGTGATATATTAGGCAGCAGTTAGTCTTTTATGAGCATTTTGGTTTTATTCTACAATTGAAAATTACCAAACATTGATCTCATTAAGGATTCATTTGAACATTAAAAGCACCTTCTTTTACTTCAACATATGGACTCATCTATCTTAGAGTTTTATTAGATAGGATTCCTTCATTTTAGCATATCCTAAAGGAAACAAGGTAATGACTGAATGCTGCTTCAGTTCTATCAATCAATTCTTCCTTTCCATTAGACTGGTTTCATAAAGCCAAAAACTTTGAGGGAAAGCTACTGATCCTAAAAAATAGTAAGTCCAGCAACACAAACACTGCTAAAGAAATAGTTATTTTTCTCCTATTGGAGCCTGTCTGAATAAAATAAAAACATGACATTCCATTGTGAAATCTAAGAGGTACATAATTCAGAAGATATCTTCACATTGTTGTAAAATAATAAAAAATTTCAGGGAGATCAATTTCATTATTTTGGGTAGACTTAAATAATTTCATTACTTCAGAATTTCCCATGTCTGCTCAGAAGTAACCTTGAGTAACCTTGAAGTAACTGCTGCTTAGGCAACTGACTCCTAGATTTTGGGACAAAATATGGTGTGGCTTTAATTAGAGTCAAAAGCCAGGTTGGTCTAGAATTTGCTGTTCATTTCATAATGCCATAAAAGACGATGACTTCCTATCTGAACCAAAAGAAAGTGGAAGAGTATGTATATTTGAGTAGAAAGATAAAGTCCTCCCTTTCTATGCAGAACTCGCTCAAAGGACCTTCATAGATTGAAGCTTTAAAGAATCGAGATAAACCCTCTCAACACACATCCTCTTTCATTTGGGGGCAGCAGGGCACAAAGCCAGCCTGCAGAAGGCACAGAGTACATCAAGAGTTTCTACTACTAGCATAGGCATTCACACCCCTCCAAAACCAGGGCTAAGGCATAGTATATTTAAAAGTTGTTCCAGACAGTGGATCCTGACAATAGGCAGGCATACAAGTGGCAGAATATCTGCAGCTTCTCACACTGCATCCTTTTGTTCTACAATCTCTTTTTCAGGTAGTACCAGGGCAGCCTTAAAGAATCAGATTTCATCTCTCACCTGCCACACCCTCCAAGTTCTAATACACCTTATCAGCAGTATCACATCATGTTCAGCCAGTCACTCCATATACCAGGCAACCTCATCAGAGATACCACACACAACCCACATGCTCACCTGTCAGCGTAACTTGAATTACAGCAGCAGATTCCTCCCAATCACTGCTGTCAGCACGGGTTTTGGTCAGGGCCAAGTTTCTAGCATTCTCAGCTTTTGAACTGATGCGAAGTTGGGAATGGTATTCTTAACTCAAGCTATGAAAACTGAGCTGAGTCCCAGTGGATATACCAGGAAGTCAGGTGTTCTTCAATCAAAGGAAAAGCAGAAAGCCCCACACGCTGCTGACATTTACAACAAAATTAGGGCAGCATGTATTACATATATCCCCATGAGAAACAGAGAGGGCTTAAAAGCATTGAGTAAAGGTAGTTGTAAAAACACTAGTTAAAATGGCCAGTAATCTTCTACCAATATTTTAACCCAACCCACAAGAAGAAACTGATATTTTCATCGATTTACAGGCCTACATGCTGTCACAGGGAAAGACAGGTAGATGTAAAACTATGAGGAGTCTTTTGGAGATGTTTAGCAAAGCATCTCTAAGAAGTTAACTGCTTGGTAAATGCCAGTGATTATCACCTCTGACGGAACACACCAGGCATATTGAGGGAACTGATATTCTGTAAGGTTTGATTAGGGCAGCAAAAATTTATTTTTTTTTTTTTTGCCAAGAAGTGTTTTTTGTTTCCTTTCAAACTATGTTTTAAGAGAACCCAGGAGTAGGAAAAAGATCAAGTTGGATGTACTAGGGAACTACTTGTAGCAAGATTTTTCTTCACAAGTACACCTCAGCCTGATAACGTTCAGAACACACAAGCAGCTTGGACAGCAAAATATGCCTGTTGCTAGCTGGCAGGATAGTGAAACTTGCACAGAACTGCCTCCCAAAATTCCTGAGGGGTGATGTAGGATTAGGAGATCTTACTATGGCTGAATGGCATACCACAGCCATTCACGTTTTCTTAATACAGGAGAAAGACTTGCCCAGATTTGGTGCCACAAAAGAGAAGCCATGCTATTTCAGGCTGCATTAACCTAAGAACACTGTATGATGCAATAGGATAGGCAACATAGTGCCAGGCTATAAGACACTTCCAGGCATATTCTGGAACTGTCCAATATGCATTTTTGGACCAGAATCATACTTTCAAAGCACGTACTCTTACAACCAATTGGACAGTATATAGGCCCACGGCCAAGTTAAATGAGAACCTCTCAACATCTCCTTCACAGTTTTAAAAGGTACCCTTGTCTCTGCAAATACTGGGAACAGATTCCTAATATGCACTGTGGCTGGCAACTAATTGATAAGGCTCATTCTGCAGCATAAGAAAAGGAGCTTGAGTGAGTCAGATTAACATGTGCATTGTGCCTGGTGCAATCTTAAACATTTTAGGCTGGGAATCAGAAGGCAGTAGACATTCACCACACATAAGGTTTTGCAGAGTAAGCAGGCAGCACTGATGAAAGAGGTAAGGAGAGTAGATATATCCCATCTCAACTGTGCAAACGAACCAACTAACAGTGTATTCAGTATGTCAGAAGTCAGCTACCAGTAGCTGGAAACATTCATGTCATCAAATCACTTGTTGCAGTCTTCAGAGGCCTATATGCTTAAACTTCCAGAACTCAAAAAAACAAAAACCAAACAACAACAACAAAAGATTCAGCTCCCAACAGAAACTGAACTGAGTGCCTTTAAGTATGGCTGAAGGAGCCACTCCTCTTTACTGACAGTCAAAAAAAAAAAAAAAAAAAATCATACCCCATACCCAGCCTAGCTACTATTTATTTATTTGAAGGAACAGGTCCAGTGCCGCCTTTTAAATATTAATATCAGGAAAGCCACATCCTACCAGTTTAAATCCATGTGCTTATGTCTCTTGCATAGAGTCTGCTTAATCCACAGACCTGTACCTGAGGCAAAATATATGGAATCAGGACAAAGGCATCAGTGGGAAGGGCATTTTCCTCAGCAAGATACTAGGGTGCAACAAGGTACAACTGGGCAAACAGCAAAGAGAAACATCCTTGCCTTGATTCCAAGCATCATGGGATCTATTTTTTCACACCATTCAAAGATGCTGGAAATCAAATTGAAGCTTTTCTTTGTAAGGTTGATCTGCAATTTTGCATCCTAGCTTTAAGCTATATTGTTTTCCCTTTACCCTGGCAAAAGAATGCGTGTTATAGTTCAAGCAATTTTCAGTCCTTTCTCAAGAATTCTTGCTCAGTTTGTATCTGGCTCGGATTTACAGTTTTCTAACCCATGCTAAAAGTACATAACTATGCAAATCTCCTACGTGGTTCTCACATCCAAAAGTATTGTTTTAGGCAATATGCTATGCTCCATTTCTAACTGAGCAGTCATCCTGTTGAAGTACAGGACAAAGATGAGAACAAGTTACAGGGACTATGCCTATTTCCAAGGTTTCCAGCAGCAGAGAACCTGAGTTTTAGAAGTGGTTGCATTTTAATACATGGTTAATGGGGCAAAAAAGCTTTAAGAGTACAAAGCAAAGGATAGATGAGTAGTCAGAATAAGTACTGGTCCACTAAAAGTCCTAAGATGGAAAGATTTCAGGAAGCCTCTATGCTATAACATTTAAGGTTTCAGAACAGGGCTATTTTGCTATTAAGTCTAGAAGAAAAAAAAAAAAAATTAACCAGAGAATCCCAGAGAAAATGAACTCAATTAGCTCCCTCTGGGATATGAGGAAATGTTTTCCAGTTATCTGGAAAACATCAGCAGAACTTAACATAGCAAAGCAGGATTTTAAGTTCAGCCTAACTGCCTACATTTTAGGAGAACTTTGAGCAATTGGTGCCCTCCTTTTCCCTCCCACAACTTTCATACTTAACATGACAGGCTCTATTTTACAGGTCTTGAAGAAGGAAAGGTAAAGGACAAGAAAAGGCTACAGTAGCCAACCCTCCAGCCCACATAATGGTATACAAAAATCTTATACAAGTTTTCCATCCTCATATGGTGTTGTTTCATGAAGTCACGCAATAGTTCTGTAACAAATATTTTCAATGCCACATTTTCTCCCCTTTCCTTTGGTATCACAAAAAAATGCTACAGCATGTTTTGTCAGTCAGGTCAGTGACCATACTATATATTAATGAGATCAAGCTAAACTCCACCACCACCCCCCCACCACATGATTATACAGTGAGCGAAAACAACACTGCAGACTAGGATATAACAACTCCATAATATACACAGGGAAACAAGTTTTTAATATTTTTTTCCAGAATCATGTTTGACATCTAAAGTTGAAAGAGGAAAGCATTAAAATCTTTGGCAAAGAAAGTAGCATGATGTAATTAAAATATCTTAAGTAAAGTACAAACGAAGCTATAGAGGTACCTTGGTATCCACTAGTGCTGAAGACCAGTGCCAGGCTCTGCAACGCTTTTCCTATCTTCTGGTATTCCTTGGGTAGTGCTGAAAGGGGGAAAAGGAGGGGGAAAAGAGGGAAACAGAAGCAAAAACCCACAAGGGTAAGTGAGACAATCTGCAGCATTTCCAAAACATGATAGAAGCAGATCTCAAAAACAACTAGGTTTTACGTTTCCTCTAGTGAAGCGTTTACACTCACTTTCTTACCCCCTCCCCTGCTATAGATGTTCCAAAACTGGATAAAGCAATCGCAATCTGGATTCTTAAAAACCACAAACAGTTGGGGAAATAGTGACTGCTATAAAAAAAAAAGTGTCACTGCACTCCTAGCTCAGTCCTCCTATAAATATAGTGAGATTTTCTTCTCCCCCTCATGAGCAGTCTTATCCTCCTGGAGGGGTGGGAAGAAGTTCTGCAGTGATATGGAGAATAGATCTCATTAATATTTTGAGAGGGCATTTATTATACAGATCTATAATACCTAAACTCTCCTCAAATCATGGATTTTATCTTTAAAGGCACTAGAAACCAAGATTATCTAGGGATAAAAACTGATGCAAGTGTCTGAATAATAAAAATGGGGTTTTTATAATCTATTTATTGAAAACACATTCATAAGTTGCTTCCTCAAAATGAAGTCAAAAGGTGTGGTTGATGAGTGCATTCATTATTAAGACTTTGAATACCACCACTCCAGAGGCCTAAAAAGCAGTCTGAAAAATGAAAGCGATTTTTTATTTTTCTGCTACCTATGCTAGCAGAAAAAAACCCAAAAAAACCCCAAACCACAAAACCAAGTAAATGTGCTTTTGTTGTCAAACATTTGTATTCAGAGGTTACACGCTGCAGGTAAATAGCGCTTTTTTAGTTGCTCTAGCATCCTAAACAGTCTGATTTTCACAGAGGAATCCCTTTGTGTAGGGGAAAAAAAAAACCCCAAAACAAAACAACACACAACACAAAAAAACCAAACCAAAACACACACCCCCCCCAAGCTGCATAATTTTATTGATTATATTTGATCAAGTTCTTGCCCAGAAGTTAATTTTTTTTTTTTATAACAACTGATATTTCTTATACAACAGGTACCATTCAGAGTACTAGAGTTCTGTTATCAGCCATTAACTTGTTACTGAATCCCCAGTGGAAACTTCAGTGAGGAAAATTTGGTTTCTTTTCACTTGCATTTAAGAAATTTCCACTGTCAGTCATTTTAAAAATCGTAGAATGGAATGCATGTAACTATTGCTCAGGAAGTGCCAAAAATACTTCTGACTAGGAGTTGGGACTAGAGCTGACAGGGAACTTAAAACCTAAGGGACTACTGAAATTCTTCAGTTTTGCACATCCCAATTTACCAGTCTCCTTTTTCTATTCAGTATGAACGTCTGGAAAGCTAAAAGTTAAAGTTTTCAACACAGTCACATCTGACTTACTACATTTATGCTAACTAATTAATAGCTGTAAGTATTTGAAGAGTTATTCCATACCTAAAGCACTAGTGGTTTAAGTTTATGGAGATTTTAGCAGCAAACAAAATACTGAATTTCTGTTGTAAGGACAAGTGACAGCCAGCCCTTAACTATGGTTTTGATCATCACTTCTGTAACTGCAATGCTATTTTTCTAGTCTCATCTGAGGGACCTTATTCCTTTCCCTGCCCTCCGCTTCCCCCTCAGTATCTATTTCCTAGTGAAGTGACATCTGTACAATGTTAGAGCCGTGTCCTTTGTTACACTATTTTTGACCAGCAGGAGGGTCAGTGATGTGTAGAAGGAAACCCTCTTATTCAAAGTGGAGAAACATAAATAATTTAAAGTTAACATCCTACAGATACTAAGATCTAATATAATCACTACCAGAAGAGTAGTCAGCCCCAGATATTCAACTGTAGTGTTAGATTAGAAAGCAGCAAAGAGATAACTCAGGAGATGTACTTACTCCCAAGTCTGGGGACAATGGTTTGTTGTGAGAGTTAAAGAGAGGAAAAAAGGAAAGAAAAAAAAATATGGAGATTTATGTGATAGGTCTTTGGTCACCAGACACTACAGCCTGCCCTGAAATGTTTCTTATTATGATCCTCAGCTGTAGTACCTGCTTCCTTTCAATAGCTGCTTTGTGGTGGCCACAAACACTGAACACTGCTGTGGACTAGGAAATTAGAGCCCAGGCAGAGTCATAGGGACTTGGTGTGAAGTTCTGCAACCCTAAATATCTGTGGGAAGGAAGAGACAAGATAGGAGAAAGAATTGGGCTAAAGATTAAGTTTTAATCAAGTTGGGTTTTATTTTCTTTTTTTAAACTAATTTCATCTTTAAATCACTCCTCCTGGCATGCAAGAATCCTAAATAAGGGATTAATTAAGTGCAATCATTTATGATTTCAAATAGATAGATCTACTTTGCCCATGTCACTAAAATGTAGTTAAATGACAAATATATGAGAACAGTTCCAACAAAGACTTTAGCTGGATCACTAGAATTATTTAACTTTTAATATTTTTAAACCTATGGGCAGGGACCAGATATTTCTGTTATGAGAGAAAAAAAATAAAACCAACAAACAAACCACCACACCAAAAAACTTGCAGAATTTATACTCTCAGACACCAAAAGCAACCAGAATGACATACAATCATCATGGTAACTTAGGATTTCCTTTAGGTTTAAGATGTGCCTTGAATTATAAACAACAAAACCAATGACAAAAAAAAACACAGAGGAAAGCAACACAGAAATGACTACTGAGTTCACAAGGGACACTTACGCCCTGTACACCTCTTCCAGTGCTCTTGTCCCACTGTCAGCAGCTCTTTAACTCCATCATCCATTGCTTTGGTGAACCTACCCACTGCATCACATTTCTGTTCTCTGTGGCATATGGAAAAAGCAAAAATAAAAGCAGTTTAACAGATGCATTATGCTAACTTTAAATGCAATGCTGAAATATTTAGTAGTGGCAACTAGGTCTTAAAAAAAAAAAAATCAGAGAAATAAATGAATTCCTTGAAATCTCTGCCATTTCACTGAGGTCAGAATTTCCCTCTTCAGATTCAGGCATTTTCATTCTTTTTTTCCCCCCCTCTGTTAAAACGTGGTACTGGACTATCATTCCTACTATAGCTAGTTACCTTCATGTAAAAAAAAAAAAAAAAAAAAAAGTTAGGAGCTAAATATCCTCCCCAATGAGATCAAATAATAACAGAACAGCAAAACCTGATTTGAGGAAAATGCATCCCTAAAGCACTTAACACAAATAGAAGGACCCCACATTGACAGGAAATTAGACATTAGAGTAACAGAAGTAGTAAAATTCATACAACAATGGATAAAGAAAATTGTTCCAGATATTTTAAGTCTAAAACAGGTGAATAACAGTTAATATAGCAGTTGTTCTAGGGAAATACATATACATGACTTTGTATTATATTAACAATATTTTTGCATTCAGTTGTACTATAGAAAGAAAGAAAAATCAGTGATGCTCTAAAGAGAATTCTGCACCAGTACATGCCTTTTTACCCCTCTCTAAGCATGTTTTCATGCAGCTATCAAAACTTTCCATTAACATAGAGCATTGCTGTGTATGCAGTGCTGTGAATCCTACAACAGACAACTAGACATGTATTTTCTAACTTTCACAGAGAATTATTCAAACTGCATCACATCTTACAAATGCTTTCAGCCAAAGCCTGTAAGTGACAGCTCTCACAGGAAGGCAACCCTAAGCAACTCCCCAGAGCCAGGGCAGCAGCTCCAGCTCTGACCCAACCACCTAGAGGCTCCCACCTCCCCACTGGCACCTCCTTCCTCAGCCAGAAACCCTAACTGAAGAGTTAATTGCACAGAAACAGAACCTGGGCTTTCCAAGAGGCCCTTGTTGTACTCCCATTTTCCCAGTAGCAAACCATCCTTTTAATTTTCTTTACTTCATACTTTACGGTATCATGATCACAGAAAAAGTTCATGAACCAGCACAGGGTTACCATCCTTTGATCAAAACCAGGATGACGCAGGACTGCCAAAGTACTAGCAAAATTGTTTCAGTAAAGAGCGTCTTTCCACTGAAGAACCCAAGAAGTATTGAACAAGCTGGTTTGTCCACTTATAGCAGTAATGGCTTTCAAGACTGTTCATACACATTTTTAACAGCACCCTGAGAGAGTCCCAGGCACCAGAACATGTTGTAGGTGTCTGAGGTGTTACAGCCACCCCTGTAATGCTTGGAGATAGGTCCCCAGAACCACCCCAGGCTGCCAGTTCCAGCCCAAGAGCCAATACCCTCTGGGGAGCATTCCCTGCAGGCTGCTTGCCTGCCCTCACCCTGTTGGGGACAAACTGTTTAGCAGACCATATGCTATTCATTCCCTGCCAGGGTTTTATATAGAATACAGACTCACCCACTCCAGTACCCTATGTACAAAATCCTCCCTCTGGTTCACCCCTTCAGCTTTTATACCACTGGGATATATATATAAAACATATCACTTAAGAAAAGTAATGAAGACTGAAATCCTCATGTTCAAAGGGGAAGTGACCTAAAAACATTCATCTTTTTTACTAGTACAGAACAGCTATTATATACACCTTCATATGCACCACATCACTTGGATAAAGCTTATGCTGGGATATTTCCAAGTGTCAGTGCACTGCTGCTTTGCTACTATAAACACTTCTCTCTAGTTTATCCACAGTTGCAGACACAAAACATTATCCAAGTTTTTTTTGTTGCTTGCTGTTGTAGAACATAGCATGTAATGCATACTACATAATTTCTAAGAAAAATTATTAAGCCTAAAGGAGTGAAATAAAAGCTGCAGACTAAATCCAGTCTTTCAACCCAAAGGTCTACCACCAAGAGAACTATATATAAAAAAGTGTATGTATATATAATATATACATATATAAAATAAATGTTTCCATTTGCACTTCCAGAAGGATACCCAAAAAAGGTAGTAACCCATTTAAAATGAAGTTGGATCATTTAAATCACTTTTCATTTTTAATAGCTTTCCACAGATTCCCGATATTAGAATGGCGTGTGTGCATTACATACAAGTATTTTACAGAAACACTGTTTTCCTTGATGGTCCACCTAAAGTTACCCTAAGCTACTTGGCAAGTCTAGCACACTTTGGAGCTGTTCACAACTGAAGATCAAAATATACTCCCACAGCAATACAAAACATGACTCCATAGGATCTGCCAGCGCTCTATCTCATCAACTAGTTTTGCATAAATCCTTTTCCGATCAGTATTTGGCCACTGAAGTCAAAGAGATGTCACATGATGTTCCACCAAGTTTTAGAGGGGTTGATATGAAAATCTCGTATTTGAGCAATTTTTCACCTCTTCCTTGATGAGTCCCTCTTCAAATCCATTAATACACGTGCACACTATTTTAGTTTTATATTAGCTCAGTATCTCTTGTATATCCAGACGCATAAGGTCCACACAAAAAGAAACCACCTTACATTTCTACCATATCCAAGTCAGGAGCTTCTGGTTCCATTGTAGAAAAAATCAGGACTCCTACAGTTTCATCTTTTTCTGCCTTCCGCTTTCCAGTTTTCCACTCCTTAAGAAAAAAAAAAAACAAAAACCCAAAATTTGACCACCACAGTTCATCCATCTTTAAGGGCATGTACTTAAGCCATGAATGAAATGCAGTTAACCAGCAGCCCACCCACACAGTAAAACCTTTTATTTGAAAGTTTCAGTGGGGCCAAGGCTTCTGAGAATTTCCCTCCCTTCTCCTTGTGCACTTTGTTTTCTAGATTCTGGGGTAAACAGACCCTTCCTGTATATCACTGAAATACAGTGTAAGAGAAATTGTATTTAGCTGCATCTGCACATTGTAACAGTGTTGGTATCAGAAGCTACTCAAGATGATCATGAGACTATTATGCAATTGCCATACTAAGTTCTTAGTGGGAACAGATAAAAAGGTTAAAAATTCCACATGTATTGCAACATCTGTTCTGTTTATATCCGTCCATAAGTTAGATACCAAAAACTGCTGACTAGGTAGCACAGTTACACAACTCTCCGCTGGCCATCCAAATAGCACTTTGCTAGGACTGCTACTCACAATGTTATTACACCTTCACTTACAGGATCACAGAATAATTCTCGTTGGAAGTGACCTCAGGAGGTTTGTAGTCCAACCTCCTACTCAAAAAGGAGCAGCTGTGACCTTAGTTACTCAGGGCTTTATGCAGTCTGGTCTTAAAAAACCTCCAAGGGTCATTTACTTTTTGAGCAAAGTCTGTGTATTTAGAATTATGACTGTTTTGAAGAGAAAGCAGCAGAGTTTTCCTGTTTACTTCCCCATCAGTAGATACCCAAATTAGTAATAGAGCTGGAGCTCGGTCACAAAGAAACCATTATTTACTGAAGGTAAAAGATATTAAAACCTCTATAAAAAGCATAAGAAAATGCTGAGGTGGGGGGAAGCAGAGAATAAAAAAGGGCTGGTTATACCAGGTAAGACTGCGGCATAATGCAATTACAACCCATTCCAGTGAAAACTGTTGGGGGGAGGGGAGCGTGGGGGTGGGAGTGTTTTTAAATATAATACAGGATCAGACATCCGAGATCTGCTACAAAGTAGCTTCTGGTAGCAAAGCAAAAGCTTTGGACCACAGTAATTAGTAAGTCCAACATAGACAGAGCAGGGCAACAGCCAAGAGCTGTTATGTATGTTCCTATTCTGCTGGAGGACACAAACTTTCCTTAAAAGACTGGCAAAGCTACTTTAAAGAGCACATCTCTGAAATGTTGTATACCATTCCAACGCATAAGCAACTTTATGCCTCATTTTGACCAATCAGCTAAGTTAGTCAGCAAACCCAACAGTTTTCAGCTTATCACCACTGCCCACAGGGGGGCAGACAAATGAGAAGGCTACAAAGCTGAGCTCTTGGTTCGAAGGGCGATGGCGTCAGGGAGCAATTCCTCAATCTCAGTCTGCGTGTGAACTTTATTTCCTACCTTCTCATCTCGGAAATTGAGAAATTGCTGAAAAACTTCGCTTTCTGAAACAACAGGATGGCGGCACATTCTTGTCATCCATGCTTGCAGTCTCTCCATACGCATTTTGATAAATTCTTCTTCAAAGCGCCCTGTTATATGTTGAACAGTACTTGTTACGTTTCTACTCTAGTACCCCCACTTTTTTTTATTTTAATTAAACAGAAGCTGTAATTCATCTGGTGAGTTATTAATTATTTAATGACTCAACTTACAAGAAGGAAACATTATGCTGACAAATTAGAAGAACCTTAAATTACAGTATACCGGTTACTGACTAAGAATACTCCTTTTAAAGACAGTCATGAAATATTAAAAAAGCCGTAATACCCACCCACAATTCAAATAATTTAAAAAAAATTAATAAACTTTTAGATGGAAAATTTAGGTATTCAAATGACCCAAGAGAAAAGTTGGGCACAGGCTTGGAATGCAGACATTTTTCTGATACAGCTAGTAAATCCTTGATCAATGTAAAGCTCAAAAACGCTGGAGAAAAAGGAACTACTTACTTTCCAAGTTGTCATGTCCTAGCTAACAAAGCATTTGAAATTGCACTGCTCAGATATGAATAGCAGATTTAAAAGAGTGGTACCTCCTACAAACATATTTCTATATAGGTAAATGAATGTGTTGGGAAAAATCTCAAAAAATCTCGATAAATCACACATATAAACCAATCAGAATACATACACATAAGACTCTGTAACTGATTTTTTTGGTAGTTAGATTTTAACACAAACTATTAAATAATCAATTTTTTTTTTACCAGTAGTGCATCATCACTGTGTATTTATAAGAACCTTTTAGTTTTAGCACAAGCTGTATCTTCTTGAGAGAATCTTTTCCAATTAAAAAAAATGTACGTCAGACTTTTAAAGCATACAGTGAATAGGATGTATTTGAAAGGAATGAAGTTCCTCCAGCACCCAACTCTAATTACCATAGCAGCGCAGATGACAAACCTTGAACACATGTACTCTTTCAATATAATTCTACTTCATAGTTACTATGGCAGCAGTTCCACAAGGTTGAGGTTTTTTTGTGGGTTTTTTTTTTGGTTTGGTTTATTTTTTTTTCTTTTTTAAGTTGCATATGTGGAAGCTAGCAAGACTAGCAGGTAAAGAACACAACTAGTGAAAAATGGGTATGGATATATTTCCTGCAAATTAGCTGGGGGAGGGGGAGAAATCAACTACTATGGAAAAGACATTATCTAACCTGCAGTAATACCTTGTTCCACCTTTAATCTATACTGAAATCTCCGTAGCACTCCTGCCAGTATAAGAAATGCAAGGCAACAGGAACGGTAACTTTTGGAAGCTATGTGCTGGTCATTGGGCATATCACCACCAGCAAAATCATGATCCTGAGCAAAGTCAGTCTATTTGTAAAGAGTCTTGCTTTGCCAAGACTAATGGACAGAAATACTTTTTTAGACAGTCTTCAGAAAGATGACTCCTAAACACAATGAAAAATAAACACCATTTTTTTTTTCAGAGTTTCCCATAATGTTTCAAAAAAAGAAAGGAAAAGAGGCATGCCTTGCTCCCCCTCGCCTTCCTTCCCCCCCCTCTCCCCGCATGAGACAAGTTATCCTCTCCCACAGACTCCGGAAGACTGAAATCCACAGGCAAGGTTTAACTCTGATGCCAAACTCTTGAGTCTTTTAAAATACAGTTACAATAAAATGCAGAGATCCCATCAGGTCTTCTGGTTTCCTTTTAGTCCACATGCACATGTTGAAGCAACAATACTGGTGAATTCTAAACATAAGACTAAGAGGAGGGGAGGAAGTCGCTTCCTCACTTTTCAGTTTCCTCGGCATTTATCCCAGCATCTGCATCAATGCTCAGCTTTCTTCAAACACAGCAGAGCTGCTGCATTTTCAAGTGATGCCCACAGCCACGTTGTTGGCAACATGCCAGCTTTTGTATGTTTGGTTTTGGCTGGTTGTCTCAAAGGCTGTGTAAAAATCTTACCAGAAAACACACAAGTGGAAACAGGAAAAAAGTAATGCATTTTCCTCCTGTACAGGTGTCTATTCTTTTCTTCACATGCACTCTAGCACACCTTCGTAGGAAGGAAGCCAGTGACTACTGAAAATGCACAGGCATTACCATATTCAATTGCAAAGACTGAACTCATGAGCATTTACAGGGTACAATCCCACTTTTCCTGAAGTCGGAACAAAAGACTTTCATAAGCTTCACTGAGTTCGGTCAAAGTGAACTGACATCAAACCAGAGCAGAATGTTATACAAATGAAAGATGCTTTCTAAATCAAGTGTGAAATCAGGCAATAGGAGAAACAGCTGCAACATTTTACTTGTGAGCAAAAAAACCCCAGTTTGTCAGGGCATGCTCCATTTCCTCCAGGAGCTTTGCTTCAAAGCTCCTGTAACACATTTACATTCAAATGCAAAAGAAGCCCCCTCACACACAAAAAGCCCCCTCAAAAACCATTCCTCCATAAAATCAGCAAATGTGGAACATAAGTAGTTATCTCTTCTCTCCAATAATAAGTATTCTCTTCTGTAGTAACTAGGGTGGATCTGGTTTTAATTATTAAAAAAAAAAAAAAAAAAAATCACTGGACTAGGTAAATCTGAGTTCTGAAATGATGCATTTAATGATCATATTTTATTATCAGTAGGCCATTAGAACTCATCATAAGTTTTGAATGGTGAAAGATTGGGGGTTTTTTATGCCTTCTTTAAAAATAATGGCAAAAAACAAACAGTAAGAAATAACTGAACCTTGTAAAAAAGTGATCTTGTTATTTCCTGTCCCATGAATTGACAACTGGGAATAATTACCTGTTACTTGCTTGTCTGGAAGTGATGGGATTGGAATGGCTAATCCAAATTTAACGAGGAGACGCTCATACAACCAGTCAAAGTGCTTGTATCTGTGGTTGACAGACCGATTAGTGTTCTGCAAGAGAAATGCAACTCTGAATTTTGACAGGCATCCACAGATAGTGACATGAAACAAGTGTGACCAGGATAGTAAACGCATGGAATGTAAATAAAATTTATGATTTAGAGCCTTGAATCTGTAATTACAGCAGAACTTGAAATGGTAGAATAAAGTAACTCTTTGGGAAAAAAAAAGTGTGACAACTAAGAGTAAGAGTCACTTATTCTTAAGCCCTGTTACCAAATCACACAAACTGTATTATTTATATGTACAAATGACCCGTACTTCAAGAGAGAAGATCCTGTTTCAGATACACTTACAGTGCAGGTCAGCTGATACTCAATGTAGCTCTTGAGACCATACATTTTAGAACCTTTTTTGGGATCTGCCACCACACAGTCAAATGTAGAGGTAGGATAAACCCACATTGGGCCATAATCACCAATCTGTAAGAAATTGCAAATATTATCTTTATTACCTGTACTTAAATATAATAATAAAATAATAAATATAATACCTTTTTATATATTATTTATATTTATATATTTTTATATATTTTATATAATAATATATTTATTATCTGTATTTAAATACATCATGTTGTACCAGCTACAAAGGAGAAATACTTTCTCTCTCCACTTGAAAGATTCTATTGATTTCAGCGAAAGCTTAGAAGTCAGGAAACAGAGGGATTTCTCCCAACCAGAGATGACTGGCCACTGTTGTGTTTATCTTATTCTGTATTTTACAGTTTTTTCACAAATAGTAAAGGAGTGGTGAATTCTAGGGATTGCTATTTCAACCACATTTCACTAGAAGAGCATATATCTAGAAGAGTTTATTTTTTAGATCAGAAGATAACCTGACTATCATGACTGAATATTGCAAACCTTTATGAGTGTAGCTCCTATGTATTAGATAACTCTCTAGATAACTAACAGTGTAATGCATTTGCTTTGCCTCCCAGTCCCAAAAAGGCTTGTTTTCATGGTCACAGGCAATGCAGGTCCAGCATGAGGGAAAAAACCCCCCCACAAGTACTGAAAAGAAAAAAACCACCCAAATCAGCACACTTAGAAGAAAGGAAGACTTAAGACTTGACCCTGAAAAATACCTCAATAATATAATATAATTATATCATGACTTGTGGTCAATGGCTCGATGTCCAAGTGGAGATGAGTGACAAGTGGCATTCCTCAGGGGTCAGTATTAGGACTGGCACTGTTTAACATCTTTGTCAGTGACACAAACAGTGGGATCGAGTGCACCCTCAGCAAGTTTGCTGACAACACCAAGCTATGTGGTGTGATCAACACGCTGGAGGGAAGGGATGCCATCCAGAGAGACCTTGACAGGCTGGAGAGCTGGGCCTGTGTGAACTGCGTGAAGTTCAACAAGTCCAAGTGCAAGGTCCTGCACGTGGGCTGGGGCAACCCCAAGCACAACTACAGGCTGGGCGCAGAATGGATTGAAAGCAGCCCTGAGGAGAAGGACTTGCGGGGTTAATGATAAACTCAACATGACCCAGCAGTGTGCACTTGCAGCCCAGAAAGCCAACCGTATCCTGGGCTACATCAAAGAAGCATGACCAGCAGGCTGAGGGAGGTGATTCTGCCCCTCTACGCTGCTCTGGTGAGACCCCACATGGAGTACTGCACCCAGCCCTGGGGCCTCCAACATAAGGAGGACACGGACCTGTTGGAGCAAGTCCAGAGGAGGACCATGAAGATGATCAGAAGGCTAGAACACCTCTCCTATGAAGACAGGTTGAGAGAGTTGGGGTTGTTCAGCCTGGAGAAGAGAAGGCTCCAGGAAGACCTTATAGCAGCCTTCCAGTACCTGAAGGGGCCCACAAAAATTCTGGAGAGGGACTTTTTACACTGGCATGTAGTGACAGGACAAGGGGTAATGGCTTTAAGCTGAAGGAGGGTAGATTTAAATTAGATATTAGGAAAAAATTCTTTACTGTGAGGGTGGTGAGGCACTGGAACAGGTTGCCCAGAGAAGTTGTGGAGGCCCCATCCCTGGAAGTGTTCAAGGCCAGGTTGGATGTGGCTTTGGGCAACGTGGTCTAGTGGAGGGTTGGAACTAGATGGTCTTTAAGGTCCCTTCCAACCCAAAACCATTCTATGACTCTACATGACTCCAAAATGTAGTGTACCACAATTTTAAAATACTTAAGTGGTACACCGTTTTAGTATGACAGTTCTATTTCTAATGATATGTTCTTCTGACCCAAATACATACAGCAACCTTGAGGCTAAAAGTTAAGTTGGGGAAAAAGGGAAGGGTGGGGAAGATTAAAAAAAAAACCACAAAAAAAAAACAAAACAAAAAACCCAACCCCAAAACAAACCATACCACCAACACACACAAAAACTACACACATGTCCCCAACTTACAATTATGGGAATTTTCTCTTTGGGTTTTGCTAGCTGCTTTGCCAACAGATACTGTTCCATCCCAGGTTTTGCAAATCCAGGAAATCTAACAAAAAACCAAAATAAGTTTATTCCGTATTTTCCTTCCTTTGGCAGGTAATTCTGCATATGCCACTATAGGAAAAAACCCTTAGTATTTCTCAAGTATAGAAAAGAATTGATGCAGATTACTTAAGCAACCAACAATTTGTCCTGGAAAAGCAGAGAAGCTTTAGCTCTTCACCTCCAGCTTTTACTTCTGTAATACAGGTCCCTTATTCCAAGGTAAAATAGCTATTTGTGCTCTGCAGCCCATCAGAGCAAACGTAACAGGAGGACACAAGTAACATCTGCCACTCGACTGCAGCCCACCCCCTGTGGAAATGCCCATGCACACTGTCCTGCTGTTTCAGATGATGATAATTCAATCACCTGAAAGAATACCAAACTGTGGATTTATCAAGTTCTTCTAAACATGAGTCAAATGATTTATCTACCAATACAAAAAAAACCCCACACAAAAATCACTGTAATGTCCTTCAAGTCTGTGCAAAAAGAATCTGGTTCTCTTTCTAATTAGGAAGATACTTAGCCCTTCAAGGATTGCCAACCTACTGTCTGCTTGCAGAAACGCGAGGAGTAAAGTGGGATTTACTTCAGACAAATAATGCTCTTATTTAAGATATGTTTATGCTGGTTACACTAAATAGGCGTGCAACAAGTAGGTGCCGCAATGATGCAAAAATATGATTGCAAAACTGGACAAAGCCTCCGCTGATGAACAAAATCAGCTATCTCTACATGACCAGTTGTTAATTTTAGTTACCTACCCAAGGATACAATTATTCTACAATCCTTTTCCACTCTGCTTTCATCCACTTAAAGATTACCACACAGTAGCTTCTCAGAGTAACAGTAGTTTTAGAATAAGCAAACATTAAGTTGTAACATGAAATAATGCTAGTATAACCCTGGCAAAGCTTCATGCTATTACAAGATTTTTATCTAGACCCCCTCCCCCCTTGAAAATTAATCAAGCTTTCTGTGGCTCAAGAATCAACCTGGATGATGCACAGACACACAGAAGAGCAGAACTTTTCTCCACTCCTAGCAACTCAAAATTGCTCACAAACTCTGAGGCAGCATGTCTGATCAGTGCTGCTGTATGGACAAGCCATCCAGTACCTTTCATTTTCACTAAGCACACATAGTGTTAAAGACAGTTAAATTTTAAAGACCAGTAGATCCAGAAGTTCAGGCCTTGCAAAAAAATGTCATTTGCCTGTGTAACACCTCCAAAAATTAGACAGCTTTGTCATGTACTTTCAAGCTTTCATGGATCTGTGTTCTCTGATCACACAGGGAGAACACTGAGCTACAAATCCATCTCCACTTTTACCCTCAAACTATAAAATTTACATTGCATATTTCAAGAAGGTTGAATGGTCGCACATTTACACATCTTGACAAATTCCAATTGTCTTCAATATGTACACATTTGCCCCGCATTTTCCATTACTTGTTAAGTGGTAACTTCATAGCAGCTGCACGAGAATTTCCACGCTGGACCCCCCCAGCCTCTGACGCCTCAGTCTCCTTGTAACCAAGATAAGATGGTGAGGTTGATTTTGGATCATCCCAGTCATCATCCCAATCATCATCATCAGCAGCTGCTGAAGTACAGAAGGGGGCAGGGAGGGAGGGAGGGAAAAGAGAAAGTTAAATATCTTCCTTTAAAAGCAGAAGCAGCTACCTCAGCACTCATACACAAGTAATCAACAAGGTAAATATATTTAAGAGCTAGTTCTTCTCTGGTTTAGCCTTCCATTTTATGATTTCTCCTCAATTACCACCATCCCCACCAAATACAACCTGCAAAACACTACACTAGAAATCCACTGAGGGAGAGGGAAAAGAAAAGAAAAAAGAAAGAAGATATTGTGGTGTGTTAAGATGAATTCAATAGTGCTCCATATTCATAGATTCCACGTTAGCATTCCCCAGTTATGAGTTCTCTTAATTTAGGTCTTTGCAACAAAAAGGTAGAGAAGCCTTCTGAAAGACTAGCCACTTCTTAAAATAAAGAATTTAAGAGACTACTTCTTCACAGGCCCAAGGGCACAAGTTCAAGGGTGTTTCAGTTCCAAGTTATGCAATCTGAGCAACATGCCTGAGAATAGATCATGTATGCACAAGACTTTGGCTTGCCAGATTTCCATATAAGTTTGAAGTGTCTGTTATGGTGGATCTGGTTTTTAAAAAAAATTATTTAAAACATCCTATTATTTAAGTGTCCAGTCTACTAACATTGCAATGTGCTATTAGGAAGCTGGTTCTGTTTTTTAAATAAGCCATGTTCTATAGTTATGAAAGATTAAGCAATTCTTACCTCTACAGTCCACCTACTCTAACGTATCAAAAAATAAGAGCATTATTAGCACACCTGGTCCTTGATATGCCTGTGGATGACCAAATGCAGCTGCTGTCTCCCAGTTATTTGAAGCACTGTTTCTCTGGCCAGCTGCACTTTCAGGTTTCGTCGCCCAGCTGTCGACAGCGTTTCCATTATCCCAGTTCCCAGACTTCCCAACGTTCCAGCTGGACCAAGGATCACTGGCATTGTTTGCCTACATCATATAAAGAAAAAAGGAAAGAAAAAATTGCTTAAGAAATAAGCAATGACCACGTACTTTCTTCTTGAAGTCTTTGATCTCTTCCTGATAGGCTATGAGTTTGCATTCAGCACTGCACTTGTTTGATTTAGGAGCAGCTGCCAAATCTTACCTTCCCAGGTAGGCAGCTCAAATGCAGTGAGCACCTGGAAGAACTGATCAGCTTTCCAGCAATGTGACACCAATGCATACTAATAAGAATGTTACATCTCCTCAGGGAAATTAAACTATTTGTTCCAACAGGGTTAGGAAGCACTCTTACCCATGGTAATTATTTTACACCAAGTATGGTGCATATGAACTATTAATTACATAACACCATGGACTAATTAGCACATTTAAAACAGCAACTCAAAAGTGAAGGATTAGGTTTTTCCAAATGTTTATTTTTATCAAAATCAGATTAATGACCTTACTAAAAGCAAATCAGAAATTGCCCACCATCACTATTGGTGTGACAGGGAGTTTGGGCCAGCAATCTGCTCAGCTTCCTTTTCAGATCTTAATTCATTCACATTGAAGATGAGGGAAGGAAATAGACATCTGATAGGGAACAGTCCAGCATTTCCCTGTAGACCTACTCTCTCAGCATAAGCTTCTGGCAAAGGTAATCACATGTACCCTTCTGCTGGTGCTGCGGTGGAGGTGGAAACCTCAGTGAGAGTGCAGAGCAGACATGTCTAACTACTGCAGCAATTTGTCAAGTTCACCTGTCAGTAAGTTGGATTAATAGCTTAGCATGCTGCTCAGCTCCTTGATTTAACACTACACTTGAAAAAGCATTGACTACTTAAGTTCGGTCTACTCCAGACACTTAGTGCAGAAACTAGCTGGCAGAAAGAAAAAAAAAACCCCACACAAATCAAAACTCACACACACGAAGTATAGGAGGAGGAAGGAGGAAAAGGAGAAGTAAAGCAAACAAAGCCTACAAAGCTTGTCTTGTTCAGCAGAGGGAGAAACAGAATTTTGTAAAAGGAAGTCGCAAAACCTACGGAAGCCAGTGTATTATTTTTATCATGGAGCAGCATATCAAAGAAGGTATGCCTAATAGAAATGAATTGCTATTAGACTATAACATTTACATGAATCTTAGAACATTTGCCAGTACAGAAAATTTAATAAAACTTCCACTAAAAGCCAAATTACTCTCTGCAAAAATGTTGCATTCCATACCTAGGAATGAGCGCTCTCACTTTAGTTTTTCCTAAAAGAAAGTCGTCTGACAGATTTAACAGACCCTATCAAACCTTTAAGACTTGAAAATGCTTTGGACCTATACTACTGATATCATAACATCTGCTCCTTAGGTACAGAATCTCCAGGATCTGGAAATTAAGGCCAAGCTCCCAAGCTAGGGGGAAGTCATCATTCAGAAGAGTCAGTGAGTCTCTAGGGACTGATGGCATAGAGAGATTATGTGGACAGCTTCTATATTGATAGTTTGGGGGATTTTTTTTTTTTTTTTTGAGGAAGAAACTGATCCAAGAACAGGACTCCCTAAGGGAGTGATATCATTGAGGTCTACCTAATTCTTGGGTAGCCAATACACAGTGCTACTCTCAGCAATTACAAAGAAGTTGCTGGTAGCTTATGAGGTAGCAGCCTGTTCTTTCTATGATGTTCACCTGATATGAGTTTATGTGAAGAGAAGAAAACATACATGCCATCAGTCAGAGTTTATCATATTTGCTAAAGGAAAACAGATGCTGGGGCCCAACCACATGGGAAAGCATGCCTGTTCCTAACATAACTTAGACCACCTAGAAAAGAATAGTTTGCATAATATTCATTTGCATATACTTCTGCAATATATGTTGTGCTGATCACTGGCAAATGAAAGCCCTGAAGTGGGATGACTGCCAAAAAGCTGAGTAAAGTTTTCCTCTTCTCTGTAGTTCATGTGAAATCTGGTACATGAGTAGGTGGTAAAGAAACCTTGAAATCTACTGCAAAACAAGTGGGAGGCAATAATATTAACACCGGGTACACTACTCAAGAATGACTGTCAAGAGCGATCATCACCAAACTTGCACACAGTTGCTGATATACACTAAATGCTGTACAGCAAGGGTAAATGGATTACTTAAACTGCCATCTCAGATACTTTATCTCTATGTACCTATATGGAAGCACTATTCAAATCAGAACATTTTACTTCTGAAGTGTTCAAGAAAGCTCTGGGGTAAACTCTTGCCCCTAGGTGTATTGCCCACAGGCCATAAAAGGGGTGGGATATGCTATTCCCACTCAGCTTCTTTCAGCCAAAGCGTCCACTTTCTTTCTGAGACACCGGGGAAGGAGTTAAGAGATCAGTTAGGAATGCATGTATAGACAACACATCTCAAAGAGCATTTACAGGTCTCCTTTCATCTTCCGTCAAATGTTTGCCTACCTAACACACACACTGTGGGCACTTCTAACAAACAGCCAAAAATCAGTATATGTGGAGGACTTGGGAATCAGGCCTGTCATCCTCAACGTCCCATAGCACTGTGGAGGACCAAGTAAAGACACAGCACTTATTAAAAGGGTAGTCTCAGCTCCAGTCAGCAGTTTTGTGGATCTCAGCAGCTGACAAACTCCATTTGAGAACCCATTTGTGTGGCTTAGCTCTGGTTGAATAAACCCTAATTAAGCCAGCAAGTATTTTGTAAGTGATAAAATTGCATGTTCTCATATTTTTAGTGTTCTGTAACTGAAACTGATAATCGCCTGATCTCTCTTTAGTCAGTATAACAAAGATGAAGAGTCCTTGCGAGAAGCTGTTATTTAGTCGATACAACTTGATACAGCACACCTAACATCCAAGTATGCAAGCAATCTCAAATGCAAATGCATAGAACGAAATACCACACCATGCATAATTAAGAAACTAATCAACCTTCAAATGAAACATCACATCTCTCTGCTCCTCAAGGTAACATCAAACAAGTATGCTGAGATTAAATTCAAGAATAAACTCCTTAAAGGCAGCAGTTTCTCCCTTTTGTAGACTATTATGGACTTGCTTGCTCCTACTGTTCTAGGAGAAAAACCACCATAAAAAGGCTATTTGGGGAACAGACAACAGAGGGAACACATTACTAAATATTTTAAGAGTCTTCCATTAAGGGCAGATTCAAACTCACTATAGAAACAGATCATTACTGGTGGAGAGCTGGGGGGGAGGGGAGAAGTCTAGTACATTTTTAAAGATCTAATTATAGCTGAATGAGAAAAAATTCTACCACAACAGGAAAATCCTCAGCTTGGGAGTGGAATGTCAGTATCTTCACCAAATGAATCATGAATTGAATAGGAAGAAGTGACATCTTTGCTATTTTCTGGAGAATCTAAAGTTATAGACAGTAAAGCTAAGATAAGCCACTGAGGCATCTCTCTGCCCTGGCTAAAACTCTTCTTTTGATCTCTTGGTCAACTAAGTTGCTCCTGGCAGACTCCTTCCTCATATTAATGGATGCTCCTGATGGACAAATAAATCCATTCCACTCCCGAGGGACAAAAGCCAAACCAAACATGATGTTCAGATGCTAAAACTACGTTGAGTACCTAAAAAGATCTAGGTAACTGTGCCATCAAAAATGATGACCTCCAATGGTAAGAAACACACCTTGAAATCTACTCTGACAGACAGAAGCCCTGCTGAAGCAGGGAGTAGAGAAGGTAAGTCCGCTCAGATCAAGGGAAGTTCATGACAGCCAACGCTGCGATGAGAAGCGTTGCACTCCTGAAGAGAGGTTGAGACAGACAGCACAGAGGAATGGCAGAAAATACAAGAAAAGTCATGGTGGCTCAGCTGAATAGCTCACAGGAACAAACACACCTCTCCAGTTTTATAGCTGCCTTAGTTACCGGCACAGAGACAAAGCCTTAGGCATACCCAGACACTACACTAAACTCAAGTTCTTTGGATAACAGCCTCTGAATAGATACATAAAAACCCCTAACTGAATATAGACAGTCACCCTAAAAATCAAGCTTTTCTCCTCCAGGAAGAAATGTGAAGGGCTAAAAGCCTACTCTGCAGCAATCCCAGAATTGCATTCACTGTGCTGTATTTGCCATAGAGCAAGGGTGCACGTTAGCAGATACTGAAATAGCCACCATGTCCGTGGTATTTTATGCCCAAGCTTTCTTCCTGGTAAATCATTCCCTTAGCATTGTGGTCCTGGACACTTCTTTCACTCCTGAAGCAAGGCCCTCTTTTCTATTGTACAATTAAAACATGTTTTCTCCTTAAAGAAATCCTCTAGGAAAAGCAAGAGTGGAGATGGGCTAGACTTTAAGGGATAACCAGCCTTACGGACTCATATTAGGATGTACCTATGGATAAATACATGAAAGCAACAGGAGAGAGGACCCTCAGAAGCAGCTGACAAGGAAACAGTAGAAATGCTGTCCAAGGAACCCATTTGTTCTTCAGCTGCTCCTGTTATCTTGCTCCCTTCCAGAGGAAACCACTCAGCACCTCCACTCCCAGCCCCACTGCCCCCTTCATAAAGCAGTCCCTGCAAAGGAGCTGGGCTTTGCCTGCTCACCAACTACATACAGCCAAGGTGCGCCCACTGGATGCTCCTTGCTTTCAGCAGGAAAAAAACCCAAGCCACCAGTGCAAGAACTGAGTTACGACCATGAAGAACAGAGCAGTTAGGTTTGTTGTTGTTTTCCCACTTCCAATCCCACTTCCTTATCTGTGAGGTTATTCACAGCCAAAGTGGACTAGAGGCTGCATTGCTTCTGCACAGTGCAGGCACAGGATTTCCATCGATTAACTGCTGATTCAGCTCACAAAAAGCCATATTTGAAATAGAGAATGCTCTTTTAGAAAGGTATGTAATTTAGGCTTGAGCAAAGAATACTCAGTGATGAGATGAGAGGAGGGAAAAAAAAACCAAACCACATCTATTGCCACCCTCACTGCTTAAAAGGAAATTATTTACTTTTTTTAAATTAAAGCTAGTTTAGTTTTAACTTTCAGCCACTAAAAATCCTATATACATTTATTCAATGGAGGTCTGTCAGGCTTCTGTTTTTGTTACCCACACCTGCATATGTAAATGACAATCAAGTCACCTCTTTATATCCTTGTCTTGTCTTGAGCTGATTTCAATCCCTAATGATTTCTTCTTGAAAGACAGATGAGAAATTTCAGAGAGTTTTCCAAGTAGCAGTCACAGCAATGCCAGAAATGGAAGAAAGACTCCCTGTTCCTCTCTTATATTCTCTAGACATCCCAGGATCAGGCTAAAGAGATTAAACGAGGCTTTATCCTTCATTTTTGGGAAAAGTACTCTGTATTTTTGTTTGGGAACAGAGGACGGGGAGTTCCCTTGTCATTTTTTTTTATGGAGGAGGAGTTGGCGAGTATTACTGGCTAATGCTTTTCAGCTTACCACTTTCAATGACAAATGCCAATGATTCCACCTTAAAATAAGAAGTTCTCAGTGAACAATGAAAAACAACAACAAAAATTAAATCAGAAACTATATACTGCAGTAAGCCCCCTGCTGTGGTGAAGGGGATCGTGCAACACATGCACGTCACTGCAAGTGTGCAAGCAAGCAGAAATACTCATAGGACGACTGACAAGAGTGTCACCATCAGCAAGTTAAAATATTCTTTATATAGTCAATACCAAACTATGAGATCACAAGGCTACCTCACAAAAGAGGTCAAATGGAAAGACAGTTACAAGAAAAAGAGCAGGCAAACACTGCAAATTGTGGAAAACTGACTGTTTCATTAGCCAGATTTTGCCAGAGGGCATGGGTACAGATCGTAGGTGAGGAGAGATCACAATAGTACAGTTTAACAACTTGCTGCCCCAGCCTTTGCATTCCAGTGGTAGACCCAGGGAAAAAAAAAGCTCAAGACAGCTCTATAATTGGAATTGGTACAATCACTGTCATATGTTAGACAGTTTGGTTTTTTTTTTTTTTAATATGTGAATGCGATTAATTTCAAAGCAAGCAAGGCACTGCTTCCAGTTCTGTACGGGAGTCACCACCTGGTACTTTGGTTAAGCAAGAATTGGTCACGAATTCCTGTTATAGGTCTGAATGCAATATTGCCATTGGGGGGGGGGGGCAAGGGTGGTGAAGGGTTGCTTTCAAAGTACACATAGCAGTGGGGAAAGTTATAGTGTCATTATCTGTAACAGGAACTAGAAGTTACTAATCATGAAAGCTAAACTAGCATAAGACACTGGGTTTTGTTTGGGGGTTTTTTTGTTTGGTTGTTGGTTTTTTTACTTCTGAACAGTTCTAAGCCACCAGTTTTGCTTGTACTTCTTTTAGATATCTTTTGCGCTACACCCTTCTAGACACCACTTATGCACATATAGATGCAACTTTACTCTTAATCTTACAAACATATAAATTTATGCAGAATTAAGGTTTATTAGTCAAGGAACCAATAATTTCCAAAATCTATAAACAATTGTAAATGGAAGTTCCATGGTGAATCCACCCATGTATTTTATAAGGTAATTTAGCATACTGGTTTAACAAGACAAACTGGACTCAACCAAACACGAGTGAGTCACATTTCCCATGACAATACTTCTACTTTACTGCACACACAGCAACGTCAGAGAATGGAAATGCTGTTACAGGAATGCAATAACATGCACGTCAAAATTTCCACATAAGTAGAATAGTGCACTCTTAGTAAAAGCACTATATTTATTTTCTTCAATATTAGCATTTATTGCTGGTCATAGCAGTTTGGGGTGAGGGGAGTCATGGTATGCAAATTTAACAAGGACAATTTGCCTTTCAGCACTAAGTTGCAAAGAGTGGAAAAGACGAAGTAAAGCTCTGGGAATAGCTTCTTTAGTGTCCTCATGCACATTCAACAGCTTATATCTACACACCAGGTAACTTAAGAGTTGCCCCAGCTCCTGCACACCAAACTAGGTGTTTTAACTACTATTTATTCATCCTGCCTATACAGAAGTCCCACAGTTTTCTGAAGGGAAAACAAGTACGACAGTTCATTTATTTTCATTAGTTTTAGGTAGTCCTATGAGGAGCAGGGAGTTGGACTCAATGATCCTTATGGGTCCTTTCCAATTTGAGATGTTCTATGATTCTATGATATCCTTCAACAACTGCACAGCAGCTTATCCTCCTTCAACTGAGACAGAAAATATCCTGAGTGATTTCACTCTTACCACTAGATAAAACAACACAAACATGACAGGTTTCTGTTAGTTGCTTCCTGTACCTACTCATGGTGCCTTGCTGCACTGCTCACAACACAACTGAAGACACAAGACGTGGATTCACTAAGGTCATACTGGAATTCACTGACAAACCTGCAATTCACAAAAACGCAAACTCTCAGGCTACTTATTTTATCCAGAAATAAGAAGAGCTGAACAGTTATCTTCATATGCAAGTAGACTTGGCAGTGATTAGAGAATCAATGTCAAGAAAAGGGAACAAACTCCTCTACAAATGCAACTTATGGTTAGCTACAAGAACTATTTTTATATCTGAAATACTGCAAAGCCACATCTACAGCTCGTACGTCAACATAGCTGGTGATCTACTTCCACTCTCAAACAGACAGGCAGTACTCCACTTTAATTTCATTTATACATTTTAAACACTAGTTTTCTATTCTCCAGAGAGGAAGGGGAAAAAAAAAAAAAAGAAAAAAAGAAAAAGGTTAGACTAAGCTCTAGAGGGAAGGGAGAAGAAACCATACAGACTAAAATATATAGTATACAGAAATTTATAGCATTTATATCCTATGCTGAAATGTGCATGTTACACAGGCTGTAAATAGCTGGACTATATTATGACTAATTATATATAGATTTTGTTTACAGACCACTGAGACTACTGTACAGATAAAAAAGGTTTAGCTTCTTAATAAGGAGAACTAGTTTGGACCAATATAGTTGTAATTTAGATTTAATTTAGATGAAATCTAAATAACTCAGATGAACACTACTGTTAAAATGGAAAGCTGATATTTGTTCACAACTTTTAAAACATTTTAAGTTAGATAAATAAAAAAACACCACAAGCTGTGGTTTAGAATGGAGAGAGAGATCATCACTGTTAAAAGAGCACTTTCTGTACCTGGAACGCACGCAAAATAAATGAGAGTGCATCTGTGACTTCAGAAGCACTAGTCTTGATCACTAAAAAAATAAAACCAACAACAAAACAAAACACTTGGAGAAGACTACTCAGAATTAATTTTATTTCCATATATACTTTAATTATGAAGGCTCCAAATGCCACCAACTAACAATCTCTTGCCAACTGCAACAAGAAACACTATTTAAAAGTGTGGAACAGGATATCCATTGTTGCTACAGCCCCTGGAAGCAACTTGGCATCAAAGAAATACTACAAGAGAAAAATACACCACTCATTTTTCATCAGAAATGAGAAATTGTGTTCACTATATTTCAAGATGTTTATTTGGTTTAACCTGCCATAATTTATATTCATTTCAGTGCTATTAGTGCCAGCATTATTCTAATACCAGAAGAGTTTACAGGTAACTTTAATACTATATATATTAATTCTAACAAATAGAAAAAACCTAAGTGCTGATAAACTTACTCACTGGTTGTTCCAAATGACAGTCTAAAATTAGCAACGGTATGGTGCAATGTTTTGGAATCGTGACCAAAATAGCACTGATAACCCAGGGATGTTTTAGTTATTGCTGAAGACTGCTTGCACAGTGTCAAGGCATTCTCTGATTCTCACAGTGCCCCACCACCAAGTAGGCTGGGGGTGCACAAGAAGCTGGGAGGGGACACAGCCAGGACAGCTGACCCAAACTGGGCAAAGGGATATTCCATACCATATGATGCTCTGCTCAGCAATAAGTGCTATAAGGAAAGAAGAGATGTTCGGAGTGATGGCGTTTGTCTTCCCAAGCAATCATTACGCATGATGAAGCCCTGCTTTCCTGGGGACGGCTGAACACCAGCCTGCCGATGGGAAGTGGTGAATTCCTTGTTTTGCTTTACTTGTGTGTGTGGCTTTTGCTTTACCTATTAAACTCTCTTTACCCCAAGCCACACTTTTACACTTCTGATTCTCTCCCTCGTCCTGTTGAGGGGGAGCGAGTAAGCAGCTAGGTGGGGCTGAGCTGCCAGCTGGGGTTAAACCACAACACTGTGGTTTAACTGGTCTCTTGAAAAAGAAAGCCAAAAAACACCTACAATCACACATTTCAACTCAGCCAGATCTATTATTTTTGATAAGGCTTGGTACTGAAAGACTATGCAACAACCTGGGTGAGGTTTTTGAGGGGGTTTTTGGGTTGGTTTTTTTGTTGTTGTTTCGGGTTTTTTTTTTTACTTACTGTTAGAAGAATGGAAGGAATTCTAAGAATTAAAACTTCCTTGGGAGTTGGGAATGTTATGTAATTACATTTATGTTAAAGTGACTTAATGTTTAGAGAAAGTAATTTCTTCAGTACAGTAGTAGTAAGAAAAATCCCAAAACATCCTGTCTATTCAGAAGTGCTTTCATGAAGTCTTCTTGTAATAAACTTGTACTCCCCCATGTTACTATAAAATATAATAGATAGCATAAAATGTCAGCATTTAGCAATGCTGCTATTTCATATCCAGTCCACCAGACTACATCTATGAACACTTTAGTTCCCACTACTGTGCCACCTCGAGCATCAATTCTCTTTACATTGACACCTAATTGTTTTTTTTTTTCCTCTCTGCATAGCCTGAACACACAAGTTTCATTTAAGATGAAGTGCTTTGTATATTGACCTAGTCACTCACTAAGGCACCTGAAAAGCGTTAAGTCAATTGCTTGCAACTGTGCATTTGAACACAGATCAATCCAAAGTGCCTGAGCAACTCATGTTGAACAATGTAAATGTTATCATAACTAAATGCAGAGCGACACATCTAGGAAGAAGGGTCATACCCACAAAGTAGAAGATGACATTCTTATAAGCAGTGGCTCTAAAAGATGCCAGTATGCCGGGGATGAGCAACTCAGTATAAGCTGCTGATGCAATATGACAAGAGTCAACGCAATCTTTCACTTTATCAGGCTTTTCTACACCAGAACAGCAATGTCATGCAATGTACACGGGAACAACTTTACAGACAAGTCACAAGATCAAAGAGACTGCAGAAGAAAGCATTTTTTTCCCCCCCTGAGGGCAGGAAAAGTGTCTTATACCAGACAGATAGAATTTCTTAATGAAGAGGACACTTAGCCATAGAATTTTTGCAAGGAGAAAATACTATGCACTAGAGAGCTCTCTGATCTGGGAGAAAGGCCTAACAGCTGAAAGTGGAACCCAGATTGCTTAGTATACAAAATTAAATTCCTATTAGCAATAAGCCACTGGAATAAACTACCAAATGTATGTCAGAAGTTGGAATAAAAAAAACCCCAAACCAGTCTTCAAATCAAGATCTACTGTTTTTCTAGAAAATACAACTAAACTGCAGTTAAAGAAAAAAACCTTGAGAAAGTGGAAACAACTTATCACATAAAATCCTGACCGTGCAACAGGATGGTTCCTGCTCTGAAAAAACAGGAAAACAAAAGACCCAAACACACTAGCCTGAGGGAATTTGCCTCCCCTGCATCTTGCATGGCCTTGGCTGCATCCAGATGCACACTCTCCTCCTCTCTCTCTCTCTCCTATAAGCGTTAGCAGTATAGTTTTACTATAATACACTACGGTACCCTGGTTCTCCCAACTGTCTTGCACAGCATTTGAAGGATAACGGAGAGGAATAGGACACTTAAAAGAAGGAGGTACTGAAACAGATCAGGCAAGCTGTTTGCCTGAAGCTACTTCCCAAAATTTGTTAAGAAACTGAAATGTGTATGTATTACATGGCCAGTATACTGCCAATCCTGTGTATACTGTATTGTAAAGTGACCGTATTTTCAAGCTTCTCCGTCCTCTAGAAATGCAACTTCCAAAACTAGATTGCCATAGTAATTCTCAATTATTTAGAATATAATAGATACCTTTATTTCAGCTTTTCCTCCTATACAGGCAAGGGCTTTTTCCTTCCATTCTCCAGGCATGAGTACCTTGTGTTAAGTACAGCTCAACCTCCGATAGATGCCTCTACCACCATTCAAAATACTGTATATTCATTTTGTTAGTAAGGAATTCTTCCTAGGTCAAATGAAATGATGTGTCTTCCTTCAGAAAAAAACCCAAACAGTATTCAGACTTGACAGAAGTAGCTGCTGCAAATATTTCAAGCTTACCCAGAAATAAAGTTTGGCTAGAAACTATAGGAGGAAAAAACAGGGCTAGGGTAATAGACAGAGCAGAAGAAATGGGGTTCCCACTCTACCTTTAAAATTACTCTAAGTTTTACTGAGGGAAAACAAACTTATAGTCAATGCTTTTGGCTCAGTCTGACATGAGAAATTAATGAGGCATTTCAAGAGTTCTGTGTTTAACCTAAATATTAACTGTGCATCAATGAAAAAAAAAAATTAGTGATAAACAGTGAAACAGTCACAGTGAAGTCTGGAGTTCTCACTATACATGTGATCACAGAATCACAATCCTGGCGTTGTCTGGCTGAATACAAGGAAGCACAAATCAAACACTATACAGTCAGTGAACTGTTACACTCACTGTCATACAAAAATGCCCACGTACAGTTTTGAAGAGATGTCACTTCATGCCAAAGTCCTATGTTGCAAGTTATAATTAAGAAAACTAATAACTGATATTTAACTGATCCACAAACCAGGTGTGTGTCCCCAGCTGCTATGACAAGTAAAGCATTTACTTTCCAACATGCGAGACCATTGCATGCTGCTGTTGGGAAAAGCAGATTTTGTTCTTCTGTTGACCTGTGGACTTTGAAATGTTTAACTGTTCCTACATGTGGGACATGCAGCGGTCTATAGACCATAATAAACAGCTTGTGTTTAAGATAATGTATGTCTTCAGATATCTAACCTGAAACTAAATACTTGCTGCTTAATGAACTGACACACGGAGGGGGGGGAGGGGAAATCCATTAATAAAGGAGGGGGAGGATGGGACGGACACACGGGATAAGCAAAAAAACCCCCCAATACAACACATACTTCTAGCAAAACCAAAGTCAACCTCTTCTCCAACTGACTAGGGACAATGCACGAACTCGCTTCATCTTTCTTAATCAAAGAAACAACTCTTACTCAAATTCTGAAAGAGATATATATCCATTCACTCTGGCTGATGATGCACGGATCATCCAATTGTAGCAGACATTTAAAAAGAAAAAAAAGTAAGTTATAGTTCCTTAAAAAGGTTAGCATACTAACACAAGTAACTTGAAAATAAAGTAAATTTGCTAAGAGTGCATTTATACAGAACTGAGGTACAAACAGAGATTGAGGCAGTCATAGATTTATATGATTGCAGGCTGGAAAGAATAAAAATGCTCTATTTTTGAAAGTGTTAGAATACTAATTTTTCCAGCATGGACAGTGGCTGAACAGGCACTCATATCATTAATATTCAACAAAAGTGTTCCCTAATGAAAACAGAATTATTTTAATTAATACTTTTAAGAGAGTTCACAAATATGATACAGCACAACCAAAGAGTGCAAACAGTTATGTCAACAGAATCTGCCACGCCCCCACTGTGCCTGAAAAACCTGGAGATGTACCTGATTACTGCTTTTTGCAGCAGCGTTGGTCTGAGCTGTATTTGAAGAAAGGGAATCAAAAAAGGCTTGGTCAGCTAATGAGTTACCGCAGCTAATTCCATCTTTTGCACCTTCGGTTATAATCTGAAATGGAAAAAGTTGCAAAAGGTTTTCATGCTTTCATTGATCAAATGATGCTGTTTATCATATATTATCACCCTAACATTCATGTCACTAGATGTTAAGATGGTTGCATACACCCTTTCTGAATTCAAATTGAACAGTACCTTTTACAACAAGTTGATATGAGAATCTGGAGGATCTACTTCCACAACAGATGGAATTGGTTTGCATTATCACAGCATAACATGCAAGACTGTTGTGGCAGTGGGCACTTAACTATAAATTCATTGGGGATTAACAAGGTTGTTAACATTACTGCTTGGAGACTGGGAACTCAATACTCAGAGGATCAGTTTGGGACAGCAAATTTGGAGAGCCAAAAGCTACTAGACCATGAGCTAGCCAAGCAAAGACAAAAAACAAGGTTATGTAGACAAGCATCCACCCTCCACCCTCTTTTTTTTTTTTTTTTTAAACAAACACAGCACTGGTGAAAGAAGGGAGATGTATGCCTTAAGAGGCTGCAGGAAGTACAGACAAGAGTCTTCACCTAACTGACAATCTGCAGACACATAGATGCTGGGCCCTCCAACAGTGAGCTGCATTCCAGTCTTTGCATTGACTCCCCGGTTCTACCCCCACCCCCGCATCACCAGTCTTTAAACAAAGAGCAGATCAACACACACAGAAGAGAAGCAAAGGCCCTCAGGAAGGTGGTGAGCTGAGTAGTTCCTGGATTTGGGATCCCATATCCTAAGCCCCAGAAATGGGGTTCCATTCCAGAGATTTATGAGCATGTGGTAAGCCAGCCACAGCAACCAGTTTACACTTGCATTAATCATTTCACTTCCATATCTGTATCTTCAGAAGGAAAACAAAACAATTATGGGATCATGAGACCCCCCCCCAAACCCAGAAGCAGACTCAAAATAGCTCATGTTCTACAGATCACCAGTATTTACTATAGACCATTGAGAAGCACAGTAGCTTTGGATGGCATGTTTGCACTGGTCTCCAAAGCCAGCTACAGTTTAAGATTATATATTCCAAGCTTTAACACTGGAAGTTTTATGTTTGAGCATTACAGTCTGATCAGCGAAACAGAGGACGGCTTTTTCAGTAGTTCCGCTTTCTTAGTGCGGAGCAGTGTATTCACTCACCTCAACATAATCTGTTGGAACAAGTCCTCTCTCGCCTTGGCTGTTTTTTCCTTCTAACCAGCCTCCACCGACATCCTAAAAAAGTAATAATATAGAAATAGTTTTGCTACATGGATCCCACAGCATGCTTTAAACAGCTCAGGAGGAAGTACTGTCTTGCTGTCAAATGCAATGTTCGAAATACAGTTATGACTGATCATGAAAAAACTCACTTAAATCTGCTGAAGCAGCAGATTCTCATTTAAACAGAACACAGACCATACTTGTTTCCCCACAGCTATCGTAGACTTTAAATTTAACAAGCGTGAGGGGGAAGAAGGTTGATTTTCAGCACTTTTGATCATTTATGAAACCACAATCAATTGGACACAGACTGCATCAAAACACAGCTATTAGTATGCCAATTCAAAAGCACTCATTTTATTCAACAGATTATAAAGAAACAAGACTCAAGGAATTAAGCGATCAGTAATACCTGTAAAATCTCTGCTTCATTTATTGAAGGTGCAGGGGGGTGTGATGAGTGGGAGCTAACACCCACAAGAATATTAAGGATAATCTCAAAATTGAGAGAGGTACATGCCATGCAAGATCTGGAGACACTCTTTTTAGTTTACATTTAATTTCAGAGGCAGGTCTCACATTTGTTTGGAAAGAACTACACAGTTCAGCTCTGATCTCAGTGCTGTTATTGTTTGGGGTTTTAAAGCACATACCCTACACACACTAAGAAACCTCTGCAGTTAAGCAAAGTCAATTCCAGGACAACATTATCTGGAATAAGCCAGTTCTGTTTTAAACCAAGCTGTTCCTTGAACACAGTTACATGTCAAACTAATTCGCAGCTGAAAACTGGAATCACATATGCTGGACAGCAATTATTAAATTTCAGGGTTTCTTAATTTGTCTTTTAATGGATGCATTTGTGTATTCACAATTCTGTTCTTTCACTTGGAAGTTTTATGTAATCCTGCACATAGTAAGCAGAATTCTGCTTATGTATTCAAGATTTTAAACAGTAAAGATAAATCAGTTATTTCAATAACAAACTTGCATTTGCTTTTTCTTATGTACCTAAAAGCTTACACTCAAGAACACAGAAACAACTAGGTATCTCAGATCATAAATTCAACTAGCTTCGTTAAACTGCAAGAGCAATGACATCTTGAGCCAGAAGTCACATTTGCACCCCTGCACTTAAGAGCAATCATCAATGGACTTTAAGGACTTGTTACTGCTGTCTAAACTTATCATATCAAAAAAATATCAAGAGCCTTTGTGGCAATCTATCCCACAGTTTAATCATGGACACCATAAAATAAAGTTTTACTTGGTTCTAAGTATATTGCCTTAACACAGAGATGCCTTGTTCAGCAAGAACTAGCTTAAGTGGTAAACTATTTATTTAGTCCTACTTTTCTGAAATGGCATTAAACTCCTGGACTCATTTAAAATGTTACCACTACCACAGGATAGTACCCTATCCAAGAGGGTGCTGGTTCTATTAAATATCTGCTTCAAATATTTAAGGTCAGTGGAACTAAAAGTTATCAGGATTATACATGACCAGGCTCTTCAAAGATTTAGTTAGTTCTGCAGAACTCATCTTTCCTATATAACCAAATAAACAAAACCTGGCATCAAGACCAGGCATTTTTTGTTTATATGTGTTTTAAAAGGAAAGTCTACTCACTGAACCATATCACTGCACAAAAATTAAACACAGAATCAACTAACACTTACCTTGTTACCAAGGGTAAGAGTTAAACAGTACAATAAAAGCATGCTCAAATTCAAATTGTACATGCAAATCAAATGCCAGTGCTCAAAAGAACTATTAATTCACGAACTCCCTCATAGTATTACCATAGTATTTTCACCACTCCTTCCCTGTACCTTGCCCATATTGCTCTAATTACAAAAGGACACAAGAATTATTAACAAATTTTGTTGCAAGTTCTTTTGAACAAACTTGGAATGCTGAAGTCGTTTATTAAGAAACTCAAAACCAAGAACAGAGCTTGCATGTCAGATTTAAATACAAGTGGCAAGCACCCGAAAGACCACATACACACAAGATGTGGAACATTAGGCACACAACAAGAAAATACAACACATTCAGATGTAAAGAGTATCACCATCATTAGCTCCTTCCTTTGCCTTGGCACTCAGCTCTATTTAGAGGGGAACAAAGCTGAGCAAATTCCTGCACGTAGGCACAATCTGAGAGGGCCCCTGTCCTCCAAAACTGCTCATTGCATTTGTTTCCACAAGACTATTGGAAAATTGTTTGTATTTAGTTTATTTGCTAATTCTTCAGGGGAGGGTTACCTGGGCTTTCAGATGTCACCTAGCACATTTTTTCTTCCATCTGCTAGAAGCAGGCTAGGAAAGTGCACTGCAGCACTGGTTCCATTTTGGTTTTCTTACCGGGTTGGTAATTACGATGATCTCCCCTTCACTGACGGTCAGCTCGTTGTTTCCAGGCTCAGCAGCAAAATCATACATAACACGAGCCTGTATGTGAAAAAGAATATAGCAGTGAGCCTTCCAACATATTTAGAAGATTTCATGACAGAAGTATCAGTAAAACTTATTCTTAAGTAGCAGAAATACTACTACTGGGGTAAGAAAGGCCGGATGTACAAAGAGCAACTCAGCATGTAGGAAACTAACATGTCCTAAATTTGAACTCCAAACTGAATGCTAAGGCAAACTTTACAAGATGAAAATCCCCTGTGAAGCTTGCTAGAGATGGTAATTATTTTCCAGGAAGATTCACCATTTAAGACTGGCTGTTCTCTGCCATGTCCAGAACTATCTGTACAACTTTTTCCAGGGGAAGAAGGAAAGGCTTCTAACTTAGCAAACAATCCAATTAATATTTTTTTTTCCTACAAGTCATATTCCAACTCCAATTAGGATAAAGGGAACTGTTTCATAAGACAAACAATTCAGAAAAAGAAAAACAAGTAATTGCAGATGTAAGTGACCACTGCTGTACATAGAAAGTAATATGTAAAATTATGTTTTGAGGCTTTTTGCATACAGGAGGAACTATGCAAATACACAAACAGTGAGAGTAGGCTTGTTACATATTGGCATGAAGGGGGAAGGAAAACCAAATCCAACCTAATTTTTAAGTGTTTAGACACACAAGGCTTTGCTGTGCACTAACTCTGCTACTACACTATGTAAAGAAATGTTATGTTTGAAACACTGACAAGGTTGTCTAAAGAACAGTTCTGCTTCTTTATACAAAGAATTGTGATATGGCCTATGATTATAATCCCAAATATCTTTTCATTGTCTTCTATTAAATTCCTTTCCGATCCAAAAGTAGAGAAAGCTCTCAGGAATTACAAAGGGACTAAATTTTCCACAAACTGTTGAAATGGATGCAGAGAGAAACCACATATATTTTCCACTTGACTCAAAGGAAGATCTAGAATCAAAGTTTTTGGTTTCCATTTAAAGTGACATATTAGATAAACTTTAAATCTGACTGCAATAAACCCTTTATCTAAGCTTCTCTTCCCCTGAAAGAAAACTCATGACACTGATAGAACTATAAAAGTTAAAAGCCTTATTATTTACACCTCAAGTCCTTATGTTACTCAGATGCCCCAGAGTTAATTAATACATTATATATACAATTGATGCCAATGCTGAAGTATCAAAGAGCAGCAAAGGGAAAGCTAGACTACAGGTCAGGAAAGGCAAACAGAAAAAGTGTAGGTTTTAACAGACAGTACTGACAGTTATAACAAAAAGCTTTTCTTGCACAACTGAAACAAGCAGCTGTAAACTCAATTCTGGGGGAGGGAGGGAAAGGAATAATCTTTAGTAGCTTGAAGTTTAGGAGACAAGTCATTTTTAAGAGTAAAGTTATGAAGATTTACAGTTGTAATATGAAGGCGTCAAAGATTGTTATACCTGCTATAAGATTTAAATAAAAAAAGAAAAAATCAACTCTAGATTACATAATAGCCCTTACTTCTCCAGCTCATAGAGGATTAAAAACAGCAGAAAGTTTGTTTTGGGAAACACACTAATTTCCCTAGCGCATCTTGAAAGAGGCAAGGCTATAGTCTCATCTTCACCAGTAAGACATATGTTTTAGTTACCTCAACTCATACAGAAGTGGGCTTTGTTTCTGCAGATTAAAAAACTAAATCCAAGACAAAAAATTCTAGAAAGGTGTTACTAATAACATCACACACTGTGTACAGCAATGAGGTCCTTCTTGTACTTGGAGGTCAGGGGAAAGAAAAAACCCAACCCCCTAACTGTTTCTGCCATAAAGATGACAGTATAATCATGATTTCTGTTGAAAGCAAGTTATGGTATTTTTTGCCTATTACATAAGACAGACACTCATCATCAAGCCTTGCCTATCTCAAAATTGCAGGTTATGATCCCCACCTAGATATCTCTTTTTCTGACATAAACCCAGAAAAAACACAACTGCCCTCTCCCACATTTTAGTTTCCTAAGTATCATGTAGAAATACTTCTGGCTGGTCAAGAGATATTTTACTTCAGTGTAAATAAAAAAAGAGCTGAGAAAAAAAAAGTTATGATTCAGCTGACAAAGCTAATCCCAAGTCACAACAAATTGCTTGGTCTTCTCCACTAGAGAAGCACAGCATTGAAGAAAAGTCCCAAGCACTCTGAATGGTTCCCCGCTTTTCCCTTAGAACTGAGGCTTTCAGCACTCTCAGATTATGCCGTGCAAAACCAAGATTAAGAGAAGAAAACTGCTTTCAATAACAACAGTGACTGCTTTCCTTCCAGCAGGAGATCAGGACTCCATGCCTTACTTTCCTTAAAAAGTAAACTGAAGAGAAGCAACATACCTTTTGAAATACAAGAACATTTTAAGTAGGGGTGTTAAAAGCACCACCCTCCAGGCCTCTCCCCTCAGCAGCAGTAGATAAAGGTGTCAAACATGTCCTTTTTACAGCAGGTTACTAATACTTATCCAGAACCTGCAAGTCAATTTAACAATGCTCAGATGCTAGGCATCTGAACCATGGGGAAAGCAGCTTTCTTAACCAGGGAGCCTTCCTCAAGTAGTACACCATAGTATTAAGTTTCTTGCTTTTACTCACAGGAATGATGAGAGTTCACCAGGACAAGGGCAGATTTTACCAGCCTTCAGGAAACCTGGCAAAATATCCCACAGTAATAACCAGACTGGAAAGGTAAGATATATTTGTATCTAATAAGAGAACAGACACAAATACTAGGTTCTCCACATGTAGCAGGGAAATAAAGTTACTCAGAAAAATCTGGAAGTATTCAGCTTGTAGGGAAGGAAAGACCAAGAGAGATACATAGAAATTAATAAAGTCATCGTGCCAAAGTCTATCTATTCACCTGCTCTGGATTCCTGTTTCAAAAGTTGTTAAAAAAAGTAGAAGAGGGGAAAAAGTTACAAAGAAACCAAATAATTTTTGCCTTACTGCTGTTTATGAAACTGAAAAGAAAAAAGATTCTAAATACTACAGAAATGGATTATTACAGAGCACTAAGCAGTTGAAGTACATCTGTAACCTGATCCATATATTGACATCTCAAATACATTCCCCAGATTTTTTTGCTGGTACTCTCGGTTTCACTTGCATTTCTGGGCTTATTTGCCTAGTTTGGAAATTAAGTCCCTAAGAACTCCTGGCAAGTAAGCTTTAAAGCTACCCACCTAATATTGAGATTTAATGGGAAAAATAGTATAAACTCAACCAATTCCAAAGTGAAACTAAGTGACTAAATGTCTTCCCTCAATTTAATAACCATATTGTTAACAATGGAAAATCCTGTCTCTAGCCCTTCCCTGGGCAGGAGTATAGGGGCCCAATTCTATTTACATTTTTGACAATCGGTTCCAAAACACTATAAAAAGGGAAATGGTTTGGGTTTGCAATAAACTTTTTCCTGCTTACTGGCCACAAATATTACATCCAAGTAGCAGTTATGGCTTACAGTTAAATCTTTGCCACTTATGCAAAATAGCATGTGGGCATGGAGAGAAGAAAGCATTTAACCAGAAAAGGATTTTAGCTCCTGGGCACTGCAACACAGGTCTAAACTTACGGACATGTTGAATATTTATAAAATTGGAATCTCTGACAAATTCCAAAGATCACAGAATGAGCACCACAAAGGCAATTTCTTCAAAACACAGATTTAAAGAAAACAAGACTTGTTATTATAACTGTTGTGCTTCATATTTACTTCTGATCATATGTAAAAGGATCAAACAATCCAAGAACTACAGGAACTTCAGAGATTCAAACATTTAGTTAGTGGAATAAAGGCCATTGCTTCATTCACAGAATACTGCAAATTCACAAAACAGGTAAGAGTTGCTAATCAAGCTATCAGCTATAGAAAATCAGTTTCTTTCACTGGCCGCACTTACTTCCTCCCCCTTCCCCCAAGACAGAACTTGTTCTGGATTCTGAAGTTGTTTTGTCAGATCCTTTGAAAAAAAGGACTGCTAACCCAAAAAGTTTAAACAGATTCCACTGACCAGAAAGCAGACTGGTCATTGTACTGTACACCTACTGCCTCCTTTTGCTCTGGTGGCAGCGGAGCCTCCCACATCTCCACTGGGAGTTTGTAACACATCCTGACATTCGTGCTCCCTCACATGACAAAAGGCCGGCATGGATTAAGCAGAACCCCAGCACAACGCATGCCAAGGTAGAAAGGGCTCTCTGATCCCTGGTGTCTCCGCAGCTCTGGCATATATTGCAGTTTTTCTGGAATGAGAGAGAGCCAACAGTTTTCTCTACAAGTTGAGGACAGGGGGAAACCAGTAAGAATTCCTCCTTGTTAAAGTAAAATGAGCTTTTCAGCAGTATGGTTATAGACATTTAGATTGTAATAAAGAGAAGAAAATAGAAAAGGAAAGGGGTAATTCTCAGTGCTACATCAGCATTCTTTAGAGCTGTTTCCACCTGGTGTAGTTACACATCTGGACTGTGGTTTCCCAATTTACAGATTTACTGATTTATTACAGTGTGAAGCCTCTCAACCTGTAGAAATTCTAAGCATTGCAATCAATCACTGTTACTATCTTTTCAGAATTATAACAGTAATCATGCCTAAGCATATTAAAACACAAAAGATTCTTCACATTGAAAAGCAGTACCTAGATTAGCAAAAGCATTATTCTTCTGCAGACCTGGAGCACACTTAGCTTTTCTCCATTACTTCTGTCTGAGCAGAGTACCTCTTCCCTCTTCCCAACATATCAAAAACCAAGAGAAAACTATAACAAGAGCATTTGCCAACTTATTTCTGCAAGCAGACATAAGACTTTGCAACTAGACCTGTCAGTGTGTCAAGAGTCTTAGCATAAATTAAGTGCAAAGGAAGTTGGATAACAAAAGTCATTAATATAAAATTCCAGTGAAGGATTACATTATCCCTACACTAAGTTACTAGAAAAATTTCCAAGATGTCTACAGACATCCTGATGGACTGGCTCTTCTGTATTTCCCCTAGAATCTCGAAAGAGGTGCTAAAGCAACAGAAGCACCTATTGCTCATAAGAAGAATCTTTCTGCCTGTTCCTAAGATATTCCACTCAAAAGATGTTAGGCTTAGATGGAAGAGCAACTTACCCTCAAGTCTGACAATCCTGACGTGCACAGGCACACACTTGCCCACATTAGAATCATGGTTTGGGTTGGAAGAGACCTCAAAGATCATCTAGTTCTAACCCTCCGCTAGACCAGGTTGCTCAAAGCCCCATCCAACCTGGCCTTGAACACTTCCAGGGATGGGGCAGCCACAGCCTCTCTGGGCAACCTGTTCCAGTGCCTTACCACACTCTTCCTTTCTTCCTCATAGCTAATCTAAATCTACTCTCCTTCAACTTAAGGCCATTACCCCTTGTCCTATCACTACATGCCCTTGTAACCAGTCCCTCTCCAGCTTTCCTGTAGGCCCCTTCAGGTACTGGCAGGCTGCTATAAGGTCTCCCCAAGGCCTTCTCTTCTCCAGGCTGAACAATCCCAACTCTCTCAGCCTGTCTTCACAGGAGAGGTGTTCCAGCCCTCTAATCATCTTTGTGGGCCTCCTCTGGACTCGGTCCAACAGCTCCATGTCCTTCTTATATTGGGTGCCCCAGAGCTGAACACTGTACTCCAGGTGGGGTCTCATGAGAGCAGAGGAGCAGAATCACCTCCCTTGACCTGCTGGTCACACTTCTTTCGATGCAGCCCAGGACACGGTTGGCTTTCTGGGCTGCGAGGGCACATTGCTGGGTCATGTTGAGCTTCTCATCCACCAACACTCCCAAGTCCTTCTCCTCGGGGCTGCTCTCAATCCATTCTGTGCCCAGCCTGTAGTTGTGCTTGGGATTGCCCCGACCCACATGCAGGACCTTGCACTAGGCCTTGTCGAACTTCATGCAGTTCGCACAGGCCCACCTCTCCAGCCTGTCAAGGTCCCTCTGGATGGCATCCCTTCCCTCCAGCGTGTCGACTGCACCACACAGCTTGGTGTCGTCGGCAAACTTGCTGAAGGTGCACTCGATCCCACTGTTCATGTTGCCAACATTACAGCTCACCTGCAGCTGGTTAGCTCTTTCATGGAGAACTAAGACAACAGAAGCCACTGTGCATTCCTCACTAGCCGTGAGCATACAGACTAACAGCTAATGCACATCAGTTGTGTTCACAGCCGCTTTTATAGTAGCTTCCCTGTCTAAACCTCTGTTGGTAAGAATGATTAATGACCCACGTAGACCGATTACTGATTTCTGTTTAAGGCCACTCTTCTGAAGGAAAATGTTTTTGTAATGCTGGACTTCCTGATGCAGAACTGCTGCATTACAATGAAAGTATGCTTTATAGTACTAAAACTGGAGAAACCACTCAAAAAATTGGTCACACCTTTGAAAATGCTTTCCCTACAGACAGGACTTCACTGTATTAGAAAGAGCTCTTGTGTTATGCCATAGATTCATCTGTTTCAGCCACATGTTAAAGTTTCCTAACTTGTACCACAACTGCTTCTCTTGGACAGCTGGCAGTGTCAGATAGTACAAAGGAAACATCCATAAAAAGGTTCATAGCATGAAATTCCCGTAATAAACGCACGCCTTCCTTTTAGTAAACAACACTTCAGCAGTTCAGTGCTTCAGCCATCCAGCAGTGCTCTTTTCAAAGGACAGGGACTCACAAGTTTAATTTGCTTGGTGCCACTGTCTCAGAAAGACAGCTGCTGTATCACAGCAGCAATGATGGTAATGCCTTCCAGGTTCATGCTTTGCCTCCAGTTTCCTGTCCTACCGTTGGTGGCAGCAGTTCCCAGATTGACAGAGAGAGGATCAAATTCATTATTTCTGTTTTGGGAAGCAAATGGGGGCAGATCAATCTTTTCAAAGAAACCTGCATACCACTAGGGAAGCAAAAACCATAATTTGGGAAGCCCGGTAAAACTTTTTTTTTTTAAAAAAAGACGATCATTAGCATCAACTTTTTTTTTTTTGGAGCTAGGACTCTTCTTCACAAGTCAAGATCTTAAATTTTAAATAGTCTTGATAGTAAGCAGACTTGAACTTTTCTTCTGGGGCAACAGCTTAAGCTTTTAGTTGGAATGAACAACAAAGGGCTGTTAGTCACCTCAAATAACTCCAGTAACATTTCTGTTATGAATAAACTTCAGAAAGGTTTGCTACAAAAACTGCATCGATTAGTACACTCTTCAGTAGGTCTAGTAAGCATAAGCCTTTGAAACCACCTGCTTGTGAAACACTGATAAACAGTACATTGATCACACCTGGAAGCACAGAATAGTAAAATGCATTTCTTTCTTCCCCAACTTTGTTTTATTCATTCTCTACCACAAGATTTTTGGATATGCGTTTGGGTATCTTTTGTTTGGCTTCATTTGGGGGGAGTCTTTTTGATTGGGTTATTTATTTTTGGTTGGGGTTGGTTTTTTTTCAGAATTGCTTTTCCCACCAACACTGTTTTTTGAAACAAAATACTCATTCTAAAGGGCAGTTCTAAGAGAACAAAATAGAAGTGCATTCCTGGGATACAGGATGGGATTCCAAGATTAGACAAAATGTGGAAGCAGAAAGAAAAGAATAAAGACAAAAATCTAGCTGCAAATAAATCAGGTCAGAAATTGGTGGCATCTTTTGATTACACCTGAAGGAACAGTTCAAAATGGAGCATTTAATCTAAAAAGTAGCAATACTCTGCAAACAGAAGTCAATTAGCTTGAGAAGACTTTTGCATTTTCTGTTCTGTACTGTTTGATCTTTCATAGCAATTTGCCCTGTGATTACTGTCTAATATTCTTTTTGAGGTAGTTTACTGCTTAGAACAATTGCAAGACATCTGACTAACAGCTAGAGAGTCAGCATTAAATCCCTAGCTGTCCTTGTTGCGTCAGGGAAGCTACAGAAATGAGTTAGGGTAGGCAAGGCTCTAAATGACAGTTTAACCATTGGCTCATTTCACCATTCACAGACTACTTAAGTCACCATGGTTTAATCAACGCATCTTTGAAAAACCTCTCAGCAAGTCAAAAGACGTGCGAAGTTCCACTGTGGATATTACTAACCGTATCACAAGAAGTTTAAAACAACTTGTGTCAAAGAGCTCAGAAAAACAGTGAGAAAAGTGCTTCAGAAACACAGGCAGGGGACCCCACCTCAGAGCACGGAGGACACTGCCTTTCTTCCAACAGTGGCTATCATTGGGATAGATCTGACCTTTCCCCCACCCTTTATCCTGAAACCCAAGCTCATCCAAAAGCCAGTAACTACTCCAAGACTGAAGAGATTTTTCACTGCAGCAGCTGCAACATCTGGGGCTATAATTTGACAAAAAACACCTCTTTGTTTTAGTCCCAACTGTATCAGCCTGCTAGGCTAAGTGTACATTTGGATAGTCCATGCAGAAATATCAAGTGGCTCTTCAAGTGCCTCTGCCTCCCAGCCTGGAAAGGCAGCTACCTTCTGTCTTACCTAAAGAAACCTCTACACATGTTCCTCTCGCACTCCTAAGAGACAAGAAGCAAACAAAAAACTGAAGATGGAAGCGTTAAGAGGACACTAGGGACACTGTCTTCTCAGACTCCTACAGAAGCCTTACCTTGGGAATTCAAAAAATTATACTTTATTACTTTAACTGGCAGTTTCTAGAATAAAGATTTATTACAAAGGAGAAAAGACCAAATGCTTATCTTTTTAATTAATACAAAGCAAATGGATAAAGTGTGTATTACTTGTAGAGTACTCTATGTTACTGTTCTTGTGTATGAGGTCAATAACATCTGCCTAGGAAAAAAACTACTAGCCTGAAGAAACAGAACCATGCCCTCAAAATGGTTTTATACTATGATTTTATTAAACAATAAGTAAAAATTAAAATTCACTTGTTTAATAAAAAACCCTCCTTTTAGTATAATATTTCTTTTCTAATACAATTGTTTTTTGCTTTCAGCAACATCAAAATTAAAACAAACTCATCCAAAAAGGGAAACTACGTTCAGTCAAGAACTCCACTTCTGGACTAAAAGAGGTCACAATATTCAGATATGATTACTCTAAGTTCCCTCACCAGCTGTAACTGTTGGATCCTCACATTCCTCTACAAATTCACATTAAAAATGTGTCTCCTGATCTGCTGGTTTCTTCTGAGCAATTTTTCAACTCTAAAATAAGTTCAATAGCCTGCAGCTAGTCATTTGAAGTCAACACCACTGACTATAGGCACATTAGAAGCAAATTAAATACATATAAAAAGCTAAGAAACAAAGACTTGCATCATTTCTTCCTGCTAATAAAACATACTTGCAGACAGAGTGCACTCAGAACAGGGAGCTCCTCTTCAGCCTCAGAAGCTGCCTACAATACTTCAGGCAGGTATTTAAGTAAGTATTCACACTGAATTAAAAGGCCTACCTCATATTGCAAGAAAATAATTAACAAAGCAAAAAGAGTTTCCAAAAAGCAAAAAACCCACAAAGTCTGAAGTGTTTATAGGGTAAGTGACAGTGATTCCCATCAACATGCATGTGGCTTAAACCACTGGTACTTCTAGAATTAGAATAAAGACATAATAAGCTTACCTTGAAACCATTTCTGTATGATTTTGTGTAAGAAAAGTGACTAGGCAAGTTTTCAAGTATTAAAGAGACTTGGAAATGTTTTCTTTAGTAATGAAGACAATGACTTACTAGCCTCTTCAGCAACTCAGGCTTTCCTCAGTGAGGACAGATTAGCTCTTCAGATCTGCCACACAGTACTTCACTGTGTTGCTGAAAACAATTTTTTGGTCAGGAAAGAAGCCCTGAACTCTGTTCAGGCTTGTCCAGCTCATTTTTTGTTATGTATCTTACTTTTGATTCACAGAACATGAGCTTCTTTATAGCTGTCTACCTGTAAGCAAACATTAGCACACCCCAAAGCAAACTGAAATGTACTTGTGGCCAGCATTACAGGCAGCACGCACGCTAAGACTATGCATTTGAGTGAATTCCTACACATCAGGAGGCCCCTTGTTCAGCTCAAGCATCTAGGACTAAACATTATTGATGCAGTATGAGGACTAAAAGGGTTATAAGACTAAGAGCTCTTAGAAGTGTTAGAATGTAACAGATCTTAAAACCTTAAGGTATTAAAACAAATTATAGCTTCTTTCCATGCAGTCACAAATCAGAGGGGTAAGTAACCACAGCCAGAGCATGAAAAAAAAAAGCAAAGAGAAACTGCAATATTTTCCAGGTTTACAACAGTGCTTAAGAATTTTCAAGTCTGTGGATTATCTATAAGCAGCTAAGTAGTTTTAAAAAGCAGCATTCAAACGCTGATACTTTCAAAAGAACCACCAAGCACTATTAAAGGAGGTGCTTGGTTACCTTTTGTGGTGTTCATACACCCATATTTATGGGGCATTGTCAAACCAAGTAACAGAAACCCCATGCACCCAAACACTACAGAAGCAAGGGGAATTCAGTTGCAGAAATACATGCAAGACACCCATGTGATTTAGAGATGTTTTCAAATATTGACTCAGATACTCCTATGAATCACATCTGAGCTTTCAGTTGGGTTAAGCACCTGAGAGTTTTTTATTGTTCAAAACATTACTTATAAACCAGTCATCAGTTATTAACAATGTACCACACATCTTTTAACTGTGAGTAGGGAGGTCCAATGACACCAGAAGACCTTTTCAGAAACAACTTACTGCACTACTCCAAGTGCCCACAGTTCCCCCCATTTTCCTTTCCTATTCCAGGTCCGCAATAGGCTGGGAACTAAAAAATTTCAAATCTGACAAGATTAATTCCAGATACACCAGGACTTACAACTGGAGCAAGTACAGCATGGCTTTGTATCTACAGATGTTAGGCAGGATGCATTTCTCTCAAACACGATTAAAATCTCTGTCTAGATTAATCATTACTGTGTCTCTGAAATCAAACTGCGACACTTGCAACTGTTTGTTGAATCAAATATTTAACCATGTGTTTCAGAAGTCTGCCATGCCGAGTCCCTGATGTTTGCCTGAAACTTTAGGGCCATCGATATTGTACCCTCGCAGTCCTGTCTCCAAAGAACAGAACTAGTAAGAGGTGAAGGTTTCAGAAAAATCCTGCAGCGTTCACCAGAAAAATCGCCACATTGTGACCTACTCATTAAGACAGCTTGTAGTCACACAATAGCGCTGCCTCTATGAGAGTGGAGATTAGAAAGAAAAAAAAAACAATAAACAAAACAAACAGTAATTATCCAATAATCGGAGAGGCACAAAGTTTCGCTAAGTTTATCTAGTGAACTTCAAGCCTTTTCAGACTAACCACACTATTTACAGGTTGTGCATCTCAACATATGAGCTGCACAGGCCAGTCTAGAAGCAAATAACGAACGAGCAAAGGAAACTACCTGCATGTTAAAATGATGCTACTTCATATAAAACTTGACCTGTAAAATACAGAATGGAATAGTTGTACTACTTTAAAATCCCAAATACTGGTAATATTAATAGGAAAACAAGTGCTCAATAGCATGCTAACTGTAGACAGCTGGGAAGGAAACTAAAATGTAGCAAGAGAGATCCTCAACATAGAATTCTGCTAAATTCTCTGTTACTTGATTAACCAACATTAATCAATATACTAATGTCTTGGAATGTCTTAGTTCTTTTTAGAAACACTACTTTATGAAAGCCAAATAATTGAACCATTTCTACGTTTACTTTTGTTTTACGAAGACAAGTGAGGAAACTATTATATCAACATAAATGTATTACCATTGTATCAGATGAAGCTTCTTTACTGTAGAAATGGACAAAGTTCAGTTTTCAAGGGTTCTAACCTACCCAAGCCTACAGCTATTTTAGGCTTTTCTGTTAACAGTGTACAAGACCTGTACAGTTACAAACTGGACACATTAAACAGCAGCTCAAATAAGCAAAGCTCAGTCATTAGACCCAGCCAGAGAATACCCAGCATTTGAACTGGACATTAGTCACCCGCAATTAAATGCAACATGCACGCTAGCAGTATTGCCCTACTCAACTTTTAAGTAAAAAAAAAATAATGCCTGGACAGAAGCATAAAAAAAGAAAAAAGAGTGAATGAATGAGAGAACTGAATTAAGTCATACAATATTTGAAGTTTCTCCTTTACAAATCTCCATCTTCCATTAACTAGGAATTGATTTAAATTGGATACCACAAATTTTGCTTGTACCAGCAACCTTTATAGTGAAAGAAAGCAGCAAAGAAGTCAGAAAAGGAAGTTTGAACTGCTGCTTCCTTACAAATTACTAGAAAATTTGGCAGCTTGACAGAATGCAAGAGAGCTGTTGATATAGAAATCACAATTCAACAACCATATACAAACTTCCAAGAATATCATCTAGTTATTTGAAGCAAGGAAGATGCTTAATTTTGTATTCCATAAGCAATAATTTTCAGAAGACAAATACAAGGGTATTAAGGGAGAAAATTACAGTACTGCTGAAAGAACTGTGCTGTAACTAGGTAAGCACTAATTACACTATATCATCATATGTTATTGCCATATTCAATTACTGAATTAAATCTTAAGCCCCAAAAAAGAATTAGTGCAGTGAAGGAAATAAAACATTTAAGCTTAATTCTCAAATCTGATGAAGTTGTAGGACAAAATGAAGTGCCTCATCAGTCATGGCCCTACTGCTGCAGAAAGATGAATTATATAGGCTCTTCAGGGAATCCCAGGATTTAAATCAGAACTAGCAGGAACAATAAATGTAATAGCCTTATATTAATCTTCCTTCTTTTGGAAACTGCCCACATAATCATGACAAAAAAAACCCCCAACTCCTCATACAGAAGAGAGAACCAGTTTAAAGCTATCCTAAGAGAATTTTTATAGCTGTTCTTGAAAATTAGCCATTTTGTTGTATCAGCCAGGAAAACAAACACTTTGCTTGAATTCAAGTAGAATCAAGAGGACAACCTATTTTTTGCTCTGTACATTGAGAACTGCAGTCTCAGAAGGCTGGGAAAAGCAAAGCAAGTCCAAAACCTACTGCATATAAACAGAGATACCATACACAAAATAAAAGCACAACGGTTCCCTTGCCAAGGAGGAGCAGATGGCAACTCAGAGCAGAAGTCAGTAACACAACGATAAGTCATAAGAAAGCATCCGTCAAACAGTTGTACCCCAGTCCCACTTTTTACAAGAGTGGGACTGAATGTTTTCACCTGGGCAAGTCCCTCTTACAGAAACCCCAGGTCAGGCATGGCTGCCCATCCCCAGAAGCAGCTGTTTTGCTTGGATTCCCAAGGGATCTCCCTCAAGCTGCACTGCCCACCTTCCTACTGCCCCCTCCTCCTTTCAGCCACCGATTTTGCACATTGGAAACCCCACCTGTACAGTGGTTTCCTTTAAGGGCACAGCTCCGGAGGAAGAGCTGCTCTAAAATACAGGAGGAAATGAGAGTTTTTACCAACAAAAAAACACTGTTCACACACAGAGTTGCTGGTTTGACTTTACCCAGCACACTTACTATGAGCATGCACCCCCTTATTAGCAGTGCTAAGGACGGCTCACATGCCCTTCATACCACACCACGTCCTAAATGTCCCCTCGCAACTACACAACAGCTGGATCAGCCTGCGTAAAGGCAACGCCCTACAAGAAGAGTCATCCCTTGTGTCCTTCTCTTACTGTGGGTCACACTCGTCAAAGTTAAATGATTCTGGTCTTAACTGCCTTTTTTTTTTTTTTTTGACAGAGGTTACTTACTCGTATGAAGCTCAAAGAGATAGACTGCTCTGGAAAAAAAAAAAAAAGGTAAGGCTCAGAGTTTAAATTAAATTTTCCAGTAAGCAATATACATATGGTTTTTTTCCTCTTCAGCAGCACTTCAGTTTTGCTTATTGGACTACTACAAGACTGCTTTGTATTTTTGAACTTTGTGTTACTTGAGAAGCTCCTTTCCAATCATAAATCGCTCAGAAAGCACGAACACAACTAAAGAAAGTAAAAGCACAAGCTCTGATTGTTGCCCCCTCAGAGAAGCTTGAAGCAAATTTGACAAGCTCTGATTGTTGCCCCCTCAGAGAGGCTTGAAGCAAATTTGAATGACCTTGTAATTGTGAAGCACGCTTTGAAAGAGAAGAGGGTTAGCTTTAAATGGTGAACACTGCAATAGCTATTTACTTTAAGCAATTCCAGATATCTAAATGTGGATCTGTCCTACTGCAGTGCTGGTTGAAACAAATCATTCCCACTATTTTACAGTGTCTATTACCTGTTTTTGTAATGTTCTGCAAGACTGCTTCCAATACTATCAATGTTGCAATTGCTTGTAAATTTAACACAGGAGGGAACCTGTATATTCAAAACAGCAAAGTTCTCATATAATTTTCCCTTTGTGATCTCTGTAAACTGTGAAATTTGCTGGGTGTCCTAAAAAAAGAAAGAGGTTTTCATAAACAGAAGAATGCGTGGATATTCAATATTTCAGGAGCTTTTTCAAGACCTGGAAATCAGAGGTTCTAAAAGAGGAAGATGGGTCACAGAGGAAAACCTTGAAAGAATGGAGTAAAATAAACTTTTTTATAAAGCCACACTTAACTGCAAAGACTTCTTGATAAAATAATATCAACATACGGAAAAATTCTACCAAAGTGAAAACCTGAATCATTGAGTCTATAAACCAGATGAAGCTTATGACATCTAATACCAGACTTCCTTCTCTTTAGCTACTGTAATCAAGTTTTTAAATAATGATCTCTGGTAATGAGTCTCTGATGACTCAATGCCCAGGTGCTTAAAATAACTTTGAAAAACTGAGTCAGAGGAATCATTACCCAAGCATAACATCACATAGAATCTCTCCAGCTTCCCAGCAAAGAAAACAGGCTGGCAAACAAAAAGCCTTGCACTAGAAATTTCTGCAGCATAACGTAACCCACTTATCACTGAACATTTAAGAGATCATAAGGTCAGACAAAGACAAAAGAACAGAAAACCTGTATCTTAATAAAATAAGATTGTATCAGCTCTCATCCTAACATCTCACTCCATCAACAGGTCAGGAATCTGTGGTAAATTTGCATTACCAAACATTTTCACTTTCTCTAGTCATCTTGTTGCCCCTTAAAAAAAAAAAAAAAATCAAACGACCAAACCAAAATAATCCAAAAAGTCCCAGGAAATATTTTCACATCTACTTAATTATAGCTTAAAAAAAAAAAATCAAAAAAACAAAAAAGCTTTTCATATTATTAAGATCAAAAATCAAAGTTATTACTTCACCTCATTAGTTTTGTTCCATCACATTCTACATGTATAAATCAACCATGATCTCATTCTCTGTATTACATCTTGCTTTGATGAATTTAAGCAGTGGAAACTGCTGCATGGATTATGAAGTGATCTGCATAGTAAGTTTATCCCAACTTAGATGCATCAAAATTCATTTACTGAATATTCCCTTAAGATGCAATTTCCTAGAAAAGTCTACTTTCAAAGTTACAACAATACAGAAGACAGACTTGCAGAATGTAGTTTGGATATTCTGAAGGGCTTAGCACAGAGGGATGCTTCACGTCGCAGCTGCAAATCAGAACAAAGAATTGTTTGCATTAGGAATGAGGCAGAAACAAACAGCTTTGTGATGGTACAAATGAAAGTTTGAGACTTCTTTGGGGGAGCCTTGCACTAATAAGAGCAATAGAGAATCAAAAAGAAAGATGAAAGGAAAGATATTCACTTAAGAAAAATAATCTTGTTGTTATTTTTTCCTACCTGAATTTTTCATATATAAATCATGATCTTCCGTCACCACAACTACAAGAATCATGCTAAATTCAACTATACCTGGTTAGTGACATTCACAAGAGATAATCCAACCTGACTAGTTGGACAAAAAAGCCTTGAACAACATTTCTATGTTTCAGAAGTATTGCTAAGCCATAACTTCTTTTAAGAACAGAACATTCAGTCTAAGCTTTCATCTCAGAGGATTTCTTCCCACAAAAAAGGGCTCAGTCCTACAAACAGAATCAGATAAATGAGTTCTTAGAGTAGACAAACCATTGAACAATGAGGCTTTGGGCAACCTAGTCTAGTGGAAGATGTCCCTGCCCATGGCAGGGGGGTTGGAACTAGATGATCTTTGAGGTCCCTTCCACCCCAAACCATTCTATGACTCCATGAATCAAGAGCATAACGGTAGGATACAGGTGCCCCAAGGTTACAAAGAAAAATTTGTTGCTACTAAGAGGGGCCTAACCTCACGAAGCTTATCAATACCTGCCTTGAAAAGTACCTAGCTTGTGAAAGTAACATCACCAACTTCCACGGTGTTACTCCTATAAATCAGAGTTTATCAGCTTCCAGTTCCAACTTCAACTTTTAAATTGAAACCCTCACCCACACATTAGCAGCACAGGTTCCAGAAGAACCGCCTTGACCATCAGCGTGCACAAAACCTATCAACTTCTCTTAGTATCATCACCTCCTTCTGAAATTAGGACTTCACAAATGGCAAAATATCAGCCTTTTCAAGAAAAGGACTTACCTACATTCTAAAATAATAAATAACTCTAAAAATAGACTGAGTTAGGGAGCACGTTATTTAAAGGCCAGCATATCACTTCCTGACATTTCTCGCTCTCCTTATTCAATGAAACTCAAAAACAAAAGAAAGGGCATGAGTAAAGCTGGGACCTGGAAAACTCTAGTGAGGAAAGAAGAGGAAGGCCAAAGAAGTCAAGGAGGAACTAACAGAAGAATGCAAATCTCATCTGTGGCTTTTGCAAGCAACTATCAAACACATTTAAAATACTGCATTTTTTTTGTGACTGAGTTTTGAAAATTTTTTAAGCTTTATTCTTTTAGGCTCAGGCACTTTTTGCCTTCTTTTGTAATGCACAGTTAAAAATAAGCAATTAGTAAGCTCAACTCTGTTTCTGAAAAAAGCATCCAAAATAAAGTATCTAGCTTAATGCATCAGTTCTTAAACATAGATATGAAATCACCTACCTCTGAAGTCAGGTTCAGTCTAATTACTGTAAACTTTGGAAGTTAGCATCTCCTACACAATCCTGGTTTTTGGTGTTTTGATTTGTTTTTGCACATGCTTCAGGTTTTAGAGCATGTGACCTTGAACAAGCCTTTAGGGAATCACAAACTCCACTGCCAAGTTACAGTAAGGATCTAGCCAACCAAAGAACTGCCACCAGAAGTCTCAGATCCTCCTTTTCCCATTTATATTTCTACTCTTCACCATGAAAGTCTCCCCCTCCCCACTTCACCACCCCACCCAACCTTTTGCATCAGCTCTAAGCAAATTTTCAGCTACTGTACCTCCCCAGAACTGGAGAAAATGGCCCCACTGTTTCTGTTCAGTTAATCTTTTGCTGTTTCAGCAACTTGTCAACTCAACACTTGTCAAGCCTGTGTTTGGAGTCAACTCCTGGGACGTACAGACAGCACAGGATGAGGAGCAAGGAAGGAGAAGCAGCAATGGTGACTGCCAGCTCACCTCACAACATCAGACAGAACCTCCACAGCCTTCAGAGAACTGAGGGCCTACAGCCACCCTGACCTGTTTACATGAAAGACTCCCTACCAAGTTGCCAATGCTAAAGGCCTTTTTGCATGAAAATAGTAGTCCTTCCCCCTAAAAACTTTTATTGTTTCAGTAAGAAATCTGTGAGTTTGAATGGTACAGGGAAGAGCCAGCAGATTACATGACTGTAGACCACATCTTCATATTGGAAAATTCTAGGAACTTAACTGCTGTGGTTTATCAAAGTGGGAGGCAAGAAAACTGGCCAGGGTTTAGAAGCTAGCTGTGGAAGAAATCCCAATTCCCTCCCCTCACCCCCTAGGAAACATAACACTTTGATAAAAGCATTTGTAAATCTCGTTGACAAACGGATAAACTGGAAAGAGAATCTGGGCAAATTTACATTCAAAACAAAGAAGCATCAACAGCAAGAGAGTTGATGGTTTAAAAAAAAAAAAACCAAAACCAAAACATTGACTGGATTTTCCATCACTGAAAGCATTCAAATTGAGACTGAATTTTCCCCCAGCCCTCCTTGGAAAGTATATTCTCGTTTAAACAGGAATTAATTCAGGAAGCTCTAACAGCCTGTGCAACACAGGCCAGGCCTGACTATCAGTCAGCTACATAGGACTTGACACCATTAAAGTTTGAGAAATTCACACTCCAGGTGACTAATTATAGTTTAGCTTTGCTAATGTTTTCACATACAATACAAATATACTTTGCATACCTCTTTTAAAAATAGGATATTTTGGAAGGGGCACAAGCAGGTAGTGAGAAGTTTGTTTACAATTTAAAAAACAAAATTTACTTTCCAAGTGAAACGGTGACTGGTTAGTTGGCCAAGCTCCTAAAAATGTTTCTTGAACCAATTATTCCCTTATACTATTAAAAAAATGTATCCTGTACTATAGCAGACATTTGCAGGAGTTCACCAAATTAAAATCCAAAATAGGGCAATTTGGAGAGAAGGACCTATGTCCTGGGTGAAGCTCACAGAAAATAAAGTAAGCTTCTCTTCAGTACTGCTCTCAGTTACCAGTATATCAAAATAATAACAATAAAATATCAAGTCTTTACTGACTATCACTTCCCAATTTTAACCTTCAAGTTAAAGTAAATGTGTAGAATGAAAAAACTTGCACCACCTGATTTCAAGCCAGTTCTGGTTAGGAAGTTGGCAATTATGCACCCTTCAGTCTGAGGCCATAATGACTCCAAAAAAATTATTTCAATAAAAGCAAAGTGAAAGTTTCCAAACATATGAGTAAAACGGCTTCATGTGTTTGGCACAGAACGTAGGATCCCATGAGGATACTGCACCTCAAAGTGAGGAGAGAAACAGTAAACTGTTTTCATACAGTATCTACTTAGCATAGTGTGTATTATGTAGTATATGTGTACACAGAAGTAATTTTCTTTTTCCTGCTACCTACAATAGTTAAGATCAATTCATACACACATCCCACAAATCAGTGGAAACCACTGAGTCCATCAACAATATTCTAAAAACCTCAGCAGAATG